>NC_137900.1:8458493-9811997 GCF_963455335.1 Martes martes
CACTGTGTGAGCTGTAGCATATTCTGCAGTGTTTGAACCACTATCTCTGCCTTCACAAAAATGGGCAGGAACATATATGTATATTCCATATCTATCTATCTATCAATCTATCTGTATGGTTCATAGAAAGCACTCGATGCACCATTTTTATCACTGATACTAAAAGCCGTTATTTGTATGGTCATTTTTGTAAAATACTCACAGCCACTGTATAATATAATCATATGTCCCTGATTTCCTCTGAGGCTACAGGGACGCTCTGATCAGGTTTTCTCACTCCACAGACTGAGATCTGAAGCCCGAAGGGGACAGCCGAACCAGACAGCGAGTGAGGAGGATACCCAGAGCCGTAAGCCTGTCCTGTGATCCCCGTGCCCTTTGTCATGCCCTTTCTGCTGAACCGGGAAGGTCAACAGACCGCACACTTGCCCTGCCCATGCCCTTTACAGCGTGTGCCCAACAACAGTAGCAGAATGCGTCAAGACAGATTCTTCTCCTTTCTTTCATTTACTCCCGGCCTCTTCCCGCCTCTTGTTTTCACACCAGAGGCTTAAAGCTTTTCTGTCTTGAATCTTACTCTCTGCTCATCTTCCTTCAAGTGCTTTGACATTCTGTGCCTTTTGGTTTCTTTATTTTTGAATTCACTCCACAAACATTTATGGAGCATTTCCGAGGTGTCCGACCCGGGGGAACAAATGTTTGTGATAAATCTGAGGGGCTCGCAAGTTCTGGATGGGGTGGATCTGCAGACTGGAGTGACAGGGCCTCTGCTCCAGAGGGGAACAGGAGACCATGGGATGCCATGCGTCTCCCCCCATAGTGAGCGGTATGGTCAGGAGTCCCTGGCCCGGCCCAGGGATGTGACTCTCCCGTCCCTCCATTCGTGCCCTTGTGGGAACAGACTCAAAGGCACATTGCATATTCCTCCTTTGTAAAGGCGGAGTCTTAAGAGCACCTGCCTCAGAGGGAGGATGGGATTTCCCTGAGAAAACTTTTAAAAATTAAATATTGAACAGTGTTTACAAGTTGTCATCTCCCTTTAAATACAGAACTGATCAGAACAAGGGCCAGACTCCATCTGGGAGCACACGGCGTTCACTCAAAGCGATTTCTTATTTCCTTAAGAGGGAAAGTAAACAGATTACTCATTACGGAAGAGCCGGGGTTGAGATCAATGATGAAAAAGGATCAGGATCTTTCCACTTTCTGCAGCCAAGGGAAAAAAAACCTCGTGGTGCTGCTGCACACCTGAACGGTGACCGCGATCCGATCTGGAGAGGCCGCAGAGCGGGCCCTGGGGGCGCTCGGTGATGGCCTGGATCTGGAAGGTGGGGAGCCTGCGCGGAGGGGATGAGCGAAGCCTGCGCAAATCCAGCATCTTACAACCTGTGTGGTCCAGCTGTGGGCTGAACAAAGAGCGGCGAATGTGGTGGGAGAGCTTTGAACGGCGCCGGCACTGCCAGCGTCCGTGTGCGGGAAAATGGTCTGCTCAGTGAATACGCGATTCCTTTCCAGCATCCAGTCCTCCTAGGGAGCCCAGAGGTCTGAAACCATGAGCACATCTCCCTATGCACTGGCCGTTTCCTGGGCAAGCTGAGCTTATCACTTTCCATTCAGCTCCCAGCTCATAGAGAAGTTCCTGAAGCAAAAGCAAACACACACTGGGAAGGAAAAAAAAAAAAGAGAGAGAGAGAGAGAAAGAAAAGAAAAACACGGTAGCCGGAACAAAACGCAAGGGTTCCCTGCCCTGCTCTAGGGTTTGGAAAAATGAACTATCTGGTAAAAGGATGCTGAATTAATTCTTCAACAGGCAGCACACTTGTGGGTTTTAGCCAGGGGGCATCTAAACTATGCTAATCTGTGTGAATCTTACAGTCCTTTGTGTGTATATGTGCGTGTGTGTGCACGCTTATGTGTATTCGCGTGTGTGTGTGTGTGTGTGTGTGTTCGTGGGGGGGGCGTTTAAAGGGGACCGCTGTAGCTCAGACAGGGTGGGAACTCGTTTTCATTTGGAATCAGACGCATTCAGAGCTGGATAAAATGAAAAACTTTATTCAGCATTTTCTGAAAGAAGCCATCCGAGGTCTCCTTTCTCAGAATCGAGGACCACAAATGCCACTGAAGTCACACGGGCTGTGCAGGCGCACACACATATGTAATTTTTAATGTCCCCCACATGACCAGAATGGATTTGTTCCATTCAGTGGGAAGCCGCAACATTTATTACATCTCTTTCTCAAATAAACCTCAAAGCGAGCATTTCATCTTTCCTCATGTAATCATCATAAGGTAGGAAATGAAATTTCCCAAACCTAAAAGCATGTTGCTAAGAGCTCCAGGGCACTGCGTGTCACGTCTTACTTTGATGTGCTCATGGAGGGGGGTGGGCGAATGACAAAAAAAAAAAAAAAGAGAGAGAGAGAGAGAGAGACAGAGGAAAGAAAAGAGAAAGAAGGATGCATCGCATCTTCCTTGAGATTGTCAGAAAGCTTTTTTTTTTTTTTCTTTTTCTTTAACTCTTCACGCAGTGACAAGACGGAGCTGATTAAAACAAGACAAGGAAAGTCTTGGTGCCAGACCACTTCAGAAACGGAGCTTTCCAGAAAGGCATGTAGGAACTCCTGTCAAAGACAGGGATGATTTCGTGGCCCCTCTTGCATATTAATGAACTACACGTAACCTCCGTTTAGCGGTGCAGATGCAACGTTTCAGGAGCCGTGCCAGAATTCAGCGATAAACGCCAGCTCCGGGGGAAATACATTTCATGATAGAATTAGGAGATCAGCCATCTGAGACGTCCGCAGAAATCGCCCCCACCCCTCGGAGCATCGAGGGGGTTTCTGGGGAGCGGGGCTCTGGCGGCGTGGGCTACGTGGGGTGCACGGGGGTCATTGATCTGAATCGGCTTCCTGTACATTCGCCGAGCCCCGACTCTTCTGACGCCCGGACCTCCTCCAGCAACACATCCACCGCCCAAAGGTCGAGCGCAGGTGAATTGATTATTTCTGCTGCCTGTTTTTCCTGGCGTGATTTTTAAAGAACTGTTTAAACACATCCTCCTCCTTGCTTTAGAAGCAGAACATCTCTTTCTGCCTCTTCTCTTCGCCTCTGCAACTGCCTGCCAGGTGTTTCTGCTTCTCAACGTGTGGTTGCATTTTTCAGACAGAAGACAAGCGCTCAGCAGTCCTCTGCCCTTCCCGGGCTCCTCCAGAATTTGCTTGCTTCTCGCCCCTTGCTCACTCGTTCGCCTTTGCCCCATATGCATCGTGCAACCGTCACCGTCGTCTGTGCTGGCCATCTGTTTCTAAAATTCCTATGATACAGAAATCACATGACACTTTGAGGTGCAGCCATTTCAATATTGCGAGGTTTCGCTTGGCAGGATTTGGAAGGGAGGGCTGTGCGGTGCTGCCCGAGGAAGCTGACCAGCAAACGTGGAGCGAGAGCTAGCTAGCCCTCTAGAAAGACCTTCAGAAGTGGCTGCCGACTCTCTCCGATGCTTTTGTGAGATTGAAAATGGGGAGTAAAGCCACAGCCTTCACTTTCATCTGAGACCTGGGACAGACAGCAGCCAAGAGGGAGAGAAGAGATGGCCAGAGCAATGCCCTCTGTTGTCATGGAAGAAGATGGCACCCAGCAGGTTTGACTCAGTGGCCCTCGGTCAGCGAGAGATGAAAGCACTCACAGACCCAGGTCTGCTCCACATGTCTGTCATCCTCTTGGGTCAGTGGACTGACCGCCTGGTTTACATTTGTATGGTGATGGCAGGAGTGCAAGAGGACAAATTCAGCTGGACTTCTGTCCCGTATGCTGACATTCCATGCCCAACACATGTCATGTGAACATCTCAAGGTCCAGAGTGGGGAAGGATCAGTCACATGCTTACTCCCAGGTTCAATGGGGATCTGAAAGTATACTCTTCCCATGGAGACAGGGAAGGGGTTCAAAATAATGAAGCAATATCACAAAATCTATCATACTCATTGTGCTGGACATATGGGTGCCCTCCCAAGTTCCGACCCATTCTTTTTTTCAGTAATCTGATTTTTGTTTGGTACCTAATTCCTCAGCACAAGTTTCACCTTTGGGAGAAACTAATACTCCACCAGGTTCTAGAGAGACTGGGTATACAGATGAAGCTTATGTTACAAGCCTAATCTTATCTGCTGGCCACAAGTACTGGTTTACAAAGAGACATGTGATCCAGTTTGGACCACTGAGAATGAAAGAGACAAATGGTGGGAACTCTTGGAAAAGATTTCTTTTTATGCTATGAGAACTCCTAGGAGATATGCTTGAAGTTGTGTGGTGTGGAGCTGTGCCTTTTGCAACTGCTGAGGAGGGATGGGGAGCCCGGCACCCAGAGAACATAGGTGAGAGCACTGGACGAAAACCAGTCTACCCCTTGATCAATCCCAACCTGAAGCTCATACTATTTCAGAAATTTCTAGTTAAGTCCACTATTAAATAACCTTATTAGTTATTGAGCTATCAAACTGCTCACAATCAACACTATTTTAGTGAATTCACTCCCTGTGTGACTTTGAGATATTGGGATGTGTGTGCCTGTGTGTGTGTGTGTGTGTGTGTGTGTGTGTAGTGTGAGGTTTAATTTCTTTGGGCCTCAGATTGCCAACCCACAATATGGGAATAGGTGTTGTGTGACAATAATGTACATCAAGGTCCCAGTGCCCAGCAGGTAGAACCGACCTGCCCCATCTGCAGGTTGCTCCCCAGAGGAGGGAGGGACTGGGGACTGAAGGTGGAGCCCATTCACCAAGCCCTGTGCTGAGGGAGCTGCCTCCGGGGAGACAGGACGTCTGCTTCTCATTTTCTCCACACCCATGGGCTAGCAGAGGCCCTGACAGAAGGCACTGAACAAACATCGGTCCCTTCTTCTCCCCTCCAGCAGTCAGGACTCCTGTTGATAATTAAAAGAGAACAGCAATTCTTTTTGCTCAGCCGTAGGATTCAACGATATCGTTAACTTACTCTTTTGTGGAAAGCAGTCCATTTCCCCCCAATTTTGTGGTCACTCCTTTTCCCTGTTCCTTTCCTCAAGCTCATTTCCTTCCCTCTCTATTTTTTATTCTCGTTCTCATGCTTCTCCTCTAGCCTCCCTCTTCGGCCCCCTTTCTTCTCTCTCCTTCGCCTGTCTCTCGCTCTGGGAAAGGACTCCCGAGGACTCTGCCTTTTCAGTCTCTGGGTCTGTCCATGTAAGGGCTGATTCGTGGTTTCTAAGAGCAGTTTCTGGAGGGAGATGTATGTGAACCTGACCCTGGTTCTCTGACTCTGGACAGCCTGAGCTCTCTGGGCCTCGCTCCTCCCCTCTGGACGACTGGTCTGGCTCACGCACCTGTGGTCCCCTAGTGGAGGGCTAAGCAAAATGACGTGTGGCATGTGTCTGAGACTGTGCCATCCGTCAATGACCTGTAGCCTCTTCTCCCTTCTAGCTTCATCGAATGAGGTCAGAGCCATAAAAGCCCAGCAGAGAGTGGCCCTCAGAAGTTAAGCATGCGTCATTCACCACGGATCTAAATAGAGTGCTTCCTGACGCCAGCATTTTCCTGTCTTCACCTTCTTTCCTGTAAACAAGTCTTTACCTAATTGTGTGAGTGGCTGAAACATCTCCTGTCCAACCCTGGGCAGAGAATGTAGAGGTGAACTCTGTAGTTCATGGCTACTGAGAGAATTCTGGGAACACTTCCTGCATGCCCTCAGGCAGATGGCTGGCTCACATATATTTCATATTTCAACAACACAAATTAATGTAAAACATATTCATGTATATATTAATTAATGCTAATGTATTCACAGGAGATTCAGATAATGGGCAGTCCATTCTGACACCTCCCTCCTAACTCATTCACCCTAAAGATACTGAATCTTGCTTAATTTTAGGCTCAATCAAATAGGTGTACTGTGATTTGGGGGCCCCCTTTCTTCCACACTCCCTGTGGCCACCTGCTGGCTATCCACAATTTGCTCCCACTGGCAGGAAACACTTCCATATTGAAATGAGATTAGGGGAGAGATGGCGTCTGTGCAGAGACAAGGCTTCTGTGGTACTTGGGTATAAATGAATCTCAGTCTCAGAGACTCAAGACAGAAGTAGGTAGAAGCGTGAAAGGTTAGTACTTGAAGAGGAGGCTGAAAATGAAGGTGGAGTTGCTTGGGGGTAAGAGGAGGACCCAGAAAGGGAAGCCAGAGTGAGAAGGAAGCCATCACGAAGAGGCTAGAAAATCGCCCAGAGTCAGGTGTTTGTATCTTGAAACAGAGGAGCTATTTTCTGAGTACATTTTTTTTTCTTTCTTTGGGGATTAGCCTGATAATTTAGGCAAGGTTGCATTTTAAGGTTGTTTTGTCACTACTGTGTTGTTTTGTTTTTTGTTTGTTTTTGTTTTTAAACCGAGTTCCTTCAATAGATGAGCATTTTCCCCAGGGAACTGATTCATGGTGGAGCTTGAATCCAAAGTTATGAGACGAAGAAGGACTCTGCCTTCTAGGAGCTTATCATCAAACTTGAATAAATGTGCAATGAGATAAGACAAGTATCAAATACTGCCCCCTCTCCACACAACACACCATTCTGTTGCATCCCGCCCTCTGCTGGATGGGCATGTCTTTGGGGGACCGGGTTATCAGGACTTCTATTACTGGGACATACACAATTACATAGAAAGCCCTTCCTGAATCTGGAGGAGCCGGCGCTCTATTTTCTTCCTGGTGTTACTTCTTGGTTCAAACAGGAAGGCTTCCACTTTTTAAAAAAAGCCCCAAACCAACAAAACATAAACCATGCATGAGAGACAAATCATTAATTCAAGGGATGAAGAATTAAGACCAGATGTGGAGTGAACACCAAAGGACCAGGTCTTGAGAAAAGCAAAGTGAGCTCCCACATTTCCTCGTGCTGGGTAGTTTCCAGAGCCCTTTCAGATGTACTGTCACAGCCATCCTATGAGGGCCCCAAGGTGAGTAGTAGAGTCCAGGGGTTTCTGCTTCTGAAAATAAGGAGTTTGGGGGCACCTGGGTGGCTCAGCGGGTTAAAGCCTCTGCCTTCGGCTCAGGTCATGATCCCAGGGTTCTGGGATCGAGCCCCACATCGGGCTCTCTGCTCAGCGGGGAGCCTGCTTCCCCCTTTCCCTCTGTCTGCCTCTCTGCCTACTTGTGATCTCTGTCTGTCAAATAGATAAATTAAAAAAAAAATAAAGTGTGAAAATAAGGAGTTTGGAAAAAATGGCTATTGTGGTAGCACCTCCAAGATGGCCTCCAATGTTGATGCGCTTGGCGGTATTCATCCTCCCCTCGATAATGTGCTGGTTCTAGTGACCCCTAAAAATTGGAATGCAGAAGAGATGGGATGTCACTTCTGAGATCAGGGTATAAAAAGACTGTGGTTTCCGTCTTAGGGACTCTCTCTTGTTCTCTCTCCTTCTTGGATATTCTTAGATATTCACTCTAGACAATGAAAGTTGCCCTTTTGGTGAAGAATTGATGTCTCGGTCAACAGGTCAGTGAGGGTCCAAGGCTGGCCAACAGCCATATGCCAGAGTCCAGAAGCAAATTTTTCTCCAGTCTAACCAGAGGCCGACTGCAGCCCTGGAGACACGCTGACCCCATCTTTGGGAGGCTCTGAGCTGGAGGCACTCAGTGAAACTGCCCCAGGAGTCCTAACCCACAGAAACCGTGAGATAATAAACATTTGTGGTGTTCAGTTGCTGATGTTGGGGTAATTTTTCATGCAGCAATAAACAACTAATACAAATGCCTTTTTTTTTTTGTCTTTACAAACTACGCTTTATGTTTTTGTTTGTAAAACTGACATACAAAGAAAACAAAAAACACTCCAAAAGTTATAACCAAAGGTTACCAATACTCTCCACATGAGATACACAGAATGAGCCATTTAAAATGCAAATCATATCAAATGATCCCCTCTTCCAAACCATTCAATGGCATCCCCTTATGTTTGGAATATAATCCAAAGTTCCTTTTGCGGCCTCTGATTCCGAATGATCCCCTGCTGTCCCTCTGACTGCGCCATGTCTGCTCTTCCCCTCCCCCTCACTGAGCTCCAGCAAGCACGGCCTCTTGTTGACTGTCAAGTCTAACCCATATGCTCTTTCCTTTGACAAATAGAAAGCGTGTATGTTTCAGGTAAACCATGTGATATTTTGATGTATGTTTGCACTGTGAAAATCACAGTCAACACATCCATCACCTCCCATGGTTACCATTTTCTCATTTGGGGGTGGTGAGAACCCTGGAGCTCTACTCTCACACCTGTTAGGATGAATATTATCAAAAAGCCAAGGGTTACTCAGTGTGGCAAGCATGGGGGGGAAAAAGGGAACCCTTGTGGCCTACTGGTGGGAATGTAAGTTGGCACAGCCATCGTGGAAAATAGTATGGAGACGCCCTCGAACAATAAAAGACAGAAATTCCACATGATCCAGCAATTCAACTTCAGGGCATTTACTTGAAGGAAATAAAATCGCTATTTTGGAGATACACTTGCTCTCCCATGTTCACGGCCACATTATTCACAGTAGCCAAGATATGGAAACAACCTAAGTGACCACCAAAAGATGAATACCTACATGGATGTAAATGTAGCATATATATGTACATGTATATTTATTCATCTCTTGATATGTACACATACATACTTATATTTGCATACATATGTGGGTACAGCAACAGATGAATGGTTGTGTATGTGCATGTATGCAAAAATAGATATCCATATATATGTGTACATCAACACCCATCTACTACGTGTATTCATTTATCTATGCTAGAACATTACTCAGCCTTCAGAAAAGAAGGAAATGCGGCCATTTGTGAAAACATGACCTACGTGCTCGCCTCACTGTCATATCCTTGCTGTTTCATGGCGCGCTCCCTCACCGTATTCATCTCTCAAACGTGGCCTCCTCAGGTCTCTGTCCAAACGTTACTCCACAGAGGCACCTTCTCAAATAACCTCATCTAAAAGAGCCCCCTTCACCTTCTATCCTCATGCTTCACCCCAGAGCTGAGCCTTGCTGGGGCCCCGGGAACACATTTTGCACAGTGCTCTCCTTCCCTCTCTCCCTCTGCTTATTCCTCCGTTCGTGCCCTCCTAGGATCACTTTGCCCGTGAACTCCCAGTGTGCCGTCTCTTGATGGCTTCTCCTTTTGGGGAAACACCAACTTTAGATAGCCACCGATATTTCAGGATTTATCGGTTGCAGCTACCAGAATTCCTTAAGTAGAATATGTAGTATCATTTGGTGGGATGTTGAGTTATAAATAACAGTGAAACCTGGGACACTGACACAGACCTAGGGGGAGAGGGGAGGAAACAGATACCGGAGACTGAAGGAAAGCGCTATAGAGTGTCAGAACACCTGGTAGAGCTGTCTTCCAGGGGGACAGAGAAGACAGACTACATGTTCCTGAGACCGCGGCTTGAGCGGAAGTGGGTGGCTGAAATCTGAGAAATGGAATGTTGGCTTTTATTTTCAACTTTTCGCAAATTACTGTGAAAAAGAACATCTTGAATGAATGGATAAGCAAAAGGTAGTCTATACATACAATGGAACACTCCTCAACCTTAAAAAGGAAAGAAAGAACTTTTGACCAGTGCCATAAGGTGAATCTTAAAGACATTAAGCTACGCGACGACAGCCAGATGGAGAAGGACTAATACTGTAGGATTCCACGTGTTGGAGGTACCTGGAGCCATTAAACTCTCACACAGAAAGTCAACGGTGGTTGCCAAGGGCTGGGAGCTTGAGTGTTGAGTGGGATGGATTCAGCTGGGGAAGATGAAAAGAATTATACGGGCGGTGGCAGTGGCTTGCCCAAGAACCCAGATACTTAATGCTACTGAACGGTCCTTTTAAAAATAAGTCAGTAAATTTTATGTTACAGATATTTGACTATAGCAGCAAAAAAGGGAGATAACCTCGGGATGGAATCGACCAGTTTGCAAGCAGGATCAAATGGATTAGAGAGTCCAGAAATCTGGAGCACCAAAGACCGGAAAAGCTGTTTGCTTCTAGGCCCCGAGGGGTAAGAGATAAGCACGGAACAGGATTTGTGCAACAAAGGCCGAGCCAAACGCAACCCCGCGGCACACGTCCACAGAGGGCATGGCCGTGCCAGCTGCCTGAGAATCCTAGAGCGCTTCAAGGAAGTCATCAGTGAGGTGAGAGAGGCATGGCTAGGGGGTTAGGGAGGGGGGAACGAAGCAAAACAGTAAATCAGGTCTGACAGTAACACTTAGAAAAGAACTCTGGGTGTAGTTAGCGATACATGGAACTAAACGAAGGCAAATACACCAGAAGCAAGTATGTCTTTTAGGGCACGGCAGTTGCCAACAAAACCACAAGCCTGGAATGAAAATCCCTCTAACTATCTGAGGCTTAAAACAACTCTCAGGCCCCCACATTTGTACCAGCTTGAAGTGTGCTGTGAAAACTGTGCAGTCCCCAGGGAGGCCTTTTTTCCCCCACTAGTAACTTTGAAACTGGACACTAAGGAATTTATCAAGAGGCAGAGAACCAGGAGCCAGGAACCGTGGGTGAGAGTTGCTCCCGGAGAGCAGAAACGAGCTGGAAATGAAACCAGCCCCCTCGGCTAGGGCAGACCACCTCGGAACCGCCGGCCTGGAAGGATCCCAGGATTGCCAGATCCCAGGGTCTGCGGCGTGTGGCTCTATCCCTCCGCTGTCTGCTTGGCAATAGTTATTGCTTTTAGCCTCTCCTTGTACCAGTGTTGAGTGGATGGGTGTGTTGGGATGAGATGCACGGCAAGATGATTTGCTCTTTAATTTAGAGTCTGGTGGACCACAAGGAGCCATATCTGGACAGATGGTATGGACTCTGCATACTCCGGAAAGGCTAGTGCCGGGGCTAGCTGTGACTTCTGAATTTTTCTCTCCAAGTTGTCCCTGGGGAAGGGCAAATGTGTTGTGTGTGCGAGATTCAGAGGAAGTGGCTATTTAGGAACCAGAAGAGGAGACTGTGGCTAAGACTTTGATGACTTCGCCAGCATTCATTTTTCTGCATGCTGGGAGCACAACTAGACTACATGTCCCAGCTTTCCCTGCAACTAAGTGTACCAAGTGACCGAAAGCTGACCAATAGGGATGCGGGAAAAAGTGACTTCCAGTCACCATATCTTTTCTTTTTCTGGACTGCAGGAATGGGCACAACTCCCAGGAAAAACTTAGGGGGGATCACCTGTTGCAAATTGAAGAACCACAAATTAAAGAGGGTCTGGGCCCCTGGAGATGAATATAGCTAATAAAAATATTTCAACTTCCTGGGAAAAGAGCAGAAACAGAAATAAAGAACAACTGAATACAAGGCCACACCCTGGCCCCAAGCTGTAGGATCTGTCTGACAATGCATTCATATAATCCAAGTGGGTTCTTGAGTTTATAGGCCAAACAGGAAGGGATGAGCTTTAAGCCTTTATATAACCTGAACTCTTCATTCTAGAATTCCTAATGACTTCATTTTTCCACTAAGTGATGTGCATACTCGAGTTTTTTTTGTTTTGTTTTTTTTTTTGTTTTTGTATTTTTTGTTTTTGTTTTTTAAAGGAAAGTCCTTGTAAATCTGAGGACTTTTCTTCTTTAAAGACAGAGATCATTTGGGAAAAAATGTATAGGTCACAACCTTTTCATGCACCCATGAATTTCTACATCTGTTTCAGAAAAATGTGAGGTCAACCTGATATCTTTCCCCTTTGATGATTCCTATTTTTATTTCCCTTATAGTTAAAGGATTTTTTTTTCCTTTATATATGAAATGCAGATATTTTGTCAGAGTTTGTGTAAATGTGGGTCTGTCAGTTCTCATAAAATGTGACGTGGTGGGCTCCTTCAGTTGGCACATTTGTCTTTTTCTCTTCAAGTAGGTTGTTTCTATTACCTTCATCACAGATTAGTCGTGTGTGGGTCTCTCACTCCAGTGACCTCTTAAAAACAGAGACTATGTCTTAGCGATGTTTATATCTTCAGTGCTCCATACATAGTAGACAGGCAGTGATGGACTATTCAAGTGATGAAGATGAGAGTTTTCTGGAAAAATCTAAATTCTAGTAAAGAACACACCCATCTGTTGATAGAAGGATGCTTGACACGTTGGACTTCCACATGATTTCTTAGGTCTACGTGGATTATATTCACTGTGTTTTTCTTTAACCAATGAGACTTTGGCCAGGTGATCTGCTTTAGGTGATGAGACCTTAAGAAACATGACACCAGGGCGCCTGGGTGGCTCAGTGGGTTAAGCCGCTGCCTTCGGCTCAGGTCATGGTCTCAGGGTCCTGGGATCGAGTCCCGCATCGGGCTCTCTGCTCAGCAGGGAGCCTGCTTCTCCCTCCACTTCTCTCTGCCTGCCTCTCTGCCTACTTGTGATCTCTCTCTGTCAAATAAATAAATAAAATCTTAAAAAAAAAAAAAAAAAAAAGAAACATGACACCAGCAAAAATGGGAAGAGCATTTGCACATTGGGTCATGTTCTCTTTAGATGCCTAGAGAGCCCCGAGAGTGCTACATGAAGGAGGGAAGCTAGGCCACTGGAAGACGCAATGCCATGTGGAACAATGATAAGCTGCTTTACCTTAGTCACCACCCCTGCAACTTCCAGACCAGTTCGTCTACCAAAGGCAAGACATCTGAGTGAGACTGTCTTTGAACATCCAGCTTCAGATAAACTCAGCCAGGCCAGAAGTACTTCCTACTGACCCACAAAAGTACAAGGGAAATGGAGATATTTGTTGTTTGTGGTCAGTGAGTTTTAGGGTGGCTTGTTATGCAGAAAAAGTTCACAGGAAGATAAAGGAAGCCACTGAATCATTGTAGCTAGAAGGATGACACTGACGGACTTCCATGTTTACAAGATAACTCTGGCTGTTCTGTGGGTAAGACAGTTCTGGGAGGTGAAGCCAAGAGTGAAAACAGAGCAGTTGGGGAGGCCATGTTGCCATAACCCAGTTGAAAGACTTCTGTGGGTCTGTTCTAGGGCAATGGAAGAGCTTCTCTAAGAGAAGGAAACGCACATAGGATAGAGTTTGAGGAAGAATTGATTTTAAGGGCTAGGTTTTTTTGTTTGTTTTGTTTTGTTTTTCAGAAAAAAAGGCACTTAAAAACTCTGGAATGAAAGTCAGACTTGTAATGGACTTCTCAAGAGGTGTAAAGGATTCTAGAAGACAACAGAGCCAAGTCTCCCCATTTTAAGTGAAAACGGTTTCAAACCAAGAAGTCTGTACTTAACCAAACTATCAATCAAATGTGAGGTCAAAATGCAAACACTTTCAACATGCAAAGATTCAGAACGCTTACCATCCAGTCATATCTTCTGAAGAATTAGCGCAGGGATTAAAGGTTTTAAGCAAACAAACAAAAAGTGGAAAATATAAGCCATAAAAATGGTAAGACTAATCCAAGTCTGTTCCAGATATTGTCTGTTGGCACTCAGCTCCACCGTGGTCTTCTGTACTCTCCTCTCCTCCTAGTTCTGAGAGCCTGAAAACTATCTTTTTGAGATTCCATTGCCAACCGGGTTCTGTTTTCTTTTACTTTATTTTTTTGGCCAATGGTCGAACTGTGAATGAAATTAGAAGGTAGGAGGAAGTTGGGAGAACTTTTTGATTGAGGAAGTGACTTCAGGACCTGTAACACAGCTGCAGTAGTCTCACTGGTAGAACTTTCAACAACAGCCCTGGAGTATGTGTTCCTGGAGCACAAAGAGATTGGAGGTTGTGATCTCAGGAGTTCCCGCAAGGGTGGTAGAGGCTTACCGGAATCACTCTTCCTGTGTAACAACATCCTTTCTCTTTTGCTTTTCCAGTCTTTCCAACACTTTAGTAATGAACTACCTCAAGGTTTAATTCATCTCTCCCTGCGTTAATTATCTAGAGTGGTTTCTGCTTTTTGGCCTGGTCTCTGAATGATGCAGAGTCCGGTGAAATGAAATCATAGGCTGAGACATTTCAAAAGGCGTTGAAAGCAATTGATCTACTTTATATAGGAAGTCTACAACTCCAAGAATGTCTTCAAGAAGGAGAATGGAATGATTTCTGAGCATAAGAAAGGAAAATCTGGGGCGTCTGGGTGGCTCAGTCCATTGAGCCTCAGCCGTTTGGTTTCATCTTATGGTTTCCCATGATTAACCTCACATTGGGCTCTTGGTTCATAGGGAGTCTACTTGGGATTCTTTCCTCCTCTCTCTACCTGCCCCCACTCCTCCCACACTCAGGTGTATGTGCATACACACACACTCTCTCTCTCAAATAAATAAATACAATCTTAAAAAAAAGAAAGGAAAGTCTGAGGAAAATGATAAAGAAATCATGTACTTCTCTGAAAAAGAAAATATGATAACTCTAGGAGAAACAAAATCCTAATAGGAAAGTCATCATCAAAATATGAAACAAACTAAAACATAACATGATTTTGAGACTCCAGTGAAGTAGAAGAGATTCCCTTTGACCTAGACTCTAGAATCATCCTTCTTCGTGTAGTACAGTGGTCATCTCCTTAGACTTCAAAGAGAAAGACAATGTAATCCTAGAACATACTCAGCTTTATGTGGGCTAGTAATAATCAACACCATTCATTTCAGCTCTAAAAATCAATCCATCAAAAAAAAAAAAAAGACCTATATATAATTATGGTTATAGACCATCATGTAAATGTAAGGACCTGAGGACAGGAATTGGGGTCTGGAAGGACAGAGATTTGGGTGAGGGCATCCTCATCTTCTATGTAGAGAATCAATAAAAACTGCAGAAAGTGGATGAAATATGACAGAAATTGTCCTAGCACATCACTCAATGCTACAAAGTACCACTGGAAGTAATAGTAACAACACTGGGAAATGTTGATGTGCAAAAAGGGGTAGTTGAAACGAGCCAAGTCCTTGCCATTCTTAATGAAGAAGTCAATGAATCTTTTCTAAAATCAAAGAATCAAGGAATCCAGTGACTTCTTGCTATTTAGAATTATATATTTAGGGAAATGTTCTTCTCAGTAACAGAGTTGGGGCTGGGCAAGGATGGAATGGGTATTCTATAGTCTTTACTAATATTCATTAATTTTTATTCTATACTGTTTTGATGCCCAAATATTACTTTGAAAAAATACTTTTTTCTTAAAGAACACTGCATCAGGGAAGGAGGACATTACTATTTATATATCTTATAATTGAGCTTATCTTCCTCTATCGGATGAAGGAGTCAAGTTAGATCACTTGCAGTGCCTCCAGCTGTAAAATACTGAGTATCTTTGAAGAATGGAATGCACCCCCTCCTCCTGGAATGAGACTGGAAAGTTCCTTTACATTCCTACATCTTTTATCCTATCTGAGGACCACACTTAGAGGCAACCATTCAAAATACGGAGTTTTAATCATGGGCGGGCAGGAAGAGTGAAGTTAATGCAACAGATATTTATGATAGGCCTCTGAGAATACTAGGCTCCAGAACTGTCATTTGTAGATTAGAGAAAAATCCAAATAAGCATCATAATGATTCATAACATATAATTAGAGATAGGCAAAGCCCAAGTATGCACTTTAAAAAGAGCAAGTCTATACTGACATGGCCATATTAAAACAAAACAAAGTACCTTGAGTGGACTTCTGCTTCTTGAAGTTTGGAGTGACAGAAGGAAACATGTTTTTCAGTGCTTGTAGAGAAGCACGGAAAGATCTAATGGTGCATTTTGTTAAAAAGTGGTGCATATATAAAATACTAAAAAGGGCTGATGTCCATAACCCGATCGCTTTTTTTCAAGTTCATTAGACATAAAATTCTCCCCCAGAATCAAAATCCGCTCTCTATTATTTTTTCCATGCCCTCTTAGAGATTATGCTGGTAGAGGCCTGCCAAGTTATCTGGAGTCATTCGGCTCATTGGCAAGGCGGCTTTGTCCATTCACTGAACCCTGCAGGCCAAGAACCTCTTCCCGTTTCTTCCATCTGCCATATCCACTTTGAATCTGGTGGGGGAGTAACCATCCCTTCCAAAATGAAAGCCACCCCCCTTCAATCTGTAGGTCATCATTATGTCCTTTTCCATAATATTATGCTCTCGCCATCACGGGCGCTTAACGGATACAACATGGAACCGCAACAAAATCTATAAAAGGATTTCCTATCAACTTAGGTGCAGTCGGCTTGGGCCAGAAGGCAGCCACTGACCAGATGGCCCACTGAATGCTTGTTTGCACTATCCCGGAGAACTCCAAACTCCACTCATCTCATTCATTTTCAACTTAGAATGTGGTAGGTGGTGGTACTTACTATCTGATCCTTACAAGAATCTGTTTCTACAAGGGACTCTCACCAGAGTGCTGTTGACTCTCCAGGCTGAGAAATTATTTCCTTCCATGCTGGGAAAATTGCTTTTTCTTCAAGTATGTGTTATCATCCTTATATATATGCACATATGTCTGTGCATCTACACGTGTGATTGTTGTTCTGCAAATTCAGGGCAGCATTTGTCTGGGTCAAGTGCATTGTACCTCATGGGTGTGCATGTCTCCTGCAAGGCCTCCTTTTCAACACCTTCTTTTAGTTTCTGAGTGCTGCGAGAAGAAAATGAAATTCTAATGCATGGCTTTCCTGGAAGAGGAGCTGATCCCTGGACTTGCCTAAATTTCTCATTTGCCCACGTAGAGCAAGATAAGTCAGTGAATGGTTGGCAATCCTCAGTCTGCAGAGCTTCTTAGATGTCACATTGGCTGCTTGGGGTTGGTGTGTTTCTTATAACCAGACTGCTACGGAAAACATTGCTATTAACTTTGCAGGCGAACCCTGCAGGGGCTACTTGGGGAGAAGGCACTTAACTCCGTAGGTCCTGTCAGTGAGGCATCTCGGCTTGAGATCCTTGTTGAGGTTTCGTGGTCCATCCCAACCTCCCACATTCAACGGAGGTCTCAATTTTCTTTTCCTTTCCCAGCATCTCTGCTGCTGCTTCAGGTCCTCACCCAGCTGCCATCCGCATCACCAGCTCCACGCCGTTCAGTGATCGTACGGGCACCCGGAGTGTCCACATCCTCAGTGGGTGAGCAGCATAAACGGCAACATCCAAGAATGACATGCCTGGAGACGTCTTCAGCTAGACGTGAGACTCCTTCAGATTAAGGCAAGTATCAAGGCGACATGATCTGCAGTTCCCAAACAGTACAGTGTCAAATAATTGTGTCCTCTATGTATTGATTTTGCAAGGCAAATGCAGACCCACCTCTGGGATGGAGGGATGGCTGGGGTATGAATTCGGGGGGCCTGGTCCACTGAGATGCTCCACCACCTCAGGACTCATGTGCAAACTTTCTGGGAGCTTTGAAGAATTATGTAGCAGGAAAGGCCAAAGCCAAGTGCTCTTTCTCAGCAGAATTTTCCTCCCTTTCCTCCTGGCCTCACAGAATGTTAGACTTGGAAAGGACTTTAGATCTCACATAGGTCAGTGCTCTGCTTGGACAGAGGGCAGCAGGGTGAAGAGAGCAGACAGAAGTCAGGTCCTTCCGGAGCCACTGAGCCAAAACCCAAACTGGGGCTGGGGCTCCCACGCTGAAGCGGTCTCCACACCACCAAGCCTCTCTCCCCGTTCCTTCCTAGCCCTTAGCACGTAGAGCAATCAATGGCCCATTTACGAGGGCTGACAAGTCCTTCTCTCTTTTTCACAATGAACAGTGAATAGGTGACTTCCATAAAGGAATCTCTATTTTAAAAATTAACCAGTTTTTGTACTTGTATAAAAGCGTCTCATTTGGTCTCTTCAAACTGAAATAAAAAAATGACGCCTGCCTTTGGGGGTTTTTGACAGACATCCTTTTTTTCTATGGGTATCTGACAAAAACAAGTTGATGGTTTAACCTAAGACAAGAAGACGGACTAGATGTTCCTGTAGGCGCTACCCTAATCATAGTGTTTGCCACTGGGTCATTCTCATGGGAGAGTAAGCCTTTAGTAGAGACGGGAATGTTGGTCTCCTGTAAGACTTGAGCAGGAAATGTAAGAGCTCCAGGATCCGGCTCCATGACTGCGGTCCCCCAATCCCTATCTGCTGAATATAGACTGAAGACACCTGGCAGGGATTGGGTCGAGCCGCATGAGGATGCCTTACGTGGAAATGCTGCCATGTTGAGTTTGTCAGTCTTCAGTCTCACAGGGCTACAAAACTGGGTTTCTACCCACTGAAAGTGGGTACATTGTTCAAGGGCAGACTCACCCTAGCCAAGCTAGCAGATACTGCTATTGAAAACTAGAAAAGTATAATATTTATTTATTCATTTCTATTTGGAAGTTTTTCTGTGTTGTGGGCTCTAAAATTTATGTTAGCACATTTCTCCCCTCTTTGAAGATATCCATGGGCAACCGTATAATCAAGAAGTTGGCTGTTGGGGATTGAATCAGGAAGAGGGAGGGAGGGGATTTTTAGCAGAGATGGCATAGGGTATGTTAGCTTGATGGCTTCACCTCTCTAGGGATATACGAGCATAATCCTGATACTGAAATCTGTCTGCATAAGACTGGTCCCCGGTCAACTCTGGTTAGGCAATGCGACACTTGCCATTGTCACTCTTTTGGTTTATGCTTTCATTTCAGACCATCTCCTCTCGATGGACATCCTTCCTCAGGATCTGTTAGTATCTTTATTCTTCTAATAGTTCAATTTTATTGGTGTGGAACCGTTTCCTTTTTAAGGTGCCTTTGTCCCTACTGGCTCTAAGCCACAGTGTAGACTTTGTGCTCTGTGATATGATGTCGTTACCTCCAAGTTCTTGAGGCATAAGACTGCCAGCTCCACTCACAAAGTAGGTACCGACAGCAGCGTCCACATGTAGAAATTTGTTCTTTGTGGTACGGTGAATGGCTGCAGCTTAGCAAACCATTGTTTCATTAGAAACAGTATCCCAGAGCAGTAATCCAAACCTTAATGTCTACATTATCAGAGCTATTAATGATTTCCATCACTTTTGTTGTGGCAATTTAGTAGCATGAAGTTTTCTCCAGTGCTTTGGGGACCAAGTTAAGAGACAACAGAACGCAGCTTTGTTGAGGCCACTCAATGGGAACTTAATTAGAAAAACGTACAGCTACGGTCTATACCGAGAGAGGGATGATGCTTTCTCCCCCTTCCTACTAACAAAGCCAAGCACTCCAGATGTATCCTTTTAGGGATTAGATTTTTTTTTTTTTTTTTTTTTTTTACCAAGTGCCATTTCTTGGTAATCTTTCCACAGATTATTTTCCATGAATACAGTCTCCAGAATAGTGTGAGATTACTCATGGGGTGAAGGGTATTTGTCATAGAAAAGAAAAAGCAAAGCACAGAACGGGGAGTTGAAGCTCATACACAGCCACTAATGATGACCAAAAGTTAGAATGTTCTCCAAACACCCTAGAAGCCCTTAATTGAAACAGCTGTTACACAAGGTTCCCGTCCAGGATCGTCAGTGTTGCTTCCTGACTAGAGAGAGTAATGAAAGTGATATACAGCTTTGGTTGTGCAAGATGCTTTTGGCTAAGTGGGAGACAAATTGAGATAAAACTAAGTCCAGTGAATAGAAAGCTAAGCTGGGAATAAGACAAAGTTATAGAGCTGGGAATTGGGGAGAAGTCTATATTTGCCGCTCTCAGCCTCGGTTCCAATCTTAAAAACGTGGACGCGCATTAGTCCTGTGCCCAAAGCTACCCTTTGACAGATATGGACCCACGAGCAAATCACTTTCCTACCCTGAGCCTCAGTTTACCCATCTTTAAGCAGCAGACATGTCTGACTTTATACTGAGTGATCGGAATATTCAAATCTCTTCTCCTCTATGAGTGGAGCTCCAAAATGAAATTCTCAGACGCTTTAGCGCCCACCCGCTTCAGCAGGAAGTCCCGTCCACCTGTGTAATGATTTTGGCTGCAAGGAACAGAAACTCCACAAGTGACTTAGAGATGTAAGCGTCTATTTTCTTGCAGAATTTGAATTCAAGGGGTAGGCAGCTGCTGGCTCTTGTTCAGCAGCTCAGCTATGCCAGGAATGCTGCCCTGGCAGTTTTCCTATCTTTTTTGCCTTTGGTGGTGAGTTGGCCACCACAGCTACGGCAGCAAATCGCCTTTCAAGTTTGCAATGAAAGCAGGGGATGGGAAGAGGGAGGGAGAGGGCGTAGGTGGCAGCAGCCACATCTGTCCCTTTTTTGGAAGAACAAAAGCTTTCTCTTGACCTCCCTGGCAGATTCATAGCTGAGGTCTGATTGGTCAGAACTGTGTCACATACCAATCCCAGGCTCGAGAGATGCTGCGGGAGGGAGTGCAGAACTCGGCCATAATATGATGAGCGAGGGCCAAAATGTAAGTGCATAAAATTCAGGACTGCACTGCTTTGAGGTTAACAGAATAATAATTTTTTAGTCTAGCTGTATGGTTACGCAGTAACAGTGAAACATTTACGGTACTTAGTGGACCGTCCACGGACCTGAGAATATCTCAGTTACTTCCTAGCCCCGTCCCTTCTCCTGAAGGGGAAAAGAGCTCTGATCCAGGGGTGGATCCTGGGCAGAAGATGGGAGCCAGTTCCCAGCTGTGACTGTGTGTTACTGTGGGCTGGGTCTTGGTACCACAGGATTCTACCCTGCAGTTTAGTTTCACTGTGGAGGCAAGCGAAAGGAGAAGGGAAGGAATATTAAGATTATTAAGATTGAGATTATGAAGACATTAAGTTTAAGGTTTCCTTATTCACAGTATCTGTCATAATGTCCCACTGAGTTTCCCTGTGTGTGTGTGTGCGTGTGTGTATGCATTTATGTATGTATATATAATAAACATTGATAATAATAATAATAATAAAGAATAATGAAGAAATAATAAAAAGGAAAACCACCACTAATACTAATAAAAGAAGGGACTTGTACGCTATAATAAATGCAAAGTTCAGGACATGTTAATTCAAAGTGAAGGCAGGAGGGTGGGACGGGGAAACACGTGTTGTAAAAAGAAGTTACTGATCCGTTAGCTTGCCAGAGCTGCTTGGAACGGAGCACCGCAAACGAGGGGCCCGAAACAATAGCGGTTCCTTGTCTTACAGATCTGGAGGGCAGAAGTCCAAGATGAAGGCTGGTTCCCGAGCAGGCCATGGGGAAACTTTGCCCCTGGTTTGCACATGGCCATCTTCTCCCTGTCCCTTCATGTCCCCTACCCTCTATGAGTGTCTGCCTCGGGGTGCAGGTCTCCCCTTTGTATAAGGCCATCATATGGGATTAGAGCCCACCCGAATGACCTCATCTTCACTCACTCATAAGACCTGGAATGCTTGTATCTCCAAAGAAGGTCATGTTCTGAGGCAGTGGTGGTGAGGACCTTCAAGATGTGAATGGAGGAGAACACAATTCAACCCGCGATGCTGACATTAGGTCATAATTCCTGTTTGAGGTGAAGGATGATGAGTATTCAGTGTGTTTTAAAAGTAATTAGAAGAGGATGCTTGGAACAACAGCGGTCAAGAACCAAGGATCGCGATTAACCCAACTCTGTGGACTTGAGTTCCATAAGAAAAAAACAAGAAAGAGGACCAGCTCAAGCAGAAAAGAGAGTTGTTGTTACGACATGTCCTGGGCACAAGGCATGACGGGACCCAGAGCTTTAAACTCTGTGACAAAGCTAGTCTGCGGCCATCTGTGATGGGTGCTCTGACGTAATCCTCAGGCACCACATGGTTGGGCTGCATCAGCGCTTCTCCCCAGGAGACAATCTGGCTCCCCAGGGTTACATTCCCTCAGAGGACGAATCAGGGATCTCAACACTCTGCTCATCGATTCTTATTCATTTTCCCAAGGTAAGAGCTTGTCCTTGAGGGCAGAGAACAGGTAAGGTACAGAATTGCCAGCCCCCTGGCACAGAGCCTCAGCGCCCACCCTGCTTCTCACCAGCCTTGTACCAGTGTCCTCAGACACACTGCAGCTCCACAGCGTCGTGGCCCTGCCTACTTTGGGGACTTTGTCAGAATCCCTTGGTCTATCTAGATAGGTTTCCTTTACTTTTGGGGACAAGGATTATGTTTTATTGTAATTTTTTTTTAAAGATTGTATTTATTTATTTGAGAGAGAGAGACAGTGAGAGAAAGCATGAGAGGGGAGAAGGTCAGAGGGAGAAGCAGACTCCCCGTGGAGCAGGGAGCCCAATGTGGGACTTGATCCCGGGACTCCAGGATCATGACCTGAGCCAAAGGCAGTTGCTTAACCAACTGAGCCAGCCAGGCACCCGAGGGTTATGGTTTTGATATCTCTACTCCAGATTTCCTTTGGTATCTCTAGGCATTGTGGGTATCACCCTCCCTGAGCTCTACACAGCAAGACATAGTGGGACAGGAGGTCTCTGAGGACACACATACGAAATATACTTTTTTTTTTTTTTCCTGGGGCTGTGGTTACCTACCTGCCTGCATTTATGAAACAAGGTGGGCCTCGCAGCAACCTTTTTCTTTCTTTCTTTTCTTTCTTTCTTTCTTTCTTTCTTTCTTTCTTTCTTTCTTTCTTTTTTTTTGCAGCAACCTTTTTCTGAAATGAAGTAAATCTTTCTCAAAGTGGTAGTCTGTCTAGTGGCTGGTGTAATTTCTTTCTTTCTTTTCTTTTTTTTTTAAATTAAATTTGCCTCATCAGGTACCCTGAAATACAGGTGAAATTATAAGACTAGGAAAATAATCTCAAAGTTCTTCTCCACTTTATAGGTTATCCTGTTTTCTCTCATGAAACTATAGAGAGTTTGTACCTATCCTGCAACCTTCATATTTGGTACCAAAATAAAAAAAATTTTCTTAGCATTTTTCTGAGTTTTTAGGCTCCATGGGATTTTTAAAGTTGCTAAAGCCTCAACTGATGAGTCCCTATGACTCCTGTCTCCTAGTATTCACACCACTGTGATGTCTCCCTCCTCTACTGACCAATAACCTACAGCAGAAGTGATGGTAGTTCCAAGGCTAGATCATGGAAGACATTATGAATTTCACTTTGTTCTTTCTTGATCACTCACTCTGGGGGAAGCCAGCTGCCAAGACATGAGGACACTCAAGCGGTTCTGTGGAGAATCCACATGGCAAGAAATGGAGACCTCCTGCCAAAAACCACAAAGGAAGTGAGACTTCCCGCCAATGGTCACGTGAGCGAGCCCTCCTGGACATGGGTTTTCCAGTCCTAGTCGATGCTTCCAAAGATGTAGCTCCAGCTGCAGAGAGCCCGGAACGATCAGCTAAGCAGTTCCCACGTACCTGACCCCCAGAAACAGTGAAATAATAAATGTTCCATGCTTTAAACTGTTCAGTCTTTGGGTAATTTGCTATGTACCATGGATATCTACTGCAAATCCTGAAACTGAACAAAAGAACTCCGCAGGAGTGAGGTCCACGTGCTGGTACATTCTGGACCAGGAACTGGTAAAGTCAGCTTAGTCTTTGCTCTGGCTCAGTGGGAGAATAACTCCTGACTTCAGCAAATGGCTGTTCTCTAACCGTGACATTCCCTAGTAAAATGTCTGTGCCTTACTCATCCTCCATCGCTACCTCCATCATAGCACATGACCTCAGAGAGGGATGTGACAAATTCTGGTTGAATCGCTCACTGAAGGAAGAAGGAATGCTTCTGATTCCTCTCCTAGGAAAAGATGAGGACTCACTGCTGTTCCAGATCTTTCTTCCAGATTTGGTCCAATTATGTTAGAGGCTCTAAGACGGAAGGGCTGCAGCATTTTGACCTATTAGACAAGAATGCTCAGAGACCCTGTCATCTTCAGGAAGACACCCAGTGGTAGACTATCAGAATTGCTACACTTCAATAAGAGGGAACTTGGTAAACACACTCTGGAAAAATTACATAAGGGAATATCATGCAGCCATTGAAACAGCATTGTAGAACTATATTTTGTAACTTGGGAAAGACGTTTTATGATATTTTGATTAGAATGGAACCTGACACATATTTGAATAAACGAGTGAATGAAGATTCAGCAAAGTATATTCTATTCTAAAAATAAAACATTAATATATCCAGATAGGTAGTGAGATGGAGAAAATCATATTTGAGATATTATTTCTCGTAAGTCCTCTGTGTTTCAGGAATTCTTTAGCGTGGTGGTTAGTATAAGAGTAGAAGTTGAGACCCCAAATGCTATGCTGGACTAAAAATTTATAATCGGTAAGGTACTAAGGACCTGGTTAACAGAATGCTTTTTGTTTGGCTGGGCAATAAAATAATGGCTGTATGCAAACTGTGAGGCAGAGCTGAATTGCTCTGTCCTTATATGACAAAGAAGTACAGAGGTCATATATGTTTAAGTTATTTGCAATGTCCCTGCCATGAGGGATTTTATATAAGAAAAATCTCTGGACTAGGAGTTAAACCCTTACCTCATAGGCTATCCATGCTCACTAATTCATAGAGCTTTAGCTAAGATTCATCTTCTCTCTGGGCCTTAGTTACCTCATGTGTAGAATGGGGGGGGGGGGCTGTAATTTTAAAGAGTCTCAAATATGTTGTTCAAAATGCATATTAATTTTTGTGGAAAAAACCAAGGGAATGATTGATGAGCATAAAATACACTGGATATAATTTTGTAAAGTTGATATTATATTCCATTTCACATTTTAGAGTGCCTGGGGGAGGAGTCATAGTGATTATCTGTGTTAAAGTTTTTTCTTTGCCAAGATAATAAACTGTCATCTGGAGTCTCCAATTCAAGCGACTCTTCATTTTAGAAGAAGACTATCTAGTTGGTTGTGTACTTTCTGAGCAAGAAGAAGAAATGTCTTATATTTCAATCCTTGTTCTTAAGTGAGGAGAATGTCAGCGTTGTTAGGATTGTCATAGCTTCCTTATATGTCATAGAGGAGGGAAGATTACAAAGAAAGCTACTTAGCACTTATCTTGCTGTCTCTTTGAAAGTAATGCTTCTCACATTAAAAGGAGGTGAGTTTCAGAAAATAAAAGTAAATTCTACTTTTTCTACTTTTTAAAATGCACACACTCCATTTAATAATTCTGGCATTTTCCAGAAGAGCCTACTCCCCAAACCCTACGAAGAACTTAGTCTCCTGTTTTTATACTGACATCTCTGTTTTGACCAATAACTTTATTACTCAGGCTGACTTCCCACTGTTTCTAGATCTGAATGTTTCTGCTCCTGGTAATTCCAAAAAGTCAAATGGATCCATAAAAGGAAAGATCTGAGATGATTAGATATTAAAAGAATTCAATGACAACCCTTAGGCAATTTTAAAAGTTTGACAAACGGTTCTTCAAATGATACCATCCTTGAACAGGGACGTCACCTGCTGTGTTTGGGGCTAGATTGGGAACCCAAGCAATGCGTGGGAAGAAATGACTGGATGAAGGAAGGAACGAGAACTTTGACAGAGACAACATTCATTTAGATTCAGGGTATAATACATAGACATAAAATATATGACAAATATACTGGTTACATATTATATATTTGTTATAGATATGTATCTATTTTCACATATATTATTTATTTAGACATTATATTAGTTATGTATTATTTATATATATTGTGTTGTCTATTTAATTTCTATAAAATGTTTGCATGTATTTAGGGAAGCTATCCTAGTATGTTGGTAAAAAACTCACTCACAGTTCTTTTTGGTGCACCCTCACACATTACCATATACCGCACCTGTTCAGTACCCCTTAAATGCTCTCTCTTGGTCTCATCTGTTAGAGGCTCAGTTTGGTAGGTTCCAACCAGCTGCACACAGGTGCTATCTGAGAGCCTTTTGGTTCCAGCCCCAGGGCTTTCTGTTGACGTCTTGCTGTGGACCCCTGCAGTACTGTGTCTGGCACCCAGGCATAGGTAGCTGGAATTGTGGGGGAGGAGTTATACCCCCATGGGGCCAGTTTTGATCTGTGAGAGATGTAAAGTGGTGAGCACATTTATCCTGCTCTCCCATACAAGATGGAAGATGCCGAGATGGAGTGTACTCAGCTTTGGAAGGAATGGTCCAGTGAAAGTGGACACATTTAGACAGGTTGGCCCCGCAGCAGCTTGTACTGGTCATCCCGTTTCTCTGCTCCACTCCCCTGTCCCTAAGTCTACCTTCCTGGGAGCACCCTTCCTCCTGTTAGTTGTACAAGCCTCGGTCTTAGACTCTGCTCTCTGGAACACCCAGGCTAAGGTCATTCCTACAGTTTGATTCAGGAAGCAGATCCTGTATCCAGTTTGTTTTTTTTTCCCCCCCACTCCTATATGTCCAGAACTCCACCATCCACTCTACTCTTCTTAAAAGAATCAGGTGCTCTAGAAATAATAAAATAATGAACCTGTTTCAGGGCACTATTCTGAGATGTTAATTTGTGTCCTTCTAACCCCACTCCCAACCCAAACCTGTGTACAGAATTTTCTACCAAGAGAAGAAGATACTTGCAGGACTTTTCCTTTTCTGTCATTTATTTGCAAAAGTCAAAATGCTTTGGAGAGGTGCTAAGTGCTCTTAGGACAGCTGGAGGAGAGAGCCATTGCCTGAGGATAATTGGAAGGAGAGAGACTTCTAAAAAGAGAGGCCAGAGTTTGGACTGAGTCAGAAGCACGAGGAGGAATAATATGAGAGGAGACCAGGACTCATGCTCTCCCTGACCAACCTCAGAGCAGGCAACAAGGCAGTGATGTGCACTGGAAGGGTGCCGGTCACTGGCAAAGACTCTGATACCCCATGTACGTATGGCAGCTGAGACCAATGGTGTCAATGGCATTCAAACCGGGACAGTGGGCATCCTGATGGTACCCGGCATGGACCCATACCAGGGAAAATCTTCCCGCTATCCGGGCCTTATGTAAGACCCTAATACTTGAACACAATCCTCAGGCACATTCCAAGAACGATGGCACTAAATTTCTTGCCATGCCATGTGGGTTTAAGAAGTAAAGAAATGGACATTAATCATACGTCATGTTTCTGTGGACTGGCCTTCATACCCGCAAGAAGCTTTTATTGCTATGGTTGGTTCAGTTTTCCGTGGAGTAGCTGCCCCAGATCGACCCAGGGGCCTTGGTCAAACTCTCCTTCTAGCTTTGTCGGAGAAACTGGGGGAAATTTCACAAAGTGTTACCCAGCTCATCCCCGCAGCCTCAGAAAAAGCTACTTGAGCTACTGAACTGTTTGCATTCTGATTGCAAGGATTAAAGGTCAGCTTCAGAAAGTAAAGGTATGAAAAGGATTAGCCAAAGCTCGTGACAGCCCAGCGAGGCAATGAACATGGCTGGAGTTAATGTTGTGTTGCCGCTCCTGGCGGCGGCAGGTGAGTTTTCAGAGGCTATCCCGTTGAAGGTCATTCTGGGCAGAAGAACTGGCATTTGGTTGATTTTGTTTGCAGTGAATTATTTCTCAGAGAATGGCTTTATGCCACCACTTGCTATTATTTTGATGAACAAAAGCCTGGGCTGATGAAGGGCAGTGTGTATGGCCTGGTGCGTGCACGTGTGCACGCATTCCAGCTCGTCATAAACAAAAGCCGGTTATTTCTCAGGGGACATAGGGTATCCTAAGTGCACTGCTGAAATAGGCTTATATTTCTAAAGATAGTGGGTCCCGCGAAGAAACAATGGAACTAGATTTGCTGGCATTTCTGGCTCTGGTTGTTTATCAGTGAACCTAAGACATTACATTGCTGTAGCATGTGTTAAAATCCTAAATGCTGTCGCCAATTGTCAGATCACCTTGGATACCTGCCCCTTCTCTTCGGCAGGGGTGACCCTGTTTTTGACAAAAATCTTACGGCTCCTGGAACCTATCCTACTGTGGAAAGTCACTGTTGACCAGCACTCTGAAGGGAAGAAATCCAAGGATACTAACTCTCAACATGTATCCACACTGTGCCAGGCACTATGCCAGAATTTGTGCATACATTATTTTACCTAATCTTCATTAACACTCAGAGAGAGGGGGCATATTCAATTCTCTTTGAGTAGATGAACAAACTACCACTATAAAATTACACAGCAAATAGGTCAAGATCGCATCAGTCATGATCAGCAAGTACAGAGCCACAATGGCACACCACGATAAGCCCCTTTTTTATTTGTCTGTGAGGGAGCTAGAGGGTTTTGTTCCATGCACCTCGTTCTGAATCCCAGGCTGGAAATGATGCTACCCAAAGCGCTCCTCACAATCATGGTGCAAGTGTAAGTGAGCAAACCCAGCCACACAGGCACATTCCAAGCCTCTGCTTACCTCCCGACCACTAAAACTCATCAGAAAAGGCAAATCACATGGCCAAGCCCAAGGGGGTGAAGAAGTACACCCCTCTCATCACAGGGCCACTAATACAGGTGAGGGAAGAATCAGACCCGATAATCCAATCGCCATACTGAGTATCAGAGACCATATTCCAATGAAGTGGATCTCCTTCTCAAGCCCAAGCTCTTTCAGTCATGCTGGGGATGAGCAGGCATGCACTTCTCCCTAATGCAAGTTCTCCTGGTACAGGATGGGAATGAGGTGGGAGGCTGTGGGCAGCACTGAAAGGCCATGTGTGCAATGTCTTTAGAACTTCCCTGTCCTCTCCATACTCTTTCCTTGGGTGATCTCATCTAGACCCAAGGCTTCAAATGCCATCTGTGTGCAGATGGCTGTCATCACTTTTATCTCAAGCCTGGACTTCTCTTTGCCCTTCACATATATTTGTCATCTCCACTTGGATGTCCAGTAGGTCTTTCTAACTTAGCATGGCCAGCCCCAAGCCTCATCTTCCCCCAGAGCCGCTCCCCTCATTGAGGTTCTTTTCCTCACCTGTGTAAATGGAAGCCCTATCTTTTCTGTTGCTCAGACTTAACTCCTTGTTTCCTTGCTTCCTCTCATAACCCGTATCCCAGCTACCAGCAAATCCTGCTGGGTCTACCTGAAAAACATTTCTAGAATCTACCACTTCTCCACATTTCTATTGCTGTGGCCTTGGCCCAAGTCCCCATCATTTGGTGCCTGGCTCATATCAACAGTCTCTTGAACGGGTTTCCTGCACCTGTCCTTTCCCTGTATACTCATTTCCAATAGCCATCAGATGATCCTTTAAAAAGTGAGTCCAATCTTGTTACTCTTCTACTCACATATTCCATGCCCTCATGGCTCACTGAGAGTGTAGGAAAATGTCATTATAATGTCCTATAATCCGCCCCTCCCTTCTGTTTCTCTCTCCTCATTTCTTACTAGACTCTCCCTCTCTCATTCCTTTCTAAGCACGTTGGCTTCCTGGTTATTTTCTAACATCTAGGTTTGCTCCCAACCCAGGGCCCTTGCACATGTCATTCTCTCTGCCTAGAAAGCTCTTCTCCAAATATCTAAATGGCCTTGTTCGGAGATCACTTTCCTAGTAAGACCTTCTTTGTATTTCCTTGTATTTACTATTACAACCGCAGTCCCCCCCTTTTTACTTTTCTAATTGTTTGGCTCTCTTCAGGAATGAAAGCTCAAAGAAGACAGGACCTTGGGTCTGTTCTAGGCACTGCTAAATTCCCTATACTTAGAATAATGCCCAATGCATAGTAGGTTTCCCTATACTTAGAATAATGTCCAGCACAGAGTAGGGCTCTACAAATACTGAATGGACAGGTAAATATGAGGATGGTAGTGCTGCTGCTAATTCTACCAGCAGATGAGCTGCGGAGGTTGTTATTAGATGGATTTCAAAGCAGAGGGACACTTTTAGAGTTTAGTGAACTGAGGCACACATGCCTTGTGCTGTTGGTTAAAGGGAAATGTAGCTGGCACTATAGTGTATTGTATAAATTCACTTTCAAGACCAAGTCTATCATTCCTCCAGCTGCTGTGAGGGTTTGATGCTGAGGGCTTATAGTTGAATTCTTTTCCAGGAATAGCTTCTGTCCATAGGGAGATCAGTCACCCAAGTTGATAACTTCTCCTTGGGGGCAGCTAGCATCTGCCGACTAGGCGATCCAGGGGTACAAAGACCTGGTCCATGTGCTTCTATAAGGGACAACTCTGATGGCTGTGTCAGCTTCAGAGCTTATAGGAACCACATCAGAGTCAAACTTCTCCCTCTGTATAGTCCTACTTCAATTACTTCCTGGTATATCTCCTGTCTGAAAATCTCCATCTCAGAGTATGTTTCCAGGGAACCCAACTAAAACATAGGTAGTGATTCCCTTATGTTTTTAGCAATTCATTCAAGCAGTGAACATTAAATTTTTATCATATAGTCTTAGTAGGCTCTGAGGGCTACAATGGTGACTCTGATAGGTCAAGTCCATGGCTGTACAGAGCTTATTGTCTGGGAAGTGAATTTCTTGGGAACAGACAATCACGGTGCAAAGTGGTAAGGAAGTGAATGGAGCAAACTCACAGGTTACCCCTTACTCCAAATGATTAAGTAGGACTGAAGCAGAGAATATGCATGCCATGATGAGGGGTATGATATGTGGTTAGAGAGGCAGGAGAGAGTCTACTCAAAGATGAACTCGTGCATCTTACTAAGGCATTCGGACATAATCAGGGTAAAAGAGGGAGTCTCAAAAGTGATGAGACATTTTCAATGAGACATGATCAGTCTGTTTCTTAGAAATTATCTTGATGATAGTTACTGTAGAGATTAGGTCAGCAAGATCTATGGATAACAGAAAATTCTTGAGGGTTTCTGGTTATCCTCACAAGGCTATCGGTCATATTATTTTCTTTTACAGACACTCATTCTTCTCTTTTAGTACATTCTTCTCCTTCATGTCTGGACTTATGTCCCTTTTGATCTAATTTCATGTTCCTTTAAGGTAACATCACCGGAGAAATAGATTTGTAACATGTGAAAAGAAGCAAAAGGACTGCACGTGTGTCTTGCGGATGGAAGGACTGGGCAGTACGTATATGGTGTGATTTGATTCAGTTGATTCTCCAGAGTATCTTGGATCTCAATTCCCATCTTAGGGACCAGTCACTTAATACGTTTTATTGCAGTCATTTGGGTATGTGCCCTATCATCCTTATTTAACTCTACGTTCCTTGAGAGCAGGGTATCTGACACGTCTTTCACTTCACTAAGCACTGCGCAGGACCAACACTGTGCTATGTGGTCAGCTGATAGAAGGACTGCATGGCAATGGCAGGGAGACACCTGGAAAGCAGACAGTATGGGGAGTACAGCCCCGTGACCAACAATAGGCAATGGCACCCCCAGTGCTACTTCGCTCTCTGTTCACAATTCACCCAGAGCGTCTGAGATGGGACAAAATAGAGAACGGTGCATATATTTTTTTTTTTTTATAGCTTTCCTCCTTCTGCCTTCTGTCACAGTGGGGATTTCTTTAGATTTGGGGGAGGAAGAGAGAAGAAATATTGGGAGGGGTAAGCAGCAACAGTAATGAATGGGACTTAAGGGAGAAAGACAGGTGAAGAGAATCATTAGGATCTTTCTGTGTCATAAAATGTAATACGCTTTTCTGGTGCCTCTGAGAGATTTCAGTAAATATTTAAATTACTTTTCAAAGCTTATTTGAACGTCAGTTTTTATTTTTTGTAGGACACTGGGCTGAGATGGGCCTTAAGAAGGCTCTGTTTAAGTCATGTGTTGTATCAGGAAGCAGAGGGTTCCGCGAGGCTTTCTAGAAAGGCCTCTCTCAAATAAAGAATGAGACAGTCCTTATTTCTTGGGCTTATCAGCCACATACACAAACTTTCTGGGCCTTGTGGATAAAACTGATGACAGTTGAAGGCCCCAAAGCTCATCTCTCAAATCCTTTGGGAGGTATGTCTGGTCTGATGACCATAAATTTCAATGAACCAGAACTGGATTCTTCCAGAGCGTCTCTCTTCCCAACAGGGACTCCTTTCCCCCTTCTGCTTTTCCCATCCCTTTGTATAGTTAGCTCCGTGCTAGGTTCTAGGAACTTTCACTATCAGCATATAAAGGGCTTCTGATCAATATGTTAGAGGATGGAGTCATTCTGGTGGCTTATCTGACTCAGACCTTTTATGTTAATTCTTACAATACGGTTTCTGGCTTGTCCTGAAATTCATCCTATGCCCTGTTCTGAACTCAGGAACTCTACCTTGCCCTGAAAGTCTGAGTTCCCATCTTAGTAATCCATCAGGGGACTTTCTTTGGTTTTTCCTGGCCCTCATACAACCCTGGAGTTTTGTCTTGACCCTACACTAGTGCCCTGACCACTGGGTACCACCTGACCAATCTCTCTCATACAAGTGTCTAATTCTGAAGAGCTTCTCCTGGATTATCTGTCCCTGAAGCATAACCCACGAGGGCTTTGGAGAAAAGGAGTCTTGCATTCAAACCCAGGTTCTACCCTTCACTAGCTGTGACCCTGGACATGATTCTTCACTTCCTACAGCAACAATTCCTTTATCAGGAAAGTGGGACTATCCATCCCACCTTGAAGAGCTGTGATGATAAGTAAAATAACATGCAAAGTCCTCAAGGACTCAATACCGGTTATACTGTTGTTGACCACACTCTCCTGCCTGCCCCTTTGAATACAGCTGGACTCCCATAATTATTAATAATCACCTCGAGTGTCCTTTCTAGGTCTTGGCCCTTCTCAGGCCATCCTGACCCATGACAGTTCACTGGTTCATGCCAAGGATACACTGAAATATGACTGGAGATTTAAGCTCCTGGCAAATCTGAGGATGTGGGTCCTGTGTTATAGGGAGCGAGAGTGTCGACAACTCCATCACCCTCTTCTTTGGTGGCCTTAGTGCCTCTGGTCTGTATTTGCTCTAGGTTCTTACCAGAGAGCTCCCTCCATGCTATGTTCACAGCCTGTCAAATATTTACTGCACAACAACCGAGCCAGGCACCAAGGGGGTTACCAGGGTTAATAAGAAAAGAGCTAACACTTACTCAGTATCGGCTGTTCAACAGCCATAGTCTCATTTACATCCTTTATTTAATTTAATCATCAGAAAGCCTAGAGAGACAGATATCACCCCCATTTTATAGATGAGTAATCATGGGTTTCGTCGGAAACAGAATAGGGGACTTTACTACACATGAGTTAGATGACACATCGAACCCAAAAAGTCTAACAGTAACTAAATTTTGCCCCGCTAATTATTTGGATCAGTTCTTATTTTGTCAACATTAGCAGAAGAAAATGTCTGAGTGGGATCTCCGAGATAGTGTTTTCTATAATCTCTTTAAGCTAAGGCTGTAGATGCCGTGCCCAGAGAGGTTTCTGTGACTGGCTCATTGATAGCAACAGAGCAGGAAGATTGAAACCCAGGCCTCCTGTATTTGGATCAGGGATTTAAAAAAAAAAAAAGAAGAAGAAGAAGAAGAAGAAGAAGAAGAAGAAGAGAAAAAAGCCTATACTATTCAAAGACCAAATTAAAGTAAAATCCTTTTCTAGCATTACATGTTCCTATTTTTCCAATTCTGTCCTTGGATCTACTTTTCTTGGCTTACAGTTCTATTTCTATTCATGACAAAGTGCTCTCAGGCCTATCACACTGTGCAAAGGGCAAGGCAGAATAAGGCAAATCCATGTGGCCTGTTAAAAGCAGAGGTTGCTGCTCTTGGCCCTTTGAAAAGGGTCCTGGGGGCTTTGGGGGTTTTCTTCCATTGCTGCTTTGTTTTAAAACTGCTTGCGAGCAAGCCTCTCTCACCCTAGAGTTTCTGTTTTCAAATCTCACAATTAGTCTGCCTCTGGGGAGGCATGGAGGCCCTGATGCCATGCAGAGAGTGCAGAAGGGAGCGTGAGTCCGTGGGCCCGCGGGGGGGCCCTGCTGTACGCAGGGCTCACCCAGCTGCCCACGAGCCTTTCCACCTGGCCGCGAGCGGGCGGGCGCGGAACATCTCCTGGGCCTGCAGAGCTGGCCAGGTTCACAATCAGCTGCCTGCCGTCTCCTTATCAAAAGAGGGATGGCCTGTGAGAGGAGTTGCCAGGAAGTCTTCCTCACCCACGGGGCTTGCTTGCTCATGTATTTACATCTTTTAAGACTTTCCTTCCTGCGGTGGAAAGGGAGATGGGGCTCTGGGCATGAGTGGGTGGCATGGACTACCTTTATTGAGGAGTCTCAGAAGAGAAGCTTTGGGAATTATTAGGCCTGGAGGAAAGACTGCCTTCCTGGGTTTTGTATATTTGTAAGAGAGCGTGCTCCTTCTCACAGTTTGCCTCTAGTCATGGCTGAATTGTGTTGCCCTCAAAATTCATATGCTGATGTCCTAACCCAAAGTACCTCAGACTGTAAGTGTTTGATGATAAGGTCTCTAAAGCGATGAGTAAGTTAAAGTGAGGTTTCTAGAGTAGGCTCTAAGTCAGTCTGAAATGCGGACACAGAAAGAGACACCAGAAACATGCTCACAAGAGGAAAGACCACGTGAGGACCCAGAAAGATGGCGGCCGTACGCAAGCCAAGGAGCAAGGCCTCTGAAGAAACCAGACTTGCTGACAACTTGATCTTGGACTTCTAGCCTCCGGAACTGTAGAAAATGAGTTTCTGTTGTTTAAGCAACCTAGTCTGTGGTCTTTTGTTGTGATAGCCCAACCAAAATAAGATACTTTTCTTTCTGCTGCCAGAGTCTCAGAAGCCAAAGACATTGGGTCTATCTTCATGTACTGTCCAAGACCTGGAATCTTCTGGAAAACCAAGAGGTGGAGACAGTACATGAATGGTCTAACTTTTTGTGGTGTCTTTTGGTCCTTCTAACCCTCGAGACATCAGATGAAAGAGCCAAGAGCAGGTATTATCTGAAAGGCCCCTCAGTGGTGGCAGGAACACCAAATTATCTCAGGGCATTATACACTGGACCCTGATGTTTTAAAGTGTCAGCATTGTTATGTGGGTGTGTGACAGGGAAGGGTGCATGGTATGGAAGGACAGAGGACCCAGATGCTAATTATAGAATAACAAAGTGAACAGAAAGAAAAAGCAAAAACTTGGGCTAGCTGTGTATAAGAAATATTCATTACAGTCATTTATGTGAACTGCTTACCATTGATAGCTAATTATCATGCAGCACAATAACAATTATGTCTATCATTAAATATGTATCAGATTAGTTTTATTTGATTAAAATAATAAACTCCAGAAACACAGAGCATCAGGCCTAGGAGGGACCTCAGAGATGAACACCTAGATCTAACCCCTCATTTTACGGATGAGGACACTGAGGCTAGTCTGTGGCCACTGCTGATGGCAGTGCTGGGACGGGAACATATGTTTGTGGCTTTCCAGCTATGCTTGCCATGAGAAACCGGCCCAAGGTCAGAACCAGAAATCCACAAAGACCACATCCTTCCTGACTCTTGTCTTGAAGCAGTACCCCGTTCAGGCACTACCACGTCGCTCTGCTGCGTTTCCCTCACGTCACGCAACAGCGGCGGAGCTTATCTTGGGTGTGTGTTTGTGTGCCTTTTCACAGCTGCAGCCCTAGTGCAGAGTAAGTGCTCGATAAATATTTCCCAAATGGAATTAACGAACGAACGATGCACCAGGAGAAGGACTCCAGGGGAAGCATCACATTGGAAACATGGCGGCCAAGACAGGACCACACCTGAAGGCTGGTGCTGAGGTTTCCTAAGACCAGGTTTTCTGTCTTTCTGCTTTCCAGGCTGGATCTCAAGGACCTTTGGAGAAACCTGTTAAATACACAGATTCCCAGGCCCTTCCCCTGGAAATTCAGATCTGGCAGGTCTGGATAGGGTTCCAGGAACTTGTTTTTTTTTTTAAACAGGTATTCCAGGGGGCGCCTGGGTGGCTCAGTGGGCTAAGTGTCTGTCTGCCTTAGGCTCAGGTCATGGTCTCAGGGTCCTGGGATCCAGCCCCGCATCAGGCTCTCCGCTCGGCAGGGAGCCTGCTTCCTCCTCTCTCTCTGCCTGTAGCTCTGCCTACTTGTGATCTGCCTTTGTCACATAAATAAAAATCTTTAAGAACAATAATATAAAAATCTTTAAAAACAAAAAGAAAAAGAAAAAAACAAGACTCCAGCAATTTTTTATGTTCAGGATATTTGGAAAGTGCTGATTAATTATGGTTGTCTCATCTCAAGACCATAGCTATCAACACACAACCTAAAAGAAATAGAGAAAAACCTTAATTTTTTGCCATTCTGTGGAGAAAATTCCATGTTAAGAGACTACCAGGTTGTTTAAACAATCCACTGGTGGTGATATGATGGGTAGCAGCTGAGGAAAAAAAGAGCACAGTGCATTCTTTTAGCAAATTATGCCATGCCAGGCCCAATGCTAGGTGCCAGGGGTCAATGACATGGGACACAGAAACCCTGCGTGTGGAGAACACACTGATGGACGGACTGAGGAGGACGAGGCAATTCTTTCCAATCTTCTCTAAAGTACAACTTTCCGAGAGTAAAAGTAACCTTTTAAGTGTACAGTTCTGGGATATTTGCAAAACATAGTCCCATCCCAAAAACTATCCTGGTGTCTCTCTGTCCAGTTCCAGGGGGACCTGGAGTCCCAATGTGCCTGGGACTGAGGTGTTCCCAGGGAGGGAGACATTGTAGGTTAAAACTGGGCCAGTCTCGAGCAAACCAGGGCTGCTGGTCAGACTTTACAGTGAACCTCTCCCTCTGCCCCCAGTTCCTGGGAACTCTTGCCTTTTATGTCTGACTGCCCCCCCCACCATCAGATAACAAATTAGAGATTTGCTCATGGTGTTTTGTGTGTCAGCACTTTACTCCTTTTGATTGCCAAGTAGACCACCATGGGGAGGTACCAGAGATGATTATCCATTCTCCAGGCAATCTTAATATATTGTGAAACCACTGTTTGGGGGTGAATGACAGCCACAGGCATGCCCTGTCCCTGTTACTCCCCTCTGTCTTCTAAGGTGACTCTCTCTGGTCCTTTGGGGATAATGAGGCTTGTCCCTAAGAACCTTCACTGCCGGGTCTCAGTCTGCTGTCTTGATGTACGAGTATCCCATGAAGGAGCAGGAGGTGGGCGGGGGCAGAAGGGAGGCGCCACAGCTGTTGGCAGTAGTTTCTTTGAAGGCTCTCGAAGCACTGCGTACACTGAGCACAGATTCATCTTCGCCCAGATGCACGGCCCCCAAATAGTGCATGGGCGTCCGAAAGAGGAAGTCAGCTCGCCACTTGTGAGAGCACAGCGCATGAAGGAGGGGGAGAAGACAATTTCGCTCCCGGGCTTCAGAGAAATGCCTACTCTTATTAAAAAGCGCCTAGGTTAAGCAGATCAGATCTCGATTTATAAAAGATCCAGGGAAAGCACCACTCGCCATCAATGATAGAAAACTCATTTCATCTCCTTGAGACGGTAGGAGCCAGACTCCCTTGCAGTTAATGAAAAACTTACGGTGGGCCAAGGAAGATGGTCTCACCTCGACTCTGGAGGCTATCTTTAAACAGTGACAGCAAATCCAAAGTCTTTCCCCCTTTCTTTGCCTTTTCCAAGAATAGACTGAAAATCCCAGCCATGTTTCAAAAGAATATGCATCTGTAGCTCTCCCTGCCGTCTCCCAAGCTCCTGACATTTCCTCCAGGTCAGAGACGCCGCATGCAAATACCTGTCTCTCTATTCATGTTCCGTCACTCAGGCAGTGAGGCAAAAAATCAGGACTCAATCCTTGCCTTGGGATAATTGCTTAGCAAACAGGATGCACATAATCCATTTTCATTATTAATCCTCCAGCTAGGGGCCGGGGTCCGTGTTTGGTTTCTTGTAATGAGAGGTGCCTTACAATGGAGGTGATGAAATCTGCCATTCAGCTCACGGCATCGAGAGAAGGCAAAGAAACCCCTCCCGCGGCAGACATTCCAGACATTTCTGGTCCCCATAAAGCGGCGAGCCGGATGGGCCCTCTCTTCAAGAGCAGGACGTGCTAATTTCGCTGCCTGGCCGATCTTGGGAAAATGCCGTGCCTGCTCATTTGCTTATTATATATTACGCTTTCTTAATCTGGGTCCGATAGCTCCTTCGAAGGTGTCTGCCCCATACCGCTGCACACCCAGGGAGCAGCGCTGCCGGCGTGAAGTAGAACAGAGTTTGAAAGCGATCGTCAAGCAAGGTTAATTCAGATGTAACCGGCACAGCCCTCACGGCTGGCTCAACCACGCAGCGGAAACCTGGTTAGTTTTTAAAGGTTATTTTTTTCATAAAATGCTTGAACTAGAGGTGTCTCCTGAAGAGAGTTAAAGGACTTCTTGGTGCAATCTCTTCTCATTCTCCTGCAACTTTCATTCCATCTCAGTGGAAGGTGGTTTGCTATTAAAAGAAAAGATAATCCATTATCACTGTGAGTCTCGAACTGCCAGGGGGGACCCTGCAGCCGACTGGAAGGGAAGGCTGATAACTTGCATTTAAAGAAAAAAAAATATCAATTGCCAGTTGGTGCCTTGCCATCAGTCAGAAATACACCATAAATTTGTCCATGGGCAGAGGGATGGGGTCCCTTGGAGGATTTGCGATGGGGTTTGAAGGCCTCCTATTTCCCTCGAGGTGATTAGTCTGAGCCCAGTTCGGATCTGCAGTGACTGAGCTGGTTGTTTTTGTCAAGCTCTTTGGTGACAGGTGTCCGTGTTACGAGAAACAAATTGGCACTAATTGGGCACTCCTGTTGGCATCTTGGCAGGAGGGAGCAACAATGGCTTGATCAGGAAACTGCACGGTAACGGGAAGGGGACATCTGTGCTGGACACACCCAATCTGTCTGTTGTTGTTTGATGGTTTTTTGTTTGTTTGTTTCGGGAACAAATGTTGAGTGTGGGATTCTCTCCCCGACCTGTCCCCGGCACGTAAACTCACCCGCATACCTGCGCAAAACCAGTATGCTGGTGACAGGCCCATCACTCTATGATCACCCAAGATCATCAGTGAGAGATGTGGGCCAGTGACCCCACCCTGATCAAAACGCTAACTACTAGCGGGCAGGGGCGTCGTACTTTTTGTTCTCCTGTGTGTCTGGTATGCAGCCTGGAGCACAGTAGGCGCTGAATAAATATCTATTAAATGAGCAGATATTTGTTGATCAAACGACTGCTCTCTCTCTCTCTCTCTCTCTCAAGACTGTTAGTGCATGGTGATTCTTTCCAGTAGAATCCTAGAATCCTTGAGAGTGAGACCTTCACAACCTTCTGAAGAAACTGCTCTCATTCTTCAGATGAGAGACACAAGGGGCTCAGCGAGGTGAGTGGCTGAGCTAAGAGCAGGATGTCTGTCTTCTGGGCTCTGGCAGGCCGCTATCTCAGTGCTCCTTCTAAGAAGACCCTTTTCATAACCCGCGCACTGCTGCTATCAAACAGCATGACGGACCATGAGCGGGGAAGCCTGATTTCTGTATTGTGATTCTCTCCTGATTATGTGGCCTCAAGAAAATCACTTCACATTATTGGGTTTCTACTGCTTACAGTCTGTTTGGGGAGATGGACCGGTAACCATTCAATTACAATACAGAGCGCCCTGTTGGAATAGGAGGGGAAGAACCGGGAACACATAGGCAAAAACAAAAACAACTAATACCATTTGGGGGTAAATTGTTTTTCAACTCTTAATAATCCATACACTGAATTAGGACATATAAGACTCTTAAGAGGTGACCCCCTCATTTATTAAGTCCTAGGGGCTCATGTGGAAATTCAGTGACCGGCCCAGCATACAGTAATGACCCACGGGGGCGGGGGAGGGGTGTTCTGCACCACAGGAGGTAGAGCGATTTGTGATTGTAATCAAGAGGAGGTAGGACGGTTGTGGGGCAGACTCAGGTCAGTGAATGTGAGGTGATCTAGTCTGACTTACAGTATCCTCTCTATGGGTGGCATCAACACAGAATGATCCAGGCTTGGGTTCTCATTAGAAACCTGAAAAAACTTTTGCAACCTTATGCTTCTGGAAATTTCCTAGAATTACACATCTAGACATAAAGGAAGAGGTGGGGTGGCTTGTTAGCTGTTGATAGATTAGATATCAGTCGTCTAGAGTAAGGGACAGAGGGATCGATGAAGCTCTTCAGCCATCCAGAAACTCCTCCATGCAGACTTCTGCTACAGCAAGGAGCCAGAATGATGACAAATGATGACATTGATGGCATTTCTCTTTTTTCTAATGCAGAGGCTCACTAACTTCCACAGGATGTACAGAATGAAGACAGGAGAGGTGACGTGGTCTCATCAGAACGTGTATGACAACGATCTCACAGCACTCTCTTGGAGAAGCTTAAGGAAGGGCTCTGGTTTGGGTCACCTGGAACCACAGAGGAGACAGCTATGTTCAAAGAGGTAAACTTCTGCCTTTAGTGAGTTACTCTAGACCTGAGTGGGCGAGTATCTACCTCCCGATTTGGGGGGTATTAGCAAAGGCGAGAAAAGACTCTGTTTTTCCTGGTTAAACTCATGTATGTTAAAGGAGACGGGACCCTAGCAGGTCCCTTCGGCCTCATTAATGGTCTTGCCATTAGAAAGGCCTTCTTGTTCCTGAGCGTGGACTGACTCCCACTGCAGCTGGTGGCTACTGAGTAGCGGTGGCATTACAGGGTGGCTCCAAAACAGGTCGCTTCCTGATGCGAGGCTGAAGGGAAAGATAATCACCTGTGTGTATGCTCTAGTCTTGGGATAATAATACCAAACATCCATGTAGTGTTTTTAATGTGCCACTCGTTGTCTCTCTATTAACTCATCAAACCCTCACGATGCTGTGGATAGGACTCTTGTTATCTCTGCTTGACAGATGAAGAAACTGAAGCACAAAGCAATGAAGCAACTTGCCAAGGTCGTACAACACGCCAAGGTCGTACAACATGCCAAGAGCCAGGATTCAGACTGAGGGGTCTAGCTCTGGGGGCGCTCCTGTAAACCTGTTATAAACTGTTGGAGGGAAAATATGCACAAGTTATTCTCAGACAAGAAAAGCAGCCAAGGAAGGAGGCTGCTGTGGTCCTTTTGACCTTGACAGTGAAGATGACAAGAAGCTGGCGGGACGTTCCTGTGTGGCAGGAGGTAGGGCGTTTTGAGCAAGGGGGACAGACACTAGTGCTTAGGGACAAGGAGGCCGTGTGGCAAGGCTCTGTAAAAATGGTCCATCTCTGAAGACAGTGTGCTGGGGATCAGCAAGTTGATATTATAATCAAACAGATAATAAGTATATTATCTAATATAATAAGTATATTATTATACACTTACATATTAATAAGTATAATAAGTATAAGGTAATAAGTATATTATCTGTTTTTATTTCCTTTCTTTCTAATTACATCTACGTATTTCAAAGGTTTTCAAACAACAGTCTTTTTTTTTTTCTTCATCTGGGCTAACGGAAGGAAAAGATCCCCTCCACCCCGACCCTGGCCCTCAGGCTTCTGGAGCTGGAAATCAGGCACCGTGGACGCTCCGCCCCATATCCACCAGACACCCTGGGTGCCCTGGTACTAGAACGGGGTCTGACATGCTGACCGCTCTCCATCACAGCTTCCTGCTCCTCCCTTCCTCTCTCCTCAGGCCTTTCTCTGACATTGAGAGGGCCTCCTCCACTCCACTAAGTACAACCTGGATGACCAAAAGATTTACATTTTCCAGGGGCAGCTTGGAGCAATGGGGGAGGAGACTCAGCAGATGAATCCCCCAGCCTCCCCGGCCTCTGGTGGGCGGACTCGGACATGTGGCTCAGTTTTCTGGAGGGTATCTAGGAGGTCAGAGCCCAAGGTGTCCTCAGCAGTAGCTCACTCATTAACACACCCTTGCTTGGCTTTTCTCACTTCCCTGTCTCAGTTCCCAATCCCTCCCACATGTTCTCGGGGTCAGCTCCCAAACAAACTAACCACATCCAGGTCCTTACTTCACGCTGGAACACAGGGCAGTTTTGAAAAAGGTGGCACCTGTACCTCTGGTGTCGACTGTGGTGGCAGCAGGGAGGCCCAGAAGCAGGGAAAATCAGATGAGAATCCCCGCCTCCCTCTAGGACTCTTTGTCTAGAGCTCGGGCATTTTAGAAGTCAAGGTGTTTTCTTTCATCAAAGAGAGCCAGCCATTCCTTTCCTTTGGCCCCACACATTTTATTTTGGCCCTATTAAAGGAATCCATTCCAAGGTTGAGAGATCCCACAAAATGTATTTTAATCAAGTGGGTAATAGAAAACAGCAGCTCTGCTGAATGCAGATGTCTGCCCTTGCTAGAGTGAGTCCAAGAAACAGAACGAGGAGATTGATAACCCACAGGGTAGAAAACATCCTCAAAGCTCTAGTTCTCCATTGTTTGAAAACTAAATGAAACTCCTTCATCCAACCATCTGAAATCCAAAGGACTCTAGGCCCAGCCCCTAGAGCATGGAGGTGATGGAATGTGTCATGGTCTGCCTGTTCATTTGTGTTAGTTTTCATTAGCGGGTGGTCCTATTCACGGCTCTCCTGTGTGCGTGTGTCTACATCAGGGAACCCCGAAGCCCTGTTGATGTCTCGCTTTCACGATTGAAAGGGGGCTTATTTGGAAGTGATGGGGCAGAGATGAAGTTGGTGGTGACTCACTGCGTTTCCAAAGGAGCAATATTCTGTGGGAGACTCTACTCGAGTTAAATAGGATGTGTGTGTATAAAATACCCAGGCTCTGTGACTCACATATTTAAGTTACCAAGTTTTAGTGCCTGGAACATGGGGAACTTTCTATGTGGTGAGTCTACACTTGGTTATTTGGTTCAGTTCTGAGAATCCCACTTTGATAGGACTTGGACAATTACAGCATGTTCTAGAGGCTAGAAACTGTGACATATGAAGTATAAATTACTATGCAGAGGGGGTTTCCTCTCTGGGTGATAACCGCATCCTCTCTCCATTCAAATTTGGAAGTAGGTGAGAAATACTGAGGAGCTCAGACTATCACCTTTACTGTTGGCAAAACTGCATTCATGGGTATGGTTTGTACCCGCACCAGCTAGAATTTAGGAGCTATGCTTGCAAGGACTGAGGTAGTGGAACAGACACTGACCCAGCCCATGTCAAGGAGCATCTGTGGACAGCCTCATACTTATTAAACACAGAGAACAAGGATGGAGAAGATCCTCTAGCCATGCCTCTAGAAGGCATCACTGGGCTTTGATCCAGGTCTTATACTATAGGGAAACAAGAGTATGGGTGCAATTCCTAGCATGTTTGCCAAAAAGATGACCAATCAGAGGCTTGGCCCCACATGTTCTGGACTCATATCAATCTCTCCAGTCAGACATGGTTCTCCTCAGTTCTTGGGGAAAAACAATGAAAGGCACAGGGAAAAAGTCAAAAAGTCTTGGTTAATATTTCTGGAAGGTAGAAATTACTATCTTATGGGTCAAGACAGAATCATGGGGGATGGAGAAAGTGGTTTTCTCAACAGAAAATGTTTATCTTGGGAAAGGGAAGCCTTAGAAGAAGACAGGATATTTATGTCTAAGTATCTGAAGGTCAGTCATGAGAAAGAGGGCTGAGCAGGTCTAGTCTAATGCACAAAAACAAACCAAAAAAGGAAATATTTTGCTGAGTCTTATTACTAGAGTAATTTTGCCCTTCCCCTGACAAAAGGCTACCTCGATCACTGAAAGTGTTCGAGGAAATATTAAGAATTTCTACAGAAGATATGTAGGTGTTTATATGGAATCTGGGAGAATTTCCCATGATCCTTCCAAACTCTGAGATTCTTTGATTCTCTGAAGGATGATGCAGGTCAATAGGAATCTGCCTTTTGTGTAGAATGGGTAAAGTTTGTTCTAAGCACAGACAACTCTGGAATATATACATGATGGAAACACAGAAAAAGAATAACAAGAGAAGAGCTTAGGCAGTAGAAAATGGCCTCTTCTATCTCCCTATCAAATCTTTATTTATATACATATGCCAGACAATGAAATGATGGGAACTTCAAACTCCACCATGTTGTTCTCTTAATACAAATGCTCTCAGGCAAGAAAAGAAGCCAGCTAAGCATCCTGGGTAATCCACATTCTGACAATCAACCCCAAAATAGGTGTAAAATAAATGTAAACAGAGACACCATTCCTATTTCATTCATCTACCCTCTCTAGAAAAATACCTAAATTGTTACATTTATAGATATCTATATATATCTATATATCTATAGCTATATATAGATACATAGATATATATCTATATACATCTATGTATCTATATATCTATCTATCTATATAAATTTTTTACACCATTTCTTGATTAGATTATTTGTTCTTTGGGTTGAGTTTGATAAGTTCTTTATAGATTTTGAATGCCAGCCTTTTATCTGATATGTTGTTTGCAAATATCTTCTCCCATTCTGTCAGTTGTCTTTTGATTTTGTCAACTGTTTCCTTTGCCATGCAAAAGCTTTTTATCTTTATGAGCCCAATAGTTTATTTTTGCCTTTGTTTCCCTTGCCGTTGGAGATGTGTCTAGTGAGAAGTTGCTGCAGCTGAGGTCAAAGAGGTTGCTGCCTGTGTTCTCCTCAAGGATTTTGATGGATTCCTGACTCACATTTAAGTCTTCCATCCATTTTGAGTTCGTTTTTGTGTATGATGTAAGGAAATGGTCCAGTTTCATTCTTCTGCATGTGGCTGTCCCATTTTCCCAACATGATTTGCTAAAGAGACTTTTTTTCCATTGGATAGTCATTCCTACTTTGTCGAAGATTAGTTGACCATAGAGTTGCAGGTCCATTTCTGAATTCTCCATCCTGTTCCATTGATCTATGTGTCTGTTTTTGTGCCAGTACCATACTGTCTTGATGATTACAGCTCTGTAACAGAGCTTGAGGTCCAGACTTGGGATACCACCAGCTTTGGTTTTCTTTTTCAACATTCCTTTGGCTATTCAGGATCTTAGCTGTTTCCATAAAAATTTTATGATTATTTGTTCCAGTTCTACGAAAAAAGTTGATGGTATTTTGACAAAGATTGCATTGAATATATAGATTTCTCTAGGTAGCACAGACATTTTAACAATATTTGTTCTTCCAATCCATGAGTATGGAACATTTTTCCATTTCTTTTTGCCTTTCTCAATTTCTTTCATGAATATTCTGTAGTTTTCTGAGTACAGATCCTTTGCCTCTTTGGTTAAATGTATTCTTAGGTATCTGATGGTTTTAGTGCAATTGTAAATGGGATCTACTCTTTAATTTCTCTTTCTTCTGTCTCATTGTTGGTGTATAGGAGTACAACTGATTTCTGTGCCTTGATTTTATATCCTGACACTTTACTGAATTCCTATATGAGTTCCAGAAATTTGGGGGTAGAGTCCTTTGGGTTTTCCACATTGAGTATCATGTCATCTGCAAAGAGTGAGAGTTTGACTTCTTCTTTGCCAATTCATATGCTTTTTATTTCTTTTTGTTGTCTTATTGCTGAGGCTAGGACTTCTAATACAATGTTGAACAACAGTGATGAGAGTGGACATCCCTGCTGTGTTCCTGACCTTAGGGGAAAATCTTTCAGTTTTTCCCCATTGAGAATATTTGCTGTGGGTTTTTCATAGATGGCTTTGATGATATTGAGGTATGTAACCTCTATCCCTACACTGTGAAGAGTTTTGGCAGAAGACATGAGCAGACGTTTCTGCAAAGAAGACATCCAAATGGCCAACAGACACATGAAAAAGTGCTCCACATCACTCGGCATCAGGGAAATATAAATCAAAACCACAGTGAGATACCACTTCACATCAGTCAGGATGGCTAAAATTAACAAGTCAGGAAACAACAGATGTTGGTGAGCGTGCAGAAGGGGAACACTCCTACACTGTTGGTGGGAATGCAAGTGGGTGCAGCCATTCTGGAAAACAGTATGGAGGTTCCTCAAAAAAGTTGAAAATAGAGCTACCCTATGACCCAACAAATACACTGCTGGGTATTTACTCCAAAGATACAAATGTAGTGATCCAAAGAGGAACCTGCACCTCGATGTTTATAGCAGCAATGTGCACAATAGCCAAATAATGGAAAGAGCCTAGATATCCGTCAACAGATGAATGGATAAAGAAGATGGAGCATATGTATACAATGGAATACTATTCAGCCATCAAGAACCCCCTGAAATCCTGCCATTTGCAACGATGTGGATGGATCTAGAGGGTATTATGCAAAGTGAAATAAGTCAATCAGAGAAAGAAAATTATCATGTGATCTCACTGAAATGTGGAATTTAAGAAACAAGGCAGAGAGGATCAAAGGGAAAGAGAGGACAAAAATGAAAAAAGATGAAACCAGAGAGGGAGACAAACCATAAGAGACTCTTAATCTTAGGAAACCCACTGAGGGTTGCTGGAGAGGAGGAGGTGAGGGGATAGGGTAACTGGGTGACGGACCTGGGGGAGGGAATGTGTTATAATGAATACTGAATATTATATAAGACTGATGAAACACAGGCCCGTACCCCCGAAAAAAATAATACATTATGTTAATTAATTGAATTTAATTTTTTTAATTAAAAATTTAAAAAATACACTTAGATGTTTATATCATGACATACATAAAATTTAATTCCAGAAATAAATAGTTAAGATGTTAAATTATAAAACAACCAGAATAAAAATATAGATAAATATTTAAAAAAATTAATTCCGACGTAGTTAACATACCCTGTTGTATTAGTATCAGCTGTACGATGTAGCAATTCAACAATCCCTGTGCTCACGGAGGTAAGTGTACTTGGTCTTGATCCTCTATTTCACCCATCCTCCCACTCACCTCCCCAGTAGCCATCTGTTTGTTCTCTGTAGTTAAGAGTCCGTTTTTTGGTCTCTTTTTTTCCCCTTTGTTCATTTGTTTTATTTCTTAAATTCCACATATGAGTGAAATCCAATGGTATTTGTCTTTCCCTGACTGACTTATTTCCCTTAGCATTATAGCCTCTTGGTCCATCCATGTTGCTGCAAGTGCCAACATTTCATTCTTTTTTATGGCTGAGTAATATTCTATTGTATACACATACACGACATCTTTTTTATTTATTCATCTCTTGATGGACACTTAGGCTGCTTCCATAATTTGGCTATTGTTGATTATGCTGCTAAAACCTTGGGGTGCATGTATCCCTTCAAATTAGTGTTTTTGTATTACCTGGATAAATACCCAGTTGGCTTTCTCTGTTCTCTAGCATATCTGCTTTCTTAGGATAAAGAGCCTTAGGAATAAATGGGCTGTACTTAGAAATAGAGGGACACCAGGAAAGGCCCCAGATTGAAAGGAGCTCATCTTTCCCATTGCCTACCCATTCCTTCATGAGAATCTATCCCCATCAAATGGAAAATATCACTGGAGGAAAAAAAATCAGAACCCTAAGGGAGCTCTTTATTCCTAGGGCTTCACTATAAATGACCCTTTGAAAAGGGACTTATAAGGGAACCAATGAAATCTATATTATTATTGTGATGCTAAAATTAAGCTCTAATAATGAATTAGGCCATAAGAGCTGAAATCCAGAAGCATCTGCCCAGGGACAAAGTGTGTTTCTCTGTTATCATCTATGCTCACATTCTCCGTGTGGCATCCAGTTTCTTTATCTCCTGGCATGCCTAAGCAATACCCATTACTTACAAATTTCTCTTCTCCATTTTTTCCCACATTGTATAGGCTTCTGGCTGTGAGCTCACTGAAGGAAGGACCAAGTCTTACGTTTCTATGCTTCTAAGAAGCTGAGGAGCCAACCAGAAAGATGGTGAACTGTCAGAGTGGACTGGGCTTGCTCTGAGTCCCACTTAGCATTTTGAAGTTCAGTTTCTTCCTCTTAGGGGTTTCCATGAAACCGTTGTACTGAGATAGTTGTCCCAGTGATTAGCACAGGGCCAGGAGACTACCAGATTCTCCATAAGACCATGTACAATGCTGGCCAACTTGCTGAACAGCAACCGGGAATGGTCTGAGCCCCTGGGAGAGGAACAAGAAGAAGGACGTAAAAAGCAGTGGGTGGCAAAGGACGGGATGTCCCCCGTGTTTGCTTGTTTGCTAACTTACTTAAAGAGGGCCTCATTTCCATGCAGGGAGCGAAATTTCGTTTTTTATTTCCTACACTGAGCTATCCAGGGAAAACAACTACAGTGTGCTTATAAATGGGAAGGAACCTTTCCTGCCCCTCTCCACCAAGCTTCTATTCTGTAGGGTTAACAAATCCAGATGATTTTCTGTCTATACAATAAATGGTTGGCAGCCATCAGTACTTGAGTTAAGTGAGACATTCACCCAGAAAACACTTCTGTCCATACCTGACTTAATTAAAAATTAAACTTCTTGATGGTAAGCAACTTATTTTGTCCTAATTGTCTAGCTCAGTATCTTATACCTCAAGTAGCAGAAAAAAATAAACAACTCCAAATGGCTGAAAGAACGAGGGAAACTTGCTGTCCCATATAGTAAGAGTTCTATGAGTAAGGGCAGTGGGGTACTTGGGGGGAGTAGTGTGGTGGTAGTGGTCTGTCCTGTGCAAAGGGTATTTTATCAGTGGCATTGTTGAGGATTGTCAGTGCACAGTGATAATGAAAAGCATGCTTATTTTTAGCCAGTGTTATTACTGTTCTAAAATAACCCATGCACAAGGCACCCCCTATTTGCCTGTTCTGGTGCGCTGCTCCCACCACCCATCTCTGGGCACGTGGCTGGGGACGCGCTGTGCATCCCACCCTCCCGACTTGCTCACCAGGGCAGTAGGGTACGGAGGAGTGGTAGGGGCACAGGAAAGGTCTTACATCTATTTATCTGCTTGGTTATACATCTATTTTTTTTTTACTTTTTGTTCTCTAACACTGACTTCCCTGAAACACTTTTGTGAGCTCACAGGACATCCCCATCAACGGGCCATTCTGTAATTTTCTCGGGTGGCTGCCTCTCTTTTATGAGTGGTCACAAACCTTTCCTGAGCCACCAGGAGACTAAGGTTCACCTCCAGGGGTTGCCACTGGGGTCCCGTTATCTGCAAACGAGGTGTTGCTATGACAGGCTACTCACTGCCTCTCCTCTGCCTTGTCCACAGCAAGTACTTGGTAATGATCTATCTGTGACCAGGGATGCAAGTGCAGGCCAATCTATTAGGGGCAGCTTGCATGCTCCTAGCTCTTAGCCCTTCTCATGCCCTCTAGAGATATGAGGCAAACCTGAGTCCATGGCTTCTCACAAATACAGGGCTGGTGGAGGAAGAGAGCATCTGTAGCCCATGGTGAAGCAGTTGGTTCTTTACCAGAATTCCCCTGGAGGGACGGGACACCACTGCATGGTAACAACTCTTCTAAAACAAATAGTGTCTCAAGAAAATCTTCAAAATCCTTTTCCTTCACATTCTTACCCCAAGAGTTATAGAGCTGGTTTTCCACAAGGATGTTTGGAAGTGCTGCCTTAGGGGGTTTCAGGTCACTGTCAGTGCATCTGTGCTCTTTATTCACTGGTATCTCAGTCACAAATGAGGCAGAAACAGACTTATCTTAACCTCTAGTGACCTAAACATGACAACACCCAACTGGAGAACAAGAGACACCCCTCCTGCGTGTCCGGGAACCCTAAGACTTCCTCTCATATCCTACTGCTCGGGGCAGAGTCCCAGGTCCTCCCCCAAACAAACAGCTGGCCAGGGGAATGGTCATCACAAGAGTGGTTCAGACTAGTCAATGTTTATTCTTGAGCCAAAGAGACAGTCCCCTCCCAGAACACATGGTCATGGTGGAGAAAGGTGATGCATGACCAAATTGAGGGGACAGGTACCCAACGGCATCTGCTAATTGGGCATTCAGTATCTGTCAAGTGATAATGACTCTGGGAAGCTCAGAGTCAAGGATGCCTGCCAACAAATTCAATCTACCCTAAAAATCATTAGGCTTTTGGAGGTGAATGACAGGGTTAGAGGAAGTAGGGATGGGGCTGCACAGATGGCTCCAATCAGAATGGAGATGGGCTGGCGATGAAAGGATCTTTGGGGCTGTCAGAACGCTCATGGTTTCCTGCCTGCGAAGAGACAGCAGGTGAAGGTCCGGCTCTCTGCCGGCTCTTCCTCCCCGGAGGATTCTCCCCCTGCTTGAGTTTGGTCAAGTTGAAAGACCCCACTTTGATTTGCTGGAGTGTACTTTTCCCTTGGTGCTCTGTGGACAACCTAAGGCATCTCAGATGAGCTTGCTGGACTCTCTCAGCTGTGGGGAGAACTCAGTCCAGCGCAGGCTGCTTCCCAGCATGCTCTGGGGCCCTTGGGCCAAACTCCTTTACTGTCTTGACCTGTGGGATCCTGTAGTTGGGTTCTAACTGTCAATCAGGCCAAACCCTGTCAAATAAGGCCAGGCTACACTCATCCACGAGAGCCGGATTGAGATCTGCAACATCATTTTCACATGCAATTCAGGCCAAGATCTTTTGCTCAAGCCTGCCATGGTGCTGAAAAGAAATAGGATGCTAAAGGTCAAACACACAGAATGGGAGGTTAAAACGGTACTCTCTTCCTCAAAGCCCGTAGTGCCTGTGCACTGTGCTGCCCGGTCTAGCCCTGGTTTCCTTGGCTCTCAGGATAACAGTCATAACATCCCTCAATGCCCATTCTCAGGATTGGAAAAATAAAGCTTTAATGATGGGTTTCTATTTGCTTTCTCTCAAACATGGTATATATTATCTCAGTATTTTTTTGAAGATTTATTTTCCTTTTATTTTTTTAAGAATTTTTTGTTTCAAAGATTTTATTTCTTTATTTGAAAGAGAAAGAGAGGCACTCCAGAGAGAGAGAGAGAGAGAGAGCGCATGAACAGGGGTAGAGGAGGAAGGGCAAAGGGAGAGGGAGAAGCAGGCTCCTGGCCGAGCAGGGAGCTGGACGTGAGGCTCGATCCCAGGAGCCTGGGATCACAACCCGAGCCAAAGGCAGACACTTAACCCATCGAGCCACCCAGGCACCCCTGGATTTATTTATTTATTTGAGGGAGAGCACGAGCAGGAGGGGCAGAGAGGGAGAGAGAATCTGAAGCAGACTCTGTGCTGGGTGTGGAGACTGATGCAAGGCTTGATCCCAGACCCTAAGATCAGGACCCGAGACAAAACCAAGAGTCAGGTGCTTAACCAACTACGCCACTCAGGCGCCCCCCCCCCACCCCCCAATCTCAACATCTTTCTAGGACTTGGTTTAAGATCCAGGTTAGCAGTAATTCTAGACTATGCTAAATTCTCTGCAGGATTACAGTTTTTCAAAGCACCATTTGGGAAGGCAAGAGGCACAGTCTGGACAAATAACGGAGGTGTGAAGAAACGCACCCAACAAAGTAGCCCTGCGTGTATATGTGTGCTATATACTCTTATATACGTGAATAGAATATATACAGAGAAATGTAAGTTTTTTATATCCATAAAGATGTGCTCTATCTAACTCAGAATGGAGAGGTGACGGTAAGAAGGTGTTGAAAGTTTCCACAGCTGTATTTGTAAAAAGTAAATTTGATGACTAAAGTAGCTCCCTGCACCTTTAGATTTACCCCCCACCAGAGTCTCAAGTTCTTAAACTTGGGGTCCTTCTTTTGGTTGTCCCCCCCAACAAATTCTGGATTCTGTTCTTGGAAGTCAAGGAAGACACCATTCCATCTTTGCAGCACCCCAAAGAGGATTCCTTCGAAGAAACGAAATAAGATGCTGATGAGAACGTATTCTTAGTCCTCATTTCCTACGTGGTTAGAGGGTCCATCTCCCTACAAGGTTCTCAGAGTCTTGGGATTTTGAGATTTGCACCAAGTTGTACGTTAGTTTATATATTCCTGAAGTCGATATTAATGAGAGCTAATGTTTACCTAGTGCTTCCTAAATGCTTCTATACTGTCCTAAGGATTCCTCTCTGTTAATTCAGCAGGTACATAAAGTAATTATGTCCATTTTACAGATGTGCAAACAGAGGCACAGAAGGTTAAGTAACTATTCAAGGTCCCACCACTGGTAAGAAATGGACCCAGGATCTGATAGTCTGGTTTGGGATGCAAGTTCATAACCATTCTGCTGTGATGTTCTCATTTTGTGTCTAGGGGCAAGGTGTCCCCTGGATATTGACAGTAGATGCTTTTATGAATGGCAAGTCATGGCACTAGAAAACAAACCAAAACAACAAATCCAGCATTTGAGCGTCCAGCTCTCTTTCATTCTGCTTTGTATCATACTAGTTAGTATGTCAGCTGTAACTGAGGCAGGGAGTCTAGTCTTGGCACTCTGAAACACAGACATTACAGGCTCTAACAGAAGAACCAGACACATTGCCTCTGGGCCCTTCCCTGTCACCCAGGGGTATGTCATGAGTCATGCAGACTAGAGTGGTTCTTCTCAAATGGCATCACTTGGCTTGCACTGCTCAGTCTTTGGAGATGGTTCTGGTCATTAAGGACAGATCAAACCAAAGAATGATGCTATCGTAGCCACGGTTGGGGTGTATAGGGGGAGCAGGTGGAGAAGGGAGGAGAATGAGGCCAAGAATTAGTGCAAGAGGCAGCATGAGAGAGTAAGATCAGATTTTGCCCTCCAGGAGCCAGGGGGACCCTTCTATGCTTCTCCCTTACTGTGTTCCCAAATGAAGCCTGCCTGTGAGTCAGCCCAACCCACTTTCCCACATCCTCTGAGTGTGTATCACCCTGCTTCTGAGTACTTACTTACGACCCACTCCCCAAATGAGGCCCTCTTTACTACCCTCTGTTTCTGATGGAAACTTCTGCAGTCTTTAGGTCCTACTTAGAATTCCACCTCATCGGCAGAGTCTTGCCTGAGTACTCCAGCCCCTCTTTTCTTTTTCGGAGCACATGCAAAGAGTAGGGGGAAAGGCAGAGGGAGAGGGGAGAGAGAATTTCAAGCAGGCGCCATGCCCAGCACATGAGCCAGACATGGGGCCCAATCCCACAACAGTGAGATCATGACCTGAGCCAAAATCAAGAGCTGAACACTTAACCCACCGAGCCACCCAGGTGCCCCAGTACTCCCCTTTCTAAGACTGTTCACAAATGTCTGCATTTGGTAGCACAGGGTCAGGGCCCACATCTGGGGATGTGTGATGTGTGATTAGCCATAAAGGCTTCTCTGTGGTCCCGGAGGCTGTGTCGGGGTCAGACTGTGGGTTTAGTCACCGTGGTTTGTGAGAAGGCTCTGGGAGTAGTTCCAGAGCTGAGTGTGCGTTCTGGGAAAGTCCAGGGATACTCATGACAGAGGCAGAGGGTCAATCAGTCAGGTATGGTCAAGAAGACCGGTTATCAGAAGCAATCCGTTAAGCCTCCTTGTGCCCATGTCATCAGTCTCATCCGGGCTCACAACATACACAATCTCTCTCTCCTCCAAATTTCGCCAGAATTCTTCCTCTGTCATTTACATAGTATTTGATCATTTATACCCCTGTAATAGTACTCCATGTTTCCTATGTGTTGTATCTCCAATCTCTAGGAGAACAAAAGACATATATATGTGTGTATATATGTGTATATATACACACATATGTGTATATATGTATACATATGTACGTATATATACACATATGTGTGTATATATACACATATATACGTATATATACATATATGTATATATATCCACATATATACGTATATATATGTGTATATACATATATACACATATATATGTATATATGTGTATATATGTATATGCATATATACATATATGTATATATACACACATATATGTCATTTATATATATAACATATATGTTATATATATATAATATACATCTTATATAAGATGTATATAAATTATATGTTTTAGATCTCTTTAGTGCACAGTATGTGGCTCAGAATATCTGTTCTAGCCATGCCAGAAATATCTATTGCGTGAATGAATCTCAGCAATCCTGTCTGTTATGGGTTGAATTGCATTCCTCAAAAAGAGAGGCATTGGAGTGCCTGGGTGGCTCAGTGGGTTAAGCCTCTGCCTTCGGCTCAGGTCGTGATCTCAGGGTCCTGAGAGCAAGCCCCGAGTTGGGCTCTCTGCTCAGCAGGGAGCCTGCTTCCCTCTGTCTCTCTGCCTACTTGTGATCTCTGTCAAGTAAATAAATAAAATCTTTAAGAGAGAGAGAGAGAGAGAGAGAGACCTTAACCACCATTTTGCACCAAAAAAAAAAAAAAAAAATGTTAGAGTCCTAACCCCCAGTATCTCAGAGTGTGACCTTATTTGGAGATTTGGAGATACGATCTTTATAGAGGAAACCAAGTTAAAGTAATTGCGGCAGCCCTAATCCAATATGACTGATGTTCTTACAAAAAAGGGGGAAATCTAGACACAGACACAGTCACACATAGCAGACAGCGTGAAGGGGCACAGGGGAAAGGCAGGGGAAAGGCAGGGGAGAGGCTGGGATGGATGCTTCCCCCATGGCCCTCAGAAGGAACCTTCCCTGCAAACAACTTGATCTCGGGCTTCTGGTCTCCAGAACAGTGAGACAATACATCTTTCTTATTTGAGCTGCTGCTCGTGGTACTTCATGAAGGCAGCCCTAGCAAACACATGCACTATTACTCACTGAGCATGTATTCTGTGCAAAGCTCTGTTCTGACCATTTGACAAGTATTACGTCTCTTAGCCTAAGAAAATCTTCAGGAGATAGGCACAATACTCTTGCGGTACCAGAAGAAGACACTAAGACCCAGAGAAGTGCAGTCAGTTGCCCAAGATGCCTCAGACAGCGAGTAAGCGACAGGCCCAGGGTTTGAACCCAGGCAGTCTGGTCTCAGAACACATGCTCTTACTGCCTCAGTGGGCGCCCTGGATCTGAAAGAGGGCAAACAGGTGGGCTGCAGACCATATTCACTTCACAGGAGTTTGGTTTGACCTTGAGGCAGAATGCATTTTCCAAAGATGCATAAAACTCCAATTCTTGTCCCACGTGCTCTCAGGAGGCGGGAACTTGCCACTTCTCATCAAGAGATGGAATCCATTTCTCTGCCTCCTTGAGATTAGGGAAGCACCGTGACTGCTCTGAAAAAGAGGACAGGACAAGAGTGATGCCGTCAAAGTTCTGAGCATGGTTCTTAACTGGGCCGGAAGCTTCTGTCGTCTGCCCCCTTGGAAGCTGGTTGCCACGTCCATGTACAGCTTCTTGAGACCACCATGCCGTGAGGAGGCCACGCACATGCAGAGGCCCTGGAGGGGGAGAGACCCTTCGGAGACAGGGAGAGGGACAGAGACAGAGAGGCAAGGAGCAGGGAGGCAGAGGTGCTAGATACATGGGGAGGAATTCATTACTCTGGAAATGGATCCACCAGCCCCAGACACCTCAGCAGGTGCCACGCAGATCAGAAGGAAATCGCTCCGTGGAAGGAGAATTAAAAAGGCGGCTCTCAGCCACTAGTTTTGAGGTTGTTTGTTACTTAGCATAAATAACCGATACAAATCTGACGTTTTAAAATAATTTGATTTGTGAAATTGCATTTGTTACGTTGGCTACATTTAAATTTGCTGCCAACGGTTACACAACTGAGAAAGGGCTCACACCCACACCAACCTCTCCCCGCCCAAGGATTTTCAGCTTTTTCCTGAAGAATGAGAAGGCTTAGCTCTTCCTGCTTAGCAACAGTTGCATAAGATGCAGCAGAGCTCCCCTCTGGGCATGGTGGGGGGGAGCTGCCCTCTGCAGTGTTCTGGGCGTTCCTAGCAGACTCACTTTCCTCCTCTGCGCTCTCTGCCTGCCTGTCCCCTCCAGCCACCTGAAATGTGCAGCGAAGCTTCAGCTGTTTCCTGAGAGCCTCCGACCGCATTGCCCGGTTCCTCCAGGTGGTCACCGAGCCGTAGGAGCATCTCAGTCCCCGTCCCTGCCCCCCTTCCTCCGGTCCTCTCCGCGTCCCATCTCTACCCTCAGGAGGGTTGTGGCGCGTGGCCAGGCTTTCATGCCGTCTGAGGCTTTTCTTGTTTGCTTCTTCTCTACCGCAGGAGGGGTGCGTCTCCAAAATTGAAACTTCATACTGTGCCATTCCTTCATCTCATTTCCAGGCCCCCTGCTGCGTGACCGTGTGACACATAGTCATTCTGTGAGAATTGAGAAGGATATTGGCAGTTTGGGAGCTGTTGTTCCTGCTTATGTATGCAAAGAACATAATTGCTAAGTGCATCGTCTGCTGTAATTTACACATCCACATATAGCACCGAGCAGGGCACTCTCTTCTTCCACGGCACCCGGGGTTGAAGCTGCACACACACTCCAGCCGAGAGAGAAGCTGGCTGTTTTCCAAGGCCCGAGGCAGCCCAGTGGAAGGCTCGAGCAGCATGGTTTCTAAGACCTCCGAAATGGAACTGGAAGAATTTCTTCTCAGATTATTTAGAATTTTTGCAGGGGAGAGACAAGGGATAGATCTGCAGCATCTCACCTCCTTTGGCACTTGATCAAATGAGTCTCAGGTTCCTCCTAAGAGTTAGTTGTAATGATAGGTCTAGGATTCACAGCTCGGTGCGAGTGATGGCATTAAGTGAGGGCTGATCCCAGCACTCAAGACACACACCTTGGAGCAGAGCAGCCGCACATTTCTGGAGAGGATTTCGCTAGGGAGAAGGCACATCCTCATAGCAGATTTGTTCGGACGTGTCGTCTGACCAAATCTTCAAGGTGGGCTGGTGTTTGACTTGCGTGTGTTTCTAAGGACTGTAGGACGTTTCTTTGCTGGACTGGGAGGTGAGAAGGGGTCTTTTCCCAGGATGCCCAGTGAGACCCCAGCATTTGGCCTAATTCATCTCAATAGCGCGGCGGGCATGAACTAGGTTGCACCCCAGAACTCAGTTCCTTCCAGAAGCTATGACAGCACCCGACATTGGGAAGGGTACATAGTAGAAAGGTTTCAGTGCCGCTCTCCACAAGCTTGTATTTTAAGCTTACATTTTATAACTGGAGACAAAAATCAATACATATGAAACAATTATTTTGGAGGGCTGGAAAAAGAGAATGTCAGGAAACTCCAGTCCAGGCATTATGATAACTAGACGCTGGTATCAGATTTCCTGGGGCTGAATCCTGGCCCTCTGACTCACTGATGGGACCTGCGGTGGTTTACATAACCCCATTGCCTTGGCTCCCTCATGCGTAAGATAGGTAGGGAGCGCCTCTGTCAGTGTCACTGTGGAAGGTAAAGGAATTCAGGTATAGAAAGCGCTGCCCAGAGCTTGGTAAGGACTCAGAGGACGCTAGCACGTAGCATTTTGTTCCTCACTCTGTATCACCAAATGTTCTTTCTAGACCTTGTGATTTCCTTTATAGCGTACTCAGCTGTCAGAACAGCACCCCTCATCACCAGGCCCCATTAACACACTTTCCCTTCCCCAACAGGCCCTGAAGCAGAGCTAGCCTTCAGACTGGACCCAACTACTCTCCCAGTTTTCAGCTGTTTTGCCTTGGGCCACAGGGTGACAACTGTTCCATACCTCAAAGTTTTTCATCTGGGATGGGGACAATGATTCCTCTCTGGAAGGACTGCTGGGAGCTGAATTGTATACCCCCCAAAGGTGTATTGAAATCCTAATCCCGAGTGCCCGTGAATGTGACCTTATTTAGAAATAGGGTCCGTGTAGATGTAATCGGTTAAGGGGAGTTCAGAGTGTGCCTTGATCTAATACACCTGGTGTCCTTCTGAGAGGGGGGACCCTGGGACAGAGACATACACAGAGAGGAAAGCACCACGTGAAGACAAAGACACGGAGGGAAGACAGCTCTAGGAAGAGCAAGAAGAGGGAGACGCTGGCATTATGCTCCGCGAATCCAGAAATGCCGGGGGCCAAGAGAAGCTGGAAGGAGCAAGAGAGGATCCTCCCCTAGAGCCTGCGGAGAGAGCAGGGCCCTCCTGACACCCTGATTTTGGACTTCCACGCTCCAGAACTGTAAGAGAATAAATTCCTGTTGTTTTTAAGTTACTCAGTTTGTGCAACTTTGTTACGTAACGCTCAGAAACCAACACAGAGATTGTATATACACAATGGACTCATAAGAGCGTGCGGCATGGGACGGGCCCCTAAAGTGGGTATTCTGAAGGCTGCATTTGCTACTGGGGAGATTGCTTCCTTGGCCCAAGGAGCAAAGGAGAAGGCTAAGCTCTTTAATAGGCACACAGGATGCTTCAGATGCATGTTTTTTAAAGGGTAGCTCTCCCATTTATTCAGAGACCTTGGTGTTTCACACAAGGGAAAATGGCGCAGCCCATGTGGGCCCTCAGCCACTAGAGGGCATTTGAAGGACACCAGATCAATAGGAGCTGACCTCCTGTGGTCGACCAAAGGCCACATATACTGTATGACCCACTGTGAGAAAGTAGGAAATAAATGACTCAAACAATGAATTTACTTATTGATTTCTTGGGGCCAGTAGCTGGTCCGGTGGCTGAGTGAGGAATTCTGAACAAGGAGAATGTAAACATCTCAGCGTGTGTCCCGTCTGACTCCTAGTGGTAGCTATTTCCCCACCTGTGTAGAAACAGGCAGGACAAAGAACTTTCGTAGGACAAAGAATCATTTTTCAACAACCAAAGAGAATAAGGAATGACAGATTTAAGCCCAGTTATACACTCCATTACTAAAATCAAGCAAGGCTATTAAAATGGGAAACCCTAAGACTGAACACTGACCACACGTACTGTGCAAAGGTACAAAGCAGAGTCTTAGACTAGAATCCCATTTAATGGAGCTCCCTGTAATTCAAAATCTGGCAAGTGACTAGGGGATGAACGGGAAAGGCAAAGCCCACAGAGGTGAGGAGGGGAGGGGAGATTAGAGATTTAATTCTGTCTCATTCTCAATGATTGACATTCTGGCCGACCCTGGACAATTCACTTAACCTGTCTGGGTCATTGTTTCCCAATGTATAAAACAAGATAATAGCAGTCATCAGATCAATTTTCTAAAGTTCATTCAGGTTCCCTAATGAAAGGCGCATTATAAACACAAATTGTAATTATACCTGAGAGTGCTTTTTCCTTGGAGGGAACCAGAGGGCTTTTCTGTCTTTGAAACTTCAATTAGGAAAGTTAGAATCTTATGCATTTGTCAGTAGTGGATAAAAATTTATTCATAATATGAATCATATAAGAGCAGGTTAATGATGCTCAGAATCTAAAAGTGGGGCACTACGGATGTGAACAAATTACCTGGAACCTGGAGACTTGGAGTCTGGTCCTCGTCTTCCTAATTAACCCTGGGGCCTTGGGCAAGTCATTTCACCTCCCTTTGCCTTTGCCATAAAATGATGCGGCTGGATTAGCAAAATGTTTTGCAAACTTAGTTGCTCTCTTCATGACTTCTGACATATTGGAGGACCATCTGTATTATTATTAACTTACCATTTCTTTAATTTGTCCATTATTTCTTTAAATCCCTTAGCCTTTTATTTTTTAAAAGGTTTTATTTTTAAGTAATGTCTATGCCCGATGTGGGGCTCAAACTTACAACCCTAATATCAAGAGTTGCACACTCTACCAGACTGAGCTAGCCAGGCGCCCCTATTAATCTTTTAAACATAAATGAATACTGCCCACTATAGCCTTGACCTAACAATAAAATATTATTCATAATGTCTCAGGATTAGTGTGCTAGACCTACAGCTACAGTTAGAGGTACACAGATACCGATCTACAAATACATAGGTACATGTGTGAATGTAGTCTTTGATTACTCATTAAAGGAAAATGTAATTATTAGAAAACTATTAACTACTAGAAAAATATATTCAAAACAAATACAGATATCAGAAAATGTAATTACTAGGAAAAAATACTCTTTGCTTAGATTCCACCTAAAAGTTCTCTTATGAATCACATTAGCATCTGTACCAATTGGGGGAAAAAAATTGGCCTGGATTATCTTGAAGAATTCTTCTAAAGCTCTGAGCCTCTGAAAGAAATTAAAGTAAGTATAAAACAAATGGGAGAGTAGCTGACGGTTTTGGTAAAATTTGGATCTATCCATAGCAGAGAAGCTATCAATTTTTTACCCTAACAGTGTTTTCTCTACCAGATAGATGTATCAAACCCTGATACTGTTAAGTCAGAAAAGAGATTGGCCAGAGTCGCATCAGGTATGGATATTGACAGGAGAAAGTTGAGAGAACATGTCCTTTAAAAAAATATTAACTGAAAAGGCAGATCCTCAAAGCAGGAGAGGAACTCATCCCACAAAGCCAGGCTTTGTGTTGACTGTGGCTCAGAATGTTGTAGAAAACAGAGGTAAACTTAGAAACAAAGTGTGGATGTCAACTATTTCACTCTCGTTTGTAGGTGGGTAGCTACCAACAGCTCTGTATTTGTTGGTTCGTTCCACTAGCAGTGCTGTTTGAGTGCTGACAACATCCCTGTTCTTGGCACTGTCAGTGCACCCGTGGATGAGGCCTTCTTCCTCAGAGAGCCCGCTCTGCAGGGGGCTGTGGTACCCGGGGTGATCTTGGATGCCGCCATGCTGCAGCGGGATGGCCTCTGGACCTGGGGGTAAAGGAGCTGTGCTCAAGGAGTACCTCTGTGTAGTTACAGCCGTTAATCTACACCCAGTCCTTTCCCTTTCCTGCGTGGTCACGTCCTCGCCTCTAAGTAGGTGCGCGGTGTTTCCCAGAAGAGGCTGAACTGACGGAAGATCCATGGACGGGCCTGGCAAGACGTGAGCAGCAAGTGCCACTTGAGTGTTAGCTGAATTTGACTCTGAGAATCACAGCATTAGAAAGGAATTTAGATATAATCTAGCCCGTTCTTTCCCAGAAATAGAGCTGGAAGCCACAAGAAATTTAAGCTGAGGGACACAATATGGAGGCTTGGCCGGTTGCCCTGTTGCTCCAGGGTGAGATTTCTATTGTTTGGCTGTGGGATCTCATTTCAAATAAAGTGATTCTGCACTCAGAGCTACAATCACATATTAACAACATGTCATCATCTAAATATGGGATATATAAATATATGTAGTATGTATAAATACGTAATCGTTCAGTAATAATCATTCACATTGGCTCATCAGTTCCATTTTTCTTTAGCTTTAAGGTAAAAAAAATTCTATATTATCTGACATTAGGGTTTTTTTTAAAAATGTTTTAGATTTGATATGTGTGCCACCTTTGTTATATTGCTTACTACATGGCATGACCAGGATATGTTCGAACAACTACAGTTCCCCCCTTTTTTTAATAATAAGTAGGAGTATACCGATTCAATCTAAGACGTGGGGCCAGCATTTTGGAGGCCTCTTCTCCAGCTCTTTCCTAGCTGTCTTGCTCACATTGAGGTGAGCAGTCCAGGGGCTAAGAGGTTATGTTGCTGGAGCCCTAGCCTGTCCTTTTCTACCATTCTACCAGGATGTGGACATTAGAGTTCCCGGCTCACCAGGGTATGAAGTTCTCTTGCTAGGCCTTCTCCACAGGTCTTTCTAATTTCGGGTAGACCAGGCCACTGGCAGCCATCAGTCCAAGCATGAGAGGCCACCCAGGGGAGGGGTGGGTGGAAGAAGGGATGGTGGACAGAGCTTGGAAGTACAGGTTATTAGGGTGTCCCCACACACAGGCAAAAGGCTGTGCACAGTGCAGCACAGAGCAGGGTTGAGGGGAGTGGGAAGAAAACTGGGGTTGGGCTGTGGGTTTTTTCTAGTCTCAGCCCAGGCACACATTACAGTTGGACTTGAGTTTGCTTTTGGTGGCTGTCTGGTTTGTTTCTACTCCCTTCCTCCTGATGGCTCTCTACTGCCCACTCACTACGCTCTGGCACAGCCATGAGGACTGATCAGGGCAGAGAGTGGAGGTTAAACTCAGATCAGATCACTCTCCTGGTTGTTGAGTAACTAATGATCTTTACCAATTGTGAGCCGCCCTGATAAAATGTTTCTTAGAATCACACTATCTGAAAATCTGAAGGGACCTCAGGGATCATTTCTCAAGTCCATGAGGGTAAGAAAAATGAAAGCTGGAAGACAAAGACAGATAGCTAAATAAATACACGATTAATCTAAAATCTCATCTTCACCTATTTTTACGATCTCGTTAGCCTTCAAGGCAGGTGATCATGCCAACGTACAGAAATGTGGTTTGTTCTTAGACCAAGGGTCCTTGCAGTTGTGTGTTTTTGGAGTTGTATTTGCTGTCACTGTGTAGGAAAGGAGCTTCACAACTATTTTGTACCCTGCAGACAATTCTTCTAGAGGCATTACAATTCTTGCCGAATTTCATGGGACTCTAGAGCACTGGCTACACTCTGTTTTGTTCATTTGACTAATAATATTTTTTAAGTGCTCACAATGACCCCTTTTCCTCTAACAATCTTAACTCCCTTATGTCTTATTTCTTCTGTGCCCTGCTCCAAGGCTAGGCTACATGATATGCTCACCTAGGATATAATGCCGAAGGCCAACAAAAAGTTAATGGCTCTCCTCTCAGGTAGCATGAAAAGACCTCCTTTCTGTATCTGAACTAAAAAGGGTAGTAATTTTGAATTTCCAGATAGAAGGTCAGATCTGGAAAGAGGTCAGATCTGGAAAGAGAGATGACAACATAACCCTAAAGCTTTGGGAATTGTTTTAGCCCCAGGAGCAACCTGGAGGAAGATGTGTTGGGTGACAAATACAAATCAGCCCTGTGACACTCTAGCAGAAAACACACAAAGCCAACGGCTCTGTGTTGGGTCAGTTATCCAAGCAGAAGTATGCAGCACTGAATGCAACGTCTGGGAAGAGCAGACAATGTGATGAGACAAAGGAAAGTCGAGAGAAGGACTTCTGCAAGAGAGATACACAGCAACACTAATGGCTACAGTCAGAGCAGATGCGTCACAGAAATTCTATTCAGTGACAAGGACAGTGCAGAGTGCATGGGCTCTGTGTGGCTGGAGAAGAAGCCAGCTGGTGAGGAAGAGAAGATGACGTACAGAGGGGAGAACGGGGTATGTCCATCCAGTAATGGAGCCCTTCAAGATTCGATCAGATCTGTGCAGAAGGAAAAACAATTGCATCTCAATATAGGGACCTAGACCATGAATTCTTGAGCTTTTTTTCTGTGATCTACAGCTTTTTTCTGTGATCAACTTCATCTACAGATGAAGTTCCTAGCCAGGGCCTCCTCTGATGGGGATGCCAGGGATAAAAGCAAGATTGCCGGGGCCCTGCCTCTTCCTTTTTGCCTTCTCAGAAAGCATGTTAGAATGCAAGCAAGAGCAGTGTTCATTCACACATGGCATGAAGGACCCCCTCCTCCTGGGGGAACAGCACTTATCATGGGTTGAGGCAACAAAAGGCAATATTTGCTGGTGCAACTCAAGGCGAGGCTGGTCCCAGAGACTCCTTCAGCATCACACAGAGAGGCCCAGCTTGGGTGTTTGAGATGCATGTTCTGCACACACAATCTGTCACCCACCCAGCCCCCACCTCACACACACACACACACACACACACACACACACACACACACACCCTGCGGGTGTGAGTAGAAAGGACATGGCTGATGATCCGTGCTGGTTGAAGGGAAGAGAGGAGGAAGGCAAAAGTCTGAGTGTCCTCTGGGTGTTTCGCCAGAAGAGGAGAGAAAGCTCTGTAATGGGTGGAGTTTTTTCTATAGGGATCAAGAGCGGGGCCGCCACGTGGGGAAGCCTCAAACGCCCAGAGTGCAACATCTATGCCCATTGAGCAGGTGGGTGAGCACAACCCCTGATGCCCTGTAGGTACTCCATAGGTTAGAAGCTACGGATCAAAGTAGAAAGCAAGACTCTTGATATAGTTCCTCTGAATCACGGTGGTGTGCTATACTACTTCCTCTCTGGAAAGTAGATCATCAACACAAACATTTGCTTTTGCAATTACATTACCTGTGACCCATCTCACAACCTCTAAGAACACTTTTGGGCTGTCATACTATGGGAGTCAGGCAGATTGAGATGGAGTAATTTTCTCTGGATGGCATTAAAATTAAGAAAAGATAATGACTGGGTGCCTGGGTGGCTCAGTGGGTTAAGCTTCTGCCTTCGGCTCAGGTCATGATCTCAGGGTCCTGGGATTGAGTCCCTCATTGGGCTCTCTGCTCAGTGAGGGGGCCTGCTTCCCTTCCTCTCTCTCTGCCTGCCTCTCTGCCTACTTGTGATCTCTGTCTGTCAAATAAATAAATAAAATCTTAAAAAAAAGAGAAAAGATAATGACCATAAATTATCACTGTGTGTGGGCACACACGCACGCTCTGCCTCATGGGACACCATGGGGCAGCCAGCACCTCTTATTGTTGGATTAGAACATGGTCATTACAGGAGTGGATGCAAGAGGCAAAAAAAAAAAAAAGGGATATGGACACGCCTTCCATGATCCAAAGCTTTTCAAAATGACCAGTATTCTTATCTAGGTCGTAAAAGGTGGGTCCTGGCATTTCAAACTGAAACAGGGCAGCAGAAAGCTAGATCAAAATGGAGTCAACAGTTGGAGTTGGAATCTCGTTTGGGTGGAAAAGAAGGTGTTGTGATATCAGAGCCACAAATAAAGAAATGAGGTGGGGAGGTATTCATGAGAAACGCAAATTATATCGGGCCTCAGTGTCTAATTACATCGTTAATGTTGAGGACATCAGAACTATGGAAAACACAAAGTAGGAGCCAAGGCCCGCAAGAATTTGAGGCCGGCTGCCTTCAAGGCATGGCCTCCTGGATGGAGAGCAACGGAGAAGCGTGGGAAAAGGCTGGATACACCTGAATCTGAGGAGCTGGAGCTTGAGTGGTCATGTGACCACATCTCGGCAACGCTGCCTGGGCAATAAAGGGACTTCGTTAAAAAAAAAAAAAAAAAAACCACTTATTTAGAATAGTTGCAGATTTATAGAACTACTATGAAGACAACACAGAGAAATCCCATGTACCTCACGTCTGGTTGACTCTATTCTTAACCTACTAAATTAGAATAGTACATTTGTCTTTGAGCCAATACTGATAACATTATCGTTGCCTAAAATCCATACTTTGTTCAGATTCCCTTAGTTTTTATATACTGTCCTTTCTCTGTGTCAGAATGCCATCCATGATACCATATTACACTTGGCTATCCTGTCTCCTTAAGTTCCTCCTGGTTGTGACCACTTCTCGGACTTTTCTTTTTATTTTTTAATGACCTTGACAGTTTTGAGAAGTACCAGTTGGGTAATTTGCAGAATGTCCCTCAAGTGGGATTTGTCTGACATTTTTCTCATGATTAGAATGGAGGAATTGGGGGAAGATCACAAAGGTCAGTTTCATCTCATCTACCCACGATACAGACTATCACTATGACTTACCACTGTTGATGCTGACCCTGATCAGCTGGATGAGGTCGTGTTTTTCTGGTTTTCCCACTGTGAAATCATGCTTTCAATACTGTCCTCTTTAGAGGGAAGTCACTATGCACAATCCACAGTAAAGAAGTAAGGAGTTATACTCTATCTCTTTCAGGATGAACTATCTGTATAATTTATTTGGAATCCTTCCATGTAGGAAATTTATGTCTTTTCCCCCATTTATTTACTCACTCACTCATTAATTTTTATTAGTATGGGTGCATGGATATTTACTTTATACTTTTGGTTATGACCTAATACTACGTTTTTTTGTGTGCCAGCTATTCCAGCTTTGGCTATTGGGAGCTCTTTTAGATGTTTCCTGTATCTCTTTGAAATTCCCCAGTGACTGTGTGTGGGTTTTTAGTTGTTGCTTTGTTTTGTTTTTAGCACTTTCTTCCTTTCTGGCACTACAAGATGCTTCGGGCTTATCCTGTATATTTACGGCCCCAGTCTTAGACTCCGCCATTTCTCCAAAGAACCTTTGTTCCTTCTACAGGAGAATGGTATCGGAAACCAAGATCTGAGTACTGGGCAGTGTGGTATTTTTGAAGTTCTGAGCTGCCCGCTGCACAGCACTCCCTGTGACCCAGCACATTAGGCATGCTGCAATTATAGATAGGCTTTGAGCTGCCCTCACAGGTCAAAGAATCCATATAAAGATTCAGAAGACAACAATATTGCAGATTGTGCCCTCTACTGGGGAGAGGACTGCTCCAGCTTTGGGGTCACTCAATTATTTTGCAGAAACCCACTTCCATCATACTCCCCGGAAGCTGATGTATGTGTATTAGTTTTGAATGGCATTTATGAAAAAGAGGCAACCATCAAATATTAGCTGACATCAAAGAATTTTGTAAGAAAGTATACTCTTGGACAATAGCGAGTGTTTGGCCCCTGTTGTAGTCACAGCTCTGTCTTCAGTAGAGGCACTAAAGGTTGAGTGTTTGGGCTCTAGAGCCATCCAGCTTTATTTCAAATACCAGCTTCTCCCCTTACTACCCTTAAGGACTTTTTTTTGTGCTTCAGTCTCCTTGTCTATATGAAGAGGACAATAAGAGCACCTACCTTAAAACTGTACTTTAGATGATTATATGGGCTAACATACGCAAAAGGATTAAAGCAGTCACTGACATATAGTAAGTGTTAATATGTAAGAATGTGTTATTAAGATTCCAACATCTGACCCTGAAAAGCCAAGGCAATCTTGGAAAAGAAGAACAAAGCTGGAGGTATGACAATCACAGATTTCAAGACATACTATAAAACTGTAGTAATCAAACCAGTATGGTACTGGCACAAAAATGGACATAGATCAGATGGAACAGAATAGAGAGAGTCCAGAAATAAACTCACAACTACATGGGCAATAAACCTTTGACAAAGGATTATAAGGCAAGAGTATGCATTGGGAAAAAGATGGTCTCTTCAAGATATGGTGTTGGGAAAACCAGACAGCTAAATGTAAAAGAGTGAAACTGGACTACTTTCTTACACCATACACAAAAATAAACTCAAAATGGATTAAAGACCTATGTATAAGATTGAAACCACAAAAATCCTAGAAGAGAGCATGGCAGTAACTTCTCTGTTTCATTCTAGATATGTCTCCTGAGAAAAAGGGGAAAAAAGCAAACAAACTATTGGGACTACATCAAAATAAAAGCTTCTGCACAGCAAAGGAAACAGTCACCAAAACAAAAAGATAATATGTGAAATGGGAGAAGATATTTTGTAAATGACATATTTGATAAGGGATTAGTATCCAAAATCTACAAAGAACTTATACAATTCAACACCAAAAAACAAAACAAAAACAAACAAAACAAAAACAAACAAACAAAAAACCCACACAAAAACCAAACCAAACCAAACCAAACCAAACAAAAAAACCCAACTATTTAAAACTGGGCAGAAGACATGAACAGACATTTCTCCAAAGAAGACATCCATATGGCCAACATACACATGGAAAGATGCCCAGCCTCACTCATCAACAGGGAAATGCAAATAAACCCCAATGAGACAGTACCTTACACCTGTCAGAATGGCTAAAATAAAAAACTCAGGAAACACTAAGTATTGGTGAGGATATGGTGGAAAAGGAACCCTCTTGCACAGGTGGTGGGAATGCAAACTGGTGCAGCCACTGTGGAAAAGACCATGAAGTTTCCTCAAAAAATTAAAAATAGAATTACCATATGATCTAGTAATTCCACTATTGGGTATTCACTGAAAGAATATGAAAATGCTAATTTGAAAAGATATAGGCACCCCTATGAGTTTTGCAGCATTATTCATAATAGCCAGATTTTGAAAGCAGCCCGTGTCCATTGACTGATGAATGGATAAAGAAGATGTGGTATCCCTGCAATGACATATTACTCAGCCATAAAAAAGAATAAAATCTTGTCAGCTGCAACATCACTGATGGATCTGGAGGTTATAATGCTAAGTGAAATAAATCGGCCAAAGACAAATACCATATAGTTTCATTCATATGTGGAATTTAAGAAACAAAATGAACAAAGGAAGAGACAAACAAACAAACAAACAAACAAAAAAAACAAGCTCTGAACTACGGAGAACAATCTGATGTTTACCAGAGAGGAAGGGTGTTGGGGGATGGGTGAAATAGGTGTTGGGGATTAAGAAGCGCATTCGTCGTGATGAGCCTGGAGTGATGTGTAGAATTGCTGAAGCTAGTGTAGCACTGTATGTTGATTATACTGGAATCAAATAAATAAAATGAAATTCCAACATCTATCTCTGTATGGCTCTAACTGCATTAGCAGCATATCACAATAATGACCCCACATGAACAAGAGATGGAAATAAGTTTCATCTAATGTTGAAGATGACATGTGGGTCTATAGCATATCTGGAAAGATTCTGAAGTTCGGAAATCCCTCAAAGGATCATGAGGATCCAGCACCTACAGGGTTAACAATGAGTTGCTGGGAAAATGCAGCAATCCAGGAAAACTTTCCCCAGGGTTATGGATGGCTGTGTCCTCATTGTACTCTAGGTTTAATAGGAAAACTTTATATACGGGATTGTTAAAGTTTACTGTGGTCGATGGTAAAATCTTAGGGTCACGGTGACTGAGTCAAGGAGGCCAGGCCAGGGCCAAGAGCCGTGGCTGACCGGCAGTGAAGGGAAGAGGACAAGAAATCAGGTATACTCCTCCCAGAAAACAAGGCTTTGAAATTTTTGCATTTGCTGTGTGTGTATCAATATGACTACAGATGTGTGTATCAGTGTACAACAAAATCACACACACTGAATGACTTGAACAGCAGAAAGGTATTTTCTCACAGTTCTATAGGCTGGAAAGTCCAAGATTAAGGTGCTATTGGGGCTGGTTTCGGGTGAGTTCTTTCTTCCTGGCTTCCGGGAGGCAGAGTACTTACTCACTGTTTTCCTGTGGCCTTTCCTCTGTGAGGAGAAGAGATTTTTGGGGTCTCTTCTCCTTCTTATAAAACATCAATCCTATAGAATTAGGGCCGCACCCTTATTAGCTCATTTAACCTTAATCACTCCTACAAGGCCTTATCCCCAAATGCAGTTACAGTGGGGGATAGGGCTTCAATAGCAGAATCTGAGTGGGAGGAGTGGCACAGTTCAGTCCATAAGAGTGTGTGCAGAATGTTAGGACTGATTGCTTCTGGCATTTGGGCAGACTTTCTTGACAATCGTTATAATGCTTATTTTCCTAAAAGGCAAGCTGATTCTGGATTAGCCTTTCAGAATTAGCTCTACTGATCGGGATTAGGAGAAAATGGCATAAGAAAAAAGAGAGGAAAATCCCAGCAGAATAAACTGGAAAAGAGAAATATCTTAACCTAGGCTTTCTATGACGTAAAACCTCATGAAGTGAGATGGGCTGATCTTTGAAATGACCTGAGTGTCCCTTATGTAATCCCGTTGGAAATCTGTTTGCACAGAGTTTAATCATGGTGGTATTCAGACAAGAAATGCACCACTTGCCACTGTTCTCCTGGATAAGGAATCCGTTCTCGAGTTCCTGGTCCATTTTTGTTAGAATTACATAAATAGTCATATTCTGGCGGATGGACCAAATACCTTTAGCTGGATTTCAAGATATTGAGGAGGCCTGAAAGAGTGACATTAGAATTACACCTTGTGAACTGTAAACATTTCAAACTACTTCAAGGTGTTTTTCTATCTCTTTCAAAAGCTATGCTATGGAAAAGACAAGCTTTCAATCAGAAGTTTTTACGTTATTGCCCATCTACCACCAGAAGGCACTACAGCTAGGCTAGAGGTCATGCTTACCTAAATTGCACTTGATATACTTAGAAGTTTTTATCAAGCAACACTTGCCATATTCAAGGAACAACAGACACTGTGAGTACTAGGACTTTGTAAGAGCCAGTATTTTACTCCAGTGTCGATAGTCTATTTGGGGTGATGGCGCATATTCACAAACACTGATAATAATAAATAAATAGCTAACATTTACCTAACACATCTCCCGTGTGAAGCATTTTCCATACTTGACTCCACTTGCCCTCATTCTCAGCAAAGTCTAGAAGATGGGTGCCCTCATTTAACATGTTGGAGAAACAAAACTCAGGGAGACTCCACGACACCCCAAAGCCACACGGAAGGGAAACAGAGAAACTAGGATTTCAACCTGTTCTGTCTATTACAATAGCCAACAAGGCTCCGGTGCAAAGTACCTGGGGTCCAGCATGAACTGAAAATGATTTGGATTTTAAGGAAGAATGTGATCAGGTGGGAAAAAAAAGAGAAAAGCTTCAGGCCGGAAATACAGAAATGTTGAGTATATTCTCAGAAGGCAAAAATGGGTACAGAAAAGGGGTGTCAACAGTGCGTGAAGGCAGGAAATTGCAAGGCCCGTTCAGGAGATGAAACCTTAGTGGATCATGTAATCATGCTAATAGGGTTGATTGGGACCAGATTATGGGTCGGCAGAAGTTAACCTAATGAATTTGAAAATCATCTCATAGGTGCTAATGAATGGAGGCTTTTGAGTGGGTGTATATGAAGAAAGAACCATTTGGAATCATGATCTCACATGCAAAATGGATTGAAGAGGGGGAGAAATTGAAGGTTGGCTGGTAGTTCTCAGGGCTGGCTGCATATTAGAATCCCCTGGGGAGTTGTTTTTTGAAATGTCAAGGCTGGGTCCCGCCCCAGCCCAATTTAATCAGAATCTCTGAGGTTGGGACCAGATAGGAATTTTTTTTCAAAGCTCCCCCAGGTGATTCTAATGTGCAACCAGGGATGAGACTCACTGAGTTAGATTATTGCAATCATGCAGCATATAATAAGTTTTTGAGCTAGGATGATAGCAGGGGAAATGACCAAATGCAGCAGAGACTGTGGAGGTAGGGGAGGAAGTAATAGCTGTATTTGGGGAGGAATTATTATAGTTAGGGAGGGAGGGGGCCAACAACGATGTTACAGGAGTAACTTGGACAAAATTATAAGCGAATGAATTCAGGAGAACAGATCACGTAGGGCTGGCGAAGTTTTCCATCCTGGGTATACTAAGTTTCTGTCAAGAACACGATGTTTCGGTGAGTTTGATGTTTGGGACTATATTGAAGGAGACATCACGAGAAGAAACGCGATCTCACAGACGGGCAGAATAAAAAGAAAAGAAGGCGGCAACGCCTGGGTGGCTCAGTCGGTTAAGCGTCTGCCTTTGGGTCAGGTCGTGATCCCGGGGTCCTGGGATTGAGTCCCGCATCCGGCTCCTTGCTCAGCAGGGAGCCTGCTTCTCCTTCTGTCTGTTGCTCCCCCTGTTTGTGCTCTTTCTCCATCTCTCTGATAAATAAATATAAAAATCTTTAAGAAAAAGAAGAGAGGGCAGAGGACCTTGGGGGGGATGCACCCATGGAGGGGCGGCACAGGAAAAAGGGAAGCAAAAAAGAGAAACAAAATGCAGATTGCGACATGAAGGAACGTGGAAAGAGATGACCAGCTGTGGACACGGCTACCAAATGGGGGTGACACAACCTCCCTAGCCCCATGCCCTCAATACAGAAGAACCCGCAAGGCTGCCGCAGCTCTTCATATCTTCCTATCCAGGGCTCTCAAGCACACAGTATTGCTCACTGTGAATGCAATCTGGTCTCTTTGCTTGATGAGGAAAAAGAAAAAAAAAAAAAGCACTTTAAGTATGTGCCTCCACGGAGGAGATTATTAAATCAGCTGAAGGTCTCTGGGATAGGTTGGAAGACATAATATAGGAAGGAAGCCAAGAAAGGGGAGTTTTTTTTTTTTTTTTTAAAGGCAGAAGGGAATTAAAATTGCTATCAACAAGTTGGCAAGTAAAAAACAGTGACACAGAGAAGAAACAGAACGGGGGAAAGAGCAATTCTAGGCAGAGACAATGGAGAGGAAACTTGATGGTTTGAAATGTGAGACAGTTGTGTTTCAGTCCCATCGCCTGTGGTGGTCAGGAAGATTCAGTTTCTAGTGGGTTGGAGGAATTCTGAAGAGTATATCATCCAAATGCGTAAAAGGTCCATCTCAGAATGAACAGGCCAGTAGGATGGTCATCAAGCTCTAAAAACACCTGAGACTGGCCTTTGAGTTATCTTGAATTTCTTCAAAAAGAAAAAAAAAATCAATAAATGAAAAGAAAAGCGGCTGTCACAGGATGGAACAGGAGTTCTCTAGGGACATGTTGAAAAATTACATTTTATTTCCTTTTCTGATAAGTTACTTGGCTTGTTGATTAGGGCAATGACAGAGAAATGTGTATCTGACAACGTCTTTCATGATGTTTTATGACCAACACGGGGCAGTGTTAGATGATAAGACATTAGGTGGACTCATCGCTGCTTAAATGATTATAAAGATCGCTGGGCTAGCAATCAAACACACAGGCGCTGGTCACATTCCATCACTTAGAAACCAACAGGAAGGGAGCGTCCATACTCTCCCGGCTTCAGATTCTTCGTCTCGAAAATGGGTTCAATCACAGCTGCTGTTTGTGGCCCCCCGGGATGAGTGAGTCATTATATGGGTACAGGCTCTGAAATCTGAAAAGTCTAATGACATCAGGGAACTGTTACCACTGATGCTGGTGGTGGGCAGAGTGCCTAACCCCCAGAACTTGTGGGTATGTTATGTGAGTCAGCAAGGTGGAATGAAGGCTACATTGGAATACAGTTTTCTAATCATGTACCTTTAAAGGGGATTATCCTGGATTATCCAGGACCCAGTGTAATCACAAGGAGGAGGAGGCAGAAGAATCAGGACCAGAGAGATGGCATTGGGACCTGACCAGCTATAAGTCAAGGAGTGCAGGGGTCATGGGCCAAGGAATGTAGGCAGCCTCCAGAAACTGGAAAAATCAAGAAAATAGGTCCTCTCCTAAAGCCTCCAGAAGGAATGCAGCCCTGCAACAGGTCGATTTTAGCCTTAGAGAGACCCATTTTGGACTTCTGACCTCCAGAATTACAAGATAATCAATTTGCTTTGTATGAAGACACCAAGTTTGTGGCAACATAGGACAGCAGCAATATGAAACGATGCCATGCCTCTGCGCAAGCCTCTATCTAATAAAGTTCTAGATCCTCTGCTCTTGGTGCTAACCCATACAAAATTCCTACTGATGATTTCTATGAAGTCGTAGAAACACGCTTCTATAATTTGCATGTAATACAAAACTGCAAAGGATGTCAGGTCTACTCCTTAAACTCCTGATGAATCTAAAAGGTCTCTATGAATCAACTTAAGATACAATATCAAAAGGAAATGTGAACGTTTCCTTTTAGGTTCAAACTACAAATTGCACAAGTATGGAATGCATGGAGCAAAAGTTGTTCATGCAAAAACAACAGATGAATTGTAGTTTACTATAGTCATAATAAATCAAGAGAGACTGATAAACAGCCCAGGCCATCCCCAGGCTGCATTGATAGAATCTGGGTAAAGAAATGATCAAGAGTTTCGTTGGACCCTAACAGGTGAATACACTTTTCCTTCTGGAAAATCGCATAACTGACTAATGGTATATTTGCGAAGCAGAGACCAATAAGACAAAACCCTCAATACAAAATGGCCAGTGATGTAAGAATCATCTGTTTAAAATATAGAGATTTATGACCCCTATCCTTGATCTACTAAATCGGAATCTCTGAAGATGGGACAAAGAGTATGTATTTTTGTTTTGAGCAAGTGTCCCAAGGGAGTCTGATGTGAAGGATATGTCTGATGTACGGACCCAGGGTCAGAGAAGAAAATGGTGAAGTCATTGGTATAAAACACTGGTATGGATTGTGGACTCTCATATATAGCAGAGGTCTCATAACTGTCTTCAAATATTTGAAGGGTTATCAAATGACTATCCTCTGGAGTTATACAGAATAAACAAAATGGCGTAAGTTAGATACCAGCAGGTACTTCTCGGTAACTGAACTTACATATATGTATATATCTAGTTACCTCTGGCTACTCCAGATTAAAGATTAAAAATGGGTCCAAGTAACTGTAACAAAACAGTAATTCTGTGGACACATCCCAACCTGGCGGTGGGGACTCCAAACTTTTCTCCCTCAAATGTTTCTGGGAGTATCCAAGGAGTATTACATGTATCTTTGAGAACCAGCTCTTGGTCTCTATGATTACATGATGTCTTTATCATTTTCTGTCTCTGGCTGCCTACTGCACGTTACCAAAGGTACCACTGCAGCCTCATCAGCCAAAGAAAACCCACAGAGGTCTCCACTACAGAGACCTGCCATGTTTTCTGCAGCTACTTCCTGGTTTCTGACGACTATGGTTTCTCTTATTCTCAGTCTGCCGGGTCCCCTCGAGACTGACTGTGGTTTGACAATTACGCCAATTAAGAAAGGTTCATGGTCAATTTATGCCACTCTCTGTGATGCAGACTTGTGCTCTTAATACTTTACAGACAACCTTCTTCTCCTTCCTCCCTTCTGCTTCCCTTCTTTCCTTCCATGAACTCTGCAGTCCCTCTCCCCAGGAATTAAACAAATGACCAACATTAACTCCAATGAGTGTAAGGAGATGAGAAACTTCTTGTATAGATACACGGGTATTCCAATGGGAGATATCTAAGCTTTATAAGGGATTACAAGCAGAACATCCAGCAGGATCTGGAGCCAAGGCAGAAACTCTCTGGAGCCACAGACTTTTCTCTTAGGAGTTTGCTTTATGTATTTTGAAGTCAGCTTTCATGGCTTCTCTGTGTTCAGGGGAGAGAATGTCTACCTCAGTGGACACTAACTTTCTGAGTGTTCAACAAAGATTAACCAGGGCCTCTGGGAGCTATTTAAAATTTCCCATGGGAGAGAACCTAATGGGCCCATTTGGGGTGAGGTGGTCACCCCTGGTCCAATTAGTGGTAGTTGTAGATCACACGGTCCATTGCCTTTTAGCAGATATGGAAGTAGAATTTCTGAGAAGTAGTATGAGCAGTGTTTCCTGTGCAGAAGGTTGCCTTAGGGGTATGGGATGGGCAGGCATCACAAGGGGTATTTATGTCATTAACCTTGGACCAAGTTTGCATTCCTCTACCTTCCTCCCTTTGAATGAGATTTTCCTACAAGGCCCTTTGTGGGTAGACTTCTGTGGGGCTGCTCAACTAGTCTCTGCAAGACACACTTGGCCATACCTGCTTCCCAGCATAAACAGAGCCTTCATTCTCCATCTAAAATCTCTTTTACAAATAATTATAAGGAGATGAGCTTCCCATCCCTGGAAGTACAAAAAGCAAGAACCACCTATAATAAAATAGTAGGAAAAAAGTACCATGCTCCTTGGCATAATAGCATAGACAAGACAGTTTTAAAACTCATCAGTAGCCCAAGTTTACAGGTAATAAAAGTAGATTTACCAGCCAACTGAAAGTTCAATTTCCATATTCTCATCTAAATTATCCAAAGTCTTGAGAACCTACAAAATACACCTACTCTCAGAACTGGCTATTCATTAAAAACAAAAACAAAAACTATTCCTACTGTGACTACAAATCCATTTACTTTGCCAAGAGAAGGAGGAACACATGGGGTTAACAGTTGTAAATTAGGTATTTATCAGTTGGACAGGTTTTCTTGTGCTCTTTTTACCAAATGTTGTAGGGATTTTAAGAGGAGTTTTCCAAGTCATCAAACTAATTACTTTGGGTATTTCTTAAAGAACAGAGGTGGTAAGAAAAACTAGCTAAGATGGTGCGATTGAGGGGCTCGCAACCTTGAATACAAAGCAGATGCCCAGCCGTGTATTTGGGGCAGCTGATGCTGTGTTTGCTAAGTGGGCACCATTGTGATTTCAGGCCCATTTGGCAACTTCATTTTTTGTCGTTGGCAACTCCATTAATTGTGTTTAATGATGAAGAGAGAAGTCTTGAGTCTTGATTTTTTTTTTTTTTATTAAGTGAACTGTGTCTTCAGTGTTTCACAGCTTTTTCCTTCCTTGTTTCTTTCTCTAGTTTTATAGAGTGTGAACATTTATGTTATGATCCACAGACAGCGAGTGGTGCCAGTAGCTTGAGAACTGGTGGTCGGTAGTACTCCCGGCTGCTTGTTCATGCAGGAGATTCCCGAGTTCTCACATCACTGCACTTTAATCCCAAGGAGCACTGGGAACTGTGTAAGGTCATCTTTCTTGCTATGCAAATCATTAGAGCAAAAACACAGGCCTTCCCCATAAAACTCCCTTTTTTTCCTCCAGTGAGAGAAAAAATTAACTATCTCGTAACTAAAGGCACAGACAAGGAGATATCACAATATACTATAAAGAGCATGGGTCTTCCAAATACACAGACAAGAGTTTGGTCCTTTGTCCTTTGGGCCTTGCTAAAATGGGGATAATAACACTGAGCTCATGATGGTGTTGGAAAAATTCAATGATAAATCTGTAAGCATCATACATGCTCAATAAATGTTATTTCTCTTCTTCCAGTGCCTCGGAAGTTGTGGAGAGGGTCAATGGGGGCTTGTGTGTCAATAATGCTTGTATATCATTGAGTCAAGGAGTCCTATGAGATTTTCATAAAAGCTATGGACTTTCTCCTGGGGAAAGGAAAAACCCCAAAAGATGGAAAAAATGAGTAATTGGGGTTCAATTTGAGGAAATTCATGGATCTCCTCAACATAACAATGGATCACTAGGATAAGAGCTTCTGTCATCAAACAAGTGATTAATTGTCACTCCCTGTGTGCTGCTCTGTTCTGAACTACTTAGGGCTGATGTGAACATATAGGACCAATGTGATGTTAAGAACTCCAGCAAAGAGAGCTTGTATTTTGTATACCTAAGAACCTGAATTAAGGCTGAGACTGCTGTTCAGAGACTAAAGCTTGGTAACTAAACTTTGAACCTTGGCTTGAGATAGGATGGTAGAGAGAGATCCTGGGGTCCTGAATAGAGACAGAGGGAAGGAAAGCAAGAGACGCCCAACAGTTTGGGGAAAGGGGTGGAGAACCGGAGGCTGGGGTTCTTAGGTTTTTCTTCAATCATTTTACAATTTTAATCAAGTATCTGTCTTAGGTACATAGTTTATAATTCTTACTTAAGTATATGTTACATTTTTAAAAGGCCAAGTGAAATAGATGCCCACTTTTAAAAAATGAAATAGCACAGTGTAGCTTATAACAGAAAACAAAGCAAATAAAATACCTAAAACACCTGCTTACCAACCTGCCCCTACCCAGTCAACATCCCTTCTCAAGAAAAAAAACCCGACCAGTTTCAATGCTATTATTTTTCTACTTTATACATTTTTTGAACTTCCTCCTGTAAGAGGTTAGGACTTAACTTACCTCACGTATTTAGTAGGGAGGGAGAGAAAGTGAGAGAGAGGTGGAGGGAGAGGCGAGGGGAGAGGAAGGGAGAGGGAGAGAAAGAGGGAGAGAAAGGGAGAAAAAAGGGGAGAGAGAGAGAGGGAGGGAGAGGGAGAGAATACATCTATGGCAGCCATTTCAGTTGGAAGAATCGCGTCTCTCCCTTTAGGTCAGAAAATGTGTGTCTTACTATTTGTATAGGAATGTGGTGCTCTTCATTTTTTCAGTTCTTTCTTTCTGAAAATATTTCTAATCAGATTCTGTTTCTCCTCTTTAATTTTCTTCCTCCTTCTCTCTTTCCAGTATGTTCTGGGAGACTATCTTCCCTTTATTTTCCACTATCTCCTTCAAATCTGTGTTTCGGTAATTATATATATATTTTAATTTCCGAGAGCTATTTCTTGTTCACGGATGGTCCCTTTTCTCATAGCCTCCTGTTCTTGGTTTGCAAATGTAATATTTTCTCAAATTTCTCTTAGGAAAAGAGGTGTCTGTATTTTTTTAAGTTCTTTTTGGTTCCCTGCATTAGCTCTGTTTCCTCTCAGTCAGTTTTTATTTTTGTTTAATTTGGTCTTCTTATTCATGCTGGAAGTTTTGATGAACTGACTGAAAGCCCTGGCCTGTGTCTGGACTTGGAGTCGATGTGATGTTACAAATGAAGGAATGCGGACTGCAAGCTCTATGGGGGCAGGGGTGGGGCTTGCAGACAGACACCATGGCTGCAGCCTGAGGAGGTGAGAAGTGGGGAGCCAGCCCCTCATCCTGGGTGCTCCGTGTGTGTGTGGTGGGGGCATTCTAGAAGCCAAAAAGTCTTTATTAGGAACACCAGCAACCACACTAACTCTCCTAATTTTTCCCTAGATGGTATAGAGTCTGTTCAATTTCTTCAGAAAGGAGAGGTCTGGGGTTTTGTTGTTGTTTTGTTTAGGGCCAAATACTCAGTTGGCAGCTGGCTCTGCCAGGGAGGGAGAGGATGTGTTGTGTATTAAGACCTGCTTGTTTTAGCCCCACTCCTCTTTCTCCAGCTCTGCCATAATCTACTGCTGCCAGGTCACCAGTCTTATGCAGATTGATTGATTGATTGATTGATTATTTATTATGTTAGTCTCCATACAGTACATCATTAGTTTTTGATGGAGTGTTCCATGACTCATTATTTGTGTAGAACAGCCAGTGCTCATTACAACATGTGCCCTCCACTGAGGTACCCCCCCCCCCAGGCTCTCCTCCCCTCTGAAATGCTCAGATTGTGGAGATTCTTCTGAGAAGGAAAATGGCCACCTGAGCTGTGCCCCTCGGTAAGACTCTTACAGTGGAGCTTTCTCTACTTCTTTTAGTTATGATCACTTTTCCATTTGCTTTTCACATCTGAGAAATTTGTTGAAATATGTTGTCTGACGATGAGCCCTAACCATTGTACTCTAAGGAAATCATTGCGATGATTTACAGGGGGTGCCAGGAGAGAGGGGAGGCAAGTGAGAGAGGAGAGTAAGCCCTCATGATAGGGAAGTCACAGTAACTCTTCTCAAAGTCCCAGCCCTCTCTTATTGGGCAAGAACCCTGATATTTTCAAGGTAACCTCAAGCACCTAATCTGAAAGAACTGTCCCTCTGTCTTCCATGCTGCCCTGACTCAGGCTCTTAACTACCCATCTCCCCTTTCTTCCACACTGCTACCTACATGTACTGCATGAGTCTTCTGACGTGTCCCAGCGCTCTACTCAAAATGGCACACCACTACTGAGTCTACATTTCATCCAGGTCTACATTTTTTCTCAAGAATATTTTTTTTTCTTCTGAAAAAGGTGAGAGAGAAAGAATATAAACATTTACCAAGCATTGTCCTAATTCTGTATTCCGAGGGCTGGGGAGTGGGGAAGGCTGCTGTTACTCACTACTTTTAATGGTTGTTAACCCATCAGAAATGAAAGAACGAATTTCTCTGGAGCAGTAAAACAGTAAGACCAGGTTGTTTTTTTTTTTTTTTCTTTTTCTTTACAGAGAATAAAGTCAAGTAGTCGGGCAAGGAAAGACGGACGAAGAAGAGAGAGCACTTGCCTGAGAAATAGTTGTTCATACAGGAGTCGGTATTCTCTGTATTCACAAAATTAAGTCACAGATAAAACTTTTCAGAAAGAAGATGATGAATAAAACCGTTGTTTACATTTCTTGATTATCACTGCATTGTTAACATAAAGTGCTGAAATGACTTTTGAATTTGACTCAAAGTCATGAAGATATATATCCACTTCGGTTGTCTGCCCCATCACAGTCATAAATACCAAGAGTGAAGGCCAGCAAATCTGCCATTTCATAGCAAAAGCAACACCATGACAATTTAACTAATGATTCCCTCATACCACTTTTATTATACAAAGAAAGGTTTCTCTTTTTGACAGAGAAAGACATCCTTCATGGATCCTTTCTCAGAAGGGCAGAAATGTGTACCTTGGTGATATAAAATATTAAACTGAAGTGGAGAAAGAAAGCAAAGAAATAGGGCTTCCCCCTCTTACTGCTTTTTAGGATTACTTTCTCCCCCTCGCTTACTTTTTCCTATTCTTTCTAAGTATGGTTTATAAGAGGATGCCTTAACCTGAGAACTGGACTGGGTTGGTGCCCAGCTTTTGAAGGACCTCAGAGTGTGGGTGTAGTCAAGGTCTCTCTTATCCCTCACCCTTTTTTCTAGTCAGACTATTCTAGTCACTGTCCCTGAAACACACCTTACACCTGCCTACTGTGAAGCTACTGGTTACACTGTTTTCCTTGCTTAACAAGTTCTCCTCCCATTTATATGCCTAAAAGTCCCATACTTCCTTCGAGGTCCAGATCCCATCTGCTCTGTAAGTCTGTCCTAGACTGGCCTCCTCCTCTTAGAAGTATCCCCTCCCTGCTCCAAATTTCTGTCCCTTGAATTGTCTATTTTGTTTTATGGCTCCTGTGTGGACGCTGCCTCTCTCTCTGACTGCAGTGAGATCACTCAAACTCTCAACTTCCATGAGAGTGAGGGTGCTTGCCCATTAGGGTAGTTCAGGAAAAAAAAGCAAGCACCAGTTTTAGAAGACTTTATTGTTTTTAAAAGATTTATAATTTTTTTAACTTAGAAGATACATTTTAAAAATAAAAAATAATGGTTATTTCATACCCGAGGGAAGGAAAATATTGTTGAAATATTTCATCAAAATATCTACAGCCAGCTGAACACAAATCGCTCAATTCAAAGGTCAGTTTCCTCTTCCAATCATTTTCCCCTCATTCTCTAATACTGTTAAGGCTGAAAATTCTAGTTCACAGTTTATGGCTTTAATAGATAGTTATGGACATTACACTTGAACGCAGACCGGAAACTGGGGTAGGTTTCTCACTCCAGACTAATTACAGCATTCCCCTTCACTTTAAATTGATGAGCATACTGACTGCAGATCTGGAGAGGTGAGGGATTTATATTGGGAGAGTGGAATCAGAGATTCCTACCCCACTGTTTAGTTGCACTGCGCTCAGCCAAGTATTTCTTTATATTCTATGGATGTTTGTGTATATGGGTTTAAAATATGTTCAATGATAGGTTACAGATTCTTTTCACAGATGATTAAAATAAAGCACTAAGGGCTGAGAAAGGGTTAGAATCATGGTGGCTGAGCTATTTTAACCACAAGTATATGACTTCCTAAGAAATTTTATAGGTTAACTGAAGTTCATGGTGTTTTGCCCTAAAATAACACATGCAGGATATAATAGTAGGTGTCAAAATACCTAATGTTTATTGCATGATGACTATATGCCAGGCAGCATAAGCATTTTATATGGATTACCCTATGAGATCCTTGGGACAATTCTTTTTTTTTTTAAGATTTTTATTTATTTATTTGACAGACAGAGATCACAAGTAGGCAGAGAGGCAGGCAGAGAGAGGGGGGGAAGCAGGCTCCCCGCTGAGCAGAGAGACCGATGCGGGGCTCGATCTCAGGACCCTGAGATCATGACCTGAGCTGAAGGCAGAGGCTTTAACCCACGGAGCCACCCAGGTGCCCCCTTGGGACAATTCTTCAAGGTAGGTAATACTATTAACTTTATTCACTGATAATGAAATTGAGTCACAGAGGTTTGAAATGACGTGTCTAAGATCCTGTAGCTAGTAAACCGTCCTGCTGGATTTTGAACCCAGAAAACCTGACTCCTGACTTAAGTCTCAGCCACTATGTTTTCATTCTGGATTATACCTAAGAAAGCCACCCAGAGAAACAACTATGGCCAGAAATAATTTCATTAAAATGTTTTAATCTCACATTCGTCATTTAATAAAAATTCATGTAAGCACCAATTCCCCTAAGTGCAAGTGTTCTTTTGCATGAAAAAGCAACAGTTTACACAGCTGCCATTTTCTTTACCAAAAGAAGCTAAAAAGATAATCAACAGCTACAATTTGGCTGTACTTAAAATGTTCCTACTTCCCTCAAAACTGAACAAATATTACCAGTAATGTGGCTGAACATCACTGATACTCTGTGAATAAAGTACTCTGTGATCAGCGTCAACCTTTTCCCTTTCTCTAGTTACACCCTTCCTTTCTACACATATGACTGGTGTAACATTCAATACTGACTCCAAGACAACCTACATCACAGTATGTACAGTGATCATTCACCAAACAAACAAAATTCTTCCATGGCACAAATTTTCATTAATAAACAAATGAGAAGTTATCTAGGAGTTATTTCGTACACAGTTGATGGTTGAACAACACGGACATGGAGGTAGGGGAAGGAATTAGGGGCACTGACTTCCCTGAACAGTTGAAAATCTATGTATAACTGTGTATAACTTTTGACTCCCCCCAAACTAACTCATAACTACTCATGGCTTACTGTTGATCGGAACTCATATTGATAACAAAACAGTTACTTAATACATATTGTGTATGTTATCTGTATTACATGCTGTATTCTTACAATAAAGTAAGCTAGAGAAAAACAAATGTTATTGAGAAAATAGGGAAAAGAAAATGCCTTTTCAGGACTATAGTGCATTTATTTAAAAAATCCATCTATCAGTGGACCTGTACGGTTCAAATCTGTGTCACTCAAGGTCACCTGCACACGTGTTGCTGCATGCCAGATGGGGTTTAGTTAAACTTCAAAGCAAAATGCCAGCAAAGAGCACTTGATATTAATTGTTATTTTATATAGTATGATACTGAAATTCCAAAAATGTTCTCTTATTTATGAATTTCACCAATAGCAAGCCTTCTGTCACGGTTTACAAACATGTCCGCAAATTTTTTGACACTCTCATCTTCAAAAGGTCCATGTTAGTTTCCCTCCTCTTGGGTGTACATTGGGCTTAGTAGCTCACCTCTAACAAGTAGAATATGGCAGAAATAGACTGAAGCTTTGGAGATTAGGTCATACAGAAGCACTGGAGCTCCCTCCTTGGATCCCTTGCTCTAGAGGAACCTTGCTGACCTTTTGTGAGAACACTCAGACAGCTCTACCACCGGGTCCTCGTATCAAGGAAATGGGTTCTTTCAACAACCATGAAAGATGTGAGGTTTCCAAGCAACAGTCACGAGAGCAAGCCATCTTACAAGCAGAGCCTACAACCCCAGGGAAGCCTCCCAATGCCTTCAGATGGGGTTGACATCTTGACTGTGACTTCTTTAGAGATCCTAAGCTAGAAAAGCCCAGATAAGCTACTCCTAAATTCCTGACCCACAGAAATAGTGAGATAATAAATATAACTTGTTTTAAGCTCCTAGGTTTTGTGTTAGTTTATTACATTGCATTAGATAACTAATATACTTTGTCTTCTGTACACGTAGTTCATCATTAACTTTATGACTTCTTTTATATTTTCTCTACAATAACTTGAATTATATCTGTTTTCACTGGGTATACCTTGACTACATTTTGCTTTGTCTCTTTCTTTAGCAGCAAAATTCATCATTTCTAACTGGAAAGGTATAAATTTGCCCTTGTACTAGACAAAGTCCATTTGTTTATTAGCAAGATCACTGTGCCCTGCTTAAATTCTGAAGGTTTCATGCCACTATTGGGAAAAAAATTATAACAATGAATTAAAAGGTAGGAGAAAATTGATCTCCAGTCCATTGAAAATCAATTTTCAGATAAAAATCATTGTATTTACTATTTCCATTTCATTTTTAACTACTTTACAAAATCATGATACTTATAAATTCACTCATTGTAGTCCGTTCAAATTCATCCTCCATATTTGCACAAACTATTAGCTATTTAAGCTTATGATTTTTCCCTCAGTGGTAAGATTTACATTAAAGTTTCCAGCAATACTTTTAAGAATATATGTACTACTTTTTTAAGCCATTGGACTGTTTTGTGAAATACAATGTAATGTAACAAAATAGTAATGCAAATTTGCAATGTGATATATATAAACAAAAAGACAAATAGTACATAGCTGTCTGCCAAGCATTGTTGAAAGTATCAATAAATTTTAAATGTATAGTTAGACGAATACAAATGATCTATATCATGAATGAAGCGGGAGATGTCACTACAAAATCTAGATATTACAAGTCTGGAAAGCGAAAATTACAGACTACTTTAGGCAATAAGTTCAACAACACAGATGACATGAAAAATGATTTGAAAGACTAAAACTGCCAAAGTATACTTAAGAAGACAGAAGTAACCTGATTAGCTCTGTGTCTAACAAAGATACTGAATTTGTAGATAAAAATGGTACCAGAAAAACTGCAGGTGCCCTTGATCCAGTAATCAATTGTACCAAAATTATGATAAAGAAATAATGCCAATTCTACAATTTTTCCAGAACATAGAAAGGTAATAAAAACTTAACTCATTTTATGATACCATAATTACTTCGATGCCAAAATCAAAGACATTATAAGAAGATAAAACTAAAGACCAATATGTCTCATAAACATAGAGGCAAAATCCTTAAAACATCTTAACAGATCCATGATAAAATTTTAGCAAGTCGAACTGAGCCACATATTAAAAGGATAATACAATATGAGCAAGTGGGCTTCATCCCAGAAACATAATTTTGATATAACAGTTAAAAGATAATCAATGTAATCCATCATATTAATGAACTAAAACAGAACCATATCTTAACAGAGTCAGGAAAAGCATTTGCCAGAATTCAACATCCATTATGATAAAAACCAGGAATACAAGTTAATTTTATCAGTTGATAAAAGGAAGCTGCAAAAACTTACAGCTAACATTATATTTAGTGGTAAAAGACTAAAATGCCATGCCCCTGAGATGGGAACAAGGTAGAATATCCACTCTCACCACTTGTATTCAGCACTGTATTCAAGGTTCCAGATAGCTCAGTAATGCAAAAAATAAATAAATTTAAAAAAGGTACACAACTTGGAAAAGAAGAAGCAAAACTGCTAATTCGAAGACAATATGGATGTCTGTCCAAAAAACTTTGAGGAGTCTATAATCTAGTCTAAAGCTACCAGAACTAATAAGTAAAATTTGTAATAGATATATTTTATATAGAATGCAAGATTGATATGGAAAATTCAACTGTATTTCTATATACTAAAAATAAACAATTAGAAATGGAAATTAGTGAAATAGACTTATAATAATATTATAATGAAATGTGAATCAATGTAATAAAGTATGTACAAGATCTGTATATTGAAAATTATAAAACATTGCTTAGAGAATTTAAAGGAGACCTAAATAAATGGAGAGATATACCATGTTCATCAGCTGGGAGACTAATACTGTTCAGATTTTAATTCTCTCTAAAGTTATATATATGTTCAATGCAATTCTAGTTAAAGTCTCATTAGGAATTTTTTTATAGTAACTGACAAGCTAAGTCTAAAATTTACATAAATGGAATGGATCTAAAATAACCAAGCCAATTGGAAAAAAACAAATTGGAGGACTTTACATTACCTGCTTCCAAGACTTAGTATAAAGCCACAGTAATCAGGACAGTGTGTTATTGGCACAAGGACAGACATATAGAACAATATAGCAGAACAGAGTCCAGAAGTGGACTCACCCATAAAAGTTCAATTGCTTTTCTGACAAAAATACCAAGGAGAAAGGACAGTCTTTTCAACATATAGCACTGGCACTGGATGCCCAAAATTTAAAAAAAAAATGAACCTCAAACTTTACCTCACAACGTATACAAACATTAACTTGAAACAGACAAAAGGCCTACATGTAAGAGATAAAACTATAAAATGTCTAAATAAAAACATATGAGAAAATCTGTGAGACCCTGAGATGTACACAAAATTCTTAAGTGGGCCATAACATTCATAAAAAATATAAAAAATGCGTAAATTGGACTTTATCCAAAAGCTTTCACATTTGAGAGCTAGTGCTAAGAAAATTAGGAGGTTAGCCATGGACTGGGAAGAAATATATGCAAAATATATATCTGACAAAATCTTGTATTTAAATATATAAAGAACACTTACTACTCAATAACAAGGAAAGAAGCCAATTAATGATGGGCAATATATTTAAACATAAACTTCATGATATACTGTATGATGACTAATAGAACATAATTTTAAAAAAATTAAAACAAAACAAACTTGAGAGGATGGAAAAAAAATAAACAAACAGAAGCTTCACCAAGGAAGATGGCAAATAAACACATAAAATGATGTAGAACTTCCTTAGTCATTAGGGAAATGCAAATAAAAATCACCAGAAAGCTCTACACACTTACTATTTAGACTAAAATTAACATGGCAGACAATACTATGTATTGGTAAGTGCAGTTCTCATTGCTGATGGGAATGCAAAATAATAGAGACACTTTGGAAAACAGGTGGAAATTATTTTACAAAATAAGCATACACCCACATAGCCTAGCGATAACGTTCTCAGATATGTACCAAAGAGAAATCAAAATGTATGCCCACACAAAGATGTGTGCATGAATGTTCATAGAAGCCTCATGGAGGTGGCATAACTATGGTGATTAAGAGTGAACACTTCAACGCCAGGTTGTAAAGAAGCTAACGATAGTCTCAGGAGAAAAAGGATCTTAGTCTGTAAACTGGTAAATAAATAAACCAATGTAATGGTATGCCTATACAACGGAACACTACTCAGCAATAAAAAAGGAACTATTTAGCGATACAGGTGCTTGTGGATAGACCACAAAATAATTATGCTATCCATTAATTAAGCCAGGCCCAAAAGACTATATGACTCCATTTATATGATCTAGAAAAGGCAAAGTTGTAGTGATAGAGAATCGATCAGAAGGTGTCAGAGCCTAGAAAGTGGAGAGGAAATTGATGGCAAAGGAGGCCAAGGGCACTCTCCAGGGTGATAAAAAATACTCTGTATCTTGATAGTAGTTCTGGTGGTTGCAAGACCGTACACATTTGTCAAAATTAATCAAACTTCACATTTAAAATTAGCAAATTTTGGGGCACCTGGGTGGCTCAGTGTGTTAAGCCTCTGCCTTTTGCTTGGGTCATGATCTCAGGGTCCTGGGATCAAGCCCCACATCTGGCTCTCTGCCTGCCTCTCTACCTACTTGTGATCTCTCTCTCTCTGTCAAATAAACAAATAAAATCTCTTAAAAAATAAAACAAAATTAGCAATTTTTGTATTCTGTAAATTACATTTTAACAAAACTTATTAAAAAAGAAAAAAAAACTGATAGGAAAAAAATTACTCTGGCCAAGATGATGAACACCACCTGTTAAGGAAGCAATGGCATTTAAAAGCACAATAGGATGTTATGAACAAATTATAATATACCTTATGTTTCAAATCTGCAAAAAATATATAATAAAATTGTTTTCTTGATTTCTTTTTTTTTTTTTTTTTTTTCTGAGACTAACAAACCACTCTGCAGACCAAACTTTGTGAAGCTATAATCTAGAACAGAGCTCTGGGTGTGACGCACCCTGACTGATGCAGGTAAGACTTTAGTTTCCTTCACTGCCTTATTTTAGTCCACCCATGCCTTAAACACACACATTTCTCAATATTCTGCTCATGGCCATTCACTTTCCTTTTCCTTCCCCAAGTCGTGGACTGTCCCCATGGCTTTGCAGCCACTCTCACTAGAGACAGAGTATATGCTTCTATGCCCCTTAAACTTTGAGCTTAGCCATGCTTTGGTCACTGAGATGTTTAAAGAACTTAACTCAAATGGATGTTCAATGTGTTAGCAGGTTTAGGCTTGCTTTGCGTAACCACCTGGAGAAGCGGATCTCTCCAGTGGGGTTTCCGTCCCTTCACCCCAGGTCCCAGAACAGCCTATATGTGTCAACCTCCAGTCAACTTGAAGACCCAGGAGCATGAGAATAAGCACTGTATAACACGGGGTCTGGGAATAATTTGTTATGCAGCATTACTGTTGGCACCTTCCTGTCCCATAACATTTCTTCTCTTCTTTTTTTTCTAGGGACTTTTAGTGCAAAAGATGATGATCCACTCTCCTTGCTATAATTGTCACCTCCGAGGGAAAAGACCCCTAACTCTGCCTTGAGCCCGGCCTCTCTGCTGAGCTGTCCATCCCCACATGAGGCTCACAGACTAAGTACCTACTTGATATAGGAAGGAAGGGAAAAACGAAATTATATCAATTAGTTGCCTACTAGAAATTTATAGACTTTTTCCATAAGTTGCACTCAGTGAATATTTTGACTAGTTAATGAAAGTATTATTGGTATAATTTAAATTGGACAGAAGATGACTTGTAATTATTTGCACTCTGCAAGATACAACTGGAGCATGTTTTTTTCTATTGTATGTTCTCACTTGGAAAGGACCTAAGAAAAAAGGGGAGAATGGGTGAAATAGATAAAGGGATTAAGGGCTCACTATACTAATGAGCACTGCTTAATGTAGAAAATTGCTCAATCATTATACTATACATTTGAAACTAATATAGTGCTGTATGTTAATTGCTCTTTAATAAAAAAAAAAGATAGTCCTAAGATTTCAATTAATGGATTTACAATTATTTTTAGTTTAATTTTTAAGAATTGTTTAAATAGTATATGTATTTATATTGCTATAGTATGGAGCTGATGTTACATAAGATATTTAGTTTCTCCCTTCAATACAATATGGAGTTTATAATTTTGTAGGAAGAAGTATGGATGCACTGGGGTTCATTTATTGAGATAACTTTTTAATGATTTTTGCTATTGGCTTTGAGAGGGTATTAAGGAGATATTTAAATGCCACATCATCCTATCTCTGTAATGGGTTAAATGAGTAAGAAAGGGAACTACTGTATTGTTAGGTGTTGGGAAATTCATGTGTATGAGTAAATTATTTTGGTGATGTAGAAGCCAAATCACTTTCTGAAATATTTCCAAGGGGATGACTGAAATAAGATACTTTTCTCCTTGGTTAAAATTTTATTAAAACAGACTTTTTTAGAACAGTGTCAGATTTACAAAAGGTTTGGGAGGACAGAAGAGAGAGTTTCTGTAATACTCCTTCATGTCGTCTCCCCTGTTACTAACTTAGTTACAATTAATGAACCAACACGGAGACATTAAGGTTAAATAAAGTCCATCATTTACCCAGATTTCCTTATTATTATTATTTTTTACCTGATGTCTTTTTCTATTTCAGGATCCCACCCAGATTAGCACATCCCATTTACCTGTCATGTCTCCTTGGGCTTTTTTTTGTTTTGTTTTGGTTTGGTTTTGGCCATGACAGTTCCTCAGCCTTTCCTTATTTTTGATGAACTTGACAATTTTGATGAATACTGGTCAAGTATTTTGTAAAAGGCCCCTCTACTGGCATTTGTCTGATGTTTGTCCCATGACTAGCATGGAGTGACAGCTTTTTGGGAAACAGATGACCAGAGGTAAAATGACATAAAGTGGTATTTTTACCACATCCTAACAAGGGTATGTGCTTTCCACCTGAGTTGCCACTGTTGATAGTGACCGTAATGCCCTGGCTGGGGTTTGTGTAACAGGTTCTCCTCTGTGAAGTCACCCTTCCCCTGGCTTGCCATACTGTACTCCTTGGAAGGAGGTCACCATGTGCAGCCCACCCTTAAGGTGTGTGGAGTTAAGCTCCTCCCTTCTGAGGATGGTACGGCTACATACATTATTTTGAAATTCTTCTGCCCAGCTTTATCTTTTCTTCTGCACTTATTTATTTACTCATTTGTTTACATTAGCATGGACTAAAGGATATTTACTATGCACTTTGGGTTATCGTCCAATAGCACTTTGTTTCATTTAGTGCTCAAATCTTTCTTGCTTTGGCCGTTAGTTTTTTCAGTAGGACTGAAATGTCCTTTTGGCAAAACCCCATCAAAGTGGGGTTTTTTTGTGTGTGTTGCTCTGGTTTTTGGCATTTCCTTGCTTCCTGTCACTAGAAGGTGCCCCGGTCTTCATCTTATATACTTCCTACTCTGGCCCCAGAATCAATCATTTCTTTAAGGAACAGCCCTGATTCCTTTGATTGGAAAATGGTATTAGACTCCAAGATGCAGCTGCTTGGTGCCCTCGTTGAGACTGGAGTTTTGTTGTTTCTGGGGTCTATCCACCAACAGAGCGAGGATGACATATGTGTGTATGAACCCAACTATAGATACGTATCTACAGACATTTTGGTAAGTAACCATCGGTATCTGTACAAAGTGAAACATGAGTGCACACTAATTAATGCCTCCACTTCTAGTCCACGGTCATGTGGATAATTTCAGCCTCCTCCCCTTGCTCAACTGTGGATTCCCATTCTAGCAGGGAGAAACCTGACCCCTACCATCTGCCATACATTTAATTTTTAAATTCTTGGATACATGCAGAGCTGTGTCAGAAATGCAAAGCCATATCCCCATGGGAAACAACTTTATCAGTTAGAGTACAGTGCACTGTTGAGGGGGTATGTGTGTGTGTGTGTGTATAAAGTTCCTTTTGCCTTACAGACTCCACTCATTTCTAGTTCCTTAGGTCAGCAATTTCCACCCCCCGCTCCCTTCAGTGAGGTTGTTTCATTCATTTGCAATACAGTATGATTCTCCTGTCACAGACTGCCATCCTTCCTGAGATCCCTAACCTCCTAAATGATTAGCTCAAAGATGGGCAATTAAAGTTTCCTTTATGCTAGATAAAGCTCTATGGGTTTTGGTGATGGCATGGTGTCAGGTGCCTGCCAACACGGAAGTGGGGTGAACAGATGTAATATTCTAAAAACCTCCTAGACTTCACCTACCCAGTCCCCAAACTCCTGGCAACCACTGATTTTTTGTTTCCTTTATAGTTTTTTCACTTTGATAATATCATATGATTGAAATCATAAAATGCACAACCTTTCCAGACTGAGCTTTCATGTATAATATGTATTTTCTAAAGATTTATTTATTTCTTCTAGAGAGAGAGAGAGAGAGAGGGAGAGAGAGAGAGCATGGGTTGGGGCAGAGGAAGGGGAAGAGAGAGAAATTCAAGCAGATTCCACACTGAGCATGGGGCCCTATGCAGGATCCGATCTCATGACCCCAAGATCACGACCTGAGCCAAAGCCAAGAGTTGGATGCTCAACTGACTATACCACTCAGGTGTCCAAAGTGTAATATGTATTTTAGGTTCATCCTGCTTTTTTCATGGCTTGATAGCTTATTTGTTTTTATTGCTGAATAATATTCCACTGAATGGATATACAATAATGTGATTATCCATTCTCCTATTGAAGGATACTTCAGTATTTCCGTATTTCCGCATTTTTGGCAAATACATTCCCACAAGCAATGTATGAATCATCAATAATCATTGCTTCAAGATGAAAACGGAAAATTAAGTGAACATGTACTTACAAGATGTTGAGACCCCAACCATCTTCCTCTAGGAGGACCCCAGAATTCCTGTGCCTAGTCTTTGTGCAGGATACTGAAAGCGTTTTCTCTGGAGGACCTAAAAAGGATTCAAGGGGAATGATGTAACACTAGAGATTCATCAATGAAATGGACCAGCCAGGTCACCTTTGGTGAAACTCACTGTCCACAAATCCCATTCAAGCATCCGCAATCCCAGTGAGTTTTTTAATCTCTCACTCACATGTCAAGAGACAATCAAAGATCACAAAAATCAGAAGAGAGCCTCTAACGTGAAAGGCAGACAGCAATCAAATAGCAAAAGGCAACTTGGAAATGAGAAGGAAACTTGAATATTCTTCTCCTTAATAAACTCAGAGATAGTGGGGCACCTGGGTGGCTCAATTGGTTGAGCAGCTGCCTTCAGCTCAGGTCATGATCTCAGCATCCTGGGATCGAGTCCCACATCAGGCTCCTTGTTCAGCGGGGAGCCTGCTTCTCTCTCTGCCTGCTGCTCCCCCTGCTTGTGCTCTCTCTCTCTGATAAATAAATAAGTAAAATCTTAAAAAAAAAAAAGCCTCAGAGATAGAAAATATTGCAACCACAGAAAGAGAAGAGCAGATTGATTTGGGGGAAGGATTGTGGGAATGGCTATAAGCAACCCAAAATGACCAAGGCAAGGCTGTTTGTTCATGCTGCTGCTAAGGAATATAGCAGCAGGGTAATATGGAAAGTTTTCCATATTACCCGCACATCATCCTATATCCCTGACCTGTGCCTGCAGCAGCAAAGGGAGCCTTCCACCCCAGAGGGACTAGGATTCCTTTGTGAGCCCATCACAATATGTGCCATGCTGTGTGATGTTTTCTAACAGCAAAGCCCTTCTTCCGAATGAGTCCAAAAAGTATTTTGAGACAGGACCACCTATCATTTCTATTTCTCCTCTCCCTATTCTATGTTCAAGCATGTATCACAGCTGGTCTGTGAGCATCACCTGAGGAACGTGTGTGTGTGTGTGTGTGTGTGTGTGTGTGTGTGTGTGTGTGTGTGTGTGCATGTTCATGTGTTTACATGTATAAGGGATAACTGTCACACGGAATAGAAATAACCTACGGGAGACTTTTGCCGATGTGGTTCGCGAACGTAAGATGAAGTCACACTGGGTTCATGTTGGCCTTAATCCAAAGACTAGCATCCTTCTAAGATGAGAAATTAGAGACAAAATTTAGACACGTGAAGAGGGAAGACAGCCAGGTGGAGACAAAGGTGAAAATTGGAGTCCCGCAGCTGCGCGCCAGGGAACAAGACTCACCGGCAGCCACCAGAAGCTGGGAGAGGCCAAGGCGGCTTCTCCCTCAGAGCTTCAGAGAACGTGGCTCTGCCGACCTCTGACCTCAGACCTCTGGTTTCCTTACCTGTGAAGGAACGATTTCTGTTGTTGTGAGCCAGCCAGTTTGTGGTACTTTGTCAGAGCCGCCCTTGGAAACTAAAGCATGGGGACATTTGCACATACTCAGGTGTCTTGGCCAGAAGTCTGGCAGAGATAGGGACAGAACGTTGGGCAAGAGAGGGGGAGGCTAAAGGGAGAGAAAAGCAGAGAAGAGCTGTGCCATGTTCTTAGTTAGGTTTTCAAGAAATAATAGAACTAAGAGAATCTGATGGCGCGACAGACAGATAGATGATACCAGCTGATTTACTATAAGGGATTGCCTCACACGATGCTGGAGGACAGCAAGTCCCAAGATCTGGGGCTGGGAAGCTCGAGGCCCAGGAGAGCCCTGGGTGGAGCTCCATTCCAGACCCTGATCGATGGAGAGACCCATAAGAGTTGATGCTTCGGTTCAAGCCCAACGGCAGGAAGAACACTGGTGTCCCAGTTTGAAGGCAGTCAGACAGTCCACCTTACTCTCAGACCGGTCTGCTTTTTCTTCCACTCAGGCCTTGAACTGATTGGATTGGGTGGGGGGAGGGCTCCTGTCCACAGGAGGGAGGGCAACCTGCTTTCCTCAGCCTACCAATTCCAACGTTAATCTCTCCAGAAACACCTTCACTTAGAAACCCAGAATAATGTTGGACCAGATGTTTGGGCACTCCATGGCCCAGTCAAGTGGACATAAAGTAGCCATCACAGTCCTGTTTCCTGCAGGACTGGAGGAAGCAAGTCCCTGGGGAGCCAAGCCCAGTAGTGAATGACGCAGGTCTGTGGGACCTCGTGCAAGCATGGCCAGAAGCCACAGAAAGCTGTCACCCCGAGGGGACCACACGCATCTGGTCTGTGTGGTTCAGCCGTAACCGGAGCCAACCAAGGATATGCTAAACAAGGCCATTCCACTTCTCTGGTGCAAAACTTTGGACATGCAAGAACCTGCAAAACCTTGACCTGGTGCTAAAGGAAGTTGAGTTTCTCACAAGCCCAGCAAATGAGAGCTGAAATTGATCAGTCAGTTCCCAGGATAGAGAGAGAGAAGATCTCACACACATGCCTTCCTTACCTGGGATTTATACTCTTTGTTCTATAAAGCAATCTCTAGCAAAATAAGATGGCATGGGGCAATCCACAAAACTCTTGAGAGCCCTGTTGCATAGAATGTGTTTTAGAGAATGTTAGGCTAGAAATGGACACTCAGTGCTCAAGTCCCGGGAAATGGACATTTCCCTGCAACACCCAAGCTGCTCGGACATGGGGCTCCTGCAAACACCTCCAGGTCTGCAGTCTGACACTGAAGGGGAGGGATTTCCTGGGCTCTGTGAAGGCTTCTGCTTGCCATTGTCAAGACTGCCTAAGAAGTCAGCCCTCTGGACAACAGGGAGGAAAGCCCTTGGGGCAGGCCCATACGGTCCTATAACCCCCAAGTGCACCAGACTCACGACTCTGATGAAACCTCTTTGTCACAATTTTCCAAGAAATCCACTTATCCTGATAGTAAAATACAGAAAAAATGTTAAATCACAGCTGTGTAACGGAATGGCTAGAGAATGCAGGCACATAAAGATGCTGAGGCCAGCATGGGAGGACCTACGCCTCAGCTGCGGCTACACTGATTCTGTCACGGAGAGCATCACCAGAACTGAAAAGCAGGAGGACGTGGTGACTTTTAGGAACCCTGAAGGCAGGAAGGAAGCTTTTAGTGACAGGCTGCTTTTCTGGATAATTTTTGTCCCTGGCAATGGTGTGAGGACCCCGGAAAACTATGCATGTTGGTGTCAGAAAGGCTGGGGTATGAACTCCAACCCTGCCACTTACTGGGATATTAGGTACATTACTTAACCTCTTGGTTCTTAAATATGGTAAGTTTTTTTGTTTTGTTTTGTTTTTGTTTTTTGTTTGTTTGGTTGTTTTTTTTGCCCGCATCTTCCTCTTCAACTTCTGTTGAAGTTGAATTCTGAACTTCTATTTCTAAATACGACTTTATATTCTGGCAAGAGAATGCCCCTTTTGGGGCATTTTCCTAAAATGACATAGCTCTCCAGCTAATCAACAATCACTGAACAACCATTGTTTCAACAGCAAAGAGCTCTTTAGAAAGAATTATTATTATTGTTATTATTAGATTTTATTTATTAGAGAGAGAGAATGTGCAGGAGTAGGGGGAGAGGCAGAGGGAGAGCAAGAAGGAGAAGCAGACTTCCCCCTGAGCAGAGAGCGCGACAGGGACTCAATGCCAGGACTCTGGGATCATGACGAGAGCCAGAGGCTCAGCCAACTGAGCCACCCAGGCACCTTTTTTAGAAAAATTATTAATGAAGCAAGTATTTAATAAGCTAATCGATGGATAAATAAAAGAGAAGGGTATGGACAGATGAGAGAAAGCACAAAGAAGCATTTAGTGCCTTTCAGGCAAGATTGTGGAATACAGAGGGTCAATTGCCTATGGCTTTGGAGGCCATAAATTGTGGTCACTTCTGATCTTGAAAGGCCATTGCAAATACGATTCTCTTTCATGGCAGTGGCTGGGGTTACCTGGGGAAATCACACTTCTGCAGTGCAAGGGAAAGCAACTCGTGAGACTGATAAGGGACTAATGAATGGCAGGTTCTTAGCCAATCAGCTGGGCTGGCAGAAGATCCAGCTTTCCAGAACAAGCCTCTCTGGCCCTTAGTGGCTGCCTGATATGGCCACTTGGAGGCCATAAAACACAGCTCCTGACTGCTTGGGAGAATCTTTGATGCTGACTCCCCAGGATACCGAAGAGAAGGTCCCCACGATATCACCAACGTCATCGCTCACATCCACGCACACGTATGAGGGCTCATCTATCCTCTGACTTAGGGAAGATCGGCCAGAAATCTCAGAGAGCATCTGACCTGGCCTTTCTGGGTTACAGATAAGGTAAGATGAAAGTCTGAATTGAGATGGTGGTTTTTCTCAAGGTGCCTCAGAAGACTGACCCATATTTTCTCATTTTGTTGTTGACAGGTCAGATCTAGCTTCAACAAAACTGCTATCTGTAAGCATCAGTGCTCAGATGGCCCAGGAGAGACAACACTGTGGATAATCAGGATGGAAACGTCAAAGGTAGGTGGAGCCTGAGGTACCTCTTGGCTTCCTTGTTTATTCCTGGTGCTTTGAGGAAGGATATCCGTTGAGGGACTTAAACACCTTGTTTCTCATTCCTCACGCTCAGATAAAGAGGAAACGAATAGAGACCTGGTTGTTTGGTATTTATAAAGAGTTTTCACATACACTGTGGGTGTGGGTCTTCGTATGGACGCTGCGGGGTAAGTAGGACACGTGGATTTCCACGTTACAGACAGATGCAGTTCTGGGAAGGCCTCGGTCAGAGGTCATTTTCAGTCTCAGATGAATCACCTGCTCGTATCCCTTCCCTTCTTGAGGAAATCCACAGAGACCAAGAAGCAATCTGAAGATCTCTCTTTTTTCCCCTCATTTTCTTACATCTAACCTAGAACTAGGCCATCCCCTGTTTTCTTTCTGTTATCGTAGAACGTACAGCATCTCCCACACAAGAGGCACCCCCCAGTTCATGATGCTTGTACATCGCACACACTTTTGACTGCTACTGGCTATTGTAAATCCTTTCTTAGATAAGAGAGGACTAAGAAAAGTGAAAAAAAAAAAAATAGGTAACCCGGGGAGCTTGGGTGGCTCAGTCGTTTAAGCATCTGACTTCGGCTCAGGTTGTGATCTCAGGGTCCTGGGATCGAGACCCACGTCCATGTCAGGCTCCCTGCTCGGCAGGGAGTCTGCTTCTCCTCTGACCATTCCTTCCCACCACTTGTGCTCTCTCTCTCTCTCTCTCAAATAAATAAATGAAATCTAAAAAAATAGGTAACCTGGACATAAAACAACTGCCTTCTGTTTTTGTTTCTGTCACATTCAGTCTTTTTTTTTAAAAGCTTTTTTTAAAAATAAATTTAATTAATTTATTTGTTTGACAGAGGGATCACAGGCAGAGAGGCAGGCAGAGAGAGAGAGAGGAGGAAGCAGGCTCCCCACTGAGCAGAGACCCCGATGCAGGGCTCGACCCCAGGACCCTGGGATCATGACCTGAGCTGAAGGCAGAGGCTTTAACCTCTGAGCCACCTAGGCGCCCCTGTCACATTCAGTCTTTCACAGAAAAATACCTGTAATTCAGTGGCACTGGGGGAAAAAAGGGGGGGGGGGCACTGGACTGCAATTTACTACCATGACTGCTATTTCTGACTCCTATTTATGTAGCATTTTAAGTGAACACTCCTTTTTTCTTCTCTATTACTCCCATTTCATAGATGAGGAAATTGAGCTTTAATGAGTTTAGGTGAATTGGATTTGCCGTGTGTCTCTATCAGCACTTCGCAAGGTGCTCCCTAAGTATTTGCCGAATTGAAGAGCATTCACTTCTGTATCTCTTTTAGCACTTAATATTCAAATTAATGGCTGAGCCAGTCTTTTTTTCTTTTCTCTCTCTCCCTAAGAAGTGCACACCATGGGAAGGTGCCTCTGGGGATGCAAATGGCCCACTCGATGTATTAGACAACTATAAACAAATGGAGATTTGCACAGATGTAATTAAGAATGGAAAATACAAACCTATGTGCAGAACCATGATTTACAGTCAAATTCACCTGCCTTGAAAGCTCATATTAGATTCCTCCTCGTTTGATTACCAAGCTGGTGTTTCAATGCAAAGCATATGCTCGTGGGCCCCCAGGTTTGCCGGGCTTGTGAATTAGCTAATAACTTTGAAACGAACCTTTTAAGGGAGGATTGGTTTACGCCTCAGCAATGCAAACATCGGCAAGTGAAAATATATGCATCTCGATGGGTTATTTCTGTACGGAGGACAAATGTGTAAAAATATGTTTACCAGAAAAAAAAAATTCCTGGTTTTGACTGTTTGCCAAACGTTACACAAATAATTAGTGATGTTGTTAAAGGCTCAGCAGCTCTTCCAAACCTTCTTTTATGGCATCAAATATGTTCGTTCTCCAGTATACGGGCATATATAATGTTGTAGAGTATTCACAGAATATAGCTTCTGGCGTGAGTTACGACATGGGCTGCGAATGTTCTGTGCCTCCTACTCATCCTTTCCGGATGAGTATCTGAGAACCTGAAGAGAGATGAATGAGTTTTTTGGGGGGTTTTTTGTTTATTTGTTTTTATTTTGTCAAAAGTGTAACTTAACTTTTCCAAATTGTAAGTAAAACAGCTTAAAGCTATTCATTTTGTCGACACTCTTATCTCCATCGTGCATCCTCTTCTGTCTAGGCTGTCTGGAGGGTGAAATTTTAAATATGAAGCCAGAAAGCAAAAAGCTGAGGACTGGAAGACCAGAACTTGGCTTTATCCCTGACCTTATTCCCTGAACCACTCCCCATACCTTCTTGAAAAGCTGAAATGACCCGAAGGAAAGTCTCTTCAGCAACACTCTGTATGTAGACTCCGTGGATGTCGTTAATCCGTATAAACTATTATCCCAACAGTAAGCTTTGGGTCTTACGACCATGCAAACTCAGAATGTGTGTCATTACTTTTTGGTGACTTGAATGAAATGCAGTAGCTTGAGGGTAGCGGTAAAGTAAAAGCCACCTCCTCTAACTGCGGGCCCGCCATGGTCAGCGGTAACCTACGATGTTGCATTATTCGGTTTGTCCAGCTGGAGATCCACACCAGGGTCTTTCTACTATGGGGGAATCTGGCCATGAAAGGGCCTAGGAGGACTCACCTTGAAGAATGTGTTGTGTTGCGGCCAAATGGAAGAACTGTGTATGACAGCTCTACACCAGGAAAAAAAAAAAAAAATTACATCAGGGAGGAAGAAGCCAGCTGAAGGCAAAACACCAACCAGGAGACAGAATGGCAAGTCAAAAATGGGTACAGTTGTGATGTACTGATGGGGTTAAAAATCCGAAACAATGGGAGAGTATGTCAGAGGAGAAGGAGACAAGAATAAGGAACTGCCAAAATGGAAGGCAGTGTGGACATATCCCCGAGCAGAGCACTATGGCAGGGTAAAGGGAGGCAGAGTGCATCAGATACCTTCTGAAGAGCCGTGAGGACTCCCCAGCTCACACATCTAGAACCTGAGTTAGGGCAAAGAAGTCAACTGCGATCGCCAACCATTTGACCAAAGGTCCTACAAAGAGTGACCCGGGCTTCATATTCTCAGTGCACAGGCCCCAGAGTCTTGCCGGTAGCTGGAGAAACATTCCGAGGACCCCAGGACCCCCTCAACACTGCCTACCTCTAAGAAGACCTGGGAAACTCATGAGACACAGAATCACCCAGGAAAAGGAAAAAGAAGAAAATCAAAGAGGGTTGGATAACATACAAGATGAGACACCTACCATCAGAAAATAAATATATCCCATGCACTGATGGAAATTAAAAAAAAAAAAAAAGTGTGATCCAAGAGAAAACTTTTCCTATCAGAGTCTAGAAAAAAATAGCCATGCAAATAAAGGCCCATTATTTCCCCCTCTGCACGAAATAGCTGGCTTGGAGTTTTAACATGGGAGGAAAAGCCAGATGGCGGCAGACGGCCTTATTATAGAAAGTCCACTTGTACTGAAGTTTCCTCAACGCGCTTCATCACTGCTGAGTGAGGTTTTGTTTTGTTTCCTTCTTAAGTGCAGGGCAGGCTAGTACCAGAATTTGTATAAAGTCTGCAACCTTTTCATGAAAATGTTCTACCCAATACCTCCGATATATGATATACGATGCCACCACAGGAAAACTAGTGTTGCTACAGACGTTAATCATAATTATGAAAATTTTTAATTTAAATGTAGGTCTGAACACACAAAATACAGTGCATGGCCATCTGTTAGTTTTCCATCTGGGCTCATTTGCAAAATACATTCTGTTTCGCTCCCCCCTCCCCCCTCTATTTATAATCTTCCCTGGAAAACAAATATGCCTAATGTATGGCATGCCAGAGCTGAAGTTAGCTATTTACAAGTGGCTTTTAATAGACATGGCTACAGTTGAAAGCAGTAACAGAAACTTCAAGGTTTGTGTGTGTGTGTGTGTGTGTGTGCGCGCGCGCGCGCGCACGCATGAGACACCTCCTCAGATTCTGTTGGTCGATTTCTCCTTTGAGAGTGCCCCGTCCTCATGTCAGGATGGCTTTACAGGTTCTCGGTAAAGAATAATGAAAAATAGAATCTTGCTCTACTTATCCCTTGGTGTCCTGCTAAGAATACAATCTGAAACTTCAGAGCTTTCGTATCAGCATTTTTCATGGTAGACAGAAAGGAGACATACAAACGTCTATCAACAGATGGCTGCAGAAGCAAGAGACAGTATCGTCATAAACAGAATATTATTCAGCCTTAAGAAGGAAGGACAGATCACGTGACATGGTGGCATGTTTTCAAACATTAGGTTAAGGGAAAGGAGCCAGGCACAAAAGACCGCATGATGCCTGATCTCTTTCATGTGAAGTGTCCCGGATAGGCCATTATGCAGGGACAGAAAGCAGATGAACAGTTCGTTTGTTTGGGGCTGGAAGGTGAGATTGGGGGACTTGGGGAGTGACTGCTAACAGATCGCTCGTAGGGGTGGCACAGGTGTTTCAAAATTGGTTGGAAATGGTTGCACAATTCTTTGAACCTACTAAAATAATAGTGGACTGTACACTTTAAATAGGTAAACTTTCTGATCTATATAAATTATATCTCAATAAAGGTATTTAAAAAAAAAACCTGTAGAGCTGGACAGAGATGTAGAAATTGCTTAGTCTATTTGTCACCGTTTAAAGAAGGGACCGTGAGGTTTGGGGGTGAAAATGACTATTGCCCAGGTGAGTAGCACTCAGGGTTCTAGGCCTCCACTCAAGGGTTCTCCCTGATCCGTAATGCTGAAATACGACACTAATAAATTCATCTAAGGGCATGAACAGAGTGGGCTGCAGGAGGAGAGATTCAAATGGGAAGACGAATCAGAAAAATACTGCAGTGAAACCAAATAATGGCAAGAAGAGCCTTCAAAGATGCTCGCGGGAGTAAGGACAGGGCAGTTCCTGCGACCACAGGCGATCTCCTGGAGGTAAATACTCTGGGACTTTGCATCTGATGGCTCACGAGGGCAACAGTCCCAGGGGAGTCGGGGCTGTGATCCAGAAGCCTGGAGAAAGTAGGAACTAGAGAAGGAAGAGGAGTTTAACTCTTGCCATGACTTTGAGTTATCCAGAGAACACAGCATGCAGACACCAAACTGGAAGGCGGCATGGCAGAGCTCCAAACGTGTTGGACAGCATAGGGCCAGAGGTAAAGGAGCGGGCTGTCTGCTGAGCATGCGTGGTGACCTCGTGGAATGGGCACAGATGCCTGGGAACCAGGACAGAGCAGAGACTGAGGACCGCACACAGGGGCCCCCAAATCTAAGGGTGCAGAGGAAACAAAGAAAAGGGGAAGGGGAGGCCCAAGAAAGACTCGTGGGAAATCAGGACAGGTCAGCAAAAGACAAGGCACCAGATCTAACTTAAGCCAGCCGCAGGCTCTCAGATGGATTTTGGAGTTTGTCATTTGAGGGCTCGTCCTTCATCAGGGGGCTTTTTGTTGACTTAGGCAGCTCGTGGGAAATAAATTCAGGAACTTGAATTAAACAAAGGCTCTGACTCTGGAGATAGGCAGGACGAGGAGAAATCTATATGAATTAAACTGATGAGATGAGAAAAAGTAGTGAATAGCATTAAAATACGGACGGAGGCAGCTGGAAAATTTTGAGAGCGAGGCGATCACGACAAACTGTGTTGTAAAAAGGAAACTATAGTTCCCAGAAGATCAACTGTCACAATGAGGGTGAAAATTTACCAGTAAGCTTTTTCTGCATTTCTGCCATAGTGGAGTGTGGGCGGGGGGGCTGTGTATGGGGGGTGTGTGTGAGTCCTAAACTGGACCCCAGGAGAGGAGCCGACTTCTCCTACATTTAGGAGCTTAACCAAATTCTGTGCTTCCCGCTTCAGAGGAGGTGGGGTTGACAGTAGGGACCAACAGAGGCTTCTGAAAATCAAACCCTGTTGCGAAGATTCCCACTAGGAGGCCAGAAAACCAGGAGGCACAGGAGGGGCCAGCCCTTGGACACTGTTTTCTCAAAAACAAAACAAAACAAAACAAACAAACAACAACAACAACAACAACAACAAAAACAACCCAAGTATTGAGCATTTGTTTCTTCACCAGGATAAAGGGCAGGTTTAGGCATTCAGAGAAAAGAACGATGTCTTCACTTGCCCTTCAGGAGATCGCAGGTAAGTCGCAGGCAGGCAGACAGAACTGTTTCCAAACCCTGAGCTCAGTGCTAGGAGAGAGGCCTGGGTACACAGGGAAAGGCGTGCTCTGCCCTCCTGGCAGAGTGGGCTGGCGGAGTGGGTGGAGGAGGGTTTGCACAGCGGAGGTCATGCCTGGACGGAATCTTGAGGGATCAACGGTACCTCTAGAGGCAGACTGGAGGTGGAATGGGTACTTCTCCCCACGTGCAGGGCACAGCAAAGGGCCTGTGGTACAAGGGGCCGGCTAGGACCCCGTGCTGGTGATCATGAGAAGCGAGAGAGCCACCTGCAGGGACCTGAGCAGGGGGTGTCATTCTGCAACCTGCCTCTGTTTCAGCATCTCCACAAGCAGCCCCTGAGAGAAGTACTGGGTGGAGGTGATTTATGAAGCACAGAAGAGAAAACAGAAGGAACAGAAGACGGTGAGGGCTGAGTGGACCAGTGGGTTATCGATATGGGCCCCTGGGGCTCGATCTCACTTCAGTCTCCTGGGAGAGCAAAGAGGCCCAGACTTCAGAATGACCAGGGTGAGGGCAGGGAGTGGGCACTTCTTCTCCACTCCTATCTCCTGAGGGTTGAGGATTGCTCTGGGTGTGTTCAGCACTCCCGCACGCGTGCGCACATGCATACACACGCACACACATTTACATTTTCACACTGAACCTGCCCCCAGCTTGCCGCCAACCCCCTTCCTTGTCTCAGGCACAGAAGCAGAGAGAACAGAACTTGAAGCAGGAGGCTGCCTGTGTGTCAGAAGCTGTCTCCCCCAGAGTGGGTGAACTCAGGGGGGGTCACGGGCAGAGCATCAATGGCGTCTGCTAAACAACTCAGAACACGCCACATGTCTCCTCCTTCCAACCATACCTAGTTCACGCCCATGCCCACAACTTCGCCCAGGACCCTCACTCGTCCTCGACCCTAAACTTCGGACACCCTTCCAGTCGTCAGTCAGAACCCCGCCCTCTGCTTTGAACACACAGGATGCGAGTCGATGGCAACACACGTACCATATACTGGCTTTTTGACTTTGTCGTCTCTGAACATCTCATCCCTTTTAAATTGCTGGTATCTTGCATTTCCCATAGGGCCCTGGACATATTACCACTGATTGATGGCTCAGGCGAGGGAGACTTTTTTATGAGCTTTTTGGAAACCATGCCCTTTCCGTAATTCGGCCAATCCAGTGCCACCTCCAAAAGCATCTTCTTGAGGGCCACCTGGCTGACTCAGTCGGTAGGACATGCGACTCTTGATCTCAGGGTCATGAGTTCAAAGCCCGACGCTGGGTGCAAAGATGATTTTAAAAATAAAAGTCTTTTTTAAAAAGGCATATTCTTAATACTGAGGCAACAAAGTAAGCTATCTTGGGGAGAAGAAATGTGCTGTCCTGTGATATGAACCAAATTAGCCTTACGCCGAGTTTTGACTTCTTGATAGCCTTCTATCAAAAATAAATGAACTGGTAGGAGTCAGAACGTAGTCATACATTTGAAGCCAAACCAAAGGATCAGAGCAGAGGCAAGACATAAAAAGAGAAAGAGCACACTGGCTTTAAAATACACAGAAAACATCAATGTCTGCTTCGTAACATTTATTTAAAAATTTTTGCCCTTTGCATCACCTTAATTTTGGATGCCACTATTCCTATGGACATCATGAAGAACTGTACATTTTAAAAAATCTTTATTTATCTTGGCATATATTTTCCGACAGGTCAACTAGCATGGAAATCCTGGGCCTTGGGAGGTCTGAGTCTCATTTTTATATTTACCCAGGGAACGTGCTGTTTCTCACTAAAGTCACTTGAACTATATGGGCCAGTTTCTCTTGTCAGCTTCTTGGAAGCTTTGAACTAGAGAAAGAAATACACAGCAGGGTAATCTAGCCCTTTGAAATTTGGGACAACTAGGAAAGATGCACGGCGGTATTGATTTCTAATAGGCTTTGTTCAGACGACACCAGTCTATAATATGATGAGGATTCTTGGATTAAGATGTCCAGCGGTTATAAATGAAAAGCCAGTCTCTTTTTGGGGGAGGGCGGGGTGCCGAGGTGGCGTAAGTATGCGATTTTCAGTTATTTCCTTTGTGGGACTTTGGGCATTTGAAAAAAGGCATGTCCTTTCATTAGTGGCACAAAAGGCAGTGGACAAGGACGTGTCGGTTTAGAAGTTAACACATTTCAGCGTTTCTCACAGAGCTGAAGATGCCGAAGAAGCCACTCTCCTGGGCTTTTTGCGTGGATGCCTCCTGTTGATGGAGGCCTCCCGATGGGCTGGCGCCTTAGCGCTGGGTATCCACCATTTTGCCGGCACTCGGGAAGCTGCGCGCCCATCCATTCGTTGGGCAGATGTGCAAACTGAGGCGGAGGATGGCAGGGGACCCAGGCAGCCTCAAAGCTGGCGACAGTGGCCCTGAGTCAAGAACTGGTTTGTGTTCATCTCCGCAGGAGAGGCGTTGAACAATGACCCTACGTGGCTTGCCTTCATCCCAAGAAGCCTTCCCTGGCCGGACTGCTTGGTTGACCTGTTGGCTGTTTATAGACATTACCTCCTCGTTGGTGTAAGAGAGGTGAGTCAGAGAATTCCTTTCGGCAGCCATCATTTCAACTATTTGGCTTCTAAACCTAACCTCTTTTCAAAGGGCTTCATTCTAAATAGTCTCTCATTCTGGCTCCATATAAGGTTCCTAGAAAACACTGGAATGGGTTTTTGTTTGGTTATTCCCAGTTAGGCATGTCGTCCCAGTGAGAACTGCAGAAGTCTCAAGGAATTCCAAGTTATTTTTACATTTTGATATTTTGGTGAGTGCAATTAATTCTTTTCTATTATGAGAAACAGAAATGTGAACTATGTGAATCTTGGTATCTGTTCATCAGCGATATATAATGTTAAAATTTTGATATAATGTTGCTGTACTTTAGAAAGCAGTTGGGCCATGTCACTCCCTAATTTAGAGTCCTTTCAGTATATTTTTCCATTTCAATTTATATGTCCTAGTTTCCTGTCAGTTTGAATATATTCTATTTATGAGTTATTTGCATTTTTTTCCAGAATCAGGTAGGACCTCAGTCTAACTGCAGAGCCTCCTGAAGGAGACTTTGAATGGAGAACAGCCCCCAGGTGCAACCCCATAATTTTACAGATACCTGGATGAGGGTCTCCTAAAGGGATAAGGGACAAAACCACAGTGAGACACCACCTCACACCAGTCAGAATGGCTATAATGAACCAGTCAGGAAATAGCAGATGCAGAGAAAGGGGAACCCTCCTCCACTGTTGGTGGGAATGCAAGCTGGTGCAGCCACTCTGGAAAACAGCATGGAGGTTCCTCAAAAAGTTGAAAGTAGAGCTACCCTATGAACCAGCAGTCGCACTACAGGGTATTTACCCTAAAGATGTAAATGTAGTGATCAGAAGGGGCACGCGTACCTGAATGTTTATAGCAGCAATGTCCACCATAGCCAAACTATGGAAAGACCTAGATGTCCATCAACAGATGAATGGATAAAGAAGATGTGGTATATATATACAATGGAATGCTATGCAGCCATCAAAACCCTTATATCTTGCCATTTGCAACAACATGGATGGAACTAGAGGGTATTATGCTAAGCGAAATAAGTCAATCAGAGAAAGACAATTATCATATGAACTCACTGACATGAGGGATTTGAGAAACAAGACAGAGGATCATAGGGGAAGGGAGAGAAAAATGAAACAAGATGAAACCACACAGGGAGACAAAACATAAGAGACTCCTAATCTCAGGAAACACACTGAGGGTTGCTGGAGGGAAGGGGGCTGGGAGGGCTGGGGAGGCTGGGGATGGACCTTGGGGAGGGTGTGTGCTGTGGTCAGCGCTGTGAATTGTGTAAGACTGATGAATCACAGACCTGTACCCTTGAAGCAAAAAATACATTATATGTTAATTTTTTAAAGAAAGGGAGAAGGGCAGAGGGAAGAGGATAAGGACATCTCTCAGGTCCAGTTTCCCACTCCTTCCCACAGGATCTGATGCCCTCCTTTGTTATGGGTTGAATCACATGTCCCTCCAAAAGACAAGGAAGTCCTAACTCCCAGTATCTATGAATGAAATCTTATTTGGAAATAAGGTCTTTGCAAATGGTCAAGTCAGATGAGGTCATTAGGTTGGATAATAATTTACTCTGATGGTTTCCTTGGAAAAAGGAGAAATTTGGAAACAGAGACAGAAACACAGGGACAATACCATGTAAATAAAGGTTGGAGTTTTGTTGCCACCAGCCCAAGAACGCCAAAGATTTCTAGAAAACCACTAGAAGCTAAGAGAGGAGCACAGGTTTTCCCTCACAGCCTGAGGAAGGACCAACCTTGCCAGCACCTTAATTTTGGGTGTCTAGCCTCCGGAGCCGTGAGACAATTAATCCCTCCTGTTTCAGGCACCCGTCCATGGCATGCTGTTCTAGCAGTCCTAGCAAACGAAGACGGACTTCATCCCAGGGCTAGGCTGGCTCCCCCGCCCCCTCCTTGATTTCTCACAACACAGATCCATTTTCCTACATCTCTTCAGTTGACTTTAAACAGGACTTCATTTCGTCAATATCCTGCCTAGAAAGACTCGAACCCAAAGCCAAGAGGTCCAGCAGAGTTCTACCGAGGCCTCTGTCCAGAGGGCCACCGAGTACAGAGGGTGCAAAAGGTGGCCTTCATCTCACCCTTTTTAATGAAATACTGGTACTGGCCGTTACATGACCCAAATACCAGAAGAATGATGATGTCACGCTTTTGCTCTGATGCTGAAATCAGTAGTTCCACTTTGATCTATTATGCCATTTCTTCTTTTATTTAAGCATGTCATTGTAGGGAATCTACTATTTCCGGGGATAAAGGACACTGTAGGTGGGAATATTCATTCAATATTTAACTACAGGCAAATAAAATGTATGGGGTACTCCCCACATAGGAGTGTCCTCCATGAATGGGCTTCTTACTGCTTCTTTTTGGATTTGGGGGCACAGATGAGCATGAAGTCTAAGGTCTCTGAATCCATGTGTGAGAGAGATTCTTGCTTTGTGGACTTGTGCTCCCTCTGTCCTCCCTTGAACTTTCAAAGGTAAGTTATTAATGCTAATTATCCAGAAGAAAATTACATTACACTTTTCTCTAGCATTACTCCAACTCTGAACTATACTTTCTTACTTATCTGTAAAAATAATAGTAATAATTGTACTCTCTCCTGTTAGCATCTCTTTCACACCTGGGAATGTCTAAGTGAAAAGATGCTGGGGAGAGTCATGGCTCTGGGACTAGGAAAGGGTGTGTAGTTTACTATGGAAAAGCTTCACTCTGTTGTCTTTTCTCCATCTCTAATAATTGTTTTCAGAATCTCAGGGGTTTTAGGAGAGACAGTAGGACAGATGTCAAATCTGGAAGCAGTTCATTCTTGATACCCAGGACACCTTGTCCATTCAAGTTTTGATTGCCTTTTGTTTTGTTTTGGTTTGGTTTCCTAGAGTGGCAGCATTTCTTGTCACCAAAAGAACTGTGTATGTAGGATAACAATGAAAGAGGCTCATACCCTTAACAACGAAGGGCCAAAGGGAAATGTTCACCAACCTGCAGAGTCAGCTAGAAATGCAGAGGAGTTGCAGGTACTCTGTGTTTCTTTGTAATGACTTAGGTGGAAAGGAGCTGCTTTCTAATACTCTCGGCAGAAGACTTGATATAAACAAAGCAGTTAAGTCCTCCTTCCTATCCTAAGAGAGAAGGTCTTGGTGGTCCCAAAGGTTCATCTTCCCAGGGATGCTGTGCCATGTCTTCATTTCTTCTCCTTTGTTCAACAAATACTTATTGAGGACTTGCTACGTGTCAGGTGCCGTGCTAGCCTCTGAGGTATTATAGTGGCTAAAACTGTGTCCCTGCCTGCCACGGTTAGAGGGGGAGGCAATGTGATCTACATTTATATAAAGAGATACAAAGTGCTAAGAAAAATATAAAATCAGTTAGGGGCGCCTGGGTGGCTCAGTGGGTTAAAGCCTCTGGCTTCGGCTCGGGTTGTGATCCCAGGGTCCTGGGATCAAGCCCCACATCGGGCTCTCTGCTCAGCGGGGAGCCTGCTTCTCTCTCTCTCTCTGCCTGTCTCTCTGCCTACCTGTGATCTCTGTCAAATAAATAAATAAAATCTTAAAAAATATATATAAAATCAGTTAAAGGTCATGTGTGGGAGACAGAGTTGTTCTTTTGGACAGGGGGGTCAAGGAGGCCTCTACGATAGGGTACATGAGAGCAAAGATGAACGGGCAGTGAGGAAGCAGACTGTGGTGATCTCTAGGCACAAACTTCTGAGGTGGCGGAAAAGTGAAACAGGGAAGGCACAGCAAGAAGGGTGGCCTCCAGCAAACAGCTGAGTGGTCAGGGAGTGTGTAGCGGGCAAACTCAGGTAAAACTTACACGCCGCATGTCCCCTGAGGGATCAGACCAAGGGTGGGACACTGCCTGAAATCACACGCTGCTTGGCTGCCTCCATTTCCTTGCCCTGTTCTCCCTGTTCCTTTGACGGTCTCCTCTCAGAACATGGCTTCAACAAGTCACGTGACCAAAAATCCTCAGCTCAGGGTCTGCTTTCAAAGAGTAGCCGTTGAAGAGTTCCACGCACATGAGTGCTATGATCTGACTCACTGTTTCTAAGGAGCCCACCGGCTGCTGTGCGGAGACGCAAGGTAAGGAAGTCACAGTGGGACCAGGGAGACCCCACAGCACGCTGTTGCACTACTCCAGGAAATGATGGCGACCAGGGCCAGGACAGTTGTAGTGAGAAGGTGACAACTGATGGGACTCGGAAAGATTTTGACAATTGACAAAGTACAGTTGAGAGGATTTGATGACATTTCAGAAGAGAGAAAGAGAAGAATGAGAAGCTAAAAGGACGGAATTGCACATGCTGCAACGGGAACGCAGAAGGGGTCCACGTTTCAAAGGAAGAGTCAGGAGTTCGGTGGCTGACATGATGAGTTCAAGATAGCGGGGGGATATGCCAGTGTAGACGTCAACCTGTCCGCGGACATACCAGTCTGGAGTTCACAGGAGAGGTCTGGGCTAGAGTGCTGGGAGTACTCAGCAGACATGCCAATAAAATGCTTTCACCAGAGGAATGAAGCTGGATACAGAAGAGGCCTCAGGAGTGAGGCCTAGCGTATTCACCAACCCTGGAGGTTGGGGACGTAAGGAGGAAACAACAAGGAAGTCTGGGAAAGAGTGGCCAGAGAGAAAAGAGTGAGGATGATGCCTTGAAGGCAAGGAAAGAAAGGGTAGCTGGTAGATGGGGAGTGACCAGGATGGGAGTGACAGTGCTGAGAAGGTACACTATGATGAAACCTAAGAAATTTCCATTAGATTTGGCGGTAGAGGCCTTGGGCTGTCTTGACAGGAGTTGTTTGGAAGTGATGGCTAGGTACAGTCTTGGGGGGAGGGGGGTCAAGAGAAAATGGGACATGAAGAAGTGATGACATCAAGTACAATCCAGTTCTCTGAGAAGTTTTGTTTTCAACAGGAGCAGAGAAATGGCAGGTGCTTGAGGGCAGAAGGGAGAGTTTTGAGAAGATGCAGTTGTTACCAAATGTTTCCTAATCATGCAACTGATCTTGGAGAGAAATAAAATAAAAATGCAGGAGAAAAGGGACAACAGTTAGAGCAATATCCTTGAGTGGATGGGAGAAAAACAAAACCCGGCACATGAGTGAAGGGGTTGGTCTCAGGTTGGTACGTGCACAGTTCCTCCTTCCTCACGAGATGCAGGTAATACAGATGCAGACACAGGGAATTGGCAGGTGAGGTGGTGAGTGCACATGAATGGTCTTTTCTGAGTGTCTGTATTTTTTTAGATATCTAGGACTCATGGTCATAGGCTGTGTTCAGAGACCTGATCACTACTATATATCCATTTTCACAATCATGGTAATTGATGTCTACAAAGAGCTAGATCTCCATGCAAATCTCTGATTCCTGGGTTGAAGTTTCCTGGAGTATTCCCTAAAATATAGGAATTATTAATAAATCAAGCCATTAATTAATCAAATCTATGCATATGATTTTAAGAAAAAATTCATCCCAAAGAGCTGATTATTTTGTAGGCAACTTTTCACTAGCAACATACAGTTTTAGTTTTAAATTTGCTGATCTCTGTCTACACAAATTAAAGACGACACACCAGCCTTCCCTCTCCAGTCTCGTGGTTTTTGCCACTTTGACCAACCCGTAGTATTATTTAAACATTTTTCTCTTTTTATTATAAAAACGTCAGCCTGCAGATTAATGAAAACTTGTCCTTTTTGTGTAATTTATCCTTCGAGGCTGACGGAAAACCTTCAGGGGGAATATAAAAGCAATCAGGCATCCATTTAGGAAAAAAAAAGCTGTGATTATTTTTTGTATGTGGGTTTATATCATTTCACTTTTTCAATATGTCTATTTCACATAATTTATTACTTGACACTTTTTATTTTCAATCATTTTTGGTTGCTTATAAATAAACATGCATTAATGTCAAGAGAATTAGCATTCCATTATAAACTTTATACAAGCTGAAAAAATGGCTTCAGTGAAGTTGCCTCCTTATTTGGGACATGCATATACATTCCATGGTGCCTGTCTAGAGAATTAAACACTGGCACATTTTTTATCTTTGCTAAATAGAAGCAGTTGTGAAATGGAGACAGTGATTTCCAGAGCAACATTATGCAGGTGAAGATGATGCATTTTAATGTTGTTCTGTTTGGAAGTTAATCTTAAGATAATTTAAATGGTAGCTTAAATAATGATTCTTTGCACTTCCCCAGAAAGAATCCCAGTCTGCAGTATGACCATATGTGTTTATATATAGTCAAATATTATGATATGATTTAATATTTCTTAATGTCACAGTTAAAATATGTTATTGGAATATTTTCAATAAAAGTGAAGCATTTCTCCACTAGTCATCAAAGCATATCAAGTTTGAGTTCCTCTATGTAAATTTAGGAAGAAATCGGAATTTTCCACTAGTTTTGAGATGAAGGCTATTGAATCAGGGTCTGGACAGCCAAGAGCGGGGGGGAGAGGGGGTGAGGGGATCTGAGTGCAGTGGAAGAAGAAGTCATTATCTAATTTTTAAAGTGATTTCTCAGAAAGCGTAACATAATATCTAAATAAAAATTGCAGAAATAATAGAAGGAAACTATAAGCAGAACAAATTTATAAGCAAAATAAATTTATCTCAACAAATAGTGCAGTTTTCTCTTCTCTTTAGGTCATATAATTATTAGATAATTAAAATGTTATGACAAAAATTACTAATGCCTGGTACTAAATGGATTTACAACATTTAAAGAATTCTTTTTCAAAGTATATAAATTTTAGCTACGCCACAGGTAAATTTTTATTATCAGTTCTGTACAAAACTACAATGTGTCTGCCTGAGGCCCCAGGATAAGTGGTTCTGACTGATTGGATCTCCTCTTTTTCCATAAATGTGTTTGTGATTGCTGGCTTTACTACCCCCTGGTCACTAAAAATGGTAGCCTTTTCTTATCTGAAGACCGTTAAGGCATCTCATCTGAAACAGCTGCCTTGCAAGGGGATATTAATTCTTCCTCTTTCTTAAAGATTTAGTTAGTTTAATATAGAGAGAGTTAAAGAGCAAGAACATGAGTGGGGGGCGGGGGACAGAGGGAGTGGGAAAGAAAATCCTCAAGTCGACTCCCTGCTAGGTGTGGAGCCCGTGTAGAGCTCCATCCCAGGACACTGAGATCATGACCTGAGCCAAAACCAAGAGTTGGACACTTAACCGACTGAGCCAAGCAGGCGCCCCTATTAATTCTTAAGACCTACTTCCGCCAACTTGTGTTGCTTCCAGATTCACAATCTGAGATAAATCCCTGCAGATTATGGAAGGGTATAAAGCCTAACTCTGGAAGAAGCAGCATATCCACTGAGAGATTTTTGCTTATTTATATTGGAAGAGCCTAGAGAGTGTATAGGGAAGTGGATTTTGTGAGTGTCAAACAAGGGAAAAAGAAAAGTAAACCCTATCAGTATGGATGTACATAGTATAGATTTTGCCTTCAGTGTATTATTTTAATATGCTAGTGTTTAATAATTTAGTTAAGAGGCAATAAGACTCAACATTATCTTCCTTTCTGTGATGGGTGAATTGTTAGAACTTTCTAGGTAGAGGAAGGAATTCAAAGACTTAAGAAAGATAATAAGGTTGATTTATCATATCAATTCCTGCATACAACCTCACACACACTATGCTCTTAGGAGAGCTAAGAGGGCACAATTTTTTCTAAGGTATTGAGAAATGACTTGGTAAGAACAGCACCAACACCCCTAAAAACATTAGTTGTGGCTTTCCCCCGCACGCCAGGAATGACGAAAAGGAATATAGCTATTGGAGAAGATCCTTTGATTCCAATGGAGGATGAAGGCATCCAGCAGTGGGAGGTGACCAAGTGCCTAGGATAAGATCAATGTTACCATTGGAATAGGGGTCGGGTCGGCATCTAAATTCAGAATGATTCACTTTAGCCTGGAGAAGTCTTTGGCAGTGGCCATGGTGTCCTTATGACTGAAATAGCTGAACAGGTTTATAAGGATGTACTTAATCCACGTAAGTGGTGGGGGGGGGGACACCCTCACACCCGGGTGAATGGATATCTGACTTCAGACAACAAAGGACAAAGTGAGGACTCTTTATTCGGTCTCCAAGCCATACAGACGCACATTTCTTGAATGAAGGGTAAATATGGGTTTCTTGAAGAAGGACCCTACAAATTTGCCACAAGTATGACCTATGTATTTTCCTCAAAGCATTTCCCCAAAGTGGTTATATCAGGGTGACTACATATGGGGTAAACTGAAATACCCAGGCTTTTCAGAGATTATAGTATATCCCTTAAAAACTAATACAAACATTAATCTTTACATATCCGATATATCAGTCAGAGTCAGGACTTAGGAAGTTCAGTTGTTAAGTGAACTTTAAGTTTGAGTCCATTTATAATAAGACCCATGCATCTTCAACCCTGCTCTGTAGTTATGTCTTTAGCTCCTAGATGCACAGCAGGGAAGGCATATACCTACACTGAATACCTTGGTTAACCCTTCATCCACGCGGTGAGTGCTATTAAGGTAGGAAGGGCCAAATGGAACCACCAGGGTTACATTTTCTATCAAAATAGTAAATTTAAAATATTAATGCCTTCATTGGGGAAATGCAGGGATTAGTCCCACCATCAAATACTTGAAGGATGCAGGTATTGATTTCTATTAATTCTCTTTTATCTCCTTATTTAATTTGTGCAGAATATAGATTGCTTATAGAGAATGAAAGTGTATTACCACAAACTCAAGTGGTGACCCATTTGCATTTATTGTTCCAAGTGTGGTCTTTTGTGGCGGGGGGGCATGCCCAACATAAGTCTTGCAAAGTGATATGCAGACATTAATATGACATCTTCTTTCTTATCTATAGCAATCAATAGGATCACCAAAAGAGGTTTGCTTTCATGGAAGAAACAGCACTGTACCATCAGCAACTTTCCTCAGGGACATGTCAACTTTCTGGCTCTCCCAGAGCAACGGATCTCTTTCTACTTAAGGTGTGATTACCATCCCCTGGGGAATTGTTAGAAACACAGTGACTCAGGGCCCTACTTCAGATTTACTAAATCAAAATCTGCATTCCAGCAAAATTCTCAGGTGATTTGGAGCCCATTAAGAGTTTGAAAAGAACTGATCTTGTCTAAAGGGATCTTGATCATATCAACATCGCAAAGAGCACCATACTGGCCTACCACCTTAATGACAATGCTGACGGGACCTGGAAGGAGAAAGTACTCAGGGTGAATTGGTACATATGTGTGAGGGTGGGAAATAAGGCCTATGGAAATTCAGGAGCCTGCTACCTCAGGGAGATTTCTTGGAGTTCAGTGATCTGGGAAATGTGTAGATAACCTGTTTAAAGAGGAAGGCAAGTTGACGTATCTTGTACCCTCAACTGCTAAGACAGAGTCACAAAGACTGGTGAAGATGTTTGCTTTCTGGAAGCCAGAGAGACGACATACCAAAGTGTTATTCCACCATTTCCTGAGGATCTGTCTGGGTTAGCAGTGGTGCCAGCTGTGACTAGAGCCCAGAGCAAGAAGAGATTTTGTAACAAGTCCAGGCCACGGTGCAAGTTCATTTCCCATTTTAGCCATATGACTCACCAGATAAGACTATAATCTAACTATCTGTAATTCATATGGTTTTGATATGGTACCTCCTACTAACAGTATCACGGAGTGTAACTCTAGAATTTGGATAGAAAGGTACACCCTGTTTTTCAGAGAAATAGTCTCATTTTGAAAACACAGGGCCTGACTTGTTACAGGGCCCTATTGGAGACTGAACAATGGGCCAAAGAACACTAAAGGACCATGCCATTTCAGTTGTATCTCATGAAGGAGCCTTGTGTGCTCCACCAAGACACAGCATTGGTCATGCTATGTGCAACAGTCCCTCGTCACCAAATGCAAGTGTGACACATAAAACTGGACTTAGGCAGGTTGTTAAGGAGCAAGGAAATTCACATGCAGCGGACTCTAATTCTAACTGTTGTGTGATACACAGGCACTTCTCCTTCAACCCCCTGGAGAAGTTCATGCCACTAATTATAAGAAAGAACAAATTTAGGCCCGTTTTAAAGGTGATTGCACAGGGAATGCAGTCACAACTCCAAATTGGACCGCAGCAACTTTTTAAGGATTCTCTGTAATGACTCTGAAAGGCATCTGGGAAGGGAAAACTCCCAGCAAACCTTTCAGTGACGCATTTATTTGTTACCTGCCCCTGGAAAGATGCATAAGCAGAAGTAAAGTTTATGTTAACTTACAGGCAACAGCTAATGGTTTGGCCAGATGATGAAAGGGACCGAATTGAGAAGTAAATGACAGGGAAGACTGAGGAAGAAGGACATGGTTGGAACAATCTCAGAAAGGAGACAGGCATGAAAATATTTGTATTTGTATTTAAAAATATGTGAGAAGGTTCACAAAAAGGTTTTCCTGTGATGAAGCCTCTTATTAGGTAGGCAAAATGGTCTGTTTGCTGGATCTTCTTCAGCCTCTCTCTAGTCATGGGTTTAAGAACAAAGTTGCTTTCACAGGAAAGATGTAAATTAAAGTTGTGTATGGATTTAACAACACAGGTAACAGTCACTTTTGAGCGTCTAACACACTAACAACAGAGGCAACCTCGAGTCCTCAATATGGCATCATTTCTTGGGAAGACTGACCAACCCCTTGTTGATAATAATCACACTGGAACTTTCCATCATGAAGTGTGAAATTTTTGCTCAATGGAATTGACACTTACTCTATATATTATTTGCTTGCCTTCCCACAATCTGTAATGATTCTACCCATAGCATTATCCGTGGATTTACTGAGTATCTTTTTCACCAGGAAGGCATCACGCTCAACACTGTTTCTGACAAAGCAGCTCACTTTACAACAAAAGAACAGGTGAACAATCACAAAATTCACTTGGTCTTACCTATCTTATAACTCCAAAATAACTAGCTTGATAGAATTACGCAGTCACCTACTGACAACCCAATTACGGTGCTACCAGTTGTGGATTTCGGAAAAAGCAATATGGCTCCATGTCGTTTCTGAGCCAGAAACCAATCATGGGGGCTATTCTTCCTATAGCTAGAATATACGATTTGGGGAATAAAAGGGTAAAATTGGCTTCTCTCTCAATTATCCCTTAATAACTTACTCCAAATATTTTTGTTTCCTGATTTTGCAACTCTGGAGTCTCGGGCTTGAAGATATTAATTTCCAAGGGAGGAGGGCTCCCTCTGGGAACACTACTATGATCACAAGTAACTGCAAGTTGGGGCTATCCCCTGGCATGCTTTGGCTTTTTTTTCCCCCCACTAGCCATAATACCGTAATGCCTAATGCTTCAGGCAAAGAAGCACTATGGTCCATGATAGAGAGCTCAGGCTTGCCTGATTATCAAGGGGAAATGGGGGGCTGTTTCATAATGTTATACAGTGGGGCATGTGGAATATGTCTCAAAGTAGGATATTCTTTCGTGAGTCTTTTAGAATTTACATGTACAGGGTAAAGGTTATTGGGAGACTATGGCAACGTAATATTGGAAGGACCACTAATGGCTCTAGAAATGAAGGTCTGGGTCAGAAGAGCTACAATCGTAGCTGAAGTAAATGGTAAACAGAATAAGCCATGGGAAAAGAAAAATAATCATGACCAGTTTTAGAAACGAGCACAGTAGTAAATATACCTATTTTGCCCCTAGTTTTACTGTATATATCTTTAAATATATTAATCCACAACTTCTGCCTTTATGAGTTACAGAAGATAAAACAAGCCTCATTGATTGAGATAAACAATGAAATTACTCAGAAAAATATAGAGTAACTTGCAAAGTTTTTGTTTTCCGCTTTGGGGGACGAAGTGAGCACATCTTTGGTTATGCAAGGTTAAGTTATACGTGTTAGCCATAAGCATGATGCTGCTATATGAACTTTTAAATGTGGGTAGAGAGGTGTGTATAATTGTTGAGCTGATAAGAGTGGTAGGCTGTGTCAAACTCTCTATTGTCAAGTAGGCACCCCCCTCCATCCCTTCTACGTTTTGTTTTGCATTGTAGGGAAGAAGTCTGGAGCTGCATTTCACAGAATGCCTTTCATTACACGGTTCAGGGATATTTTCTGGGATAGAAGCAGTTGTGAGAGATGTGAGAGTGGAAGAGAAGTCATAATCCAGCAGCAGCTATAAGGAGACAGCTGAAATGATCCGCAACACTTTCCCTTGGCTTCTGGGCATTTTCTTAAAATCAGGCATTTGTGGGGCTTCCCATGGATGCCAGTGAGTCTTCTGAGACTCACCCCTGAAATGCTGCAGACAGCTGAAATCACCAGAACTGGCCACTGTCGGGCCCCCGACTCCTGAGAATCACACGTTGGTGCTGCAGACACTTGGGATCGTTGTTGGCAGCAGCTTCCCCATGATTCTTACACTTCCGGATTTCCACCCCCCCAAAGAGGTCTTCCTGATTTGTACTCCTCTAGCCATTCCCACCACGATGCCTACCATTGTGTAAGACTCCCTATAATAAATCTTCTGCTATTTGAAATCCTAAGAGTCATATACTCACTTGCCAGTACAGATCAACCATTCAGGAGCAAGGAAAGACCCCTAATTAACCTAAATAGATACACTGAAGACCAAATACATTTTGTTCACAGGAAAACTTCTCATGCTCTTAAAATCTGTCTAATTATTTGTAGTTAATCCCAGTAAGCTTGGCCATCAATTCCCAAGGAAGGAACAGAAGCAGTAGATTAGAAAGGAGAGAGAGTCATCTGAATTTGGGATTCTGACAGTGCCAGCAAATAATTAGAAGGATAGTTTCATCGATTCTTTTATATACTAGTAAATATAAGAACTTAAGAATTTTAGAAGTATAGGATCCAGCATTTCATATAACAAAGTCCAAAAGGTATGGTAATACTGTACACCAGCACAAAAATAAAAAATGAAAATGAAACTTGTGAAATCAAGAAAAATGTACACCATACTGAGAATGCTTTAAGAAACAAGAGAGATGTGCAATCCATTCAAGAGAGTTTGCTCCCATCAAACATATTTGAAATTGAATACACAAAATTTTTGTGGCTCCCTACAAATTTTAGGATAGTTCGTTCTAGCTCTGTGAAAAATGCTATTGGTATTTTGATGGGGATTGCTCTGAATCTGCAGACTGTTTTGGGTAATATGGACATTTTTTAAAAAAGATTTTATCTATTTATCTGACAGAGAGAGATCACAGGTAGGCAGAGAGGCAGGCAGAGAGAGAGAGGGAAGCAGACTCCCTGCTGAGCAGAGAGCCGGATGCGGGACTCGATCCCAGGACCCTGAGACCATGACCTGAGCTGAAGGCAGCAGCTTAACCCACTGAGCCACCCAGGCGCCCGGTAATATGGACATTTTAACAGTATTGGTTTTTCCAATCCATGAGCATGGAATATCTTTCCATTTCTTTGTGTCAACTTCAATTTCTTTCATTGGTGTTTATAGTTTTCAAAGTACAGGTCTTTTACCTCTTTGGTTAAGTACGTTCCTCAGTAACTTAATTATTTTTGGTGCAATTGTAATTGACTCCTTAATTTCTCTTTCTGCTGCTTCATTACTGGTGTAGAGAAATGCAAGTCATTTCTGTAAGTTTTGTACCCTGTGACTTTACTGAATTCATTTTATCAGTTCTAGCAGTTTTTGGTGGAGTATTTCAGGTTTTCTGTATATAACATGTCATCTGCAAATAGCAAAAGTTTCTTTTTCCTTGCTGATTTGGATGCCTTTTATTTCTTTTTGTTTTCTGATTGCTGTGGTGAGGACTTCCATACAGTATGTTACGTAAAAGTGGGAGTGGACTAAAATTTGTTTGGAACCACCAAAACCCTGAATAGTCAAAGCGACCTTAAAAAGAAAAACAAACCTGGAGGCATCACAATTCCAGACTTTGAGTTATATTACAAAGCTGTAGCAAATCAAAACAGTATGGTACCGGCATGAAAACAGACACAAAGATCAGTGCAATAGAACAGAAAACCCAGAAATGAACTCACAATTCTGTGCTCAATTAATCTAGCCAGTGGGCAAAAGACAGTCTCTTCAACAAATGGTGTTGGGAAAACTGGAGAGCCACATGCCAAAGAAGGAAACTGGACCGCTCTCTTACACCACACACAAAAAAATAAATTCAAAATAGATTAAAGACCTAAATGTGAGACCTGAAGCCATAAAAATCCTGGAAGAGAACAAAGGCTGTACCTTCTTTGACATGGACCACAACATTTTCTTACTAGATATACTTCCAGAGGCATGTGAAACAAAACCAAAAATAAACTGTTGGCACTTGAACAAAATAAAAAGTTTCTGCACAGCGAAGTAAACAGTCAAAAAAACCAAAAGGCAACCTGTGGAACGGGAGAAGATATTTGCAAATGACATATCTGATAAAGGGTTAGTATCCAAAATCTATGAAGACCTTATCAATCTCAACACCCCCAAAATGAGAATTAAAAATGAGAAGACATGAATAGACATTTTTCTGAAGAAGATACACAGATGGCCAATGGACACATGAAAAAGTGCTCAACATCACTGATCATCAGGGAAATGCAAATCAAAACTACAATACCACTTCTCACCTGTCAGAATGGCTAAACCAACAGCACAAGAAACAACAGGTGTTGGCAAGGATGCGGAGAAAGGATACGCTCTTGCACTTTTGGGGGGAACGCAAACTGTTGCAGCCATGATGGAAAACAGTATTGGATGTTCCTCAGAAAGTTAAAAATAGCACTTCCCTATGATCCAGTAAGTTCACTATGAGGTATTTACCCAAATATAAAAGCATTAATTCTAAGGGATACGTATGCACCACCATGTTTACAGTGGCATTGTCTACAATAGTCAAATTCTGGGAAGAGCCCAAGCATCTACCAACTGAAGAACGGATAAAGAAGATGTGGTACATATATATACACACAAATGAATATCACTCAACCATTAAAAAAAAGAATGAAATCTTGCCATTTGCTACAACATGAATGAAGCTATAGACTATCATGCAAAATGAAATGAGCCAGTCAGTGAAAGAAAAATACTGTATGATTTCACTCATATGTGGAATTTCAGAAACAAAACAAATGAGCAAAGGGACAAAAAAGAAAGAGGCAAACCAAGAAACAGACTCTTAACTCTAGAGAACAATCTGATGGTTTTTAGAACAGAGGTGGATGGGGGGAGGGGGAAAATGGGGGATGGGGATTAAGGAGTACAACTGTGATAAGCACCTGATGTTGAATATAAGTGAAAAATCACTATATTGTATACATGAAACTAATATTACACTGTATGATAGCTAACTGTAATTTAAATAAAAACTTAAAAAAATAAAAATGAATAACTAGACAAGTTTCCTATCTCTTACTTGTTGGTATTATTCAGTGTTCTGCCTGAACTCACATTTCCTCCCAACACACGATCCCAAGGTTTTCTAATCAACTCTCCTGAATAGACACTTACTCCAAGCTAGCTAGGTTTGTAAAAGTTCTCCCTACGGGATTGAGAAATGGGGCCCCAATTACTGAATAATGATAGCATTTATATAGTGCTTAGTGTGTACCAGGGATTGCTCTGGGGCCTTGCATATATTAAATGAGTCAAGCTCATTTTAATATCAAACCTGTGAGATTTCATATTTATATTTCTTTTAATTTATTTGATTTTATATTTAAGAGCAATATTTAATATTACTATATTTCTCTTTTACAGATGAAGGAACCAAGCCAAATCACCCCTAGTAGTCAACAACTGAAGTCAGAGCTGCCTTTCCCTCAGGCAGCTGCTGTATTCTTCTTTTTCATACTTGGGTGCAGTAAACATCACACCTTGACACCAACTCCTGGAGAAAGCAGCCATTGGACAACTGAGACATATTCTTTACTAACTGTGCTAGGTCTCACTTCTAATTTCTACAGCCTTGTCCCTGTAAACACATTCACCAGACATTTCTGTGACCTTTTTGATGATTTCCTATCCATCATCACACCTCCTGGTGAACTCCCCAACCCTCTGTGTGACCACCTAGATCCCTGATTCCTGATTTCTCTGTTGTATCTCATTTATCTCTCAATCCCCAACTACGAGCACAGAGCTTGACACATATTCTTTTCTCCGCAGATGCTTGCTGAACAGAGTCTTAGAAATCTGAGTCACAGTGACCTACAGGCTTCTAATTCCAATTTCTACTCTCTTTCCCTCAGACCCCTGAACTACAGTAGTACAGACCACAGCTGGAGAAAAGTTAAACTCGTGGGCAGTTTACATAACCAAGAATGGAGGACCAGAAGTGTGGGAATCAGCAGAAGTGATGAATTCAACCCAAAGGGAACACTGAGTGGGAAAGCACGTGTTTTCCTTTGAGTCAAGGTGGTGAAGGGGGAGGACAGAAATGAGGAATAAATGGTGAAGGTAAGGAGCTCGAAGAGAGGGCACTGGTTTTAAGGTAAAAATTCCAGAGTAAAATTTGAAGAGCAAACATTTGGCCCATCTTGATGTTTCTAAAGCTGTGGTAGCTAGCCTTCAAGATGGTCTGTAAGAATTCTTACCTCATGGTGCTCCATGTATGCTTAGTGGGACCACTGTCCTAGGGTGGCTTATGGGACTACCAGGATTAGGCAGAGGTGATGCTGTATAACCTGCGACTTAGTCATGAAAGACGTTGTGGCTTCTGCCTAGATCACCCCCTCTGGGGGAAGCCAGCTGCCATGTTGTGAGGATGCTACAGTGGCCAATGAAGAGACCCATATGGAGAGGAACAGAAGCTTCCAGTCAACTTTCAGATCGGTGAGCCTTGAAGTGACTGCTGTCCCAATCAACCGCTTGACCATGACCTGTGAGAGGTTTATTCAGAACCAGCCAGCTAAGCTACCTCTGGATTTCTGACCTGCAGAAACTGTGGGGAATAAACGTCCATTGTTTTAAGCTGCTAAATCTGGGAGTTATTTCATAGCAATAGAAAAATAATACAAAAGCGTAAATTATAGGTTGCAGATTGAGGGCTAGAGTGCCATTTCTGACCTGCTGACATGGTTTTGTTTCATGGAAGGATGGAAGGATGGTTTTAAAAATTCAATTGTCAATTAATTTAAAAAAAAACGTATTTGTTAGTTTCTTTAAAAAGCAAAAGATCTTATAACACAGCCTTGTCTTTATGACTCTGTTGCCTTAGACTTGATTTCTCCCATTCATTTAAAGATTAATAGGCATTTGGCTTTGCTACCCTTGGCCCAGGCTCCCCTCTATCAGGAAATGATTCTGTTTATCTTATAATGTCTTTGTTTTCATAAAAACTGTCTTTTTACATATTAGACGTCTTTTGTTGTTGTTATTGTTGTCTTTCAAAGGTTTCACTGGATGAGTTTTGCTGCTAAAATTAAACAATACAACTCCCATGATTCCTAAATTTGTCAGCTCATCAGAAATATCTGGAAAATTCTAAAACATAAAGATTTCCAATCATGGATTATTGCAAACATGGTCATTTTATGACCATATGTTTTTATTTCAAAAGCAAGTTAAATTCTCTCTTCCCCTTCTGGGGACGGGGCAGGACTGAGTAGGTACCGGTGTGGAATGGTGGTTTAGTCCAAGTTGCTGATCAGGTTGAACATCCCCAAAAGGTGGCCCAACAGTGGGAAAATTCCAGAAGAGCAGATCTGAACTGGGTCCTTTGTTTGGGGGAGGGGATGTGGTAGAGCATTAAGCTGGGAAGAGCCAAGAGCAATACCAAGTCAAGGCAGACAGCGGTGGGATCGACAATAAGAAGTGGAGCCAGGAGGACAAACGATTGAAAGCAAGAGGTCAGGACAAAGCGGGAGGGGTCTAGGATGATTACCACAAAAAGCTTTGGTGTTTCTGCAGTTCTTTCTTAATCCATAGACGCATGAGACATGATAATGATGTGGCAATGGATCTTTAGGAACTCTGCCAAATAACGAACTGCTTTGAAAATTTATCATAAAGACTATCCACATGATATGGCTGGTTTCTGGCAATCCAGCCTTTCTAGGTAGAGGAAAATCCCATCAATTACTTCCAATTATTTTGTTCCCTCTTTTGAAATGCCCTAGTACTTCAATGCATTGGGCAGTGATGAGCAGGCTTACTTTGGGAGAAATGGAAAAATATTGAGGCCAGATGATATGACGGTTTCTTCTGACATCAACCTAATATATTTAAGTGAAAGACGATACTTTAACATTTATGCACATTTAGTTCAAAGAAATTATATTCACATGCAGATCACATATTTGACTCATTTCATAGACACATGTTTCATGCCATGCATTCAAGAAATGTGAAATCAAGCCAAGTTTTCCATAGCTCACATCATTTTACACATTTGGGAAGGTGAGTAGTAAAAATTGTCGGCAACTGATTTAGAAGATTCTACAGCTGATTATAGATTTAAAGGAAGTTGGAAAACCTCAACAAATATCTTCCTTTCTTTAGTTCCCAGAGAAGGGTACAGAAAGGAATCACTAAGCTGGAAATAATGGTTTTGCTAGCTTCCACAATTCCTTTTCACCACTATCCTCCTTCAGGCAAAAGTTAGCCTGTATTTTTAAGTGTCTGGGTATAAACATGCCTGTATTAAAACATTCTCCTTGTTTATAATTTTATGATTTATCTATATATCTTTATTTTTGGCTACCGTGGCTTTTACAGCTTTCTAATTTATATAGCCATTTGTTTAGGCTGTCAAAACATTTTTAATTTTAATTACTGTGTATCATGCCTGAGGGTGTAAAACTGTCAGATAAATCTGAGACTCGGCATAAACATGTGGAGAAGTGCATGTGTTATCATTCAACAATTGCTAGTGGGCAGTTAGCAAACGCCTTTCTAGGTGGTGGGTTGGTCGGCTTCTTTTTCCCCTGATGGGGGCAGTGGATGAGGTTGTCAGGCTGGGAGCTGGACACCCCATGACACACCATGTGTTGGCGACCTTAGTGCAAAAAGGGCAAGAGTGTGTGATAGACCAGCCGCAGGCTGGGCGGCCAGGAGAGGGCTGATGAGAGAGCACTTCGTGTTAGGTTTCTAAGATCGGGCAATTAGATAATCAACCTGCCATTCATTTAACAACATAATCGGGGAAGAGGAGTGAGAATTCCTAAAAAGTGGGATACTGTATGTGACTGGCAAAATGTGATCAAGGATTTGGCTCCTTTTGCTTTCTCGTAAAGTCTCAGTAGTACGTATGGATGCATGCAAGTATCCGTCCATCCATCCATCAACCTATTATAAATCCAGAAGTCTTGAATTTGAGATCAGGAGACTTGAACTTGAACCTGAGCCTTGGTGATATCACTTGCCAACTATCATAACCTTGAACACATTCTTTAATTGCAGATTTATATTACAGTGAGCTGAAAAGCCTTTAGAGATAATCTAGCACATTATCCAAGACAGCATGTGGATCTGTGAAGAGGTATGTTTCTGGATGATGCCTGTATTTATTCAGGTATGACAATGTAATATAATTACAGCTCAGTTATGATTGTTTTATGTCAATCTTAGAGGAAATTCAATGTTTAGGGAAGGTTGTCTCCACTCTGTGCCACTTCCCCTAGAGCCGGCCGCTTAGCTCGAGAACTGGAAACAGGATGGCACAGGGAAAATGATGATCGAAAGTCCCCTCTGCAGACTGCTTTTGCTGCTTTTCTCCACCTTTTACCCTTGACATGCCGGATGCACACTGATGAGGGAATGTGCTTCTAAGTAAATGTCAACTAATTGAGCTGTTAGATGTGCAGCACTGAGTTTTCCAAAGGGCTTCTAGTTCTTAGTCTATGATCTCAACCAGGTAGAGGCATTTATAATACAGAGCTACAATGATTATTGGTGTGAAATCTTTCAGAGAAGAACCCTCATAGAAAAATGAAGAGTCTTGTACTTTTAAATATTAAAGCTTAGTGACTTATAGACGATGAATTGAGTGGATAAGTCACATGAGCTCAAAAAATATCCCTCATGTACATTTAGCTCTTTGATGGAAAGGTGCTTAACTCAGGAGGGATTTTTTAAAAAACATTTTATCATCTTTGATATAGGCAAACACTGATAAACTAACCCTTCAGAACTCTGCTATTTTTCCTTGAAAAAAGAGAAAAAAAACTTTTCCCCTCCTAATTTTCCAATATAACACATTTCTCTTTTGTACCCCAAAATTTAATCATTCCCTGTTGGAGTCATTTGCTTCCTTATGAAGGCATCATTCACTCAGGGCTGATTTATGCGATTTGGTAAGTCCCTACTATGTGCTAGACACTGAGGAAGGGGCAGGAGATTTAGGGAGAGTAAAAACAGCTAATAAACAGGAAATCAGAGCTGGACTGTATTTCCAACAGGATGGTTGTTGACAGTTGTTCATCTCTGGTAACTATGTAGACTGGACTATAGATTAGATCTCATTTAAACCAAGTTTGATTTTTTTTCTTCCCCCAATACCAAGCACCCAGAAAGAAGTAAATAGGATTCCAAATAAATATCAATGCAGAACGAGTGTTTCTCTTTTTCTGCCTTTTGATTTTGTTAATTCCACCTTGAAGTCTACCCTAAGAAATAATATTAAGAAAAAACCATAACACCCATGTTACTGTTACTCAATCATAATTTGCCTTGGCTTTGAAATGACAAAAATGAAAAGGAAATATATACGCCTTAATATGTCACTTAATTATGGGCATCAGCCCGGGAGAGGAAAGGAAGGCGACTTCACACCCACGTCTCTGGCTACGTTTTCACAACGGGCAAGAAGTGGAAGCAACCTGTGCATCCCACTGATGAATGATTAGATAAACACGTGGAATATACACACAATGGGATATTATTCAGGGAATCCTGCCACGTGCTACAACATGCATGAACCTTGAGGACATCGGGCTGAGTGAAATAATTCAGTCACAAAAACCCAAACACTGTATGGTTTCATTTATATGAAGTATAGATTGTAATCAAATTAATAGAGACAGAAAGTCGACGGGTGGTTGCCAAGGCCTGAGGGGAGGGTGAAAAGCGAGTTAGTTAATGGCTGTAGAGTTTCAGATATCCCAGATGAAAAAGTTCTGAAAGTCCGTTTCACAACAATGAGAAGAGACCTAACACTACGGACTGTACATTTAAAATTGGTTAAGACGGTCAGTGTTACGGCATATAGTTTTTACCACAATCACAAAAAAAAAAGTAACTAATATTGAATAAATGCTATGTTCTGGGTACTTCACGGGAATTATGACACTTAATTCTCTCTATTCCATCACTGGACAAGACACACATAAGTTAAATAGTTTTCCAGGCTTTAGGATTCAGAAGCTGAGAACCTGGAATATGAATCCAAGTATTTCCCTGTTTTCCTCCTAGTAAAGTCTTCCACAAAACATAGATGAAGATGCCATCGATATTGAGGAGAGATTAATATTTAAAATAACAGCAAAATAATAATAGGTGACCACCAACTGCGTGCTATGCTCTGAGTCTGTTTTTCTGATGACTTTACATACAACCTGTTTAATCTGCAAAATGTATGACATAAATATTATTTATTAACCCCAGCTTATAGATGAAGAAAGTTAAGTACTCTGCTCAAGGTCAAGGAGTCAATAAAAGGCAGAGATTTGACTCTAGGTAGCCTCACCCTCAGCCTCACTCTCATATTGCATGACCCAAGAAAAAGCGTCCAGTCGGAGGGTGTTTCTTAGCATCTCCAGCCCCTCTTCCCATACATTATCAATGTAGAGAATCAAGTGGAATTGTGCGGTTGGCAAAAAGCCATCATTCCCTCTATGTTGAAGCAGACGATACAGAAGATCTGTCAGAGAAGTTAGGAATGCTGTTGAGGAACACATGGGGAGTAACTGATAAAGGGAAGATTTGAATCCAGGGCTCCAGACTTCTGGCCACACGCCCATTCTCCCCCTCCCTACCTAGGTGAGGTCTACTCCAGAAATTCCCTAGACCATCTGGAGAGACCTGAGTGTGTCACAGACACTCCCTTGCTTTTACACGCATTGCTCTGAGCTCCGTGTGATTGCCGGTGGCCGCAGGTCGGGTGGGATTTGCTGAGGAGGGCTCTGATGACTCAGCCTTGGGGGCAGGCCAGGGGGACAGCCTTGCCTGAGGGGCTCTTCTGGTCGGCTGAGGGAGGCATGGGCAAGTCTGTGCCCTGCTTTTTCCTGACATGTCTTCAGAGAACAGGATTCGTATTGGACACTCGGTGACAGGCACGGAATGTGAGCAAAAGGAACCTTGGCTTAATATCTCGTGAGACGGACAGCACGTATTATGCTGCTAGTAACTCACAACTGATTTACTGCCCTGGATGACTGGTGTGTTCTGGAGGAGGGGGAGGAGGAAGGAGCAGAAACTGCTTTTTGTCCCGAGACTTCTTTTCCTGCAGATGTCTGCAGCTGGCACCCCTGCTCTCCTTCCTCTGTGGGTGCAAACGAATAACCCACATAATCATGTTTCTGTCTTAATTACCTTTCTATTACTTAATTAAAAGACCTGATTCTGATGCCAGAAAAAGCTGGCAGATCTGTTAAAATCCGAACAGAGGGAGAGCTGGGCTGGTCTTGACGCCGTCAAGGCCTCCTTACCCTTGAAGTCTCTCAAATGAACGAAGCCATAAATCTTGGGCAACTTATTTTCCCCTCTCTCCAAATAATCTTAATATGTTAGAAAAGACCTGGCTCACATTTCTAAAGTCGTATTTGGGTTCTCTCAGTTCCATTTACCTATAACTACATAAGAAAGTGCCCCAAAGCTCAACCCCTGAAAACAGCAACTGTTTTTCCCCCCACAAATCTATAGACCGTTTGGGTGACATTGTGGATCTGGGTGGGGATTGTCATGCATCGTTTTGGGCTGGCTTGTAGGGTCAGCCGGGAGCTCGCAGTTCCAGGGTGAGCTCTGCTCTGACCCATATGGCCTCTCACCATGAAAGCTGCCCTGCATTCTTCTCACTGTGGTTAGAGGGTTCTCAAAGAAAAAGCAAAGATGGGGTGCTGCATTTTTAAGCCTCTGCTTATGTCAAGTAGGTAAGCATCCTACCGGCCAAGGTAAGCCACATGGTTGAACCAAATGTCAGCCAAAGGTGGGGACTCGAACACCACAGAAACAGCAGAGCCTCAGGACATGGGTACAGGAAGGACTTTTGGATACTATGAATTCAGTCAATCTTCTACTTCTTGGGGAGTAGCTCTCCCCAAGAAATGGAGACACTGTTTCCTTCCCTTCTATCCCAGAGCTAGCACAGGATGGTACCTGGGATACAAAAGATGCTAAATGTCCTTGAAATGAATGGTTACAGGATGTCCTGACCAAGGGCCCAAGTCTCTTCATCATATCTCCTTTGGTTCAAGTAACAAGCATCTCTTAGAACGGGCTTCAACAAAAGAGAAACTAACCTATCTCATTGAACTCAAGGCCAGGAAGTGCAAACACATTTCTTGAGGGACCAGGATCAGGGACTGCAAGTTATCAGGGGCTGAGTCCACTCCATGGGCCAGAGGCCACTCTTACCACAATAAGCTGTGGGGAGGCAATAGCCCCAGTGTCACGTGGTACAGAACTTGGCTTCCTGCAGATCTCTGGATGGAGAAGTGCCCATTACAGGGGACTCTAGGTAGGAGAAGTTTCTTCAAGAATTTAGAAATTCCTTAAGGTGTGGTCGACAGCCTCAAGTTTCCTACCCCCCTGATCAAACACTAGTCTAGACACCGCTGTGCGGATGGAATTAAGGTCCTAAATCAATTAACCTTAAGATATGACGGAGATATGTGGGTGGGCCTGACCTACGCAGTGTTTTGTCCAGCTGGTAGCAGAAAAGGAATTCAGAGATTCAAAGCATGAGGATATCTGACATGCTGTCTCTGGCTCTGAAGATTCAGGGGCCATGAGTCAAGGAATGTTCATAGCCTCTAGAAGCCGAGAGCAGTCCCTAGGTTTCAGCCTGCAAGGAAATGGGATACCCCAGTCCTGTGACCAAAAAAGTTGAATTTTGCCAACCATGCCAATAAATTTGGAGCATGTGCCTTCCCAGAGCCTCCAGATGAGAGCCTAGCAGCCAACACCTTGATTTTGGCCTTATAACACTCTGAGCAGAGGATTCAGATGATCCACACTGGATTACCAATCTTCAGAAATTGAGATAATAAGCATGTGCTGTTTTAAGTTGCTGAATTTGTGATAGCAGGTGATTGTTACTTCCATCTTACCTCTTAAAAATGCTAATACCCCTTGAGAAATAACATAACTGAAATTATTACTCATACTTTGGTCTAAACTTGTTGGCCGGAAAGACTTCATGATTTGTGGGAGCAAAAATGTTCTCAGGGTGCCTGAGTGGCTCAGTCTTTTAAGTGTCTGACTCCTGGTTTTGGCTCAGGTCATCATCTTAGGGTCATGAAATCCAGCCTTGCATCAGGCTCCTTGACCAGTGTGGGGTCTGCTTAAGACTCTCTCTCCCTCTCTTTCTGCGTGCCCACCTCTCAGATTAATAAATAAACACAATCTTTTTTTTTTTTTTTTTACATAAGGAGAGACTTTTTCTTCTTGTGTTATGTTAGTAACCATATAGTATTTCATTACTCTTTTTTTAAGATTTTGTTTATTTATTTGACAGACAGAGATCACAGGCAGGCAGAGAGGCAGGCAGAGAGAGAGGGGGAAGCAGGCTCCCCGCTGAGCAGAGAGCCCGATGTGGGACTTGATCCCAGGACCCTGGGACCATGACCCGAGCCGAAGGCAGAGGCTTTAACCCACTGAGCCACCCAGGTGCCCCCCCAAAATTATTTTAAATGCTCTGAGGGAAAAGAAACATGATAATTTGAAGGGGTAAGTTGTATGTGTGTGTGTGTGAGAGAGAGGTTAAATTTTGAACTAAGGGAAGGTAAGCTAGGTTTTGTGGATTGCATGCTAGGCTTTCAAGGATACAGCATACAAGTACTAAGGCACTAGTAACCCGAGGGGTGAAATCATGAACATGTGTGCTAGACAGACAAGATAGATAGAGGCAAACTGAGACAGATAAGGAAGGAAGATAGAGAAGGAGAGATAGACAGGCAGACAGAGAGAGACAGAGACAGAAAGGCAGAAACAGAGAGACAGATATAGGAGAAAAAGAGATGGGGAGTGGAGAGATTTGTAAAAAGGTACTGAAAAGAAATGAAAAGGCCTTCCATTTATCTGTACTTCTGCATATCCCATCTCCTTCTCAATTATATGAATATCATCAGCACTCAAACTTGCTCTAGTAAATCTGATTTCTCTTTCTCTCTTTCTTTCTCTCTCCCTCTATATATATACATACACACATATATATGAATAAGAAAGACAGAGAGTGACATAGGGAGAGAGAGAGAGAGAGGAAGAATATGAAAGAATATAAAGAAAAATGAAAACCAGGGAATTCACAGAAGCTGTGTAGATTGGGATTTGATACCATTACATAAATCTCCCAGTTCTTCAGTAAAGTTAGCAACTCAAGAAATGCTGAGAGTGATTGGATTTCTTATGGGTAGCAGTGAAGAAAAAAGAGATTTGATGAGAATTAGAATCAAGATGTGATGCAGTGCACCAGGGGACAATTTCTGAAGAGCAGATTCAAGGGAGCAAGTGGGACAAGAAGTAACCTTCTTTTGACCTCTGTGAATTTCCAGGGGATATTTGGAGTTACACAGATGTGGAAAACTTTTCTATTCATTCAATAAGCATTCCTTGAGCATCTGTTACAGATGCTTAGGCTGCTATTATAGGGAATATAAGAGTACATGATGATGATGGTAAAGACAGTGACGATGGTGGTGATCGTGGTGATGATGGTGATGGTGGTAGAAATGATCGTGACAATGGTGATGATTGTGGTGATGGTGATGATGGTAATGGTGTTGGTGGTGACCATGGTGACAATGGTGGTAGTGATGGTGATAATGGTGACAACGGTAGTGGTGGTGATGATGGTGATGACAGTGACGATGGTGATGATGATGGTGATGATAGTGATGATGGTGACAGTGGTCACAATGGTGACGATGTTGGTGATGATGGCAGTGACAATAAAAATGATGTTCTCAGTTCACAAAGAACAATTTCTTTCCTCATTTGATCCTCACACCTAGCCAAGAAAATAAACAGGACAGGGACATTTGACCTTTCTTACAAGAGTGAACAGGGCTCTGGTGATCAGCCCAAAAGGTGAAGACAGAGCTAGCACCTGACCCAATCTCTAAATCTGTGTGTGTGTGTGTGTGTGTGTTTCCTACTAACCTAATGTTTCCTGATTATGGTGCTATTTCTTCTGGTGGGCCCCCTATTTTAGTAAGCATGCAAGAAAATCTAGAAAAACAGCAGGTATTTATTTGAACACATCCTAGAAAAATAGATAAAATTAGCACTGCAAAGACATTCAGTGATACTATGTCTTAGGATGAAACCAAAGCAGGTACGAATTAGATTAAATACTAAAATAAGAATAGTACAGATAAGGAAGGTGAAATATAAATATTAATATTTATAATCAACATGTAATACTATGTTGTAGATGTTTATGATCCATAAAATGGTCAGGAGACATATGATACCTATAAAACCAGAGATTGGGTAAGATATCGTAACTATGACTCCTGACGCTCTTCTTGAGCCACATACTAGAGGAGGAGCTAGGATACCTGGTTTTAATCTCACTTTTGCCTCTCAGTGAAAGTATGACTTTGGGCAAATCACTCTGGATGTGCATTCCTTATGAAACGAAGGAAATAAAATTTTCTTTGCCAGGGCAAACAGGTGGCATTTGAGTAAATCCACTAAAGGACAATTAAAATGTATTGCATGGTGGTTTTGGGATCTGGATTGCCTAGGCTGAAATTCTGGCTTTCCCACTTAACAACTATATAGCCTTAGACGGGATATTCACCTCTCTGTTCCTCAAATTCTTCATTCACAAAAGGGAGTCAATAACCTATTCCCACAGAATTGTTGTGAGGATTCAGTGAGTTGATTAGAAGAAGAATGTCTAGCATAATGAACACTAGGGACATGTTTGTATTATTACCTCAGGACCTCAGAGAAGGGTTTGTTACACTCATTAGAAAGGATGAAAAGAAGCTTCACGGAAAAGTGGCATCTAAGATAGGCCAAATATGTTATAGGCTTACCTGCATGGAGCTTTCCAACCATGCCGGGGAAGCAGAGAGAGCCGGGGCAGAACGGGGGAGGGTGCGCAGGCGAGGGGGACAGAGAAAAGAACCAGCAGCAAGTGAGTCTGCTTAGTTCTTCAGAGGCCAAGCAGAAGTCACCACTGCTCCAGGTTGCCTGCGTCTTCTTTCCTCTGGGTCATGCTCACAGTTTGGGACATCTACCATGTCTGAGGCTACCAGCCAAGCTTGGCTGATTTGTTGGAAGAGCACACACCCATGGGGTGGTGTGATGAAGCGGTACCTAGGTACCTCCCTGTGACCTGGCCCCAGCAAGAGCAATAGCTGTGGGAAAGGCCACAGCGAGACTCCCAGAAGGCACCTGCCAATATTATTGAGGTCGGGCCTCCTGTTTCAGCCTCCCTTTTCTCATGCTCTAAGAACAACCCACTCTTCTCTGTTTCATGACAATGGCTGTTCAACAGATCATATGCTACTCTGTTAAACAAAATCAAACACAGTTACTCTCTCCACATGCTATTAAACACAGCTACATTAAAATAATGTGTAGGTTGAGACAAATACATACCACCACAAGATAATTGGGAGTTAAGTCACTGTGACAAGCTGAATAACTAAATTAACCCTATTAAAACCTGTTTTCACAGGGTCAAAGGCTTTTCAGTGGGAGAAATCAGGTGTAAAAGAAAGCACTCATTTTTTGAACACCTTGCAATGCTTGCTGAAAAATAAACCAGTCGCCTGAAGAAGCAAGCAAACAATTTGACTTAGTTCAAGGAAAAGATGAAATGAGGTCACAGGTATTTTCTATTTTTAATCTAAATTCTATTAGCTTATAAAGGGACACTGCTTTTTTTTTCTTTTATCCCAGTAAAAGCATTTTATGATGAATATTCCGATACGCTGAATGTGGCTTGTTTCAAGAATAAATCACTAGAACTTAAAGAAATGTCATTTAAAACAACAATACGGTTTAATAGTCAACCTATTAAATCTGGAGGACCTCACAAAATGATAAAAATTCCATGCTGGTGAGAGTGTAGGAAACAGGTTCAAACACAGGAGCGTATATTCCTGGATGAGTACTTCAGAGCCAAAGAATGATTCAATGTATTATGTGCATTCCTAAGCAGGTGTAATATCTACAACCAAAGGCAACAAAGTGACTAAACATTAAGCTACGGGAATATAAACTCAATGAGAGCTGGAATTATTTTGGAATCGTTCCGGCCCCGTGTTACCCAGCACCTAGGACAACTGTTATCACAGAAGGAGCAGTCAGTAGATATTGATATATATCTACATCTATCTATAACAACATACATGCATATATATAGTTATATGTATACATATGTAGTAACAAATATGAATTACAGTGTTTCATATCAAAAGATACCTACTGCTTAGTCATAGGAATGCAGGAAATAAAATATGATCTGATAATACAAAAGGATATGAGATCACCATTAAAAATTATGCTGTAGAAAAAAACCTTCTATTCTTTTTAGAAAAATATGTTTTTGATCAATTGTTAAATGAAAATAGCTGTTTTAAACAATACATACACTAAAATCTTAATTTTTCTATGAGGAGTATGTACAAAAAGACACAAAAAAACTGGGAGATATATACCAGAACGTTAACACACTGGTTTTTCTGGTTGTAGTTTACTGTTGATATTTTTCTCTTAATCTTCTAAATTCAGGGAAAAAATTGTAATGAGAATAGCAGGAGGTCAGTGAGCGGGCTGAGACGATGAGTAAACTCCCTCGAAGTGAGAAGAAAGAGACATTTTTCTGAGTATCTCTAGAAAGAAGATCCAAGACCAACAGGAGAATGGTGCTGAGAAGCAGACATCAATTTGGCACAAGCAATCAGAGTTGTTCAACAATAGGGTGTGCCACAAGGGGAGGCAGTTAACTCCTGGTCCTATAGCTACGTAAGCAGAGGCTAAGTGACCATCCAGGAAGGGTTAATACATTAGAAAAAAATCTTGGGCTAAATGAACTCTAAGTTCTACAGACCCAAGAATCAAAGATTCCATGAGCTGACTGGCAGACATCCCTCTACAAACCCTATTTGATATGATACAGATTTTTTTTTTTTTTTTTGGACAAAGGATGGGTTTCTATTTCTCCTTCTGCTTCCCGTGGTCTCTTCCCCTGTTGTTTCTTCTGTTTGTCAAGCCTCTCCGTAAGCTGTCCTTCTTTACTTGTTTACTACGTAGGTGATCAGAGTTTCATTCTTATCTATTTTTATGGCGTCTGGGTCTTCAAGTAACCTTTCTGGTTATAGACTGTGAAGTAACCTTTATAGTTATCATGAATCTTCTTAAAGTGATTTGGTTTTCAACCAGCTGAGCCTTCCCTTTACTAATGCCACAGGATACTTCTAGAAAACGGAGAGTATAGGATGACAGCCAAGAGCTGCAGAACAGAGAGGAGAAAGGGATTTATATATCCACTTGATGGTTTTGATGATGGTTGTTTGTAGCCAGTTAAAGTACCCATAGAAAAGTCATTGCCTTTCTTGAACTACCATACGTTGATCAGTATCTATTTATAACTTCAAATTTATGTTTGACAGGAAATTACAGAATAATTTTTATTCTGAGTTTGGAGCTAATTTTTAATAGTTGAAAGGAGCACCATTTAGATTCACAGTATGAACAAACTTTGTACGAAGCCAGTTATGTAGCATTCCAGTTCGTGTACATGAATCATGGTTTTTGAAGTTGTTTGGTCTTAAAGATAGTGCAGGGAACAAGGACCTAGTCTATACAAAGAGAGCATCTGATCTTTGGTTTGTAGTAACTTGATGTTGGACAATATATGACTCAACTCTCTTCTAGGCTTGGTCCCCCATGGTAGGTTAGAGTAGAAAATTTATTTGGTACAGATCCAAGTGCTACCTGAGGATAGCTTAACCTGCCTTGGAATTAATCTGGACCCAACTTTTCCTGCAAAAACTTACCTGGTCTTGTAGAGCAGTGAGAGGGTTCAGAACACATATTTGTTTTGTGACAAAACTACCCAATTTCTTGAGATATACTTGTTCGCTTTATAAAAGAACACAAAGTGCTAGCAAAGTGCCAAGTTCATCATTTGTGTGATCCATTTCTTGGAATACTTTGGAATAACCATGTGGGCTCTCTGGCAGGGAGTGAAGAAGAGAATGATAAAAGATGATAAAAACTATTCCAAATGGTATCTTCCATGGTAACTGAAGCAATGTTTTCAGGGAAGACTGCTGAAACATCACACTTCCCCCATTGCCAAGAACTCCTGGAAAATCACGAGGTAAGCAGATTGGGCAGAAGGCATTTGGGATGCTTCATCAAGCCTGCTGAAGTGCCTTTGAGCAATATCCCATTTCATTAGCTATTCAATGGAATGGGAATAAGAGAACAGGGATGCAGAGCTGACCAACAAAACAGAAGGTCACCGTAAGGAGACTTCTTACCCTGCTGCCCAATGCCAAGTGCCACTATTCACACATTTCCAGTTGGAAAAGACCCATCAGCAAGTTTCCAGGACAGGGAACTGGCATATACTCTTCCCCATTGCTCTCTAAAGCGTGTGGTCTCAGAAGAGTATGGAGGCTAATTGGGACACAGGGCACAGTGCCTGCAGTCCTTCAGGCTTCTCTTGGACTCATCAAATCAGTCCATGTGCTTCCTGCCATACCGTGAGCCTCAGAAATTCTGAAGATGTAGACAATAAGGGGCATGAAGAGGGAGAGATGATATGCAGAATGTGGTAGGACAGTTTGACCCATGCTTTGTTAAGAAGGTAAGCAAAGCTGTAGGCTTTTGAGAAGAATACCCAGAGATGGGATGATGAGAACAGTAATGAACATGATAAAGGCTGAGAAGCCACAGGGATATCAGACTGATCTGTTCCATGACAGAGGTATCTATATAAAGACTTTTAGATAATATTTTAATGCCAAGTTCTTTTCATTACTTTGACTGAAACGCAGGAGTGGACGTTAGCACGTATCCGGCATGTGGGCCATCTCTGGTACACTCACTTCCTTTTGCTTAGTCATGTAGCCAGCAGCAGAGCTGATCTCAACTAAGGTGGCTGGTACTAATTGTTAGTTTCCAATTACTAGTTGTTCAAGGTTTATCAAGTATTGTGACTTTAATTAGGGCCCTAAGATGTAAACTGCAATGTCTTTAACAGACACATTCCGATGGGGATAATTTGATGAGCCAGTTGCTGTTGTATAGTAATTGAAAACCAAAGAGAGATTCACATATGAATAGTAAATTAAGATGTGCAGTAGTAGCTGGGATTTATACCTGGACCGTTAGAGGCCTTAATGACCCCATAAAAGGGAATAAGGTCATTTGTTATTTAAAGGATCATAAGATATTGCATTTCATAAGGATATTGAGCATGCACAAGGTTAAAGCGTTCATGGGTGAGCCAGATTCCCCCTTTATTCCATTTATAAGCAGAACCAGAAGAGTTAGCACTTCTTTGTAATAAAGCTCTAAATTCCAGAATGACTTGCTGCTCTACGTCCCAAATCCCAAAGGGCAGCTGCTGCTGGGCTGGGCTTTGTAAAATGTTAGTTTCATCCTCAAACTCGGCACAGGCACTGAATCCTCCATTTTAGAACCAATTAAAGTGAATGGTTTTCCAATTTTCTGGGACAGATTGTCACAAGTGGCTGAATGGGGAGACCCAGAGGTCTAGAAAGGTGGTGGGGAAAAAGCCTAATTCTTGGTATACTTTGGGTCCAGTGGGTCTCATTTGAGGTTGAAGAAAAAATTAAAAGGGCTTAGTTATATATAGATGGGGGGGGGGGTTAATAGTGGAAACAGAACTCTCAATTACCCATAGAAACAAAGGGAAAATTCAAAATTGCAGATTATCCCGCTTAATATGTGTGGGCATTTGAAAAGTATGGTCAGCATTGTGTTTGCAGCCTTAATTATGTCTCCCTTGGGCTGCTGTTAGAGTTCGTGGTGTTCTCCTGACACACAACCTAACAGCAGGAAAGGAAAAGTGGGGGATTACCTTTGAGGCTTCTAGCCTGGGATTAAAATTTGGTTGTAGATAAACCCTTCTGTAGATAATGGAGAAGTGACAGCGATGTCTCTCCTATCTATGACACATTTTGTTTCCTTCCTTTTGTGGCAATAGGCGTGTCTGCAGACACAGGCACAGACCTTCCCAGAGAGCCCTGCCATCATTTCTGCTATCATCATCATGTGGTCTATGGATGTTTTCTGCAGCCAGGGTCTAAGCAGGCACAGCCTTAGCCTGTGGAGGGACAGTTTAGAAAATGAGGGAACAATTTCTCCAGGTAAGTAATTAGAACAACAGGAGCAAATCAGAAGACTTAAATGTTGCCATTTAAATGGAAATTCAGCCAGGTCCCCCACATGCTGCGAATTTTATCTGTACAACCTTAAAAGGCCCTGGTGATGAGACCCTTAGATGTGTGGCTACGATTGTCGCATTGATGTGATGGGATTCCAGGAAATATTTCTGGGGTGGAAAGATGATCATGCAGTCACATGTGGACTGTTATTAAAATGATCAGTTATGAATGATTTCAAACATGCAAGAAGGTACAGAAATAACAGATACCCATATAGCTACTTCTTCAGAATCATAAAATTTTGACAATTTCTTCTCTCTAGATTAAAAAAATAAAGCTATCAATATGGCTATGGTCAAGACAAAAATACACAGAGATGTCATTTTCCACTTCTCTGCTGGATTCTTCCAATGTGACTGAATTTCCTCCCAGCAAGGGTAGAGTCTTTTTCTCATTCCTCGAAACAAGGCTGACCTGGTGACTTGATTTAGCCAACGGAAGGTGACTCTTTGACTTGACGTGGTCAGTGTGTGAACCAGGTCTGAGCCTAGGCATCCGAGAAACCCTGTCAGCTGCTTTGTGAACAGGACTGGACTGTCCTGTTGGGTGATGAGAGACATGTGACCCTGTCACTCCCATCACCCAGTGACAGCCGCCATCCACCCCTCCCCATCTGCTAGCTGACTGCAAACGCATGAGTGAACCCAGCTAAGAACGGAGGAGCCTCACGGGTCCCAGCTCGAATCGTCATCCACGTAATCGTGAGCAATAATAAGTGGTTGTTATTTGTAAGCCACTAAGCTCTGAAGTGGTTTGTTGCGTGGCACTAGACCACGGATGGAATGGTAAAACCTACATTCTCCTCATATCTTCCCTCTCCACTTCCTTCTCCCCCTTGAAGTTTCCACTCTTTTGAAATTGGGGTCTGTCCTTCCAATACATACAAAGATACCGTAGATGTATACAAAATCAACAGGGTTATACAAAAATCAGTATTAAATACTATTCCTAAAATGGTGTATTAGGTGCTGCTCGGAGGAAAGATAAATCATACCATCCTTTGCCCCTTGTCTTTTCCAGTCTACTTGTTTTCATACATATCCATGGTGACACATGTGGATGTCATTTATTTTAAGTACTGTATATTTTTTCAGTGTATGAATACACCACACCTTATCCATTCCCTTTCTGCCAGAGTAGCGAGGAGCTGGGATGAAGGATCGTTCAGCCTTACCGTGCTATGATTCAAATAAATGTAAACAGGTAAACATTCTGTAAAGAGTCAGTCAGGATGAGGGGTAGAAAAGTTCATTCCTTTAGCCTTCACCTCTTAATTAACTGATGGTTCCGTTGGTCCTTGAACAGCATGGGTTTGAAGTGAACGCGTCCACTTATATGAGGTTTTTTTTTTTTTGAGGTAAATACAGTACAGCATTGTAACTGTATTTTCTCTTCCTGATGATTTTCTTAATAACATTTTATTTTCTCTAGCTTCCTTTGTCGTAAGAATACAGTATATAGTACACCTAATATTCAGAATTTGGTTAATAAACTGTTTATGCTATTCACAAGGCTGGGGTCAACAGCAGGCTACGGAGTACTTAGGTTTTGGAGGAGTCAAAAGTTATACGTGGATAAAGAAAAGTTGTACATGCATACAGAAAGGAGTATTATTTAGCCATAAAAAGAATGAAATCTTGCCATTTGCAACGACTTAGATGGATCTAGTGGGTATACTGGTAAATGAAATAAGTCAGTCAGACAAAGACAAATACCATCTGATTTCACTCATATGTGGAATCTACGCAACAAAACAAAACAAAACAATGAAAAGTAAAGAGATAAACCAACACATGGTGGACTCTTATAGAGAACAAACAGAAGGTTCCCAGAGGGGCAGTTTGGGGGGGCGGGGGGGTGAAATAGTTAGAGGAGATGAAGAGTACACTCATCTCGACAATTACTGAGTAATGTACAAAATTACTGAATCACTATATTGTACACCTGAAAATACAGAACACTGTATGTATGTTAACTAAGCTGGAATTTATTCTTTTTTAATTTAAAGTTATACATGGATTTTGAACTGTGCAGGGGTCAGCACCCCTAATCCCTGTGTTCTTTGAGGGGGACCTGTACGAACCAAAGGACATTCATTTCCGGGTACAAACATTTCTACATTATCAGGTCAGGATTCAGAAAAATAAGGCCAGGAATATTTAATTTAATGTCATTCACTAACCTTTAAGGGTTTTACACAAAACCACATAGTTTCACCTTGAGAAAACGGTGATTCAAGTGTTTCTTACAAAGGCACCTGTGTGGCTCCGTCAGTTAAGCTTCTGCCTTCGGCTCAAGTCATGATCTCAGGGTCCTGGGATCGAGCCCCACATTGGGCTCCCTGCTCAGCGGGGAGCCTGCTTCCCCCTCCCCCCCACTCCTCCCCCACTTGTGTTGTCTCTCTCTCTCACTCACTCTCTCTCAAATAAATAAATAAATAAAATCTTTTAAAAAATTAAGTGTTTAACAGCAAACTCACGGAGTTCCTTCATACTATATCCTTATTTCTATCCTTCCAAGAAGCGGTCCCTTCCCAAAGCTGGTAAGTAGAGGCTCCAAGTGCGACGGAGGCGCGCAGGCTTTTGCATCAGCACATCACTGTGTGTTGAGGTGATTTGTCAGAGTGTGGGGGGGGATGGGGTGAGGGGGAAAGTACCAGAGGGTGATAGCAAGAGTGATTACATGCCCATATCTGCCTGGGACAGTCCTGGTTTACACCTGTTGTTACCACACCATAATTAGTAGTGTCCCCTTTCATTCACAATATGGGCTCTGATTCAGATGATAAATGACATGGATACTGTGGTACCCATGGGGTACACTGTCCAGATCCCTCTCATGAAGGATTTGTTACTGCTTGTTGCGAACAAATGGCCTCTGGCTTTCTGCCGCTTTAGGGATGGCTTCAGCTTCAGAGACCTGCTTCAAAGTCATAATTCTTTCCAGGAGTTGCCCACAGAGAGTGACTTTAAGGAATTATAAAAGTCTTGCTCTTAGTTCATCCAAAGAACTCTGGACTTCTGGCTCAGTGTTCTAGAGTTCTGGGTAAGTAATGTACCCCTCCCACCCACACCTTCCGCCTCATCCCACTCCTGATCCCTCCCCTTTCACAAGAGTTGACCCCAGGGCACTCCACAACAAACATGCAAATTTCACTTTAGCACCTGTTTCTTAGGGAACCCAACCCAGAACAACTGGGATGAAAAGAGGGCTTTTTGAGCTGGGCCAACGTGATGATCAAGAAGTTGAGGGAAATGACTCTGATGAAAAGCCATGATCAATTGCCCAGTTTCCAAACCTGAGTTGGGTTTCCCAGGGAGATCCCCCTGACTGGAGAAGAGATGGGTCCCCTGGATAAGGGTGTTGCAGCAACTGGCCAGTGCAATGGCAACAATACCCTGACTTGATCTGCAAAGGGACCGATGGCCATTTTCTTGAGTGATTGCAAAGTAGGGAAAAGGGAATACATCAGCATCCCCAAAGCCACTGAACCCAGAATGCAAATAGACGCTGACACCCAGAAATCCAAAGCACCATCATGACACCCTTTTTGCACGGGGGCAGAGGGCAGCCAGGTTACAGATGCAGCCCTGGTCATCGTAGGCCCTTCAAGTCTACAAACTGATTTGGTAGTAATTTCTTTGGTCTCTGCTTATATAACCGAAGAACTCGGAAGAGGTAGCTGGTACCACCTTCTCTTTGAGTCCTTGGACTGTGGACAGGAGGGACCGCGGAGGGCGGGGAGGCCAAGCTGAGGCTCCCACAACCACAGGGGATACAGAAAGGACCGGACAATGATGCTAAGAATGCCAATACACCAAATCGAGCACAACACTGGGCTCAGACGTCAAAAACATTTCCTCCCCCATGCCGTCTTCTGCCAGCAAACCCAGCAGAATGGACTTGGAAGAAAACATGTACAGGTTGAGCAGGCCAACATGACTGAGGAGGTCCGCTCTGGGAGATGACTGATGTGCTCTTCCAGACATTGACTTATTGCTTAGAAACAACAATTATTTACTTTAGCAGAGCTACTTTTTATTAGAATAAAACGTCCCAGTCAGCTTATTGGTCTCTCTCCTTTAATAGCTGTTCTCCAGATAATCAATGACTTTTAACAGCCAGGCTCAGTTATCAATGTACACGAGTAAGCTTATTGATTTGACAGATACTTTTCTTCACTGGGCACCAATTATTGCTATCTGAATTGTGCCACATTAGGCTAGAAACACCATGTAATCTTGCTAGTTACTTAATGCATTCTGGTGATTGGCTTCAAGAAGCTTTATAATCACACTGTTGATTTGTGAGTTAACAATACTTTAAAATTCCACTGAGAGCTAAGAAGCAGAGTCTGCTTTAAAAAAGGTTAATAGAATAAGACATCCAATCTATTTCATTTTTGTGAGGATAAATGAATGGAAATTTTACAAGGCTATGTAAATCTTACCTACATTTTGTGTTCTATTGGAAGCTAGGGTATTTCTAAAATAGAAAAACCTCCCAATATTGATACCCGTAGTGCCATTAAAATGCAGACTATTTGATTTCATAAACATTCCTAAAATTAGAAATCATTAAAACGATTAAAAAGACATGTCTCTATTTCTGATTAAAAATGGAGAAAAATCAAGACTCAGAATGTCATTAATATTATTAACCCAGGCACTAGCCTAGCCGCTTAATTAAAATACAACAATATAAAAAAAAAAATGCAGTGAGGGCTCCAGCCAGGCAGAGCAGCCTCACGCTGGACAGAGGTTGTAGGAGGTCTGTGTAATGACACGTCCTCAGAGCCCAGAATTTAGCCCCTGAAGACATCTGACATTCCCTTGCTCTGTTGTTTGTACAACAGACTTTGTTAGGGCCGCTACCGATAAGACCAACACTCCTTTCCAGTCTGAATCTTTCTTGCTGCATTTTCTTTCCATCACTTATTCAGTGAATAATTGCCGTGTTCTTACAATCTGCCTTGCCACAAATCAGGCCCCAGTGATACCCAGTGGTGAGAAATATAATGATGCAAATGGAAGTGTTTCCTCCTTATACCCAGTCCTACCATCCATGGTTCTTTTCAAATAAAAATAACTTGATTGCTGCTACAGGGAAATGATTATGAATTTCAAGTGTACCTAGAATATCAATAATAATGGATATTTGGGGCCGAATTCTCAGTGTGGCTTACCTTGAGTCTGTATTTTTTAAAATTTGTCCAAATTCTGAAATATTAAAATTTTACATTTGAATGAATTATTAAACAGCATTGTAAAGTTCAGGATGCCCAGATAGAAACACATGTAGTTAATATTACATTTTATCAGAAGAATATGCTTCGTTTTTGCCCTCTTGGGGGACTAGGGTCTTTATGAAAATGGTCAGATAGCATTCTTTCAGTCCAGACATCCATATGCAATTCCTGGATGGGTTGAAGAAGTTGGGACTTTGTGAGAATACTAAAAATATTACAAGTGATAGGTGCCAAACTTAGGTAATGAGAACTATATACACGTTTTACTATAATTAATTTGGGTATAAATCTACATAAACACCCTCCATACATAGGGGGCTTATGTTCCAGATTTTTTTTTCGTTCCAGTTTCTTTTTATTAAAAAAGTTCTTAGTCGTTGCTTCTTCAGGTGTCCAAATGCACCGTAAATATATCTTTGTTTCTGGCTTTCGAAGGAGATTTGCAAAGGGCTAGCTGTCTCCTCTACTTGCTAATTCTGGAAAGAGTTCTGCAGATCCACTGGCCTCTGAATCTGTTTCTCTACTCTGAACACTTAATCCTGAACCGATGTTCTTTGTTATAATCACCAGCCATGTTTTATGGCTCTGGAAATACCCATGGAATTACATTTCACAACTTTTTCCTAGTGATTAGCTTTATGGAATATAGATGAGTTACCAAGTTCCCCACTTCCTTTCCTGGAAAAATGTGTCATATAGGACAAAGCTTGAGCCATAGACGAGTATAAGAAATACTGTGAGGAAGACCTAGTTAGGGTAGGCTAAGGGAGGGTAACAGTGTCAATGAAACAAATTTAAGAATATGGGAGGGCTCGAGTGCAATGGAAATTTATTACTTCTAAACTAAAGGTCTAAAGAAGGTATTCTCCATTAATGGAAGTGACCCCCCCTGTTCCCCATGAACCTGAGGAAGAGGCAGGACCACCCACACAAAGGAATGCATAGCAAGCAATGAGGAACATGAGGAGCAGCTGCCATGGGACTACGGACCTCTGATTTGTCCTGAATACATGGACAGTGTAGACCTCCAGGCTCCAGTATGACCTCAAGGGAGTGAGATCATACCCCTGAAAAGTGACCGGTGTTGGGCTTTTGGCTAATCTTGGTGGATGAGGCCCAGAGCCTAATTGTGTTTGATTTTGAAAACCAAAGAAAATTGACTTCGAGTTTTGTGGAGGAATTATCTGCCACATTTATATAAACCACAGTTTACTCCAACATGGCAATCTGAGGCTAATGATTCCGATCTTCTATGTTTTGGTCAGCTCCATTTTTGTCTCTAAGGCTATGTTGGTCTTTCTGTGAGGATGCTGGTGGTAATGTCTGTGCCTTCAGGAGATACTGAGGGGTCCTTTCCATTCTTGCCTTCTTATCCCCGTTACAGCTGTGGTCATATCCCTCAGCCCAGGCCACTTCTACTACCTTTTCCCTTCCCCTCACTGCTCTCCTTTTTGATTCTGCCAAGTTTCTCTCTCCCCCATCTGAAGACACCTGGTACTCCTCCTCTTCACCTACCATGGATCATTCCACTCTCCTCTTAGAGCTTTGCTGTCTTCAGGGAAACTTCACCTTCTCAAATGTTGCAGCACCTCTGGAAAGAATGCCTGCTGACTGGCTCTCGCACTTAGAGTTTACAGAGAGGTATAGTGGGACGCACGTTCTACTTCTGGTGGTATGAAGTCTCTTCCTCATTAGACTCTCAGGAAGAAAGAATCCCTTTTGGACAGATACATATAAACTATGAAAAAATTAGTTGTTATGCCATTACACATTATCTCCTGCCTAGAGTCACACTCCTACACAACCACCTACGGGCTATAGCATGCAGGCTTCCACCTTACAACGATGGAATGTTCAGGAGCTACATGGTGAAGACTCATGATAAAGACGTCAGGTCATAGAAACCAACAGTGTAAGAGTCTATTTCTTGCATGTAGGGCACGGTTTGAAGATAAATATCTTCATATAATGATCATTTGGAAAATTCATTTCCTGATTTTTTTGTGAACTAAATTCCAACAAGTCTTTGCTGCACACTGTATTTTCCAGACATCATTTAATTTTACTCTATTCAGGCCACAGGAGACAACATAGGCAACAAGGTACATCTCATGATAAATAGTTTGGGTTTATCTTTCAGCTTTGCAAGAATTTCTGAAAAATTCTGATTTTCTTCTTAAAATGATTTAATATATTGCACACAAAGAAAGGAACAAATTTCAGCATGGGTTGGGGGATGGTCATTAACGTTCAGAAATGTACCAGAATCAATTATGTGAAAATATTCTCTTTTTTTTTGTTTAAATTCAATTAGCTAACTTATAGCACATCATTGGTTTCAGATGTAGTGTTCAATAATTTGTCAGCTACATCTAACACCCAGTGCTCATCACAAGTAGCCTCCTTAATGCCCATCACCCAGTTACTCCAATCCCCACCCACCTCTGCTTGAGTAACCCTCAGTTTATTTCCTATAATTAAGAATATTCTATCAGAATAATCACAGCTGATCTAAATGGTTGATCATAAAATTAGGGTATGCGTGGTTTAATAACAGCAGACACCATGAACTGAGCACTAACATGTCAAGCCCTGAAGTCGGAACCTCATATGCAATAGTTATTCAGTCCTCACAAAAATCCTGCACACATTCGCCCCATTCTAGAGACAGGAAAACTGTGGTTCAGAGACATGAAAAGTGACATTCCCACTGTTCCACATCTAGAGAACATCAAGCTGGAATTCAACCCAAGGTGTTTTTATTCCAAATGCCACACGCTTCATCACTTTACCACCTCCATGAACTTTGTGCACGTCTGGGCAATTTTCTACTTTTTTGGAGTTGCATTTTTAAAATTTTTTTTGTAATTCAAGTATGATTAACATGCAGTGTTACATTAGTTTCACTTGTACAATATAATGATTCAGTAATTCCATACATTTCCCAGCGCCCATCAAGGTAAATGTACTCTTCATCCCCTTCACCTATTTTACCATCTCCCCATCCACCTCCCCTTGGCCAACCATCAATTTGTTCTCTTTCTCTCTTTTTTAGTATTTTATTTATTTATTTATTTTATAGAGAGATAGAGACCACAAGTAGGCAGAGCAGCAGTTAGGGGGAGAGGGGGAAGCAGGCTCCCCACTGAGCAGGGAGCCCAATGCAGGACTTGGTTGCAGGACCCTGGGAATATGACCTTTGTTGAAGGCAGCTGCTTAGCCAACTGAGCTGCCCAGGCACCCTGTTCTCTCTTTTTAAGATTCTGGGTTGTCTCTTTTGTTCTTTGTCTATTAGCTTGTTTTGTTTCTTACACTTCACATGATTGAAATCATATGATATTTGTCTTTATCTGATTAACTTATTTCACTTAGCATTATACTTTCTAGGTCTATCCATGTTGTTGCAAATGGCAAGATTTAATTCCTTTTTATGGCTGAGTAATATTCCATTAAAAATAGATTGCCTCTTCTTTATCCATTCATCTATCAATGGACACTTGGGTTGCTTCCATTTGTTGGCTGTTGTACATAATGCTGCAAGTAACAGAGGTGTGCATCCATCTTTTCAAATTTGTGTTTTCATTTTCTTTGGGTAAAACCCAGTAGTGGCATTACTGGATCATGTGGTAATTCCATTTTTAATATTTTAAGGGACCTCCACACGGTTTTCCACAATGGCTGCACCAATTTGCATGGCCATCACCAGTGCATGAAGATTCCTTTTTCTCCACATCCTCGCTAACACTTGTTTCTTGTGTTTGTGTGTATGTGTGTGTGTTTTAATTTTAGTCACTCTGACAGGTGTGAGATGGTATCTCCTTATAGTTTTAATTTGCATTTCCCTGGTGATTGGTGAAGTTGAGCACCTTGTCATGTGTCTGTTGGCCATCTGTATGTCTTCTTTGGAAAAATGCCTATTTAGGTTTGCCCAGGTTTTTGGCGTTGATTGTATCTATTATTTTTATATTTTAAATACTACTCCCTTATTGGATATATAATTTGCAAATATCTTCTCCCATTCAGTAGGTTGTCTTTTTGTTTTGTTGATGGTCTTCTTTGTTGTGTAAAAGATTTTATTTTGGTGTTTGGTATAGTCCTAATAGTTTAATTTTGCTTTTGTTTCTCTTGCCAGAGGGACCTATCTAAAAAATATTTCTATGGCCACTGTGTCAAAGAAATTACTGCTTGTATTTTCTTCAAGGAATTTTATGGTTTCAGGTCTCATATATGTGTCTTTAATCCGTTTTGAGTTTACTTTTGTGTATGATGTAAGAAAGCATTTGACAAAGGACATCGATTCACAATTAAAAACTCTCAACAAAATAGATTTAGAGGGAACATACCTCAACATAATAAAGTCCTTATATGACAAACCCATAGCTAACATCATACTCAACGGTAAAAAACTGGTGGCTTTTCCTCTAAGATCAGGAACACAACAAGGATTTCTACTCTCACCACTTTTATTCAGTGTAGTACTAGAAGTCTTAGCCACAGCAAAAAGAAATCAAAGGCATCCAAAGTGGTGAGGAAGTAGTAAAACCATCACTATTTGTACCTGATGTGACACCATATATAGAAAACCCTAAAGAATCCACCAAAAAAACTACCAGAACTGCTACATGAATTCAAAAAAGTTGCAGGATATGAAACTAATTTATGGCAATATGTTGCATTTCAATATGCTAATAATGAAGTAGCAGAAAGAAAAATCAAGATTATTTCATTTACAAATGCACTAAAAATAATCAAATAGCTAGAAATGAACTTAACCAAGGAGATCAAACACCTGTCCTTTGAAAACTATAAAACACTGATGAAAGAAATTGAAGATGACACAAACAAATGGAAAGGTAGCCCATGCTCATGGATTGGAAGAACCTATATTGTTAAAATGTCTACACTACCCAAAGGAATCTATAGTTAATGCAATCCCTATCAAAATACCAAAAATAACACAGAACTAGAACAAAAAATCTTTAAGTTTGTATAGAGCCACAGAAGACCTTGGATAGCCAAAATAATCTAGAAAAAGAAGAGAAGTAGAGGTATCACATTGCCAGATTTCAAGATACATTACAAAGCCGTAGTAATCAAAATAGTGTGATACTGGCACAAAAATAGACACAAAGGGGGCACCTGGGTGACTCAGTGGGTTAAAGCCTCTGCCTTCAGCTCAGGTCATAATCCCAGTGTCTTGAGATCGAGCCCCACATTGGGCTCTCTGCTGAGTAGAGAGCCTGCTTCCCTTCCTCTCTCTCTGCCTGCCTCTCTGCCTAATTGTAATCTCTGTCTGTCAAATAAATAAATAAAATCTTAACAAAAATAGACACAAAGATCAACGGAACAGAACAGAGTCAAAAAATAAACCCATGTGTTTATGGTTAATTAACCTAAAACTAAGAAGGCAAGAATATACAACGGGAAAAAGTCTCTTCAACAAACAGTGTTGGGAAAACCGGAAAGGTTCATGCAAAAGAATGAAACTGGACCACTTTCTCACATTGTACGCAAAATAAACTCAAAATGGAGTTGCATTTTGGGTATTCACTAATGAAGAGTTTAATTTTTCTAATTGTGCCTACTGTCTTCTCCCTCTCTAGTTTTCTAACTATTCATAGTGAGTGGTTGGGAGATAGCAGCATAACATTTACAATTCATTTTTTTTAAATATAAAGAAATTAAAACTAATTTTGAAAATTGGCGGCATTTCACCAAACAACATGGACCAAAATATCATGTTGGATTTTCAATGAGAATCTTTCTTCTTGTATGTAAAGTTTTAGAAAGAAAAGTGGATCCCTGGCAGAAGCTAATGGTTAATGATTAAGGGCACTTAGCTCGTGTTGATTGAAAGGACTCAGGGTGGAGTTCAATTGAATTTTAACCAGGTTTTGGGTGGTCCATCAAAAGAGTGAGTGTGCCTTCTCGTTTTCCCAGGACTACCCCCAAATTACATCCATTCTCCCTGCTTAAATATCAATGATGTGCCTCTCTCAAAAATAATTTGATGTGAGTAGTAATTTTACCACCATCCCTTCCATGAACAACCCCTCCCTGGATAAACATAAAGACCATCATTCTTAAGAGTCTGGCACTCTAATGTGGCATATGAACCTCGCATTTCATTGGAAATCAAAGTCGGGTGCAGAGACCAGGAGGAATCTGCAGAGTTGTCAGCTGCCGGCACCTCTGATTGAGTTTGGGAAAACAGATCAGTTCAAAATCACTAGCCTCTCAGGGAAAACTGCAGGATGATCAATTCCAAATACCACATATCTCTGGGAGCAGACGTTATCTATACATTTGTTTCTTCACATCCTCTTCTCCACATGTTCCCAGCTCCTCACTCAAACAGCTATTAACAATAACTCCAAGAAGCAGTGGGAACTAATGACAAGTTTCATCCCCTCAGTTTAATAACCCAGCCCTAATTCTCCTGTATTCATTATCCCCCGGCACCAAACCGTTTCCATTTGCACACCAAAGCAATCCTCCATATCTTTAGTGTTGATGTCAGCTTGATCTGCACTGATCACTTTCATTAAGAATACACATTTACTGAGTAATGTGATCCAAAAACAGATGCTTTCCAAATAAACCACTCATTGTATTGATGAAAAGGCACTGTCGTGAAGGTCAAAAGCGCTTGAGTTTTTCCATTTACCAAAGGGAAAATAGATAAAGAATGACTACCTCATAAATTTTGTTATTCATTCAACAAACACACTGGCCATGTTTGAAGCAATGGGATCATTGGTAGGACACAAAGATGAACAACAAAGCATAGAGCAAACTAGAACAAACTCTTAAGGGGGCAGTTGCCCAGTGGGGGAGAGTGTAAGAATTTTACCTCCTGAAAGAAGGGGATCTAGGACATTGTGCCCTGAGTGGGATCAGAGGAGGCCTGGTTTCTACACTATGGAGGGGTCAGTGTTGGCTCACTGGCTCCAGAATATAGAAAATGGGGAGACGTGAGAGACAAAAAAGGCAGAGTTAAGAGTTAAGTGGACAGTGGCACTGAAAAATCATCACAAGGGCATTGTATTAGACTGCTAGGGCTGTTAGAAGGTTCCACACACTGATGGGATCACCCCATAGAAATCTATAATCTCACAATCCTGGAGGCTAGAAGTCTGAAATCGAGATATTGGTAGGGTTGGCTCCTTTAGAGAGCTCTGAGGTGGGATCTGTTCCTGTCTTATTAGATTAGGACCCACCATAATGACCTCATCTTAATTTAACTAATTACATCTGCAGTGACCTCATTTTCAAATAAGGTCACACTCCAAGGTACTCCAGAGGTGGGGGAGTGGTTATGACTTCAGACACCATTCAGCCCCTAACAGAGCCACACAAAAAGGCGGAATGAAATAGCTAATAGGACAGAAAATGTAGGTGGATAGAGCAGGAGACCCGACAGAGCCTCGGCAGAGTCCTGGAGGCAACGGCGTATCAACTTTTTGTTTTTTTATCTGGACCTCTGAAGCTTGAGGGACTAAGGTGAGGAGCCCATTGGAGGAGAGATACAGACATTTATTTCCCCGGGGGTTAGAGCAGAAGAGCTGTCCTGGGAGGGGAAAGTGTCTAGTGTTCTGAGATCCCTAGAAAGGATCGTACTCGGTCACCCCCAAGGCTCATGCACCCTGTTCCTCTGTTTCACCTGATACTCCAAGGGTCATAAAAAAACTAGTTACCCTCTCTTATTTAAGCTTAACCATTCACAGGACACTAAACTTCCAGGAGCTGCTTTTGGTCCTATAATACACAAACTCTTCAGACACTTCGAAAAAGATTTGCTTTTACTTGTTGGTGTGAAGAGGTGGGTGTATTATGTCCATACGTGTTCTGCCTACTGTGTGAAAGGCACTTTTTTTTTTTTGCTTTTATTCTTTTAACCTCATTCAAGTTTCATGGGGTCAATACACCTTTTCCTAGGATTTCCTAGTATTTTATCTCATTCAAGTTTCATAGGGATACACTTTGTCCTAATCTTTCCTAGTGTTGGTAAATCCGCATGTCTTTTCAATGTTATCTCCAGACTATATGTCAAATCAGTCCCCTTTTTTCTAAGGTCCTTACCACAGTAGATTTCAGTGGGTCTCAGAGTGTGCTCTCCAAACAGCAGGATCATTGCAAACTTGTTAGAAATGCAAAATTTCCACCCAGCCTCTACCTTCATCACTACCAGACCTACACGACCAGAAACAATAGGGGTGGGGCCCACAAATCTGTGTTTTAACAGCTCCCCTGATGATTCTGGTCACTAGGACAATGTCATTTCGCACCTGGCTTGATGCTCTGGTCTCCTAACTAGTATCCCTACTTAACTCTCTTCTCCATAGAAGAACCAGCATGAACTCCCCAAAATTCCCATCAGATTGTTGCATTCACCTGCTTACAACTTTTAAAGCAAAGACTTCCCACTTCACTTAAAATAAAAGTGAAGTTCTTACACTAACTTGAAAAACTTTGGGTGATTTGTCCCCTGGTGTCCCACTTCTCACAATGCTAGGAATACCAGTATTTTAATTAATAAAACATGCTAAGTCAGCCTTGTTTGCTCTTGTATCCTTAGCACTGGTGCATAAGAGACATTTACTCAATATTTATAGAGCCAAACACTTAATTGAAAAAAGTGTCCTTTATCTACCCTGTTTGGGATTTTATAGAATCCAAATTTGCCCCTTCTTAAGTTTTGTAAGCTTATATTTTAAAGATCCCCATTCTTAATTTGTCCCCGCCACATGTCTCCATCCTTTGGATTATTCCAGTTAATCGTTAGTAAACGCTACAAAAAATTAACAAAGCACCTAGTAGCACAATAAAATAAAACATGGGCTCCTCCCCAGAAGTTCCTATGCTAGTAGAAAATCAGACATGTGGGGGCACCTGGGTGGCTCAGTGGGTTAAAGCCTCTGCCTTCGGCTCAGGTCATGATCCTAGGGTCCTGGGATCGAGCCCCACATTGGGCTCTCTGCTCGGCGGGGAGCCTGCTTCCCCCTCTCTCTCTGTCTGCCTCTCTGCCTACTTGTGATCTCTGTCCGTCAAATAAATAAAAAAAAAAAAAAAAGAAAATCAGACATGTGAACACCTTCTTTAAAAAAAAACAAAACAAAAGAAAACAAAAAAACTTTATGGTAGGTAATATAATACATGGCAAAGAAGGTAATAATTGAGCTGGGTCCAAAAGGAAAAGAAAGAATTCTCCAAGTAAAGAACTGTGGAAGGATATTTCTGACAGAGGAACAGCATGTGCAAAGGCACTGAGCTAAAAAGAAAACAAAAAACCAAGTTCAGAGTGGTTGGTCTTGGGGAAGAGATGCTGCACATGAGGCTGAGGTCTGAGGGTAGACCCTCCACATACTAAAGGACCCTGTAAACAAGGGAGTTTAGGTTTCACTCCAGAACATTGGAAGTTCCATATTGTTTTCCATAGTGGATGCACTATTTTGCATTCCCACATTCCTACCAACACTTGTGTGTATGTGTGTGTGTGTGTGTGTGTGTGTGTGTGTGTGTGTTTTAATAACAGCCATCCTAACGGACATGAGGTGATGCCTCATTGCATTTTGGATTTATATATCCCTGATGATGAGTGGCACTTTCATTTTTCATGGAAGAAATCAGATTTTAATCTGGACAGGGGTAGGATCATCTTTGAGTTTAGGGTCCCTCTGGTGGTAATGTGGGGGATGAACTAGAAAGAAAAGAGACAAGAGGCGTGAAGCTCATCCAGGAGGCTATAATTTCGGAACATTCTCTGCTTCTCTCCCTTGTTCCCTATGTGGAATGCACATGGGGGTGTCCTCGTCACTTTAGACAAGGTGATGATCCACACGGGCTTTCTCGTTCCTTCAGATGCTCTAGATATAGTTCAAACTGTTGTCAGTTTTGGAACTAGGTGGGCTCTATGTGAAGCAACATACCTTTGAGCCCACTGTGTGCTCTGTCATCCAATGAAACTCCTCTGGAGCCCCTATCCCATGCTGTCTATAGACTTCTTTACTGACAGCGGCCCCAATGACTGCAGGATTGCATGTTCCCTAGTCCTGCCTGGTAAGACTTCAGCCCGCCTGCCCATCCGTGCCTTCTTCCTAGTACTTGTGAAGCCCCCACCTTTTATGCTATAAGAGACATTGAGGAGTATCTAATATATTCTACAAACAGAGAAATTGACAGTGAAATAAATTATTTGCCCCAAGTTATACACCTTAGTAGTATAAGAGGTGGGACTTGACTCTTACCACCACGAATTATTTGTGCCCTAAGTGGTATCCTGTGGACACATGGAAGCATGGGGTGAATAATGACAGCCACAGTAATGACCCTGTAGCAGTATGCATGGTGACTCACAGCTTACGAAGTGATTATTATATACATTATGTTATTTTAAACTATAAGAGGTAAATATCCTAATCATCCCCAGTTTATTGACAATTACAGTGAAATTAGAGAGATCGAATGACTTGCTGAGTTGTCCATAGTCTGGGCTGGCTGAGAAGACCCCCAAATTCAGATACCTTGACTTCTAATCTATACCTTTCCTATCACATTCCATGGCCTTGAGTGCACAATAGGCTATAAATGAATGCTTGCATCTCCCTGACACAACCTTTAGGTACCCTGGGTTTGCGTATGTTAACACTTTCTAAGGCGATGAGGATTTGAAACTGTCCGTCTACTAGTTGACTCAGCACACTGACTTAAATTAGGTAGATGAGCAACAGCTTGATTAAAAAGAATGTGAAATCAGAGGCTCTGAATAAGTAAGATTCTGATAAATTATAACAAATCAGTAAAATAAGCAGAGGGAAATTAGAGGGGGAATAAGAATGAGAAAAATATTATTAAGATGATATTCCAAAATACTAGGTAAGAGAGGTTGCATAGATGCAGTGGAAATTCTAGGGAATATCCCCCAGTGCAACAAGAAAACAGCCGACAAGAAAACCAAAGTGTGACGGTTCCGGTGTTTAAGCAGACCCAACACAGAGACATGTACATCACTACCATCTCCAGAACCCGGGCCAATGTCAAGGATCTCTCAGAATGTCAACAATGTCTGGTATTTGAAATTACATTACGCCTCTGTGAAGTTTGCTAACTCACTACACGAAGGACTTTGTTTTTTCCAATGATAAAATTAATTAACAGTGATACCTGCTATTTAGGGAATATTTAGCATCAATGAGCAGCAACCACAATAGGTACTTTCTATGCATTCTCTCACTTGTACCCCCTGTCATTATTAACGTTTCCAGGTTTTAGGTAAAGAAAATGAAGCTCAGAGAGGTTAAGCAATTTGCTTAAGGTCACACAGTTATTAGGTGATGAGGTCAGGATTTGAACCCAAGATTGTCTGAATCCAGGTGTAGGCTTTTAGAGACTAGAATTTAGGGGGAGGGGAGTAAGTTTGCATAAGAACTGGTATGAATTTTACTTGTAAATCAACCTTTTTACAGAATCATTCTCTCTGAAATAGCAGCCTCTAAAAGACAGAGTCTGGTTTTCTCTTCTATTCAACCAATGGGTACATGGAAAATGAGGGATCAAATTTCTTAAAGTTGTTAGGTTCTAACTGATTTTTAAAATAGCCCTGTTACTTGTATTCACTTACACCAAGCTACTAACCATATTTTTGAGTGTATATTTTTCTGTAGCAAATTATCATCAAACTGGTGTCTTTTATAGAAAATATCAAAAATATATTAAAAAATCTAAACATGATTTTCAAAAGTTACAAGAAGATGTATTTATTTTTTGTGCACGTCTCACAACAGCACAAGAATTTTGGGTGCATATTCTACTTGACCCATACGTGTGGTCTGGCATATATTTTTCTATCATCAGGAACTCTGGCTTTGTGAAATGAATGAATGTCACAGGGATAAATGAGAATGATGATATGGGTTATTGATTCCTAGAAGTATCTAAGATGATTCACCATAAATCATGAATTATATTTTATTCTTCCATTTTAATATTTTAATCATAACTCTCTAGTCTTAAGATGGTGTATCTTGCCCAAGAATCCCATAACCTCAATTCATTACAGAGTGTCCTTGAAGACAGCAGTCAGATAGAACAGTAATTCCCCTCTTAGGAATTGGACCGTCTAGAGCACTTGTGACTTGCCTAAGGAAATGGAATGGAAGTTTCCAGAAAGCAGCTTCATCTCATTAGTAAGTCTCACCACCGGCATCGGCAGCCCCATGATCTAGTGTGGAGATCTTCAAACTGTGGCGCACAGGCCAATTGGCCTGCAATCTGATTTTCTAGGTCTTGTGAGCCAAGGACGGTATTTACATTTTGAAAGGGTTGCAAAAAATCAAAAGAAGAAGAATATTGTGAAAATTACAGGAAAAAAAAAAGAAAATTACAGGAAATTGAAACCTCAGTGTCTTTAAAGAAAGTTTTCTTGGAATACAGCCATGCCCATTCATTTCTGTATTGTCTGTGACTGTTTTGTGCTACGAGGGTGGTTTCCACTGAGACTGTAGGGACTATGAGCTCTAGGGCAGTCCCGATTTCCCTTAACAGAAAAAGTTTGCTGACCCCTGATCAGGAGCCTGGCCTTCACATCTTCAGAAGGTGCTGGACACAAAAAAATACATTTGACAAGACATTGCTCTCACTGTTGCACTGAAAACTCACAATCACTCACTCTCAAACATTTACTGAATGTGTACTATGAGGCGGTCTCTGCGGAAGGCATGTGAAATGCAAAGTTAGGAGGATACCGTCCCTGGTTGTAAGGAGCATATGGTCTCTCCAAGAAGGACATAAGACACACCAAAAACATAAAAGCCAGAGGCCAGGACAGAGATATCAGGCCAGACTGGTGTTTACAATGGGAACTAGTTAAGAGCCTTAGCGAGGTAACTTTTTGACATAATTCTTCAGAAGGAATCAAAGTCGGGAGTCAAGTTAATGGTCCCTTCTGGGTAGTCTGGGGCTTATTTATTCACAATTAGCCATTTGAGTATTCTTCAGTCTTTGAATGGCAAGCAAAAGAATCTTGAGGCTTTGTACACAGAAATAAATAAAAAACGTCTCTTTACAAAGAAAAAAAAATAGTTGTGCCTGAAGGAGTATACATTTGTGTTGGGTTGAGAGCTGTGGGACCTGGGAACCATGAGGTCACAGTGGCCAGTTAACTGCATTTTTTGGAATCCTTCATAATGACCTCATTGTCATAAATTCTGTCAGTGATTTATTGCCATGACAGAAATCTTGATGAACCCATCTCCTTTGAATATGGCTATCTTAAACCCTTTCCTTGGTGCTGCCCTGCATTTTCCATCACTGCCACCTTCTTTCCAGAAGCAGCAACCCAAAGCTCAGCCCTCCTGAAGAAAGGACTAATAATGGCCTGTGGAGGCCAAGGCGGGCTGCCCTCTGCATGCATGCCCCATTAACCTCCCTCCCTTGAAACTTTATCACTGGGTCTTTTATTTCCCATCATTTTCAAATTCCACTTGCTCTGTGATCATTTGCCTAACAGCCTAGAGAGAGATGACATTATTGCTGCTATCTCTTTTTTACAGATAACAGAATGGAGGTAAAGAGGACCCGGAAACTTGTCCACATGTTATGTAGAATCAACCATTAGAGAACTGTGAGTTCAGACTGTAGGTATTCACGGAGGGTGAGCAATGAACAGCCACATTTCCCTTCCCCCCCCGGTATCCAAGCTCTCAGGACTATGTGCTTGGCAGGAACTAGCATCCTCACCAGTATTTGCTGACTCCACGGAGTCACTGCCTGCCCTTTTATCAGAAAGTTACTCATTTTCTCTCACTATTTTTACATAGGTGTCTTTTTCAGACTCAGTTATTACCGTGCCCGGCAACAAACATGTACTAAGCAGTGACCACATGTCTTATATTATTAGGGATTATGAAGGATCAAAGAGAAGTATCATGCTACCCCCATCCCTGGGGAATGTGGGACCTTTTGCAGAAGTCAATGAACCATCTAAGAAATCACGTGGAAAAAAATCTTAATGATCAATCAATTTTTAAATTCTCTCTAGGTGTATCCTCTGATAAGTATATTAAAGATTGACATTGGATGCTAAGAAGAAGGTACTTCCTTGTGGTTATGGATTGTCCTTCAGAAACCTGAAGTCCTATTGTACATCTTCAAAGAGCCCAGGAGACAACAGGAAATAAAGAAGATAGAGTGGCAAGACATGAGTCCCAGTCCTGGCTCTGCCATCGATTCATTCTGAACAAATCATATCCACTCACGGAGCTTACTTTCTTCCTCTGCAATATGGAGGGTAGAGAAGAGATAATGCTCTGGGTTCTTCCTGTACATACACAGGAACACCAGAGCCCTAGCTCCCTTGCATCTAGAAGACCGTGTGGCACTGAGGTCTGACCCATGAAACATGGGCCACTTCCAACCCTGGACATAAAATGGAATCCCTCGTGTCATCTTCCACCTTTTCCAAAGGACTCTAAAAATGTCTGAAATGGTGGACAGCCTCGCGCTAGAAGAAGCATGGATGCCTAAGTTCACGGTATGAAGGAGATTTGCCAACTGGGAGCCTTCAGGTCAGACTTCGTGTGAATAAGGACAAATCCCTTTTCTGTCATGTTACTACAACCGTGAAATTGTGGCAGCAATTAGTCTATCCTCATGAGAACAGATATGTTGGTCTACGGTTATCTTCAAGGATGTTTCTAACATGAAAATTTGTATTCTTTGGTAATTCTACTACATCCTTTCTTTTCTTTTGCAAGATCTGATTGGACAGTATTTGGACTATGGTTTCCACTGTCTTCTCTTAATTAACATATGCACAAAGTCCCAATCCTCCTATGAGCTTTAGACATCAGACTTGCCTCTATTATTTGGAACTCATCACAAAACCATTTGGTATCTGCTATGGACTGAACATTTTTGTGTCCTCAAAATTCATATGGTGATGCCTTAACCTCCAAAGAGGTGGTGCCTTGGAGAGGTGATCAAGTTTAGACAACCTCATGGGTTATGAGGGAGCCCCCCCCATAATGGGATTAGTGCCCTTCTAAGAAGAGGAAGAGACACCCCAGCTGCCTCCCTCTGCATGCAAAGATATAACAAAAAGACAGCCATCTGCAAGCCTGGAAGAGGGATCTCATGAGACAACAAACCTTCCAGCACCTTGATCTCAGACTTCCCAGGTTCCAGATGGTGAGAAATAAATATCTATTGTTCAAACCACCCATCGATGTCATTTTGTTACAGCAGCCCAAGCTGACTAAGATGGTATCTAACTCAAGGAGTGATTCTTTTTCAATTGTAATCTTTTCACAAAACAACTAAAAAGAGTTACTGGATTGGTTTGTTTTTTCATTTCTGCAAGGATATTTCCAAAAGTACAAGGCTGTGAAAGTTATATCAGTCGGCAAGATCTGCATTGGTGCTGGTCTCAAATACCAACCATCACCCCTAAGTTCTTCCCTTGATTCTTTTAGCAGAAAACACCCAGATGTAAGATGGGCATGAGCTTTATCTATGGATTGAGCCAGAGAGCCAGAGAGGTCAGACATCCTGGAATAAATGCAGTGCAATTTTCAGGAGCTCCAAAGAAGAGGCCATGTGCTCGCAAGGCTTCATTCCTCTGCTGACTCCCTCCCCCACCCCCTTTCCCTTCTCCCCCCTTCCTCCCTTTCTTTCAGGTCTTATTTACATGCTTATTTACATGGTTGATTTTATCAACCAAAAATGAAAAACATAATAGAGGAAAAGGGAAAGTGAGACAAGATAGGACATAGCAATTGTCTGCCTTTCTGACAGATGATGTTTGCATTCCAGGATCATTAACTGTACATAGAAATAGCAGTGTGTGTGTGTGTGTGTGTGTGTGTGTGTGTGTTTTAATAAGTCAAACTTGATGTGTGAGTCTGTGGCTGTTTAATTTATCATGATACTAGATTGCAGGGCACACCTGTGTGAGTACACACTTCTGGATATCGCTGTGCATAAATACAGCTAGCTGGATCCCAGTCTGTGCAGACCTGGCAGCAGTCCAAAAAGGAAATTTTCATTGATCTTCCAGTTTAATTATATCTGTGGCGATATCTACTACCTTGTGAATCATCATGTGGGCTCGTTAGGCACCTGTTCTCTCTCCACTTGCAAGGAAAATGTTTCAATTAGAATAAAAAAATGATTAAAGATTTTTCCTCTTCATTTCTTGCCCTAGGTAACTGGGAGAAAATTGACATGAATATGCAGCTAGTCAGGCGGAGAGCAGGTCAAATCACAGACGGGAACTTATTAGCTCTGTTCCATTTCCCCCAATGCACTCCCACCTTTCTAACCCACACACGCAAATCAAGCATTCATTATATGGGTGTCACACACATATTTTTTACTCAAATGAAGGCTCCACAAAGCATTGTGAGTCAAGACGTTGCATTATTTCTTTGGTCCTGGCAAGTCTGATGGCAGGATTTGTGAGTGGCTGAAGTGGCAACCACTGGTGATCAAACACCATGGGATATAGAGTGAGAGGATACCCTGTAAATATCTGGCATGTCAGCCTCTGTTATTATGTACCTCTGGGTAGTATATCCAGCAAATCTTCACACCAGTGCTGATGAGAGGTACTGTTAGTTTCATTTCTTTGATGGGAAAATGGAGCCATATTCACAGTTAGGTGGGTTTGGTTCCAGTGTCTCTCCCGGATACGTAAGTGTCAACGCTCATTGTTGTGAGCCTCTGAGACTTTGTGGTTCTCTGTCATGCTGCAAACTAACAGAGGCAGCAAAGACATGCCATGAATCCCACTCTCTCATGTTGGCTTTCTAGGTGGAGAGTGGACAAGGGCTAGGGGAACGGAAGTTATCAGCACTCTTCATCCTCAGTATGAAGTCTCTTACTTCCCTCCAGTTTGGGTAAGGAATAAATATGACAACTAAGTCTGGATGGTGAGCGGGCTGCTATATGGGAGCTGTTTTTCAGTCCTCTGAAGAATCATCTCAGGACCATGGTGGACAATGGGTTTTAGCAAGAGTTCTGACGGCTAAGGCTTGGTAGGTTAAGAATAGATGAAATTAAGAATTTTACTTCAACTGGACAATTAGCAATCCAGACAGCAGTGACGTCCATGAGGGTGATGGACTAGTCTGCTTATTCAGATTTTACCCCCTCAACATACCTGAGGAAGAGCCTGGAAGGCACCAACACACTGGGACTATCACCTCTTCACTAAAGCAGAATGATTATTCTATAGCAGTGGCTGAACACAGACAATGGAATGCAGTAAGCCCTGGTCCCCAACACAGGGCCCAACACATACTAAGGGCTTTGACAATGTAAGCTTCACCTTCTCGACCTATCATGGATACTTAATACATATTCATTTTAGTTACAAGAATTGAAACCATAAACCAGAGTCAGCGTAGTCCGGTAGATCAGACCCAGGTAGAATCAGAACCTGGCGACTTCCCAGTGATCACCTGTCGGGGCAGTCAGTGTTAGGGAAAGAGGCAGTGGGTAGTTCCGTTCATGCCCCAACTCTGTGTCTGGTGGGGGCTTTGTTGCACCTTGACTATAGGGTTGCCCAAAGAGCTTGCTCTGCCCAAAAGAATGTTAGAGGGTGGGTGGGATGCGACCAAAGGCTTGGAAGCTACCTGCATAATTGAGCTTGCTCTATAATAAGAACTTGCTCTACAAGTGACCCTTCTGGTCCAGGCTGAGGATGAGACGCATGTGACACAGAGTCAGTCCCCTGGAGCTGTCCCAGCGCCGCCCAAGCAGAATCAGCCAACACTCAACTGACCCCAGATGTAAGCTAAATAAATGCTGGGTGTTGTGTACCTCTACGAACTTATGATCACCTGCTACGCGGCAAACAAATACAGACAGTAGAGGGACTCCAGTAATCCCATCCCCTCCTGCTGGCAGCTGAGATGGAGAAAGCGGACGATGGCTAGAAAACAGACAGACGGCAGCAGCTTCAGCCTCAGTGAGAAGCCTCTCTGTTCCTTCCAGCTCAGATAAGAGCCCATCAATAACTGTAGTCGAAATCATAACACTCTGGGTCTGGCAGGAGGAGTGGCGATGAGCATATTTTACAAATGAGAAGCTGAAAGTGTCATGGCTGGTCCGAAGCTGCCCAGATGGTGGATTTGCACTTCCATTTGTAGTTGCTGGATTCTCTGACTATGACCTTTCTCAGCAGAACAAATAAGCCTGGCAGAAATGGGGGATGTTGAATGAGAGAGATCAGAGGGAAAAAGTGAAGTCTGGCTCAGGCTGAACTACTGACAGAGTGAGGCCCATGTCTCCACTTTCTAGAATATGCTCCGTGCCACTGGGGGCCTTGTGACCCACCGTGGCGGGGAGACTTCCAATTCTCTGCTTTATGCAGGGTACATCGGGGAGGCAGCCTTGCTCCTTGTAAAGCTTCTCCTGTGAGTTTCCTCCTCCAGGGAGTATCTTATTATGACTTTGGACTAGCCCAGTTCTCCAGCCCAGAGGACGAGATTTCCAAGTCACTTTGCATTTATCTGGTAAGCAGCTGTGTGGGGGGCACTCTCTCCTGCATTGTCCTGTTAGTGGCCTTTCTAAAAGGCTCCAGAAACAAAACTGGTCAGTCCTGTGTGCCTAGTGAGTCTAAATGTTCAAAAATGAGCTTGTTGCATATTCGTTACTGGTATTTCCATGATCACTTCTCTAAGTTCTGGAGCTAAGCTGTATGTATGCTAACTAGGAGAGGACTGTAAGTCACAGACAGCCTCCCTGGCCTAAGACGCCATCTGTTCCTGTTTTGTTGATTCTCTAATGCCATCTATTAGAGGGTGCACCATAATTTAATAACATATTTCCAGAAGTAGAGGGAAGCAACACTACATTTATGTACAACTGGAAGTAAGATGCTAGCCTATTTCTGTGCCATTAAATTGTAAAAAAAAAAAATCAAATAATAATAATAATGCAACTCAGAACTGAGAAAACACACATTCCTTAATGGATACAGATACTGCACCACTGGCTGGTTTGTGGGGTTTTTTTTGTTTTCTTTTGTCTTGTTTTTTGCATAGTGGTTTGATTCTGTTCCATTATTTCAACTCAGAAGCTATGGCACTTTACCCAGGTGTCTTAACTGGGTCTCTTTTGTCCTTCCTTTTTCTGACACGAAAGCATTCTTTCCAAAGGAAGCCCTTTGTTCTCCCATTTTTATCTCAAGGCTGTGATTCTATCCACTTGTTCTTAGAAATGCACGTGCAATTTCATTCTTGTGGGGAAGGCAGCTGGCAGCATGACACAGAACATCTCTAATGCCACCTTGGAAAAGAGCTACGAGTGAGGGAAGTGGACAGAAGTTTCCTCGTAATTTCAGACGGCTTGGTTCCTTGGGTACAGGGAACTTGATATTTATAGCAGTTGGGGTCCTTAGTTAGCCACTCTTGTCTCACAGAAGAGTAGGAATTTAGTAAAAGGATTTTAGGTGCTCTAAGAATTGCTAGAAAGCCTGGAGGACCAAGTTCATAAACCAGGAAGGGAAAAAGGAAGCCAAGAGATAGCCAGGACCACAGCCAACCTTATATCCCAGAACTTCGGTGAGACCACTACTGCTGAGTCCCCTGGATACCCCGAACCAGAGCTGGGGCTTGTTGCCCTGAGCAAGGATATGTTCCCTGCTGGGGCTCCTCATTTTCCTCTGCATTAAACATCCTTCCCCCAAAAGCCATGCGGCCTGTTCTCCATCTGCTTTAAATATGTGCTCAAATATCACCCTTTCAGAGGCCTTAAAAAATCATACTATTTAAAATTTTACCCTTCACATGTGCCTCTCCTCTAGCATATTCTAATCCATTATACTTACTTTTATTCTTTCCATATCAGTGGCAAGCATGTGCTATACCACATAGATCCCTCATGGTCTGTGTTCTTCTCCCAATAGAATATGAGCCGTAGGGGACCGTGATTTTGTCTGCCTTGTTCTGTGCTGTCTGTCCAGTACCTTGAAGAGCACCTGGCATACAGTGAGCATTCAATACGTATTTGTCAAATGAATGAATGAAGGCGTGCAAGCGTGCACCGATTCTCAATTGCCCCAACTTCTCTGAGTAACGTTCTCAATTCAAAGTCTGGAGAAGGGGAAGCTGATTGGTTGAATCCGGGTCACATGCTTCAGGCCCCAGCTAGGAAGTAGGCTGGGAAAAATAATGTTTTCTATAATGCTATTTGTTCTTGCTTCGCCTCTTACCTGGGCTCATACCAAAATTCTTTACCCAGCCTATTTTTACCTTCTGCGTATTTTATGATGCTTTCGTTGAGGGGTCTCCGCAGCACAAATTTACTTATGGCAAAATCAGTTACATCCCCTGCAGATCCGAAACCTCTCATGACCCCCTCCCCTCCTCACCTATAGGCCCAAACCAAAGTATTTGCCACTGCATAAAGGGGCCTCTGTGTTTGGTCCCCGCCTCCCTCTCCTCCTGCTGTCTGGAACGTCCCCGCCCCCAGGGGTGCCCGGGGAGCACCTACACCAGTACCCCCGAAGTGAGTCTTTCCCGCGAACACTTGCCCTCTGTGATTCCCAACATCTGACTTCCACTCCCATCCTTCCTGGCCCCGGGAAACTCTCTGGGACTACTGGCTTTCCCTGGAGCTTCATACACCCCTGCAACAGCCCCTGTCACCAGCCGTTTCCCTTCTCACTTATCCCCAGGCGGTGCTCACCAGGAGCCTTCTCCTAGCCTTGAGCTGGCGGCTCGGTGCTGGCTGAGCGGAGCGGGCCACCGCCCAGGTGGAGCTGACCGGAAGTACACTGCTCCGGGAAGGATCCATGAGCCAGCGCCCTGGAACACAGCGTCCAGCAGGGGAACAAAACCTCCCCGAGGCCTAAAGGATGAGGGAGGTGGAGGGTTGTGGGAGCTGGTGGGTGGGGGCGGGGGTGGGGGGAGAGCATGCACAGTGAGCCAACGTTTATGGATGTCAGGCCTGAGGTCCCTGAGTGATGATGTTTTACGGACGCAGGAGGCCAAAAGATGGGCGGATGAAGTAGGGTGACGGATTGGCGAGCCTGGTGGGTGATGGCGCTATAAGGACAGAAAAGAGCTGCGTCACCCTGGGCTTTCCAGCCGTATGGAGAATTTTGGATACCATCCTAAGAGCCACAGGAAGCCATCTAAGAGTGTTAGCAAGAGAGGCCCACGGTCTGATTTGCATGTTACATCTATTATCCCGGCTCTAGTGTTAAAGATGCCTAAAGAGGGACTAGCCTGGAGGTGGGAAGCCACTGGAGGCCACTGCTCAAGCCTGTGGGACAAGTGACTGTGACAGACATGGGCCAGGCTGGTGGCAGTGAGGATGGGGCTGGAGGGTAAATCTGGGAGGTATTCAGGAAGGCATTATTCTGATTAATGATTGGGTGTGGGGTGTGAAGGTGCGAAACCAAGAAAAATGCCCAGAAGGGACTCACACATTTCTAGTATAAAAACCATGTTTAATTCCCCTCTTTGCTACTCACAGTGTGGTCCGTAGGCTAGGGACAGAGAAACACAGACAATGGACTGAGCCTCTGCACGTGACCAATGTTCTAAGGTTATGATGCATAGGTACATTCGAGTCAGAAAAGCACTGTCCTTGTAGACATTGTCCTTGTGGTCCTAGCAGAGCACACATACACACCACACTGCAGAAATGTGACAAATAAATCTATGCATTCCCATATATATATATATGTACGTATGTGTGTGGACACACACAATAAATCTCATGGAAATAAAGTAAGCGATATGCAAATATTCCTAAAGACTGGAGCTTTGTAAATTGCGATAAAAGACAATTTGCAAAATGGTCAATTTTCCCATTTTGAAAAAAATACTGACCCCAAAATCTACAGGGGAGGCACTGTATTTTCCAGATAATCATAACCAGAATATTACAGAAAGAGCAGAAATAAAATAGTAAGTAAGATGATATTGCGGATGGGAATGTCTATCTGTGTTTGCTCTGAGTCTGTCTGGACCTGTGGCCACACGAAGCTTCTCAGCTGACCAATATAGAAAATTGGATGCACTTTGCTGGTTCCCTTGGATTATTCCCGCCTTGCTCAATGAAGGACTGCTCGAGAGAAATGTAGAAAAGCACAGAAACAGGATGGCCACATGTAGTTTATTAATAGCAGCACAGTCTGCTGGATGGCCTTTCCCGCCCTTTAGTTTTTACTGGAAAATGAGTTAACAAGTAAGTTAATTGAATGTTATGCAGTAAGCATGCACACATCTACAAGTGTGTGTGTGTGGGGGGGTGGGGGTGTGTTTAAGCTGATCACACTCAGGAGCTCTTGTGTTCTGCGGAAGGCAGGGGAAGGGGGCGGTGTGTTAAAATCACCCTCCCACTGGTTTCTGGGTCCTCGCTGGCCACCCTGGAACTGTGCCCAGGCTAACTTGCCGAGATGTGTCTGTCATTTTTGACTGGGTGTGATTATATCAGCCCAGTGACTTGTCAGGTCCCAAAGAAATTAAAAAAGGAAAAGTCCAGATGGTGACATTTGTGGTGAAAAAGAAAAGTGTCTTTTTCAGTCAAGCTGCCTTCCAATTATTTAAATTTATACAGAGTTTATTTATTTATTTGCCATTTTCTAGTCTAAAAAGAGAAAGTTTTAGGCCTGGAAGGGGGTTGCCTCTTGCCCGTGGCATGGTTGCCCTTCATCTGCTCATGGCTAGAAAGACTGGTTTAACGTGGAGTGAAAGGAAGCCACGGAAGCTTGCCAGGAAACGGCCCCTCCGTGGTGTGAAACGACTGAGTCCCGTCTGACTTAGGAGCATCTCCAAACCTTCCCCACACAGGTTTAATTTTTTAATGGAAAGGAATTCAATGTTTGAATGCTTTGAGAATCTGAGAGGGAAATGTATATCTCTTTGCCTTTTTATTGAGTTTGGTACCATGAGAGGCCCCATACATGCTATGATTAATATCAAGTAACATTCAATGAAAGCTGAAATGTTCTAAGCACTGTCTTAAATGCCTTACATGCATTATTTCATTTGATCCTCATAACCACCTGATGACATACATATCCATTATCGTTCCCATTTTTTTTTCAGATAATAAAAAGAAAATGAAGCTTCAGGAGGTTATGTAAATAGCTCAGGGTGACATGTTAGCAGGTGGCAGATTCAGAATAAGAAGGTCTCTCCGACTCCACTGTAACTGCCAAACTTTACAGCACAACAAACTCTACGGCGTAGCATGTGGGACTGAAGAACTGGGTACTCTGGGCTATCAGGGGAGGTGAGCTTGAAGGAATGCAGGGGCATTAACCAAATGAAGAAAGGTTCAAGGGCAGGAGGTACACATGACAGAAACCAAACACATGCATATGAATATGGCTTAATTTGGGCAAAACCTGTGGTTGGATCATAGGGTCTGTGTGCATTTGAGGGGTGGGGAATGAGTTCAGAGAGGCCAGAAAGCAACGTCGTGTTGGGAAAGGCATTTGTCTGCCCACCTATGAAGTTTCTCCTTCCGTTAGAGCTGGGGACATTTTGAAGCCAGGATGTTATGCGGTAAGCAGTGCAGTTTTTAAAGTCACGCCTCAGACAAGTAGAGGATACATTTGATGTTTCTCTCTATACCCTTCTCCATCTTATGTCCCCCAGCCTATAGCCCATAGGCTATAGAGACCACAAAGAATTGGGCATTTGAATGTGCCTGGCCCCCAGCACTCTGTCCTTGGCCAGTCATGCTTGAATCCTGGCCTTGATCGCAGAGATAGCCTAACTCTGTTGATGACCCTTACTCTAGAAAAACAAAAACAGCATACGTATCCTCCTGCTTCCCTCCCAAGAGAGAGTCTAGGCATACAGACAAATTACAAATATTCTGGGAGGCTGTGGCCAAGAGAAGTGAATGATCCTTTCTCTCTTCTTCAAGACAGTCCTGTCTCATCTCCATCCACCTCAACCCCTGTAGCCATCCATCCGTATAGAACCCCCATATACCTCTATTCCAGTTTAAACTTTAAAAAAAGAGCTTATTTATTTATTTGAGAGATAGGGTGCATGAGAGAGAGCACACAAGCAGGAGTATAGGGAGAGGGAGAAGCAGGCTCCCCGCTAAGCAGAGAGCCTGACATGGAACTCGATCCCAGGACCCTGGGATCATGACCTGAGCCAAAGGCAGATGCTTAACTGACTGAGCCCCCTAGGCAGCCCTCAGTTTAAACTTTCTGAGTTCAGAAAGATCTCAGATCATATCCCTTCCCTTCAATGCAATGTCTTACCTATTTCATCTCTCTCTTAATTTCTTATTCCTCTGTTCCTTTAACTCAACCCTGAGCCAAACCCACCTCTGAAACTTTTATCTTTTTCTAGAACCTAATGATAGATGTTCTTTAGTTGACCAGGCTCCTAGCCACCACTGGTAAACAACACAGAAAGCTGTATATAATAAAGTCTTCTTATTAACCTAGCGGTGAGTCTTATGTTGATAATTAGAATTTTTCAAATTGCATATAAGTCAGATAAGTTCATCTGACTTTACTGATGATAATTTATCACTGAGATTCATGGAACACTCTTTCTGCAGCATCCCCAACAGTCCCCCAGAGAATTGAATTATCACTCACTGATATTCAAGAGTATAACACTGTTCCATAGAAATCTAGGTTTTCTATAAAGCAAAGTAAAACCCCTTAAGTTAAAAAGATGCTAGACGGGTCCTTATCTATTTTTCCTTATAATCATCTCTGTGTAATCTTCCCTAATCGCATTCTCTGCAGGTCCTAAATCTTAAAATCCTTCAAGTTCATGTCAAGTGGAGTTTCTGCCATGAGACATGTTTCATGTGGGATCATCCTAAATAAGACAGGAGACCTATTGGGGCGAGGATCATGCTATGGGGACACTGCTGAAATGAGTGGATCCCTGAGGGTGACAAAACTGAGGGACAACATACATATTTGGCAGGGTTCATTCCCTCTGGTGAAGATAGTTTTGGGGCAGGGGCACCTGGGTGGCTCAGTTGGTTAAGCATATGACTCTTGATTACAGCTCAGGTCATGATCTCAGGGTTATGGGATCAAGCCCTATGTTGGGCTTCAATTTGGGCTCCATGTTGAGCATGGAGTCTGCTTAAGATTCTCTCTCTTCCTCTTCCTCTGTCCCTTCACCCTGCTCTCACGCACTCCCTTTACAAAAAGAAAAAAAGGTTTCAGGGCAGTGATCTCTCCAAGCATCATGAGATACATGAGAATCAGAGCATGTCAGTCTGTCTCCAAGTCCCTCATCCCTGAATTGTGTTGCCATCAGGATATGAATGTGAACTTTCCAACATATCCAAAAGTGATATTCTGGACTACCATGCAAAAATTTCAAAGTAAGTGTCAAGCACATGCTTCACAGTTCCCACACATTGGTGGTATAAAAGAATTGTGTTTTAGGTAATTTGTGATGATAGGAGGGAGGGAGAGAATGCTTCCCTTGTCATTTTAAGTCAACAGGACCATTCGGAGAGCTTGATATGTGTTCCATGACAATGTGACCTTGTGTCTGACACCAAATGGAGTAATCTGGAGGGCAAGAGAGAGGCTGGGTAGCTTCTGTGGCAGTGGAGTAGAGAGTTGCGGCTACATGGGGAATGGCCCACATTTCAGAGACTTAGTGGACACTACAAAGGAAAATTTTCCATAGAGCATGACATGGAGGTCATGTGGAAGAAATAAAGCTGTCCTACAGCTGTCTGAAATCCTGCTCAAGGGGGCCAAATGAAGGAACGATGAAACCCCCAAAGAGGACTCTGTGAAGTGGATGGCTTAAAAAAAAAAAAAAATCAGAAAAGAAAGACCAAAGAAAGGAAGATACCTCACCTGGAAAGTGCAAAAGATATTTCCAATAGGATGTGTGAAGTGTCTCAAAAATATCCCAAACAGAAAGGATCAATTTTAAACATTGGTCAGGAAAGAAAGTCTAAAGCTGTCTTAGCTAACTAACCATTGAGCAAGAATATTCTACCCTCATTGCTTTCCTTCACTTCCTCTGGTTTTAACCTTTATGGTGTGAGAACTATGATACTAGATGAGGAAGAAGAAGTGGAGTCAAAAGGTATGAAGAAAGAAAAGAAGGAAGGATCGTGCCCCTCTTCCCTATCTTGTGGTCTACCAAACCATAACCTGGAAATAAAAAATAATTGTGATTTGAATGAAATTCAGTGTTTTAATTAATATAAGGAATTGAGCACTTCCTAAGCTTAGAACGAAAGATCCTAGTATCATAGACTGAGAAAAGATGAATAAGAACACAAATGGAGCCAATGAATCCAAACCATGGTATTCATAAAAATAAAACTTATAGTTGTATTTAAAAAGAGGTCTATAGGTTTGAGGATGCTGGTTGGTCCTCAAGATGTGAAAGACTTGAACAGTTTACTTACTTAGGGAAAAGAATCAGTAGAGGGGGCAAGAGCTCTGACTTCAGAGTAGAGATAACTGATGATGCAAGTCCTAAAAGAAGGACGAAAAGGGGGTATCTTTAGGTAAAGGAGTTAGGTTTGGAAATGAGGAAAGATATGTCCTCTGAAACTGGGAGTAAGCAGCTGAACACAGATGAGAAAATAACACAGTTAAATCTAGAGTTTGGTTATAACAGTTGAGGGAGTTATATAGTCAAGACAGCATTCTCAACTAGTCCTGTTGGAGAATCCTCAGTGCCCTTAAAGTGGGTCTGGCACTGTGGTGTCTAAGGAAAGAATCAGGACAGTTCATGGGAACATCTTGGGAGTCTCTCTTCTGCAGCATTCCTGACTTATCTCCCAATTCCATATGTGCCTAGGTCCCTGGTGGCATCTTTCTCCCCATCCCCTTTTATCAGAGCTATGGGAGAAAGTGAATTGGAATCCGAGAAATTTACTAGGCAGACAGGATCCAGAGAAACACAACAGTAAGAAATGAGTCCTGTTCGTGTGTTGAGAAGCTTGAGGCCCATCTTGTTTAATGGGTACCATCAGGGAAAGCCCAGATCACGAGTCACAAAAGGAGTGGGCAAGAGTATAGTGAGGTCAAGAGATTGTTCCTAGTTTATGAGACCGATTAATCTTTGTCCTTTCTATGTCACACCTAATTTTCAAGAGGCCAGCTGTACAGGTAGTGGTACGTACAGGGAGACTATTTGCTTCAGTCTACTAAGTCAACTACTCATTTTGCCTCATGTACCTAGGTCACGGAGGTTAAGTCAATCATTCTTGCTAAATAACCTGACTTCCCAGTACCAACTTACCCAGTATTTCAACCTACTCCTTTAAGACCAAATGCAGTCTTAGTTGATACCCTCCACAGTAACAAGATAGCCAAATATGCTACTAGAATTAGGCCACTCACATTCAATATTTTATTAGTCTTTCTTTCTCTGCCTCTTTGTTCATGTTCGATGTTGGCTCTTTTGAGCTAATCAGAGGGCTCACTCTGCAGCACGTGGGTTTAAACTGTAGCCTTTTTATTATGGTCATGAGGACCACTCGTAAATAGCTTGAAAGAAACTGACATTCACATGCTAAGTTTTCTGGGGCTGATTTACACTAATCCAGCCTTTCTGGAGTTCTTGCGATATGAAAAACCCCGCGCTAGGCACAGAGAGACAGAAGACGGATTGGATGAAATGTCTGCTCTCAGGAGCTCACAACATCTCACTGGGGAAACCAGCATAAATACAACATAAACACTGTTGACACAAGGTAGAAAATATGTGCTAATTTAAGGGAGAGTCCTTTCTTACGGATTAAATTCATCTATTTAGTTTTTCCTATTTGTTTTCCTAAAGGCAGGGGACATGTTCAAATGTCTTAGAATTCCATTTTCATAGTCATAAACTTTGAATATAACAGGGATAATTCTTACAGCAATTGGATTCTTCCGCATTACCAGTATATTTTTTTCCATAGACTCATATACCCTTCAGTACTTAAAAAGTACCTTCTTAGCAATGAAAATGTTAATGAAGCAGAGATTTGCAAGAGGTTCTTCTGATAGATCAGTTGAACATGCAGCAGATTTCCTATCCCTATGATACTTCACTTAGTGTGTGGTTCAAAATCTGGTTTATGATCACCAAAGCATCTCTTTTTAAGAAAACATACTGATATGTAAATCCCCCAACAAAATTGCTTTTTGTTGAGCTCCCAGTAAAATTCCCTCAATGCTTTTTGACTATTGTTGTGTTACATTCCAAGTTCAATGAACTATGACAAGCTGGGACATGTTTATTTAAATGGATTTTGTGGAAATGTAACACTAGCTTTCTAACACCTGTTTGCATTTCCATACAGACTCAAAAAAAGGGAAGTGCTATTCTCATGATGAACATGAGAAATAATATCTCAAATTTCCTACTTCTGATTCATGTAGGGCAGGCAAGTTGTCTTTATCTTCGTCATGTGTTCATTCAGTTAATCATTCATTCTCCATCACGTATTGGATGTCTATGCTATACCAGGCCCCGTAGGTAGACACTGGTTGCACAAAGATGACTAATCATGCCGTGGGAGGCAAATGCATATGTTAGTGGAAGGTTTTATTTCTTCCTAAAAGACCAGCCATCATGCCCATGGCAGAATTCCAACTATTCTTTTCCAAATGCTTTTTTTTTTTTTTAAGATTGTATTTATTCATTTGAGAGAGAGAGAGAGAGAGAGAGAGAGAGAGAGAACACAAACAGGAGGAGTGAAAGAGGAAGAAACAGGCTTCCCACTGAGCAGGGAGCCCTATGTGGGGCTCAATCCCAGGACCCTGGGATCATGACCTGAGCCGAAAGCAGATGGTTAACAACTGAGCTACCCAGGTTCCCCTCAATGATTTCTTTTAGGCTGAGCATTCAGAGAAGTTATATTCTCATCATTCTCTGGGACACCTGGGTGGCTCAGTGGGTTAAGCCTCTGCCTTTGGCTCGGGTCATGATCTCAGGGTCCTGGGATCAAGCCCCGCATCGGTTCAGCGAGGATCCTGCTTCCCCCTCTCTTTCTGCCTGCCTCTCTCCCTACTTGTGATCTCTGCCTGTCAAATAAATAAATAAAATCTTAAAAAAAAAAAAAAAAGAGTGTAGATTCTGCAGTGGAATATCTGTATTCCAAGTGGAAGGATGTCAGTTTTTACTTATGACGCCCTGGTAAAGTGGCTAAATTTTCTAATCTATAAAATGGGTGTAATAATTATACCTACCTCAAAGGATTTTTAAGAAGACCATCATTGGCAGAGAGTAACCATTCAAGAAACATGAGTCAGCTTTTATTTTTTTTCTTGAAGAGATGACATAGCATTTTTGTATGTTTGATGTATTTTGTGTTTTTCTTAGAGATGGTCAGAATTAGGCAGTTTACCCACCCTCCTTGCCACCCTGCACCTCATTTTGAGTACCTCTAGACAGATTACAGGAAACATTTTGAACTGGATATGGAGAGGGTGGACCCAGGATAGCAGCAAGAAGTACTAGGCGAGAACAACAAGGCAACCAGAATCACAGCATATGAGGTGGTGCCATTCAAAATACCCCACAAGATCCTCTAGCATAAAACCCTCCCTTTTGAAATGAGAACTGGAGAAGGTAAGACCTACACATAGTTCCCCAGATAATGAGTGACGGAGTTGGGATGCCTAGTTCATTCCACAAAGTAAAGACTCAGAATTGCATAAAGGGATGATAGAGAGGTGGAAATAGAGAAAAGGACTAAATAAGATGATCTCTATGCCTTTCTTAAGGCTGGTCCACTTGCTTCATCCTTCTCTACTCTCTACTCTTCCTTGATCTTTAGGTCATATACTACACATCTGAAGGTCTCTATCTAGGTTCACATTTTGGTTTTACTCAAGTGTAGCTCTCCAGTGATGTGATTCTTGCTTTAACTGTATGAGTAACTGAGAAATTCAGCGCAGGGAAGACAAATCACTTTGTTTAAAATATAAACATTAGATAGAAAATAAAACTAACAGTGTAAGAAACTTTACTTAGGAATTTTCATTTAATCTTTACAACAACGCTGTGAAGTAGGTGTTATCACCATTGGGAAGCTGTGAGCACTAAGGCACAGAGAAGTGGAGTGAACTATTCAATGTATCATAGCTTGATAAAACAGAACTAGAATTTAAAACTAGGTTTGATTTGACCCTGAGAAAATGTTTATGCATTCCTGGTAAGTGGGGGAAAAAAGTTATCAAACAGAATAATCTCAACTGGATTTAAATAAACTACCTTACATGTAACACAATAGGAAAAAAAAAATGTACCTACTGTTCATCTGGAGGTAGAAGAAGTGGTCATGGCTTTTATCTTTCTTTTTTCTAAAAAATACTTTTCAAATTTGCTACAATGGAAATATTTGCTCTTATGAAAATGACATGCAAAAAATGTTATCCTGGAAAAAAAATTGGATCTGTGCAAGTGGCATTGAACTCTGAGTTCAATGGCAGTAATGCAGAGGTTAACTAGTCTTAATTCTCCTTGGGTTCAAAGTGCTCTCATTTAGAAATGGAGAAATGTAATCGAATCTAAGAGTCTTTTTCTTTTTGAAGCTAAGTGAAAGAGAGAAGATAAAAAATTTCCCATCTGAATTATAATTAAAGCCATGTGTTCTTAAAATTTTATCTGCCCCACATTTATACCATATCCGGTCACCAAGCCCCATTTAATCTAAGTGCAAACATTTTATCTCAGTACCAAGGAACTTGCTGTCACCTTGATTTCTCCACCCTAATTGTCACAGATGACTCTACCTTGATTATAATGAGATGGAACATAATAGAAAGGGAAAGGTTATGCAGATCCTTCAACAATAACTATAAATTTACTACATTAAAAAAATCATTTATATGAATTTTGTTTCTGTGTCTTCCAGATACCAGTCATGTGAACTTGACACAGCAATATAGCCCCTCTGGGCTTCAATTACCTAATCTATAAAATCTGGAGGTGAGGATGAAGTTTTCCCTGTACAAGGCAGTTATTGAAATCAAATTATATTATAATTATATACAGTTTAAAATTCAGTTTCTTAGTCACTCTAGCCACATTTCAAGTGTTCAATATCCACATGTGGTCAATGGCTTGTGGCTACCATACTGTGTAGCACAGCTGTACAGTCCCATCATCACAGGGCATATTATTGGGTAGTATAGGAATGACAAATGCTTAATTTATGGAGCATTTTACAGGTGCCTATGCAAGCCTCATTTGACTGTCTTTTCCACAGCCCTATGAAGAAAAGCAGAAGATGGGAACTGAAGCTCAGAGAGGCAAGAAATGACTTCCCAAGACCACGAAGGACTCAAACCAAGGTCTTCTATTAATTCCAAATCTTTCCTGCATTTTCGACTCTATCATCCTGCCTTCTAAAGCCACCTTCAGGGGCCACAGATGTTCAATAACACATGGATTCTAAAAAAACCTTGGAAATGGCTGCCAAACTTACCCAAGCAACAAAAAATAACTATCCTCTTTGTGCATGGCATGGTGGTACAGGCACCACGGGAGAGAAGATACCACCTCCCTGCATACCAGCGGTTGGCAGTCTGGTTGAGAGCACAAGTTTTGTGAATAAATACATAACCCAAGCAGTTTTTAACCCAGACTTGAACAGCATATACCATTAAATATCAAAGAAATGAGGAAAATAAAAGTGTCTTCTTTGGATGATCATGTATCAAGATATGGGGAGATCAGGCAGGAAACTGATGTTTTTCAGTATTATTTGCCTTTTGAAACTGAGTGAATATATTACTTTAAGAGAGAAATTATACCAGTTAGAATGGCCAAAATCAACAAGACAGTAAAGTGTTAGAGAGGATGTGGAGAAAGGGGAACCCTCTTACACTGTTGGTGGGAATGCAAGTAGGTGCCGCCACTTTGGAAAACAGTGCGGAGATTCCTTAAGAAATTAAAAATAGAGCTATCCTATGACCCTGCAATTGTACTACCAGGTATTTACCCCAAAGATACAGATGTAGTGAAAAGAAGGGCCATCTGTACCCCAATGTTCATAGCAGCAATGTCCACAGTCACCAAACTGTGGAAAGAACCAAGATGCCCTTCAGATGAATGGATAAAGAAGATATGGTACATATATAGAATGGAATATTATGCCTCCATCAGAAAGGATGAATACCCAACTTTTGTATCAACATGGATGGGACTGGAGAAGATTATGCTGAGTGAAATAAGTTAAGCAGAGAGAGTCATTTATCATATGGTTTCACTTACTTATGGAGCATAAGGAATAACATGGAGGACATTGGGAGATGGAGAGGAGAAGTGAGTTGGGAGAAATTGGAGGGGGAGACAAACCATGAGACACTATGGACTCTGAGAAACGAACTGAGGGTTTTGGAGGGGAGGGGTGTGGGCGGTGGGGTGAGCCTGGTGGCGGGTATTGTGGAAGGCATGCATTGCATGGAGCACTGGGTGTGGTACATAAACAATGAATTCTGGAACACTGAAAAAAGTAAAATAAAATTAAAAAAAAGAGAAATCATATGAAAGAAGAAAATCGTTGGGTCTTTTATGACATTGTATGTTAGCCTTCTCCTCTGTAAATAAAAAAAATACAGTTAAAATCGTTCCTTTTGAATTAGTCATTTTCCAATTTTTCTTCTTTGATGTGATTAATCCTCCTTTATGTATTACCCAAGAAAGTCTCGGTCCGACTAAAATACTTGTCACCAGGACTGTCAAATACATATGATATGATATATGCATTTGTTTTCTTAAATTTAAAAAAACCTTTATCACATCTTTCTTGGGATTTACCACTCATGTCCAATTTAGACACATAAAGTCAGGGACTATACATAGCACAGAGCAGGAACTTGAACGTTATTTGTTGAAGGAATATGTAAATATGTATTCAGACTAACAATGCACCTAGGCATTGAAGACGTATTCTAGTGAATAGTGAAGAGAAGTAACAAAATTCAGTAAAAAGATGGGAGGAAAAAGATTCATGGACCTATGTAGGAGAGCTTGTGATCTTGCCAATAAAAGAAGTTTTGTAAATAAAAAGTAGATAACCCAAAAACAGTTCCTAATCTAGACCTAAACATGATAAAATAGGAATTTATGAATTTCTTGTCTTGTAACATGCTTATTTCTCCCACTGTACCTTTTTCTTTTGTCTAACCTTCTGATTTTACAAATAATGAAGTAGCTTATTCCAGACCCCCTTTCCTTGAAGCCTGAAGATTTTCTTCCTGTGTCAGGATATTTCACATTAGAGTGTAAGACCATGTGTTACTCTCATTGGGTGAAACAAAGAAGTAAATACCGGGTCCCTGATTTTGAAGGGTTTGCAATCCAACTGGAGTGATAGGACATGAAAACATTAAGCAAAGTACTAGAAGTATCAAATAGCTGCTGCCTTCTCTAGTCTCACAATATTGTACTTGACTAACAAGATCTAAGCTGTGTGTGTGTATGTGTGTGTGTGTATGTGTGTATGTATGTGTTGTAATACTCCTGTCACATCACAATCAAGAATAGGTCTTCCCTTCATTGACTGCATCACCAAATTTCAACATTTATTACATAATCAGTCAAAATCTCTTCTTTCCTCACCTAAGAGTAAGGAAAGTTGAGATAGGGTCAAGTTGCCTTTTCTCATCAAGAAGAGAAGTGTAAGTGGCCCCAGTCCTTGAATAAATGTGATATAATCCTGTTCAAAGTTGAGTCTTACCTATCTTTTAATAGACTTGAGATATTCTTTTTTTTCCCTAAGAACCTTTATCACAAATTTCCCCCATCCTCACAGGGTAGGTAAAACATGAAGCTGTGTTGGCCAAAATGCTTATTTCAAATAAAAAAGGAACAGGCAGCTCAAAATATGGAAGGCAAGCACTGGGATAACTACATTCGTAGGAGTTGCTTTGCCATGGCAATCTTAAGACAAGAATTTATCTTAATAACTGGCATTCTCAAATACCTTTGGTTCCAAATTATTGTTCAGCCTCAGAAACTCCATTTGCCTGATGTCAAGTCTCTGTGATTTAAGCCTATAAACTCTCTGGAATCCAGAGCTTTTCAATCCTTCTACCTGCCTGTATGTCCCGGCATGTGTGCATTACTAATAATGAACCAATGGTGTTTCTGCACATCTCTGTAATCCTTCAGTGTAATGGGAAAACCAATCTGAGTACTGCACTCTAAATCACATTCTGAATATTAACATTTACTTGGTCAAACTTGTTTCTTCCCCCTTTTCCTCTTGGAGAAAAAGTAAGCCACCCAACTCAATTATAAATCATTGTATTGTGTAAATACTTTGGAGGTGTCACGAATCAGCTACTATTGACTGGGCCTACCAGAAGGGCAAGTAAGCTTTACAACAAGAATAGCAAAACAACGGAATCCATCAGAGTCCTGTTTAAAATAATTCTTCAAGACCAAGGCTTTTATAGATTTTACTAAGTGTGGAAACTCTCTTGATCTCACACCACTCTAATCCATCAAAAAAAATTTTTTTTTGCTCTCTTTAGAAAGTGTGAGACATCTGGACCAGAGAACTTGGTGAGAACTGATGGGTATAACCCTCAGAGAATGGCTATATATTCTAATACCCAGAAACACAGCCAGCCCTTTTAAGAACATACATCATTCAATGAAGAATTATTTTGTTTTTGTTTTATATGAATCTGAAACATCAGAGAACAACAAAAACCCAATCCACAGACACTAAAGGCACAGATCTGGGTGAAGGTCTAAATGATGTTACTGACTTGTTAGTGCTTAGGGACTTGTTCTAACATATAAAACCAAACAACCAGGAGAACTATACAATCACAGAAATCATCAAATCTTCCAGCTGGCAGGGCCAGTGAGAGATCATCAGGTTTATTTTTTTTCCAAATAGTAGAAATAAGTCTTTTAAATTTAAGATGACATTAAATTAAAAAGGCACTCAATAAATGTTAGTTGATTTATTCCAATGAAAGGATCCTTTTATTTTGCAGCAATGAAGCATTCCAATAATCAGTCAATCTCTAAGAAATTCTTTTATTCATCCATTCATTTAGAGAATATTTTAAAGGACCCACTATCTGCCTGGCAATGATACAAGGCACTTTTAATGGAAGAATAAAATCTTGTCATTTTCTTTGAAATTTAGTTTCTCAATTAAAGTCTACTTTATTTAAGTGCTTTACCAAGCAGTGCTTAATTAATCATTAATTAACTGTTTTTTTTTTCATGTATGCAGGTATGCAGGTAGGAAGACATATGCTATCTCATTGAAAAAAGATATAAGTCATCCTTAAACCAAAACTTGTACAAACTTTTGACCTGAAAATCAAGATGAATGCAGGTATAAGAACAGAAATTCAAGAACAGGGGGTGAAATGAAAAGCTTATAATTTACAAGTAGGTAATTAAAAGCTCACATTTGATCATGAGCTTCCTAAGAACCTAGGTGCAAAGTGAGGCATTAGTAAATTGTTTAGATTGACAGAATGAAGAAACAATTATTCTTTAAGAGAAGCAAAGGTTTCACCAGCATTGGAATGCAAAATAACTTATGTAGGGGCTTATGTACTGCATATTTCCCATAATGACCTTCCCACAGCAACGGCAGGAATAGTTTTCTCAAGAATAGACTATTTCTTACAATGCACCTGAATGTCTCCTTCAGCCTGGTATGTAATAAGTGCTGAAAACATGAATGAACAATAATAAAAACAAAAACACTATTGAGTATAGACAATTCTATCCCTGTGGACAGGCCAAGTGAGAGTGATTTATGAATGAAATTAGTGGAATCATGACAGATGAGCACATTCTTTACTCGTACTATTTTTTTAAAAATGCACCTCAAGTCACAGTAAAATGACATTTAAAGAGATCAAGGAGAACAGTTAAGAGACATCACTATAAAATTTGTACAAGCAAAAAAGCAGGTTTTGAGTGGCTGAACACTAAAGATTACTAAAGACTATGCCTGTAGTAATGGAGACCCAGAAACTGGGAATTACACTGCAAAATCCAGAAATACTTGGGAACTAGAAACACCAACAAGCTAAGAGTTGGGGAATATGGGTGGGTTTGAAAATCGGAGGATTCATTTAAAGTCCATGTAAGAAGCAGTTGCATCATAAAATCTCTCCAACTCGCAAGCCTAGGGAACTGACCTTTCCTAACCCTGGAGGAGGACGCCAGGTTAACACTTTGAATGGGCTGGAACTGAAGGAATTCTTACCTTGGTAATAACTGGCAGAGCAAAATACAGGGGCAAGGCCAAGAGGTTAAAAAAAAAAAAAAAAAAAGGAGTATTAGATGAAACTTGGCACAACTAACACTCTTCCATTCTTAATTCTCATAACTTGGATCCTTGAAGCAGTGGGAGCCAAAGAGGAGAATGAAGGAGACTTTTTCAGAGAAATGGAATGCAACAAGAGATTCTGATATTTGGTTGTCACTTGGCAAAACAGCTAGGTTCCTGTGGTGCCTGGGTGGTTCACTCGGTTAAGTGTCCAACTTGTTGATTTTGGCTCAGGGTCCTGAGGATTAAGCCCCACATTGGACTATACTCACTGAGGAGTCTGCTTGGGGATTCTCTGTCTCCCTCTCCCTCTGCCCCTATACCTGCTCACACACTCTCTCTCTAAAATAAATAAAGAAATGAAAAAGAATTTTTGTAAAAATCTAGGTTCCTGCCTGATAATGCTAAAGTTAGTTCACCAAACCATATGCCCCTTTATGCAAGCATAGCTTCCAATTAGGTATTTAGTATTGTTTTTTTTGTTTTGGTTTGGTTTTTTTGTTTGTTTGTTTGTTTGTTTTTACGATTTTATTTATCCATTTAGGAGAGAGAGAGTGAGAGAGAGCATGAGAGGGGAGAAGGTCAGAGGGAGAAGCAGAGTCCTTATGGAGCTAGGAGCCTGATGTGGGTTTCCATCCCAGGATTCTGGGATCATGACCTGAGCCAAAGGCAGTCACTTAACCAACTGAGCCACCCAGGCACTCTAGAATCTTACTCTTAAATAAGAAGGGCCAATCAAGGACCAATCAAGGACACTAGAAATTTGAGAAAAGTATCTGACAGACAACACAGGAAACAAAACAGACAAACTTCAAAACAAACAAAGTTCAAGAAAGAACTTGAAGGAAACGGACAAAATGAGAAAAAAAAAAAAGTCCAAAAATGTAATTATTACTCTCAGATTGTTGAAAGATGACAGAACAGTGAAGTTACAAAAATAGAACTAAAACAAAAAAATTTTTTGAAGATTTTATTTATTTGAGAGAGACAGGCAAAGAAAGAGACCGAGAGCATGAGCTGGGAAGCAGAGGGAGAAGTGGATTCCCTGCTCATCAGACTTGACTTCCGGACCCTGGATCATGACCTAAGCCCAAGGTCTCCAAATAAAGGTCTTCCAAATAAAATTTGGAAGGCCTTCCAAAGTCTTCCAAATAAAATTTGGAAGTTGGGATTAAAATATAAAAACAGAAATGAAAGAAATCCAACAGAATGTTTAGAATATAAACTTGAGGAAATCTCCCAGAAATCAGAAGGAAAAAGTCAAAGAGATGGCAAATAGAAAAAAATATATATATAAGTAAACAAGAGAATTAGTGTAATGACATGTGAGTGGTAAGAGTTCCAGAAAGTGAAAAGATAGGAAATGATAAAATTTACTGAAGAAGCAATAGAAGATATTTTCTTAGAATTGAAGAACATGAAATTGCAGAATCAAAGGATCCAATGAATGAGCATCACAATGGACACATGCCAAGGTAGATGACTGAATTTTGAACACTTGAGGCCAACATAACTAAAACCAAAGAAAGAATCTTCAAAGCTTTCAGAAATGTGTTTGTTAATCTCAAAAGAGAAATGAACAATCAGAATGGCAGTGGACTTTTCAGCTATCCCACTGAAGGAAGAAAAGAAAAAAAGTAATGTTTCCAAAATTCTGGCTTGCAACCAAGAGCTCCATAAGGAGCCAAATGATTGATCACATATGAGAATGGAAAACAAGACATATTCAGATATCTCAGGTCTCAAAGATCGTATTTCATGTATCCCTTCTCCAGAAACTAGAGAAGTTGTTCTACCGCACTGTGCATTGAAGTAAAAGAAAGTCATAGAGTCTAGAAACCAGAAGATCTAACAAAAGTCCCAAGACAGAGAAATAATAAAAATAATGAAAAAAGGATATCTCGAAAGTAGATATAAGTCAAATCTAAAGAGAGGCCAGTCCATGCTAGAGCAGGAGAATGGTTGATTATAAAAGGGATATCTCAAAAACAAAAAGTGTATTTGAATATATTAAGAAAAAAATTTATCTTTTTAAAAATTGTGATGGGGCACCTGGGTGGTTCAGTCGGTTAAACAACTGCCTTCAGCTCAGGTAATGATCCCAGGGTCCTGGGATCAAGTCCCACATCGGGCTCTCTGCTCAGCGGACAGCCTGTTTCTCCCTCTCCCTCTCCTGCCTCTCTGCATACTTGTGTTCTGTCTGTCAAATAAATAAATAAAATCTTTTAAAAAATTCGTGATAAAACACATAACATAAAACTTACCATCATAATTATTTTTAAGTGTTACATTTCAGTAGCTTTAAGTATATTTTCAGTTACTCAATATTCTTACAGATAGTCTTCATCTTGCAAAACTGAGACTCTATACCAATTAAACAAGTCCCCACTTGCCCCTCCCCCTAGCTCCTGGCAACAACCATTCTACTTTCTGTTTTTACGAATTTGACTATTCTAGATACAGCATCTAAGTGGAACAGTACAAATTTATCTTTTGTGACGGGCCTATTTCACTTAGCATAACGTCCTCAGAGTTCATTCATGTGTGAGAATTTTTTCCTATTTAAGGCTAAATAATATTTCATTGTATGTATATAGCACATTTCTTTACCCATTCATCAGTTAAAGGATATGTGATTTCCTCTAGTTTTTTTTTTCTATTTCATATAATGCTGCCATGAACACAGGCGTACAGATATCTCCTTAAGACCCTGTTTTCAACTTCTTAGGATACATAGTTGAAGTATACTTGGATGGATCATATAGTAATTCTATTTTTAACTTTTTAAGGAACCACCATACAGTTTTCAATAGTGGCCATACCACATAGCATTCCTACTAAGAGTGCAAATGGGTTCCAATCTCTCTATATCCTCACCAACACCTATTCTCTGATTTTGATGGTAGCCAGCCATTCTGAGTACAGGGTGCTATCACACTGTGGTTGTGATTTGCAAGACTCTAATCATTAGTGATACTATCTTTTCATATGCTTACAACCACTTGTATATCATCATGGTAAAAAAAAAAAATGCCTTTTGAAGACTCCACTCCAAAACTGCTAGAACTCATACAGGAATTCAGGAAAGTGTCAGGATATAAAGTCAATGCACAGTAATCAGTTGTATTTCTACACACCAACAGCAAGACAGAAGAAAGAGAAATTAAGAAGTCAATCCCATTTACAACTGCCCCCCAAACCATAAGATACCTAGGAATAAACCTAACCAAAGAGGCAAAGAATCTGTACTCAGAAAACTATAAAGTACTCATGAAAGAAATCGAGGAAGACACAAAGAAATGGAAAAACATTCCATGCTCATGGATTGGAAGAACAAATATTGTGAAAATGTCTATGCTACCTAAAGCAATCTACACATTTAATGCAATCCCTATCAAAATACCATCCATTTTTTTTTCAAGGAAATGGAACAAATAATCCTAAAATTTATATGGAACCAGAAAAGACCCCAAAGAGTCAGAGGGATTTTGAAAAAGAAAGCCTAAGTTGGCGGCATCACAATTCCAGACTTCAAGCTCTATTACAAAGCTGTAATCATCAAGACAGTATGGTACTGGCACAAAAACAGACACATAGATCAATGGAACAGAATAGAGAGCCCAGAAATAGACCCTCAACTCTATGGTCAACTAATCTTTGACAAAGCAGGAAAGAATGTCCAGTGGAAAAAAGACAATCTCTTCAACAAATGGTGTTGGGAAAAATGGACACACGCAGAAAAATGAAACTGGACCACTTCCTTACACCACACACAAAAATAGATTCAAAATGGATGAAATACCTCAATGTGAGACGGAATCCATCAAAATCCTTGAGGAGAACACAGGCAGCAACCTCTTCGACCTCAGCCACAGAAACTTCTTCCTAGAAACATTGCCAAAGGCAAGGGAAGCAAGGGCAAAAATGAACTATTGGGACTTCATCAAGATAAAAAGCTTTTGCACAGCAAAGGAATGGTCAACAACCCAAAAGACAACTGACAGAATGGGAGAAGATATTCACAAATGACATATCAGAAAAAAGGCTACTATCCAAAATCTATAAAGAAAATATCAAACTCAACACCCAAAGAACAAATAATACAATCAAGAAATGGGCTGAAGACATGAACAGATATTTCTGGAAATAAGACATCCAGATGGCCAACAGACACATGAAAAAGTGCTCCACATCACTCAGCATCAGGGAAATACAAATCAAAACCACAATGAGATACCACCTCATACCAGTCAGAATAGCTAAAATTAACAAGTCAGGAAATGACAGATGCTGGCGAGGATGCAGAGAAAGGGGAACCCTCCTACACTGTTGGTGGTAATGCAAGCTGGTGCAGCCAGTCTGGAAAACAGCATGGAGGTTCCTCAAAAAGTTGAAAATAGAGCTACCCTATGACCCAGCAATCATGCTACTGGGTATTTACCCTAAAGATACAAATGTAGTGATCCGAAGGGGCACGTGCACCCAAATATTTATAGCAGCAATGTCCACAATAGCATTGTGGAAAGAACCTAGATGTCCATCAACAGATGAATGGATAGAGAAGATGTGATAGATACACACACACACACATATACAAAGGAATACTATGCAATCATCAAAAGAAATGAAATCTTACCATTTGCAATGATGTGGATGGAACTAGAGGGTATTATGCTGAGTGAAACAAGGCAATCAGATAAAGACAATTATATGATCTCCCTGATATGAGGAATTCGAGAGGCAGGGCAAGGGGTTGTGGGAGGTAGGGAAGGGAAAAAATGAAATAAGATGGGATCAGGAGGGAGACAAACCATAAGAGACTCTAAATCTCACAAAATAAACTGCTAGGGGGTGCTAGGGGGTGGGGGAGTAGGGAGAGGCTGGTTGGGTTATGGACATTGGGAAGGGTATGTGCTATGGTGAGTGCTGTGAAATGTGTAAGCCTGATGACTCATAGATCTGTACCCCTGGGGCAAATAATACATTATATGTTAATAAAAGTAATTTTAAAAAAATGTCTTTTGAAGTCTTTTACCAAGTTTTAATTGGCTTTGGGGGGGGGGTGATTTCTTGTTGTTGAATTTACCAAGTTGTAAAAGTTCCATATATATTCTACAAATTAATCAAATATATGATTTACAAATATTTTCTCCCACTCCACACATTGTCTTTTCACTCTGCTGGCTGGCTGTGTCCCTTAATGCACAGGTTTTCCATTTAAATGAAGTCCAGTTTATCTATTTTTTCTTTTGTCACCTATGCTTTTGGTATCATATTCAAGAAATCATCACCAAATCTCATGTCATGAATCTTTTACCTTATGCTTTTTCTTCTACGAGTTTTATATTTTTAGCTCTTATGTTTAGGTCTTTGATCTATTTTGAATTAATATTTGCATTTTGTATAAGGTAAGGAGCAAGTTTCATTCTTTTGCATGTGGATCCAGCTTTCCCAGCACCATTTGTTGAAAAAGATGTCCTTTCTCCTATTGAATGGTCTTGGAACCCCTATTAAATTATTGTCTATATAGGCAAGTCCCCCCTTCCCTGGGCTTCCTATGCTATTTCATTGGTCTATACATCTGTCTCTATGCAGTATAATGCTGTTTTGATTACTATAACCTTGTGGTAAGTTTTAAAATCTGAAAATGTGAGATCTCCAATGTTGTTCTTATTTTTAAAGATTGTTTTGGCTATGCAGGGTCCCTTGAGGTTCCACATAAATGTTAAGATGGATTTCTCCATTTCTACCAGAATCACAATTAGCATTTTGATAGGGATTGCATTAGATTGTAGATTACTCTGGGTAGTATTGACATCACAATATTCAGTCTTTCAGTCCATAAATATAAGATCTTTCCACGTATGTGTGTCTTCTTTTTCTCAAGCAATATCTTGCAGTTTTCAGTGTACAAGTATTTTGTCACCATTCAGAAGTTTTTTTTTTTTTCTTTTTGATGCTATTTTAAAAGAAACTATATTCTTAAGTCCCTTTTGGATTATTATTGGTGTATAGAAATGTAACTGACATTTGCATGATTTTACACACAAAAAAACTGACTTTTGCGTATTCTATAACCTCACTGAATTATTTGGTCTGCCTTTTTTGTTTTTTACCTCTTTTTGGTGAAATCTTGAGGGTTTTTACTTAAAAGATTATGTTATATGAGAGCAGAGATCATTTTACTTCTTCCTTTCCATTTTGGAAGATTTATCCTTTTTTTGCCTAACTGTGCTGACTAGGATGAGTATATATTAAGAAGAGAAAAAAGTCTCAGTCTTCCAGAATTGAGTAAAGTGTTAGTCGTGGGTTTTTCATATGTGGCCTTTATTTTGATGAGGTAATTTCCTTCTATTCCTAGTTTGTTGAATGTTCTTAAAATGAAAGTGTAATGAATTTTGTGAAATGTTTTTTCCATGTTGATTGAGATTACCATGTGGTTTTTTCCTGTCATTTTGTTAATGTGGTATGTTACAGTGATTGATTTTTGTATGTTAAACCATCCTTGCATTCCATGGATAGATCCCACTATGGTGTATAATCCTTTAAGTGTGCTGCTGAATTCAGTTTGCTTGTATTTTGTTGAGGATTTTTCCATTAATATTCATCAAGAATATTGGTTTCTTATTTTTCTTTTCTTGCAGGGTCTTTGTCTGACTTTGGTATCAGTGTAATGCTGGCCTTATAGAAAAAGTTTGAAAGTATTCACTCCTCTTCAATACTTTGGAAGACTTTGAGAAGGACTAGTGTTAATTCCTCCTTAAATGTTTGGTAAACTTCACCAGTAAAGCCACCTGGTCCTAGACTTTTCTTTGTTGGGAAGCTTTGATTAATGATTCAATCTCCTTACTAGCTGTAGATCTGTAAAGATTTTTGTTTTTACATGATTCTCTCTTGATAGGTTATATGTTGCTAGGAGTTTATCCATTGTATCCATTTCATCTAGGTTATCCAATTTGCTGGTGTACAGTTGTTCATAGTGTTCTCTTAAAAACCCTCTTCTGTGGTTTTAGTTGCAATGTTGCTTCTTTTATTTCTGATTTTAGATATTTGAGTCTTTTTTTCTTAGTCAGTCGAACTAAAGATATTTCAATTTTGATCTTTTTGAGGAAACAACTCTTGGTTTTGTTAATTTCCTCCACTACTCTTCCAGTCTCTATTTTGTTTTTCTCTGCTCTCATCTTTAATATTTCCTTCCATCTGCTCGTTTTGGATTTAGTTTGTTCTTTCTCTAGTTCCTTAAGGAATAAATAAAGTTGATTCAAGATCTTTCTTCTTTTCTAATGTAAATATTTAGAGGTATAAATTTCCTTCTTGGCACATTATTATCTGCATCTCACGAGTTTTGGTATTTTGTGTTTTCAGTTTCATTTGTCTTAAGAGATTTTATAATTTTCTTTGTTACTTCTCTTTTGATCCAATGGTTGAGAGTATATTGTTTAATTTCCACCTATCTATGAATTTTCCACTTTTCCTTCTGCTATTAATTTCTAGTTTCGTTCTACTGTGACCAGAAAAAAATGTTTTGTATGATTTGTATTTTTTATTAAGATATTTTGTAACCTAAGATATGGTCTATAATAGTTTTTTTTTTTTATTTGACAGAGAGAGATCACAAGTAGGCAGAGAGGCAGGCAGAGAGAGGGAGAGGGGAGCAGGCTCCCTGCTGAGCAGAGAGTCCGATGCGGGACTCGATCCCAGGACCCTGAGATCATGACCTGAGCCGAAGGCAGCAGCTTAACCCACTGAGCCACCCAGGCGCCCCTGGTCTATAATAGTTTTTAAATGTCACATATGTACTGAAGAAAAATGTGTACTTTGATGTTGTTGAGTAGAGTGTTCTGAATTAAGTCTGTTAGGTCCAATTGGTCTATAATATTGCTGATGATCTCTATTTTCTTACTGATCTTCTGTATGTTTATTCTATTCTTTACTTCAATTAGAAAACTGAAATCTCTTACTACTATTGTAGAACTATTTCTCCATTCAGTTTTGTCAGTTTCCTTCATATATTTAGGAGCTCTGAATCTTAGTGCCATATATTTATAACTGTAAATTTTTTTTGGTGATTTTACCCTTTTGTCATTCTATATAAGGTCCTGTTATGTATCATGTAACACTTCTGACTTCCAAGTTTATTTTGTCTGATATTGGTATAACCACCTCTATTCACTTTTGGTTACAATTTGCACAGACTGTTTTTACCCTGTCACTTTCAACCTATGTGTGTCTTTAGATCTAAAATGAGTCTCTTGCTGTGTATACAGAATATCACTGGATTTTTTAAAAAGTCCTTAAGCCAATCTATATCTTTTGATTGGGGAGTTTAATCCATTTACATTTAAAGTAATTACTAATAGGGAAAGACTTGTTATCACTATTTTATTAATTGCTTTCTACATGCTTTTCAGCTTTTTAATTCCTCATTTCCTCCCTTACTGCCTTCCTTCACATTTGGCTGATTTTTCTTTTTTTGCAGTAATATGCTTTAATTCTCTTCTCATTTTCTTTAGTATATATTCTGTATATGTTTCCTTTGTGATTACCAGGGAATTACCTATAACACCTTAAGTTGTAGCAATTTTTTAAACTGATAACTTAATTTCAATAACATACTAAAACTGTATTTATTACTTCTTCACTCCTCAGCCCTTTCTGTTTTTTCCACAAATTTTATATTCATACTTGAAATAGATCTATATGTAATGTGTGCCTATTTACATGGATTTATCATTGTCTTCATGCTTTTGTCTTTAAACTATAAAAAAAAGTTAAACTTTTCATGTAACATAGGAATGATATTCCATGATACTGGCATAAAGAAGTTGACTTCCAGCAGACAACAATTTTTATCTTTTTAAATTTATTTTTTAAAAAGATTTTATTTACTTATCAGAGAGAGAGGGAGAGAGAGAGAGACGAGAGAGAGAGAGAGAGCAAAGGCAGAGAGAGCAGCAGGTAGAGGGAGAGGGAGCAAGGAGACTGATGTGGGCTTGATCCCAGGATCCTGGGATCATGACCTGAGCTGAATACAGATGCTTGGCCAACTGAACCACCCAGGCATCCCAGACAACAATTTTTAAAACTGGATAGAATTACAAATAAAGCTTTTATATGAAGTCACCGGAAAATGAACAGTGGTAGGCAGAGACTGGAGAGGAGTAAATTCTTGATAGATTGCCAGTGCTCTGGGTAAGAACTGTGATTATGTAGCTTTGTTGCCCAAAGATATCCCCAAACTCCCATCCCAGTTCTAGTGACATAAAACTGCAGCTTTGTCAGCTCAAGGTGGCAGACAACAGAATTCAGATCATCAGAGCAGCTGGAAATTTAAGAGAGCAATTTTTGGAAGTGAGAGAGAATTAGAAATGCTGATATCCAAAATCTGAGAATAAGCTGCCCAAATTTCTGCCTGACTGCTAAACTACACATTTACATAGGAGACCCCAGGGGCTCAACAAAGAAGCAGGCAGAAACTAGGGGTGGTCTACACTTAAAAAATACTACTACTCCTGATGAGATTTTCAAATTTCCCATGTCTGACTAAGTACATTCCCTAACTACATACAATCCAAGTGGTAAAAAGTGAAAACCTATTGGCTTGAGATGTTAGAGGAAAGAATATGGGGCTGAAGAAGCAACTGAAAGTTTATGGGGAACTATAGAGCAAACAGCATGAAGAGTTTGATCCCAAATTTTGTTTTAAATTTACTCCAATTCTTGGGGGCACCTGGGTGGCTCAGTGGGTTAAAGCCTCTGCCTTTGGCTCAGATCATGATCCCAGTGTCCTGGGATCAAGCCCCGCACCGGGCTCTCTGCTCAGCAGGGAGCCTGCTTCCTCCTCCCTCTCTATCTGCCTCTCTGCCTACTTGTGATCTCTGTCTGTCAAATTAATAAATAAAGTCTTTTAAAAAATAAATAAATTTACTCCAATTCTTGACTGTCAAAATATGAAGGCACAGGTGAGAAATTCTAAAGTTTAAAAAGCAGCAGGTGGAAGATGAAAAAAAAAAGTGCTATACAACCTGAGAAGTCAGATTTTGCAGTTTGAGTCCAGATAACTATATGTTACATCAGAACAAAAAATGCAATAATTTTCAGAAGAAAAATACAGAATACAGAGTTGTTGGAGCATAATGTTCAGTTTTCAACCAAAAGTCACTAGGAATGCAAAGAAACAGGAAACAGTGGTCCATATCAAAGAGAAAAAATAATCAACAGAAATAGACAAGTAGAGCCAGGCACCACATTTAACAGAAAAGACTGCTAAATCCTGGAGAGAATTAGTACACAATACAAACGTATCAAAGGATGAAAAGAATGTATGTTCAAAGTATTTGAAAAAATATGGTATTAGCGAATGAAAAAGAGGAAATCTCAAGTGAGCAATGGAAATTATAAAAAAGAACTAGGTAGAAATTCTAGAGTTGAAAGTAAAATTGAAGTTTTAAAAATTCACTATGGTGAGTGAAATTATCTTAATGGCATTTTGTGACTGAAAAAGAATGTGTCAATAAACTTGAAGACAGAGCAATAAAATCATCCAATCTGAAAAGCAGAGAAAATTAAAAAATAAAAACTGAAGAAAACTGGACAAAGCTTTAGAGGATTGTGGGGAAGTAAAAGCTGTCCAACATGCATGTAATTAGAATCCTCAATGGAAATGAGTGTCCCAAAAGGGGGCAGAAATGTATTTGAAGAAAATAATGTGTGAAAATACAAAACGTGTAGAATGTGTATGCCAGTATTATTTATAATCACTAAAAACTGGAAGCAGCCAAGAGATCCTTCAATAAGTAAATGAGTAAACAAACTGTGGTGTACCCATACAATGAAATAGTATTTTGAAATTAAAAAAAAATAAAGAACTATCAACCCACAAAAGAGATAGAAGACTCAATGTGCACATATAAACAAAAAACCAGACTGGAGATGCTACTAATTGTGTGATTTCAATGATATAATATTCTGCAAAAGGCAAAACTGTAGAGTCAAAAAAACAAAAACAAAAACAAAAAAGATCACTGGTTGCCAGGGATTGGGGAGCAGGTGGAGAGATGAACTGGGGAAGCACAGGAGATATTTAGGGCAGGAAGATGATTCTGTTTGACACTGTAATAGTGGATATGACATATTTCGTGTTTCAAAATCCATAGGACTTCACAACACAAAGAGTGAAAGTTAATGTAATTTTTGGACTTTAGTTAACAATAATAAATCAGTAGTGGCTTATCACTTATAACAAATGGGACACATGAGTACAAGATGCTAATAAGAGGAAACTGATGGAGAGGGTATTGTATGAAATTCTCTGTATTATCTGCTCAATTTTTCTGCAAGTGTAAACTGTTCTAAAAAAAAAATCCTCCTAATTTTTTCAAAAAGCTTCCCAAATTCGATGAAGTGTAAAATAAATTATTTTAATAATGGAAAATGTTCTTGGTTGCCAAATGCAACTGTTGTTGAGACTGCATGAATTTGTGATTGCTTGTGAAAGTATGAACTGGAAACTAGAAGGTGGACCTTAGGAATACCTAAAAAATTAACATTCTGAAGAATCAGAGAGGAAGGCCTTGGCAAATTAATTAATTTATCCTTTGTTTTTCCTAAAAGCTTTTATCACTCAAATCATTGTCACATTGTGAAGTCATATCTGTGCATCAGTGATGTGACAACCCACCAAATGTCAGGCTTTTTGATTTGGGGGCACAAGGGAAAGAACTCTGGAGAATGGCTTCCCTAAGTAGTGCGGGCCATGGCTGCCCATGACTAGAACAATAGTGTGTGCTGTGCGGCTTCTAAGGTTCACATTCTTCATGAGAGAGGAGTCTGTGTGTTTGATAATAGGTTGTTCTTGAGTCTTTGTGGCATGTGGAACCCTGCAAAATATGAGAATCCTCTGCTAGGGTTCAAAGGAGAAAAAAAGGGTAAGAAATACTACTATAAGCATGTTATTTAGAGATACTAGGCTACATAAACAAACAGGTAAAATAAGCAAAAATGAATGCTTTCTGGTCAAGTGTCAAGATATGGGGAGGATGGTCAGGGGAATGGTGTTTGTTAGTGATTACTATTTGACTTCAAAAAAGAAAAAGACTCAGAGCATGTATTGTCTGGATCATAAAAGAAATTAAAGAGAATTATTGGGAATTAAGAGTTGATGACATCGCACTTTGGCTTTGCCCTTTACAGAGTGAACAGTCCTAGTCCTAACACCATTGCTTTCAACTGGTCATTGTTCAGTTTGCAACCTTTGATAGGACTCTCCCTGTTTATTTCCCCAAGACTGTCCCAGTCCAGATAGAATAATTCCTGAAAAAATCCTCAAATATATGTGATCTGATATATACATCTGTTTTTTTAAAACTTTTATCTTTATCATATCTTTCTTGGTATTGACCGCTAATTTATGATTAAGATCCATGAAGTCAGGGCCCGTCCATTGCACATTATAGTCCTTTGACAATTACTTATTAAATGAAAATGTAAATAATGCAGTTAAACTAAAAATGTACCTAGGCAGTGAGGATGCATTTTGGTAAATAATTAAGACAGTTAATAAAGCCCAGAAAAATATGGGAGAACATAATGGAACTAGACAGCATTATATACTATTTTAAAAGATGGGGAACAGAATGGAGATTCAAAAGAAGATCTACAGCATGCCATTCCCATGCCCTCCTACCCCCCATACCTGTCCAAACAGCCTTGGAGAAAACATATGGTAGACTGTCAGAGTTATAGAGGTCTAAGGCTGAGAACAGAATTGCTCCCCTTTGGCACTACTGGCATGATCAGCCCACTATTTCTTTGTTGGTGGGGGGCTGTCTTGTGCATGGCATGATGTTTAGCAGAATCCCTGGCCTCTACTCACCAGATAGCAGGAGCATCCTCCCTCCAGTTTTAGTAACAAAATGTGTTCAGATGTTGCCTCTGGGGAGCAAAATCTTGCTGGGTTGAAAACCAAAGGCCTAGAGTGAGATGCGTTGTCTTCACTGTGGGGGCTTTAATGTACCACATGGAAAATGATCACAGGTAGACTGTGTGTATTACTAATAATCTTTTAGAATTGGTTAACACAATGAAAGACTACTTTAAATATAAACAATCTCACAGATCTAAATAAGCATGCCCTTCTATTAATTCACACTGCCCCAATCTTATTTAGGGTAGGGATATAAGGCCACAGTACCTTAGGATCTACAAGAGTGTCTGTGATGGTCCACTAACCACCAGATGGGTGTTGATGTACTCTTCCTCTGGTAGTTGCCTCGGTGGTCACTGTGGACTGGATGTGGTGTAAGTGGTCTTGTCAGAGTGAAATCCAGAGTCTCTGGCCAGAGAATTAACACTGTAATGTTAGGATAGCAGGAGGACAGCTTGCACCCCTGTACCAAGAACATGTGTCTTATGGACGTAAGAACTCAGGGTGTTTAAAATTAGTAAAGTCATATATGCTGGTCCGATGGATCATTAGAGCACAGACTAAGTTCACGCCTTCCACCCATCTGCTTGTAGGTTTCATCTATATGCAAATCAGACAACCGTAATATGTTGATACTAGTAATATATGGTATCTTTCACTGGGCAAAAAGCAGGTCTTACGGCATGGTCTGTGGCCAGAATTTGGATTTAAGAGTCACCATTAATCAAAACAAACATTCTGCATAGAGAAACAGAATATACTGTCAAGGATTTTTAATTCTCTAAATTAGTAATTTCTTTCCTTGTGGTGTGTTGGGGCAAAGTTGTGAAAGACAAGTTGATAACTTCAAACTTTTAAAATTTATTGTGATCTGTATGCTGCTGAGAAATGCATAATTTGGGGATTTAACACCTGATTAGCTATTAAATGGCTGTCAGGAGAAAATTTTGCAGTAATCGGTTTAGCTTTTAGCCCCTAATTATCACTTCACAGTGGATTTGGGTTGAGATAATTGAGAACTGCAACACTTAAAGGACTCCAATTGGGCATTTTTTTTAATACAACGAAGTGAATTATTTCTCTATGAGGACTGCATTTAACAGGTATTGGTAACAAGGAAGGAAATGTGATAGTGGATGGGATTTTGCAAAGTGATTTAAAGTAGTTGATTCATTCATTATGCAATTAAGTGGAGCTCAGCTGTGTATAACTTATCTGATGTCTAGGTCAAAGAATGTCTTTCAAAACTCCAGAAAATTCACTGGGAGGAATTTTATTTTAATGGTGGGTTGGAGGGATGGCGTTGCTGTCTGGACTATGTAACAGATTCTATCTTTAGATACTGTGACCTTGGGCTGGCTCCTTTCTTATTCCTTTGGTTTCCTTTTCTGGCCAGTGAAATACCTATCATTCCATACCCTATTTGTATAAAAGCTCTTAAAAGCTCAGCCCCGGCAGGTAGTTCCTCATTTATCACTAATAAGGACTTACTATCAGAGCTAGCAGATTGTTGCACAGTGTCCAACCCCCACAGACTCTACACTCACAACTGCTCACTCTTAATACACACACACACACACACACACACACACACAGTGTCATTCATGCTATTACTTTAACTGTTGCACTCTCTCCCAGAAAAGCCCAAATTCTTTCCAATCTTTCAAGTTTTTTTTTCTTTCTTTTTTTTTTTTTCAAAACAAAGAGCAGTTGAATCCATTCCATATGACGACACGTTAGTCATGAAGATGATGGGACCCTTACTGTGTCGTGTAGGGCACACAAGCAGACGTGTAACTCAATAAGGGAAAGAGAAGAACCAGCTTTGCACACTTTAGCTGTCCACCCTCCCATTCCAAAACGAGTACCTTCAGTTCAAGGGGCAGGACTCTGACTATACACTATGTTCATTTGTCTGTATTCCCATGTCCTCTAACCACAGTGAAATTGGATGTGATTTTTTACCCAAAGGCCATTCGGTACCACCCTTCTTCCTTCCTGATAGAAAGCTGATTTGTAATAGGATGGGCAAGTGCCCAGTCCCAGAAAATAAACCAGAATTGGTATAAACCAATAATGGCAATTTCTTCTCCCTTTGCAGAACACTCACTTTTCTATAGATGCCCTCAAAACCCAGAAGTGAACATGTGACCTGTTATTGTATTTGAGGTGCTTGGAAAAGCGTGCTCAAAGGCTTCTGAGAGTAGTTTTTCTAAATACAAAGGGAGGATTCTTTTTTAGCCATCTCATGCTCGAGTGCTAGGAGACCAATGTAAGTAGTATGTGAGCTCGCAACCAGGAGACAAAAAGCACAAGGGTGCGAAGTCCTCGGTGTGAGCCTGGCGGAAGGCTGTAAAGGGCCTAGAAGGACTTCCTCTGTTGAAGGTTGGAAAAGCTGTGTCAGATCATGATCCTACTGGTGACAGCTAAATATTGCAGAGAAAATACAACAATCATCTGGCTAAAGGCATCGAATGCCTGGTGAGGCTTATGAGAACTGGGGGGGGGGGGGGGCGTGCTGAAACTCTGCAAAGGGGAAGACCTCAGAGAGGTAAGCTGAATTCTACTGCCATGGGTTCTCTGAGGGCATTTAGTGATTCTGAGCTTGGCCAAGAGTTTTAGCTTCTGGGATTTGTACCAACGGCTGCTAGTGAACAGAGGAACTGGCCGAGGTTTGGGCTGAGACTGGGGAGGAGGAACGTTAGCAGACAGCTAGTGTTCCCTGAGGGACACTTGAGGACTTCTAGGGCTGACGGAGAGAGGGAAAGAAAACTAAACAGAGTAAAGCAGTCAAGCATTTCATGAGATAAATATTAGAATTCAGTACCCATTAAAACGAAGGAACTTGAAGAGCACTCCGGCCCTTGGTGTAAAACCCTGGAGGGCTAGGGGGAGCTAGAAAGAGACTGGGTCTCGCTAGGTGTACCAGCCTTGGTTCGGTCCTAACTGGATTAAGGCAGGAGCTCAGTTACCACTCCCTCTGCCTGGCGGTGGGAAGAGCCTATCTGGTCTAGAGGAAGACAAAATAATCTGGGACCTACATACATTTTAATACACAGTGCTTGGTATTCAATCCAAGACGACTTGGCCTGAGGCAAGATCAAACCACAGGACTGAAAACCAAGAAATGTGCATGCATACCCACTAAAAACAAAGCCCGGCATAGCTGAGACACTGTACTTCGCTGAAAAGAACTTAACAGAATTACAGTTAATTTAGTCAACACAAAAGGTGAAAAGATACAGGAAGTAGATAAAAGACTTGCAATTTCACCAGAGAATAGAGTCTATTAAAGAAAGAAACCAATGGCAATTATAAAACTTAAATATACAAAATCTGAAGTTAAGAATCATTACAGGGCTTAAATACCAGATGAGGCAAAGCAGAAGACAGGATCAGCACAAATACAAACCTAAACCGCGCCCAAGTACAGGATAGAAAGAAAAAAATAAAATAAAGAGAAAGATCATAAAAATAGTCAGGAAACAAGATACATTACCTTCAATAAAGCAACGATAAAACTTAAAGATTACATCTCAACTGAAACAATGAAATCCAGGAAGCAACAGAATGACATCTTTAAAATGCTCCAAGAACTGACAATCTAGAATTCTCTCCTTCAAAACTAAAAGTGAAACAAGGACACTTTAAGACAAACATAAACTAAGATAACTCGCCACCAGTAAATCAGCTCTAAAAAGAAACAGCAAAGCGAGTTATGCAGGGAGGAGGAAAATGAAGCCAGAAGGAAACAGGGATGTGGGAATGAAGAGCCACAGGAACGTTAGTATGTGGGTGAGTATAAATAAATAGTGACTCTATAAAACAAAGGAGTAACATCTCCTGGGGTTTAAAAGGAATCCAGATACATGGCAATTACACAAAAGGCAGAGGGGTAAATCGTAGTGTTTAACATAATAGGCAGAAGAGGGAATACCTTGTTTTAGATGACAACTAGTCAATGACAAATGTTGTAATCTATTAAAGACCATATAACTAACCAGTTGGAAGAGGGAAAATTCAATATTAAAAATACTTGATTATTCTTTTTTTTTAAGATTATTTATTTACTTACTTATTTGATAGATAGAGATCACAAGAAGGCAGAGAGGCAGGCAGAGAGAGGGGGAAAGCTGGCTCTCCGCTGAGTGGGGAGCCCGATGTGGGGCTCGATCCCAGGACCGTGAGATCATGACCTGAGCCGAAGGAAGAGGCTCAACCCACTGAGCCACCCAGGCACCCCAATACTTGATTATTTTTAAAGAAACCAGGAAAAGAGAGGAACATAAAACAGATGCATCAGAAAGAAAAAAAATAATGAAAGATGGTAGCTAAAATTTAAATCTATTAGAAGGCACATTACCTTTTTGTTAGCTAAATACTATATGTAAAAGATTAATACTGCCAGGTGAATAACATAACTAAAATCCAGCCCATATGCTGTAAAATCCAGCTGTATGCCTTCAATATAAATATACAGAAAGATTCATAATAGGATTTACCATGAAAACTCTAGCAAAAGGGGGGGAAAAAGCTGGTGTAACTCAACTAATGTCAAAGCAATCATTTTCTAAGGCAGGAGTAGACAGAGAACTAGGTACAGATAAGAGACAAAACCAAGTTAAAATAACAATAACATCAGCAACAACAATAATAATAATAACACAGAAGTCATTCCACGAGATAGGCACCACCCAACCTGTAGCTTCAACATGAAGGAAGTGCTTTGGATAACGAAGGTAACACGGATCCAAACAGCAAACCTTACCCTCCCAAACCACCCACTCCCGGCTTCATCACAATAAATCCCATCATGCCTTAAATCACTGCTAGCTTCTGTCGCACAGAGCTGTAAGCATTCCTGACCTTCAGCTGGTCACCAGGCTAGAAATCCGGAATCATTATTATTTAGGCAAAAGCTTGCAGGGGGATCAAAGACTTCTGCAAAATGATGCCAATCAGAATCAGCTGAGGCGGAGAGCAATCTCGCGGACCACCTGCAATCCGTCCATCTTGCCAATGAAGAAATAGGGACTCAGGGGGACAAATGACTTGGCTAAAGCCACACAGGGGTACGGTGGTAGGATGAGGAGTCCTCACGTCCCTGACTTCCAGTCCATGCTGCCCATCCTGCCGCCACCTCCAACCATGCCAGGTGCTGCTAAGCCTCTCTCTGAGCTGCTTTATTATTATTACGGCAGATAACTCAGCTTTATTTTCCACAACGCCATTCATCCCTGCAACTATGCCAAAGTGCTTTACCAGAGAGAGAGTCCAATTTCACAGTTAAAGAAGAGGAGAGAGAAATTAAATACTGTAGGTGCAGACACAAAGATATTAAACCAAACTCAGTTTGGAAGGAAGGCTTTAGACATATTAGACACACACACACACACACCCCCCAAAGCTCTGTGCACTATGCCACATGCGTGGCTTTCAGACAGGGTCATTTTACCTCTATGTTAAGGGAGCCAGAATCAGGGACAGTGTAGAGCATGGCACGGTGCTTTGTCTGGGGCAAACCCCCCGTTACTGTACACCCTGGGGCTCAATGAAATCACAATGGCACAACCTCACTTCCACGAGAATCCTTTCTCTCCAACGCTGCTCACTTGTGTTGAAAAGGAGTTTCTTGTTTGGCTGCTTCCTATACCTATGTTGGCAGGAGGCACTCAGGACAGAGCGCACCTGAGGACCCCAGGGCCCCCAGCCGAGGACATATAGGCATCGAGACACACTCAGTTTCCGGCTGTGTGACTGCAGGCAGCTGCATCCCCAGATGAGGGATTTTTAAACAAGTCGGTGATTTTCAGATGAAGGATACCAGCCACAGAAGTTTAAAGTGCTCCTGAGCAACTTGGGCTGCCAGTGAAATACCAATTTCTCCTTTTTTTAGAACAATTATTTCTTTTATTTTTCCCCAGACAAACCCTAGACATTCTTCTCCTCCCTTCTGAGGCTTCTCTTTGAAAGAGCCCGCGCCGTAGATCATGCCGGGTGACTCCCCAGATAGAGCTGCCGAACACAGGTGCATTCTGGGGCTTCAGTGTCTGGCTTAGTCTCTGATTTGTTGCAGGAAAAATACTTGCTGTAGTTTCCCAATTCCCAAATGTGGATACTTTGAAGATGGATATGATGTATTAATTTTGTGTTTTTACAGATTTATGCTCTGCAGACGTAACTACATTTTTCCAAGAAATGAAGCGAGCCCTGACTTCAAAATCTGTACATCAGGAATGGCATGACAGGATCTGTGCCTCTCTTAGAGGAGGCAACAGTGTACAAAAATGAAAGTAAAGAGTCTGCTGTTTGAGAGTTTAGAAGACCCCACTTCCAAACTTCAAGAGGCTGATGTGGAAAAGGCAACAAGGGAAGAACCTCTTATGGTATTTGGTGAATAGAAATAACTCCATAAATAGCAGTCCCCTCCTTCATCCTACATGTGCCCCCTTGTCATCATCACCAACTATCAGTTACTGAGCGTTTGGTTGTCCGAGGCCAAGTGTAAGGATGGTTTTCTTATACTCAAAATAGCTTTTAAAAAAATATGGTATCTTTGATCAACATGATGAGGAGTAACAGAATCCGGAAGGGTTAGAAACAACGACCAGGGTTGCCAGGGTGAGTCAGTTGAGAGCCCAACTCTTGGTTTGGGCTCAGGTCATGATCTCAGGGCTGTGAGACTGAGCCCTGAGTCGGGCTCCACGCTCAGTGGGGAGTCTGCTTGAGATTCTTTCCCCCTCTGCCCCTGCCCCACACCCCTGCGCTGTCTAATAAAAAACAACAACAACAACAGCAAAAACAAATTAACAATCAAACAAAGATATTAGGCAGTTTTAATAGAAGATTAATGGAAAAACAGAGACCATTTGTTTTTACCAAATATTTTTTAATGTGACACAATCTTGAAAGTTTGAAATGATATCACTTAAAGAGCATCTGTAAACTAGTCTGTAGTTTACAAAGCCTTTAACATTATCCCTTTCGAACCCTTAACAATTATGGGAAAGAGGCAAAGGATGGATTGTCACTTCCATTTAATAGATGAGAAACCAAGATGGCAGAGACGGAGAGTGGCAAGGGGGAATGAGTTAGCAGTTAATCTGGGAGGTGAGATGAGGGATGGTGGGGAGGGGGAGCAAGGGCTATAATATTCTGTGGTGAATGGTGGGTGTGCTACCCAGATCTCCCCTCACTAGACGATTTGCTGCCTGTACTGCCAAGAGTGGTGTTAGCAGAAAGCCTCCAGACAATGGTCCCTTCAGGGACTGCTGCAACTGCAAAGCCTTTTTGCCCCAAATTATGGCCCTTGCTGGGGTGGCAATCATGTCCTATTAACTGACTGATGTGGTTAGAAGAGCCCAGCCTTTCCAATTGAACTCTGTATAGCTCTAATGTGCCATTTTAGCTGAAGAGTGTCCTGCGGGTTTGGCAACATTGCACCATGACTCCTCTACCTAATTATGTTCCCTTCCCCTCTCTTCCAGAGGTGTGATTCCAAGGACACCCCTAATAATACCTTGTACTTTACACTTTGTCTTAGAGCTTCCTGAAAACCCAACTTGGGTCCATCATGACCAGGAATGATCAGAAAAAGCAGCTGGCAAGAAAGGGTTTCGGAGATGAATCACACACTCACTGCCTGGTTGTTGGAAGACCTAATCACCACTGGTGAAAAACTGGGTATCTGGTACAATGTGAGGATTCGGTTGTTAAAATGGACACCGGTTATGAGCAGGGATGGTATATAAGTAGAGAGGAATGCATTGAGTACAGTACACCAGAGACTATGAAAACTATGGGGGAGAGTAATCATAAAAACAATAAATTCCAGGGATTATCCTAAGCTTGAATGACATTCTAGAAAAGATAATAAAAGTCTGAGAGCAATTAACAGGCAATGGAAAGCCAAATATGAAAAGGGTAACCTATAAAGACACTCTCATCTCTTGCCCTACTGTGCAGAGAAACCTTAGGTCCAGAAGGAGAACTTCATCATAAGAGTAGCCAAATGTCTTAGTTATCTAGGCTGCTTTAACAAAAATAACATAGACTGCATGGCATATAAACAACAAGCATTTATTTCTCACATTCTGGAGGCTGGAAACTCCAAGGTCAAGTCACAGGTAGATTTCGTGTCTGTAGAGCTCCACTTCCTGATTCACAGACAGCCACCTTTTCCCTATGACCTCACATGGCAAAAGGGGGCATGGGAGCTCTCTGGGTTATAAGGCACTTATAAGGGCACTAATCACACTTTTGAAGGCTTCATCACCTCCCAAAGGCCCCACCTCCAAATACAATCAGACTGGGGATTTGGTTTCAATATGTGAATTTTGTGAGGGCATAAACATTCAATCTATACCACCAAGCTCAAAAGAAGATTAAATTCTGAGAAAAGGCAGGTCTGCTGTTTTGAGATCAGGGTCCTGTGAAAATCTGAGACCCTGACAGTTAGGATGGAAACATCTGGGTTGGTGTCCCTGAAAGTTGTGACTTCTTAGGCTTCACTGAATGCTCTGAACTCTCTCACTAGTGGCCTAACACTCACTATTAGCAACTAATACTACCTCCTGGCTTGAAGACCATGAAGATCCCTCTCTCCTATAAAATAACGTGCAATTCCCCAGGACCTGCCTCTAGCTCCTCTTCTGGACTCAAGTCACAGCAAAACCTAGTTGGGACATTCTGGGCCTGGAAAGGGATGAAAGGGACTATCTAAACCCCAAAGAAGCTAAGTATGGCAGGGGCTAAAGTGTATGGGGCTTGTTATGGTATTTGATCAAGAAGACAAGAACATCAAACTGAATGAGGGAGAGTTTAACATTGTGGGAGCACGCTCCTGAGGATTAGGATTTAACACTCTAACGAAGACCCCAGGAGGTGACGTGAACTTGCTGCAAGGATGAATCCTAGAAACCCGAAAAAAGTGATGACCCACACTGAGTGAGGTTCAAATGTCAGAATTTTTGTGACAGTGGTTGAAAGAAGAAAATAAAAGGATTAAAGAAGTAGGCGTGCTGGAGTGCATGGACTCTGTAAGGTCAGAAAATCCAGCATATGTTAATGTCACACAAGAAAGACAGAAGGCACTCCAGTTGCCAAGGCCATAAGCAACGATCTTGTGAGAGGGCATCATCACTACTAAAATATTCAGCTGTGCTCTTGGTTATATAGCAGAGCTGTTTGTAGGTGTGTAGTCATTACAGAACTAGGCTCACTGAAAGCAATGGATATGACAGGACCTCAAAACAATGGAAGCCAGGTGGCAGTCCATTCAGATGGAAGACAAATGGATGTGATTACTGTAATGAGCAGCAATGTAAGAATGGTAACCAGGGGGCCCGACCTATGTAGAATATTTTTTTTTAAGTTTGATTATTTGTATTTATCTCTACACCAACATGGCGCTTGAACCCATGACCTCAACATCAAGAGCCCCATGCTCTTCCACCTGAGACAGTCAGACACCCCTGTAAAACAAGTAAAATAAGAAAAAAGGTAATAAATACACACCTATCAATAACTAAGTGTATATGGGCTAAATGTTCCAATCAAAAGACACAGGTGACGGAATGGATAAAAAACGAAGTGAAACAAGACAAACAAAAACAAGATCCATCTATATGCTGCCTCCAGGAGCTCACTTTAGACCTAGAGACACACGCAGACTGAAAGTGAAGGAACAGAATGCAAGTGGAAGTGAAGAGAAAGATGCGGTAGCAATACTTGTGTTGAACAAAATATACTTTAAATTTTTTTTTTATTTATTTATTTGACAGACAGATCACAAGTAGGCAGAGAGGCAGGCAGAGAGAGAGGAGGAAGCAGGCTCCCCGCTGAGCAGAGAGCCCGATGCAGGGCTCGATCCCAGGACCCTGGGATCATGACCCAAGCCGAAGGCAGAGGCTTTAACCCACTGAGCCACTCAGGCGCCCCACAAAATATACTTTAAAACAAAGATTGTAATAAGAGACAAAGAAGGATACTACATAATGATAAAGGGAACAATTCAATAAGAGAATACAACAATTATAAATATTTATGCATTCAACATGGGAGCACCTAAATATATAAAGTAACTATGAACAGACAAAAAGGAAAAAATTGACAGTAATACACTAATAGCAGTGGACTTTAACACCCAACTTTTATCAATGGATAGATCATCCAAACAGAAAATAAACAAGGAAACAATGGCTTTGAATAATACATTGGACCAGATGGACCTAACAGATATATTCAGACCACTCCATCTGAAACCATAAGAATACGCATTCTTTTCAAGTGCACATGGAACATTCTCCAGAATAGATCACATGTTAGGCCACAAAACAAGTCTCAAGAAATTAAAAAAGACTAAAATCATATCATGCATCTTTCCCTAACACAATGGTATAAAACTAGAAATCAATCACAAGAAAAAGTCTGAAAACACCACAAATACAAGGGGACTAAATAACATGCCACAATGAATGGGTCAACCAAGAAACCAAAGAGGAAATCAAAAATTACATGGGGACAAATGAAAATGAAAACACAATAGTCCAAAATCTTTGGGATGCAGCAAAAGTTGTTTTAAGAGGGAAGATTATGGCAATTCAAACATACCTGTTTGAGAAAAATCTCTAACAACTAACCTTACACCTAAAAGAGCTAGAAAAAGCCCAAAGCCAGTAAAGGGAAGGGAAAAATAAAGATTAGAGCAGAAATAAATTAGAGACTGAAAAAACTATTCAAAATATCAGTGAAACCAGGAGCTGGTTCTTTTAAAAATTAAACAAAACTTATAAACTGTTAGCCAGAATCATCAAGGAAAAAAAGAAGACTCAAAAAAAAAAAAAAAACCCAGAAATGAAGGAGAGAAATAACTGACACCTCAGAAATACAAAGGATTAAAAGAGAATATTATGAAAAATTATATGCCAAGAAATTGGACAAATAGAAGAAATAGATAAATTCCTAGAAACATACAACTTTCTGAAACAGAATCAGGAAGAAATAGAAAATTTGAATAGACTTATTAGTAGCAAAGAAATCGAATCAGGAATCAAACCTCCCCCTCTTCAGAAAAGCCCAAGACCAGATGGTTTCACAAGTGAATTCTCCCAAACATCAAAAGAAGAGCTAATACCTATTCTTCTCAAGCTATTCCAAAGAATAGAAATGGAAAAAAGAAATGTCCAAATTCATTTCATTAGGACAGCATTACCCTGATACTATAACCAAATAAAGGCACTACAAAAAAAGAAAGAGGGAGACAAAAAGGAAGGAAGGGAGGAAGGGAGGGAGGAAATTGCAGGTCATATCTCTGATTAACATACATATAAAAATCCCCAACAAAATATTAGGAAACAATTTCAACAATACATTAAAAAAAAAAATAAACCCATTCACCATGATTAAGTGGGATTTATTCCAGGGAAGCAAAGGTGGCGCAATATTCACAAACCAATCCACGTGATACATCAAATTAATAAGACAAGGGATAAAAACCACATGAGCATCTCAATAGATACAGAAAAAGATTTGACAAATTACAACATCTGTTCATCATAAAAATTCTCAACAAAGTGGGGTTAGAGGGAACATATCTCAACATAATAAAGGCCATATATGAAAAACCCACAGTTAACATAATACCGAATGGTGAAAAACTGAGGGCTTTTCTGCTAAGATCAGGAACAAGACAAGGATGTCCAGTCTCATTACTTTTAATCAACATAATATTAGAAGTCCTAGCTGCAGCAATCAGACAAAAAGAGAGATCAAGCAAGTGAGCACAATAAAAGCCATCCAAGAAGTAGTAAAACTGTCACTATTTGTAGATGACATGATAGTGTATATAGAAAACCTCAAAGACTACACCAAAAAAATGACTAGGACTGATACATGAATTCGGTAAAGTCACAAGGTACAAAATTAGTACACAGTAATGTGTTGCATTTCTATACTCTAATGATGAAGTAGCAGAAAGAAAAATTAAGAAAACAATTTTCATTTATACTTGTACCAAAAGAAGAAAATACCTAGGAACAAACTTAACCAAAGATGTGAAGTATCTGTATCTGAAAAGTATAAAACACTGATGAAAAAAATCAAAGATGACCCAAATAAATGGAAACATAATCCATGCTCATGGATTGGAAGAATCAATATTATTAAAATGTCCGTACTACCCAAAGCAATCTACAGATTTAATGCAATCCCTATCAAAATACCAATGACATTTTTTTCACAGAACCAGAACAAATAATCTTAAAATTTGTATGGACCACAGAAGACCCTGAATAGCCAAAGCAATCTTGAAAAAAAGGGACAAAGCTGGAGGTATCACAATTCCAGATATCAAGATATACTACAAAGCTGTAGTAATCAAAATAGTACAGCACTCACACAAAAATAGACACATAGATCAAAAGGAAAGAGTAGAGAGCCCAGCCATAAAACCACACACTTATGGGAAATTAGTCTATGACAAAGGAGGCAAGAATATACAATGGGGCAAAAGACATACTCTTGAACAAATGGTGTGGAGGAAACTGGACAGCTACATTCAAAAGAGAGAAATTGGGCCACTTTCTTACATGACACACAAAAATAACTCAAAATGGATTAAAGACCTAAGTGTGAGACATGAAACCATAAAATTCCTACAAGAAAACAAAAGCAATAATCTCTTTGACATCAGCTGTAGGAACATCTTTCTAGATATGTCTTCTGAGGCAAGGAAACAAAAGTAAATTTGAACTATTAGGACTACACCAAAACAAAATCTTTTGTACAGCAAAGGAAACCATTAACAAAACAAAATGTCAATTCACAGAACGGGATATATTTGTGATATATTGGCAATATATTTGCAAATGATATATCCAACAAGGGGTTAATATTCAAAATATACAAAGTACTGATACTGCTCAAAACCAAAAAATAATGACTAAAAATTAGCAGGAGACCTGAACAAACATTTTTCTAAAGAAGACATACAGCTGGCCAACAGACACATGAAAAGATGCTCAACATCACTCACTATCAGGAAAATGCAAATTAAAACCACAATGAGATATCACTTTACGCCAGTCAGCATGGCTAAAATAAAAAACACAAGAAATAGCAAATGTTGATGATGATGTGGGGAAAAAAATGAAACCTCATGTGCTGTTGTAGGAATGGAAAGGGTGAGGCCACTGTGGAAAAGAGTATGGAGATACCTCGAAAAATTAGAAACAGAAAAACCATGTGTTCTAGTACTGTCACTACTAGGTATTTAACCATAGAAAATGAAAACACTAATTTGAAAAGATACATGCACCCCTGTGTTTATTACAGCATTATTTACCATAGCCAAAATATGGAAGCAACTCAAATGTCCACTGATAAATGAGGGAAAAGATGTAGTATACATACATATATACGTACATGTACACACAACAGAATATTACTCAACCATAAAAAAGAATGGAATCTTGCCATTTTTAACAACATCAATGGACCTAGGGGGTATACTTCTAGGCAAAGTAAGTCAGAAAAAGAATATACCACATGATTTCACTCATATGTGGGATTTAAGAAACAAAACAAATGAAGAAAATAAGAGACAAACAATAAAACCCCAGACTCTTAAATATGGAGAACAAAATGGTGGTTTCCAGAAAGGAGGTGGATGGGGGATGGCTGAAACAGATGAAGGGAATTGAAAAACACTTATTTTGATGAGTACTGAAAAATGTTTATAATTGTTGAATCATATTGTATACCTAAAACTAAGAGAGCACTGTATGTTAATCATACAAATCAAAAACAAGGGTTTTTCTTGGCAGAAACTATAAACAAATAAACAAACATGCATAAAGATTTGATATATGTATACGCTGTGAAAGAATTCTCACCATTGAGTTAATTACTATGTCCATCACCTCATATATATACCTTTTTGTGTGTGAGAACACTTAAGTTCTGCTACCTGAGTAAATTTCAAGTACACAATATGGTTTTTCCAACTACAGTCACCATGTTATACATTCGATCCTCAGGTCTCATTCATCTCACAAGTGAAAGTTTGTACATTTTCATCAGCCTTTCTATATTACTTTCCCTACCCCCAAGTCCCAGATAACCACCACTCTACACTCTGCTTCTGTGAGTTCAACTTTGTTTTGTTGGTTTTTAGATTCTACTCATAGGTAAAACAATACAATGTTTGTCTGTCTCGGTCTGGCTTACTCCGCGTAGGTTCATCCATGGTTTTGCAAATGACAGAAATTCCCTTTTTCACTGGATGGATGGATGGATGGATGGATGGATGGATGGATGGATAGATCACTTTCTTTATCCATTCATCTGTCAGTGAACACTTAGGTTATTTCCATACCTCGGCTATTGTGAATAAGGCTACAGTGAACCTAAGAGTGCAACTACCTCAAGGTAGTAATTTCATTTTCTTTGGCTACATACCCAAAATGGTATATAGCCAAATGGGTATACTGTATCCTATGGTAGCTCTATTTTAATTTCTTAAGTAGTCTCTACAGTGACCAAACCACTTTACATTCTCACTAATAGTGTAGAAAGTTTATCTTTTCTCCACATCCTTGCTAACATCTATTATCTCTTGTCTTTTTGATAACAGACATCTGAGTAGGTGGATATCTTATTACACCTTTCTCAGATGATTAGTGATGTTGGGCACCATTTCATGTACCTGTGGGATATTTGTATCCTCTTCTTTGCAAAAATGTCTATTTAGGTCCTTTGCACATTCTAATTAGATTATTTATTTGTACCATTGAGTAGTATGAGTTCTTTTTCTATTTTGGAAAAACATTTAACTCTTATTCAATTTCGCAATTCTGAAAAGCAACTCTGCCAGGAAAAGTATTCTTGGTTGGCAGAGTTGACGTTTTCTTCTTCTTTTTTTTTTTTTTTCAGCACTTTGAATATATCCCTTCTTCCTGACTTGCACAGTTTCTGCTTAAGATTTTCTAATAGTCTTATGGGAGTTCCTTGTACATACAAGTTGCTCTTCCTGTTCCTTTTAAAATTCCGTCTTTATGGGATGCCTGAGTGGCTCAGTAGGTTAAACAGCTGTCTTTGGCCCATGTCATGATCCTGGAGTCCTGGGATTGAGCCCCACATCAGGATCCCTGCTCAGCAAGAAGCCTATTTCTTCCTCTCTCTGCCTGCTGTTTCCTCTGCTTGTGTTCTCTCTCTCCCCCACCCCCCATTAAAATAAATAAATAAATAAATAAAATCATTAATTAAAAAATTCTGTCTTTAACTTCATTTCTTAAACAGTGGAACTTTTTTTTTAATCTGCTTTTTTTCCTAAGTAGGCTCCATGCCCAGCATGGAGCCAATGCAGTGCTTGAACTCATGACCCTGAGATCAAGACCTGAGCTGAGATCAAGAGTTATACGCTGGGTGTGGTGCAAAAACAATGAATACTGTTATGCTGAAAAGAAATAAAAAATTTTAAGAAAAATAAAATAAAATTACCAAACTCAAGCTAAAATGTGTCCCTTGATCAAAAAAAAAAAAAAAAAAAAAGAGTTATACGCTTAACCAACTGAGTCACCCAGGCATCCTCTTTCTTTAACTTCTGAAAATTTAAATATAAAGTGTCCTGGAGTGGACCTCTTTGTCATCTTTGTTGGTGTTCATTGAGCTTCCTAGCTCTGGATGTCTGTTTCTTTCCCCACATTAGGAAATTTTTCTGCCCTATTTCCTTGAAAACACTTTTTGACTCTTTCTCCCTCTCTGTTCTTCTATGGGACCTCCTTAATACATACAGGGGTCCTCTTGATGTCCCATGAGTTCTTTATCTTCTTTCTTCCATTCTTTTTTTTTTTTCTTTTGCTCTTCTGATTGAAGGACTTCCATTGCTCTGTCTTCAAGTTCTCTGATATGTTATTTCACTTGCTCTAGTCTTCAGTTGAATCCCTCTATTGAATTTTCAGTGCAGCTATATTCTTCAGCTCTACGATTTGCTTGATTCTTTTAAAATATTTTCCGTCTCTGCTGAAATTCTCACTTTGTTCATGCATTGCTCTCCTGACATCAACGAACTTCTTCATTACTGATATTTTGGAATATCTACCAAATAAATCACTTATCTTCATTTCATTAAGATCAGTTTCTAGAGATTTATCTTGTTCTTTTGTTCAGAACATATTTTCCTGTTTCCTCATTTTCCTATGGTGGTTGTGTTAATTTCCCCACATTAGATAAAACAGCCACCTCCTCTAATCATGACAGAGTGGTCTCATGTAGGAGATGAATCTCATCAGTCAGGCTGTCCCAGGCTCCTGTTTGCCTCTCCAGACTTTGTGATAATCTGAGCTGCATCCTTGTTCTAGTGGCTCTCAGGAGTTAAGGGTATTCCAAGAGCCAAAAAAGAAGATTGCAGTCATCACTCAGACAGGCTGCTTAGAAGATGGACCCCCAAGTAGAAGCTGGTAAAATATGCAGTTAAGCCCCTTCTAGAAAGAAACTGGAAATGAGCATTTTTGCCTAGCTCCTCTGCATTGAGTCTGGATATGTAGCTATGGGAGTGCTCTCATGCCCACTTAAAAACTTCATTTATGTATGCTCTAGTCCTATGGGACTCAAGGATGCACACTCCACTGGCCATCAGAGCTAAGTGATTTGAGGACCTGTTCCTTGGATGGCAAGTTGGGGCACTAGATAGGTGGACAAGCTCCTTCCTGGAAGATACTGGCAACTTGGATTTATTGTGGAAGTGAGACAAAAGAAAAGGCAGGGAAAGTGCCCACCTGCTCTTTGGAGCTCTGCAGAGGACTGCAGTCAGCATCAAGATGTAGGTTAACTAGAAGTTGAACCCTCATGCAGCAGCTGGTAGGATATGCATTCAAACCCCTTCCATGGAGAGACTGGGAGAGGGTGTCTTTGCCTACTCCTTCTGCACTGAGCCCTGGGAGGATGGTTGTGGCAAGTGCTAGCGCACCCATTAAGAACTTTCTCTTTGTTTATTGTATTCCAGTGAAACTCGTGAATACAAGTTACTTTGGCTTTCAAAGCTAGGGGTTTTGGGGGGGCCCATCCTTTGGGTCAAATTTGGAGCCTGATACGTGCAGTCCAAACCCCTCACTCCTCATGAAGATGGGGTTCCCTCCTGACTGTATGCTGCTGTGCCACAGGGTGGGATTTATGGTGACAGTGTGTCTCAGCCTTTTCTCTCTGTTTCAGTGTGGGTGTTTTCTCAGTTTCCTGACGTGTAGGAGTTGCTCAGCTTGTTTCTCAATTTCCTTCAGAAGGAATTACCCTCCATGTAAATGTACATTCCGTGTGTCTGTGGGAGGAAGAAAAGTGAGGCACCTCCTATGATGCCATCTTAATCTGGAGGCTCCTATCCAAACTTCTTTAGAGTTTCTTGATGCATGGTTGGAGTGGCTACAGACCTAATGTAGCAATATGGTCCTTTGTTCCACAACCCAGTTAATAAATTACATCCTGGCCCATGTTCAGCTCACAACGTGTCCTCAAACCCATCATTTTTTTTTTTCTTTTCACAACTCTCCAGATACATTAGAGGTAAACATAGCTTATGGTCAGTGTAACTCTCACAGGGGATCCCTTGGCTTTAGGGTCAAGGATAACCTTAGAGTAAAGGCCAAACAACAATCTCTAAAAATGACCCCTTCTCTTCTCTCTTGCAAAAGATAATATATTTTTTCTTATTCTTTTTTTTCTTTTTCAGGTTTTTATTTAAATTCTAGTTAGTTAACATACAGGGTAATATTGGTTTCAGGAGAAGTAGTTAGTTTTAAAAACTGCATACTCAGGATAGCAGAAACCAGCACTATCCATGAGATCCCAAGGATGCATGAATGTTGGTACCCATCAAGTCCTCACTCAATACACCAGTCTGGTCCCTGAAGAAATCAGAAGCATCCTGGAAGATGGCAGGAGACTTCTGCAGACACAATAAAATAGAATTTCCAATTGCAGCTGTCGAGCCAGGTGTGATATCTTTGTTAGGGCAGATTTATATGGCCCCAGGTACAGAATATACAACCACTGATTTCATAAATGCATTCTTTTCTTTCCCTCTTAAATAAAGGGCCAGTAACAGTTTGAATCATATAGAATGAACACCAATACACTTTTATAGTTTTGTCTCAAGGCTATGTTAACTTTTCCTGTCCTCTATCATAATTTTGTTTGAAAAGATCTTGACCATCTTGATACCGCACAGAATATCAAATTAAACTGCGACTTTGATAATATCATGTTTATTAGTCCAGATGAATAAGAAATGGTTAGCACTGTGGAGGCCTTGGTAAGACACCTGGCTTCGGCATTTATGTGCCTCTGACAAAGATCAAGAGGCCTGCCACATTCGTAAACGTTGAGAGGTCTAGTGGTTAGGGGCATGTGGAGATATTCCCTGCAAGTCAGAATATTTCATTATGCTCCTCCTACCACAAAGAATGAAGCATGGTGCCTGTTGGACCTCTTCATGTTCTGAAGGTAGCTTATTACATACCTGGAAATGCTGCTTCAGCCCACAGATAGAAGGCAGCATGTTTTCTGACAGCCCAAAGTAGGAAAGACCTTTGCATAGCAAGTTAAGAATGCAGTGCAAATATCCCGAAAAGCTTATGATGCTGGATATGCTAGTTGTAGGGAAAGATATCCTTTGGAGTTTATGGCAAGGACCAAGGGGAGAATAACAATACCTGAAGTTCCAAAGCAAGGCTATGCTACTTATATTGGAGAATCATTTACTTTTTGAAAAACTAGGTTTGGCATGCTACTGATCTCTGACAGATACAGAGCATTTGACCATGGGACACCAAGTGACCATGCATCCAGAATGACTTATTATTAACTAGATTCTGTTAGATTCACCTCGCCATCAGGTCTGGTGAGTCCAATAACAATACACTGTAATATGGGGGCAGTACACCTGGAATAAAACGCAAGCAGGGCCAAAGGGGAAAAGCAAACGAGCTGCATGGAGCCCAGGCACACTGGCACTCCTTCCTCAAACCACACTCACAGTGCTAAGGGGTTGGTAGGAGAGTTTCCTTATGAGCAACCGACTGAGGAGAAAAGGACCTAGGCAATGCAGATGGATGCACTGACTCGTTCTATGTCCAAGATGAAGACATGTGGGTATAGTAAATCCTCACTCAGGGCTGCCCTTGAAAAACACGTACGAGAGAAAATATTCCTAATGGAATCTCTTATTTGAAAATGCACCCGAGCATCTACTCTTCTCTGGCCTGTGGACTCCAGGACCAGATGTTCATACCCTTCACACTCAAGTGTCTGGATCACCATTCCAGGTAAGAAACCAAGACCAGCAGAATTGCTGAGTGAGGTGAGAGAAAACAGTGGAGAAAGGAGAGGAAAAAAGTGAAACAATAAGTGACCTGAGATATGAATACATACAGACTCACAGACAGTGCTGAATGACTTGCACGGCTAGTGGTAGAATTGGAAGAGGAAAAATGAGAAGATCAGGGACAAGATGCTTTGTGGTGGTGGAAGGTCATAGGATCATGAAGGTAGATACAGTGGAGAATATCTTTGTATTGCATGTTAATACCTCAAAGAGTTCCTATGGCAGTAGAGAGATCAACCAATCAATCAGACAAAATTACTAGGCCAGGTGATGTCAGTCAGCCTCTGATACTGGATACCCTAGTTTTAACATGATGGATAGTTGAGCCAAGTGGCTATTTCAATAGGGATAGAGATTGCTTGCATTCTAAAAACATGGACTCCCACTTACTAAAGTGAATGACACACTCGTGCCCCTGAATGTACAAACTCTCAGAAACAGAGACCACTGCTAAGTCCCCAACATGGTACCAGTTCTTGAGGAGACCAAATGGCAACTTGGTGGTGAGTTAGCTACATTAGACTGCTTCAACCTAGAAAATGGCAGATACTCATTTTGAACATTTCTCAGGTATGAGTGTGCCTTTCTTGCCCACAGGCACTCAGGAATAAGTAATATCCAAGGGCTTATTGAGTGTTGGATCCACTGCCATAGAGTCTTACACATCCTGTATGACCCTATAAAGCAAGCAGAGAGAGAGAAGGTAAACCAAGAAATCCACTGGCCATACAACACATCTTACCATCCAGACCCTGCTGTCCTGATAATGTGTTGAAATGGCCTGTGGGTACTATCTGAGAAACAATACTCTATTGCAAGGACAATATACCAACTTCTAGAACACAGAATCCTTGAACCAAAGATCCATGTAAGTGGCTCATCTCTAATAGTTAGAATACATAAACCTAAACTCAAGGGGTAGATGCAGGAGTGGTCCAATTAGCATCACTCCTAATAGCATACTTAGGAAAATCATGTCTTGCATACTTCCAACATTTGGCTCTGTGGGTTTAGCAGCCCTGGTCACCTAAGGAGGAACATTTCAGGCTAGAATACACTGGATTTGAGAGTTATAGCAGCTATCTTCTAATTCTTGGTTCCTTGTATCTAAGAACCAGAAAGAAAGAAGAGGAGATGCCATCTTGGCAAAGGTAACTGACCATTATCAGAGGATTATTTTTACACAATGGGGAAGGGCGCTCTCCAATAAACGTCCTTCTTGCTAAAATCTGTCTCAGAGTCTGCTTTCTGGAGAACCTAACTTGGTCTTCAAAATGTTCTTATATACATTATCTTATTTGTTCTTCCCAATAACCCTGTGAGCTAGACAAGGACAATTTTATTTTATAGATAAAGAAGGGCCCCAGAGAGGTTAAGTGGCTTTCCAAAGTCTAACAATTAGCTCATCAGTGACATATCCACCAATGGCACCCTGGACAGTTGCCTGTCTCATTTTGTATACCACCATATGCCTTTTTCCTGAGGGAGGGAGCCAAGCTGGGCTGCAGTGTCATCCTTCTGCTGTGACAATGACATTCCTGGATCTTAAGACTCATTCTGTCAGAGGTGCTCTGGGAGATGTAGTCACAGCACCATCAAGGCAATTTATAACCAGTAGAGGGGAATGTTTTAATGATGTTGTTATGATATATTGGCCCTGTAAAGGCTTATTAAAAAGTAGACTATGCTAATAAAATGCAAAGGTTGTCACTTACAATGAAAAACCTGGTGATTTAGAAGTAGCGCCCAACTTCTGGATCATCTCTTAGACAATGAATAAATCAAGAGAAGCAAGGTGTCAGGTGCTAGGAATTGCACTGTTGACTGTGATCTTAGCACTGGATGTGTCTTATCATTTGGGTAGATTGGCCTGTGAATATCTAGAATCCTTAAATGAATGACTTGATTTCTTAAAATAGTGCGGTGAATGGAATCATTCTTTCTCAGCATACCTTCCAGGGGCAACATTCAGACTTCCCAGTGAAGCTCAGTGATAGGAGACTATAGAGCTATGTGAGTGAAGAAACACTGTGGGTGGTGATATGGATGTTCTCTGAAGCCTAGACTTGGAAGATGCGGGTCCTAAGCTGAACTTAATTCCTTATGGGACCCTGTACACATCAAAGTCTCTCTGTGTCCAGGGCCCCTGTCCCAAAGTGGGAAGAGACCGAGATAATTATCAAAGTCGACCCTATACTGTGACTCTACTCTGATTCACAACTTCTCCAGTGTTTCTGTATGGGCTCAGCTGCACTATAGTTTGGAGATAGAATCAGCAATGGTTTCCAGAGTTTGAAGCAATAAATCTGTTACCAAATGTGACTGTGGTAGAACTTTAGAGCCTCCTAGTTTCTTCATGTTATGTAGATAACAAAAAGTGTCTAAGACTAGGACTGTGTCAGGGACAGTGGTACAGGGAGGTAATCTACCATCACTGATACCCTGAGCAAATTCAACGTATGGGACTCATTACAACCAACTGAGTACTGGCAATAATAAGATCTACATTAAAGTACTCTTATGAGGGATTTAGTAAAGTCATTTATCTAAAGGGCCAACCTTACAATTAGTGTTCAGTGGATATTAATTCTGTCCCTCTATTTTTCTAGCTCTTTCAAAGCTTTCAAGAGAGTGGTCTGAAACAAAATGAAAACCTTTATTTCCAAATTCCTGAAGGAGACTATAGCAAATAGGAACCCAAGGGCATGCATCCAACACCCCTGTAAGGATAACTTAAGTAAGTGACAATCGTACCCCTGGCTAGGAGAGAAATTATTATCGAAATTTAAGCAAAAATAGCTTCCAGGTAAAGGGACTACTTGACTGCTTACTACTGTGATTTTAGGGTATGAGCAGAAAACAAAGTCCTCCGAACTTCATACCCCACTTTAATAATTTCCTGAAGCCTAAACATCTGTCTTCTCTATTTTTCTTTTTTGCTAAAAGCAAAGATGTCCAACATTCTTGTAAGGGACAATTTATTTATTTATTTAACCTCTTCAATTTTAAGGTCAGTTGGCAGTGGCTTGGGAAAGAAGAAATGACTGTAACTTGATCAAGAAAGGAATATCAGCCTTATCATGCTTTCCCTCCTTTTGGTTGGTAATCTCAACCAACCACAGACACAGGGCATGACAGTGGATCAAGAGAGTGGTCTCATTTGGGTGGGCATGGAAGCACCTGCTTTTCCTCTTTCCATCTTTTCCCCATCAGAAGCAGTGATTTTAACCCTAGGTTTAGGCCCAAAGAGAGCATTCCAATGAAGAGGAACATTTGCTGACAGAGCCAGAAACCTGCCTGTGGACCCAACAGACAATAGCACCCTTCCCTGGTTAGAACATGAATCCAAGATCTGTATTCCAGCAGCAGCCACAAATGGAGACACTGTGCCAAGAGTGGGCACTTAACGAAGCCTGGCTGGAGAACTCCACCAAAGAAGAGTCTAAGGTTTCCAGGCAGATGCCAACGACTGCTAGAGATCCTAGTTCAGTCCTTAGTTCCCTGTTAAAATACAGATGCTCTTAAAAGAGTCCACACACACACACACACACACACACACACACACACACAGTTCTTAGGGACTTTATGCCCTGATGTGAAAGGCAGGACTTGAAAGAAGGTTTTTGAAAGGAGGGAGAAAAGAACTTGAGAAGACTCGTGCCTTGAAGAGAAAACCTTTTAAGAAGGAAAAATTAAGGTTGACATAAACTCTGACCATGCCATCATTCTGCTTAGGCCAGCAGGGCGTTTGGACTGTTCCCTCAGTTGTATCCACATGGATGGAAGAGTAGGAAGAGAGAGGGCTTCCAGGTCCGGTGAGATGAAGTAATTTCCAAAGGTAACACAGCTAATACACTGGGAATCAGAGTTAAGATGTTGGCCTGTTACCTGCTTCCTCATCTAGAAAAATAACATATCCTTCAGCGAGATTTCACAATAATTAAATGAAGTAACATATACAAAATGCCACTTGGACTAAAACACTACACAACTCTACATAGAATATAACTTAAAGTGTCAATATATCTTCTCAGAAGTCTTCTCTTAGTGTTTGGGAATATAGTAGGTGCTCAATAAATGTTCATTTCCCCTTCCTTTTAGGAAGCCTTTAGCTTCAATTGCAGCCAGAATTTGAAACACCAATTCATCTTCTAACCACGATAGAATCAAAATGTAGTAGAACATCTCTTTTTCTGAAGTAAATTTTATGAGTTTAATATAATCCTACTCTTCCCCTACTGGTTAAACCATGTGAAGTCCATTTTATTTTCTGCTGTCTGCACTCTGACAACATGTTTGACACTCTTTAATTAATTAGTTCCCTTCCAGTCCCTGCATGCTGGGACCTGCTGGCCAACTTTGGCACGTCTTCCAAGTCGGTGACCCTTGGGTGCTGCATGTCTGTTTTGTGACTTGTGTAACCTGTCAGCACTTCCATTTTAGGAGCTTTTTTTTTCCACCTTTTTTGTCTGTTTTCTTCTTCCCTGACAGGATCTGGCAGAACCTCATTCTTTTGCAATGGGATTCCAAAGAGCATGCTAACTATCCAATCGCTTTTCTGATTACTGCAAGAATAAAAGAGGTTTAATCCCACATTGAAAGCCAAGCTATATAATGACTGTTGACATTGGAACAGCAAACATTGGCAAAGCTATTAAGAGAACAGCAGATTGTGGGTAATATTTTATCTTTGCCTAAGGGGGTCTTCAAAGGATAATAGGAGAGGGTATATCTATTTATATCTGAAGATACCGGGTTTAAGGGGGGAAAATGCCATTTACAGAAGCCATCCTGCCAAGGATATGGCAACCTTTCCTGAATTCTCCTCATACCCAGCTGCCATTTTGGAGCAAGATGAACACAGGTGGTAGACCAAGAAAGAAGAGACTCAGAAATTCTCTTATTCATCTCCTGCTTCATGAACTTCTCCTCACTGAAGACTAGCTCAAAATTAAACTCTTCTGTGATGTTTTACTTCCCACGGGCAGTAAGTGACTCTTTACGAATCCCACAGTTCTTTGTACATATTTCTGTTTTGATTTTTTTAATGCAAAATCCTTTTAAGTATTTGTTAACCTGCCAATGTCTCCCACTATAGTGTGAACGCTCTGAACCACAGATGTCTCCTTTGTATCTCTATCCCTGGCACTTAGTGGAGTTCCTGACACATGGCAAATACTTAATGAATGCTGAATGAATTAATGGATGATAAATGGTTAACAGAATCCTAGATAGATATTTTATTCCATTTGTGATATGCCATGGACACCAAGGAAGTATCATCTTCCAGACAACTCTCGCTAGAACTACTCTGCTGCAGCTTAGTTTTTCAATACCCCCCTCCCCATCCATGAACCTGCAGGAGAAGAAGTGGGAAGACTCTCCAGGATGGTGATAAAGTGAATCTTCTGTGGTGTGGTCATTGACATAGACCCTCAACCACATACAACTGTATCTTCTAGTAGATGGTCAAACTATGATATAGTTAGAAGGAACTGTCAAGTCTTTACTTCAGATATTACATTATATAGATAAGAAAACTGAGCCCTAGGAAGTAGAACATCAAGTTCAATTCTATAAAATAACAGTGGGATAGAAGACGTGAGAATGGAACTCATGTATCCTAAACAGAATGGTAGGTTTTTTCAGCATTATAGTAAAGTATACAGAACATAAAATTTACCATTTTACCCTTTGGAGTATACAGTTCAATAGCATTGAATATATTTACATTTTTTAAAAGATTTTATTTATTTATTAGAGAGACAGAGAGAGAGCACAAGTAGGCAGGATAGCAGGCAGAGGGAGAGGGAGAAGCCGGCTCCCTGCTTAGCAGGGAACCCAATGTGGGACTTGATCCCAGGACCCCGGGACCATGACTTGAGCCAAAGGCAGAGGCTTAACTGACTGAGCCACCCAGGCGTCCTTATATTTATGTTGTTATGCAACTGTCATCACTTTTCATCTCTGGGACCTTTTTTTTAAAGACTTATTTATTTTGGGGGTGCCTAGGTGGCTCAGTCAGTTAAGCCTCTGCCTTCAGCTCAGGTCATCATTCTAGACTCCTGGAATGGAGCCCCACATCGGGGGTCCTTGCTCAGCAGGGAGTCTGCTTCTCTGCCACTCCTTCCCCTGCTCATGCTTTCTTAATCTCCCTCTAAAATAAATAAATAAAATCTTTTTTTAAAAAAGGATTATATATTTTAGACAGAGACAAAGAGAGAGGCATGAGGAATAGAGGGAGAGAGAACCCCAAACAGACTCCCTGCTAAGCATGAAACCCAACACAGGGCTTAATCCCACTACTCTGAGATCATGACCTGAGTTGAAACCAAAAGTCAGCTGCTTAACCAACTGAGCCACCCAGGTGCCCCTCTCTAGGACATTTCTATCATCACAGACTAAGATCTGTAACCACCAAACAATAATTTCCCATTCTCTCTTTCCCTCCAGCTCCCGATGACCAGTATTCTATCTCTTGTCTCTGTGAACTGAACTACTCTAGTTACCTTATATAAGTGGAATTACATTTCTTCTCTTGTGTCTGGCTTATTTTATTCAGCCTAATGTCTTTAAGTTTCACCCATGTTGTAGAATATGTCAGAACGTCCTTCCTATACCCACATAATGTTCCATTATACATAAATACTGCAATTTTGTTCATCTGTTCTCTGCTGATGGGCATTTGGGTTGTTCCTGCCTTTTGGCTGTTGTGGATAATGCTGGTCTGAACGCTAATGTAAACTATCTGTTTGAATTCTTGGTTTCAATCTTTTGGGTATATATCTAGAAATAAAATTTTGAAAAGTGCTGTATTGGTTATACCACAATATCTTAAATAACAGGCAGACTGGAGACCATACTGTGATCTAGCCACTTGTTTCTTAAACATTTGCTAGAAGGATGACCTGAATTGGAATGGGTTCCAGTCTGGGTAAGTTCCTCAAATACATTCTGAGATTCTGCTGCGTGGCAGGCTAGGTAGCTGGGGTGTACAGGTGTGGGACACAGTAGCATGCCAGTGAGACAAGCACAGCACATGAGATATACCGAGTGGAGGAGAGGAGGGAGTGGCTAATCATAGCGGGTTGGGGGGGCGGTGGTATTGAGGGAAGCTGTTCAGTAAAGCCTTTACACTCAAGGACATGACACGTGAATAGGATTTTTAAGGATAAATAAAAATTCAACAGTAAAATTAAGGTTGAAAAACTGTACACTCAAAAGTAAGAGTGTGAAAAGCCATGGTGTATAGTTTAATATGACTGAAGTCTAAAATGTGAGAAAAGAGTAAAGCAGAAAATGAGTCTGGAGAGCTAGATGGAGTCATGAAGTCATGAAGGCCTTGAACACCATGGTAAGGGACTTATATTTTACATTTTACTCTTTAAGCATCTTACAGAAAGAACATTGTGAGGATGATATCTGGGCTACATCACTCTGGCCTCCAGGGGGGCTGATTAGAGAGTGGGAGGGGGTCCGGGTAGGAGTAAGAACTCTGTCACAATCTGAGAAACAGAGAAATTTCTAAGTTGAGATGCTAGAGAACCTGGAAACATAGGATTTGGTGATTGATTAAGTGATTACAGGGAAATAGAAGGAAGTTGGAAGAAAAAGCAGTTAAGGATGACTCCGAGGTTAGTGGCCTTATAACCGGGCTGTTGGGTAGAGTCATTCCTTGGGGAAACAGGATAAGATAATCTTCCCAAGTAGAGAAGATTCATAAGAGGTTGGAAGTTAAAGATACAAAAATTGAGCTCAAATTAGTCCATTTGTAAGAAACAAATCACTCTCACAACTTTTTTCAGCAAGAAATTAATACAGGGAATTAAGTGTTCATGAAATCATTGGAAAAGCTGGAAGAGCCGACTCTAAATTGAATTTCCAGGAATAAAGCCCAGAAAATGGCTGCAGAAATAATGTGCTAGGAAAACTACAATCAGCATCCTAATTAGGAAGCTCAGTCCAGTCATCAGGACCCACTACAGCCACTGATGCAACTGCCTTTTGACACAGAGGAAGTCAGTTACTAGACGCTATACACCCAGTGGTTCCATGATTGTGTCTGCCAAGAGTAACAATGAAAAGCAGTAAAGAGAGGACTCTGGCCTCACTTTTGCCTCTCGAAAAGCACATCTTTTCTTGATTGTGTTGGTGGCGGTACAATTCTGTGAGTGTACTAAAAGCCACTGAATTATAAACTTTAAATGGGTGCATTGCACGGTATGTGAATTATAGACCAATAAAGACACTGAAATGCCTTACCTTTTTTCTCACTGGCAGAACATATCCTGTACCCTGAAACCTAGCTGCAAGAGAGTTGGGGAAATGTTAAGTTTTAGCTTTCTAGCTTTCAATGTATGGGAAGATAAAACCCATACAATGGTTTTGTGCTTTATGTGCTTTTTCTGCACCATGTTCCACTGTGGCCAGATCCCGCAGTGAATCTGAGTGTTGACCAAGGCAATCTTTGGTTTCCATCCAATAGGAATGGATGAACTTTCCTAATGAAAATTTACCATAAAAGGTAAGGAAGGGAAAGAGCAAATGACTATTTGTAATGTCAGTACTTCAAGGAAGAAAAGCAAAAACAGCCAAGAAGTAAAATTGATAAGAATGATTAAGATGGTAAATAAAGAAAATACACTGTTCTAGAAGCAAACAGAGAAACTGAAGAAGGAGGGACATCAGAGATGTAATGGATGCAGCATCGTGTTGTAGTAGGTAAGCTGGGCAAGTCACTCAACCTCTCTGCATCTCAGTTCCTTCCTCTTTAAAATGGGGATGGTAACAGTAACATTCATCCCTGCCACTGACCTTTCCTTATAGATAAACTGGGATGATGCATGGAAAACTGAATTGCAAACTATAAATCATTCTATTAACTATCATTAATAATTATTAATTCGTTGTGATCATCTTTACAGGAAACTGTGAAGCCTCTACTGCTCACATGCCCCTTAATATTAGACATAACTGAACAAAAAGTCCTCCCACACCCATTTGACCATTTTATCTCAAAAGAGATGAAGAACAACTACTCACAGCTACCCGTATGCCACCCACATTTGTCCATGAAGAGTGTCATAAAGCATTCTTCTCAGCCAACACATTACTGCAAAGATCTGAGAACTGATTTACAAATACAAACTCACTACTTCCCACAACAGTCCTCCGCGGTCATGGTTGGGTGAAAGACAGGTTCACAGCACCAGCAGATGCAAGGAGCTTGGCTTTCTCATGCTCAAACCCCTCCAGTCCCCATCGCACCCCTTCCTGCCATGTCATTTACCAACTCTCAAATATCGACAGCCTGTGTGCTTAGGAGTGGGATTCCAATCATCCCACTTCTTAAGGCTCTCGGTTGCATTTGTAACACACCAGCTGTTTCTGAGAACACATTCTTAATATAGGAACAGCAAGAAATTCCACTGTAGCTGTCCCAAGCCACATTAGAGTGCTACCATGGCAGTGACATCTTGTGGCAGAATAAGACTCAAAGCTGAATCATTAGGAAACTGGGCAAGCATCACTTTCTCATGAAAGTGAGTTTGCCCTGTCACAGGATGGCAGGCCTGAGTACTACCTGGAATACAAGATCAGGTAAGGTGGGATCTGGCCACAGTGGAACATGGTACAGAAAAAGCACATAAGGCCCAAGCAACATGTCCATGGGGCAAGAAAATCAACAGTGAGGATATGGAACTAATTAGACAGCCTGCTTGTCGGAAGTCCTAGACGGAGGGGTCATCATGCTCTTGCCATTTCAAAACCTTTGTTATGAAAAGCAAATTAAAGTGGATTTCTGGGGTCTGGAAATAGGGATCTGTTTTTTCACTACAGATGGTCAGGATGCACCATTCATCTTAAGGATAATTGACATTTGTTGATCTTTCATTAGGGGAAGTATGATATTTAAGAGCATGGACTTCGGAGCCAGGCTGTCTTAGATTATTGGATTCCTGGATCTGCTGCTTCCTTGCTATGTAAACTTAAGCAAATTACATGACCTCCTAGGCCCCAATTTATCTTTTAAAGGAATAACTCATGTAAAGTGCTTAGCACAATCATTGCCCATGTGAAGCCCCTTATAAATGGGAGCTACTATTATTCCTATCAGTAATTTTGCCTGAAGAATGCTGTAGTATCTTTCAAATCATTTTATTTATTTACTTACAATACATAAGGAAAGGGGAGATGCTCTCTTTAAGATGATTACAGTTCTCAGCTGAATTGAACGGAAGCAAAAGCCTTTCTAACATCATCTTACTTCTTTCTTCGGAATACCTTATTTGTGTTACTGTTTGCAAAATGGTATGTGCATCTGGGAATATTTATCCAGACTGGTGATCCTGCCTGTCTCCTTTGGTGAGGTGAGCTCACTCAACAAAGATGAAGCATTGGTGATGGAGAAAGAAAACATCCATTAGCAACAAGGAGTAGGGAGATTATGTTAATGTTCTTATACTTTTTATTTATTTGACAGAGAGAGAGAGAGCGCGCACAAGCAGGGGGAGCAGGAGGGAGAGGGAAAAGCAGACTCCCCTATGAGCAGGGAGCCTGATGTGGGGCTCGATCCCATGACCCCAGGATCATGCTCCGAGCTGAAGGCAGATGCTTAACCAACTGAGCCACACCAGGTGCCCCTGTTTTTAATCAAACAAAACACAATCACCAATTTTATCATATAAAACACATAAGCCCTAACACCCCAGCAGCTTGGCACAGTAAGAGTTTATTTCTTACCCACGTGAGAGCCTAACATGGCCTGGAAAAGGAGGATGTGTTGAGGGTGGGGGAAGGAAGGGCACAGAGAGGCCTCTGCTCCCCACTGTCATTCAGGGTCAAGGCTCCTTGTGTTATGTGACCCTACATGCTTGAGGGCCTCATCTGCCTCTGTACCCACCCAGAGGGAGGGGGGAGAGAGTATATGCAGGATCACATGGGACCAGATCGGAAACCTGGCCAGAAGACAATCACGTTGTTCTATTTTACTGCAAGGGAAGTTGAGAATTGTGCTTCTAGAAGGCAAACGCAACAGAGTTTCTGAACCTACTAGGCGGCTTGATCCTCTCTATTGCTCACCAAGACATTGAGTCTTTGGTGTCTCTTTAAGATAAATTTCCCTTTGAGATCTGCAAGCTTTTGGCCGGTCCCTTCAAGTGGTTCCATATCTTACAAATTAATAATCCTGACTGAAACGTTAAAATTTCCCAGATCATGTTTAATGGTGAGGTCTACACCAATTAAAAAGTTACGTACTGAACTTACAACTGCAGGCACCCCATAACTACTGGCATCAGGGGAGGGGGTAAGAAGAACACTAATGTTCAAGCCTGTCATGTTCTTTCAGGTTTTGAGATTAAAGGGCACAGTCTCCTAATGGTACACAATTTTCTTTCTTTCTTTTTTTTTTTTTTTTAAATCAGTAAGGCACATCCAACTATATAGTTGCAAGTGTGGATTTCTGCTTGGTGATTTGAGAACATCTTCTCTGACATGGTCCTAATACACACCAACCTGAACAGCTCACAAGAGCCAATGGCACCTCCCGCACATGGGACAGCAGAGCCGAGTGGGAAGGGGAGGTGCAGAAGTAAATGAGTTTCTCAGTATCTCGTCTACCCTTCGGCAAGCCAGAGCAATGCAGATGTGTCAGAATAGTGAACTGAATTCAGCAAGATCGCCAAGAACAAGAACAGGGCACCGTGAGGAAGGACAATGAAGTCTTTGGATCTCCATGTTTCAGAGCCTGTGCTAAAGGGAAGCCGGAGATTAAACCTGGCTTAACATGTCAAATGCTCATCTCCTCTTCCCTTTTCAGAAAATGACTTTGTGGTGGTTTTGTTCCCCAAGTGGGTACTGAGCTGAGTGGCAGCACCCAGACCCTAAAAAGAGCTGAATTCCTCCCTGAGCCTGAGGATCACCACAGAGTTGGCTGCTTGTAGGGCAGAGCTCAGTGACCTCGCCCTCGCTCAGCATGTGTCCATCTGACAACACCCCTCAGGACTCATCTCAATGTTGATCCTACTTCTCTTAGCCAAGATGCACCAGATTCTACTAGAAAGGGATTGACAAGAGACAAGCCTTTGAAGGAAGATTCTGTTTTTCCAACGGCAGCCCCTCTTGCCAACCCAGCCAGATAATCTCACGTTCCCCATCATCCCCTTTCAAACGGAGTCTGGTCTCAGGGCCTTGTCGCTGAACTCTCTCTGTCCTGTCCAGGGTCTGGAAGGTGGCCCCCCAGCCCTGCGGCCGTGCAAAGGCCCTGAGGTCACCGCCACCACACCCAACCTCGAAGAACCTGAGTGCGCCGTGGGCCTCTGTGCACGGGGATAACGAGGAGGCTGAGGCTGGTCGTTCTCGGGGCTGCAGAGCAGAGCGAGCCTGCAGTTACCGGGCGAAGCCAGCCTCCACAGCCCCTGACATCCTCCGCTCCTCCAGGAGACAGTAATACATTACAGGTGTTATAACTTTTCCTCGGAATCAGACTGCCTGGGGAACTGTAAATCTAAATCATGGCTGCCCTCAGGAAACCCGTGGGCCTGTAAACACAGTGAAATGAGTGAGATGAAAGCATCTGAGGGAGAAAATGAATTTCTGGCATCCCACCGAAGTCTATTTCATTTTTACAGTCTGGCCACCCCCCTGTGGCAGGGGCAGTGCCCGGGAGGGACAGGCCGCCCCCTGACAGACAGCTGACAAGCGTGGCTCCTCCTGGAAGCCTTGGCTCCGGGGCCTCGTCAAGACGCGGCCGGCCCCGCTCGGAGTGTGCCCGCCTCAGACGCCGCCGAGGCCACGGCGCGCCTGCTCTTCGGGAGGCTGGGCCTGACCGAGCAGGCATTTGGAATCAAGGCCGTCCCTCAATGCCACGGCAGAGCACGGACTTTTAGAGGGGATGTGTTCGAGGTTAGGGCGGGGAAGAGAAGCGGCTCCTCAAAGGAGGCACCGGCGCGGCAGGGTGATGGCGGCCGGCCGGAAGGAGGCGGCTCGCGGCCGCGGACGCCTCACCGGCTCTGCGCACGCGCGGCACACGGGCTGGGACGCCATGACAGCGACAGGGCCGGGCGTGGGCCGCGGCGACGGTGTTTGTCGGGGGCAAGCTGAGCTTCCCGACAGCCAGACCGCATTCTTCAGCCATGAATGTCGGAACAGGCCACGAACGTCATCAAACGGGGGAAAGATGGGTCACTCGGAAGGGAGGACGTTTGGACGCAACCGTGCCCGGCTTTCGTGAAGGTTCGACCTTCCCATAAATCCAAGCACGCGGCCTTCGTGGCGCGGACTGATGGATGCGTTCAGTGGCTGAGGTCGGGACGAAAGGGTCCTTCCGTGTCCTTCCTGTTGCGGATGGGGGAGATGCCGAAGGCTTATAACCGGAAGCTGAAGCCCCTCCTGTTCCCGTGGAATTCCACGTGGGACTCTGAAGCCCGTGTTTGAATTCTTAGCAAATCTCCCCAAGCTCACATTTTACATGCTTTTGGCAATGACTGCAGAACTGCAAAAGCCTGTTTTTAGAAAATCACCTAGACTAGTTTGTAGTGTAAATAATATTTTAAAGCGTTGGAAATAACGTCTTGGTATTTCAACTTGCAGATTGTTGCTATAGAGGCAGTAACGCGTACTGCATACCAGCCTAGAATCCGGAGCCAGGCCGTCTTGGATCAAATCCCCGTTTTTCGACTTCCTAGATGTGTAATCTTTGGCAAGTATCTGAACATGTCCGTGCTTTGGCTTTCTCATCCATCAAATGGGTATAATAACAGCACCCTCAAAATTATCTGAGGTTTAAGTGACCTAAAGCATATAAAGTATGCAGGACAGGGTCTGGTACCCAGTAAACAATGAATCTCACCATGAGTATTAGAAGTGAAGTTTCTCAACGTTTTAATTCTGTGTTTGACTGGTACTAAGACTAGCTGATGATGATACATGGCTTTTTGCCCAGTGATCCTGCAAGGAAGTAAGTGCATGTGGGTCTTGGCTTTACGTACGAATGCCCATTAATCCATCAGTGGGCAGTGTTCTTCCCCTAGAGACACCTTTGCTGCTGGAAAAAATATATATATATTCATTTTTTCGTGACCCAGCACAAACGGAGCCTCCTCCCGGACACCTTTCTGGACTGTTGCAGGCAGCTCTGGTGGCTTTCTCCTTCAGCGCCACCCCCCCCCCCGCCCCCATGTCTCTTTGCACAGGTCCAGAACAGAGCTCTTCTCAAGTGAGACTGTGACCAGGTTTCCTGGCACCCAGCAGGGCAGGACTCCCATCTGGTGCACATTTGCACTCCCAGAGTCTTCCAAGTAGGAGGAAAGAAAGGAGAAGCCATAGGGAGGATTCTTATCTCTGGGGAAAGGAAAATCAATGGATCGAAGGACTTAAAAAGATTCAAGAGCCAGGCCTCTAAGTCAAGGTTTTCACAGCTACTGTACCTCCAAGTGCAAGGACAGTTACTCCGATAACCTAGACGATGCTGCTGCTGAGAATGACGCTGAGGGTAACAACTCTAATCACAAAGAACGTGGCTCTGTTTTCACAGGTCTGACTCCCAAATCCTACATCCTCTCCACCATCCTCCCAAATTAATAGTCATTTCTCTGAATATGGATTGGAAGCAAGAATAGAGAATGTGCAAACTTCAACATCCAGTGTGGGGAGACAAAACACTTTTGTTCCCTGGGACCATGTGACCATTTAGATTTCTTTTAAATTCAATTTGTTTTTCCAGCTTCTTCTAATACCTATAAACATGTAGTTTCTAAAGCAAAATAACGTTCCTGACAGGAAGAGAGAATCTAGGTAATAATATTAATGATGGCTGATGTTATGGAACACCAACTATGTGCCAGACTATTCTAAGAGCTTCCCACGGATTATTCATTTAAATCCTCAGGTATTCTTTGAGACAGAGCAAACCTATATCAGAGTAATTATAATTTGTCTTCATTTCCGTGATCAAATTGCAATGTCACATATTTTCAAATGCTTCAACATACCAACAGAGCACTGGAAGTGTCCTTTAATTATCATCTCAAGGTTGCGTGCTGACAAGACTAGTGTTTCCCACAGAGTGGTTAGGAGAAAGCTCAGATTTACAGGCATCACAAAATTGTCACCTCCAACACATTGCTTGGTCTGAAAGTTATTTTCTGTTTATTCTACAAGTCAAACTATGGGAAGGTGAAATAAATGCCTGAAACCTTTCAGGGATCATTCCTTTGTCTGCAGGGACTAATATTAATTCCAGGTACATGTTCAAATGAATGAGCAAATGTGTCACTGGGACAAGAGGCTGAGAACACACGGTGTCTGCACAATGTTGTTCTTCTCTCCTTTTTGCTCTCATTTGTTTCCTCCACTGTCTGGCTTTTTCCCTTCCCCATTCTTGGTACCAAGAATCAAAATCACTCTTAGATTTCAAGTATAAAATGGATGGGGGGAGAGTTTTCTGAGAAAGCTCTTCATTCTTCTTGTAAGTAGGGATAGAGAGAGAGAGAGACTACATCATTTCAGGCAAGTGTAACTTCCTGCCAGACTAGTTCCCAAAACTGGCAAAAGTAGCATTCCAGAAAGGGTTCTCATCCTTCCAAACCCATTTTCCCATCCACAGTTAGAATCAATTGCCATCAAACTGAAACTTCTCAGAGAGCATGCAAAGAGTGCAGATCGTAAAGCTGGTAAAAATAGTTTCCAGGAAGTTGTCAGAGGGCAAGGTGTGAGTCCAGGACTGCTGCTGACAGTACGTGGGAAGGGAAGCACCAGGAGAGGAGGGAAACTTATGAAAAATCCTGGAAATAAAATGTAAATGGAGTTGCCCATGATTATGTTTCTTATTTTAAATCATTCTTTTGTAAACAGAAGTTTACTCTTAAAGGCTGGCAGATTTTTGTGATTTGTTTAAAAGCTTTGACTGGATCCTTAATATTTTGTCCTTGTTTTATATCATCCACAGTGCTTTACAAGGTACACTGCTTTACAAAGATGCTTGATACATAATTTGAGGATGGGTAGAAGAAAGAAGAAAGAATCATTCTTTGCCTCTGATTCCAGGGATGGTAAAGGGAATGCAGAAGAATCATGTCAAAATATGCAATAATCGGAAGTCAAACAGTCAGTTGTTCAAGGTCTGACTTACCCCCAAATAGAGAATCTATAGGACCCAAGTCAACATCGCCTGTTTTTTCTTAAAATTTCTAATCAGAGTAATTCTTTACGGCTGAGCACCTCAAGATGTGTTTGAGATCCTGATGAAAAGCTTACAGGCAGATGTTATGGTTTGTCAGGTCAAAAGCAATATTTTTTCTTTTTTTTTTTTCTTGCTGAAAAAAGGATCTGCCTCTAACATTATTAAAGTCTGATAGGAAAAGTGTGTTTTTAAAACGTGTCTCTACCTTTAGAGAATTCCAGACACTAATGGCTTTAAAGTAATTCTTATACACTTTAGAATAAATGACATCCTTAAAAAATGTCTGACTTGGTATTTACAGGTATTCATATTCCCCCTGCTTCCTGTCTAGTTTGTCAATGTGCACGGATGTCCTTAAGAATAATGCTTTAAAAGGAGAAAAATTGCGGTGCCAGAAAGTGTAAAAATCACAAGAAGAGGCCCCTATTTCACCCTCACATATGCACCCCCACCAAAGGTAATGGAATTTATCTTTAGGCCAGTGGCTTTTTCATGGTAAACTCCCTGGAATTTAAACTGGGTCTCTTAATCCATTGATTTGTCTCTCTGTCTCAGAAATGCCAAGGGATGGCCTAATGAACAGTGTGCTGCGGAATCAGCATGTGTTGGGGCTGGTAGGAGGCAGACCTGGTTGCTGGGAGCTGTGGGGCTGTCTCGCACAGACATGGCCGCATTTCCGGCGCTTGCTATCACTCACAGTGCTCTGCTTCGTCGATCTTGACTGGCAGACTCCAAGTCCAAGCCCAGAGGCCAGGCAGCTCCACACCTTCCTGGTGGAGGAGGGGAGATTCGGGAACATCAGGACCATGCCCCTCATGGGCTATAAATACAGAGGCAAGAGCACAAAAATAGCGGCCACCTTCTGTCCATGCTCAACCTCCGGTGGAAAATCTTCCCTGCTTCTTCATCTAAGTAGATTGTTCTTGGCATGCCAGGAGTCTCAGAGCACCCGTGTTCTTCTCCTATCCCACCCCGCATCACTGGCGCCCCTCCTGATGCTGTGCTCTTTCTCTCTCTGAGCCCCATTCTGGCACAGTACTATGTGCAACTTCCTGTTTAACTTTCCTGCAGCCACTATAACCGCTTTCTTGTCCTCACATGGTGCAAGGGCAAGGAGCTCTCTGCGGTGTCCTTTGTAAGAACACTGAACCTATTCATGAAGGTTCCAGCCTCATGACCTAAGCAGGACCTAAAGGCTCCACCTGATACCATCATCTTTAGGGGTTGGAATTGCGACATAAACATCTGCCCGATAGGGAGACACAGCATTCCACCCCTGGTGCCCCAATATGCATGTTCTCTTCACATGCAGAACACATGCATTCCCTTCCAACAGACCCCAAAGTTTTCAACTTGTTCCAACATCAACTCAGAAGTCCCAGCGCAAAGCGTCATCTGAGTATCATCTAAAACAGGTGTGGATGAGACTGGAGGTAGGTTTATCCCCTGAGGCAGAGTGCTCTCCAGCTGTGAACTAGGAAATCAAACAAGTTCTGTGCTTCCAAAATACAACTGTGAGTCAGGCATAGGGTAAGTATGCCCACACCAAAAGGGAGACAGAGGGAAAAAGAAAGGGCGTTTAGCAAATCCAAAACATCAAGTCCCACTGTGGGGAAGGGGTTCTTCCTTCCACAGCGTTGTATGGCCCACCCCATGGCTCTGCTGGGCACAGCTCATTCTGCATGTCTCATGGGTTGGAGTCCTTTCTGGGTCTGTGGCTCTCCAGAGCTGGAGTCCTAGGACAGCCTCATCCCACTGTTCTCCTAGGCACTGCCCTACTCTCTCTGCAGGTGCCACCCCCCCCCCCGCCCCGCGAGCTCTTGCAACTGTGTCCATCTGTAGGGAAGGCGCCACGCTGATGCTGCCACCTGTGCCTTCCAGAGGGACAGCCACCAGGCCAGCATGGTACCTGGTCCTCATAGAACAGAATATGGAACAGCTGCTGAGTGTGGTACCGGAAAGTGAGTAGGCGAGCCGGTGATGTGAGCAGCTCTGAAATCATTCCGCCCAGCAGGCCCCTGCACTTTCAGGCTGTGGTAGGGAGGGTAACCCTAGGTTTTCCAAAATGCCTTCTGGAATCAGGCTTCTGGCTGGCCTGGCTTCTGTCTAGATGGCTGACTAGTCACAAAAAGTCATTGGGCCGTACCTGCATCCTCTCCTAAGCACGCATTCTTCTTTCTTTCCACATGGATAAGCTGAAAATTTTCAACTTCTGTTTCTCTTATGATTAACAATTTCCCCTTTCAGTCATTTTTCTCTTCTAGCATTTTACCATAAGCATTCAAGAAAAGCCAGGCTGCTCCCTTAGTACTTTGCTTCCACATTTCTTCAGGCCAATATCAAATTCCATTGCTCAAAACAAGAGGATATGGACACAACTCGGCCAGCCTCTATGCCGCATCGTAACAGGGAGTCCGCTTCCTCCGGTGTCCATAACGCATTCCTCATTTCCATCTGAGCCCTCAACACCATGACCTTTACCATCCACATTTCTACCAATGTCCTGCTCAGGATGCCTTTGGGATTCCCTGCTAAGACTGGGGGTTTCTCTGTGGCTCCTCCCTTCTCCTAAGCCCTCAGGAAAATCACCATGAACAGTGCTTTTCTACAAGCATCTGCAAACTCTCCCAGCGTCGGCCCATCACCAGGCTCCAAAGTCACATCCACATTTTTAGGTATTTATTAGAACACCAGCCCTCTCCTGGCGCTGATTTTTCATCTTCATCCCAGGCATGAGGACATGGACATGTTTTAGCAGGAAGGACCAGCTTTCAAGCCACTGCTGACCATTCAAGTCCAGGGCCTAGCGTGGTATCTGAGCTGTAGTTACTGATCCATATGCATTTGTTAAAAGGGAAGACCAATGTTTCTGGCCCCCTTTTCAGAGCTTCCTTCTTTTTTTTTGCTTCTATCCAAGGGTCTCACCACTGACTCCACAGGTTACATCTCTTGACCACCATCTGTTTCTATACTTCCCCATCAGTGAGATGCTCCGTGCTCTCTCCTCCAAGCTAACAGTGTTGGGAAGCATCGTCTTATAGAGACGGTCCCAAAAGGGATGCGCAGAAGCCTGGGGATAAGCAAGCACAGATCCACCTGCCCACGTTCAGGAGCTACTAATGGAGTCCAACTATCCCATATTGCATAGAGAGAAAACAAGACCCAAAGTGTGAAATGACTTTTCTAAGGTCACACAGCAGAACAGGGAATAGAACCCAAACATCGCAACTAGTTAATGATAATCACTATTTTTCTAATCATGACTTTTCTAGGAACAACAAGCAGGCAGCGGGGACCTGTTGTGTGTCTATCGCATGTAGGCAATGTGCAATATTTAGCTCAGAGCTTTCATTGCATAACTATAATAATGAGCATAATACACCCTAACACTTACTGACTTCCAACTTGGCCACAGTGCTAAGCACTTTACAAGCAACATTCTCTTTAATCTTCGCAGCAATCCTGTAAGGTAGCAACAACACTGTACCCATTTCCAGATAAATAGCCCCTTAGCGAGTATAAATGCGATGACATGAGTGGCAGAGCTGGAGAGAGAATCTAGGCCAGTTTGAATCCAATGCCCTTTGTTTTAACCACGATGCTCAACTACTCCCTTCTTTCCCAACAGCCTTCTCTCCAAAGGCTTTCCCCTCTCAGCACTGAAACGTGACTAAGCATTTTCCTTTGTCTCTCCTACTAGTGCAAGAGTCTTTCCTGCTACGAAATCCTGCCTGCAGTGGTGACTCCATGTCAGAGAAGGTATTTTTGCTGAATGGCTAGAATCCGCGCTCCTCATTGTTAAAGCCCCAGAATGGAGTAGCAAAGAGGCATCCCACAGAAGTCTTCAAGTCGCCTCCTCTGAAGCCCACGGTGGCCCCAAGTCCCTCACTGCTATCCCATGATGTACCCCTCGGTCTCTCTCTTCCCCCATCTCTCGCTTCCTCTATCCTACAAAAACTGATGCTTTGCATATATTGAGAAGCTTGTCTGTGCCATATAATTTACTATGTAAGTCTCACTTACCTTTTACTATAGTTCTTCGAAGTGGTTTTTAATCACCACATTTTATTGACATATTTTGACTCTGCAACACTGTAAGCTAAAACTCACAGATTTTACTTGAGAGACAATACGTCCCGGGGGCCCGGCGGCTGAGGGCGTGAGCACTGGAACCAAACGCCTGAATCTTGCCCTTGTTACTAGCTCTGCAACTCTAAGCAAATTATTCAGTCCATTCTGAGGCTTAGTCTCCTTGGCTGTAAGTTGAGGATTATGATGATAATAAAAGTACTCACTAAAAGAAAACATGGTGACAATTAGATAAAATGGTAACCTAAAGGACTTAAAACAGTGCCAGGCCTAGTGAGTTTTCAATACATATGAGCTGGTAACATTATGTGAATTATCTTGTTTGATCCTACAACTCTATGACCATCATAAGCCATATTTTCCAGGGAGCCTGAGTAATTTTTCCAAAATCACACAATAGGTCAGAGCGCAGAGATCCTGGTTATTCCCACTCAGTCACCTGATTCATACTTCACTTCTTTTTCCCCTCTGGCACAGCTGCTCTAACAATGGACTGACTTCTCCCCTTGGGTAACAGTTAACACAAGCACAGAGCTAGGAGTACATTTTGAAATAGTAATAATTATATTATTAATAAATATATGATCTCAAATGGAGATCAGAGCATAAATGGAATGTACTAAGGATAATTAATATGTTAGCTAACCGCATTAACTGAAGTTAATAAGATCACATTTTAGATCAAAGTCTTGGATGATTCCAATTCTGGCCTGAAGCTTTTCTTCTTTAGGCAGTTTGTTTTTTAAGGACAGGCAGCATTTTGTTTCTGAAAGCCGAGCTTTGGCATTTTGAAAATGCAAGCAAATCACAAATGGTGCACAACCTAACTACGAAAATAGAACTTCATGCTAATATCCATAAAATGGCATAGATATTAAAAGTGGAAATCAAATAGAAATTAAAGCAATAACTAAATTCAATGCTTCTAATGCAAACTTCTGCGATTGCCCTGTGGAGGGTTCTAACTACCATTCCCCCAGCTCCTTCTTGCAGTCCAACAACTGTGCTGTGAGGGCACATTCTACGTTTTCCTAGGAGGACCATTTTGCATTTTCATCTGTGATGCTACGTAACCTGGCGGGCACAAAAGATCCTCCACTCCCATTACTGGTGCAAAGGAAGAGGTTTCAACTTCCCAGAGTGTTCAGACCTAAGGGGAGTTCTCGCACTTCGAGAAGCCAGCCAGCCAAGACTCTGACACCATAGAAAGTGCAGCCTTGGAAATCACTCTGTGACCGGCACACAGCTCGGCCAACGAGGGAGCCACGGGAGCATCTCAGTGTGTATACTGTGAAGCATGGTCTGGGCTGGACACTGATTGGCAAGACTCCCTGGCAGGAGAGAAGAGCACCTGCAGGTCTTAAAACTACTCAAGGGCAGAACAACGTTCTGCTTCCTTCTCTCTCTGCTGCCTGTAATATGTGGAGCCCCACAGCTTGGCTGAGGCACAAACAAGCCCTGGGGGCTGAACGGACATCAGTGGCCCTTGGTCAGTGGTGCAGCATCTTTAGCAATGTTTGGTCTCACTGAGTCTCAGTTTCCTTATTTTAAAAATGAATCATAATTGGGATACCCATCTCACAGAAGGATGGTGATGGATAAACAAATTGGTGATGTAGAAATTGCTTTGCACATCGCATTATACAAAGTTTATTTTAATTATTTGTTTGGTAATGGGGCTCCAGTGTGAAAATCTGATTAACTGCATAATTATCTGTGGGTCAAGAGTGGGAATTCTTAATGGCAAGAGTCCTGCATGCAAAATAAATATCCGCATAACATACTTACCTTCAATCTACTGACAGATGTGGATTTCTAAGCTTTTAACAAAAACATTAGGAAAAATTTACTAAATAATTGGGAAAGTATGTCTTAATAAGAGGTTGCTTGCATCATGCCTTTTTTATTTTAGAAAAACATTCTTTTTTGTTTAAAATAATGGTAATAGATGTTTAATGTATTGTTTAAGAAAATAACAAGTCAACTGTAATTTCATCACCACGAGATGACCCCATTAACTGTATTAGCTAAACTTGCTAATTTTTTCTACATATATGTATATGAACATTACATACATTGAACATTATATTTAATAAAAGTGGATCACACAATATAGATTGTTTCACTTGCTAATATTATGTTGGGTACATTTTCCTAGGGTAATGTATGTAGTTCTGTAATATTATTATTTTTTAGAGATTTATTTATGAGAGAGCGCGAGAGAGAGAATGTGCATGAAGGAAGGGGCAAATGAAAAGGGAGAGAATCTCCAACAGGCTCTGCATTGAGCACAGAACTAGACATGGGGCTGGATCTCACGATCCTGAGATCATGACCTCAGCCAAAACCAAGAGTTGGACACTTAAACAACTGCACCACCCAGGCTCCCTGTAATATTATTTTTAACAGTGGCATAGTTTTCTCTTATGAGCATATGGAGTACTTTCACCAATGACTTCTTTAAGACGTTAATTTGCAATGGGTTTACATAAAGAGGAGCATATTTTATATAAATATTTTCATGCTTTTATTATTTTTCCTTGAGATGAGTCTCTCATTGTAAAATTGTTGGAAAATAATTTTTTTAAAGATTTTATTTTTATTTATTTATTTTTAAAGATTTTATTTATTTATTTATTTGCCAGAGAGAGAGAGTGAGCACAGGCAGGCGGAGTAGCAGCAGAGGCAGAGGGAGAAGCAGGCTACCCGCCGAGCAAGGAGCCTGATGTAGGACTCGATCCCAGGATGCTGGGATCATGACCTGAGCCGAAGGCAGCCGCTTAACCAACTGAGCCACCCAGGCATCCCAAAGATTTTATTTTTAAACAATCTCTACACCCAACATGGGGCTCAAACTTACCACCCCAAGACAAAGAATTGCATGTTCCAACAACTGACCCAGACGAGAACCCCAGAAAATACATTTTAACATAGATTTTAAAGGATATATAGATTTTTAAGCATATTAACATGTTCCCAAATTAAACTACAAAGCAGATTCTAGTTTACACTCCCACTAGCACTGCACAGGATTGCTCTTTTCTATATATTCTCATCTACACTCAATGATATTAAGAAATTTGTCATCTGAAAGGTAAAAATTGTTACCTAACTGCTGTTTTAAATAGTATTTCTTTGATTATTAGAGAGAGCATATGATTTTGGTGTATTTATCAGATATTAAAATTTCTTCTCTGAAAAAAAATGCCCCTATATATGTTCTTTGTCTGTTTTTCCACTTAATTTTTTTTTAAACGATTTATAGAAGCAAAGTAGGCAGCCTTTAAAATGGCTCCAAAAAACCTTTGCCTTCTGGTATTCACACTCTTGTGTAATCACCTTCCCTTGAGAATGGGCTGGAAATAATCACTTTCCTCTAATGGACAGAAGATGGCAAAAGTCATGGGATGTCATTTCTGAGAGGAGGTTACACACAGATAAAACTTCCATGTTGCTCATTTGCTCATACTGTCTTTACTGTGTCTCTCCTTTCAGAGCCCTCACTCAGGGAGAAGCAAGTTCCCATGTTGTGAGTAGCCCTGTGGAAATACCTGAGTGGCAAGGAAATAATGTCTCTAATCAATAGCCAGCAAGGACGTGAGCCTTGTCAACTGCCATGTGAGTGAGCCAGGACATAAATGTCCTGTGACCTGCCAAGAAGCACATAAGTGAGCTTGGAAGCAGACCCTTCCCTGGTTGAACCTCGAAAGGATTCCAGCTCTGGTCAAGACCTTTGCTGAAGCCTTCTGAGAGAAAGGCTGCAGACAGATTCCTAACCCACAGAACCTGTGAGAAACAGAGGGTTGTTTGAAGACACTAAGTATTAGGATAATTGATTACACAGAAACAGCTAACTAATTCAAGGAACTTTATAAAAATATAGCGTTCGAGATTTTTAGAGACCTCACACTGAAAGATGCTGCATAAAATATTGATGACATATTTCTTAATGTATACATGAACTGCCAGGAAAATAAAGGAATCTCAGAGGTTAGAAATGACAAGAAGTGAAAACCCAGGAACTAATAAGCAAGTACTAGAGTCTGTTTTGCCCTCAAGATATCTGCCAGTCCCTGGTGGCTTAGGTCCTCATTTTAATGGACTGGCAGGACTGCAGGAATGCCCAGGGCCTGAGCAATGTGGGAGGTCTGACTGGAATCCCCTCACACATATGTCATCAGAAATCTGACTGGATCAGTAGATGACCTAGAAAAAAAATCTACCATGCCAAAGGAGATAGCAGTGATATGTCCCTGGCTTGACCTTGGACAGAGCAGAGAGAGAAGTGAAGAAAGCAAGCCTCCCATTAAAATCCCTAACTTCAAACCCACACAACACAGAGATTTGGGGCTTGAATTTGTACTGTGTCATATAAAATTTTAAGCTAAAATTTAGTTTAAAGCCTTTCCTGGTTGAAAATTCTCCAGGGAGCCTAGCAGAAGCAAATGCAAATTCCCTCTGGAGGAACACACTATACACATATCTAAAAGAATTTCTGTGGATAAAAGACCCAAGGCACAGGAACTCACCAACTTACTGAACACAGGAAGGAACTAAAGCCATGACTAAGAGTCAGGAGAAACAACAAAGCACATTATTAGGTCTGTAAAAGCTGTAGACCATGGAACAGACAATATAAAACCAGTATGTTCTAAATGTTTACAGAAATAAATGAGCATGTTGAAAGAACGATGAAAAAACATTAGACTATGAAAACTGACCATATGTTTGAAAAACCAAACAGAACTTTGAGAAATGTAAATATAGCAATTTGCTTTAAAAAGTTAATGGGAGGAAGAAGTAGAAGATTGGACACAGCTAAAGAGGCAATCTGGAAAATACACATGAGAATTACAGGGGATCTGGCACATGGAATCAGAGACATGAAACATGAAAGAGAGGTTAACAGACATAGAGGACAGACAGAAAAGATCTGCAAATATTAATGGAGTCCCAGGGGGAGAAAAGAGAGAATGCAGGAGAGATGACATGAAAAGAGGCAATAAATTAGAATTTTTCAGCAATGATCAGAGAGACACCAGTTAGGAAATTCAAATAGGATAAATAAAGGTATCCACACTTAGACATCAAAATAAACTTGCAGAGTACCAAAGAAAAGTTCCAAACTTTAGAAGCTGGGGAGCCATGGGGTGCCTGGGTGGCTCAGTGGGTTAAGCCTCTGCCTTCGGCTCAGGGCATGATCTCGTGGTCCTGGGATCAAGCTCCACATCGGGCTCTCTGCTCAGTGGGGAGCCTGCTTTCCCCCTCTCTCTCTTCCTTCCTCTCTGCCTACTTGTGATCTCTCTCTCTGTCAAATTAAAAAAAAAAAAAATCTTAAAAAAAAATAAAAAAAAGAAGTTGGGATGCCGAGAGAAAAAAAAAATGACCAGTGATAGAACTATGATCAGACTGAGACCAGTTTCCTCAAAAGCAACTGCTTTAGTGTCCTACTGCTACAGTAACATATCACCGCTAATGTGGTGTCTAAACCAGCCCCTGCACATTAATCTTCTTACAATTCTGATGGTCAGAAGTCCACAATGAGTCCCAGGGGACTAAACTCAAGATGTCAGCAGGGGAGGTTCTCTTTAGAGATTCTAGGGGAACTTAACCCCCCCTTTCTAGCTTCTAGAGCTGTCAACTTGTGGCTGCAGCAGCCCAGCCTCTCCTCTGTTACCACACATCCTACTATTGACTTTGACATACCCGCCTAGCTCTTACATGGCCCTTGCGATTGCATGGGGTTCATCTGAATAATCTAGGATTATCTCCCCATCTCAAGATCCTTAATTTAATCCCATCTATAAACTACCTTTTACAATGAAAGGTACCATATTCACAGATTCCAGGAAGTAGAACATGGACATCTTTGGGACACCATTATCCAGCCTCCCACAGCAAGAACAGAAGGGAAGACAGTGGCATAGTATCTTTGAAATGCTGAGACCTGGACTTCCACATCTGGTGAAATCATTAGTTAGGAAATGAGATGAGATAAAGATATTTTCAGAGCCACTAAAATAGAAAGGGTTTGTCCTTTAATTCACTAAAGGGATTTCTAAAGGATGAACTTGAGGAGAAAGAAAATGATCTCAGAAGAAAAATCTGAAATCCTGAAGAATGATGAGCAAAGAACTCAATAAATACATGGGAGAATTTAGACACATACTGAATAAGGAAAGGTTAAGAAAAAAAAAGAACAAGATTCAGAATAATAAATAAATAAAAATGTAACATTTAAAATAATCTTTTTGAGACATTTTGTGCCAATAAGTTGGAAAACTTAAGTGAAATACACAGATTTCTAGAAAAATATAAATTACCAAGATAGATCAGAAGAACTAGGAGATCTGAATGGTTCTATAAATATTTAAAAAATTGACCTAGTGATTAAAAATCCTTCCACAAAGAAAATACTTGGATGATTTTATAAGGAAATTCTACCTGCACTCAAAGAATAGATAGTTAAAATCTTACAAACTTTTTCAGAAAAATAGAAAATACTTTCCAACAAATTTAGGCCAACTAATAGAAACTAAATTCTAAAATCAGCGAAGTCTGGGGTGCCTGGGTGGCTCAGTCAGTTAAGCATCTGGGATTGAGCCCAGCATTGGGCTCCTTGTTCAGCAGGAAGCCTGCTTCTCCTTCTCCCTCTCCCCTCACCCCTCCCCTCCACTTGTGTGTACACTCACTCACTCTCAAAATAAAATATAAAACAAAATCTGAGAGGCCTAAAAATGATAAGGACAGCTAGCTTCACTCACCAACATATATGAAAATATCCTAATAAATATTAGCAAACTCCAATCCTAAGTATTACTAATTTAGATTTATTCAGCAAAATCAAGACTGGTGCCACATTAGAAAATCTAATAGGGCAATCTGCCAGATCAGCAGATTAAAGGGAAGAAATCATGTGGCTAACTCAAAAGATGTAGGAACAGTGATGAATTTTCACAATGAGAAAAAGAAGATAATTTTCTTAACCTTAAGAAAGGATATCTATAAAATCTAAATAGATATCATATCCAATGGTAAAATCTAAGACATGTTTTATGTAAAACCAGGATGAGATGAGAATTTTCACCATCACTACTTCTATTCAAATTAGCATGAACATCCTAGCCCGAAAAAGAGATAGAAGTTAGAAGATTCAAAGTAAAGGCAACTCTTATTATTCATAAGTAACAGAGTTGTTTACATAAAACATAAAAATATCTACAAACATCATTAAAATTATTAAGAGAGTTGAAAAAGGTAATGAGACATCCAAAGACACCATCAGCGTGAAGACAAGCCACACGCTGGTGGAAGATATTTGCAACACATTAACTGACAAAGAATTTGTATCAAAATATGTAAAGAACTTCTACAAATCAATAAAAAAAAACCCTGTCCCCTCCATGTTTCTCCTTTACCTTACTAATGTGATGGGTAATATTAATAGATTTCTTTATGTGGAATCATTTGTATATTCTCCAATTACGGGATCATATGGTCATGCATTTATTCTTTCAATAAACTGATAAATTCTACTTGGGTGCCTGGGTGGCTCAGTTGGTTAAGCAACTGCCTTCAGCTCAGGTTATGATCCCAGAGTCCCAGGATCAAGTCCCACATCGGGTTCCCAGCTTCATGGGGAGTCTGCTTCTCCCTCTGACCAAGATGCTTTCACTCTCTCTCTCAAATGAGTAAATAAAATCTTTTTAAAAAATAAACTGATAAATTCTATTTGCTAGCATTTAATTTTGGAAGTTTCTGCCTATAGTAACAGGTACAATTGATATGTTGGGGTTTTTCTGTTGCCATTTTTTGACCTGTCTTTGGTTTCCAGGAAATGTTCACATTATAAAGTCAATTGGAAAGTTTTCTCTTTTCCTGTATCATGGAATCACTTATAAAGAGAGAAATATTTATTCTTTCAAGGCCTGAAAGCTCCCGATTGTAATACCACCTGGACCTGAAGTCTTTTTACAGCAGTCTCTGACAACATTAAATATTTGTTTTCAAGGTAATTGTTCTTTTCAGATTCTTTTTCACTACACTTCACATTTTCCCACCTATTCCAATGGCTAGAAGTCAAGGAAAGGACGTGGTTTCTTCACACCCCCACACCCCCCCCACGTGATGGAGGGTAGAACCAGGCTCAGAGGCCCATGAAGGCAAGATACTCAAGCACTTATTTGGGGGGGTGGGTGTGCACTGCGTGTGGGTGTCCTCAAGATGGCCTTTAGCTTAGTAGCAACCTCAAGACTCTAGCTTCTTGAAAGACAAAGATCCTTAATATCCAGAGCATGGAATCATTTTAGGAAGGAACCAATATTAGGTCCATTTATGCATTAACCCCCAAAAGGCAATATAATCCACATCACCATGTAATTATACATACACACACACACACACACACACCCCCCACTGAAATAAATATTTCACAAAACAATACTTATCCTTTCTGCCTGTGAGTCACTGATCTATTCATTTAAAAAAAAAAAAGGCTGTATAAAACTCACTAAATTGCTTTCATGACTTACTAAAGAATTGAAACTGGCAATTTGAGAAATGCCACATTGGGGGCTTGATAAAGGATCTGCCCAAGAGGTGATATGTGAGTGGTGGCAAAGTGCAGGAGAGTGCATAGGATGGGAGTAGTTCATTCATCAAACAGGAGAGGGCAAGTCAGTCTAGCACATCTGATGAACTTCCAAATGCACTGGGGTCACAGACCATCTTTTCCTGAATTTGCCTGTCTCATAGACTATCATTTGTTCCAGCCAAATTTCTTCTGAAGTGGACTTTGGGGAATATAAAATACTATGTAAAACCCAAAATAATCTTACTAATAGTATACTTAAGTTCCACTGAAGAGTATGTCATAATAGAAAGTAGCCAACTCAAGGTTGTATCTTTGCATACAGAGATCGCAAATCTAGTAGCCTCTAAAATAAATCCAAAACATGTACGGAGCTGGTCTATATCCGTAAGTAATACAATACACGCCTCCGAATGTGAAATTGGGGGAACTACACATTATCTGGGCCCACCTTAGAAATGTCGACACCTTTTTCCGCTGCCTTGAAGGGATGTGGGTGGGTGAGAACTGACACCAGCATCCTAATCCACAGGCGTCTTGTAGTAAAATGAAAAGAAGCAGTGAAATTGCCGCTGTGGGAAAAATTTAATTACCAGGGAAGTCAGTTTTGCTTCAGAAATGACTAGGATAAAAAAAATACGTGTATAATTTAAAACGTCAAACAATAGGCGCTCAAACAAACCAAAATATCCTATCTGTAGGAAAACAAGTGAGGGTAGCTTGACGGGCTCCTCCAGGGGCCGCTCAGTCAATGACCAACTGATGTAGATGTCAGGGGTGGCTTTTACGGAGTTTTATTTCCAACATCACTGTGGTTTGCAAAGCAGCACAGAGTATCTTCCAGTTAACCAGTTCCGTCGGGCAAGAAAAGATACTTCAGGAAAAAGGCCAGAACTTGCAGGCCAGTCCAAAGCGGGAGTGTAGAGAGAACACAGGGAGTCGGCAGTGGCCGCTTGGAGTATTAGCTTTCTGAGCTGCGTATCCTCTGGTCCCAGCCTCCTTCTTCCCTCCCGCACCTCATCTAGAAAAGTGTTTCCAGAGAGCTGCGTAGTGCTCAGGAGCCAGAATGAAGATCAGATGGCTGCAGAGAGGGTCCCAGCAGCCCCCGGAGATGCCCCAGAATCTGCCTCCTGGATCTGATTTCCTTACATAGCACAGTTCCAGAAGCCCTCGCCCTCAGGCTGAGCCCGGGAGGGCTGGATTCCAGAGTGGGAACACATGAGGAAAGACGGGGGGCTGGGGTGGGGGGGGACCCGTGGTCAGAAGTAAAAGAGCATCACTGTGTGTCTGATCCCGAGGTGGGAGGGACAGAGATTCTGACAAGGGCCCACGCCATGAGTCAGAAGGTCATGGATGGGAGGTCAAGATGGGAGCCTGGAAAACGGGCTGGGCGAGACGTGCGGGATGTCAGGCACAGCACGCGAGGACAGCAAGGGATCTGGGTGCTCACGCTACCAGGGCCAGATGCACAGCAGGGACCGAGAGCAGTTTCAGGCGCAGAGTCGGGCCTGACCACACGGCAGTGTGGTCTCGGGCACTGAGTCGTCAGACTGGGCTGCCCACGGCCGGCGCGGCGGCGGGGGCAAGAGGGGAAACCCGTGTAAACCAGCTCCACGGGCGCCCTCAGCTGTCAGCCGTCATCTCATCCCCTTCTCAGAGCGCTTCGCACACCCGACCGTGCACAGGGATCACCTGGGAACCTTGTTGAAGGGCGGATTCTGACTGGGCAGGTCTGGGAAATACCCATACTCCTGAGGGGCACCCTCAGAATAACCAGGTCCCCTAGAAGTTTTTTGTCTTTTGTTTTAGTTTAGTTTTTAGACAGAGAGAGAAGACAACTGCTCACGAGCTGGGGGTAGAGGGAGAGAGAGAAAGAGAGAGAAGCTTAAGCAGGCTCCTGCTGAGCACCGAGCCCCAGGACATAGGGCTGGATCCCATGACCCCAGGATCATGTCCTGAGCTGAGACCAAGAGTCTGACACTTGACTGACTGTGCCCCCCAAGAACCCCAGTCCCTTAGAGGTTTTTCAACTCGTCCCAGGGCCCGGCATTGCCCATTGCTTAAATCCCAATGTTACAGGCTCTGTCCCCTCCATGTTTCTCCTCAGCAGTTAGAGACAGAACAATTCCTTAACTACACACCTGAACTCCTGCTGACACGCCTACACACACCGTATCCTCTTTATGTCACCATAATTAAATCCTCTTTATGTCCCATAATTAAATAAGGGACAGAATTCAAAATAGGACTTGGACACCTCAGTCTTCTTTACTACATACCAAAGGCCTGGCTTAGAAAGATAGGGAATCGGGACAGAATACAGCAACTGGCACAAGGGAAAGAGAAGAAAGGATGAACATTTACTTAGGGCCCACCATGGAGTGCATACTCACTGTGCCAGGCCCTGCACACCACGGCCAGAAGCTCACCGAACGCTTAGATTCCAAGCCGAAGACTGAGGACTCGTCTCACGTTCCCTCATCTACTTCTCCCAACAAACCCATGTGTTGTTACTTATTTAAACTCCCAGAAGCCCCTGGGTGGGTCAGCCAGTTAAGCTGATAGCCACTCAGGTCATGAACTCAGGGTTGTGAGACCAAGCCCTGTGCATCGAGCTCCACGCACAAATGGGGAGTCTGCCTGGGACACTCTCTCTCTCTCTGCCCCTTCCCCTACCAGGGGTAAAAAAAAAAAAAAGTAACCCACCTTATAATAGAGACTATAGGACTCTAGGATTCTAGACTCTAGGACTCTGAGGGGTTAAGCAACTGCCTAAGGAGACAGGGGTCCAAAAGGGGACAAATGTGATCTCACCCAATGCATAACAATCCAGGGAAATATTGTCAGTCCTGATTTTTTTTTTTAATAGGAGAAAACAATTCTTAGGTGGCAAAACATGCTTTCAAAACCTCCGCAACCAAGAGGTTTAACCCTTGCTGCAAGGAGGCTGCAACGTGGGGCCTCTACCCAAGCTTCACCCTCCACCAAGAAAGTCCCAATCCCCGGAGGCAGGGCCTAGGCATGAGCATTTTCTATAAGTTGCCCAGGTGATATATATTTCTAAAAACTTTTTAAAATTTGAACACAAGTCCTACAGGATAGCCAACTGGAAAAGGGGAAGATGAGGCAGATCAGTCCCTGTCATCATGAAGGAGGTAAAGATCACATACCTGTGGAACATCGTTTCCGTGCCACCTGCTGCCAGGGCCCGGGCCGACTGTCATGTCTCCACAGAGGTCGGCGGAAATGGAGAAAACCTGCCTACAGGAGGTGGCCACTGAGCTGAACTCTGAAAGAATTAAAAAGAAGATGGCAAGATGGCAAGAATTAAAGAATTAAAAAGAAGATGGCAAGGCCGGAGTCTGATGACCCCTGTTCACACGTCCCTTTGTGCTGCTGCTTTTACTGCAGAAAGAATCTGGTGAACCTGGTCCTAACAGTCAGACCTTGTCAAGTTCAATGGCATGCTAGGCCCTTGGCACGTCTTCTCCAGGAGTGGGTGGGTTTTGCCAATACAAAATTGTTGTTAGAAAAGTGTTCTCTTTTCCAAGGATTTACTTAATATGTTAGATAGGGTACAGCTTCAAGACTCCAGGAATGGTTTTACTGGGCTTCCATCACTACGTCACTGATTCATGGGAAGACCATTAGCATTGGACGTGAGCAGGTGTCCATGATACTTGTCCAGGCAACTGCTTGCAAAAGGAAATTAGCTGGAGTATGTGTTTAGTTTGAAGGTCCATGTGTGTGCATGTGTGTATGTGTGTGAAGGAGGGGAGGGGTGGATTGTAAAAAACAGCCCAACAGGGCAATGTTAATGGCCAAAGAAGTTGGTGTAAACAAATTAGACCTATTGATGACTTAATAGAAACAACTAGTTGCCCTGTCAGGGGGCATTCCCACTCTTTTCTTTATGGAGGAATGTCCACAGTATGAGAAATGGATGGCAAGAAAGAGTTTTAAAAATTATTTTTAATTCAAGAAATTAACAGAGACTCTATTTGCCTTATAATATTGTTGCCCTATACCCATAAAGTATCGTTATCTATGTACATGTATATCTATATATATTTTTTCCCATAAATTGCTTCATCATGAGAGTAAATGAATGACTGATGTAATATCAGAAGTATCTGTGTATCGGATATATCCATTCTTCTTCCTTAACTTCTAACCCTCAGAACAGAGAGTCTTGGGATGCATAGATATGAGGAGCAGCGTGCTTGGTGTGAATGAGGGCGGACGGGAGACTGGGTGGCTGGAGCGATCAGCCACAGAAGGGTGGTGGGAGAAGGGTCAGGGCCTCGTGGCCACAGGAAGGGCTTAGGTTTTCACTGACTGTGCTAAGAAGTCACTGTGTTAAGAAGTCACTCAGGAATTCTGTACAAAGGAATGTTCTGATCTGATTTCTATCTGGAAGGTATTTCTCTAGCTGCCCTGAGGAGACTGTAGAGGGTCAGGAGTAGAAGCAAAGGAATCAGGATGTTGTTGCAGGAAATCACAGAGACGAGGGTGCCAGCTAACCAGGTGGTGAGAGATGATGGGGCAGGTTTTAAAGACTGAGCAGATTCAGGACTTGCTGAAGGATGCAGTGATGGAGGAAAGTCAAGAATATGGGTTCAGGGGGGAGGAGTCAAGATGGCGGAGAAGTAGCAGGCTGGGACGACATCGGGTAGCAGGAGATCAGCTAGATGGCTTATCTAACCATTGTGAACACCTACAAATCCAACGGGAAATTGAAGAGAAGAAGAGCAACAATTCCAGAAACAGAAAATCGATCACTTTCTGAAAGATAGGACCTGCGGAGAAGTGAATCCAAAGCGACGGGAAGATAGACCCTGGGGGGAGGGGCCGGCACCCGGCAAGCAGCGGAGCGATGGAGCACAAAATCGGGATTTTTAAAAGTCGGCTCCACTGGGAGACATCGCTCCAGAGGCTAAACTGGGGGGAAACCCAGGCGGGGTCAGCATAACCCCAGGTCCCGCGGGGTCACAGAAGGACCGGGGGTGTCTGAGTGCCGCAGAGCTCGCAGGTATTAGAGCGGGGAAGCCGGCTACAGCGACAAAGCCGAGGAGTGAGCTCTAAGCCCGGGGTTACCTTGTGCCGGTCGCAGGCTGGGTGGGCTCGGAGCGCGGCTGGAGGCCACGGAGACGAAAGCGACCCGGCGCTTTTCTCCAGCTCCAGCAATTGACTGCTTTCCTCAAGGCGCGACCGCAGGCCAGGGAGGCGGGGCGGTGGGCGCTTTGCTCTGAGAGCGCACTGAGGAGCGGAACCCCAAGCTCTCGGCTCCTCCGGGCCGGAGACTGGGCGGCCGCCATCTTCATTCCCGTCCTCCGGACTCTACGGAAAGCGCTCAGGGAACAAAAGCTCCTGAAAGCAAACCCGAGCGGATTCCTTAGCCCGGCCCCTGGCAAGGGCGGTGCAATTCCGCCTGCGGCAAAGACACTTGAGAATCACTACAACAGGCCCCTCCCCCAGAAGATCAACAAGAAACCCAGCCAAAACCAACTTCAGTCACCAAGAACAGCGGAATTCCACAGCAGGAGAAAGTAAATCTTATCTGGACAAAATGACAAGGCGGAAAAACTCACCTCAAAAAAAAGAACAAGAGGCCGTACCGAAGGCTGGAGACCTAATCAATACGGACATAGGTAACATGACAGATCTAGAGTTCAGAATGACAATTCTCAAGGTTCTAGCCGGGCTCGAAAAAGGCATAGAAGATATTAGAGAAACCCTCTCCGGAGAGATAAAAGCCCTTTCTGGAGAAATAAAAGAACTAAAATCTAACCAAGTTGAAATCAAAAAAGCTATTAATGAGGTGCAATCAAAAGTGGAAGCTCTCACTGCCAGGATAAATGAGGCAGAAGAAAGAATTAGTGACATAGAAGACCAAATGACAGAGAATAAAGAAGCTGAGCAAAAGAGAGACAAACAAATACTGGACCACGAGGAGAGAATTCGAGAGATAAGTGACACCATAAGACGACACAACATTAGAATAATTGGGATTACAGAAGAAGAAGAAAGAGAGAGGGGAGCAGAAGGTATATTGGAGACAATTATTGGAGAGAATTTCCCTAATAAGGCAAAGGGAACAAACATCAAAATCCAGGAAATGCTAAGAATGCCCCTCAAAATCAATAAAAATAGGTCCACACCTCGTCACCTGATAGTAAAATTTACAAGTCTTAGTGACAAAGAGAAAATCCTGAAAGCAGCCCAGGAAAAGAAGTCGGTAACATACAAGGGTAAAAACATTAGATTGGCAGCGGACCTATCCACAGAGACCTGGCAGGCCAGAAAGAACTGGCATGATATATTCAGAGCACTAAACGAGAAAAAGATGGAGCCAAGAATACTATATCCAGGTAGGCTATCATTGAAAATAGAAGGAGAGATAAAGAGCTTCCAGGACAAACAAAAGCTGAAAGAATTTGCAAACACCAAACCAGCTCTACAGGAAATATTGAAAGGGGTCCTCTAAGCAAAGAGAGACCCTAAAAGGAGTAGATCAGAAAGAAACAGAGACAATATACAGTAACAGTCACCTTACAGGCAATACAATGGCACTAAATTCATATCTCTCAATAGTTACCCTGAATGTTAATGGGCTAAATGCCCCAATCAAAAGACACAGGGTATCAGAATGGATAAAAAAACAAAACCCATCCTTATGCTGCCTACAAGAAACTCATTTTAGACCCGAAGACACCTCCAGATTTAAAGTGAGGGGGTGGAAAACAATGTACCATGCTAATGGACATCAGAAGAAAGTTGGGGTGGCAATCCTTATATCAGATCAATTAGATTTTAAGCCAAAGACTATAATAAGAGATGAGGAAGGACACTATATCATACTCAAAGGGTCTGTCCAACAAGAAGATCTAACAATCTTAAATATCTATGCCCCTAACATGGGAGCAGCCAACTATATAAACCAATTAATAACAAAATCAAAGAAATACATCGACAGTAATACAATAATAGCAGGGGACTTTAACACTCCCCTCACTGAAAGGGACAGATCATCTAAGCAAAAGATCAACAAGGAAATAAAGGCCTTAAATGACACACTGGACCAGATGGACATCACAGATATATTCAGAACATTCCATCCCAAAGCAACAGAATATACATTCTTCTCTAGTGCACATGGAACATTCTCCAGAATAGACCACATCCTGGGTCATAAATCAGGTCTCAATCAGTACCAAAAGATTGAGATCATTCCCTGCATATGAAGGGAATGATCTCATTCGAGCTCTGAAGCTCGAACTCAATCACAAGAGGAAATTTGGAAAGAACGCAAATACATGGAGACTAAAGAGCATCCTTCTAAAAAATGAATGGGTCAACCAGGAAATTAAAGAAGAATTGAAAAAATTCATGGAAACAAATGATAATGAAAACACAACAGTTCAAAATCTGTGGGACACAACAAAGGCAGTCCTGAGAGGAAAATATATAGCGGTGCAAGCCTTTCTCAAGAAACAAGAAAGGTCTCAAATACACAACCTAACCCTACACCTAAAGGAGCTGGAGAGAGAACAACAAAGAAAGCCTAAACCCAGCAGGAGAAGAGAAATCATAAAGATCAGAGCAGAAATCAATGAAATAGAAACTAAAAAAACAATAGAACAAATCAACAAAACTAGGAGCTGGTTCTTTGAAAGAATTAATAAGATTGATAAGCCCCGGGCCAGACTTATCAAAAAGAAAAGAGAAAGGACGCAAATAAATAAAATCATGAATGAAAGAGGAGAGATCACAACCAACACCAAAGAAATACAAACAATTATAAGAACATACTACGAGCAACTCTACGGCAACAAATTTGACAATCTGGAAGAAATGGATATATTTCTAGAGATGTATAAACTACCACAACTGAACCAGGAAGAAATAGATAACCTGAACAGACCCATAACCAGTAAGGAGATTGAAACAGTCATCAAAAATCTCTAAACAAACAAAAGTCCAGGACCAGACGGCTTCCCAGGGGAATTCTACCAAACATTTAAAGAAGAATTAATTCCTATTCTCCTGAAACTGTTCCAAAAAATAGAAATGGAAGGAAAACTTCCAAACTCATTCTATGAGGCCAGCATCACCTTGATCCCAAAACCAGACAAGGATCCCACCAAAAAAGAGAATTACAGACCAATATCCTTGATGAACACAGATGCGAAAATTCTCACCAAAATACTGGCCAATAGGATCCAACAGTACATTAAAAGGATTATTCACCACGACCAAGTGGGATTTATTCCAGGGCTGCAAGGTTGGTTCAAGATCCGCAAATCCATCAATGTGATACAATACATTAATAAAAGAAAGAGTAGGAACCATATGATACTCTCAATAGATGCTGAAAAAGCATTTGACAAAGTGCAGCATCCCTTCCTGATTAAAACTCTTCAAAGTGTAGGGATAGAAGGCACATACCTCAATATTATCAAAGCCATCTATGAAAAACCCACCACAAATATCATTCTCAATGGAGAAAAACTGAAAGCTTTTCCGCTAAGGTCAGGAACACGGCAGGGATGTCCGTTATCACCACTGCTGTTCAATATAGTACTAGAAGTCCTAGCCTCAGCAATCAGACAACAAAAAGAAATCAAAGGCATCCAAATCGGCAAAGAAGAAGTCAAACTATCACTCTTTGCAGATATGATACTATATGTGGAAAACCCAAAAGGCTCCACTCCAAAACTGCTAGAACTTATACAGGAATTCAGTAAAGTGTCAGGATATAAAGTCAATGCACAGAAATCAGTTGCATTTCTTTACACTAACAACAAGACAGAAGAAAGAGAAATTGAGGAGTCAGTCCCATTTACAATCGCACCCAAAACCATAAGATACCTCAGAATAAATCTAACCAAAGAGGCAAAGAATCTATACTCAGAAAACTATAGAGTACTCATGAAAGAAATTGAGGAAGACACAAAGAAATGGAAAAATATTCCATGCTCATGGATTGGAAGAACAAATATTGTGAAAATGTCTATTCTACCTAAAGCAATCCTCACATTTAATGCAATCCCTATCAAAATCCCATCCATTTTTTTCAAAGAAATAGATCAAATAATCCTAAAATTTATATGGAACCAGAAAAGACCTCGAATAGCCGAAGGAATATTGAAAAAGAAAGCCAAAGTCGGTGGCACCACAATTCCAGACTTCAAGCTCTGTTACAAAGCTGTCATCATCAAGACAGTATGGTACTGGCACAAAAACAGACATATAGACCAATGGAACAGAATAGAGAGCCCAGAAATAGACCCTCAACTCTATGGTCAACTAATCTTCGACAAAGCAGGAAAGAATATCCAATGGAAAAAAGACAGCCTCTTCAACAAATGGTGCTGGGAAAATTGGACAGCCACATGCAGAAAAATGAAATTGGACTATTTCCTTACACCACACACAAAAATAGACTCAAAATGGATGAAGGACCTCAATGTGTGAAAGGAATCTATCAAAATCTTTGAGGACAATGCAGGCAGCAACCTCTTTGACCTCAACCGCAGCAACTTCTTCCTAGGAACATCGCCAAAGGCAACAGAAGCAAGGGCAAAAATGAACTATTGGGATTTCATCAAGATCAAAAGCTTTTGCACAGCAAAGGAAACAGTTAACAAAACCAAAAGACAACTGACAGAATGGGAGAAGATATTTGCAAACGACATATCAGATAAAGGCCTAGTATCCAAAATCTATAAAGAGCTTATCAAACTCAATACCCAAAGAACAAATAATCCAGTCAAGAAATGGGCAGAGGACATGAACAGACATTTCTTCAAAGAAGACATCCAGATGGACAACAGACACATGAAAAAATGCTCCACATCACTCGGCATCAGGGAAATACAAATCAAAACCACAATGAGATACCACCTCACACCAGTCAGAATGGCTAAAATTAACAAGTCAAGAAATGACAGATGCTGGCGAGGATGCGGAGAGAGGGGAACCCTCCTACACTGCTGGTGGGAATGCAAGCTGGTGCAACCACTCTGGAAAACAGTGTGAAGGTTCCTCAAAAAACTGAAAATAGAGCTACCCTACGACCCAGCAATTGCACTCCTGGGTATATATCCTAAAGATACAAACGTGGTGCTCCGAAGGGGCACGTGCACCCGAATGTTTATAGCAGCAATGTCCACAATAGCCAAACTGTGGAAAGAGCCTAGATGTCCATCAACAGATGAATGGATAAAGAAGAGGTGGTATATATACACAATGGAATACTATGCAGCCATCAAAAGACATGAAATCTTGCCATTTGCGACGACGTGGATGGAACTAGAGGGTATCATGCTTAGCGAAATAAGTCAATCGGAGAAAGACAACTATCATATGATCTCTTTGATATGAGGAAGTGGAGATGCAAGCCGGGGGGGGTGGTTGGGGAGAGGTAGGAAAAGAAAAAATGAAAAGATGGGATTGGGAGGGAGACAAACCATAAAAGACTCAATCTCAAGAAACAGACTGAGGGTTGCGGGGGGGAGGGGGGACGGGAGAGGGTGGTGGGGAAATGGACATTGGGGAGGGTATGGGCTATGATGAGTGCTGTGAAACGTGTAAACCTGACGATTCACAGACCTGTACCCCTGGGGATAAAAATACATTATATGTTTATTAAAATTAAAAAAAAAAAAAGAATATGGGTTCAGGATGGATGTCACGTCACTCTTGAGATGTCTAGCACACATTCAAGGGGAAAAACCTTATAGGCTACCAACTAGGTGAGTCTGAGGTTCAGAGGCAATGTCAAGGCTAACAATAAATGTTTCTGAGATATCAACACGCAGATGGCATTTAAAGTCAAGCAACTGGGTAGGACGCCAAGGGAGTGAGCTGGGGAAAAAGAGGACCACTGTGGGGCAAACTGACCTTTGGCAATCTGGATTGTGAGAGGTGTCCAAAAAGAGAACTGGAAGGTGTAGCCGTTATACCAGGAAAGAAAGGAGGAAAATCAGGAGTGTGGTAGAGCAGCTTTCAAACTTTCTTTTTAGAGCGGCACAAGTCTTTCAAAAACTACTGCTAAATCTGGGCGCCTGGGTGGCACAGTCCGTTAAGTGTCTGATGCTTGGCTTTGGCTCAGGCCTCGAAGTCAGGGCTGTGAGACTGAGCCCGTGTCAATCTCAGCTCAGCGGCAGAGTCTGCTTAAGACTCTCTCTGCTCCTCCCCCCTGCACTCTCTCTCTCTCTAAAATAAGTAAATCTTAAAACAAAAATAAAAGTAAGCAAATAAAAACACAGAAATAAAAACCACAGACACACATACACAAACTATTGCTGAATCTTAATCTTACAAGAAGCCAATAACAACAAAACATTTTAAACCCTGCTCTTCAAGCAGGGAGCACTGGATGTGTCCCTGTCGGTAAGAAACGCGTCCTGAACCCCGGGGCTTTCTGAAGGTCAACCATCCCATCACCGGGATAACACGAGGTTTCTAACAAAACCTTCCTGTTTGTTCATTTCTTACACTCCAGGACCCAGCTGAGAGCAAGGGATTGAGGAATGACACTTTGATACAGTCATTTGGGGTCAGAAGAGAGAAGGTGCGACTGACGGGTACTACAGACTAAACATTTGTGTCACCCCGAATTCATATGTTGAGCCCCTAATCGCCAATGTGATGGTATCTGGAGCTGGGCCTTTGGAAGGTGATTAGATCATGAGGGTGAAGCCCTTAAGCTGAGATTAGTGCCCTCATGAGAAGAGACGTGCTGTCATTCTCTCTCCATCCCCTGAGGGCATAACCAAGAGGAGGTTCGTCAGAACTCAATCCCCAGACTTCCTCGGTTACAGAACTGAGAGAAACAAATTTATGTTGCGTAAGCACCGGGTCATGGTGTCATCTTATAACAGCCCTAACTGACAGAGACAGCAGAGAATGGAAAAAATAAATAAATAAAAATAAATAAAAACCACCACTAGACCAGCCAGGGGCCTGTCGACCGTAGCGCATGTCTGGGGGGTGTGCAGCGTAAGAGGTGACGGGAGCAAACCCAGGCCTGGTTCTTTGAGCTTCGCTTCCAAACAACTCTTACAGGAAGAAGTCAGGCCAGTGTGTGCTGCAGTGGGGAGTAAACACATTTTGTCCATGAGTTGGGCATTTTCTCTTTCTTTTATGTTTTGTAATTTTTGTAATGTTCTACGCTTGGTAATTCCCCTTGACCTTGGCTCTTCCTCTCAGGAGAGCACAGGCCCTTATTTGCCCGGATAATCCACTGATTTCCCTCTCAGACACAGAGTCTGCGTCTCAGTCAGGAAGCTGTAGTTAATTACTTTTCAGACTCACCTCTACATATGTTCAGAAAAACTGGGAAATTAACTTTGGTTCCCACCAAGCAAAATGTTTTCCTTCTTTTAAGACTATTAGTTCTCAGTGAAATTGCGATTCAAACCGTGGCATGGTTAAGGTCCTAAGCTAGAGCTTCTAAGCTAGAGTTGCATTTCCTCCTCATTTTAATGGGGATCTTCTTAGCGACATTCATGCATTTTTTATAAAAATTCACTCATTTAGCATTTATTCACTGAGCACCTCCTAGGAGTTGGGTACTGAACTGGGCACTCGGGCACGGGAGGAGACAAGACAGACAACCAACTCTGCGCTCATGCGCTCTGCATTCTGCAGAAGGAGATGTGTAAGGGGGAAAGGGCAAGTCAAGTTAGAGAAAGTTGTTAATGATGAGTAGCGTAAACGAGGTAATAAAGGTCAATGTGAAGACAGTACCTGAGCAGACCATGTTCCATAGAATGATCTGGGACACACTCTGAAATGGGGACATTTGACATGATGGGCATGCCTGAGGCAGATACACAGGTGACCTGCAGAAGGTTCAAAGGCAGAAGGAACAAGCAGAATGTCTTGGAAAGGTAAATGACCTGACCTATCAACGGAACAGAAAGGAAGCCACTGCTGCAGCCTACAGAAGGAGCGATAGAGACGGAGATGCTTAGAAAGGCTGACGGGGGACACATCTTACAAACCATATGAAATCTAGAAAGAATGTCTGTTTTTATTCTAAGTGGGATGGAAGTCAAATGCTTTTAAGAAAGATGGAGACTTGATCTAGTGTACATTTTCTTTTAATTAAAATTTTATATTTTGAGATAATTATAGATTTCCAGGCAGTTGCGAAAAATAAAATAGATCCTGTGTACCCTTTTCCCAGTTTCCCCCAATGGTAATATCCTGCAAAACTACAGTACAGTATAACCACCAAGATACTGAAAGTGATGCAGTCCCCCAATCTTATTCAGGTTTCTCACGTTGTATATGTACTTGTGTATTTAGTTTAATGACATTTTCTCTTTTTTAGCCCAGTTTCAGGTAAACAGAAAAAACAGAGCAGGAAGTACAGAATGTTCCCATGTGTCCCCTGAACCCACACATTCACACCCCTTCCACCATGAACCTCACGTACAATAGTGCTATGTTTGTTAATCATCTGTGAAACTACACTGACCCATCAGAAAGTCCATCATTCATATGAGGGTTCATTCTTGGTGTTCCATAGTCTATGGGTCTTGACAAATGTATCATGACATATCTCCATCTCAGTATCACACAGAGTAGTTTTACTACCCTAATCACTCTCTCTGCTCTGCCCATCATCCCTCTTTCTTTCCAACCCCTGGCAACCTCTGATCCTTTTACTGTCTCCTTTTTGCCTTTTCCAGAATGTCATATAGTTGGGATCATATAGTAAGTATCTTTTTCTGATTGGCTTCTATCACTAGTAATATGCATTTAAATTTCATCCATGTCTTTTCATGGCTTGACAACTCATTTCTTTCTAGCGCTATGTAATGTCCCCTGGACTCTATATACCGCAGTTTATTTATCTGGGTTGTTTCTATCTGGGTTGTTTCCAAGTTTTGGCAATTGAATAAAGTAACACTGCCATAAAAATCTGAGTGCAGGTTTTTGTGTGGACACAGTTTTCAACTCCTTTGGGGAAATGCAGAGGAATGTGATTGCTGGATTATAAATGTAAATTTAGTTTCATTTAAAAAAAAAAAAAAAAAACCTGCCAAACCATCTTCCATCGTGGCTGTATTCCACCACCAGAACGAGTTAAGAGTTTGTTGCTCCATATCCTTGCAAGCATTTGGTGTTGTCAGTGTTCTGGATTTCAACCATTTTAAGAGATGTATGGTGGTATCTCGTTGCTTTTAATTTGCATTTCCCTCATGACATATGATGTGGAGGCTCTTTATCGTATGCTTATTTGCCATCTGGGATCTTCTCAGGTGAGATGTCTGTTAAGGTGTTTAGACCATTTTTTTAATCAAGTTGTTTGTTTTCTTATTGGGCAACAATTTCTTTTGGGCAACAGTCCTTTATCAGATACGTCTTTTGCAAATATTTTGTCCCAATCTGTGGCTTGTGTTCTCAAAAAGTCATCACCATAGCAAAGGTTGTTTAGGTTTTCTCCTATATTATCTTCCAGCAGTTTTACAGTTTTGAGTTTTCAGTTTATGTCTGTGATCCAGTTTGAGGTAAATTTTATGAAGGGTATAAGGTCTGTATCTAGAATCATCATCATTATTTGTTACATGTGGATGTCCCATTGTTCCTACACCATTGTTGAGAAAAATATCTTTACTCTTTTGTCTTTGCTCCTTTGTGAAAGATTACTTGGCCATATTTACGTGGGTCTATTTGTGGGCTCTATTCTATTCCATGAATCTTTTGTCTTTTCTCGCACCAGTATCACACTGTCTGGATGACTGCAGCTTTATAACAAGTCCTGAAGTTGGGTAGTGTCAGTCCTCCAAATTTGTTCTTCTTCCATTCTGTGTTGGCTATTCTGGGTCTTTGGCCTTTCCACGTATACTTTAAAATCAGTTAATATCCACAAAATAACTTGCTGGAATTTTGATGGAGATTGCACTGAATTTATAGATCAAGTTGAAAAGAACTGACATGTTGATAATACTTAATCTTCCTATGCATGAATATGGAATATCTCTCCACTGATTTAGTTTGTCTTTGATTTCTTTCATCAAGAGTTTTGTTGTTTTCCTCATATAGATCTTGTACATATTTTGATAGATTTATCCTTAAGTATTTCATTTTTTGTTGACTAACATACTGTGTTTTTAAATTCAAATACCACTTATTCATTGCTGCTGTATAAGAAAACAACTGACTTTTATATATTAATCTTGCTATATCACTTGTTATTTTCAAGTTTTTTTCATCAGTTCTTTCATCAGTTCTTTCTCTACACAATAATGTCATCTGTTAGCAAAGACAGTTTTATTTCTCCACTCTCAATCTGTATGCATTCTTTATCCTTTTTTTGTCTTATTGTATTAGCAAGGATTTCCAGTACAATGTTGAAAAGGCGTAGTGAGAAGGGACATCTTTGTCTTCCACCTGATTTAAGTGGGAATGCTTCCAGTTTCTCACCATTGAATATGATGCTGGCTGTAATATTTTTATAGATAATCTTTATCAAGTTTACGATACTTTCCTCTATTTCTAGTTTACGAACTTTTTATCATGAATGGTTATTGGATTGGTCAAATGCTTTTTCTGCAACTACTGAAAGGATTATACATTTTTCTTTTTTAGCCTATTGGTAGTGCTAGGTCACATGAACTGATTTTCAAATGTTGAATCAGCCTTGCATATCTGAGATAAATCCCATCTGCTTGTCTAATTTTGGATTCAATTTGTGATTTTTTGTATCTATATTTACAAAAGATATTGGTTTGTAGTTTTCCTATGATGTCTTTTGTCTGGTTTTGTTATTAGAGTAATGCTGGCCTCATTGAATGAGCTAGGGATTATTCCTTCTGCTTCCATTCTTTGAAAGAGGTTGTAGATAATTAATACAATTTCTTCCTTAAATATATGAATGCACCAATGTAAAATTCACCAATGCACCCTTCTGGGCCTGGTGCTTTCTGTTTTGGAAGATTATTAGTTATTGATTCAATTTCTTTAATTGATAGAGGTCTATTTTGTACATTTTAAAATAAGGTTGTTGATTTCCTTATTGTTGAGCTTCAAGAGTCTGGGGGAAATTTTAGAAAACAGTCTTTTACGTAAGTCTTTTGAAAATTTTTCTCTCAGCCTGTGGTATGAGTTCTGTGGAATTTCACTGCCAAAGGAGGCTCAAGTATGATCAGCACTGTCAAGATATAGGACAAGCCCATTACCACACAATCCTTTATAGTTGCCCTTTGCAACCACTCCACCTCCCTCTTGTTCTCCTCTCCAGTCTCCTCCCATGACAATCACCAATCTGTTAGCTATTTCTATAATTTCAAAATTTAAATAATGCTTTATAAATGAAATCATGAAGCACATAACCTTTGAGGACTGGCTTGTTTCACTCAGTATAATTCTCTGGAGATTCATTCAGGTGTTTTGTGTATCAATAGTTCATTCCTTTTTATTGCTGAGTAGTATTATGCAGTATGGATGTACCACAGTTTGTTGAAACTTTTACTCATGAAGGACATCAGAGTTCCTTCTAGTCTTTGACTATTGCAAATAATGCTGCTGTGAATATTCACGTGCATGTGTTTGTGAGTCTAAGCATACATTTTGCTGGGACAAATGCAATTGCTGGTCACAGAGTAGTAAATTTTTAGACTTAAAAGAAACTGACAAACACTTCTTGGTAAAATGGCTGTATCACTTTACATTCGTACCAGAAATGTATGAGTCATCCAGTTTCTGTAAATCCTTGTAGGAATCTGGTGTTGTCACTATTTTTAAATTTTATAGTTTGCAGTGATTACTCATTGTGGTTTTATTTTGCACTCTTCTAATAGCTAATGATGTTGGATGTGTTTTCATGTGCTTATTGGCCATCCATATATCCTCTTCAGTGAAATGTCTATTCATATATTTGCTCATTTTCTAATTGGATTGTTTGGGGACTGTTTTAACTGTTGAGTTTTGAAGGGTTCTTTCTATATCCCAGACGCAGAATCTGTCAGATACGCAATTTGTAAGTATTTTCTCCTACTTTATACCTTGTCTTTTAATCTCCCTTAACTGAGTTGTAGATAGAATAAAATATTTTAATTTTGCTAAGTTCAAATTTATCAATTTTTTGTCATATTCATGTCATATTCATTCATTTCATGCTGTATTTTTTGTATTTAATATGAATAGTTCATCTATTTTGCCAATCTCTGTCTTTTAATTACTGTATTTAGACCATTTACATTTAAGGCAGTTATTCATTTGTTAGAGTTTACACGTACCATTTTGTAAGTTTATTTGTTTACTTACTCTGTTTCTTATTCCTGTGTTTCTATTTTCTTGTCTGGGATAACTTGAACAATTTTTAGAATTTTAACTTAATTTTTTTAAAGATGTTATTTATTTGTCAGAGAGAGAAGGAAGAATAAGCAGGGAGAAGTGGCAGGCTGAGGGAGAAGCAGGCTCCCCACTTGGGGGGGGAGCCCAATGTGGGACTTGATCCCAGGATGCTGGGATCAACACCTGAGCAGGAGACAGATGCTTAACCGACTAAGTCACCCAGGTGTCCCCTAACTTAATTTTTAATAGTATTTTTGAGTGTATCTCTTTGTACAGTTTTCTGAGTTATTATGCTATTGTTTAAATTTTTTATAGGGTCATGGGCTGCTCTGTCTAGAATGGTTTTGAAAGTTAAAAAAAAATTAATGAAGAAAAACAAGTGGAAATACTATTGAGGTTATTACACTAGTTCACAATGGTTACTTTAAGTGTTGCCCCAATTGGTACAGTCTCCAGAAAAGCACACATTTTTCTATCTGGGTGAAATACTATTTCTCACCTCTTTCACCTAAACTTTTTCTCATCTTTTATTTTGTCACCTTCATCTAGAAGCCTATTTATTCTTAAGATTGGATTTCTGTGTTGCCCCAGTGTTTGCCCATATAACCCCTAACAGCTCCAATTATATAACCAACTACATGCATTTGTAATTGCTTATTTACTTGTCTGTTCTTCGTATTACACTATGAATTCCTTGAGAGCAGAAACATATCTTTTCCTTTCTGGGAATTAACCCCTCATAGAATGTCTGGGACCTAGAAAGCCCTCAAAGCATATTTACTGACTGAATCAATAAATTTTGTGAGATAGATGTGATGTCTTAAAAGGGCAAATTGTCTTCCAAAACATGGTCAGTTTATTCCCATAGACGCTATCAAAGTGCTTCAATATAGTATATGACCAATTTTAAAGATTACTCATTCAAAACCACACAGTTTAAGTTTGCTTTTACTATATTCCATTAGAACTGGGTTATAAACAATAAAAGAAATATTGATTAGTATGTTTAATACTCAGTGTGCTAATGCAAGATTTTTTTTTTTAATGCTGTTTCTGGTCACCTCTGACTGGAAGAGAAACAAAATATTGCTGCAGAATTATTCCAGTGCATCAAATCATTATTTCAACTCACAAGGCACTATGGGTTAATCACTTCAGCATCCAATATGAGTTCTGGTTTTGATTTCCCTGAGGTTTCAAAGGTAACAAACCAAAACCTCCCATTTTTATGTTCCAAGGAAATATAACTGAACCCACAACACTCACATAACACCAAAAGGTGGCCCAAAAAGCTTCTGCTGCTGAAACCTTTATGTGCAGATCGTAACCCAGAGGAAACATTTTCGGACAAGTGTAGATGAGGGCTTTCTGCAGTACATTCACTATTCAAAGTGCTGACACACAGGACGACAGTGTGGCATGGGAATCCGTATTCCAGGCTATGTTATTCTAAAAGGTAATGCATGACTGCTCCCCAAGGAAAACAAACTACGGAGCCAGCCTGCCTTTATCTTTCTGTCAAATGCATAATTGTATTAAAAGTCTTTACAGATAGGGCAGTGGGATTTTCCCACAGTAGAGTGACCTGCTGCTTTATCAATAACCCGGCTTCTGTTTTTGTTAGGTGAAAGCTTACAGGATCTTGACTTCATCTGTAAAAATATGACAGGAAGGAATACTAGTGGTGAAATATAAACAATGACCTTCTTGGATTTTTCCAAGGAATGATTTTCACAAGAACCACAAGATGGCATTGTCTACTATGGGACTGTGTTCTGACGCTCAGCAAGAACTGACAGCAGAAAATGGAGAGACTGGTTTCACACTCCTCATTTTATTTGGGAGACTTCGTGCTTCCCTTCTACGTCAGCTTTGTTCACTGCCTGTTGTGCGGTTGTGGCGAGTGTTGGGTTGTAAAGGAGGAGAAGGGGCGGGAAATGAGTCTTGGGCAGCCTCAGGAACGGCACTGAAAGGCTATAATGAGATAAAGAGCAGAGGCCGTTGGGTAAGAACACACGGGCTCTACCTGCCACAATGCCAGATTCAAAGACTCAGCTTATGTTCACAGATGAACACAAGGCATATTCAGACCTGATCCAGTTGCTTTAGTCCAAGAGCTTCAGATATCTGTTTGCACGAGTCATATCTAAAAGCTTGTCTTTCCCTTTGGCATCCCTCCATATCTACCTACAATGGCAGCTCCAAAGCTAAACGTCTACAGAGCGTGTAGGATGGAACACAATTTCTCATCACGCTACCTCCCGTACCCGAGCGTGATGCCATTGATGGAAAGCAAAAGGAGCACATTCGTGGCAAGCGCCTAGGCTGAACCTTGAACTTCACAGAACTTTCTCATTTTGAGCCCCATACAACCCCTTTTTGTAGGTATTACAGATGAGGAAATTGAGGCTCAGAACAATTAAGAAACTAGTGCAAACTCATAAAGTGGTGTCCTATGATTTAGTCTCAAATTAATCCAACCCTATTGCCCACGGGCTTTCCATTATATCGCCCTGTTTTCAAACAGAAAGACCCTTTGCCACTAAGCAAACCTGAAACAAGTGTCAAAGTTCTGTCTTTAGCCTTAGTGTGCCTGCCTGTACCCTGAAGGGCAGAAGCGCCCACATTGTAGACACTACACCCATCCCACACTGCTGTTTCAATGTTTTGGTTGAGATGGCTTGTTACTATCACACAGAAAGGGATGGGATAGTTGTACTTGTTCCCTCAATGGACCAGAAATTCAACTTCATCTACCATGTCAAGTTTATATCATGCTTTCTGAACCACTGCTCGTTAGTTCTCTGTGTGTCATAGGCACTCTCCGTGCCATACCAGAGAGAGTTTGCAATTTGAGGACTTAGAACTTGGTGTAAAATGTATGTTTTTTGCAAAAAACCTATCAAAGTGAGCAAACTTAGATGACAGACACAGGCCAGGAGCTAAAGTTTCAAAGATGCGTAAGATGAAGTTCCTACGGAGCTTGGAGTCTAGTGAGGGAGACAGACACATAAAGAGATACAATTTCATCATAATTTAGTAAGTGTTATAAAAGAAGTAGGAACTGGAAGCTAAGTGAACACAGAGAAGGGCATTTACTCTATCTTGCGGGTTCAGGGAAGGTTTCTTGAAGGATATGATTTATTACCAGTCCTGGAAGGATGATTTAGAGGCCACTGTTAAAATAGACTAAGACTTAATCTTTCCTCCTACTCTTCACTAGAAACCCATTAGTCGGGAAACCTTCACCAAGCCTCAGTTGAGTACCAAATGCTAATTTGGGGGTGTATGCTGGTTATTCTTCATTCTATCCCCCAAATGATTTGTGCTGTCTTCACGGGGAGGGTAACCTCTAGAGGCTGCATCATTTGAGCTCTGTTACCCTTTGGTTTCAGTTGGGTTTGGCCGGTGTGGAAGCACCAGCTAAAGATCCCACGGAAGAAGAAGAGGGACGGAAGTATTTATGACTCACACCGCTTTCAGATTTGTTGCAATTGTGCTGGTCACCATATCATCCTAGGACTAGAGCTTCTGTTGGGGACCCTCTTCCTTGTCTGCAGTTCACAATGCGGCTCTAGGCATACCATTTCCACCTTCGTCCTGTCGCTAGTGCCCAGAGGCCTCGACGCCCCTTGCTGGCTCCCTTAACCTTTCCCACCGGTCTCTAAATTCTTCTCTTATTAAAACAGTTATTTACAGATTCCCTTACAAAGGTACCACCTGTTTTCTGTGGGACCCTGACTGAGAAAGTAAGAGAGAAAGAAGAGCTTTCTGGCAGCTATACCATCTGTAACATGTGGCCTTGAAGGTTCTGCGGGAGAGGAGGAGAGGCGTGGAACCAGCACACTGCTTTTCATAGTCTGGGCCTACCGGTAACAAAGTCACTTCTGTTCATCATCCATTACTCAGAACCAACGTCTGCCTAAGGAACACAGGGGTCCATGGCAAGGCTTGTGGAAAAGGTGACAGCTGAGCTTGGTCTCAAGGAATAAGAGGGAATTACAGATGATAAAGGAAGGGGAGGGTGTTCCAGACAAAGAGGAGGACACGTTTAAAGGGAAGGTAGCAAGAACAAGTGGGAGTCTTCAGAGCAGTGTACATATTTTGGCATGAGTCAAACTCTAGGAGGTTAGCAGAAGTTGGTGAGAAGTGCACCAGGACAGGAAGGCAGTGGCCTCATGATGAAAGGCTTTGCCACAGTTAGGATTTGGGGGTTCATCCTAAAGTTTATGCGAAGACATTATCGGGTTTCAAAGATGGGGAAAGTAACATTAGAAACATTAAATTTTAAAACCATTATTCTCCTAGCATGAGCAGAACACATATCAGAAGGGAGTGAACCAGAAAGCAAAGGGGCTCTGGCTTCAATCTGGACACAGATGGGAAAGGCCAGAAGTGAGTCAGCAGCGGTGGGGGGCAAAGAGCACGACGGACTTGGCGTGACTTCCAGCCGAGACTTCAGCAGCTCTGCAAACTTGCGAGGAGGCGGGACAAGTGAACTTTGACCTTTAGGGCTTCTGACGGGTGTCCCTCGATAAAGCATGGTACACTCCGTGAGACAGCACAGAAGAAGAAGAAGAAGATAAAGGGGACAGTTTGAGACATGCTCAGGTTGAAGTTTCTGCAGGACCCACAGGAGGTGATGTTCAGTAACTAACTGGAATGGGATCAAGACCTTGGGTGGAGATAAAGAACTGGAGTCAGAAAAGGTGGTCATGGAAGCCCTGGGGATAGGCACAAGTATCCAGGAAGAACAGATAAGAAAGCTCAGGATACACCTCGATGAGACCCAACAGAGAGGACACCACTAAATAACGAGCTCCAGAGGAGCCGGATAAATGGTGATCCAGGAGTGCAAAGGCAATGCTGGGAAGTGATAAGTGGGTCAGAATGAGGGGAGCATGAGGGTGAGGAAAAAGGAAATCCCATCAAACCATCTGTCTGTGAGTGGAAGAGAGGGATAAACAATGCAACACACATTGCAGAGAGGTCATCAAAAGTCAGAGAGATGGGGTACCTAAGGCAGAAGATCTGAGAAATTCAGAATCTGCAGGTTAGAGAAGCCTGAGTGTACAGTTGTGAAAACACTTTGGTTAATACGCAGCAAATACAAGTCAGTGGGTCAGTGTCCTTCATTCCCAATGATCACCACAGAGATTGCCATCTGTGCATTTCTCTATGGACTGATGGCCCATTGTATAAAGCAAATTTGGAAACTTGTATTAAGTTGTATAAAGAAATCTTGGAAATTTGATCAATTTGGGAATTGCTTAGGCAGCAAATCTAAAAATCTCCAATGTTTTTAAATTGAGGACTGGAGATCTACTAGGCACAGACATAATGCTTTATGTTTGCTACCTCATTTAATTCTGTACAGAGAGTATTATTATTCCCATTAACAGAGAGGAATCAAGGGCTCAGAGAGATAGCATAATGCACCTAAAATTGAACAGCTAGCAAAGGACAAAGTCAAAGGCAACAGCCAAGACTTCAAATTACCAAAGCTTTGGCCACTAGCCATCCTGTCTCACATAAGTGGTCAAAGAGGAAATGTCCCTAGGCAATCACCCCTCTTAAAACTGACAGGTGGGGAAAAAAAAAAACAAAAAACCTGACAGGTGACCAAATTTGTAAATCACAGAATCTTGAAACCTTAAAACTATTATCTAGGATTGTCTCACTCCCTCCACATTGAACATTAATGCTTTGTGGTTCCTCCTTCCATTATTCTTTTTTCAATAACAAGAAGATTAGTTGTTAAGCAGCATCTCACTCCAACCTTGGGTCCCTACTGGACATACGCTGGGTCATAAGGGATAGAGAGACCAGAAAACTAGGTACCTGCCTCTCAGAACTACCTAGAAATAGGCTTCTCTGCTATGGTAGCTTCCCCTCCTTTCTGGCTCTCCTGCTCACATATCTGTGGTGACTAGAAGAACAGGGACATTGTAGTGAAAGGATTTAGAGCGTTCAGGAAAATCAAACACAGTGACAAGCAAACCTCCTTTTGAAGGAAAACTAGTAAAAAATAAAGAAAAACTAGTAGTGTCCTAATATACATAACATACCACTATACAATTAATTACATAATCAATATGATAATGATATAATAATTAAAAAGTATCTGTGACCACTACTGAAAGTGACAGACAGTTGAGGGACAGGAAGGGCAGGGTCATGACAAGGGCACACCCATTATTACCGTGTCTTGTCTTTGATGAAGAAATGTACATTCCATTATGTTCTTTACATATGTGAAATCAATCTTTAAGACACTGAGAATCAGAATATGTTGTATCTTGACCATCACTGTTAAATATTAAAACACACGATAGAACATAATCATACAGCAGAAACAAAACAAACCACCAAAAACATACACAAAAGATGAGAGTACCAAAATCAGAAGATGTAAAATAAGGTATAAAATATTAATTAAACATTATTTGCTTCAATTTCCTTACTAAAACACAAAAGTAGTAAATGTAAAATGATTGTATTTCTTTATCAAAAAGTAAATAATCCTAAACCAAAAATATATCATAGTTGGAAAGCCTATACAAGAAGAAGATACAAAGAATTTATTAATTAAAAAAAAAAGGAGGAACAAAGATCCACCAGGAAAAGGCAAAGTTAAAAAAAAGGAAAATGGATATTAATATTGTGGAAGGTAGAATTTGAGAAAACACTATATGGCATAATTGAGGCCATTTTGAATTGTCAATATGTATAACGAAATTATGGTCAACACCAACTTTATATAATATAATGGGTCATTCCTCATAAAAAGGAAAACAGAGTGAAACACGGGGAGGAACTTGCAGGAACCCAGCTGCATGGGGGATGGGACAAAGCACCGTTTGTCTGTGTGGTAAGTACAGGTCATCGGTACCCGGAACGCTGTACCTACCGCTTGGACCCTTCTCCTTCCTCCCTTTCTGCTCCACAGACACGACATCAGCCTTGGCTCCCCCACGTTCCTCTGTGTGAAGCACGACAAGCCTGAAGATTTACGAGGCCTAAATAGTTACTATCGATGAGAGAAGTCGCCAAGTTGAGAAAGGCGCACGCAAAGGGCACAGGCAGTACCCAGCCCCAGACAGTTTCGCCCAAGGAGGGAGAACAGGACTGGGGGCAGCGAAGCCAGATCTGTAGGCGTCCTCCCAAGGATTCAGGGCTGGTCTGCTTCACTGCAAAACAGAGTAAGACTCCACTCGGTGACGAATCTAGCCCGTAAAACTCCAGTCCAGTTCACAGCATCCATTCTAGGCTGTATCTCTAATTAGGGAATTTTCGGTCTTTGTCTTTCAATATATACACAGCAAACTCCCTCGAATATAATTGGTAATCAAAACACTTGCTGAATGAATGACTGCATGAATGAATGGAATCGTATCTGCTTTCGAGTATTTTTTGGTCTAGTTAGGAAGAAAGATAATCAGTGATGAAAATAGTATGATAAATGCTACAGAAAGGCCATACTGAGAATACAATGGAAGCCAGAGGAAGGATCCCTAAGTCAACTCTAGAGTGTCCTTCCCAGAATATTTTTGTAAAAATCTCTCTCAAGGGAGCAGTGAATACACAAAAGAGGAGGTTTATTCATTACAGTATCCTATAGCGAAGTGAATTTGAGTGAATATGATTTACAAGTAGCAACATGAACAAATATCAAAAAATAGTATCAGGTAAGAAAAACAAAGTCACAAACAGATTCCTAGAGAAAAATACCAATTACGTAAAATTTTAAAGTACACAACTACTACACATGCATTTTTTCCTTTTTTTTTAAATTTTTTTTTAAAGATTTTATTTATTTATTTCACAGACAGAGATCACAAATAGGCAGAGAGGCAGGCAGAGAGAGCAGGAGAAGCAGGCTCCCCGCTGAGCAGAGAGCCCGATGTGAGGCTCGATCCCAGGACCCTGGGATCATGACCTGAGCTGAAGGCAGAGGCTTTAACCCACTGAGCCACCTAGGCGCCCATTTTTTCCCTTTTTTAAAAGACTATGTACATGTGTTCCAAAAAAAAAAAAAGTGCTGAAATGGTATATGCCAACCTCAGGGAAGCGTTTATTCTTGGTGAGGAAGGGAATGGGGGATGGGGAAAGGGCTGGGCTTTAATTATATTTGCAATATTCTATTTCTTAAGAATATTAAGAATATTTCTTAAGAAATAAGATATGAAACAAATATATGGATATATGTTGGTACTCATTAAATTTGTGGGGTAGGCTCACTAGTATCTGCGTATTGAATATCGGTCTCTGTAGAGTGGGTTTAAAACATTCATAACTAAGAATAATAATTACAATGCCCATATTGGGAAAAGGAATTTGGGAGTTAATTCTGAGACCCTGCCAGTTATGTTTTCAGGGTTAAGAAGTGAACAAAGCAATGAAATGCTAAGCCTCACTGTGCAGCCCTGACACACTTGACGTTTCCTACTCAGATTGTTACAGGGACGTAGCAGTCCTTCTCAACCTTCCCCAAGTCCTGTTTCCGTCTGTCCCCAGCTCCCGCAGCCCATGGACTTGGCTGCTGGCCACAGAGGACCTCAGTGAGCCAACTCCCAAGTCTAGACATGGTCACTGGACAACACACACAGCCATGGGTGTAACAGTAAGAAGATGACCAGAGTGGGATCCTGGGTCTTCGCCTGTGTCCAGGCCATACTATTTTTTTTAAGATTTTATTTATTTATTTGAGAGAGAGAAAATGAGCAAATTCTTAGAATTAATTTTGACCTATGGTAAAACTCTTCAAAGAGTAGAGCTTGCAACAGACTTTGAAAAGCTTAGGCAGAATATTCTCCATTCGGTTATGAGTTGGGGAAAGATGGACGAGTCTACTTCTGAAAACAGTAAGTTCACCACTCACCGGAAATGTTCGAAAAAGGAAGGAGCAAAAGCCTGGAAGGATATCTTAGAGGAAATTCGAGTGCTGGGTGAGGGGATGGACTAGGTGTCCTTCACTATTTCTCCTAACTAGGACCTTTCCTGAGACTCAGACTGTTGGTAGAGGAACCAGTCCATCATCAGTCTAGGAGTCATTCACTCTAGCAGGAACTGGGGAAGTAAAAGGGAAGAGACGTGATAAGTAGCTTTGAGGAAGTTAGTTTAATGGAGAAAACCACTCAACCCTTTGAGCAGTCAGACAAAAAAGTCAGCCAACTTGTTCTAGGCTGCCCTGATAGGAAGCAGAAAGTTAAGTGAATGTTATACAAATACCATGCCAACGGCAGAAAGGATTTTTTTTTTAAGATTTTATTTATTTATTTGACAGAGAGAAACACAGTGAGAGAGGGAACACAAGCAGGGGGAGTGGGAGAGAGAGAAGCAGGCTTCCCCACAAGCAGGGAGCCCAATGCGGGGTTTGATCCCAGAACCCTGGGATCATGACCTGAGCTGAAGGCAGATGCTTAATGACTGAGCCACCCAGGTGCCCCAGAAAGGATATTTTAATAACCAAACCAATCTAGCAGTAGAATAAGCTCCCTTATGTAAGAATGAGTACCCTTTACTTGGAGGAATTCCAGAAAAGAAGTCAGATGGCCAATGGCTTGGGATGTGGTCAGATGGATTTTTATCTTCATAAGAAAGCAGGGTCACATTTAGAGTGGTCACACATTCTGGTTTTCTCAGGACAGTTGCAGTTTGCATCTTTTGTTCTGTAAAATGATTAATTCTGCCCCATTTAGTTTTCAAAAATGTCCCATTTTGGATGATAAATCCTATGGTCAGCCTACTTACATGAAATGACTCTAAAATCCCTCTTGACTTTAATAATCTTGCTCAGTGTTTTACCTGGGGGTAGGAACTTTATAAAAGATGGGACATCTCAACTGGGTTAGAAGAGGGACTTTCAGACTGAAGGAGACATTCCCCAAGATCCCACTGAATTATCTCTTGCATCCCACGACTCCAACTACCACTATCCGAAAAGCTCTCAAACCCATTGGTGATCTACTAAGACATGAGTTTTTACCAGCCTTATGGGGAACAGCACCTTAATGTACGAAAGACACTCCTAATACAACATAGTTCGTATAGTTAGGAAAAAGACCTTAAGAGTTCGTTAGAGGAGCACTTTTCTGACAACACATCCTTCCCTAGTAAAAATTCATATGGCTAGAGTAATCAAATTAAAAATTAAATACACATATTAATATTACGTATTGATTTACAAGAAGTCATGTAAAGCTCCTTGGTTTTATCACAGAACCTGCAGAGTTGTGTCAAGAGGGGAGAGCCTCAGCTCAGTCTCACGATGTAATGAAAGGTGACAGCTCTTTGGCCTGGTGCTCCGTACTTTTTTGCCTTCTTAATATGTATTTAAAATGCTAATAGGGCCTTCAAGTAGGCAAGTGAGTAGGTGTCTGAAACTTACATTTTCCTGTCGCTAAGTGATATTTTTGACTAGCAGAGCTGAAGAAGGGTCACAGACTTCAACAGGTATCCAGACATTTGTCGTAGCTCTCTGCAGGGGGCCCGCGGAGACATGGGAGGATGAGGACGATGCTCGTGGCAGCTGCCTAACAAATTTGTTGGGAGAAATCACAGATGATGAGGTAGAGGAGTCAGAAACTAGGCCAACCTGTCCCTGCACGGATGCATGGGACACCCTTGGGTGCCATCTGATATAACTAACCTCTTGTCTCGGAGTTCAAAGTCCAGTACGGTTCAGAGCTGCAAAACTGCTGAAATGCCGGGGGTGTGTCACCCAGCTGGGAGTGCGGCCTCAGGGCCTGCGCACCTGGCATCGGTTGGGTGCTTATCTGAAATGCAGAATCTTGGGCTCTACCCAAGACCTGCGAGACCAGCATGCCCACGGCGGCAAGATCCCAGGCAAAGTCAAAGCCACTTTGGAAATGTCGGAATGAAATGTTCTCATGATGGGAAAAAATAATAGGACTCTGCGAGGCGATGGATGTTAAATGATTGTGGTGATCAGTTCACAATAGACACACAGGTCATATCATTATGTTGTACAGTTTAATGTCCTACTCTCAGTAAAACTGTGGGGGCCTGGGGGGGCTGGGGGATGGGAGAAGCGTGAGGAATGCAAGCTCACTCTTTACCCAAAGCCTAGAGGCGTGGATTCACATCTAGTCTCTTGGGTTCACCATAATACTGAAATCCCAAGACTAAACCCGGCATCGTGACTGACAATGAGGAAGGGACCCCTCTAGGCTCTCACTATAAGTTGTTCACCCTGAATAAAATCTGTCTGGGCCCCAGTCAGGCCCCAGGAATGGGTTCCTCCATACATCCTTTGCAACCTTTTAGCTTGAATGGCTGTCCTCCATTCTTAGAAAACATGCACAGACCTTGGCCCAGAAAGACCCGCTTGGTCCGTGACCATCATCTTCCCACCTGCACCTTTCTTGGGAAGATTTAGAAAGGCCTTTTGCCTCAAGATAAAAATAATCAGAAAAGCAGAACCTGGCTCTGTATTTTTCACACAGCCTGCTTGGGGTTTTCGAAGAGCATGAAATGCAATTAACACCGATGTGAAATCCGCATTTGTTCATTATGAGGTTATCCAATGCTATTGTTACCTGACCTATAAGCAGCTGTTGTCAACTAATGTAAATTGTCACTGGGATCTGGAATTATTATATACAAGTGAAATAAATCTGTCTTTCAGATTGGCGTGTTACAGAATCCTTCCCTCCCCAGCTCTTGACCCCTCACCACAGTCGGGTCATGCAATGGCTACGGTCACACGTCTCACTTTTCTTTATGCAATTTCTCTCTTTTCATTTTTTTTTCCCCTGAAGTTCTGCTCTATTAAACATTCTTATTCTTGCAACCCAGGATTTTTGGCCATTGAAGACACAGTAAAGAGGTTAATCTGAGCTGAAATAGATCAGATCTGTTACACTCATTCTGATTTATCTGACTCCTTTACTGGTTCACCAGCTTGAAATCTTTGGCACCGGTTCAGGCCATGTCTCTGGTAGAGAAGTTTTTCTTTCTTTCTTTCTTTTTTTTTTTTAATTTATTTTAAAGGTTGCTCTGTTTTCATTACAGATGATATGGTTGGATCTCAAAGTGCCACAAAGTAAAATGCATATACTAAATGTGATAGATATTTTTCCCCCTGGGGCCATAAAAATGCTTAAACAAAAGCAATTTAAGGAGCTCTTTTCAAACTTCTGGGACACACACTGGAAAATATATTAGGTTGGTGAGACTTATTTTTGTTCTTGGGTGCTGAAGCCCCCGAGGCAGCAGCTGTTTTTTTGCACATGCTGTTATTATTCCCACCATGATAAATCCAGATGGGCAGCGTGCTGGACAGAGATACCCTGGTATTCCGCTTGGGCTCTCGGGCCCCTCGTCAACCAAGAGCGTCAAGGCTGGCTTGAAGAGGAAGAGCTCAGTGACCGAGAAAACCAAGAGAAGGCACAAATCCTGCCTTGAAGGTGAAGAGGGGAGCTGGAAAACCCCTTGCCCTTGGCAGCGGAGCCTGCCCTGCATCCCACCTCCCCATGCTTCCCCAGGAATCCGGAGGTCATTCTGGACTGTTTGATTAGCAGAAACAACGGATTTGCAGAAGATGACTCAAACTGGATATCTAATTGATTACAAAACAATTCTTCTGATAATGCAGTCTTTGCCACTGGTGAGTTTGGCTTTGAATTTCAAGTAAGCACACGGCAGGATAACTTAAATTTGAATTGTATCGATTACAACTTGGCCATCATTCTCTGTGGGTCTCAGCATAATATGTGCCCACAGGGGACAAGGCCCTGCTTACAGTGTGAGGCCTGGTTCCGGTAGCCTAGGGAGAGAGAGCACCTTCTGCCCAGGGCTGTGTGGCGCAAGCGCGGCACCAGAGTCTGGAGTGTCTGTCAGTCATAGAGCCTTGTGTCCAAAGAGTTTCTCTCCCAACCAGAGACGGACAATCCAACATCTTTGGGGCTCTTTACTTTACACTCAGAGAGGAAATATTTAGAAGGTAATAGAGCACTGACTCCCATGTTTCCTTCAAGGTCTTGTGTCCTTGGAGTCAAGGATGTCTGCAATAGCTTTACCTTCTGGAATACTGAGTGTCCATGAACCGGTACCTTCCCATGCCTTGGGCTGTGAAAGCTGGATCTCAGGGCCGAACAAGGAGCAGACGCATGACTCCCTCTTTCCTCAAGAAGAAACCTTGAAACCCTGACACGTCACTCTGCCAAATGGTTTTCCTTATTTCCCTGAGGTCCGGAGATCTAAGGCGGCCGGTCACAAAGGTCCCACTAAGTAAATCCTCCACACTTGTGGCTCTGCTGTGTCCAAAGCCCTGGTTGTTTCCAGAAGAAAAAGCAGGCCCGATTTCCTTACACATTAACAATTGTTTTGAATCCACTTGTCTGCCTAACTTCAAAGAAAGCTCTGTTGACAAGTTTGTCCCCAGTATGTTTTCACTTGGCCCGTAAAGTCCCTGTGGCCTCAGACACTGACAAAGGTGGGGTCAGGCGTCTTCTGCACATCTGTCATCTCCACCCAGAGCTCTCACTGAAGGGGACACTCGAGCATCTCATCTTCATGTCTGTGAGACACAAGCGCGAGGGGACATGACTGACCGGTTGCCATGTCGGCTCTGAGGCAACGGCACGGGCCTCAGGGTCTTGAGGACAGTTTTGTTTGCTTTCTGAAAAGATGAAATCAGCTGGGAGGAACAGCTGTTTGGTTGCTTTTCAAAATGCTCCTCAAGTGAAATAGAAGTGTAAGGTCTCTACAAATACTACTGTGACTACTTGGGAGTTTATGGGGTAACCCAGATTCACCACCCATCTGTCATGACTGGAAGTATTAGGCCCCAGAAATCCACTTCTCTGCCACTGGTTGTGTTTTACTACAAATCACTCTTTGTGATTTCTGCAGGTGCACAAAACTGAGTTGTCAACGTCTCGCACAAACACCGTTGACCCTATACTTATTTACAGGCTCTTTCCAAAGGTTCATCTAAAAGTTGATTTTTCTGGAAGTCAGAACCAATCTACAGAGAAACGAGATTAGAGATCGGGCTTATAGTTCCTCAAAAATCTCCTTAATACATAAGGTATTTATATACTATTCTATGTTTCAAACAAAACGTAGTTAACAACAAAATGCTTGAAGAACTTTTGCTACTCTGAATATTACTTTTGATGAAAACACATTTTCTTTTTCATTAGAGGAAGATGTGGAAGAGCCAGCGGCAACTTTAGTGCAGATATAAATAATTGGACACTTTCTAAGTCTCCAGGATATAACGGCAATTAGCAAATTTCAAAATTTGTGGTGTTATTTACTTAATCAAATGTGTTAACTAGTCATACTTATCAGACCATATTGGGCTCCTCTCCTTCCTTTTTTAAATCTTAATTGTAACAACAACAACAAAAGCCAAAGAAAATGAGAGGAAAAGAAAAAAGGATTTTTCTTTTTAAGATATCTTAGGTGAAAGGCAGTTAAAAATGTTCCAGAAAGGCAGTTACACAAGAATATGTGTGTTATGAAAAAAACACATGACCTGAAGTTTTAAATGAGCTCATCTGTGGTGAGTGAAACTGTTGACGATCACAGGGTACAGCCTGTGCATGGCCTCCTTACAAGGAAGAACATTGTGGTAAAGCAGCTCTTCTCAGGGTGGGGCTCTCAGACCAGCAGCTCACCACCTGGGAGCGTCAGAGAAATGAAAATGACTGGGCCCAACCCTAGACCTTCTGAAGCAGGGCCTCCGGGAACAGGGTGCCGCAATCTCTGAGGAGACCCTCCAGGAGATCCCTCAGGCCACCCTGTGAGAAGCGCCATGGTCAAGAAGCTCTGGGTTGGAGAGTTTCCTGTAACGCCCGCTAGGTGGCTCTGTTGGTCAGGACAGAGGGGCCAAAGAAGGCAGTTGGGTGGCCAGAGGACAGGATTGAGGCTACTCCTAAGAAACTGTGGAGGAGGGTGACCTATGGGCTGCCTTTAAAAAAAAAAAAAAGAATCTTTTCTAAGTCACCAGAGAGAAACTATAAAGAAATCCACTCTCTTATATAGCCCACTAAAATGATGAGACATGTCTAGGTTCGGTTTTTTACGTCTAGGGCTTGTTTGACAAAAGGGAATTTTTTATTAATATGTAGAAAACATAAAATGCCTGATTTCCATACTGTAACATCAAATATTGCTACTATTACCTAAAAACGTCTCTTAACTGTCCCTTGACTTAGACACTTTGTGACAGAGCGATACCATGACATAGCCAGCAAAATTAGGAATGAGCCCTTAACACAACGTGGGATTCTTCTGCACTCTGCATCCATCCTTAGACCAATACTTGGCTCCGTAGGCCTACTTTTGACTTTGTCTCTCTGGTCTGACCCCTCTAGACTTTCTCGTTGTGACCCAATCTTATATTCAACCTAGAGCATTTCTCATTCCCAGCTTTTACAACACAATCCTACCTTAGTCCCTGTGACTCTGGTCAGGGTCAGGTACTCAAGACTGAGGATGGCCTTGGTCCATTCCATTGGACAGGGCATCCATCAGAGAGGGGAAAAAGCAAGAGCTGAGAACCTCCACCAGAGCAGCCTTCCGACCGGGTACATTTTTGCATCTATACGGAGGAGTTACTATCATAGTTTAAATGTTCCTCATGGAACTCTGTAAATGCTTCAAAAGAAAGGCACTAGAAAGCTCACTAGAAATAGTTGAAATCTTTTTGTTGTTGCTGTACCGCTTTTGTTCAATAACAAAAGGTGTTCTCCACCCAGAGGGCATTCTTAACCGAATGCCTTCTAATAGACATAGAAGTCTATGGCAATACAGTTTTCCTCCAGAATTCTAGCATTTTTTGGTCATATAACTTGAAAAAATATTAATCTGAGAAATGTTCTCTGGTTTCATTGGACTGCCAAAGGTGTTCGTGCAGGATACATATAAAGAAACACTGAATAACACTGGAGACACTGTGTCTACAACAGATGTAGGTAATGCTGACCTCCCTGGGCCTCACCAAGGGACAGAAGAAACAATCACCCAGGGACAGAAAGTAAGCTGAGTCCCCGGATGAGCTGATCGAGGGTTGTCATGTTCCCAAATTCAGCATACGTCTCAAGCCATCAAGCAGGAAGTACTGTTCGTTCATCAAGAACACACCCATGAGAGCTCATCCTCGTCTCCCCAGAACCCTAAAGAGTGTAGGCACTTAATCCAGTTAACGCATATTGCATGGGTGAAGAGATTGGACTTAAGTGTGACAAATGAAAAACGCATGCCAGACTGTGGGTCTACGACTTGAGTTCTTACGCTGTATAAATTAACATGCAACCTCCATTTTCCATAAAGTCCATGTAAGCACCTTACTCGTACTGCGATGGTTGGGGGCAATTATGGCATCACCAATGTATAAAGTAGGTCTCACCGTGGGAAAAAGCATTTCCTGTTTCAGGAGATGTTCAGGACCACGGGAGGTTTAATAGCTATAAACTAATCTCAAGCATCTGGTTCCTGAGCAGCAAAGTCCATAGCTCATCCCTGCCAAAGTCAGGTCCTGACAGTCTGCTAATCTTAGCCAAGAACATAAAATTGAGAATTTCAGGGTACAGCTAGTAGCTTAAAAGAATCAGATCTTCCACACCCACCAGAAAATTAAAATTCTCTACCTTTGTACGGCTCCAGGAAAAACCTACTAACAAGTGTTACTTTCACGGAAATAAACCATGATCTACCCACCTTCTTAAGAATCAGTCTCTTCAAGTGTTACTCTGAGTGATTACAAAATGGATTTCCCTCTCTATATATTATTTTGTTCTCTCTAAACCCTCTTCAGGTGAGTAAGGGAGTATTAGTCTCTATAGCTGAGGAAACAAACAATGCTTTTGTCCTTGTTTACATGACTCATTGGCTCCGGAATTAGAAGACCACACAGTCTGGTCTTTCAGTACGAGCTGAGGACCGTCACAGGGATGTCAAACAGTCCACGTGACTTTTCACAACCCTCTTCTCTCTCTCATTCATTATCAATAGGAGTTGTCATCCCTGGCAGGGAAAACAGCCTCTCCTGGAACAACTATGACAACAGAAGAGACCATCTCCCATCCTTAAAGAAATGAGCTGCTTTGTGTTTCCCTGTTTGCTTGCATCTGGTGCCACTGACTCACCTCCCATCAGCCAGCCGAGGGGCTGGACACGTTTCGTCACTTACGGATTTGAGACCGCAGACCCTCACTGAAGTTTTTCACTCCTTCTGCCACGGATTGAAGGCTGACTACAAAGTATTTACTACAGTGGGGAAAAAATTCGTAGGATTTAAGTTTCAATAGGGAAGAGATACTTTATATTACCTTTGTCTGGTTTAACAGATGAGGCAAAAATAAGAAAATGCATCATCTCCCTTAGAAGCAAAGACTCTGCTTCATTTCTTAGCAAGTGAGGAAACAGACGCCTTCTCACCAATACTGGACATAGCCTGTAACCTTAAGCTAAAATCTGCATTCGAGTCAGTGTTGAGGATGGAGGTAGCGATGCTGGCCAAAACATGCTCCCGTCCCCCCACTGCCCTGAGAGTAGGAGAGGGAGCCCAAGACGGGGTGTGAACTAGATTTGAGTCACCCTCAGAGTCACAGCAGAAGTGAACGCTTAGGACCAGACGAGCACGACAGATGGGACTTTGTTAAGATTTAGAAGGCAGAACACTTGCAATTAAACAAGTAAAAAGCGGAAGTGATGGGCTGGAGTGAAAGAGGAACGGACCTGCCAGGCCATTGGCTACTCACACCGGCCAGAGCAGGTCACCTTTTGGAATCAGAGCAGCCTAATTCATGAAGTTAGGAGATCGATCAGATCTTGGAAAACACTGGGAGACAAAGGGAGGCTGGAGCCCCATGTAGCAGGCTGCATTGGAAGTCAGAAAGCAGTCAGAAAGTTTCGCTGAGAAGTAAGAGAGGAGCTGCAGAAAAAGGCGTGCAGGGCTGCCGCGAGCAACACGGTGCTGGTCTTTGCATGCAAAGAGAGAATAAGGCAGCCGAGAAAGGCCAGGGAATCCATAAAGGAAAATGCTTCTCATTTCAGCTGCATTTAAAAGTAGGCGTTTGTTCTGATTTGGTTTGTTTTTCATTCCTACAGCACTGTGCAAATGACTGTGCCACTAAAATTAAAAAGGGAGAGGAGTGTGTCCATCTTGAACGTTTATCCGACTACACAGCTCTCAGCTACTCCTCATTCCCATCCCCACTCCCCTTTCCCACACTGCCAGAAGGCCTATGGAACAGGTGTCCTTGGTGTTCTAGATCTGGCCATTCAGCAGTCACCATTCCAGAACCTAACGGTGCACCTTACGCGAGCGCCCGCAGTTCTGCTTGACAGAACACCTTTCCTTCTCTCCTCCGGTGGCACGACTCCAACTACCGTACGTGAGTCCTACCGTGGCCACACCGAGCTCCGGTTCCCCAGCACCACTCAGCTCACTGGCATACGTCCGCACTACTTCCTACTAGTGCTTCCCGGGCTCAGCAACTAAATCAAATAATCCCCCCAAACCCATGGCACAGGATACACTTCTGGGAGAACCTAAGACTGTGTGTGTATGTGTGTGTGTATGAGTGTGTGTATAAATTTTAAAAACTCATTAAGATTTGATATTTGTTGATCAAGTTTGCCCTGAAGTTTTGCAAAGCTCCTAAGCCGCCAAGCCACAGACTTTGGGAGAAGCGAGGTGGGCATGAGGGGCTGGCTTGCAGCCAGGGGCAGCTGTATAAGGAAGGCTTTCACAGGCTACTTTCCTGGCCTCCGACTCTACCCTGGAAAGAGGAAGCAGATCCTTTTTCATCAATAGAGAAAACTGAGTTTCTGTGGGGTCTACTCACTAAGGGTTTTGACATCGTCAAATGAATCAAGTATGACTATATGACTTTTCTCTTTTCTGCACAGCATTTGGTAACCACAAATAACAGGATATTTTAAATAAGTCTACCAAAAACGTAAAGCTTCTCTGGTCATAAATAAAAACACAACAATAATTGCTTCCTGGAGGGAGTGTAACACTGTGTTATTTATGTTGGGATATGACTACCCAGAGAGACAAATACATTTAGCATATTGTAAAATCTTCTTTCTCTCTTCCCAGAAATTTGTAGGAACAAGGAGGTGAGGGAAGACGGAAAAGAGTCATTTTTACACTCATTTTAAATTTCGGTTTAAACATTTCTCCTAGAAAACACTTTGGCAAGCGGTGAACCTTTCCCAGCTGCCCTCAGGATGGGAAATACCAATCTATTTTATATTATCCTTCTCTCGATTAAATATTTCCTTGGGAAATTGACTGGAAAGCTTATAACCACCAAGGATAAAATAACTTTTTGGTGAGCGAGTCGCATCCCTGTGCTGGGGCAGGTCACTGTATGAGAGGCAAAATTAAGCGGCCAGGTGCAGAGTCTGTCAATGAGTTACTCAGCCCCTCAAACTGAGCAGGTAAATGAATAATTTGTAGAATAAGATTATCTCCTGCCGGGGAAGCGTTTGCACGAATTTGAGGACGGAAGAATCTCGTCTGTCCCTCTCTCTTCCCCAGACCCCCGTGACTCTGTGAAAGAGGATGGATTACTTAAAGGCAAAGTGATGGTGGCATCACCTTAGTGCTGGGAGCCCATTCCCAAGCAAAGTGTCCCCGAACAGTGCAGGAAGTAATCTCATGTCATTGGGAGATTCAGAGGACCCTGTGGCCAGGGCAATGAAACACACTGTGTTTGGTCAGTTGGGTGGAAATTGCTTTAAGATGCACCACGAAAGCAGAGGGCAAGCCGTATTGTCTGTTGGGCAGCATGGCGATTTCTAATTAAAAATGAGGAAGCAAAAGGAGAAAGGAGGGGGAGCTCCAACTCTCACTTAAATACCTAAAATATGCTGCAGCGAAAAGGCCCCACAGAGACACGCGCAAACTGCTAGCTGCTCCCCTGCCCAGACCTTTTGGGAATTCAAAGCTCTGACCTGACCCGGCGTTGCTAGGTAATCCCTCCCCTGTCTGTTCCACATCCAAAGCACCACCCGTCCTGTTGGCCTATTTGCAGGGTCCGATCTGAAATAATCAGGAAGTAATGCGAGGAGTGGGCGTCCCTTGATTGCAGAACACAGGATTGCCAAGGAAACCGTGTGAGGTCTGATTTCAGGACAGCTCTCTGCAAGCAGGGGAGGCCACCAGATGGACGGGTCACAAAGGAGCACAAGAGGAAAGCACTAGAAGCTCAGTGTAGACTGGAGACTGTGGCCACCCCCTAGGATCACCAGGGAGAAGCAGAAGCAGCAAGAGGGAGGAGAGGAGCAGATAGTGTTTATTAGCACCTGCTCTACCCCTCACACTGCTGGAAGTGTAGTGTGTATTTTTAATATACACTTAAACTTAATAAATATAATTCACTGTGCTAAGAACATGTGTTTACGGTGTGACTACATTGTCGCCACATAGAATGTTACTGGCAGAACAAAGGCTTAAATCTCAATGTTTCTTTCTTCGGGGTCATGTACTCTCCAGTTACAAAACAAATGCCCATCTTGGGAACCTGGGTGGCTCAGTGGGTTAAGCCTCTGCTTTCGGCTCGGGTCGTGATCCCAGGGTCCTGGGATCGAGTCCCGCATCGGGCTCTCTGCTCGAAGGGGAGCCTGCTTCCTCCTCTCTCTCTGCCTGCCTCTCTGCCTACTTGTGATCTCTGTCTGTCTAATGAATAAATAAAATCTTTAAAAAAAAACAAAAACAAAAACAAATGCCCATCTTCTGTCTACTTCTCCCCCCACCACAGAACAGAGATATGGCAACGAGGCCGGCCACAGCAGGGTGGGAGTATCATAAAGCCTGGGCAGACAGTTCCTGAGCACTTGGGAAGCATTTACACAGCTAAAATGTTAACACCCAAGTGATCTTTGAAACCGTTCCCTTCTATTACTCAGATGAAAGGACAGATGATCAGAAAGGTGAAGCTACTTGCCTAAGGCCACACAGCCTGTGGGAGAGTGGGAGCTAAAACCCAATCTAATCTGTGACTGCATTCACAGATTAGAGAGCTCTCTGTACTGCCTAAGATTCCTTTAATTCAGTGTGTCAGAAGTTCTCCATTCAATATTAAACAACAAAACAACAACAAAAAAACCCTCATTTAAAAAAAAAAAAAATAGGAGAGATTCAAATGTCAATACGCTAGTATTCCAGAAGCTCTCCAGATTCTTATCTTTGGGTCACGAACTTTGTCTCAGTCTGATTCTGATGAGTTTGGACAAATTCCAGAGGCCTCTGCACATGTGTGTGAAATGCATACACACACGTCCCATTGGTAATAACTCAGCAGAATGACCGTCAGGGCCACACAACTCCACACATCAGTCCGGCCTGGCTGGCCCTCGGCAACGATTTATGGGACCACAGAGGGGAAGCTGTCTGGGGTGAGATTAGGAGCCTGCCAGGGGCTTCCGGCGGTTCCGCACGGCCCCTGCTGTTGCTACGGCTGCCTGGCGGCACCAGCCCAGGGAAACCAGGCCCTGGGCAGAGTTTAACGTCATACGGATCTGCCCAGAGAAGCACCACTCTTTCTTACTGTCACCAGATCACAGCAATAGGCTCAGAGAGTTCTTCCTGGGAAGAGAAAAACGAGTGTCTGAGTCTGTGATCACATAAGATGGTATGAAAAACAGAAGAGAGGGGTACCTGGGTGGCTCAGTGGGTTAAGCCTCTGCCTTTGGCTCAGGTCATGATCCCAGAGTCCTGGGATCGAGCCCCGCATCGGGCTCTCTGCTCAGCGGGGAGCCTGCTTCTCCCTTCCTGTCTGCCTGCCTCTCTGCCTACTTGTGATTTCTCTCTCTGTCAAATAAAAAATTAAAAAAAAAAAAACAAAAAAACAGAAGAGAGAATCTTTCTGGTGCCAGAGGCCTGGCCGCATCCCCAGTTCGCTGTGGGTCCTCGGGCGAGTTCCTTGTCCCTGGGCCCCGGTGTGCCCACCTGTGTAGCTGGAGAGTGAGAGGATGGTCTGGAAGGATCCTTCCCCAGTGTCTGGGTCAATCAGTGTTTCCCGATTGAGTGCTCTGTCCTAGGGACACAAAAGTCCAGTGTTCACAGCTGGGGGCTATGTCCTAGGGACGCAAAGATGAACAAGGCCAGTCGCTGTGACAAGGAGTCCCCCACTGCGTACGAGACACAGCACAGGGTGGTATTACTTAATAATGGCAGGTATCACTGTGTTTTAGGTACTCCATGGGCTTGACCCTGCTAAATCCTCACAACAACCCTTTTTAGTCCAGTTTTACACAGGGGAAACAGGTTCATACAGAATAAGTAATTTGCCCAGGTCACATGTTTAATTAGTAAGTACATACGTGCCTTTAGGGCCCTGAAGGGAGAGTCAGGGAAGATTATACAGGAAGCATTATTTAATTTCTCCCCAAGATGTGAACAGTTTACCAGGAGGAGAAGTGATGGCAGAGAGGGCAAGGACACTCCAAAGAAAAGGAACATGATACACAAAGCTACGGAGGCACTAAATATGGGAGTCATTTGGGGCACCTGGGTGGCTCAGTGGGTTAAAGCCTCTGCCTTCGGCTTGGGTCATGATCTCAGGGTCCTGGGATCGAGCCCCACATCGGGCTCCCTGCTCAGCGGGGAGCCTGCTTCCTCCTCTCTGCCTGCCTCTCTGCCTGCTTGTGATCTCTGTCTCCGTCAAATAAATAAAATCTTAAAAAAAAATAAATAAAGAAAACCACGACTAGTCTGGTGTGCTGGAGTTCAGCGTGTATGAACAGGTAAGGTGGGAGGCTGAACAGATCCTGGCCTGGCAAATGGCAGCTGGCATGCACTGAACACCTGTGTACCTCCCCACCCCGCCCCACACCGAATTCATACTGTGAAACCCTCACCCACAGTATGGAGGGTTTTAGAGAGGGGACCTCTGAATAAGGAAATTAAGTTACATGAGGTCGTAAGGATGGGGCCCTGATCTAACAGGATTAGTGTCCTTATAGAAAGAGACTACAGGGGCACCTAGGTGGCACAGTTGTTAAGCGTCTGCTTTTGTCTCGGGTCATGATTCCAAGGTCCTGGGATCAAGTCCTGCATCAGGCTCCCCTCTCAGTGGGGTGTCTGCTTCTCCCTCTGTCTCCCCCTGCTTAGGCTCTCTCTCTTGCCCATTCATGCTTTCTCTGTCTCACTAAAAAAAATAAAAAATAAAATAAAATAAAATAAAATCTTTAAAAGAAACAAACCAACCAACCGCAGAGAGCTCACACTCTCCCTGCTCTGTGAGCGCACACCAGGAGGAAAGGTCATGGAAGCACGCAGGGAGAAGGTGACTGTCCACAAGCCAGAGGAGTGACGGCACCAGGAACGGACCCTTCTGGCACCTTGATCTCAGACTCTGGCCCCCGGCACTGTAGGAAAGTACACTCTGGCTGGGAAGCCGTCCAGTCTATGGTATTGGGTTATAACCACCGGACGGATGGATACACATGTGAGGTCAGTAAGGGTGAAGCCATGCTTGCAGCTCAAGGGGCTGATGTGTACTTTCAGAAGCTGTGTGGAGGGCTGCTAGAAGAAGGAGGTGATGGACCCAAGGAGCTCTTAGGGAGCCCTCCCAGGGAAACAGCACTAGAACCTTGAGGGCCCAACCCAAGCACTGTCCGCAGTTCCTACACAAGACACAGCCCGAAAGCCAATGCTTCCAGAGCACGTCCAGCTCTGCTCAGATGCTCCAAGGCCCTCTGCGTCCATCCCTATCAGACATGTGTGACCCTCGAAAGTTCTCTAATGTGTCATGAGTTGCAGGGTGAATGTCCCTTTCTGCCTTCCTGTCAGCTGATCAGTATAGATTAGCAGTCGGCTCATAGCAGCGGCCCATTAAAAAAGCTCAGCGAGAGGGGGTAAAACAAGCAGATGTTCCGCGCTAGGTCAGTTCAGGTCTGTGCCCCGAAGATGGGAGACCCAGGCCAGGGACACACAAGACCTCTTATGTTTCTACTTGACTCAGCCCTTCTCTCCTATGTTAGGATTTCCCTAGTCCTCCTCATGAAAAAGGAAACAAAAAACACAAATGGATAAAAATCCAGTACTGGGTCATATTACAGTTAACATACTTTTCTTCCATTTAAGGAAAAAGAAATCCCTTTGGGAGAGAAAGGAATATAAATATTATATTATTTATACTATATATATGTATATATATAAAACATGCAATATTTTTTATATATATAGTATAAATAATATTGCATGTTTTATATAGTATATACATTATATGTATAATTATATGTATAAAATTCAGTCTTTTGCATGTGGCTATCTTATTGTCCCAACATCATTTGTTAAGAAGATTTTTCTTCCATTTAATTATCTTGACACTGTTATCAAAAATCAATTCAACATATTGGAAGAACAAATGTTGTTAAAATGTCTATACTACCTGAAGTCACCTACATATTTAATACAATCCCTATGAAAATATCAATAGCATTTTTTTCACAGAACTAGGACAAATATTCCTAAAATTTGTAAGAAGCCACAAAAGACATCAAATAGCCAATGTAATCTTGAAAAAGAAAAACAAAACTGGAGGTATCACAACCCAGATTTCAAGGCCTATTACAGGGGCGCCTGGGTGGCTCAGTGGGTTAAATAAAGCCTCTGCCTTTGGATCCTGGGATCGAGCCCCACATCGGGCTCTCTGCTCAGCAGGGAGTCTGCTACCTCCTCTCTCTCTCTCTCTCTCTCTCTGCCTGCCTCTCTGCCTACTTGTGATCTCTATCTGTCAAATAAATAAATAAAATCTTTAAATAAAATCAAGGCCTATTACAAAGCTGCAGTAATCAAAACATTATGCACAAAAACAGACCCATAGATCAATAGAAAAGAATAGAGAGCCCAGAAATAAACCCACACTTACATGGTTAATTAATCTACAGTAAAGAAGGCAAGAATATACAATGGGGGGAAAGACAGTCTCTCCAATAAATGGTGCTGGGAAAACTGACCAGCTACAGGCAAAAAAATGACACTGGACCACTTCCTTACACCATATACAAAAAATAAACTCAAAATGGATTAAAGGCCTACATGTAAGACATGAAACCATAAAATTCCTAGAAGAAAGCATAGGCAATAATCTCTTGGACATCAGTCATAGCAACATTTTTCTAGATGTATCTCCTGAGGCAAAAGAAATAAAAGCAAAATTAAACTATTGGGACGACACCAAAGTAAAAAGCTTGTGCAAAGGAAACCATCTACAAAACAAAAAGACAACCCACCATATGGGGGAAGGTATGTGCAAATAAATATCCAATAAGGAGTTAATACCAAAAATATGTAAATACTTTATACAACTCAAAAAAAAAAAAATCCAATTAAAAGTGAGCGGAAGACCTGAATAGACTTTTCCCAAAGAAGATATCCAGATGGCCAACAGACACATGAAAAGATGCTCACCATCAGTCATCATCAGGGAAACGCAAATCAAAACCAAAATGAGATACCCCTTCACACCTGTCAAGATGACTACAACCAAAACCACAAAAAACAAGTGTTGGCAAGGAAGAGAAGAAAAAGGAATCCTTGTGCACTGTTGGTAGGAATGCAAACTGCTTTAGCTACTGTTGAAAACAGTGCAGAGGGGGGCGCCTGGGTGGCTCAGTGGGTTAAAGCCTCTGCCTTCAGCTTAGGTCATGATCCCAGGGTCCTCGGATCGAGCCCCGCATCAGGCTATCTGCTCCGCAGGGAGCCTGCTTCTCTCCTCTCTCTCTGCCTGCCTCTCTGCCTAGTTGTGATTTCTCTCTGTCAAATAAATAAAATATTAAAAAAAAAAAAAAGAAAACAGTGCAGAGGTTCCTCAAAAAGTTAAAAATAGAATTACCATATGATCCGTTAATTTTAATACTAGGCATTTACGCGAAGAAAAGAAAAATGTTAATTTGAAAAGAGATATGCTCCTCTATGTTTACTGCAGCATTATTTACGATAGCTAAGATACGAAAGCACCCCAAGTGTCCTAGAGATGAATGGATACAGAAGAGGGGGTGCATATACACAATGGAACAGTACTCGGCATAACAAAGAATGAGATCTTGCCATTTGCAATGACATGGATGAAGCTAGAGAGTGTATTGCTAAGTGAAATACCTTAGAGAAAGGCCAATATCACATGATTTCCCACATATGTAGAATTCAGAAAACAAAACAAAGAAGAAAAGAGACACACGAAAAAACAATTTTTTTTGTTTTTTTTTTAAGATTTTACTTATTCATTTGAGAGAAAGTGAGACGGAGCACGGGAGGGAGAAGCAGACTCCTTGCTGAGCAGGGAGCCCGATGTGGGACTCAATTCCAGAACTCTGGGATCATGACCTGAGCCGAAAGCAGACTCTCAACCAACTGAGCCACCCATGTGCCCCCCAAAACCAAATTCTTAACTAGAGAGAACACGCTATTGGTCACCAGAGGGCAAGTGGGGTTGGTGGGGAATGGGTGAGACAGGTGAAGGAGATTGAGAGTACACTTAAAGGTAATGAACACTGAGTGAGATATAGAATTGTTGAATCACTATATTACATACCTGAAACTAATATAACAGTGTTTGTTAATTATACCTGAATTTTAAAAAAATTTAAAAATTAACTGATCATAAATGGAAGGGTTTTATTTCCAGACTCTCAGCCCTATTCCACTGATCTATCCCTTTGTCTGTATGATACTGTCTTGATTACTACAGTAAGTAGTCACTTACTATAGTAAGTTTTATAGTAAGTAGTAACTTACTATAGTAAGTTTTCAAATATACTCCATATTTGCATACTAATTATATATAAATTATGTTAAACATCTTTGAGATATACCTGATTTACCCTAAAATCTTCCCATTTAATGTGTACAATTCAATAGTCTCTGGTATATTCACGGAGTTGTATAATCATTGCACCAGTGTAAATTTAGAACGCTTTAACAATCCCCAAAAGAAACACCCTATCTTTTCAGCACATGCTTTCCCCCAGCCATAGCCAACCACTGAACTACTTTCTGTCTCTACAGACTTTCCTGGGTTTTTTTTGTTTGTTTTGTTTTGTTTAGATTTTCCTGTTGTACACATTTCATATAAATGGAATCACGGAGTATGTGGTCTATTGTAAAAGGTGACCTAACGTAGTATTTTAAAGGTTTATCCAAGCAGAATAATACTGAATCAGTGCTTCGGTCTTTTTTTTTTTTTTTTTTTAATTTATTTTTTGACAGAGATCACAAGTAGGCAGAGAGGCAGGCGAGAGAGAGAGGGGGAAGCAGTCTCTCCCCCGAGGAGAGAGCCCGGCATGGGGCTCGATCCCAGGACCCTGGGATCATGACCCGAGCCGAAGGCAGGGGCTTAACCCACTGAGCCACCCAAACGCCCCAGTGCTTTGTTCTTTCAGGCTAAATAATTTTCCGTTGTATGGATATACCACATTTTATTTGATCATTACGAATAATACTGCTATGAATGTTAGCCTACATTTTTATTTATTTTTTAAAAGATTTTATTTGTTTCAGCGAGAGAGGGAGAGAGAGCGAGAGCGAGAGAAAGAGAGAGAGAGCACAAGCAGGGAGAGGAGCAGAGAGGGAGAGGGAGAAGCAGTCTCTCTCATGAGCAAGGGCCCAGATGCAGACAGAACTCAGTGCCAGGACCCCAGGATCATGACCTGAGGTGAAGGCAGATGCTTAACTGAGCCACCCAGGCACCCCTAGCCTACATTTTTAAACATATCTTTTCATTTCCTTTGGATATGGTAATTCTATGTGTAACAACTTTAGACACTGCTGAACAGTTTTCTAAAGAACTGTAGCATTTTTACATTCCCACCAAGAGTGCAGGAGGATTCAAATTTTTCTACATCCTCATCAGTACGTGTTATTATTTGCCTTTTTGATTATAGCCCTTTCCTTATAGTCATTGCACGCACATCCTAGTGAATGTATCTCATCATGGTCTTCATCTAACTTTCCGTAACAGCTGACATTACTGAAAATCTTGTGACATGCTTATTGTGTATTTGTATATATCCCTTGGCAAAACAATACCTATTCAAACCCTCTGACATTTTAAAAATTGAGATATTTGTCTTTATTTTGTTAAGCTATAAGAGTTCTTTATCTGTTCTGAATGGAGGTCTAATCCCATAGACGATTTGCAATAACATACTGCTACCAGTACATGATCTGTACACTCTCTTGATGGTATCACTTGTCGTGTGGTACGTTTTTAATGTGATCAAGTTCTTTGTATCTGTATTTTCTTGAGTTGTTGTCCTTGGCTGTCATACCTAAGAAATCACTGCCTAATCCACGCCCAGGAAGATGTACTCCTAAATTTTCTTCCCCGAGTTTATAGTTTGAGCCCTTACTAAGTATATGATTTACTTTGAGTTAATTTTTAGGTAAGTGAGGTAGAAGGAAGAGGTTGAAATTCAGTTTTGTATGTGGCTATCCTGGTGTCCCAGCATCATCTGCTGAAAAGACTTCTCTTTCCCATTTAATTATCTTGACACTGTTATCGAAAATCAACTGACCATAAAGGGGAAGGTTTTAATTTTAAACTCTCAGTTCTATTTCATTGATCTTTCTGTCAGTACCACACTGTCTTGAGTGTTGCATCTGTGTAGTTAAATGTTCCATCTGCAAAGTGTATGTAAGTTATAACTCTTCTTTTTTCTCAAGATTGTTTTGCCTATCCTGTGTCCCCTGAATTTCTACATGATTTTTAAATTAGCAGGTTAATTTCTGCAGGGGAAAAAAAAAAAAGATCTGGGATTTTGGTACAAATTGCACTGAGTCTCTTGATCTATTTGAGGAGTAGGACTGATGAGGGAGCAGGAGGCTGGCTGAGGACAAAGCAAAAGCTGGCACCTTGCACCCCCTCTCCACCAGCTCCCCTCAGTAATATGTGTGACATTCCTCAGGCACCACTGACCGCCATAAATGAGAAACAAATAGTTAACTTGCAGAGATCACAATCCTGCAAGACAGGAGTCTCCCTTGGTTTACAAATGTCCTAGAGATCTACAAACAAAGAAGTTACCTTAATAATAGCACAATTTCCAGAGGCAAATAACTCAGTTCCTCAAGCCCTAATGTCACCCTCCCCTCCATAAACAAAACTGAAGGAGGCTGAGGTAGAAGGTAATATAAATAAAGTTAAGTTTCTTCTATACCTAAATCTCACTAGCAAAGATGCTTGGTAGCAGAAACGTGACATCCCACCGGGAACCTCCCAACTATCTTGATGTTAATGACTTGCCAAAAGACAACACGGATCAAGCCGCAAGTCCTCCAGTATCCCGGGCACCTTGAAGGCCCTCTTTAGCATATGAAAGCTCCGTTGAAACCCCCCTTTTCCCCTCACCTTCCCCCAACCGCAGGGTACATAACCTGCCATCCCTCACAACCCCGGGCAGCGGCTCTTCCTGCCCACGGGTCCTGTCCCCGTGCTTTAATAAACCACCATTTTGCACCAAAGATGTCTCAAGAATTCTTTCTTGGTCATCGGCTCCGGACCTCAGCCCACCGAACCTCACCCAGGTTCTAGAACTTCATTAGGACCATCTTAATAACACTATGTCTTCCATTGCCTGAATGTGAAATGTCTTTCCATTTATTTCAACCTGTATTGATTTCTTGCAACAATGTCTTACAGTGTATAGCACATTAGTCTTTCACTCATTTTGTTAAACTCATTCCTGTTTTTGATATTATAAATGGAAAAGTTTTCATAATTTCATTTTCACATTGTTCATTGCTAACGTACAGAAATATAATTCATTTTCGTATATTGATCTTCTATCCTGCAACTGGGCTAAACTCATTTGTTCGAACAGTTTTTGTGGGGAGTCTTTAGAAATTTCTGTATGCAAACTGTGTCACCTGCCAATAGAGACAGTTTTATTTCTTTTTCTTTTAATATGAATGTCTGAAGACAAAAGCAGAAGGTGATACCCTGCAACCTCCGCCAGACCCACTCCTGAATGGGACCCGTGACCTTCTTCCAGGAATCTCCCCATCTTAATGTTAATACCTCCCTAGAGGGGAAAAACAACCTTAACTTGACAATGGCAAGACCTCTGGTACCTCCTAGGTCTTCTTTAGCATATGAAAGTTCTTTGGAAACTTCCCTTTTTTTTACTCCCCCAGTCCTTTAGTATATAATCCGCCACCCCTCTCAACCCCAGTGCAGCAGCCCTAGTGCGGCAGCAATTTCTGCCCACAGGTCCGGTCCCCGTGCTTTAATAAACCACCATTTTGCAGCACCCCCCCCCCACCAAAAAAAAAATGTGTTTTATTTCTTTTTCTTGACTAACTCTCTTGCCAGGATCTCCAACACAATGTTGAATAGAAGCCTAAAGAGTGGGCATCTGTGTTTTACGGCTGATCTTAAGAAAAAACATTTTATCTTTCCCCATTAACTATGATGTTAGCTGTGAATAGTTGATATGACTTGTAAATGTCTTCTCATCTCTAGGTTCTTCGTCTCTGTCTCTGTCTCTGTCTCTGTCTCTGTGTGTCTCGCTATACTTTCTTCTCCCTCTGATCTTCGGACCTTCCCTCACTCTCCTCTCTTTTTTTTTCTTTCCTTCTTCCCCCTCTTTGAGGGAAACCTCTTGCTTGAGGCAGTCCGTGTGGGCAGAATGAGAGTCAGAGTGAGTAACTAACCCGTACAGTTCTTCTCCAGAATCCAGTTAATCTTCTTCTTTTTAGTCTCATCCTAAGTCAAGCTTTGCTCTCCCAGGAATTTCAATTCTGACCTTCTACATGTGTGATCACCTTTAGTTTTAGACATCTAGAAACCTACAAAACTATTTTTGGTTAAGCTTCTTGTTATTGTTACTTTTGCTGTTGGGAGCCTATGAGTGACTTGATAAGATTTCTGCTTTAGTAATACGACTGTCACGGCCATCATCTCTCATTTAAACTACATTAAAACAGTATATTTCTACTTAGGCTCTGTGCACTGAGGACATCTTAGACATGGCGTGCTAGTAGGTACGCTCTGGCTATACATACAGCACATGGAGAAAAATACCTTGCATTTCTATGGAATTATGCTCACAATCCAAAATATCACTGATTAAAAATGATACTGTTTTGCTTCTATTAAAACATCTATTCATATCATTAAAAGAAAAAAATAATGGACTTACAGTACAATTGTGTACTTTAGAACTAATCCTTAACTATTACAATTGTAATTCCTTCTCTCGTGCCCTTTTGTGAATCAATGAGAGACTGTTGACTTTGTCATTTCACATTCTTGGTTTGGAGGACACACCCAGCATGTTCAAACTTGTGGCCTCTGATATTTCAAGTAGAATTAGACATCCTTTTCTCCAAACTCCTTTTAGATTTCTGAATGCTTTCTGCGTCTTACTTTTCCACCTTGTAAAGGAAACCCGCAGACAGAATGGCAGAGTAGAACTGTGGGTCCTGAGTGTTTAAAATACTGCCAATAAAAACAGATACGTGGATCAATGGAACAGAAAAGAGAACCCAAAATGGACCCTCAACTGTATGGTAAACTAATCTTCAACAAAACAGGAAAGAATGTCTTCAACAAACAGTGTTGGGAAAATTGGACAGTCACATGCAGAAGAATGAAACTGGAACATTTCCTCACACCACACACAAAAATAAACTCCAAATGGATGAAAGACATCAAAGTGAGGCAGGCATCCATCAAAATCCTGGAGGAGAACACAGGCAGCAACATCTGTGATCTCAGCCACAGCAACTTCTTACTAGACATGTCTCCAAAGGTAAGGGAAACAAAAGCAAAAATGAACTATTGGGACTTCATCGAGATAAAAATCTTCTGCACAGCAAAGGAAACAGACAACAAAACTAAAAGGCAACTTATGGAATGGGTGAACATATTTACAAATGGCATATCAGATAAAGGGCTAGTACCCAAAAAATAAATAATCGAGTCAAGAAATGGGCAGAAGACGTTAACAGACATTTCTTCAAAGAAGACACCCAAATGGCCAACAGACACATGAGAAAATGCTCCACATCACTCAGTATCAGGGAAATAGAAATCAAAACCACAATGAGATACCACCTCACACCAGTCAGAATGGTTAAAATTAAGAAGTCAGAAAATGACAGATGTCGGCAAGGATGTGGAGGAAGGGGAACCTTCTTACACTGTTGGTGGGAATGCAGGTTGACACAGCGACTCTAAAAAATGGTATGGAGGTTCCTCAAGAAGTTAAAAATAGAGCTACCGTATGACCCAGCAATTTTATTACTAGGTATTTACCAGAAAGATACAAATGTGATCCAAAAAGTCACCTGACCCCAATGTTTATAGCAACAATGTCCAAAATAGCCAAACTAAGGAAAGAGCCGAGATGTCCAACAACAGATGAATGGATAAAGAAGATGTGGTGCATATATATATACGATGGAATATTACTCAGCCATCAGAAAGGATGAATACTTGCCATTTTACTTGGACATGGTTAGAACTGAGGGGTATTATGTTGAGTGAAATAAGTCAATCAGAGAAAGACAATTATCATATGGTTTTACTCATATGTGGAGTATAAGAATGTGGGCAGAGGACCATGGGTGGAAGGAGAAAAGAGAAAAGAAAAAAGAGAATGGGAAGTCATCAGAGAGGGAGAAAAACCACGAGAGATGCTTAACCAAGGGAAATAAACTGAGGGTTGCTGGAGGGGAGGGGGCTGCGGGAATGGGGTAATTGGGTGATGGGCATTAAGGAGGGCACGTGATGTGATGAGAACTGGGTGTTATACAAAACTGATAAATTACTGAACACTACATCTGAAACTAATGATTCACTATAAGTTGGCTAATTGAATTTAAATTTGTAAGAAAGAATAAAAAGAAAATAAATAAAATAGTGCCAATCAGTGGTGCATGAGTGGTGCAGTTGGTTAAGTGTCTGCCTTCAGCTCAGGTCATGATCTCCAGGTCCCAAGGTCCAGCCTCTCAGTTGGCTGCCGGCACCCTGTTCAGCAGAAAGTTGCTTCTCCCTCTTCCTGTGCCTCTCCCCCAACTCGTGTTTTTTTCCTTTCTTTCTCTCTCTCAAATAAATAAAATCTTTAAAAATAAAATAAAATAGTGACGATCAAAGATCAGTAGGCATGAGAATCATCTGGGAAGTTTAGTAAATTCAAGAGCTCTTTCCCAAAGATTCTACTTCTATAGTGAAGAACACCGGCTCTTAGCAAAGTTCATTATCTGTTTTGGGGGGGTACATGGTTAGACCATGTATCCAAATGTACCCTGTAGTGAGATGTGGCCATGAGACTGTGTCCTAGTTAACAGAATATGAATTGACACTGTGTACTTGTTCTAGGCTGGGTCCTCAAGTTTTCCTTTTGCACTCCTGCATGCTCTTCTCCCTTTCCAGGTACCTGAGATTGTGAACTCCACAGTAACCTTATTTTCTCTTTCATTTTTAAAAATTGATGTAAAATTCACCCTTTTAACCATTTTGATGTTGATAATGCAGTGACTTTTATTTCATTCACAATGTGTGCAACCATTACCCTTACCAGAATCTAATTCCAAAATAGTTCAGCACCTCCAAAAAGACACACCTGTCCGTTATATGATCACCCACCCCCTCTCCTCTACACACCTCCTGGTAACCACCAGTTTTTTGGGGGTTCTTTTTTTTTTTTTTTTTTTTGGTCTCTATGTATTTGCCTATGCTAGATACTTCATATAAATGGAATTATACAATAGATGGTCTTTTGTGATTGTTTCCTATCACTCTGTATGTTTTCAAGGCTTATCTATGTTGTGGCACATATCTTTTCTTTTTATGGCTAAGAAATAGTCCAGTGGACTATAGTGGACTATAGATAGTGGACTGTTTTACTTACAGATAGACACTTTATTTCTCTATATGTCAGTTGAGGGATATTTGATTTATTCTCATTGGGGGGTATTATGAATAATACTGCTATGAAAATTCATATGAAACCTTTTTCTAAACATTTATTTTTCAATTCTCTTAAGTGTACACCTAGGAGTGGAAGTGCTGGGTCATATGGTAACTATACGTAAATTTCTGAGGAACCACCAAACTGGTTTCCACAGTGACTACACCATTTTACATTCTCAGCAACAATGTGTGAGGTTTCTACTTACCCACATCCTTCCTCAATGCTTGTTAATTTTTACCATTTTTATTCTAGCCATCTCAGTGAATATGAAGTGCATCTCATAGAGGTATTGATTTGTATTTACCTGATAGCCAATAATGTTGAGCATCTTTTCATGCACTTATTGCATTTGCATATCTTTTCTGAAAAAATGTGAATACAGACCCTTCAGCTATTTTTAAATTGCATTATATTTGTCTCTTACTGAGTTTTAAGATACTTTATATATTCTGGATCTTAGACCCTTATCAGCTAAGCGATTTGTGAATCCTTTCTCCCATTCTGTAGGGTATATTTTCACTTTCTTGATAATGCCATTTCATGCACAAAATTTTTTAATTGTTGATGAAATCCAGTTTATCTACTTTTTTTTTTTTTTTGGTTGCTTCTGCTTTTGGTGTCATCTTTAGGAAAAATGTCTAATCCAAATTCATGAAGATTTATCCCTGTATTTCCTTCTAAGAGTTCTATATTTTTAGTTTTTATATTAAGATTTTTTAATCCATTTTGAGTTGATTTTGTATATGATCTGTTTATATTCTTTTGCAGGTGCATATCCAGTTGTCCCACCACCATTTTTAAAAAACAATGTTCTTTCTCATTAAATGGGTTTAGCACCCATGTTGAAAATCAATTTATTATAGAGGCATTGGTTTATTTTTAGACTCTCAATTCTGTTCCATTCCATTGATCTAAAGCTCTATTTTCATGCCCCTGCTATACTGTTTTGATTATGGTAGCTTTGGAATAAGTTTCTAAATCAGGAAGTGAGGACCCATCACTGAATTTCTTCTTTTTCTACATTTATTTGACTCTTGGGGCCTCTTGCAATTCCATTGGACTTTTAGAATTAGATTATCCATTTTTCTCCAAAACACCTGTTGAGATTTGCATAGGGATTGCACTTTATCTCCTATTTTCTTTGGGAACTACTGCCATCTCAACAATACTGATATTAATTATTAAAATCACTATCAAACAAATAACATTAAGCAATAATTAATATTATTAATTGAATCTATAACACAAATGTCTTTCCATTCATTTAGGTCTTCATTGATTTCTTTTGTAGTTTTCCATGTACCAGTCTTATACCCACCTGGTTAAATTTTTTCCTAAGTATTTTATTCTTTTTGATGATCTTATAAGTGGAATTTTTTTTTTAATGGAATTGTTTTGTTCATTTCATTTTGTTTGTTCATTGTTAGTGTATATAAATACAAGTGATTTTGTATATTGACATTGTATGCTACAACTTTGCTGAACTTATTTACTATCTCTAATAATATTCTGTGAATTCTTTAGGGGTTTTCATATATAAAATAATGTCACCTATGACTAGAGGTAATTTTACTTCCTTTCCAATCAGAGTGTCTTTTATTTCTTTTCCTTGCCTAACTGTCCTAGTGAGACGCTACAGTATCATGCTCAACAGAAGTGGCTGAGAGTGGATAGCCATATCACATTCCTGCTATTAGGAAGAAAGCTTTCAATCTTTCACCATTAATATGATGTTAGCTATATCTATATATAGATAGATATAGCTAACATATCTATATACATATAGATATATATAGATATATATAGATATAGCTAACATCATATTAATGGTGAAAGATTGATTTGATTTTATATATATATATCTCAAATAGCACAGATGCTCTCTATCAGGCTGAGGAAGTTCCCTTCTTTTCCTGGTTTCTGCAGTATTTTTTATCATGAAAGGGTATTGGATGCTGGCAGATACTTCTGTCAACTGAGATGATCATATGGAGTTTTTTAGTCTATTACTATGATGTAAATACTGATAGAGTTTCATATGTTAAACTATCCTTGAATTCCTGGGATATATCCTATTTATTCATGGTGCATAATCTTTTTAATATACTACTGGATTCCATTTACTAGGGTTCTTTTGGGGATTTTTGCATCCGTGTTCATTATGGATGCTGGTCTGCAGTTTCCTTTTCGTGTGATCTTTTTCTTGCCTTGATATCATGGTAACACTGGGTAAGTGTTCCCTCCCCCTTTATTTTGGAAGAGTGTTGGAAACATAGATGTTAAGTGTTCTTAAAATATTTGGTAGAATTCACCAATGGAACCAATTGAAGCTAGGCTCATCTTTGTGGAAAGTTTTTGTTTGTTTCTTTTTTGTTTTTGTTTTTTATCGCTGATTCAATCGTTTCACTTGTTATATGTCTATTTAGATTTTCGGTTTTCTTGAGTCAATTTTGACTATGTGTATGTAGATTACCTACTATGTTGGTGTATGATTAATAATAGTTTCTTAAAATACCTTTTATTTCTGAAAGAGGTAGTTATGTCCCTACTTTTAGTCCTTGTTATTTTTGGTCTTTTCTACAGATTTGTCAAAGAGGAATTATAAACCAAAAATTCATTAATACTGACCTTTACATTTACCCATGCAGTTATTTTACCAGTGTGTCTATTTCTTTGTTTGGATTTGAGTTACTGACTACTATCATTCTATATCAGACTGAATGACTCTCTTCAGCATTTCTTATAGGACAGATCTACTGATAATAAACTCTGGGCTTATATTTATCTGGGAATGTTTTAATTTCTCCTTTATTTTTGAAACAAATTTTTGCCAGATACAGAATTCTTGTTTGATACTGATTTTCTTTCAGCATGTTCAATATGTCCCTTCCCATTGTCCATCATAGTTTCTGATAAGAAAATGGCTGTTAAACTTATTGAGGATGCCATGTATATGAGTCCCTAGACTTATTTTTTTTAAAGATTTTCTCTCTTTGTATTTTGACAGTCTGATTACAATGTGGTTTTATATAAAGTTCTCTGCATTAGTCTACCTGGAGTTTATTGAGCTTACTTAATGTACAAATTTATGTTTCACCAAATTTGGAAAGTCTTTACACATTATTTTTCAAATATATATTTTGTCCTTTTCTCTCTCACTTCTTCAGGGATTTCTATTAGGGATAGTTAATATGGCTGTTGATATCTCACAGGTCTCTTAAGCACTGTTCATCTTTATTTCATTCTTTTTTCTTTATGTTCTCAGACTAGATAATTTTAATTATCTTCAAGTTTATAGATTCTTTCTTCTGCCTACTCTATCTGTTGAATCCATCTAGGGAAATTTCCGTTTCAGCTACTGTACTTTTCAACTGTGAATTTCTCTTTGGCTTTTTTACATAATTTCTAGTTGTTATTGATATGCTCTATTGGATGAAACAACACCTTCATTGTTTCCTTTAGACATATTTAAAATAGTCAATTGAAAATCTTCATTTAGTAAGGCAAATGTCTGGCCCTCCTCTGTGATGTTTTCTATTAACTACCTTGTGTATGGGCTATATTTTCTTATTTCTTTGCATGGATGCCTTCTAATTTTTCTGCAGGGAAATTTGAGTATTATAGTGTGATGACTCTAGAAATCAGATGATCCTCTGTCCCTATGTTTATTGTTACTGTAGCTATTATCAGTTTTTTCTTAAGATTTTTTTTTATTTATCATCAGCGAGAATGAGAGAGACAGAGAGGGAGCACACAAGCAGGGAAGGTGGCAGTCAGAGGGAGAAGCAGGCTCCTCATAGAGCAAGAAGCCCGATGAGAGATGAGGCTTGATCCCAGGACCCTGGGATCATGACCTGAGCTGAAGGCAGATGCTTAACGTCAGTTAAGCCACCCAGGCATCCCAGCTACTGTTAGTTTAATGGCCTTTTTAAACTAATTTTGAAAGTCTGTGCTCTTTGTTCAATACCACCCTATGAGTGGTATTGAAGCCTCTCTTCCATTAGCTTAGTGGTCAGCTAATTATGCAACAGATGTTTCTTCAAATGTATGAACACACAAACACCTCTATGCACATGCATGTGCGCATGCATGTGTGCAAGAACACACACCACCCAGTCTTTGCAGATGGGCTATGAATGTGTGCCAGGACATGCCTTTACCACTCAGACAAGCAGTTCACAACTATGCTCTCCCCTTTAGATCCTGCTTGCAGAGTGTGAAGTTCAGCCAGAGGTAAGAGGTTAGACACTTCTCAAGTCTTTTCTGAATATGCACCCAGACTTGGGCATGTGTGTGGCATTCTAGGTTCCTAGGAATTTGTGAGAGCTTTATAAAGTCTTTATTCCCCAAAGCATCTTATTCCTCAGCCTTTCTTATAAAGAATTTTCGATAGTCTATTGTTTACCCCAACCATTATTCCTTGCCCTAGGTGACAGTGCCTAATACACTCTGTCTTTCAGTGTTTTTAACAAAGCCTCAGCCTTTTCCTTTTAGGCATTTTTAAAAAGACAGGTCTGCAGAGAACAAATTATCCCTATTATCTCTCTTTTCCTTCATCTGAGAATGTCTCAATATCCCCCTATTTCCTAAACTACTTTCACTGATACAGGATGCTGAATTAACATTACTTTTCTTCAAGCATCTGAAAAATAATGTGCCACTTCCTTCTGGCCCCCAAGGTATCTTACGAGAAATCCATTGTGGTATTATTTTATTCTTATAGGTAAGCATTGCTTCAAAATTTTTTCAATCTTTAGCTTTCAGAAGTTTAATTATACTGCTTCCTGGCATGAATTTCCTTGTATTCTGTTAGAGGCTCACTTCATGAATCTGTATGTTTACATCTCTTGCCAAATTGTGGAAAGTTTTCAGCCATTACTTCTTAAAATATTTTTCAGCCTTATCATCTTTCTCTTTCTAGGACTACTCACAAGAATTTTAGGTATTTTGCTAAAGTTCCACAGGGTTCTACAACTTTGTTCTCTTTTTATTCCAGCTTATTTTCTGTTTTTCAAACTGAGTAATTTCTATTGGCCTACCTTCAAGTTCATTGATTCTTTCCTCTTTCCCTTCCAGTCTGCTCTTAAACCTATCCACTGAGATTCTTCATTTGTTCTTATAATTTTTAATTATAAAATTTCCATTTGTTTTCCCTTAGTATTTCCTATATTTTTTATTCTGCTTTCTATTTTTTTTATGTGTTTCAAGTTTTTTTTCTAATTTCTTATTGAGGCATTTTTATCATGGCTGCTTTAAAGTCTTTATCAGATAACTCTAAAATTTTTGACACCTAAGTGCTGGCATCTATTAAGGGTCTTTTACCATTCAAGCTGAGGTAATTTAGGTTGAAATTAAAAGCATGGAAAAAATATATCATGCATATGTATTTTGTTTTGTTTTGTTTTGTTTTTTTTAAAGATTTTATTTATTTATTTGACAGAGACCACAAGTAGGCAGAGAGGCAGGCAGAGAGAGGAAGGGAAGCAGGCTCCCTGCTGAGCAGAGAGTCCTATGCAGGGCTCAATCCCAGGACCCTGGGATCATGACCTCAGCCCAAGGCAGAGGCTTTAACCCACTTGAGCCACCCAGGTGCCCCACGCATATGTTACTCAAAGGAAAACAAGAGTAACTATGTTGATACCAAAGCAGAGCAAATTACTAGAGACAGAGAAGGAGATTAAGAGTGACTTTACCAAGAACACCTACCAGTTCTAAATTTGTGTGAGTGAACAACATAGCTGAAAAATATGTGTAGCAGAAACTAATAGAATTTAAAGAAGAAATGGACAAATCAACAATTACTGTTAAAGACATCAATGTCCCCTTTCAAAACTTGATTGAATAACTAAACAGAAAGTCAACACAAATGTAGAACTCAACACCACCAACCAAGAGGATCTGACATTTAAAGAACACCCCATAGTAAGAGCAGAATACAACTTTTCAAGTGCCCACAGAGCACGTATCAAGACACATCTCATCCACACAAACCTCAACAAATTTTAAAGAATTGAAATCATACAAAATGTGTTGTCTAACTATAATAAAATCTACTAGAAATTAATAGTAGATATGAGGAAAATCTCCAAACATTTAGTAACTACACCACACCATTCCAAATAATCCATGAGTCACCAGAGAAATCTCAAGGGCAATTTTTATAAAATATATTGAACTGACTGAAAAATACAACACATCAAAATTTGGGAGGCTCCACTAAAGCACTGCTGGGAAGGAAATTTATTACACTAAACATATACATTAAATAAAAGGGAAAGTTATTATAAACAATTATATGCCAACAAATTGGGCAATCTGGAAGATATGGATAAATTCCTAAAAATGTATAAACCACCAAAACTGAAACAGCAAGAAATAGAAAATTTGAACAGACCCATAACCAGCCAAGAAATAGATTCAGGAATCAAAAATATTTCAACAAACAAGAGTCCAGGGCCCAATGGCTTCCCATGGAAATTCTATCAAACATTTAAAGAAGAATTAATACCTATTCTTCTAAAGCTGTTTTAAATAAAAGGAAAAGCCTTTAATCACAAATCTAAGCTCTCACCTCAGAAACCTAAAACAAGATAAACCAAACAAGCAAAAGGAGGGGTGCCTAGGTGGCTCAGTAGGTTATGGATCCAACTCTTGATTTTGGCTCAGGTCATGCTCTCAGGGTTCTGGGATGGAGCTCCACATCTGGCTCTGCTCTAGGTATGGAGCCTGCTTAAGACTCTCTCTCCCTCTGCCCCTCCCTGCAGCTCACACACTATCTCTCTCAGAAAGAAAAAAATGAAATAAAATAAAAAAAGAAATCAAGCTCTCTAATAGAAAAAATGGGCTAAAGACATGAGCAGACATTTCAGAGAAGAGGAAACTCAAAGGATGAATAAACTCATGAAAACACATTCAACCCATTAGCTCTCGAGAAAATGAAAATGAAGACCCCATTGAGATACTCACTTGATAGGCAAAGATTAAGTATTTTAAGGAATATATAACAGTAAGATTTGCCATGACTCCTCAAGGCCATATTTGTGCAATGGTTGCAATGACCCCACCATCATGACAACTACACTGCCTTCCAAGGAACTTTGATCCTTTTCCTTTCCCTTGGATGAGCTGGCACTTGCCCCTAAATTCTAAACAGTATAGATATAAAATTTCTTGCTTCCTGACTCTTATTTGATCCTGAAAATCCTATATTCCTTCACAGTAGAACTCAGAAACAATTTTTACTCTCTGTATACTATCCAGGGAAGTTTAAGTCATCTTTTTTCTCCTTATAAATCATTTCACTCATTTGCTGTTTGGATGAACTGATTAATATTTTTATTTCGTTTAACTTTTCTTTAACAATGTTGAGATTTCAACACTACTTTAATTCTAATAATGAACTTGGGCCCAAAAAAACAGCAGTGAAAAACCAGGGCAGCTCCCCACTTAGGACACTAATATCATAATTTCCCTGCTCTTCTGACATTATTCAGTGATGTTCTACTTTCACTCTCTTAATATTATAATAGGGATCCTCAATAAATATATATGATTATCATTATAAAGCTCACATATTACCAATGTTATTTATGATATAGATTACAAGCACTTGTATTAAATCAGTTTATATCATCACTCACTTACCTTGTTACTGTCTGAAAACCTTAAATACACCCACCATTTTTTTTAAACTACTCTTGTTTGGGAGACGATAAGCTCACTGACGGTAAGACTGTGTTTGTTTTTTTCATTGCCTTATCTCTAGTGCTTGATACAGTCCCTGATACAAAGTGAAATCTTTTGATTGATCAAATAAATTAATCCCATGTGGCTACCTTGTTTTAGTTTGCTAGAGTTCAGGAATCTCAATTATTTTCCAATAAGAATAATAACTAAAAATGGCTAGTGATTTTTTTAAATGTTTACTTGTATACATAATTGTGCTAAGGATTTGTATTCATTAGCTACAGGTCACTTCCACTAGGAAAGTATATTTAAATTCATAATTTGACAGGTGAGGACACTGAAGCTTAGAGTAGTTTGGGGGATTTCCCAAATGCAGAGAGCTGGTAATTAATGGTACCAGAATTGAAGCAAACCATCTCTCCCTAGGTCTCAGCTCAACTAGGGCATTCAGTCTTGAAGGGTCATATGGAGGTGAGGGGTTCATCCCCTATGCACTCTTAGTTTGACCTCATAACTAGGAGACCAACCTCTTAATCCATTCGGCTGATAGCATATCTCTGATTCATCCTTCTCAGTAGGACACTGAACTCCTCGTTGAATTTCCAAGAACTGAAAGGAAAAAAAAAATTCCTAAGCATTTCGGGTCACTCATCTCTCTTCCTTCTATTTCTTTTCTCCTTTCCTTAAAAGCAAAAGCCTCCTCGGGAAATAATGTATTTTTCTATTGTTGCTATGTCCAATGATTACACACTTTGTAGCTTTAAACAACACGAATTTATTACCGTATGATTTTGTAGGTTAGAAGTCCTAAATGGGGGACACCTGGGTGGCTCAGTTGGTTAAGCAGCTGCCTTCGGCTCAGGTCATGATCCCAGAGTCCTGGGATCGAGTCCCACATCGGGCTCCTTGCTCAGCAGGGAGCCTGCTTCTCCCTCTGCCTCTGTCTGCCAGTGCTCACTCTCTCTCTCACTCTGACAAATAAATAAATAAAATCTTAAAAAAAAAAAAAAAAAGAAGAAGTCCTAAATGGCATCATATGATTAGATTGAACTCAAGATCATGCAACTTAACCATATCTGAAAAACCCCTTTTGCCATTTAAACTGACACATGTACAAGTTCTGAGAATTAGGATATAGCCATCTGTGGGGAGCTATTATACTGCCCAACACAAATAATTAACCCCACTGCCTATATTCCATGAAGCATTTCCTCACTGAAAGTTCCTTTTAGCCATTTTCAGACCAATTAGATTCAATGTGTTTCTTAGCTCCATTAATCCCTCACTATGTAGGGAGTACAATAGATTCTGTGGGAGAAAACAAAACACAAGATGCATATACTATGGCTCAAGACCTCAAGATTTTTTACAACTTTGTTGGACATATGAGATAGAGAATTGACCAGACTTAGAAGAGTCTTGAGTTGTGTCTAGAATTAAATATCCAATGCAGGGCTTTTACCCATTTAGTAATGTGAGGAGACATGATTTTAAAAGGATTCTGTCTCATGGACTACATGCGGCAAAATGCTAAAAAGGCAAAAATTCAATATTTTCAGTTTTCACTTTTACTTTGATCATGAGTATTTGCAGATGAAGAAACTGAATCTCCCAAAGGAAAAAATAACGTATCCATGGTCATATGGATAATTAAGTTGAAGAGCCTGTATTTAAATCCAGTTCTTTCTGACTTGAAAGTACACGTTCTTTACACTTAAGCATCTAAACATCACTAAGGAGTCCACTCCAAAATTAATGATGACTCTTTACATTTCTAGGTGGTCATCAAGCCACTGTTCCTGAAAGAGCTATATATCCTATGAGAAGAAATAGCCTCATTTCGCTTGTTTCTACGTGAGGTGAGGCTAGGTGATGGGTTTTTAAAAACTGAGCTCTCATCTCTTTGAAAGTGAGGCACCGTGTTTTATTTAGTGTGTGTTGAACAATGGCTTTCCAGACACATCTGACAAGTTTTGTTTCTGGTTATTCATTTGATACCCACCACTTTAAAAACTGAAAAGTGATATGTTGACTTCAATTCGTTAACAACGGCATCTACAATAAATATAAGGTATGCCTGACAGATATCCTTTTTCAGTAACTGCTATAAAAACAAGCCTAATAGACTCAAAATTCCTATGGAAAAATTAATCATACTGGATTAAGAGGAAGCATTTTATGATTTCCACAGACATTCCTTCCAAAGTACCTGGCCGCAGTTCAGTTTTCTTAGTAATATAAGAAAATATTAACTAAAATTCAACACAGGTAAAAGCAAAACCTGAGAAGAAAGAAAGAGCGTAGAAAAGGAGAGAGCTCCAGCAACCCCTGCCCCAAAGTACGTGAGATATGAAGTCGTTGTTGTTGAGGAATTCCAGACTTGAGAAGCCCAACTTCTTTGAAATGATGTGGTAGAAAGCTGAGGACAGGTCATTAGCCAACCAAGAGAGTAAGTATTCTCCAAAGGCCACACATGTGGAAGATGGCAAGGCTACTTTACAGTGGAGAGTGTGTTTGGTAAAAAGATACTGTAAACGCCCTGTCTTTCTCCCATACTCTTCTCTCTTCTTCTCTGTTCACTCAAAAGAACCGCATTTTATTTTTTCGAAGGACTTGAGGAGTGATTTGTGTGCCTCTCCTAAAGGAGGAAGAAAGCCAAAAGTAGATTCCAAGTTGGCTACTAACTCACAAAATGACCCTGAGTAAGTCACTTAAATTTTTCCAGCCTTAGTTCCTATAGCTGTGAATGAGCCAGGTGAACTAGATTAGCTTTCGGGCCCACTTCAAGTCTACATATATGTAATTTGAGTAATTCTCTATGAATAATTGTGGACAAGTCTGAAAACGCTTCTGATGACCAAACTGAAGGTGAAAAGTGAGGTGTTCATGGTTTTATATAATCCAGATTCAAAACTCAGCTTCTTTAGCTGACTACATACATGAGTTCCATTTTGATCAAGGATATTTGCTGTGATCCAGCAGAATATCCTAGCAGGTGGAACCCATTACATTATTCCCTCTGCTCACTACAGGAGCTTAGGAGATTTAAAAAAAAAAAAAAAACAACAACTTTTTTTCTAGCACTTCTGGATTTGATCGTCTCCTTCAATGTTCACTAGATTATTTAATTGAATTCTCTCTCCACCATTTATTCCATGAAGGGTACTTCACAGCCTCTAGCATTGTGCCTTGGAAAGAATAGTAAATTCCCAGTGATATTTCTTTTTTTTTTTTTTTTAAGATTTTATTTATTTATTTGACACAGAGAGAGAGATCACAAGTAGGCAGGTGGTGTGGGGGAGGGGGAAGCAGGCTCCCCGCTGAACAGAGAGCCCTATGTGGGGCTTGATCCCAGGACCCTGAGATCACGACCTGAGCTGAAGGCAGAGGCTTAACCCACTGAGCCACCCAGGCGCCCCCCCAGTGATATTTCTTAACCAAATGAAGAAGGGAAGGTGTGAGTAAATGAAGTTACTGCTTATAAGACAGATGGTTGCCCGGTTGACTTGATTTCCTGGGAGTTTCAGGATTCTAAATGCGGAGTGCTCTGCTTTGTCATGAAAAATATTCAGGGAACTTGACCTTAAATGATGAGCAAGACAAGGTCCTAGAATTACCTTTGCTAATCAGTTGTACTGTAGTTTACTTTTGTCCACGTCTCTTCTATACATCTTCTTGATGGTACAATATAGTTCAATCTTGCAAATAATTTTCAAAAATCACACCTTCACGCAGCCTGCAAATGGGCAGTAACCCCAGTAGCATTTTCCAGGCCACTCACTTCCCTTTGCTTACTTTCTTTCCCTGCTCTATGCATCATTAATAATGTGAAAATGACAGAAAACTAACAGGCCCTCAACTTCACACAAGTTCCAGGGGAAAAACTCAAAAAGTAAACCACAAGTCTCTTTTATCTCACAAGGTATATTTAATTTCCCTTGACATCTTGGTCCCCCTTAGGCCTGTCTTGACCCTGTTCAAATAAGTAGAAGAGACTGTGCTTATTTTTACGGCCCAGTTTTTTAAAAAGACATTTCTTTATTTTAGAGGGGGAGGAGAAGGTGGAGGGAAAGGGGAGAGGGAGAGGAAGAGAAAGAATCTTAAGCAGACTCCACACCAAGCATGGTGCCCAATATGGGTCTTTTTCTCACAACCCTGAGATCACAACCTGAGTCGAAACCAAGAGTCAGACACACAACCGAATGTGCCACCCAGGTGCCCCATGGCCCATGGCCCCGTTTAGAGGACCTGTGGCTAACAGATGGAAGTGGGGATGAGGAAAATGTAGGTGGGATACAGCTGGGTGTTAGTGTAGTAACCTTTGAACTCTTGCCTATGCCTCCCAATAAGAAATAGATTTTCATGTATCATGGATACACACGCATTAAAGTTTCATGATAAAACACCCTGGATTCGTAGAACATTCTCTGATGTTTTCTATCCTACTTCATTCTCTATTTCATCAAAACAAAAATTCTAGTTGTAACAAAATGACATACCTGGAAACTCAGGTTACAAAAACCTATGGAGTAGAAATAAGGTTCTAGAATTCTATGCCAATGGATTTTCGGTCTAGTTCTGACAATTATCATTGAAACCTTGAGACAGAAATTCTCTCACTCTCTTGCTACTTCGTCTTCTCACCTGTAAAACCAAAAAAATAAACCTACTTTACACAGCAGCTTTGAGGATTTCAGAAATAATGCTCCTAAAAAGACCAGGCACATTATCAATGTTTTCCCTCACACACACCTACTGTGTAGGTCTGTATTGGTTGAGTTTCCCTTCAAAGAGATAGGATCAGGAGCAGAATGAGTTCTTCTCAGCCCCACATTTATAACTGGACTCAGACCCCACAGATGACAGAGCGGTCTACTGTCCAGCAAAGGGAACAGAGGAAAGCGACGGGAAGACTTAAGATCTGGACCCCACGGCCTTCCTGGGAACATCTGCGGTCAACAGGGTGGGTACGAGCAGGTGGCTACGTCCTGGACGTGGAGCCAGGCTGCATTTCTAAGCCTAGAGAGCAAGGAATGTAGAAATGCTCTCCCCTGCCTGGCCTTCCCACCTGCGCCCCCTCTGTTTGTTCATCCACAGACATCCTGGACAACACGAAGGGGATCTGATATAAGGTGTTGGCTTCCCTCGGCTGCACCTGTGCAGAAGCATTAGTTAATGTCTCACTGAAGGGCTCCACATGTTTCTTTTACCTCAAGCCAGCTTAGTGACGACATTCTCACATGCTCCCTTAATCCTGGCCCCCATAAATCCTTTACAAGCCCCTCCCTCCATTGTCCCTCCCGTCCATCAAGAGCTCAGTGAAATCCCCTGGCATGTACAGTACATCTTTTCCTGAACCCATTCACAAAGAAGCCCTGTCATCACTGTTATTTTAACCACCATTCCTTTTCCCCCTTTGTGTCTGAGTGGGTGTGTGAATTTGTGTGTAATGTGTATGGTCAGGGCAGAGGTGGTGAGTAAGAGGGCAGGGGGGTCCCGAGCTGTATGTGTGCTGAGGATTTGAGAATGGTGTGGGAACACTCGGAAGGAGGTAAGGACGGCCCGGAGAGGCTATCCAGTGGAGCAAGTATAAGTCCTAATAGCTTTTCTGCGATCTTATTATTTGTCTGTAGACATGAACTGGACTGAGTTTAATTAGTAACAGTGATTAGGATCAGTGTGTCCAAATAATACTGTGAACCTAAAAATCTGCTGTTCTTATATCCAGAACAACTGAAATAAAAAAGCAGAATTGCTTTCTAGAGAGGCACACTGGTCCCAAATCCTCTACCAACCCCTTGGTGGGGATGAAGTCCTTCTCAATTAATTTATCTACTCTGGTATTTTTCAGTCTCTATCATGATCATCCCCCTAGAAAGAAAAAATAATAATTTAGATTTTGTTACTGTAAATAGTTTTATGCCATTAATAGAAATAACTTACATTTAAGTTATATTTAATTTTTTCTCTAATGAGAGAAATGAAAGACTGAGCAATACTATCTTGTTGGACAGGACTGAGCTTTAGACCATTGTTATATCTAAGATTTTGTTCACCCACCAAGAACCAATTTTTGCCCCCATTTTGGGGTGCAATACTGTCCCTGTTGGGAAGACATGTTCTGCTCTGCTCTATTATAGGTCCTGACCCCCAATTTGAGATGTTCCTTCTTTAGATCCTTCCCTCTTCCCTAGAGAGAGTTGTAGATAAAGTCAGTAAGTGATAATATATCACTGTCTAGGAACAAATGATGCCACTTCATTGTCTTCAGAAACCATTCAAATTCTCATACTTTGTCTTCAAATAACTCCTGTCTTCAGTTTTATCTTATTTTCAAACGAAAATGTCCCTAATTTTTTATTATAAATATTATGTAAACTTGTTACAAAAGATATTGGGACTTTATAAAGAAAGCTATAAATAAACCATCATTCATTATCTCATCATACACTTTAAAATAAATCCATACTTATGCACATAATCCCAATAGGTACATTTAAACAAAAAGAAAGTGAATCCTACATTTAAGTATTTTTCTGTAATCATTTTACTCTCATTTTACATATGTCACAAATATACTTTCATGACAGTAGAACAGATTGGGTTTTCCATTAGGTAAATACATCCTAAATTCATTAATCACCTAATGACTGAGACATTTAAATTATTTCTAAATTTACTATAATAAAAATATTCTATGAGGAATATCATCTCATAGGTATGAAGAGTTATCACCTTGTACATCACAACAGCTGCACATCCTTGCCTACTTGCCCAATTATTTCCTATGAATGGATTCCTAAAGGTAGAATTGTTGACTCAAAAAGAATTCACAAATTAAATTTTGATACGCATTGCTATACTGCCCTTCCATCTTGATTGTATGGATGAAAATCAATGCACTGGATTGTTTGGTATGCTTTTAAACTTTACATAAATATCCTCATAGTCACTGATCTGTATTATAAAATCTTTTTCTTCGATATAATTATTTGAGGTCTATCTTTTTTGAGATACAACAATTAATTCATGCACATGTAAATTGCTGTAGAATATTGTTCATCTGAATGCCATTATACCTAGTCTTCTGTTGGTGTTCATTCCCATTGTTTGCTATCACAAATAATGAGCATTCAAATACATACCTCCCTATGCATGTGGGTAAAGGTCACTGTATACAGTTTACTGGTAAGTAGCTCCTCTGGGTCATGAGTGAATGCATAGATTGAACTTTGCTAGAAATTACCAGTTCATCTTCAGCAGTTGTTTTGCCAATTTTCACTCCAAACCCAGAGCCGGAGTGTTTTCGAATTCCAGTTTCTCTCTCTCTTTTTTTTATTTTCAACCAACATTTGGTATGTTTAAGTATTTTTATTTGGGCAAAATGATATCTTGATGTTGTAATTTGCATTTTCCTCATTACTGGTGATATTAAATATATTTTAAAAGTGCTTATTGGCTTTTTACTTTCTTACTGATTGATGTGGCTTTATTGATAACATGGATAATTTGGACTATTTTAAAACTGGATTGTCTTTCTCCGCCACTAAGCAGCAAAGATATTTTTCTGCAATTTCTCTTCAATGTTTCAGTGTCCTGTTTTTCACTTTTGGGGATTTTTTTTGTTATGGTAGTAGATAAGAATCATACATACTGGAATGTATGTTTTCATACCGTCCGAGCAACATCTATCCAGTAATCATTCTTTTTTTTATTATTAATTAATTAATTTATTTGACAGACAGGGATCACAAGTAGGCAGAGAGGCAGGCAGAGAGAGAGGGGGAAGCAGGCTCCCCAATAAGCAGAGAGCCTGAGCAGGGGCCCAATCCCAGGACTGCGAGATTATGACCTGAGCCGAAGGCAGAGGCCCAACCCACTGAGCCACCCAGGCGCCCCTATCCAGTAATCATTCTTACTGATTCATAGAACTATTCATTGTATTACTATAATATAGCAACTTTCCATATTTATTTAGGTTCATTTCTTGGCTCATTATCTATTCATTTGTCTACTGTTTCTGACACTGTTTCAAGGCTTCTACCAGTCTAATTACTACAGCTTTAGAAACGCTCCTGATACCTGCTATTAGGTGAGCAAGTCCCACTTTTGTTCTTCCTCCTTCAAGTTGTCATGAGTACTGTTCGAACTCTATTTTCTCATATAAACTCAATGACTATTTTGTTAAGTTCATGAAAAATTCTGTTATGATTTATTTCAGGACTATACAGGTCAAAGCATATAGATTAAATTGGGGAGCCACTGACATCTTTGATATAGACCCTTTTGATATAATAATAATTTATTCAGTTTTATTTCCATGTTCTTCAATGAATGTTTATAATTTTCTCAGTAAGTACATTAATCAATATATGTAATAATATGTAATAGTAATAAATAGTAATAGTAATAAAATAATTAAAACACCCAATAAATTATATTATTAATGACAAATATTAATAATATATTACTTATACATTATATATTTTTCTTCAATGTGTATGGCCAGTTTTGCCACCTTCACATTGGTTTCTAAGGCTACTATGAAAAAAGCACATAAACTAGGGATCTTAAAACAGCAAATATATATTGTCTCATAGTTCTGGAAGCTGTATGTCCAAAATAAAGGTGTCATCAAGGCCATGCTCCCTTTGAGGGGACTCCTGCAGTGGAATCCTTCCCTGTCACTTTCCAGCTTCTGGGGGGGTGCCTGCAATCATTGGTGTTCCTTGGCTTACAGATGCGTTGTTCCAATTCCACCTTTCTGTGACTTTCTCCCTGCATGTTTCTGTCTTCATGTGGCTGTCTTCTTATAAGGATACCAGTCATACTGAATTGTGGGCCCATTGTACTCCAGTATGGTCTTATCTTAACTCATCACATCTGCAATGATCCTACTTCCAAACGAAGCCATATTCTATGGGTCAGGACATCAACGTATTTTTTTCCGAGGGGACACAATTTAACTCACAATACCTCCTTACACAATCTCAGTCTAAGCTGATAGACAAGTGTCTATCACTTGGAACACTGAAGAGGTCTCCAAACTGCTCTTTGTGCTTCCACACTGACCTCGTGCCTCACTACTAACAGACGTTCACTTGCACACACACAAGTCTATTTCCACAGAGCATGGCAGATCATTTTGGAGCTTAACTTCATTCACATTCCTCCCCTAACGAAAATCCTCCAGTAGCTTCTCAGAACCAGAATAAGAAAACCTCAACTTCTTACAAGGGCCTATCGGGCCCCACGAGATGAACTATGATCTTCTTTCTTGAAGTTACCATGATTATTCCCTACAGGATGGGGCCCTGCTGCCCCAACTCCTCTCATTCATTTCCCTGCAGGCCCCCTGGTCTTCTGATTGCTCTTAGGACACTTCAGGCTCACTGCTGTCCTAAAGCCTCCACCCATGCCATGCCTCCTCTTGGAATATTCTTCCTCCTTTTGCTATCATGAAGACACCATATAACTAATCATCTTTCATCTCTCTGCCATATCCAATTTTCCCCTCTATTGGATTATTCCCAAATACCTTACAAACATGCTTTAACATTGGAGAAAACTGCAGAAAAGAAAGCCAAATTTCCTCCTTGATCCAGATAACACCTCATATTCTCCTTTCTTCATGGCAAAACTCTCCGAAAGAGTTTTTTAGACTCAAAATCTTCAATTCCCCTCTTCCCACCCTTTTCCTCTTAAACTCTTCATTTAGAAAAGTATAACCAAAAGTATAAAAAACATTCCTGGGCCCATTATCAACTTCGACATTTATTTACATCAAAAAATGTTCCGTATAGTTGATGTGCCACGTTACATTAGTTTCAGGTGTGCAGCATAGTGATTTGAAAATTCAGCAATGTTATGCTGCGCTCACCACAAGCACAGCTGTCATCTGTCATGCCACAAAGCTGCTACAATACTGCTGACTGTAGTCCTTATGCTGTGCCTTCTATCCCCTGACTTATTCATTCCATAACTGGAAGTCTGTACCTCCCAATCCCCTTGGCCCATTTTGTCGACTTCAAAAATTACCAGTTGTGCCCAATACTGTTGTGTTCTGGATTGTTTTGCAACAAATCCTCGATATCATAAAATTTCATTGTAAATATCTTAGTACATCTTTTTTTAAAGATTTATTTGTTTGTTTGTTTGTTTGTTTATTCAATATGAGTTTGGGGAGGGACAGAGGAAGAGGGACAGAGAATCTCAAGCACACTCAGTGCTGAGCCCAGAGCCCAATGCTGGGTTGGATCTCAGGACTGTGAGGTCATGATCTGAGCCAAAATAAAAAGTCAGATGCTCAAGTGACTGAGCCACCCATGTGCCCCTTTAGTATGTATTTCTGAAGATAAAGACTCTATTTTTTAAAAACCAACTAAACATCTAAACAAAATACGAAAGTACTTTATTATCAAATACTGTCTGCTTTGTATGATTTCCCCAAAGGTGTCAAAACAGAACTCTGTGTTCACTAAATGGCTGGGGTTAGCACTACTGTAGGATCTTTTTGGTCCTGACCATGGCCTTGTTCCTAGGTCTACCATGGAATGAATTTGATATATTGTACTTATTGGGGGAGGGGAGTGAAGTTTACAAATATAATTAGATACATTTTCTCTGATATGTTCAAAAAAGGAAAAAGTCCTATAAGGTCTACAAGGAAGAAACTTTATCAAAAGGAAGAGGAAATTAAAAGAATGGAAAGTGTTCATAAACTGCATCATTCAGATAGTGAAAAGGCACACCTCTAGTTTAAGGAGATATTTACTATATCTGTAATTAATTACATACTCATTTAGAAAAAATAATTTTTACAAATTGATAAAAGAATGTACACAACATAACAGTAAAAAAAAAAAAAAAAGTGGGAAATGTATTGAACAGACCCTTCACTAACAAGGATACCCAAATGGCCCATAAACAGGAAAAAGTATTGAACTTCCTCAGTCATCAGAAAAGCACAAATGCACATATTAACATTTGAAATTAAAAAGAGTAAAAAAACTGAGTCTTGACAAAAATATTGAGAAACTACACTCTCATATACTATTTAGGGGCCGTTAAGTAAATTCTTTGGAAACCAGCAGTATCTACTAAAGCTGAACATATGCATACCATTTGACCCAGCCACTCCACTCCTACGTAGATTCCCACAGAAATACATACGCATGTGTCCCAAAGCTTATCAAAATCTTCACTGCAGTAGTATTTGCAATAGCAAAAAGATGGAAACAACCCAAATGTCGTTCAACAGTAAAATGGATACAGTTCGATAAGATCATATAATGGGATCCTTTACAAAAATGAAAATGAATTTGCTGCACTAAAAACCATGGGTAAAGCTCACAGATATAATCCTGAGCAAAAGAAACCAGACACGAAAGTCATACTTTATGACTCTGTTGACATGATGTCCAAAAACAGGCAAAATCTATCAATGGTGATAAATACCAGGAGAGTGGTTGCCTTTGGGGAAGGATTTAATGACTGGGAGAAGTTAGAAAAGGGACCTCTTGGGTAAAGATAATGTTCTACTTCTTAAGGTGGTGCTTCAACGGATGTGTTCACACTGCGAAATTTGGGCTGTACATTTATCATTGTTCAGTATCCCTTGCCTGTATGTTATACTTGAATAAAAACTTTAAATGAAAATAAAAAGTAATCCCGACCTTTTGCAGGCAAGCACCAAGAACAGCAGGGGGGAAAAGCGAGTAAATCTCAGCACAGCCAGATGATCATTTGCTAATGGAGAAAAATATTTTCTCTTTGGGGTTGGTTTAGATCAACATCCACCAACTTAAGACTGTGGAGGGCATGGCTTCCAAAAACAGGAGTGACGGGGTCAGGTTACACCTGTAGGTGTAGGGTGTAGGGATTAAATGCGCAGCAACGTTTCCAGACAAAATGCAAAACTCAGTTACTTCACCTTAATTTTTTTGAAAGATTTTATTTATATTTTCTTTTTTTATTTTTTTTAAGATTTTTTTTTTTTATTTGACAGAGAGATAGAGAGATAGAGAGAGATCACAAGTAGGCAGAGAGGCAGGCGGGGGGGGGGGGAGAAGGCTCCCCGCTGAGCAGAGAGCCTGATGTGGGGCTCGATCCCAGAACCCTGAGATCATGACCCGAGCCAAAGGCAGAGGCTTAACCCACTGAGCCACCCAGGTGCCCTCAGTTACTTCACTTGTAAAAAACACTGTGTATGCATACCTCGTAGACCAGTGGGTACCCAGGTTAAGATTGCTGGGACTATTGTGTCTGCAAGGAAAAACAAAAGCAAAAACATCTGTCTTTTCACATGCCTTTTCTTTAATAGGTCAACTAGTATCAGAAACGGCAGGCCTATCTGTGACACTTAACTGATGGGTATTGAAGAAGGAAATTCAACTGGAGAAGGTACAGTGAAATTTGCCCGTGGGACTGGAGCCCATTTTTCCTACTAGCAACCATGAGACTTGGTGGCAATGGGCATAAAACTTTCACCCTTATGGGGACGAATATGTTTTCTCTGTGGAAGTCAATCTTACATCCTGTGTTTAGGTTTGAAGAACTTGAGGGCATATCATCTTAGAATGGTGAACTACAAGGGGCCTTGGAGAAGCCAGGGGTCTTGGAATGATAAAGTACAAGATCCTTTACTGATTAGCCAGTACCTTCTATTTAGAGTGGGATGAGATTTATGTTTTGTTTAACTCTGGCATGTGTGGCATATAAAAAGGAACCCCAGCATGCAGTCTGAATTAAAGGGCTTTGCCACTCACTGAAGGTGCTGTGTGATTTGACCCACTTACTAACCTTTCACCATCTGTAAAAGGAGGAAGGAAGGGTGACTTCCCTCCTCAGGGAGAAGGCATGACTCTTAGTGCATGAAAGAGTTTGTAAGAAATATCACTTGTTTTCCTTATGATTTACTTGAGGCCACCCATGTCCCAGCAAGAACTAGGTGGCCCACTGTGAGGGATCCAGCTGCAAGAGATTTCATGAAAGGACTATTCTGAGAGTGTGAGCTGAGTTGAGGAAATGAACCAGGGAGAGCAATGTAGGGTTGAACAATAGCAAAAAAGCCTGTGACCTCTCCTAAGACCAAATGTGCAGGGCCAAAAAAAAAAAAAAAAAAAAAAATAGTGTTACTAGGTCAGTGACACAGCTGGAACCCTAAAAGAGGAGCTGATAAGCAGGAGGTGTGGTCACAAGAACAGAGCCACCGCCAGCATGGTGGCCCATAGGAAGAGGGCTAAGACAAGTATGTGAACTTCACTCCTGCGTCTGCTGGTGTCTCCCGATGGCTGAATCCATGTGAAGTCAGAGGACAAGAGAAAATGAGTGAGGACCAGAGCAGTGGGCCTTCTAGGCTCACAGCAGGGAAGACAGGAGCAGAGTGGACCTAGGGGCAGGACACACAGAGTAAAGTCAATCTCTTGTTTTTGTCCCTGTTCTAGGTTCTGCCACATTCAGTTTTAGTCATTATTTCCTTATTTTTATTATTATGTTATGATAGACACCATACAGTACATCATTAGCTTTTGATGTAGTGTTCCATGATTCATTGTTTGTGTATAACACCCAGTGCTCCATGTAATACGTGCCCTCCTTAATACCCATCACCGGGCTAACCCATCCCCTCACCCCTTCCCCTCTGAAACCCTCAGTTTGTTTCCCAGAGTCCATAGTCTCTCACGGTTTGTCTCCTACCTGCCCCTACCCTGCCCACAGGGGCTGGGCCGAACTCTTGAGTTGATTCTCCATACCAAAAGAGTCAGCAGGACCTGTGGTCACTGGTTCATACGAGTAATTTCTGAGGATCTGTTATCTCAGTGCCAGAGGTCCCTGCAGGTCCCTGGAGGTCTAATGGTCCAGTGAGTTCTCCAGGCCATGACTCAGAACCTATGCTTCCCTATGGCCAGCTTTTGGCCTCCATGGGTCACCACAGAATTATTCCCAGTGAAGGTAACGCCATCTCACTAAGCCCATTCAACAAAAAAGGGTCCCCCAGGCTCTGGAAGTACTAACTTTTGTCTACTTTTCAGTCTGTAAAAACCCTATCCATCCATCCATCCATCCATCCAACCATCCATCCATCCATCATATATGTGTCTATGTATCTAACAACCAAGGACTGATGCTTTTCTCTCTCCTTTACCCACCTAGACTTCCAACCTTATCATACTCTGTAATAAGCTTGAGCTTTCCTAAAAGACCAAGAAAGTCTTAGTTTCCCAGCAGATTTTACAAGATTCCTGTAGACAAGGAGATACTGAGGACCTGGATACTGGAGGGGAAAACATTCATCTGCTTTCGTCTTCCCTACCTCCCTTGTCTCATGCCAAGCAGCATCCCTTCTGCTCCTGGAACAGCTCCAGCTCCTTCCAGTCTCCGGGACCCCATGCCTCCTGTTCTCTCTTCCCCCAGCAGTACTCAATGCACACCCTGGCTACTTTGTCTTCTCTCACTCTCAGTGCAAATGTCTTTTCCTCACAAGAAGTCTTCTCAGGCAATCCTATTTTAACGTCTTATTTATTTCTACCAGCATCTCAGGCTATCTTGTGCACTTATTTACTGGTTCATTATTTGTCTCCCACAACAAGAAGTCCGACCTTTGATCTCCTTACAATCCTCTATGCTGGCCAAAATTCCCAGCACATAGTAGGAGTTAATACAGATTAGCTGGAAGAATGAAGAAATAAGTGAATCAATCAATAAACCCATTCGTTGAAATGGGTATCATAAATTGTCTTGTTCTGTTGCCTTCCTCAAAGGGTTATTCTCTGGATCAAATGAGATAAATTACACGGAAGGGCTCAAAGAGTTCAGTGAACTTTTGTGTTATTCTGTTGGGGATGGCTTCTTGCTGGTCTGCTCCTCTCACACCAGGATTTTGGGAGCCCCTAAGCATTCATCTTTTTTTCCTTGAAAGAAAGATGGCATGTGGCTCTTACATAAAGCATGAGAAAAATCAAAGTGTTGTGGAAAAATTACACATTCCAGTTCTGTTGAATACGCAGGCTTTCAAACTGTTAGTCTGTAAGAGACATAGCTTAAACTACCATCATGTAGACATAACAGCAATATGGATATTATCCATAGACAGGTGGACAGATACATATACACAATATCCATATAGAGATATAGATATGAAAATTTGGAAAATACAAAACATAATAAAAATAATGAGAAAATAACACCGACAGTCCCTTCACCCGAGAACAACAACTACTGAAGTTGTGGTATAATTTCCTTCCCCCTTTTATATTCTCCTTCCCATACCCAGGTTTGCTTACTTATCCTTACATTTTGTTGTCATATTATATTGCTTATAATAACCGTATCTATAATTCACAGAGACTCTGGCTTCTCATTTTAGTTAATAATTTCAGAATGCTCTCATTTAGCACTAACAGACAATAGAGCATGAATTCGTCTTGTCCTTCTCTTCCTCAGTTTCATGCCCCCCTCCCAGAGCAATGGCAATGAACTTGCAAGAATGGGGGGCTCAGGCTGGTATGCTGAGAACCTACATGTGAGTAAAGAGCCCCCCCCCCAATTATTCTGACTCAGCCTTACCCAAGTCCTGTTTAACTAAGCCACGGGCTACTGAATACTATTCTCAGGATGTCCATGTGGTGTAGGCGGCAGAGGAAGAGGCGGGAATCTGGGGCTGAGAAAGAATAATCACAAAAGGCTGACATTTACCAGCACTTCCCATGTACCAGCGACACGGCTTACATTGACATTTATGGCCCATCTCAAAAAATTCTCTCCTAATTCCTTTGGAATGATTACTATTCCTTTTTCTCATCTCACAGATGAGGAAATTGAGACTCCAGAGGTTAAGTGACTTGCCTAAGCTCACCTGTGTAGTAAGTGATCAACCTGGGACCTGCCGAAGGGTCTAACTGCAGAGCTCCAAGAGGAAAACAAATTCGATGAAAACAACAAAAAACAAGGAAAAATAAGTGCACCTGAGAACTGATTTTGGAAGAAAAAAAAAAACCCAAGAAGGAAAGACAGACTTATACAATTTTGTCCTTTCCAAAGAGCACAGATCTCATTCTCTCTCCCTAAAAGCTGTATTTATTTTGTCTCCAGAACGGAAGTGCCCTGTCACTCAGGACCAGGGAGGGACACAAAGACACAAGGCATTTGATGAAACTTCTTTCTCTCTGTTGAGAAGTCCTCCTCCCCCTCTTCCCACTACCTTAACCAATTTTTATGTTGGAACAAATCTTTCTTTTTTAATTCAAATACAATTAACACAGTGTTGCATTAGTTTGGGGGGATACAAATAATGATTCATAAATTCTATACATTACTCAGGGCTCATCATGATAAGTCTCTTAATTCTCTTCATTTATTTCACCCATCCTCCCACCCACTTCCCCTCTGGCCAGCACCAGTATGTCCTCTGTATATACGAATCTGTTCTCGAGTTTTCTCTTTTTTTTCCTTTGTTCCACTTATACACCTCAATGACGCAAAAACAAATAAGCTGATTTAAAAGTGGGCAGAAGATCTGAATATACATATTCCAAAGAAGACATGCGGATACCCAACAGACACATGAACAAATGCTCAACATCATTAATCATCAGGGAAATGCAAATCAAAACCATACTGAGAGATTACCTCTGAAATCAACAACACAAGAAACAACAGGCGTTGGCGAAGGTGTGGAAATGAGGGTACTCTAGTGCAGTGTTGGTGGGAATGCGAGCTGGTGCAGCCACTGTGTGTGGAGGGTCCTTAAAAAATTAAAAAGATAATGCAGTCATTCTACTACTGGGTATTTAACCAAAGGGGGAAGAAAACCATTAACTTGAAAACTACAAGCGCCTCTATGTTTACTGCAGCATTTTTTACAATAGCCAAGACGTAGAAGCAACCCAAGTGTCCGGCCACAGATGAGCAGATAAAGAAGATGTCATATATACATACAATGTTGGAACAAATCCTTAGTGGCCACAAGGATGTTCCTAACAGATGTAAGGACAAAAATTACTTTTTCCTCTTTCTCACAGATTCAGTGTCCTATCATCCCCAAGTTGATTATAGTAAAACAAAACAAAACAATTATTCTTGTCAGAATTTTGCCTTTCATGGAACTTAAGGAATTTGGATGGTATGGCGAGGCTTTTAAAATTCCTTTACTGTTGACACCCCTGCTGGTGACTGATGCACTGTCAGAGCTCCGGCTACAGGCTGAGGCAACCCGAGCTCCTCTGCACAGGGAGCTGGAGTCAGCGGTAAGTTGACTTGTCTCCCTACTTGGCACGAGTCATCCCAGGACCACTCTAATGGCAAATGTAAGAGAAATTCTAAGTAAAAGATGAATACACGTAAAGATAGAGGAAGAAGAATAGCAGCTCATCCAAAACACCCATGAAAGGGGGTTTCGCTAGCTCAATCTCTCTCTCAGCCTCTCTCTGATGATCTCTCTCTCTGATGATCTCTCTCTCTCTCTCTCATATACACACACACAATCTTAAAATCATATACTTTGGTAAAGTTAATCATAATGTGCTTTTGCTTTCCCAACACCATTTATTCAAAGCATTCGTATACCACCTTTAATAATTTTCTTTCTTCTTTTAAAAAATGTGTTTTGGGCACCCGGGTGGCTCAGTTGGTTCAATGTCCAACTCTGTTTTGGCTCAGTTCATGATCTCAGGGTCCTGGGATTGAGCCCGTGTGCAGCTCTGTGCTCAGCAGGGAGTCTTTAGGATTCTCTCTCTCTTCTCCTTCTGCCCCTCCCCCTGCTCACTCACTCTTCCAAATAAATAAATCTTTAAAATATATATGTTTAATCCAGACATTTCCTTCCTGTAGAGTGTGAATTACATGTTGTAGACAGCCTCAGCAGATAAGAATTGATATATATATGTCCATAACCATAACCATAATCCTAGCTATACCTTTTTTGAAAATAATTTTTTTTAAGATTTATTTATTTATTTATTTGACAGAGAGAGAGGTCACAAGTAGTCAGAGAGGCAGGCAGGGAGAGAGGAGGAAGCAGGCTCCCTGCTGAGCAGAGAGCCTGATGCGGGGCTCGATCCCAGGACCCTGAGACCATGACCTGAGCCGAAGGCAGAGGCTTTAACCCACTGAACCACCCAGGTGTCCCGAAAATAATTTTTAAGTAAGCTCTACACCCAAAGTGTGGCTCAAACTCACAACCCTGAGATGAAGAGTTACATGCTTTACTGACTAAGCCAGCCAGATGCCCCAAAAGCTTTACCTTTTTATTAAATTTTTTAAAAATTTGTATCAACTCTTCCTTGCCATCTCAGATACAAATGTCAAATTCCAAACTCTGAAGCTTTTGTCCATCCCACCCATGAAGGCAGGAAACTGTTCTCTACTCTCCCTGTGTGTGAGTCTTTTCTTGATTCTTGTGCATGAATTATAATTCAAGTCTTTCTCAAGATTCTATATACATACACACACACACATATATATATATATGTGTGTGTGTGTGTGTGTCATGTTTTCCCAAGAGACCATATGCTTTGGGAGGACAGAATCCACTGTATCACTGCTCACTATTACATAACTTTGCAACCCAAACATTTTTCCAATATGGAAAAGCCTGGTGTAAGGCTGAGAGCCAGAAAGGATGCTACTACTAGTACTTGGCTCATCCTCTAATGCCAGTATTATTAAGGAATTCAGTCCATTGAAAAATGTGCCACTGAGATTTCTCAGATGGGCTTTATTCCAACCCAACATCTACACTGAACATAAAAGTCCCATAAATAACCCCCTGTGTTTCCTCAGTTAGTCCAACACTTAGTGCCATGATGTCAATGTCAGTGAATTCCAAGTGCTATTTGTGGGAAACAGGTGTCCCCTCCAGTGTGCATGGATAGTGCTCAAGGTAGAAAAAGGGAGTGACACTATCAGGGGCAGTCTTTAATGGTGTTTTTCTGGTTGTGTTTTGACACTTCATCCCTAAGACAGTTTCTATGAAACAAATGGCATTTATTTTTTGAAATTAATACCACTTTTATTGCTTTCTTGATGTATAATTTAATATATTTGCATATAATAAACTGCAGATATTTAAAACACACATTTTGATTGGTTTGATTGGTGATGTTTTCACTATCACCATAATCAAGATACCAAAAATACCCATCACTCCCCAAAGTTTCCTTGTGCACTTTTTCAATCCATCACTACCACTGTTCTTATCACCAGGGGCATGCTGTCACTACAGATAAGTTTGCATTTGCTAGGATTTTATGTGAGTGGAATTATACATGGGCATTCTATTTTTAGTCTGACTTCTCTTACTCAGCAAAATAATCTTGAGTTTTCTCCGTGTTGTTTTTATGTATCTATGGTCCATTCTTTCTAAACGTTGAATAGAATGCCATTGTATGATGTACACCATTTTGTTTATTCATTCACTTGTTGACAGATGCTTGGATTGTTTCAAGTTTAAAGCTGCCATGAACTCTTACATCCTTACCTTTCTGTGGACGTAGGATTTCACTTCTCTTGGGTAGATACCTAAGGGTGGACTTGTAGCATAGTTGTACTACCTGTTTAGCTTTAGAAGAAAAGAGCCAAACTGGTTTCAGAAGTAGTCGTACCATTTTATACTTTGGCCAACAGTGTTTTGATAGTTCTAGGTGATCTACAGTCTCACCAACACTGGATATTGCCAGTCTTTTTCACTTTAACTATTCTCAAGAGCATGAAATGATATCTCATTGTGGTTTTATTTGTATTTCCCTGACAACTGGTGAAACTGACCATCCTTTCATGATTTAATAGCCATTTATAAATCTTCTTTGGTGAAGTGTTTGTTTACATCTCTGCCTATTTTTTATTAGAATTTCTTTCTTCTTATTCTTTTAAGAGTCCTTTATGTATTCAAACTACGAGTCCTTGATCTGATTTATGTATTAGTCATAATAGGATTAAAACATTACTTCTAGAGAGAGTTTGACTACAGTTGCTTAATCAGATGTTAGAAATCTTGATGAAGAAGTCGAGGTTTTAGAATCATTCATTACATATTTATTTGGTACTACCTAAGTGCCAAGAACTCTGTAGGCCCTAGTAAAATAAACACCCCTAATAAAAATACTTGCCTTTAAGGAGCTCATTATTAAAGGGGAAACAAAGACATTAAAAAAAATAAACCTACAATAGAATTCTATTGGGAGTGGAGAGCAGGGAACAGTGAAGTTATTTTGCTTAAATGAAGACTTTCAGAAGCAATGTCATTTGAGCTGGGCATTTAAAGATGAATAGGTATGCCATAAAAAGAAACTATGAAAAAAAAAGTATAATCACACTGACTATTATGTTAACTCAGAATGCTAAATCATTTTTTATTTACACTGGTACATCTTAAACAAAAATGGTACATATCACAGTAGGACTACTGGATCATCTGAAAAATAACCCTACCATCATCAGTTGTTATGAGGTTGCATTTCCATTAAGCAGGGGTACCTTTATAGGAAAAGTACATGTTCCCTGGTCCCTAGCTAATTGCTTTGCATGAATTAGTACTTAACAAGTACGCTAATTAAATTTAACATTAAATAAATAACTTTAACAAAACTAACTAAATAAATAGATATTTTAGCCCACTGAGAGGGATTCAAAGATAACACAACAGAGACTTTTTTTTTTTTTCTCACCATAGACAGAGTGGGCATGAATGACAAACAGGAGAAGACAGTATCTCCTTTCTGAGGCTTTCCCAGAGCTTCTATCTAGGGAGACATCATTGTAGGCCCCGGTATACCACTACAGCAGTTTAGTCTTACCCCTTGTAAGGACTCATCCCTATATACAGGACTGTTCTGTTACAGACTGAGAGCTAGAGCAGATAGAGACCATATCTTGTTCATCCTGGCATTTCCTACATTTCTTGCAAATAGCCCAGTTCCTGGCATACATTAAGTATTCCACAAATGCCTACTTTTCTAGGAGAAAATGGAAAATACCTAAATATAATACTATGCTTAAAGTAATCGGTGTCATATTAAATGTACACATAATGTCTTAATGAAGAGTCAAAGGAAGACATGATTAATTACATCAGGCTTGGATGAGGTAGCACTAGAGAGGGCTATTAATGGAAGGGAAGGATGGGCGTTAGGTGCAATACAAGGAAAGAGAACTTCAAGTAAAGCAAAGAGTAGGAGCAGAAATGGATGTTACTAGGTTTCTAAGTGAAAAGGGCCCAGATTGAGTTGGCCAGTCCTAAGGAGTCATTTATTAATGGATTCATCAAACAAATACATATTCAGTACTAAAGGGAATGGTAGACTATGAAAACAGAGTAGAACCCCACCCCTACAGATTAAGCAAGCCAAGATGTTGGCTTGCGGAAGCTCCACAGATGCCAAAAGTAGACGAGGTCCAATGGGTCCAAACAAAGAAGTTCATTACTCATAGCACAGCCAATAGCAGTAGCATCTGCATGGTTGTGCTTTCCCCTGACCCAAAGTCCCCCTGTCCCAAAGGGGTGATACAATGAACACAAATGACAGCTACACATGCAGTAGATTGTGGTGCCACAGAGATACTCACAGCTCAAGGCACAGCACAGTTTGTAGCAAGCAGCAAGCAAGGAGTCCCATTCCCCCAGCGAGCAAGGGATCTCAGGGCAGAGGCTGCAGTTGCTTTTACCCACTTAGTTTCCCATGTGCCTAGCTATAGGAGCTGCTCAGGGCAGAGGATGGTTAGGCCTTGCAGCTGACATACTCAGTAAAGATACACAGGGGTTCTCCTAGCCCATGGTAGACAGCTTCCCTCAATACTTGAAGGCCATACTAAGAAGTCTAGCTTTTCATCTGCTAGAAAGTTTTGAGCAGACAGAAGAATGTTAGTGAGGGGCTGCCCTCAGGAACGAATGGAGAGGAGGACACCAGAAAGAGAGCTCACTTAGAACGGGGCTGTGATGGGTCAGTGTTCAACAGAAGCGTGGGCAAGAGGGAGGAGAGATTTCTCAGCAGTTCCAGGTTTTCTGCAGACATTGGCTCATGAAGGTGGGGTTAGCATGAGACAAGTGAAGGGCATGGGATCAGGGTGAAATGGGGAAACCAGAGCCATGTGAATTATATGGAGGCTAGAGGGAAGAAAAGAAGGAGAAATGGCATACCTACATGTTAATAAGATTAAAACTGTGAGTTACCCAAACCAAGCCCCTGCATCCTCTTATAGTTCCAAGGCAGATGGACCTTCGGCCTGTTATCATCTGGGGAGTCTACCATGACAGCTCAGACTTCAGCTTCTCTCTTACCACATGCCCTTCGATATGTAGTTCCTTCACTTCCACTCACTTTTCCACCAGCCGAAATGCCCCTACTAATTAATGGAGTGGACAGAGCCCATGACAACTTAAAACGACAGTAAGGCTGCCTTAGAGTCAAACCACCCACTTTAGCATGGTAGCCTTTTCTTTCTTAGCTTTAAACATGTTCTTTTTTTCCACTCTTGGCACTGCATGACCAAGAAAAGAAATATTCTTGTTTGCATTTTGTTTGGTTGGTTTTTTGTTGTGGTTTTTTTTTTTTTTTCCTCCTTGCTGGTGAATCTGTCTTTTAACAGTTTCATTTGTGTTACCCTGAACAGTGAATCTGAGAGATGGTTTTCCCTATTCACATGGAAATTACAGAGCCATTCTCCATCACTTAGGAGCTGACAGGTGGAGCCAGAGCTGAGATTCCCTCAGAATTATTCTGTAGACAATGAGGACTCTAAGAGGGCCTTACCTCCCATTTTCATGTTGTCATTATTTTTGACAACAACAACAAAAAAATCTGGCAATTGGAACTTAAGGTGAAGATTAAACAGTATTTGACATAATAAACACAGATGGAGAGATCTTCTTCCATCTTTCACTTTGCCTGCAGAAACTTGCACAGCTGCAATGCTGTCTCTCCCTACTCAAGAGGGAACTAGAATCAGGGTATTTAATTCTGACCCTTAACTATTTCAGGACTGTCTTTCTTCAACAGTCTTTTAGCAAAATTCTTATTTTTAGGTACCTACACTACTTTGATTTGTCTGAGATAGAGTGATGGTTTCTAAGGAATTCCTTCATTCAGCATGGACTGTAAGGAAGTATATTACATGTATATTACATGGACTGTACATGTAATACCTGTCACATATTACCCATTATTTTGTACAGTTTATTAAAATTATGCCTCATGAGAAATGAGCACAAACAGTCCCCAGTGAGAGAAAGATCTAGAAGATCTGCATTTTAATCTGAGCAACCCACTGGTCCCTGGCAAGTGAGCTAATCTGTCTGACCTTCAGTTTTCCTCTATCTTCAAGTGGAAACAAAACCACTTGGCTGTCTGCTTCATGGGAATATTAAGGATCAGAAAAGGGGATCTAGGAGAAGTACTTTGAAGAATTGTACAACTGATTTCCAGGAATTCTGAAAACTGAAGGTGATAATGCCTGTTTTATATACTTAATTGAAAAAAAATATTTTAGGTTTGTTTTGTACCCTGGAAAAAAAAAACATGTTTGGAGAGTTGTGAAAATAAATATTTCCTAAGTGAATTGATCTGACACAAGTCCAAGAACAAAAGAGGTCACTACTGTCCTTCTCCAATATTAATTTTTTAGGTGGTGAGTAGATCCAAAAATAATTCAGAGGAGAAAAAGAGAGAGGTTAATCAATGTGTGTGAATGCTAGGAGGTAAGAACCATGGGTGGATCGATTTCTGGACTTGGAAAAAGATAAAAGGATCATCTTGTATGCATTATAATTATATTACATTGATATATATATTATATTGATATATATTATATATAATTGTTATGCATGAATAAGGGTGTGTTACTGTCTGACATATCTAGATACAAAAATTCATAATGTCCCATTAACAATCTTTTCTTTTATTATTTTTTAAAGATTGTATTTATTTATTTGACAGACAGAGATCACAAGCAGGCAGAGGGGCAGGCAGAGAGAGGAGGAAGCAGGCTCCCCGCTGAGCAGAGAGCTCGATGTGGGGCTCGATCCCAGGTCCCTGAGATCATTACCTGAGCCAAAGGCAGAGGCTTTAACCCATTGAGCCACCCAGGCACCCTAAAAATCTTTTCTTTGGAAATTGGGGCTTGAAGGCCTTTTTATTTTTCCTGTCCTTTTCTAATATTCTTCAATTCCCCCACAGTTTCCATACTGAGCCAGATTTGAGACTGCCCATCTATAAAGGACAATAGTTGTAATATGGGCATAGTAAGGAGAAAATCATAATAAAGAACTAAAATAAATTAAATACTCTTGATTTGAGCTGCCATTTGGCAATGCTGCTCCATGCTATGGAAAGCAAGTGTTCAAAGGGATTACAAAGGAGGCAGACCTAACTTTGAGGGTCATGGATATGTTCGTAATCTTTATGGTCATGATGATTTCACGCATGCGTGCTATGTCAAAACTTATACCCTCTATACATGTTCAATTGATTTTATGTCATTTGTATCTTAATAAAGCTGTTGACAGTATCATAACAATTTTTAAATACAAAAGTTATGTAGCTTTACACCTCATATCTGTCAGAATGGTTAAAATTAAAAAAAAAAATAAGAAACAAGTTGTTGGTGAGGATATGGAGAAAAATGAACCCTTTGAACCCTGGTACAGCCATGGTGGAAAACAGTATGGAGGTTCCTCAAAAAATTAAAAGTAGAGGGCTCGAGTCAAGATGGCGGAGGAGTAGCAGACTGAGATGACATCAAGTCGCAGTTCAGCTAGATAGTTCTCAAACCATTCCAAACACCTACAAACCCAACAGGAGATGGGGGAGAAGAAGAGCAGCAGTTCTAGAAACAGAAAATCGACCACTTTCTGAAAGGTAGGACATTTGGAGAAGTGAATCCAAAGCGAGGGGAAGATAGACCGCGGGGGGGAGGGTCCAGCTCTCAGCAAGCGGTGGAGCAGCGGAGCGTAAAATCAGAACTTTTAAAAGTCTGTTCCACTGAGGGACGTTGCTCCAGAGGGCAAGCAGGGATGGAGCCCTGGCGGGGACAGACATCCTGCAGGGTCACAGGAGGATTGGGGGTGTCTGAGTGTCACAGAGCTAGCAGGTATTAGAGCGGGGAAGCTGGCTACAGAGACGGAGCCAAAGAGTGAGCTCTCAGCTCGGGGCAACCTTAAACCGAGACCGGTGGCACAGTTGGGCCACTGCTCTTTGAGCAGGGACCCCACAAGTGGCAGATCCAGGGAGACTCACCTTCCTTCTCTGGAGACAAGAATCTGCTGGGTTTGGAGACTCCAAATGGGGCTGTGTAACAAAGACAGAAATGCTCGGTCACAGGCCAGATGAGCTCAGAGCGTGGCCAGAGACCAGGGAGACAGGAGTGATTGAGTGCTTTTCTCCAAGGATGCACTGAGGAGCGGGGTCCCAAGCTCTTGGCTCTTCCTGGCTTGAGACTGGGGGGCCACCATTTTCATTCCTGTCCTCCAAAGCTCTATGGAAAGCATTCAGAGAACAAAAGCTCCCAAGAGTGAACCCGAGCATATTACTTAGCCTGCCCCTGGCAAGAGCGGTGCAATTCTGCCTCGGGCAAAGCCATTTGAGAATCACTGCAACAGGCCCCTCCCCAGAAGATCAGCAAGAACATCCAGCCAAGATCAAGCTCACTGATCAAGGAGAACAGCAGAATTCCAGGGGAGGAGAAAGCAAAGGATAGAACTCATGGCTTCCTCCCCATGATTCTTTAGTCTTGCAAAGTTAATTAAATTCTTTTAATGTTATTTTTTTCTTATTCTAATATTATTAAGTTTTACTCTTTCCTCTTTTAATGTTTCCTAACTAGTTTATCTTAACAATTCCTTCCTTTAAAAAATCTTTTTAAACCTTCATTATTATAGTCATACTTTATCCTTCATTGTATCTAACTTCATTTTTCATATAAATATAGGATTTTTTCTTATAAAAAATTTTGGGATATAATTTTTTCCAAAAGATCAAATATACCCTAAATCTAGCACAGAGCTTTGGTCTAGTCTCCAGCCTGAGCAAATTCTCTCCATTTCCTTTTATTTCTTTTTCCAAACAACTTATCTAATCAATTCCTTTTTTAGAATTTTATTTTAATTTTCATCTTTACAGTCATATTCCATCCATTCATCATATTTACTCTTATTTTGACATATATATGTTTTTCTTTCTCTAAAATTTTGGGAGTTTCTTCTAAGAGACCAAAATACACCCAAAATCAAGTGGGTGGCTCTGTTCTATTCACCAGTCTAATATACACGTATATATATATTTAATTTTTTAAAATTTCTTTTTACCCCCTTACTTTCTCCCCTCAATTTAGGATCTCTTCTGATTTGGTTAGCATACATTTTTCTGGGGTATTTGCCGCCCTTTTAGTATTTTATTCTCTTATTCATATATTCTTATCTCGATAAAATGACAAGGCGGAAAAACTCACCTCAAAAAAAAGAACAAGAGGCAGTACCACAGGCTGGGGACCTAATCAATATGGACATTGGTAATATGTCAGATCTAGAGTTCAGAATGACAATTCTCAAGGTGCTAGCTGGGCTCGAAAAAGGCGTGGAAGATATTAGAGAAACCCTGTCTGGAGAAATAAAAGCCCTTTCTAGAGAAATAAAAGAACTAAAATCTAACCAAGCTGAAATAAAAAAAGCTATTAATGAGGTGCAATAAAAAATGGAGGCTCTTACTGCTAGGATAAATGACACAGAAGAGAGAATTAGTGATATAGAAGACCAAATGATGGAGAATAAAGAAGCTGAGCAAAAGAGAGAAAAACAGCTACTGGACCACGAGGGGAGAATTCGAGAGATAAGTGATACCATAAGATGGAACAATCTTAGAATAATTGGAATTCCAGAAGAAAAAGAAAGAGAGAGGGGGGCAGAAGGTATATTGGAGCAAATTATAGTGGAGGATTTCCCTAATATGGCAAGGGAACAAGCATCAAAATCCAGGAGACACAGAGAACCACCCTCAAAATCAATAAAAATAGGTCCACACCCCGTCATCTAATAGTAAAACGTACAAGTCTTAGGGACAAAGAGAAAATCCTGAGAGCAGCTCAGGACAAGAAATCTGTGACACACAGTGGTAAAAATATTAGATTGGCTGCAGACTTATCACAAAGACCTGGCAGGCCAGAAAGAACTGGCATGATATATTCAGAGCACTAAATGAGAAAAACATGCAGCCAAGAATACTATATCCAGCTAGGCTATCACTGAAAATAGAAGGCGAGATAAAAAACTTCCAAGACAAACAAAAACTAAAAGAATTTGCAAACACCAAACCAGCTCTACAGGAAATATTTATAGGGGTCCTCTAAGCAAAGAGAGAGCCTAAAAGTAGTAGACCAGAAAGGAACAGAGACAATACACAGTAACAGTCACCTTACAGGTCATACAATGTCACTAAATTAATATCTTTCAGTATTACCCTGAATGTAAATGGGCTAAATGCCCCCAATCAAAAGACACAGGGTATCAGAATAGATAAAAACAAAACAACAACAACAACAACAAGATCCATCGATATGCTCTCTGCAAGAAACTCATTTTAGACCTCCAGATTTAAAGTGAGGGGGTGGAAACAATCTACCATGCTAATGGACATCAAAAGAAAGCTGGGGTGGCAATCCTTACATCAGATAAATTAGATTTTAATCCAAAGACTATGATAAGAGATGAGGAAGGACACTATATCATACCTAAAGTGTCAGTCCAATAAGAAGATCTAACAGTTTTAAATATCTATGTCCCTAACATGGGAGCAGCCAATTATATAAACCAATTAATAACAAAATAAAAGAAACACATAAAAAATAATACAATAATGGTAGGGGACTATAACATCCCCCTCACTGAAATGGACAGATCATCTAAGCAAAAGATCAACAAGGAAATAAAAACTTTAAATGACACACTGGACCAGATGGACATCACAGATCTATTCAGAACATTCCATCCCAAAATAACAGAATACACATTCTTCTCTAGTGCACATGGAACATTCTCCAGAATAGATCACATCCTGGGTCACAAATCAGGTCTCAACTGGTACCAAAAGACTGGGATCATTCCCCGCATATTTTCAGACCACAATGCTCTGAAGCTAGAACTCAATCACAAGAGGAAAGATGGAAAGAACTCAAACACATGGAGGCTAAAGAGCATCCTACTAAAGAAAGAATGGGTCAACCAGGAAATTAAAGAAGAATTGAAAAAATTCATGGAAACAAACAATAACGAAAACACAACTGTTCAAAATCTTTGGGACACAGCAAAGGCAGTCCTGAGAGGAAAGTATATAGCCATACAAGCCTTTCTCAAGAACAAGAAAGGTCTCAAATACACAACCTATACATGCACCTAAAGGAGCTGGAGAAAAAACAGCAAAGAAAGCCTAAACCCAGCAGGAGAAGAGAAAAAATAAAGATCGGAGCAGAAATCAATGAACTAGAAACCAAAAGAACAACAGAACAAATCAACAAAACTAGGAGATGGTTCTTTGAAAGAATTAGTAAGATTGATAAACCCCTGGCCAGACTTATCAAAAAGAAGAGAAAGGACCCAAATTAATAAAATCATGAACGAAAGAGGAAAGATCACAACCAACACCAAAGAAATACAATTATAAGAACATATTGTGAGCAACTATACAACAGCAAATGTAACAATCTGGAAGAAATAGACGCATTCCTAGAGATGTATAAACTACCAAAACTGAACCAGGAAGAAAGAGAAAACCTGAACAGACCCATAACCAGTAAGGAGATTGAAGTAGTCATCAAAAATCTCCCAACAAACAAGAGCCCAGGGCCAGACGGCTTCCCAGGGGAATTCTACCAAACATTTAAAGAAGAATTAATTCCTACTCTCCTGAAACTGTTCCTATAAATAGAAATGGAAGGAAAACTTCCAAACTCATTTTATGAGTCCAGCATTACCTTGACCCTAAAACCAGACAAAGACCCCATCAAAAAAGAGAATTACAGGGGCACCTGAGTGGCTCAGTGGGTTAAAGCCTCTGCCTTCAGCTCAGGTCATGATCTCAGGGTTCTGGGATCGAGCCCCGCGTCGGGCTCTCTGCTCAGCAGGGAGCCTGCTTCCCCCTCTCTCTGCCTGCCTCTCTGCCTACTTGTGATCTCTATCTGTCAAATGAATAAATAAAAATTCTTAAAAAAAAAAAAAGAGAGAGAGAGAGAGAGAATTACAGACCAATATCCTTGATGAACACAGATGTGAAAATTCTCACCAAAATACTAGCCAATAGGATCCAACAGTACATTAAAAGGGTTATTTACCATGACCAAGTGGGATTAATTACAGGGCTGCAATTTTGGTTCAACATCTGCAAATCAATCAATGTGATACAATATATTAATAAAAAAAAAAGAACCATATGATACTCTCAATAGAAGCATTTGACAAAGTACAGCATCCTTTCTTTATCAAAGCTCTTCAAAGTGGGGTGCCTGGGTTGCTCAGTGGGGTAAGCCTCTGCCTTCGGCTCAGGTCATGATCTCAGGGTCCTGGGATCGAGGCCCACACCAGGGTCTCTGCTCAGCAGGGAGCCTGCTTCCCTTCTTCTCTCTCTGCCTGACTCTCTGCCTACTTATGATCTCTGTCTGCCAAATAAATAAATAAAATCTTAAAAAAAAAAAAGAACCTCTTCAAAGTGCAGGGGTAGAGGGTACATACCTCTACCTGAATATCATGAAAGCCATCTATGAAAAACCCACAGCGAATATCATCCTCAATGGAGAAAAACTGAGAGCTTTTCCACTAAGGTCAGGAACACGGCAGGGATGTCCATTATCACCACTGCTATTCAACAGAGTACTAGAAATCCTAGCCTCAGCAATCAGACAACAAAAAGAAATTAAAGGCATCCAAATTGGCAGAGAAGAACTCAAACTGTCACTCTTTGCAGATGATATGATACTTTATGTGGAAAACCCAAAAGACTCCACTCCGAACCTTCTAGAACTTGTACAGGAATTCAGTAAAGTATCAGGACATAAAATCAATGCACAGAAATCAGTTGCATTTCTATATACCAACAACAAGACAGAAGAAAGAGAAATTAAAGAGTCGATCCCATTTACAGTTGCACCCAAAACCATAAGATACATAGGAATAAGCCTCACCGAAGAGGCAAAGAATCTGTACTCAGAAAACTATAAAGTACTCATGAAAGAAATTGAGGAAGACACAAAGAAATGGAAAAATGATCCATGCTCATGGAGTGGAAGAATAAATATTGTGAAAATGTCTATGCTTTACCTAAAGCAATCTACACATTTAATGTAATCTCTATCAAAATACTCATCCTTTTTTTTTCAAAGAAATGGAACAAATAATCCTAAAATTTATATGGAACTGGGTAAGACCTTGAATAGCCAAAGGAATGTTGAAAAAGAAAGCCAAAGTTGGTGGCATCACAATTCCAGACTTCAAGCTCTATTACAAAGCTTCATCATCAAGACAGTATGGTATGGACAAAAAAAACAGACACATAGATTAATGTAACAGAATGGAGAACTCAGAAATAGACCCTCAACTCTATGGTCAACTAATCTTTGACAAAGCAGGAAAGAATGTCCAGAGGAAAAAAGACAGTGTCTTCTTCAACAAATGGTGTTGGGAAAATTGGACAGCCACATGCAGAAGAATGAAACTGGACCATTTCCTTACACCACACACAAAAACAGACTCAAAATGGATGAACAGCCTCAATGTAAGACAGGAATCCATCAAAATCCTTGAGAAGAACACAAGCAGCAACCTCTGACCTCAGCCACAGCAACTTCTTCCTAGAAACATTGCCAAAGACAAGGGAATCAAGGGCAAGAATGAACTATTGGGATTTCATCAAGATCAAAATCTTTTGCACAGCAAAGGAAACAGTCAACAAAACCAAAGGACAACTGACAGAATGGGAGAAGATATTCACAAATGACATATCAGATAAAGGGCTAGTATCCAAAATCTATAAGAACTTATGAAACTCAATACCCAAAAACAAATAATCTAATCAAGAAATGGGCAGGGGCACCTGGGTGGCTCAGTGGGTTAAGCCTCTGCCTTTGGCTCAGATTATGATCTCAGGGTCCTAGACTCAAGCCCCGCATTGGGCTCTCTGCTCAGCAGGGAGCCTGCTTCCCCCTCTTTCTCTGACTGCCTCTCTGCCTACTTGTGATCTCTGTCAAATAAAAAAAAATCTTTAAAAAAAAAAAAAAAGGCCAGGTTAACAGTGTTCAGAGCTCTATCTCCTCCAGGTCAGTCAGTGCCCAGGGGAGGGAGAGATGGGCTCCCCCCAACACTGCACACAATCTGGTAGGCCCTGGAGCTGCTGTTGGGCAACCAGACATTGGAGCCAGGTGCTTATGACTTTCTTTAATGACTTGTCAACACAAGTCATTGGCCCAAGCTTCAGTGACTCTCAACAATGGAAGAAAACTCTTCGCAAATAGGGGAGTGTGAGGAAAGAACTTAAATCAAACTCAAAGCTTAGTACCTGCCAGATTTAATCCCTTCTTCTTTCCACTGACAGAGCTAATGAGTGGATTGCAAGATTTTTCACCTCACCTCTGCTGTTTTAAAGACTTCAGATAATAACAAAAATGCATTTATATAGTGCTTTATATGTGCTGGCTCTTTCAATCCTCACATCAATGCAACAAAAAAGTATTAGCCATGTCTTACAGCTGCGGACACAGAAGCTTGGAGGGATCAAATGACTTCTCTAAAATCACACAGCTGGTAACTGAGAGCTCCTCTGACTCCAAGCTCAGTGCTCTTTCCTGTACGCTTTCCTCGTGGTGGATCTTCCCTCTCAGCAATAAGAGGAAGTCAGTCGTCAACGCAGGTGAGCTGAGAAAACTTTAGGAGCAATCATTCTCCATCCCAGGCCTCCTTACACTATGCCCCTGCCTCTCTTCAAACTTCAGTTTTCCCCAAACCAGAATCAGTTCTCAGAATGTCAGAGTTAGTTGCAAAAGTTACTTGCAATAAGTTAAACTGTTAGCCTGTCTGTATTTCCACTGAGAGGTAACTAAAGCCTGAATGGCACCTGGGGGGCTCAGTCGGTTACGCATCCAACTCTTGATTTCACTCAGGTCATGATCTCAGGGTTTTGCAATCCAGCCCCTCATCAGAGGCTACTTAAGATTCTCTGTCTCCCTCTGCCCTTCCCCCTATTTATTATAATAATTAAGAGGTAATTAAAGGTAATTAAGAGGTAATTAAATCCTTAAACAGAAAGAATAGCATTTGGGCAAGTGGCAGACATCAAGTGTGTGGCTACGTATCTCGAATACCCACAGCACTAGCTCCCTAGCTCCATTTATATGAACAGCTTAATTTCTAGTATCAGAACCTAGATGTGCTAGGAAAGGAGACCTGTTCCAATGGCTTGTCCAGATCTATTCAGATCTGCCCAGTCCCTTCTAGCATCTTCACCTCAGCAGACAAATCAACAGTCACAGTACTCAGAGATGATTTAATATTTAGGCTCACATTTTATTCAATGGTGTCATAAAAGTCTCCTTAGCATCAGTGTCAGCCGCAGATACTTGAAGTTTTTTTTGTTTTGTTTTGTTTTTTTCTGTCCCTGCCTTTGTCTCACCCACAATGACTCAAGAGACACAAATTAGGAGTTGGGTGTGAGATGGTGATACTTGACTCCATTCCTGCCCACCCCCATTCCTTTCAAAATGGAACATGTTTGCTTCTTTTAGTAAGAGAGTGGATTGTGGTTGTCACGCAGATAAATGCAATAGGGTTTCACGCCATGTCCATTTTGACTTAGTAAGAAGGAACTCCCAAGAAGCATCTCCACTGAAGGAGAATGCAGGTGCTTTGATGCCATGCCAAAGACTACATTTTTGAAAAATAAGGTTTTCATGGCAAATCCAAAAAGAAGACTCTCTTGCCATCATCAAAAAATATCTACCACGTAGCATAACAAAAGTAATGCACGCCTGACATTAAATGGAGCCCTTGTTCTCCAGTGGCATCTTCAATCACAGATCTAATCAGGCATATAATCTATTCCGAAAGAGTCTAGAGAGTTTGCTAACCACAGCTGGAATGTCTTCATTTCTTGTGGGGGCAGGGGGAAGCTGCATTTTTGGAAGCCTCAAGTACAGAGCTACTCTACCAGTTTCTTCCCTTCCATATAAAACCTCCTAAAATCCTTCTGAAACATGTTGACCTACAGGAGAGTACATTAAAGATAAGGTAAGAAAATAACATTCTTTAACTATTTCATTCCCATTGAAAAGAAGTAAAGACTTTTCCAAGCCATGGAAAGTATGTAGAAAAAAATTGTTAACAAAAAAGGAAAATGTGAAAATGTGGTCCATATTGAAATTGATTACATCTGAAGAATGAATCTAAAAGTAGTCATTTAAACCAGGCACATGTAGACTTCCATGGAAAATCTGTGCCTAAATTTTGTTGGAAATGTAATATTGACAGTAAATTAAATGTTGCTATAGAACTATCTACCTGAAAGGATCTCCATGGTAAAATCTCACTGATGGCTAATGCACGGTGCTTTCACACAATGACTGGAAAAACTATCTAAAAACTTCAGCCTGGTGAGGTCAGAATCATCTTGATCACACACAGGATGAAATTTTATTATGTACAAAGTAGTTTTTCCAAAAATATGAACATCTGAAGTAGAACTGAGTCCGGAGCTGAACCCATATATTCATGGCCAGTTGATTTTTCAACAAGTATACCAAGATCATTCAATGGAGAAAAAACAGCTAGATATCCACACAAAAGAATGAAGTTGGAACCCTACTTCTACCATATACAAAAATAAATCAAAATGGATCACTGACCTACACATAAGAGCTAAACTCTTAGAAGAAAGCATGACATAAATCTTGATGACTTTGGATTTGACAATGGCTTCTTAGATATGACACCAAAAGCACAAGCAACAAAATAGATAAACTGGACTTCTTCAAAACTGAAAACTTTTATACATGAAAAAGCATTGTCAAGAAAGTGAAAAGACAACCTGTAGGTTGTCTTGCAATTCATATCTCTGATAAGGGATCAGTATCTAGAATATAGAAAGAACTCTTACAACTCAATAATAAACAGAAATACAATTGGAAATTTGGCAGACAATTTGAATAGACATTTCTCCTAAGAAGATATATGAATATGGCCAAAAGCACTTGAAAAAAAATCACTAGTCATTCAGGAAATGCAAATCAAAATCACAATGAGATAACAACTTCATACCCACTAGAATGGCTAGCAGAAAAAAAAAATTAAAAGTAAGTCTTGGTTGCTTTGCTGTACAAAAGCTGTTTATCTTGATGAAGTCCAAAAAGTTCATTTTTTGCTTTTGATTCCCTTTTTAGAGACATGTCTTGAAAGAAATCACTGTGACCAGTGTTGAAGAGGTTACTGCCTATGTTATTCTCTGGGATTTTGATGGATTCCTGTCTCACATTTAGGTCTTGTCAACCATTTTGAGTTTATCTTTGTGTGTGATATAAGAGAATGGTCCAGTGTTATTCTTTGGCATGTGGCTATCCAATTTTCCCAGTACCATTTAATGAGGAGACTGTCTTTTTTCCAATGGATATTATTTCCTGATTTGTCAAAGATTAGTTAATCATAGAGTTTGAGGGTCCATTTCTGGGGTCTCTATTCTGTACTACTTATCTATGTGTCTCTTTTGTGCCAATGCCATGCTGTGTTGATGACCACAGCTTTGTAATAAAGCTTGAAGTCTGGCATTGTGATGCCCCTAGCTTCAGTTTTCTTTTTGAATAATCCCCTGGTGATTCAGGGTCTTTTCTGGTTCCACACAAATTTTAGGATTATTTGTTCCAACACTGAAAAATGTCAATAGTATTTTGATAGGGATTGCATTTAAAGTGTAGATCGCTCCTGACAGCACAGACATTTTCACAATGCTTATTCTTCTAATCCATGAATGTGGAATGTTTTTCCATCTCTTTATGCCTTCCTCAACTTCTTTCAGAAATTGAGAAATTCAGAAATTTCCTTCAGTTTCCAGAGTACAGATCTTTTACAGTCAACAAAATGAAGAGGCAACCCACAGAATGGGAGAAGATATTTGCAAAATGACATCACAGATAAAGGGCTAGTATCCAAGATCTATAAAGAACTTCTCAAACTCAGCACCCAAAAAATAAATAATCCAGTCAATAAATGGGCAGAAGACATGAATAGACACTTCTCACAAGAAGACATACAAATGGCTAACAGACATATGGAAAATCTTTCAACATCACTAGCCATCAGGGAAATACAAATCAAAACCAAAATGAGATATCATGGCAAAAAGCAACAAGACAGGAAACAACAAGTGTTGGCAAGGATGTGGAGAGAGGGAACCCTCTTATTCTGTTGGTAAGACTGCACACTGATACAGCCACTTTGGAAAACAGTATGGAGGTTTCCCTAAGACGTTAAAAATAGAGCTACCCTATGACCTAGCAAATACACTAAGAGGTACTTACCCCAAAGATACAGACATAATGAAAATAAGGGGCACATGTACCCCAATGTTCATAGAAGCAATGTCCATAATAGCCAAACTGTGGAAGGAGCTGAGAGGCCCTTCAAAAGATGAGTGGGTGAAGAAGATGTGGTTCATATATATAATGGAATATTACTCAGTCATCAGAAAGGATGAATACCCACCATTTGCATCAACATGGATAGAACTGGAGGGGATTATGCTAAGTGAAATAAGTCAAGCAGAGAAACACAATTTTTGTATGGTTTCATTCATATGTGGAACATAAGGAATAGTGTGGAGGACCACACGGGAAGGGAGGGAAAACTGAATGGGAGGAAATCAGAGAGAGAGACAAACCTTGAGAGACTCTGGACTCCAAGAACCAAACTGAGAGTTTCAGAGGGGAGGGGGCTAGGGGTGGAGGTACCAGGGTGATGGATATTAAGGAGGGCACGTGTGGTGATGAGCACTGGGTGTTATAAGCAACTAATAAATCACTGAACACTATATCAAAAACTTATAATGTACTATGTTGGCCAACTGAACATAATAAAAATAAACAAATAATAAGAATAACTCAAACTGAAAAAATAACTATTGGTGAAGACACAGAGAAATTTAGAACTTTGTATACTATTGGTAGGAATATAAATATGACAGCCACTATTGAAAGCAGTTTCATCAAATTCTCAGAAAATTTACCCATAGAATTATCCCATGACATAGCAATTCCTCTTCTAAGTTTAGGCCCCAAAAGAATTCAAAACAGGTATTCAAACCAGCATATGTACACAATTGATCATAGTGGCTCTCTTCATAATAATCATAACCCAAATGTCCATTAACAGATGAATGAATTTAACAATGTGATAAATCTACATATTACAATATTATTCAGCCACAAAAAGAATGAAGTACTGAAACAGACTATGACATGAATGAACTTTGAAAACATTACACTAAGTGAAAGAAGTCACACACAAAGGGTCACATTTCGTAGAACTCCATTTATACAAAAGATCCCAAAATGGTAAATACATAAAAATAGAAAGTAGACTGGTCATTGCCCAAGATGGGAGGGAGATTGGAATGGGGAGTAACTACTTAATAATGTGGGGTTTTATTTCAGGGGGATGAAAAGGAAAGTGTTTTCAAATTAGAGATGGTGGCTACACAACATGGTGAATGTATTTAATTCCACTGAATTGTTTACTTAATAAAGGTTAATTTTATGTAAAATTAACCTCAATAGAAAAATACATTGACAACAGTCAGGAAATCCTTAGAATTTCTCTTATGAACCAATGGTCCACTATAAATTATAATTTCCAATCATATCCTTTTTCTTTACTTTCTCCTTTTACTCTGATCACCTTTTTGTTCAGCATGTAATTTTTTGTTTTCCTTTGACTCTGCTACAAGAGTACCAGACATAACCCAGGACATACCAAAGACAATATACTCTATCCCTCTGGATAGAATCTTCACTGTTTTCCCTCTTATAAATGGAATTTGGATGTCTTCACTGAAGTAGATATTGTTTTGTTTATTTAGAATAGCACCATCCATTTCTACCCCTAAATTTAATGAATACTTCTTCAACCCAACTGGTTCCAGCAGGGACTGGCAGTCATTGCGCATGACTCAGTGTTGACCAGTCTTAGGCATAATTCAAGGATAAGCACATGACTCAAATCGTAATAATCAGATGCCTTCTCCAAGACTTGTTAAATTCCAGATAGGAAAGGATAACCCTTTTCTCTTTGGCTAGCAAAACATAAGAATGAAGTTCAAAACAAAGCTATGGGTATCGCTCTTAGATTTCAAGATACACCACAAAGCTACAGTAATTAAAACAGTATGGTACTGGCACAAAAACAGATACATTAATCAAGAGAACAGGCTAGAGAGCCCAGAAATAAACCCATACATGTGTGGTTGATTAATCTTCAACAAAGAAGCTAAGGAAAAGATAATCTCTTCAATAAACAGTGTTGGGAAAACTGGACAGCTACAAATAAAAGAATGAAACAGGACCAGCTTCTTTTTTTTTCCCTTTTGGACCTGTGTCTTATACTATATGCAAAAATAAACTTAAAATAGATTAGAGACCTAAATATTAGAAGTAAAATCATAAAATTTCCAAAAGAAAACATAAGTAGTTCATCTTCTGTACAACATTTTTCTGAATATGTCTCTTCAGGCAAGGGAAACAAAAGCAAAAATGAACTATTGGAACTACATCAAAATAAAAAGCCTTTTCACAGTAAAGGAATTCACCAACAAAACAAAATGTAATGTACTGAATGGGAGGAGATATTTGCAAATGATAGATCCAATAAGAGTTTCATATTAAGATATACAAAGAATGGATATAACTTAAAGCCAAAAAGAAAAAAAAAAAAAGCCATAATCTGATTTTAAAATGGGCAGAAGACAAAAAAAGGAAGGGGGACAGAAGACACGAATAAACATTTTTCCAAAGATGCACAGATGATGCAAAGAGACATGAAGAGATGCTCAACACCACTCATCATCAGGAAAATGCAATGAGATATCACAATGAGATATCAACTCACACCTGTCAGAATGGCTAAAATAAAAAATATACACAAAGAGGTATTGGTGAAGAAGTAGGGAAAAAGAAACTCTTGGGGACTGTTCATGGGAATGCAAGCTGGTATAGCCACTGTGGAAAACAGTATGGTGGGGGCACCTGGGTGGCTCAGTGGGTTAAGCCTCTGCCTTCAGCTCAGGTCATGATCCCAGGGTCCTGGGATCGAGCCCCACATCGGGCTCTCTGCTCAGCAGGGAGCCTGCTTCTCCCTTCCTATCTGCCTGCCTCTCTGCCTACTTGTGATTTCTCTCTGTCAAATAAAAAATTAAATAATTAAAAAAAAAAAAGAAAACAGTATGGTGGTTCCTCAAAAAAATAAAAATAGAATTAATATATGATACCATTACTGCGTACTTACTCCCAAAAAACAAAAACACTAATCTGAAAAGGTATCTATACTCCTATGTTTACTGCAGCATTATTTATAATAACCAAGATGAAGAAGCAACTCAAGTGTCTGTGAAAAGATGAACTGATAAAGAAAATGTGGTCTGTGTAGAGAGGGACAGAGAGGGGGAGAGAAAGAATGGAATATTACTCAGCCATAAAAAAATGAGATCTTGCCATTTGTGACAACATAGATGGATCTAGAGGGCATTATACTAAGTGAAATCAGTCAGGAAAAGACAAATTATATGATTTCTCTTATATGTGGAATCTAAAAACAAAAGAAACACACAAACAAAAGAGAAACAGATTTATAAATACAGAGAACAAATGGCCAGGGGGGAGGAAGGTAGAGGATAGGTAAAAGAGATGAAGGGGATTGAGAAGTTCAAGCTGTCAGTGAGAAGACAGGCTCATCATGGAGATGAAAAGAACAGCGCAGGAAACACATCAATAACGTTGTAATAACATAGTATGGTGATAGATTGGGGTGAGCATCACAAAATGCATAGACTTGTCAGATCGCTATATTGTAGGCTGAAACTAACATAACATTATATGTTAACTATATTTCAATAATAATAAAAAAATTTTGGCATTTTTTTTTCCATTTTTTTTTAAGTAGGCTTCATGCCCAGCATGGACTCCATTGCGGGGCTTAAATTCACAACTCTGAGAACAAGACTTGAGCTGAGGTTAAGACTCAGACACTTAACTCACTGAGACCTCCATGCTCCAATAATGATTTTTTTTTTTTTTTAAAGAATGTGGAACAACTAAAACTCTCATACACTGCTAAAGGGGTTCAAAATTGGCACAAGTACTTGGGAGAAACTGTTTATCTGTGTCTTACTAAAACTAGACACGGGACAGACCAATCACCCAGAAATTTACTTCCCATGTATACATCTCCAACAGATATGGGTAGTGGCACTATTGATAACAGCCAAAAGATGGAAACGACTAATGCCCGTCAATGGAGAATAGATTTGTGATGGTCTAGTCACACAGGAGAACACCATACAACAACGAGCAATCCACAACCACGTACAACAATACAGATACATACAACCTCGCGTATACAGTGCTGAGGGAAGAAGCAGACACAAGAGTGTTTACATGACATGCATTCACTTATGAAAGGAGAGAAATGGCTAAAACCAAGTGGTGCTAGCAGGAGTGACTATTTCTGCAGGGACAGTGGCTACAAAGGAGCATGAGGGTCATGCTGAGTGCTAACAATGTGTTTTTTATGTGACTGCTGGTTATTCATATTTTTCCAATTTGTCAAAATTCTTACCAAAATTTTCAGGCTTGGTTTCATTTCATGAACACTGTAATAAACATCATTGCTTTTTAGTCTGTATCTGATTATTATATTATCTGGACACCTCATGTTCCTTTCATTTGCTGGTTCTTATTTGGGCTATCCTATTCCTTTGTGTGTCTGCTGCTCTCTGGGTTTGTGCTAGACACTGTCTTTCTAAATTATTAAAGGGAATAATTTGAAAACTGCGGTGACATTACTTTCCTCTAAATAGGATTTTTTTCCCATTGCTTTGACTTACTATTTGGGGTCATTAGCAACCTGGGATCGTCCTAATCCAAATTCAGTTCTTCACATTTTCCAGGCCTCTTTCTTCATGAACCTGAGATCTAAACGCCAGTTCTCAGATCTCCCATCTTCATCAGGGCCCCCACAGCCTGCTCTTCTGTCTCCTCTTTAAGGACGGGTAATCCCAACACCAATACCCTCCCTACCACCTTTAGCCATGAGGACCAAAAAAAAAAAAAAAAAAAAAGACTGAGTTCAAAGTTGCCTATGGTCTCTGTCATTACTCCTTACCCTCCATTAACGCCTCCTGAGAGAATGAAGCAGAAACTAGCTTCCAGGGAAAAGCAAAGGAAAAAAACAATGGCTAGAGTAACAATAAACATCTCTGGTTCCAAATCATATGACGGCCAATACCACCAAAGGCCTTTCTCAAGTGTTGTTCCATGGACCACGCCAAATTTCTTCCTCTCTCCAGACACGCTGGCACTTCTGAAGGGCTTCCCTCACGTGCGGAGGGCACTGATGCTGTAGTTACTGCTATTGCAGCCGCACAGAACACGGACAAGAGCGACATCTTTGCTCCTGCCATCCACTCCAGCTTCAGATCCTCATCGTTTACAGCTGGGGTGAAAGGGAGAGAAGCCCCTTATTGTTCTGATCTCATTTCTCAAAACCGAGTTGGAAACTTTTTATAACAAAACACCCAGACTGAAGATTTCAAATCCTTTAGTGCATAATCTCTGGGAAATTACCTTAGAATAAATTCAGGGCACGTTCTGAGACAGCAATGCAGAGCTTCATTTCCAGAAGTCAATATGATTTTCTATTTATGTAACCTACAATGTTAGTCACATAGCTCCTTGAAAATGAATTATCTGTCTTCTTTAGGTCTGTCGTACACAAGGCTCTCAGTAAGTATTTGCTACATGAGAGTCTTTTGTCGTGGGACACTATGTTAGGTTCAGTTAAAGATAGAAATGAGGTGATTCCTTGAAACTGAACTGAGATGCACTGATGTTATGGGGAAAAGCAGAAAGACACTCTTATATGTCCCATTTCAAGTTTGTTTGTTTCCTACAAAGAGAAGGAGCTAGTACTTATTTAAAAAGATGATTGGGGCACGTGGATTATTCAGTTTGTTAAGCATCTGTCTTTGGTTCTGGTCGTGACCTCAGGGTCCTGGGAATGAATCCCACATCAGTCTCCCTGATCAGCGGGGAGTCAGCTTCTCCTCCTTTTGCGCTCCCCCCGCCCTACTCATGCTCTCTCTCTCTCTCTCTCTTTCTCTCTCTCAAATCAATAAATTCTTTAAAAAATAAAAAAATAAAAATAAAAGACCACAGATTACAAAAATAATAATTTTTAAAATAAAAAATAAAAGACCATGAATTACAAACTATGATCGACAATTTCATAGGCATGATTTTGTTTAATGATCACCACCAGCCTGTGGGGAGAATAATGTTAGCTGCATTATCACATACAAATAAAATAAAACTCAGAAACCTAAGTTATAGGATAAATAGGTGATTCAGGCATTGCTATATCTGGCACCAAAATCGGTCTCTTTGAAACAAATTCTTCCGAGCCTTGATTTCCTATTCTGTGTTGTGAAAAATTTAACTAGGTCTGGGTTGGCAAATGGCACATGAGCCCAGTATCCAATATCATCCTTGGTGGCCATCGGCAAACTCAATCATGTCCTTCTTTTTTGCTGAGTCATGACTCACAACCTCTGTAAGAAGTTGGTCTAGAAACAACTCGTAACCATCAACAAGAGGTAACGCTCATATTAAATGTCTTATTCCATTCCTTGTTCTTAAAATGATGCTAAGCCCCTTCCCAGGACTCCAGATTCAATCTAAGAATTTCAACTAATAACAAAGCAGATCTAAAGAGATCACTGTGTTCAGCTTCACATACAGATGCCCTGACACAGGGAACCCACTACCAGACAGTCTGCAGAGCAGTTGCCCCTCATCAAACAACTCCTTAGCCTCAGAGACACCAGACTGGCAGGCCTAGGCTTCAGTGCTAAGTAGATCCAGAAACTGAAATTCACATAGAAGCCAATGTTTCTTGGAAGTTTCATTCCTGAAAAGATAAGCGGAAGTCTGATAAAAGGAAGGAAGCAGGACAAGCGGTAGGAGGAGTTTGGGTGTTGGGCAATTTGGGTAGCTGGGAAATGTCAGCTTGTGGGAGCTGGGGAGCATCAGGGACCGAACATTTCAGGATGATCAGGTCTCATTTTGTCATTCTTCACCCTTGGCCTAGAGAATATGCTGAAGTGATTTCAAACAAAGCCTCAAATTCCTGGCTTGATGAAAGAGGCAATATTCATTTTGAATTATGTTTGCAGAAGGCTGGGGGCGAAATATAAGAGGTCGGGAAAGGTGAAGTGACGTGGTGATGTCATTTCGAGTGGAGTTATTTTGCATAATAGAATTTTCTCCTATGTAGGGCACTGTGGAGAATGACATTTCAAAAGAGCACAGCGAAAATAGAAGGCCATCAAATGAAGTGGGAGTTATCAAACGTGAGGAGGCTTTGGACAAAACCTAATAACCCACGTGCTAAGCCAGGCTATCCCTTCAGCGATATCTCTGTGCTTTGTGCCACTTCCTTTGGGATCCTACAATTAGGGAAGTGAAAGTCCATTGGCTTTCACAATTGTATTAGCAGTGAAATGTTTGATAAAATGGAACTCTATCTATAAACCTAGATCTAATGAAGTCTCCCCGAGCTCCCATTCTGGGGCTGCTGATATACAGGGCCCTTCAAGAAGATCTATCAGGATCCATGTCATGGTGAAATATACAAAGTGTGTACTGGCCCTGCTGTCAAATGACCTGGTTCGAGACCCTGATCTGACACTCACCTATGTGACCCTGAAATTGATGCCCCTCTCTGAGCCTTGATAGCCTCATTTGTAAAACTTGAGGCTTGATGCCATGTTACAGTAGGAAAAGGAATACGAGAATGCATGCATGCTCTCAGTCAGTCCATTTAGCTCCAGCAGCCCCTACAGTGTCAGGATCTTTGGAAAGATCCCATGCGTTCCACCAGCAGACAGCAGGGGAAAAAAAAGGACAAAGGATTGCATGGGAGGTTTCTGCGTCTTTGGCCTGGAAGTGGCAACATGGATTCTGAGCATATTTCATTGTCAAAACTCAAGTTATAGGATCCTGCATCGATGTGATAGGAACTAGGAAATACAAAGCCTGTGGAAGTCATCTGATGGATAGAAACTACACGAGTGTCCACCTTATGTGATTCTCCACATGCCACCATTGAGAGTTATCATGTGAACACATCTTCCTTGAAAAGGAAGCAACTGTTTGTCAACACAGCTACAGAGATAAGAAAAAACAAATGAGGCTCTATTCCGAAGATAAGGCAAAATGCACTTTTTCTAAAAGCCTGTACAGTCATGTGTGGGGAAGAGCGTTTTGTTGCTACAGAAAGAACAAAGTGTGTTTTGCATCCCCAGTCCGATCTTCTCTATGACCTTTTATGACTGTTGATTCTCTCCAAATAATTCCTTTTCTATTTTCTTCCCTGTTACTTTTGAAAGATACTTTTATCTGTCTTATTTAGATATTTATGAACCGTAATACGTATGGGCTCCAAGCTCTAGGAGTATAAAAGGGGGATGTTGGTGTAGAAAATATTACCGTCTTATGTTGTTCCGTACCCATGAATTAATTCTTGATACATGACTTGTTTAAGTTAGTTAATCAGTAAGCACTGTGCAAACAGGTGTCAACCATGATTTTCAAAAAGTGATGTAATATGCGAACGGTTCCAAGTACATGTTCCGTCCATGGGGCTTATTGATATAAATGTTTCTCTAAACTAATGTTAGCTTTGTTTATATGAAAAGACCAAAAGCAACAGCTGGAACCACCAGAGGCCAAGCCATCCGTGTGGCCTGGAAGCCTGCCCACGTGTCCCACCATGGACCGTGGGACCGTCCTGCCATCTGCCTCCCACAGGGCAGCCTCTGCCCGCTTTCTGCAGAGTGAATTCTAGCCTCTGTGGCCACTAACTGGAAACAGGACTCTTACCCCACCATCTCCGATTGCTATCATTTGCCTCGCCCCCCCCCCCCCCCCGCCGTGCTTGGGAACGGTCTACCTGAGCACATCATTTCTTCCCTGCCAGGAGCAGCGCCAAGTCCTGAGTGAGCACTTGTATCCTGTTTCAAACTCTCTGCACCTCTAGGGACCTTCCCCTCTGTCCCAGGGTCTGGCCTGATGGATAAAACTAGTTCTCACCATCGTAATGCAGGAGTGATCTGATTCCTTGTGGCCCACCACCGGGAGGGCTCTAGCCCAGTACGGTCCTAAGTGTGTTTCAACAAATCCCTTTCCATAGGTTGTTGACAGATGTTGCCAACAAAGAGGTGAGAGAGGTTCCCATCATCCAACACGCTGTGGAAACGCTGAGAAAAACAAGTTCAACATATGTATTTAATGCAGAACGACTCAGTACTTGAACTAGACCACTGTTGTTAGGAATCGCTGAGAGAGGGATGTGGCACGGAGCGTTTCCCAAAGCCATGTGACGTAAGCACCCTTTTCCTCAGAGTCTCTCATGGTACCGATGCTGACCAGGAGACACCTTTGGGGAAAATGCTGATCCAAGCTCTTCTGTCTCGAGTTGGTGATTCCATGCACCACGAGAGGGTTTCGTGATAAGTCACCCTGGTACGACTCTGCTCACGAGGAAGTGGCCTTGCAAAGATTTGGCTGATACTCTTTCTCACGACGGCAACTCCGGAACAGGAGCAAGTTTGCCAGAGATGGAGCGCTGCTGCCCAGTATCCCGTCCAGCCACGAGCACACGGCCTCCGGCTCTCAGCTCCTGGAGTGCTGCTTCAGCAGCAGGGAGCCCCCTTGGCCGCAGTCCCATCCCCTAGGAGGTGTCGGAGCACGGCAGCGGAAGAGGACTCATCCGTCTCGGCGGTAATGTGAGCCACGCTGATGTGTACCTTGTGCCCCGCGATGGGCTGGCTGGGGCTTTCTCAGGCCTACATCGCAGCTCAACGTGTTCTCTGCCCCATCCTGATGTTTCCCTGCCCCTCTCCTGTCATAGGCACTGAGCCATAATACATACCCCATATCCGAATGCCCATCACGTCTTAGGGTCTAGTTTCAAAGAATCCAACAGGGGAGAGCTGTGACCTGGGATAGTCTCAGGAAGGTGTACTAAGATGGGCTTTTGCGGTGGGATCAGGCACTTCCCAGCCAGCCACTGAGGACATCACCACTAGGGGTAACTCCTGCCACAAGCCGATGGCCCACCTGCTAAGTCTTCACTGGAGGTTAACAGGGGGATGATGAGCCAGTGAAAGGAAGGCATGGAGGGTGGGTGGACATGGTAGTAGGATTTTTTGAGACACGAAGGAAATAGGAGCGATCAGGATAAGGATACGGATGTCTTCTGCTGAGCCACAAGAAGAGGCCACAGAAAGTCCACGAACATATGAGGGTGAGTGACAAGAACCGAAAACCAGGTGGCTTGGCATACGGAAGGACGGCAGAAAAGGTGAGAAGCAGGCCCAGTCAGAGAGGCTGAACCTTGAAGGTGGTTAAAAGTCTTACTAAGGCACATATGTTAAAGGTCAGGGCCTTAATGGGGAAAAACCACCACCCTGACACGTGGAGCGGAACGTACAAGCGGGCAGAGCCCAAGGTATTGCAGGTGTCCACCGTGGGCCAAGACATCACATGGAGCCACAACAGGCCCCACTGAGAGATTCCCAGCACGAGCACCTGGAGCTCTGCAGGGAGGCTACGTCCTCTGTCACATAGGAGCCTTCTGAAGATGACCCATGACAGGCTACCAGACACGCCGATGGACGGAGTGCCTGAGCCTGGGCCACCGCAAGCCCATGAATCCAGAACTACCCCTATGAACTGGATCCTGTCAATGCACCCAGTTATCAAGTTGGGGGGCTCGGAAACAAGTGACACTAAGATGAAGGCATGTGTCTGGGATGGAGCGTGAACACGGCAGCAGCTCAGATCCCCCAGCGGTGCCCACCACGGATGCCCCAGTGTGCCCCCTGAGCTCACACCTGCGTCAGTCCCAGAGATTCCTTAGGACGAGCTGAAGGAGGAAGAAAAAGGCTGAATTTGATTTGGGAGGAGCCGCTCGTTATGGGAGCACCGCTGCGTGACATTCGGGGACAGACTTAAACACCTGTAGCGAGAGAAAGCTCTTCCAACAGAGGGACAGAGAGGCTGGGATTTGGTCACAGTAATGGACACAGCACAGTGGTCACCAATTGTGAAGACTGTGTGTTTGTTAAGACCCATCAGCCAAAATTATTGAGCCAGTAAACATCAGCCAGTCCCTATCACTGGCCACCACAGTGTGGGGACAACGGCACATAAACTAAGTGGTCACCATGAGAGAGATGGAGGTTATGCCTGGGCCCAACACCATGCGCCCCACTTACCAACTCAATATCCAATATGTCGGCAACAGAAACCAACACTGAGGCCCCGATGTGGCACCCTTCCTCCCGGGTACCAGCCAGTTTATTCCTAAAAGGGCCAGGAGTTCTTTCTCACTGGAATAGACACATTTTTAAAGATCTATTTATTTATTTATTTATTTATTCATTTATGCATTTGCATCCACTCGAATGGGCAGAGGCAGAGGGAGAGAGAGAATTGCCTGCAGACTCTGTGCTGAGCAGGGAGCCTGACATGGGGCTCGATCCCATGACCCTGAGATCATGACCTGAACTGGAATCAAGAATCGGGGGGTTAACCAACTGAGCCACCCAGGTGTCCCGGGAATAGACAGTCTTTGTCATGTGTGTGTTTGTGTTTTCTGCCTATAAGGCCTACACAAAAGCACGGAGTGCTTGATCCCCTGCCATGGGATCTGACAGACAGCAGAGCAGAACGGGGGACTCGCTTTACAGCAAAGGAGCCCGCAGCGATCTGTGCAGACGGGGCGCCGTCCCGCGGGCGGCAGGTCATGAATCACACCCTTGCGTCTTCAGTGGGAAGACAGGACATGCGGTGGAGGCAGGAGTGAGCCCACTTACCACTACGCTCTCTCCCGCGCTGGAGGACCGTGTACTTCCCATCCCACAACTCAGGGTCCTTTATGGCTAGAGATTCTGCTTCCCAAACAGGGTACACTTTCACCACCAGGAGACAGAGCGAGGACGCTCCACAATGAGCTCCAGCCGCCACCGGGACATCTTGGGTTCGTGTGCAGGGATCAACAGGCGAGAAGAAGAGCCGCCATCCTGCAGGAGAATTCAGCCCCATCACCAGAGGAGCCAGAGCTGTGGGCTGTGATGCATGGGAGCATCAAGGAATATACGTGACCCAGGAATCCATCTGGGACTCCTTTGCCCACTTGGACGTGCAGTAGGCAAGTACAGCAACCCTCATCTACGGGGGGCTTAGCAACCAGGGGCTCAGGCCTAGCACAGGATGGTGGGGTCCTATTGACAAGGAAGTCATCACAGAAGTGATAAGCAAGGGGAGGACAACGTGTCCCACACAGCGGAGGGGACAGATGAGCACCAGCTGGGCCTCTGAGACCCCGTGCAGCAGCGTGGATGACAGCCCCCCCCCCCGCCACCGCCCCCTTCCCACCTCCCTCAGGAAGGCCGGTCCACATGATCCTGGAGAAGCTGTTCACTGAACGTGTATGGAAAAGTGGATCTACACGTCACGGCAGTAAACACAGAGCGGCATGGCCGCTCTCCCCTTCAAGGAGGGCCTCGCTGCCCGGCTGTGGGACCGTCGGCAGGCGGCCTCTGGGGCTCAGCTCCTTCAGGACGGGCTTCAGCTGCAGAACAACACTGCAGCACTGCCCTTGCCTGTGCCCGAGGGAAGCAGGGGTCTAAAGGCTGGGCCATTCCGGCTCCACGTAGAGCTCCTGACGGACGATATTCTGTCCAGAGTTTGCACCTGGGGGTATAGCTCAGTGGTAGAGCATTTGACTGCAGAGTTTGCAGCTAGATGGCCTGAAACTGTATCAGCCCAGCTTGCTGGTCAAAATCTTCCTCTGACCAGCTCTGTTTTCTTCCCCTTCCCTCCACAGGCCTTGATCCCTCAGAAACATCTGGTACCCCGAACTCCACCTCAGCATCTGCTTGCATAGAACATGAGCTGTGGCAGCATCCCATGCAGCGGGCATAGACAAACACAGTACCAGAGAGGGGCAACGTTCGGTGAGCACTTAATATGTGCCAGGAAGGGGCACCTGGGTGGCTCAGTGGGTTAAAGCCTCTGCCTTCGGCTCAGGTCATGATCTCAGGGTCCTGAGATCGAGCCCCAAATCGGGCTCTCTGCTCAGCAGGGAGCCTGCTTCCCTTCCTCTCTCTCTGCCTGCCTCTCTGCCTACTTGTGATCTCCGTCTGTCCAATAAATAAAATATTTAAAAAAAAAAAAAAAAGAAAAAAAAAATATGTGCCAGGAATTTTGATGAGTGCCGTGTGTGTGTGTGTGTGTGTGTGTATGTGTGTGTGTATACACACAATGTATCTATATCCCATCTCATTTTATCCCAAGGAAAACACCACCTTGTAGTGGTGTAGGATCGATATTATTATCATCCCCCGCACTATTTAGATAAGGGAACTAGAGGTACGGAAGGTCATGCACTTTGCCCAAGGTCACATTTCTAAAATGCCAGAGCCTATGTTATCACTGCATATATGAAAAATAAAATATCATGAGATATTAAGATTATGTTGAAGAAGTTTTGTAAGCTGTGATATATTGTGCAAATGGTAGTCAATCCCCAGGTGTGTCAGCAAAGAGATGACACACTCAAATTAGGTATTTTAAGGACAGATTAATAAATGATTTGCAAGGCTGTGCGCCTGGTATAGGGAAACATAAGAAATAGTACAATGCCTCAGGGCTAAGAATAGGATTGTTCTCCCACCACTAGGTATGGAGGAGGGAGAGGAAGAAGTGGTCAGAAGCAGAGAGGCTCTGTAGGAAGGGCTGCCTGCCAGGGTCTGTGTCCTTGGATTGATGATAATGGGAAGAAGACACAGAAATAGTTCGTGCACCTTCTCTTCTCCCTCCCTCTGCTCTCCTGCCAGGGCCCCCATTGGGTGCACCCGAAGACAAGCCGGAAGGCCACACAAGTCGGTCTGTCCCAGCAGAAAGCAGGGCACAGAGAGTGAAGAGCGGATCAGAGCGGCAAGTGGAAACCATCTAGAACACCCAGGGACACCCGTGGCAGGTGAAAAAATGAGGATCAAAGCAGACTTCAACCAAGACGGCTAAGTCTGGGTGGCAGAATGAGGATCTGAGTTTTCTGAACCCAGTCCTGTGTTTTCCAACCTTTTTTCTCCTTGCTTGGGCACTTACTTACAGAACAATCATATAACCTGTCTGGGCTCCTAATAACCTTAAGAGCTCACTCGCTACTTATTTCCTGCCTCAGGTGACAGGTCATCTAGTAGAGTTCAGATGATTGTCAATGGGGTGCTAACCCACCCCTGTGGTATAAAGAGATTGAATGGACCTCCTTGAAAAGTACCATCTTCCTCATCTAGAAACTTCTAACAGAGCATAAGGAAGTGAAGCAAATCCTGCTAGAAATATAAGACTTCCTTCCCTGAGGGGCAAAAGAGTGTGCTGAAATGAAGACAGGAGCCTTGTGCAAAAAACCTTGGAAAATTCTGCTGTTTTATGAAACCAAATAAATGAAACTATAGAGGTGAAAAAGAATTAATCTTAATCAAAAGGAAAGCAAGAAGGGAAGGATGAGCCAGTGGCTATTTATGGACTATCTACCATAAGCCGGGCCTTTTTCTACACACACGCACACACACACTCTCTCTCTCTCTCCTCATTCATATATATATATGTATATACATATATACATACACATACACACACATACACACACATACATATATATGTATATACATGTATATATAATAAATAAATAAAACAGGCATCTGAATTTGACTACTCCAGATTTATTCTCCAACTGGAGACACAAATGGAAATCTGTGTCCCACAAATTTGGGAAACTGCTTTTTCTCCATTTTCAACCATGAAGGTGAAAGAGGTTGACTACACCCCCATTTCTAGGACTAGGCTCTGACTGACTCCTACCAGCATCTCCTCTCTCCTTATATTAGTTCGGAGGAGCCGCCGTAACAGAATACCACAGGCTGAGCAGCTTAAATAACAGAAATGTATCTTCTCACACTTCTGGAGGCTAGAAATCCAGAATCAAGGTGTCAGCAAGTTTGATTTTTTCTGAAGCATCTCTCCTTGGCTTACAGGTCAGGCTTCCTGCTATGTGTTCACTTGGCCTTTCCTCCATGTGCACCCATATACCTGTCCTAATCTCCTCCTCTTATAAGGATGCCAGTCATATAACAGAGCCCACCCATATGACCTTACTTTACCTTCGTTACCTCTTTAAGTGCCCTATCTCCAAATACAGTCACATTTTTAGGTACTAGAGGTTAGGAGTTCAAAATATGAATTCGGTGGAGAAGACACAATTCAGCCCATCACAGTCCCTTTGGGCATCATAAATGATTCAAAGATGAGCAAGTATTCCAGTCAGAGGCTTGAGACTCAAGGGAACAATTGTCCAGACTTCTGGGAGAGAAGAGTTTCCTTTCTTCCCCTGGACTCCGTAGTATTACAAGACCTGGGATTCCTGCAACCACTTTTACCCCTTAAGGAAAGCCAATTCAAGATGAAACATCACAGAGAGGAATGCAGAAGAGGGATTCAGGAAAACTGCACCTGAGTATTTTATTTGAGTCTCTAAACTGTCCCTGGTCTTATACTTGAGCTAATGTATTTCCTTTGGACTTAAGCCAATTTGACTTGGATTCCTTTCAAGTACATTGAAGTTCCTAACTGATATAATACTATACCTTTGTTTTTCACAGTCAGGTAGCTAAGTGCATGCTAGAATTTGTGTTCATCTCTGATAGATGCTAATGTTCTGGCTTTTTCCACTCTACAGAGTTTACTTTTTGTAGCCATAAGGCTGCAAGACAGCTACAAGTACGGCCTCAACTTCAGGGTCTCTTTTATACAAGTATGGAGTGAATTACCTATCCTTCCAAAATCCATGCCTTTCACACAGCATCCCCCAAATCCAGTTTATGAATAAGCTGCTTCAAAGAGATAAACCATTTGTCCATCGATGAACACTGAGGTTGCTTCCATATTTTGCCTATCGTAGGTAATACTGCAACAAACACTGGAGTGCATATATCTCTTCAAATTAGTTTTTCATTTTCTTTGCATAAATACCCAGTAGTGGAATTACTACATCATATGCAGTTTTTATTTTTAATTATAACAGATAAGGAAGATGCAATAAATACATACAATGAAATACTATGCGGGCACACAAGAAGAGACCTGGCCGTTTGTGACAACGTGGATGGACCTTGAAGACATTATACTAAGTGAAATGTGTCAGACAGAGAAAGACAAATACCATATGATTTCACTTACACATGGAATCTTAAAGAAAAGAAGAACAAACAAATAAGCAAAAAGCAGAAACAGATACATAAACACAGAGAACAGAAAGAGGGTGAAGAAGAGTGGGAAATATAGGCTTCCACCTATAAATGGAAAAAGAATGAATGAGTCACAGGAATGAAAGGCACAGCACAGGGAATACAATGAGTGATAATGTAATAGCACTGTGGGGTGACAGGTGGCAGCGACACTTGTGGTGAGCAGAGCATAATACAGAAAAAAAGTTGAATCACTACATTGTACACCTGAAATTAATGTAACATTTTATGTTAACTATACTCCAATCAACAAAAAATTATGTGAATTTCAAAAGAATAATGATCCAAAGGGGGGAAAAATGAATAAAGTGACAAACCAGCCAGTGACTCTCTATTCAAATTCTAGAAGAAACCCTAGAGTTTCTGAAATGTCACCCATCTTGGATAGACTGCCTAAAGTCACTGGAGCCAGAAATTCCCAGAGCCATAGTTATTTTGAAAAAATGGGACTAAGGCAGGATTTTTCACTCTCCTTCAATGCAAGTGAACTGAATAGCAGGTGACTGTGCCAGGCTCTCTACCGTGCACCATAGGGGGTCTAGAGATGACTGTGACATGGCCCCTGTCCTGAGGATGTTCACATTTATCACAGGAAGGGGAACCTGCAAACAGCTGACAAAATACAAACAGAACCTCTTGTAGTTTTTTTTTTTTTTAATATTCAGTTAGCCACTGTATAATACATCATTAGTTTTTGATGTAGTGTTCAATGATTTATTAGTTGCTTATAACACTCAGTGCTCATCACAAGCACTTAATACCCACCTTAATCACCTTAATACCCACCACCTGTTTGCCCCACCCCCCCCCCCCACCAAAACCCTCAGATTGTTTGCTGGAGTCCATAGTCTCTCGTGGTTCATCTCCCTTTCAGATTTCTCTCCCTTCCCCTATGATCCTCCATGCTATTCCTTATGTTCCACCCTGCTAAAGAATGATTGGGTCAACCAAGAAATTAAAGAAGAACTTGAACAATTCATAGAAACTAATGAGAAGGAAAACACATCGGTCCAAAACCTATGGGATACTACAAAGGCAGTCCTAAGAAGAGATACATAGCCATCCAAGCCTCTTTCACAAAAGCAGAAAAACCCCAAATGTGCAAGCTAACCTTACAGCTAAAGGAGCTAGAGTAAGAACAGCAAATAAAACCTAAACCAAGCAGGAGAAAAGAAATAATAAAGATTAGAGCAGAGATCAATGAAATAGAAACCAGAAAAACAGAACAGATCAACAAAACTAGAAGCTGGTGCTTTGAAAGAGTAAGATCGATAAACCTCTGGCCAGACTTATCTGAAAGAAAAGAGAAAGGACCCAAATTAATAAAATCATGAATGAAAGGGGAGAGATCATGACTGATACCAAGGAACTATAAACAATTATTAGAAATTATTACCAGCAACTATATGCCAACAAATTAAGGAATCTGGAAGAAAAGGATGCTTTCTTGGAAATTTATAAACTACCAAGACTGAAACGGGAAGAAACAGACAATCTGAATAGACCAATAACCAGTATTGACATTGAAGTAGTAATCAAAAACCTCCACAAAAACAAGAGTCCAGGGTCAGATGGCTTCCCAGGGGAATTCTACCAAACATTTAAAGAAGAAATAATACCTATTCTACTGAAGCTGTTGGTGCAGCCACTTTGGAAAACAGTGTGAAGATTCCTTAAGAAATTAAAAATAGAGCTACCCTATGACCCTGCAATTGCACTCCTGGGTATTTACCGTGAAGATACAGATGTAGGAAAAAGAAGGGCCATCTGTACCCCCATGTTCATAGCAGCAACAGCCACAGTCACCAAACTGTGGAAAGAACCAAGATGCCCTTCAACAGACGAATGGATAAGGAAGATGTGATCCATATATACAATGGAGTATTATGCCTCCATCAGAAAGGATGAATACCCAACTTTTGTATCAACATGGATGGGACTGAAGGAGATGATGCTGAGTGAAATAAGTAAGGCAGAGAGAGTCACTTATCATATGGTTTCACTTACTTTTGGAGCATAAGGAATAACATGGAGGATATTGGGAGATGGAGAAGAGAAATGAGTTGGGGGAAATCAGAGTAGGGGATGAACCATGAGAGACTGTGGACTCTGAGAAACAAACTGAGAGTTTTGGAGGGGAGGGGTGTGGGGGGTGGGGCGAGCATGGTGGTGGGTATTAAGGAGGGCATGTGTTGCATGGAGCACTGGGTGTGGTGCATAAACAATGAGTTTTGGAACACTGGAAAAAAATTAAATTAAATTAAAAAAAAACTTTTTAAAGGAAAATCAAAAAACAACAAAACAGAAACAGAAGGGAAACTTCCAAACTTGTTGTATGAGGCCAGCATGACCCTGATCCTAAAACCAGACAAAGACCCTACCAAAAAGGAGAATTACAGACCAATAACCCTGACGAACACAATGCCCAAATACTCAAAAGACCCTAGCCAATAGGATCCAACAGCACATTAAAATGATTATTTATCGCAACCAAGTGGTATTTATTCCTAGGATGCAAGGGTGGTTCAACATTCACAAATCAATCTCTTGTAGCTTTTACATAAATATCTTTGCTCAGAGAGGTTGAGAAGAGCAGACTGCCTCAGATTTGTGGTCACTGTCATCTTTGGGGGGGAGGCCGGATCACTAAACAGGACCTGTTGAACAATGAACTCTGCTAAAACTACACAGTGTTTTGCACTTGGCCACTGCTGACTTTAACATGCTTTTGCCACCATTTCCAACAACAAAGGTAGAGAGAAATATAGAACCATGTGGGACTCTAACAGCTCATCATCCTCTATGCCCTTTCCCGAAGGAAAAGAGTAAAGCTCTAACCATAATAACTACGCAATACAGTGGAAACAATACAGAAAATCACAGAACCGAGAGCATCTAAAGGGACTATTTTTTAGGACTGTAATTTCCTCAATAATAATGTGGCTTTTTTTCTTGAGTTAATCTGATTATGCGGCTTATAAATTCAAAATGCTGCTTGGCTTTCCCACTTTGGCTTTTGAAATGACGTCCTTATTATATTAACTGAGAACAGAGAACTCATAGCCAAAAAAACATCCTTACGAGGACCCTGGAGACAGAGTATTTGAAATCTAGAGTGCCTGAAAATTGTAGAGCACTGGTGTCCAAAACCGTAATTTAATTATTTCTCTTCTTTACTGTTTTTATTATGATCATCAAATGCTACACTGAATAGTATACTGGACAGATTAAGTGTTATGAGAATTGTAAAATCTTCTTTGAACAGCTCCTTTTATTGTGAAGTTTACAGTTCAGTGAAAACTTTACCACTTTGGACAGACCTACCACTGAGTCCTTTTGGAAAAAAATCTGTCTAAAGTTGGTGTAATCAACAGTCCACCAAGACAGAAATGAACTTCACAAAAGCAGCATTCACTAAAGGGGCGTACCTTGCTTGGGTTAGCCTAATCCCAGCAGCAGCATCTCGTCTCCAGTAGTCAGATCAGGGATGTCAGGCTCATTCCTCTTCTACTGCCATACCTTTAACTGAGGAATTAGTCAACTTTCTCTATGAAATGAAAATGAGGTACATAACTATGCCCATGACCTCTACTGTGTACGTGCAACTGGGCCTCCAGATTTCTAATCCTTTACCCCTTTAACTTCAGCCAAACTCGGTGAGGAGTGAAACTCACATAATGACCATGCTGGACTTTTCTGGGATCCCAGTTCTGTTTCTCCTTTTTTGTGTCACCCTTAGGCTGCCCCGTTCCACAGTAGTGTGAGTGATGATTGTCCCTTAACCCAATCAAGGTGCCAGATTACGATGTGCATTTTCAGAAGCTCCAGATCCTTTTGAATAGGAAGCGCTATCTATGCTATGTAAAGGCAGTCACTAGTCACTCTCTTCCAGGGCCATCTACTGAATGCCTTGTGACAAGTAACTATTTTCTAACAAATGGCCTGTCGTGCTAATCGCATGGCTTAAAACATTCTCTGAGAGCCTTCCGACCAGCCTCTTAGTATGGCTCATGTTCTAGTGATGATGGCAGGACGGGAACCCACGTTTGGTAGAATGAGTGACTCCCTTATCATGCAGTTGAAACCAACGTTCCCCCAGCTGCTGCTGTTCATTTGGCAGGATAACCAGTTATTTCTCGTGTATTGTGGGAGCTTTATTTGCACCTGAAGAATTGGATATTTCCAACCAATACCTGCCTGGAAAAGGATCCATGCTAGGATCTGTGGAGAAATAGGATAGTCCTTATTTTTCAGGAAGTCACTTCTACCCGGAGAGCCAAAGCAAGAAGCATAAAATGCTGCTTGTGCAGAATAAAAGACCTCTCTATCCCTAAGAATTATGTCCTAAGACATTCTCGCATCTCAAAATTCATATATCATATAATTTCCCTCATAAAATATGGTCAAAAATATTTAAATGGCACCTTCAGACATAAACGATTTTCCCTAGATAGGTCTAAAATTATATATAACAGAGCCTATTTCTGGCTAGGAATAATCACTTCCTTATGACTCTTCAGCTGCTTCTCAATTCCATTACCAGCATCTGCATGTTTTTTGTGGAAGAAATGAACCTCAAAAGGAAGTTTTAGTAAGCACTAGAATTGCTTTGTTTGTAAAGAAGACCAAGCTATCGGTATTAAGTGATCAACTAGATTCTGTTATTAGTCACATGACTTATTTCCATAAGCCAGCCTCACAGTTCTTAAGAGTTTGAAACAAAAATCTCAAATTCAACTTATTACCCATCACAGGCCTCTCAGTTGCACACAAGTGATGGAAACTACATGTTCAGTCTCTGAATGCCAAGCATCAACTATCTACTCTTACCGTCAATGGGTAGAATAGGTCAAAAGTACTTATCTCAAGTCCATGGAAGGAGTGCATGGGAAAATTTTTAGATGAGAGATGGAATTTGAGCTGAAGAGAGTTGAATAAGTGGAGGATCGTGGGTGTGGTTGGATGAAATGTATCTCAGACCCCCTGCTGGAGCGCAGAGAGGAGGCAATCTGGGCTCTAAAATCCATCCCTGCTGTGCCAAGACCACGATTCCCATGGGTGGTGCCCAACCAGTGAATAAATCCAGTAGGGAAACTAAGGCAGGCCCAGTCCCAGAAGATGTAAAACTCTGAGGGACAACCTCAGATCCTTGCTGACTCTACCCAAACATTTGTAGATGCGCGCTATAGCCTGAAGACTTCTTTCTTTCCTTCCTGCTATCCCCCCTCTTGGGGGAGAGAGATTAGATGGCATTCCCAGTTCCTTCTGCTCCCCCCAACTTTTCCTTAGAGCAAAGCTCTTGCATATCTAAGCTCATAGTGGCATTTGCATTTGAGCAGTTGGACAGACACAGCTATATTCTAGGCTGTTTTCAAAATCTAAGAGTTTTTGCTCTTCGCAATGATTGTGGGATTGCAAGCTGGGGACCACTCATGACCAGTGTTCATGGATATGATCTTAGACACAAATGGCTATACGCTCTATGGAACAGTCTCCCTCGGGGAAGAGTTTTTTCCACATCTCTCACAGTTCCTACATGTCTTCCCAGATATCCACACAGATGAAACATCTGTTTGGAGTTAGCCAAGCCCAGACCTTAATTCCATTTTAAACATAGACAAAATATATTTTTTGCTTGATTTTTTATATTCACTGATTTTTTTCTAGGAATGCAGCCACCTTGCAAATCAGGGGACAATCATCCCTATGTTGTTGAGTATTTACCAAGAGGTGCTCACCATTTCCAAAAAACTGCATCACCAGTAACCACACTACTTCAGATATTTTAGTAGCCAGAATTAACACCGATACCAGTCTGCATTTGTAGTTTGGTGCTGATAAGGTACACAGGTAAAATTCTGTTTTATGGTTCATTCATGCCTCAAAATGGGTACGTTCAAACTTACACTGTTTTACTACTAAGTACTTCTCTTATATTTTCCTTTTACTTTACTCTTACTGAAAACATTCCATTGACATTTGTCAGTGCAGGTACAGACAAGTGACTTAACATACTTCCATTTCAGGCTCCAACAGGAGTATTAAAAATATCCATTATGAAAGAAAGAGAAGTGCTCAGTCTGATAGAGTGTAGAACCTCTGACTCAGGGTAAGAGGAGAACAAGATGATTTTTTGGAGGAAAGGTCAGAAAGACATCTTGGCAGGGGTAGATATGTATTTTCTATGTTCATAGGTCTTTCAACCATCCCCCCACTCATGGCCTGACCTTGATGAATGTGTACTTTCCTGCAGGATCCCTGGCGCACATCTCTATTATTCCATTACAGAACTTGAATCTTGGAAACCAATGGCAAATGGGCCATGGGACACTTGGGACACTGGGTTAAATATGCTGCTCTCTTGGCTAAATGGTCCAAAGCTGTCAAGCTTATTCTAAGGACTCCAGCAGCTAGGTGCATGCTTGCTGTGAGCAAGTTGCAGTGGGCTTCCAAAGCCAGGCTACGCATGGTAAGCGCAAAAGGTCTGGAAGCAATCAGCTTTGCACAGACCGGTAACAGGTCTCACTGTCTTTGAACCAGATGGCCACCATTCCCAGATGTTACCTTGGTCTCATTTACACATAATCCTTTCAGCTGCCAGTTTCTGTAGTCCACACCATGCTAGCAAAGCTAAGTTACACCTTGGGTGAAGGGCTATTACTAGATCAGAATAATTTCTTACAAGATAAGCAGGACGCTTTATATGTAATTCAACCCCTCAGGTTCCAATAAACATTTATAAAGTGCCCAAAGGATGCTGTACAGTTCTAGGGATTTCATAATAAAGGAATAGAATATTGGAAAGATTTGGCATCTGCACTTTTGGTATGCACCTTGGTAAAGCCAAACCAAATCAGTATCAAGAACAATAAACATTTACTCAGGGACGTCTCATATCATTAGGAGCAAAATTACCATCTCCTTGTCCTCCTGATATTTACTGATTATGTTATTTCATCATAGATATACCCTCCAGTGCAGACACTTCAAAATGATATTCAGAGGAACAAGTTCTCAACTTAATTAACAAGTAGGCAGCTTCAGCCTCTGGTGCTATCCTGGGGATTTTCAATCAATATCCCGGAAGCTTGTCTATGTCTCTCTCTGTTGCAACATTTTCTACCAAGAATTAGGTTCCTGGATTTTGAGTCACCCTCCAAAAAAGACCATACAAATGAGTTGGTTATGTATGCTTGTGGCCATTCATCTTATTAGCAATACGACCTGAATTTATTAAATGTTATGGTACTTGGCTTTGTGTCCAATTTATATCAACATATCAATAAACAATTATTATAACTGTCTAACTACAGTTTGCAATAGGAAATAATATGTCTTCTAATTAAGTCTTTGTTGTTCCTTTCCCTGGAGTTATAAAGTCATAGTACTTTTTATACCCTGATCAAATATAGTGGCTCATTTGGCTTCATGAGACTTCATGGGTCTTCTCTGCAAGGTCATATCTTTCTTCTCTTTCTCCTCTTGCCTCCTGGCCACTAGAGGCGTCTTCATTCGGTTGGGTTTATGGAACTCTAAATGGGCTATCAAGCGTTTGTGACAAAGGGACTGTATCTCTGATCCCTGTTTATTCCCATTTCCTCCTAGTACCGTACAGTGATGCGCAAAGACGACGACCAAGCAGTGGCAGACTTCAGTTCTAGGCCCAGATGTAAAAAAATCCAGGACTGGCTATGCCAGCCTCAGTGAACTGCTCACTTGGGCCCTCCCCGACCTCTCCCTTGCCATCAGGGGCAAAGTAAAGATTTGGGGTTTTTATCCTCATTAAATACTTTTTCTTAGATGAAAGTCTTCACGATTACCCACTCTTTCTTATTTAATTTGAAAAAGAGATTTCCTTCCCAATAAAAAGTCCATGTGAACGGCTTGTCTTATGAGGCCTGTGCATCAAGCAGGAGGGGAGAAGAAAACTGGTATTTATCAAATACGTACAGTGTGACACATATTGTTGTTAGTGTGAACATCTCATGGAAAAAGAAACCAAATCAGCTGGTGGGAATACCTTAACCAAGGTCATGATCTAGTAGGTGGCAAACCAAATCTCTGACTTCACTTCCCCACTTTGTCCACTGCCGCCTTGAAAGAAATGGGGAGAAAAAATCAGGTTTTGAAAAAGACAATGGTTTTAGTAACAATTCACATCTCATGTACCTATCCTGAGCCAGTATTTTAGTGATTTACCTACATAAATTAACTCGATTCTAACAATCACCCTCCCTAACCTGTTTCTTCATCTCTAAGACAGATGTGAGAAGATAGTAAGTTGACCCCTACTGTCTTATCTCTTTCTCATCCCCTTTTTGTATGTTCTCTAAGGAACAAAGAGGTCAGACAGCTCTTCTGCCTAGGGTCACAGAGTTCATAAATGGAGTAGGAAGAATTAAAATGCTGCTCGTCCGGTTCCAGGGTCCATGTGCTCAACACTATGCACTACCTAACATTTGGGGAAAGGGAGACAAGTGGTGAGTAATGGTGAACGTTCTGTTAAAAGGTGGTATCCTAATAGAGGTACACACAATGAATTTAACCTTGTTGCATGTAAAATTCATTAAGAATTGGTTTTGACTGTGTGTACCATAGTGATACTCTGGAGTCCTATTATAATGTGAGTATCTGGGGACAAGGAGTTAACCCACATTAAAGATTTTACGTGCTCTAGGAAAACTCTTTACTCATTGGTATGCACAGAGATGCCAAACGTAACCCCCAATACTCCTGACTGTGTGGAGTGCCCAGGCCTTTCTCATGGGGACCTGCTAAACTACATCCTCAAGCAGAGACATCACCTTAAATTTTGACTGAAAGGCTGAGCCCTGTGTTACAGGGTGTCTAGTGGAAGGATCACTGAACTCGAAGTAACCCTGAATTCTCATTCTGAACCACAGAGGCTCCTTTTCAGAAAACAATGGTCACCATTTCTACGCTTATTCGTAGAAATTTTGTTTATTTGCTTATTTTGTTTGTTTGCTTATTTTGTTCCTTAAGTTACGGTCCTGTTACCTCCCATCTGATCCTGACCATAGTTAAGTAAATCAAAAAAATCCGCTCAAGGGTACAGAGGCCGGATGAAAGTGTGGCACAGCTCCAATAAAATATTAAAAACCACCTTAACCATTATTATTATTATTGTTCTTAATAATAAGTTGTTCTTGTTTTAGCATAAAACATTCCATAAGCCTTCTCAGCCTTTATTATTGGGATATAATAGACTCATTATAAGCCACATGCTCTTAAGTTATTCCTATATAAATTCAGTGTTCCTAAAACTAGTTTTAAGAATGACATCTTTGATGATCCTCACTCTTCACATTTAGTTCAAACCATAAACTTTATGGTTTTCCAAATGATCTCATCCAGGCCTATGGTCTTGCTACCATTTAAACATGGCTAATCCCAGACAGTACCTTTAAAACTCCCTGAATACACAGTCCCCAGGAACCAAATAACCTGTACACACTGCCCCTGCCGGTACCCAGAACCCATGGTTCCATGTCCTCAAGTGGGGTCCCCACTTCAGACCGATTCAAGTTGGAACTTCAAGTTTTTCATTCAGTATTAAACCCTGATACAGAGTTGAGAGTTAAGTATTTAGAGAATAAACCCAATGAAAGAAGCTTTGCTCATCACCAAGAGGCTCAACAAAGTGTGGGTGAGCGTCTGCTTGTTACCAGGGAGAGTTTTTCTCTCTGAATTAGTGAGGTGCTATGCACAATGCAAAAACATCCAAATAAAGATTGCGAAGCATGGAATTTTCAGAATAAGATGATCTCCGAACTCACAGAGTAACTCAGCAAGATTTTGGAACAGAGGAGCATTCTTCTTGCTGGAGAGTTTTAGACTAAGTGTTTCCCAGAAATACATTTGTTCCGTATCATCTACCTCTTTAAAAAAAAATCTGCCTGCACAAATATTCTGTCTCCATGGTGTGAAGCTCTACCTGGTGTCATAATCCAGTTGGCTTTATATACAGGTCTAGGAGGTGACTGTCCCTGAGTACAATGTTGAGGCTCTGCGATGAGTGGGTGCCCTGTTCCAAATCCTGAATTAGAATAAGTCCCTCCATGGAAATATGCCTGGGAAGGGTATGACTTGAGCTACTCCTAAAGCAATCTTTCTTTCTTGAGGAACAGGTCTTAACAGAACAGAGCACAGAGAGTGATAGGAGCATTCAGCATCAGAAGGAAGGAAGGACAGTTATGAGCAGGATGGCAGGGCTTTGCTGAAACTGAGCACAGCACATTTCAAGGATGAAGGTCGCCTGTGTAGTGGACCAATAACCGATAGAATAAGGAGTGGGAGACCTTAAGATACTCCGAGTTTTTCATTAAATACTTTTGTGACTCTTGGCCCATTGCCCGACTTCTCTTGTCTTTAGCTTCCTCATCTATGAAACAATCAGGGCTGTAAGACGTTAACTTACGTCCCTTTCACTCCACTCACCCCCAGTCTGACCTTGAAGTTTTGCCTTGGGTGACCATGCATAAAAGTCCTAATCATACTTCACATCTTGACTTCGTCCCTGGTTCTCTTATCCTAGTGGAAGCTTGTCAGAACGTGGGCTTGGGAAACCATTACGGGCATTGAACTGAAGGATCCAAGAAAGGTGAGAAAAATCTGTCCACATTATCCCGCTCACAGGGCAGTCAGCTGGCCTCCCTGCCCTGAAAAGTGGGACAGGACAGCTGAGGTTAAATTAGTGGCTGTACAACAGCCTTCCAGGAAGCCCATGAAATGTTTGATTCATTAGGCCAACACAAACTTGAGCTGAATTACATCTTATTCCTGATTCAATGCCTTTTACTGTTGCTAAAATGCATGGAATAAATACATAAGGTTGATGTTGTCAGACAATAAAGGTAGAGGGTAGAGGCAAAGACAGTAATTCCCTAATTCCTCCCTGTTGGCCGGGCTCCCTTTGCCCTGACTTGCTGGTGTTAAATGATACCAGATAAAGGAACCAGAGAGTGACCGGTGCCCATTTGCAAGGAGTGTCGCTAGTTCCCCATGTTGACCACAGAAGGCTTACAGTGAGAACTCTACTTGATGTGGGGGATTTAAGTCATGAGCCCCTGTCATGGCTCCCTGTCTGTTCCGACCCCCAGCCTGTGTGTTGGCAAATACAGGTAGAAGGATCCCTCCGGGTGTGTGATGTATCCTAGTGGCCGTAGGTGGGGCAACGACCTAACTGATGTCTATCTGACACAGCAGCTTAATGGAAGTACACGTACAATCCTGCACGCTTATTTCCAGGATTTAACTTATTGCTGCTGAGGTCTTAGCCCCCAAATGCAATTTAAAAGTTTTTCATGCCCAGATAAGAATTATGGAGCTGGGGTGACAGGGCAGCTGCCGCCAAGACGCTTGGGTTCTGGGAGTGCATGCCAATCCTGAAATCCCAGAGCTGACTGGCTATGGGTTACGTTGCACTTCTTGAAAGAGGGTAGGATCCTTGGCTGGGGAGTCATAGCTCATCAGATGAGGGCATTTGGAAAGGGCCCCTTTCCACCATGTTGGGCCCCATAACCCTGACCTACTCTAAGCAGCACTTAATGTGTGTGCATTTACAGAAGCACGTGTGGGAAGGAGCTGGGGAAAACCCAATGACTTGCTGTTTCTGCTCTGCTGTGTCCTGTCTTTTCCTCCATGGAGACACAGCATGGGAATGGATGCTTTCAATGGGAGCTGGTGCAAGTACGTGCCGCCTTAGTCTCCATCTCCCTTCTGACAGTATCTTGGAAACTGCCTACAGTGATTTCAACTTTGCGTGTGTACAATATTTCAACTTATGTTTTATCCTTACTTGCTGTATTATCTTTGTCTCCAAAGACACGGATTATCGCTTTCTTTGCACTTCTGCCATGTCCCCCCTTCCTCCAACTCACAGACAGAGCCTCTGTAAAAATTCCTGATCTTGTGAGAATTTCTAGAACCAGGAGTGTCTTTCTTTGGGGGAGCTCCATCTATAAAAGCCTCTAGGACCCCTTCATGTAATCTCCCGGGCCCAACTCCCATCACCCACATGATAAATACAAGATCTTAATAATGGCCCATATGGGTCTCCGTTGCCCACCCCCTCAGAGTCCGAATTCACCAATTACAGTGTTCCCCACAGCAGACCACTGCCTGCTCAGGTCTAGCAGCAAACTATTTTCTGTCCACAAACAATCATTCTTGCTTCACAGAGCCCTGCCTTGACACATGGTCTTCTGGCTGCATGGCTTGACCCATGTGTCCTTGTCCACCTGAGAAAAATCCTCCGCAGGCTTCAGACTCAACTCAAGGTTTCCTGCTCTCCGAAATCTTTGCTAAGCCCAGCAGAATGGAGCAGATCCAGGTACTGAAGAACCCAAAGGATGAAAAATTACAGGGAGGAAGATGCCTTAGTAAAAAAATACAAAATAGACATTTACTAATTACAGTTAAAAATACACTACTTCCTCAAAATTTATACAAGCATGATGACTTGGGTCCCTCTAGACCTTAGGAAGAAGGCTTCTGTGTAAGTGGCACCCTGACACTTAAGTATCATTAACTTCTCAGGAAACCCACCCCTGAGAGACTGAGCTACTCCCCTCATTGGTCTGGAATGTTCTCTGTACTTTAGTTATAGCATCTATCAAAGTAAGTATCGTTAACTAATTACTTCAAAACTTTCCCAGGATTAAAATGTGAGCTATGAACATATGTTGTCAATTTCTAGAATTCTGATATCTAACAAGTGGCTTTTGACAGCTCAATACTGAGGATATATTAGTTGAAAGCAGAAAAATCCAGGCAATCTCGAGAAATGAACTGGTTTTGTTGAAGACCTCCCGAATGCCAAGATGGGAAATGAAGCATTTGCTACAGCTGTCAGGAGAGGGGCTTCGAGAAAAGTCCTCAAATCTGGGGAGACGCAGCATCTTGACTTTGGAAGTTGGTATTCTGTCATTAACCTGGTCTGTTGCCTCTCTGTATCTATTTCCAGAATCCCTGCAACCCACCAGCCAAGTTTTACAGTATGTAGGTTCAAGTCTGTAGTGACAGAATTTAATTGTCTCAACCCAGACAACTGTCATCCTCCCCTCCTTCTCTAAAGCTGGCTGAGAGAGGCATGTGGGAGTATGAACGGTTTTGGAAAAACTTCCACCAGTATCTTTTCAATCTGAACACATTCATCAACTAGGACTGAGCATTTCCACCTCTAGCCCTATACATAACCAACAGGAATATGTACACCCATTCACCAAAAGACTTGGACTAGAATGATCATTGTATTCTGGTGGTACTAACCCCAAAACGAAAAACCAATTGCCCACCAACAGTCGATGGACAAACCGTGACATACAAGGGAAAGAGAATGAGCAAAGAGAATGAGCATCTAAGAAGCACAGACAGTAATATGGATGAGTCTCATATATAGAACACTGAGCTAGAGAAGTCAGACAGACATGAAAGAATGTAGCCTGTATAGTCCCATCTACGTAAAGTATAAAAATAGGTAAAACTCATCTCTGGTGCTAAAAGTCATGATAGTGGTTGAGTCTTGGGGTTTGGATATTAATTGGAAGTGAACATAAAGGGAAATCCTGAGGTGCTGATAAATATTATGTTTCCTTGTCTGGGTACTCGTTGCAAGGTGGTGTTCAGCATTGGCATGTGCATGAGTGACCTGCCAATGCACACTTCTCCGTACGTATATTATAACTGAACGCGAAATTTAGATGTTTTCATTTAAGCAAGCCTTCACTTCTCTATAAAAGAGAAGCTGAGTAATGACAGTTGGGCCCTCCAGTCTGGACCTGGGGAAATTTTCATTCCACCAAGGACCACTGAGCCAAAGAATAAAATCATGGGTCTCTTAAGTAGAGAGCAAATTAATTTTTTTTAAAAAGAAACATCTATGTAATGGATAGAGCATTATACCTCTATTCACAAGCTCTGGGCTTGAGTCCTAATTCCAGTGATCACTATCTATATGACAATATCTAAGTTAATTCTGCTCACATCACAGGTAAGTCTTGGGTTTAGAGAGATTAGTGATGACCTCCCCACAGTCTTAGAGAAATACTCTAAACACCAAATCAAATCAAACAATGCAGACAAAGCTTCTGAACCCACCCAGTGCTGTAGATCTATAAAATATCAGCTTTTAGAATTAAAAAAAAAATAATGCAGTGGGGAAAAAATAATTTTTTAATTTAATTTTATTTTTTTTCAGTGTTCCAAAATTCATTGCTTATGCACCTCACCCAGTGCACCATGCAAAAGGTGCCCTCTATAATACTCACCACCAGGCTCTCCCAGCCCCCCAGCCCCTTCCCCTCCAAAACCCTCAGTTTGTTTCTCAGAGTCCATAGTCTCTTATGGTTTATCTCCCCCTCTGATTTCCCCCAGCTCACTTCTCCTCTCCATCTCTCAAAGTCCTCCATGTTATTCCTTATGCTCCACAAGTAAGTGAAACCACACGATAACTGATGAAAAACAAAATAGACCAAAGACCCATGTAATGGTTTTAAGCCAAGGAATCCTGATTCAGTCCTAGAGCACAGTATGTTTTATTAAACACACAAATTATCGTCAAGTGATTCCTAACAGCAAGTGGTTCAAAATCAAATCAAATTCTATGAATCATGAGCAAAAGTAAACATTTAAAGTTTCTATTCTAGGAATTAATAAGAAGCTAAGCTGGGGCGTTCATCCTAAATGCATTTTCCAGACAACTAAAGCATTAAGCAGTTGGTGTGAAAACTTCCAACCTTCACTAGTTTTTATAGAAATGTTTTGGAAGTAAGTATTTTGAGAAAGGGAATGCACAATCAGGAAGGTGCCCACAGCCCTGACATACATCTCGATGGACTATCATAAAGCAGGCACTGATGCACCCACCACTGCAAACATCCCAGGAGATCACTCTTGCTACCTTCCCAGGCCCACCTCTCTCCCTGAAATGTGGTGGCTAACATGACTATCACAGCAACCACTTCTTCCCTTTAAAGTTGCAAACTCTAGTCAGGCCTTTCCCATTTATTATGTTGTGGACGTCTTTTCATGCTAATAAATCATCACTCTATTTAATGACTATTTTTAAAAGAGGCACCTGAATATATTTTTTTAACTGCTCAGATTTTAAATGCCCATGTGTCATCCATATTAATGTGATTATTTCCCTGTGCAGGGACCTGTGATGGCCCCAGGTGCCAGTCATTTAGATAAGCAAGGCCATCCCCCCCCCCCGCCCCCCCAGTGAAATGGCCTTAGACCTCTGAATTACTCCAGCTTTGTTCCTCTGTGTCCTCGGTTTGTAGGAGTCTTTCACCACATAGTGTTTTTACAAACCTACTTCACTTCTAGGGCCTCTCCGTTTATCAAAATAGGGCCCCCACAGCTGATTCTCCTTGGTTAATATCCTGGACAAAAGAATGAATACACAAAACCAAGTCTTCTTTCCAGCCTACAGGGAAAAATTACCAGAGTTTAAGGATACACATTTCTAAACCCCAAAATTTTACATTCGGGAGGTCGTAAGATGAGGCCTCCAAGTCTCCAAATGCCCCAGGTAGTTCTGTTGGTGCTGGGCCCACAGATCAGGGTTCGGTAGCCACTGCTCTCTCTAGAGTTAACGAGCCTGTCTCCCAGGCACGAGCTGGGAATCCACCCTAACTTGGCATTCCTTCAACACACATGTGCAATGCATAGGTAGACACACCACGCGCACCCCAACACATGTACAAGCATGCACGCACTAAAAGAACTCCGCAACAATCCAGGAACAATCAAAGAATGAATGAGGTTGATTCTACTTCTAGTTTTTACCCATGTTGGAATTTACTTTAGCTGAAAAATCGTGTATTTTCCTAAAATCTAATGGATGACATTTAAAATTCATGTTTCCTTAGTTCATTATTATTTTTTTTTTCTGTCTTGAAAGATCTCTAGAGAGTAGGAGGAACTTGAGGAAGGGAGAGGAAGGGAGAAAGGAAAAGGAAGATTAGAAAACAATGCAGGAGGGGCGCCTGGGTGGCTCGGTGGGTTAACGTCTCTGCCTTTAGCTCGGGTCATTACCCCAGGGTCCTGGGATCGAGCCCCGCATCGGGCTCTCTGCTCAGCAGGGAGCCTGCTTCCTCCTCTCTCTCTGCCTGCCTCTCTGCCTACTTGGGATCTCTGTCAAATAAATAAAATCTTAAAAAAAGAAAGAAAGAAAGAAAGAAAACAATGCTGGAAATCTCAACAGAACCACATGCTACAAATGAAAATAAGTTCCCAGCCCTTGTAAGCAGCTGTCAATGAACGGACAGTGACATAAGTAAGTCACTTATTTAATAATCAAACACCTATGGGAAATGTATAATTCCAAGCACTGTGCAGGGTGCTGAGGAGAAGATGAACAAAGCAGACACAGTCCTTGCCTCCAAGCAGCCAAAAATCCGATGTGGGTAAGTCACACTTGAACACAGGAAGCAACGGTCACAGTGTGCTTTGCTCTTCTTCTAAGTTCCCGGGACTGAAAGTTTGGTTCTCAGTGCACGAATGTCCAATGGGTAATGATCAAGGAGCATGTCTTTAGAGGACTATGAGGAAAGGAACTGTAAACCATGTCAAACTGAAAACAGAATACATGAACTAGAACAGGTTAACCTGGAGAGAAAAAAAAAAAAATGAGCCAAGGAGAGGTTGGACAGCCATTTTCAAATATTTGAAGGAAAAACCTGTAAAAGCAGGAATGGATGCACTTAGTTCCTCCCCAATAGGTAGAACCAAGATGGGTGAGATGAAAGCAGCAAGGAGACTGAACAGAGCCCACCCCCCCAAAATTACTTTCTAACAACTTTAGCAGGTCGGTAATGAAATAGCTTCTTTGAAGTGTTATAAAGTCCTAATTAATGAAGTGTTAAATGAAGCTGGGAGGCCCTCTGTCCGAGGAAAGTTCTTGCACTTAAGCGGAAAATGAAGCTCAAATTTTCCGTCTATATCTAAGGCTCTGTGATGCCACAAAATTAAGAGAACAACTATTGTCACTTATAAAAAAAGTTTGGTCCCAAATGTTTTGAATTTAACAAAGAATAACCCTTCTACTCTGCTTAATCTTCATCAAACCTTTTGAGTAAGAACACAGATATGAGTTTTCTAGAACACGGTGGGTATACTTACAGAAGTTGTAAACTCACAGACCATGGGCTGAATTCTGGCTTGCAGATGGATTTTGTTTAGCCGATACAGGGTTTTACAGCTGGGATGTGAATTTCCCTTAGGCAGTATGTTGTGTTTTGCTACAAAACCCACTCTTCCTATTAGTCTCCATCTGTGCTCCCTCCACACACACTTTACCCTCCTCCTTGCCGGTGACAGCACCTGACTCTGTAATCTTGACTTAGACTGAGATGACTGGGAACGGAAAGATCAAAAATGTATACGTGAACCATATCCTCACTTTGGTAGAAGAAGCGGTTGTCTCTTGGAGATTCTAATATGTCAGTTGACTTCTCAAACGACTGAAAACGAGATTGGCGCATTCCAGGATGTGCCTGGGAAATCCTGCTTCAGAAGAAGAGCCCAGGTAACCCACGGCAAATTTCCGAGTGGAAGAGAGACCAGAAGGAAAAGATTGCCATTGGGTCACAGAGGTAACAAGAAATTCAGTAAGAAAGTATGTCACGAATGTATCTCAACTTCACTTTAAAACCTCATTAGCCTTAAGCCCTAACATGCAGAAGTTAGGGTTACCACCTAAAGAGTTTGCCTGGCTTCTGCGTATTTTGTTAGTATCTCATTTGAGTTAGCATTTCCCAGGATCTTTAATTTTTATTTTTCTCCAGGTGAAATTCACATGACATAAAATTAATCACTTTGAAGCATATGCTTGAGTGGCATTTACTACATTCATAATGCTGCACACCACCACCTCCGTTTAATTCCAAAACATTTTCATCACTCCGAAGGGAAATCCCATATCCATCAAGTAGTCACCCTATCTCCCTCTGCACAGGCCCTCGCAACCACTAATCTGCTGTCTCTTTGGATGCACCTCTTCTGGATATGTTCTAGAAAAGGAACGACACAGCATTTGACCTCACTGAACCTAATGTTTTCAGAGTCCGTCCATCCGGTGGCAGGTATCAAAACTTCGTTCCTAATAGCTGACTGATATCCCATGGCATGAATATACCACATTTTTCTTACTCGGATCGTCAGCTGAGGAACATTTGTGTTGTTCCTATCTTTTGGCAACTGTGAGGAGGGCTGGCATAAGCATTTGTGTATCGGTTGTTTGGAACTTGTTTTCAGTTTGGAAGATACACACCTAGGGAGTGGAATTGGTAGGCTGTGGGGTAATTCTATGTTTAGTTTTTGGAGACAGTTCTGAGGTACGGTTTTCCGCAGTGTTATAACCATTTTACTTTACCTCCAGTCATGCACACAGACTGAACACTTCTCCATAGCCTCACCAGCATTTGCTGTTTCCTGGTATTTTATTTTTAGATATTGCAGTGAGGGTGAAGTAGGATTTCAATGTGTTTTTGATCCACATTTATCTAATGACTAATGATGTTATGCATCTTTTCATGTGCTTGTTGTCTATTTGTGTTTATTTTTGGAGAAAAGTCTATTTAAGTCCTTTGCCTGCATTCTTAAATTATTTTGTCTTTTCATTGTTGTGTGATTTCTTTACATATTCTAGACACTAGGTGGTTATCAGACATAATTTTCAAGTATGTTCTTCCATTCTGTAATTCATTGTACTTTCTTTCTTTTTTCTTTTTTTAAAAGATTTTATTTATTTATTTGACAGACAGAGATCACAAGCATGCAGAGAGGCAGTCAGAGAGAGGAGGAAGCAGGCTCCCTGCTGAGCAGAGAGCCCAATGCAGGGCTCGATCCCAGGACCCTGAGATCATGACCTAAGCTGAAGGCAGAGGCTTTAACCCACTGAGCCACCCAGGCGCCCCTCATTGTACTTTCTTGACAGTGTCCTTTGATGCACTAAAGTTCTTAACTTTAATGAAGTTCAATATCTATTTTTTGTTGTTGTTTGTGCTTTGATGTCATATCTATTAATCCATTGCCAAATCAAAGGTCTTAAAGATTTACTCCAGGTTTTCTTCTAAGATCTTTATAGTTTTTCATCCTTACATTTATGTTTTGTTAAAAAAAAAGTTTTAATTTTTTTTATATGGTGTGAGGTAAGGATCTGATTTATTTCATTTGTGCATACATACCCAGTTGTCACAGCACCATTCAACAGCATCATGATCATTCAAGGGAGGAATAGATAATCTTTTTTTAAAGATTTTTTTAATATTTTTTAAAAAAGGATTATCTTTTCCTCCCTTGAATGATCATGATATCCCTGTCAAAAATCACTTGATCATAATTGTATGGATTTATATCTGACTCTGAACTCTATTCCATTGATCTATATGACTATTCTTATGTTAGTACCATAATGTAGTTATGATATCTTGTAGTATGTGTTGAAATAAGCTACTATGAGTATAACCATCTTCTTCATGGCCTTGGAGGAGGCAACAATTTCTTCGATATGACACCAAAAACAAAACGAGCAATACCACAATCAAAATTAGATACACTGGAGAACATCAAAATTAAAAACTTTAGTGCTTCAAAGGACACTATCAAGAAAGGACAAAGAATGAGAGGAAGTCTCTAAATCATGTATCTCGTTCTTGTATCTAGAACATAAAAAGAAATATTATAACTCAATAATAAAAAGACGCACAATCCAATTTTAAAATTGGCAAAGTATCTAAACAGACATTTTTCTAAAGAAGATATAAAAATGGCCAGTAAGCACCAGAAAAAGATGCTCAACATGAACCATCAGGGAAATGCACATTAAAACCACAGGATATATGGTTTCAAACACAATAAGCCTGCTATAGTAAAAATGAACAATCATAAAAAATGTTAGCAAGGACATGAAGAAAATGGAATCGTCATACACTGTTAGTGAGAATGTAAAATGCTGGAGCTGCTGTGGGAAATAGCCTGGTAATTCTTCAAATGGTTAAACATTGAATGAGTATATGATCTAGCAATTCAACTCCTAGGTATACACCCAAGAGAAGTGAAAATACCCAAGAACTTTTCATGAATGTTCATAGTGGCATTATTCATAAGAGCCAAAAGGTAGAGACAACCCAAATATCCATCAACTGATGAACAGATAATTACAAAGGTAGTATATCCACTTAATGAACTATTTGGCAATAAAAAAAAAATGAAACATCGATGCATGTTAAAACATGTATGAACCTTGAAAACATATGCTAAATGCAAAAATCAATCACGAAGAACTATGTACTGTATGATTTCCATTTATATGAAATGTCTAGAATTGGCAAATCTAGACAATAGAAAGATTATTGGCTGCCTAAGCATAGGGGTATAGATAGGGAATTTGAGAAGTGATGGTTAATGGGAGAAGGTTCTCTTTATGGATTAATAAAAAAAATGTTCTAAAATTGTGGTGATGGATATCCAAATCTATGAATATACTAAAAGCCATTGAACTATAAGCTTTGAATGGGTGAATTATATGGAATGTGCATTTTGACTCAAAGTATTTACATAAAAGTAGTAGTTTCCAGCGAATTTTTTGTAATATACAACAAACATTCTAAAACTTATATGGAGTGGCAAAACAGTTATAACAGCTAAGAAAAATTAAAGAAGTTTAAAATGGTAGGAATCAATATACTTGATGTTAAAATTTAATTTATAAGCATAGTAGTCATTACAGTGAGGTACTGGCAGAGGAACAGACATACAGATCAATGAAGTGCAATAGAGAACCCAGAAATAGACCAACACAAATGCATCTAGTTGATTTTTGACAAAGATGCAAAAGTAATTCAATGGAATACAGATGGTCTTTTCAACAAATGATCCTGGAAAAATTGGACGTCCACAGGCAAAAGGAAAGATTTTCATACTCCATCCAAATATCAATTCGAAATAGAATGTAAAATTCTAAAACTTTTAGAATACACAGGAGAACGTCAAGGATGTAGGATTAGGTGAGGACTTATTAGACATGACACCAAAAGGACAATTCATGAAAGAAAAAAAATTAAAATTGGAATTCATCACAACTAAAAACTTTAGCACAGTGAAAGGATGAAAATGCAAGCTACAGCTAGGTAGAACATATTTTCCAATTATGTATCGAACAAAAGGTTTATACCTAGAAAAGATAGAGAACCCTCAAAACTCAACAATAAAAAACAATTCAGTTTTAAAAAGTGGGCAAAAGAATAGACACTTGACCAAAGAGGAAATATGGGTGGCAAACACTCATATGAAAAGATGGTTAGTATCATTAGCTATTAAGGAAATGCAAATTAAAACACAACTAGATACAACTACATATCTATGAGAATAGTTGAAATTTTAAAATAGTTGTAATACCAAATGGGAGGACATGAGAAACCATCTCTTAAGCACTACTGGTGGGAACCTAAAATGGTATAGAGACTCTAGAAAATAATTCGGTAGTTTCTGACAAAATGAAACATGTACTGACCATATGACCCAGCCATCATAATCTTGAGCATTTATACTACAGAAATGAAAGCTTACATCCACACAAAATCCTGCATGTAGAGTTCCTTAGCAGTTTTATTCATAACAGCCTTATACTGGGAAAAAACTCAAATGCAGTTTAATGAGTAAATGGTAGAACAAACTCTGCTATATCCATGTAAGAATGTTTAATAATAAAAAGGAATCAACCACAGATGTGTTCAACAACATAAATGAACTTCGAAGACACTTAAACTTAGTGAAAAAGGTCTGTCTTCAAAGACGGCATGCTGTATGATTCTGTTTATGTAACACTCACAAAAACGACAAAGCTACAGAGACGGCTATCAGATTCGTGCTTGCTAGGACATAGGGACAGACTGGGGGCTGGGGAGAGGAAGGGGCAGGTGTGTGTAACAAAGAGGTAAAACAAGGAATTTCCTTCATCTGCATGGAAGAGTTCTGTGTCTAGACGGTACTGGTAGTTACATGAATATACACATGGGACAAAACTGCATGGAACTACACACAAACGAATGAAAGTTTTAAAATAGGGAAAACTGAATAAAGTCTAGAGTCTAATTAACAATAATGTATTAGTATCAATTTCCTGATTTTTAATATTGTACTACATCTTTATAAGAGATTGTCAGTGGGGAAAGTTAGATGAAAGGGACACAGGATTCTACTACTTTTTGCAAGTCTATTTTTTGTCAGTCTATAATTATTTTTAAAATAAAAAGTTAGAAAAGAGAAGTTACAATTCAAAATTTATAAATACTTTATTTATATACAATTAGAGTGAATAAAAAATTTTGTAATGAAGCTCATATTGAGAAAAAATATATCATGGAGATATATATTTTCTTTGCTGCCCACTTTTTCATATTGACCTGTTATCTGATTCCATTTCTTTTTTTATTTCTAAGAACAAAGATTTCAGAAGTGTTTCGAGACTTGGGAAAACTAGTATATAAATCATCCCAAATGACTAACAATCATGTTAAACTTTTTGTATGTGATTTACCTGCACTTTGTTCAAAACCTATTGGAAAGCTTCAATTAAAGAATTAGTGAATGAAGCACAAAAAAAACCATTATTTTTTTATTTTTTATATTTTTTTATATAATTGCACTTATTGAAAACAACATTTCAAAATGACAGAAGTTAAAATTTATCTCTGTGTAATCTTCAAAGAAGCAAAACAAATTAAGCAATGAGAATTCTACTGGAGTGTAAGATTTAATTTGAAATTTTGTAATATACTTTGGAATAACTTGACTTGTGGCAAATCTCTGACGGAGCTCCTATTTTAATTGTGTAAGTTTATATTCTATGTTAGAATCAAATAAAGAAAGCCTACATTTTTCAACATCAGGTTCTGGCAAAATAACTGGAAGAAGCATAAATACAGATAATTTAGTTGGTTATATGTTAAATAAAATTAATTATTAAACAAAGACGCACAGAACAGAAGAAGACAGTGCCTATGAAAATGTTTGGGTTGAAATACATGTTCATTTCAACACAAAAAAATTATAACTGGAAATGCTTATATTTAGCAAACTTTCAATTTTCTTATAGAAAAAATATTATTTTCAATTAAAAACATGGCCTACAGAATAGAGACAATGAAAATATCAAAAATTTCCAAGTTATTAACTATAAGGTGCTACTTTGTAGAAGACTTCAGGCTATTTAAAAATAATAATGTGCTCAGATTGAAAGATACATTCTTTAGGGAAAATATTAAGGGTATAGCATTAGAAACATGTGACTAAGAAGCTGGTTATACAGTATATGCTAAAATACCACGAATAATTATTTTGCATGTTATTTTAGTACTCCCATAATCAACACACATTTTTCAAAAACTGAAATTTGTAATAACTGATATGTGTTATTTTTAGTTTTAGAAGAAAGTTTGTGTTTGGAAGCTGTTTTTAATAGAAATGTTAACATCTACTTAGCCAAGTCATATAAATAGTTCAAAAATATATAATTTTTATTATTTTTTGATCATTGGAATCTCAAATGCATCTCAACTTTGACAATAAATTTTATGGCCACCCTCATAAACGTGTTCTTTTCCAGAGAACTTACCAGCAATTCAGGAGCTTAGAACTGTCACATACCTAACTTCATGAACATTCTCTTGAGGTCTACCTAACATACGGAGAAAAACAGGGCAGGGTCAGTTCTGCAAAGGAGCAGGGCGGAGTCTTTGCTCGGGACATGACTCTCAGAGTCAATTTTGGTGACCACAGAAATGAAATGAAGGAAAGGAAAGGAAAGCCAAACATTTGGAGTCAAATGACTTGGATTCTTTCCTGACGGGAACGGTTTCCAGCCCGTGACCACAGGTGGATCACTGAGTTTTTCTGAGCTTCAGTTTCTCCATGTACGAAACGGGGATGGTACCAACAGCTTGTGAGCCAGGAGTGCCAGCAAAGGGTACGTGTGAAAGTGCCTGGGAAAGCAGGATGTCCAGGCAACCTCTGACTTAAGACAGTCCGCAGAAGCAGGGAACAGACCTTCAAGAATCAAACAGGGAAGAGGTAAGAGCTCTTGGAATAGCCTATGGCTGCCCAAGAGGGTTCGACAAAAAATGGAGGGAGTGGGCAGGGAGACCGTCTTGGATTGAGTCAATCCTTCCAACTAGACCTTTGTTTTGGTAGTCTGCTAGTTGTCTTGTGCTAAGCCAAGAGACTTCCGTATCCATTCATGCCTGTTTTCCTTGTCTACCTGTTCATCTCCCACGGCTCAGCTGCCCCTCATCCCTAGTTATAAACTACAGAACTCCATGCCACCACCGCATTACAAAAATGCTCATGTGACAATGTGCTCTTTCTCCCTGCTCCAGGACATCTCTCCACCCTACAGTGGCTGATACGGGCAGAACCCAGCAGGATGGACCCTCCACCATAATGCAGATCAGATGCTGACTGGCTTGGCCATATTCTGGCGAAAGAGCCCTTCTAGAAGGGTGTCTTGTGTCCCAGACTGCTGCAGTCTTTTCTGTGAGATTCGTAACTTGAGCTTTGTTTGTTCCCAAGGATTAAATCACAGAGGCATGATGTTAAATCTTCCCAAGTTAAATAGAACAATGTTTCAGGGTTGATGTACTTTGGTTTCAAAGTTTTGGGATTTACGGTTGGTTACATTTGCTGGGAGCCTTCTACTCTTACTTTTCAATCCTACCTAACCTCCTATCACTACCCGCACCCCCAGCAGCCTGCTTCTCTGAGGTCTCAAACCAGCTTCCCTTCCTTAGGCCCTGCCCGTCTTTTGTGATTTTCTCAGAAGTTGGGGCCCTTCTGACATTGGCATTCAACCAAAGCTCTTTTTAGAACAGATTTCCACAAAAACCTGTTAAAGATTCATACAAACAAAAACAAGCAGGGGAACAAATAAAATATCAGCACCTACAGTGGCTTGAACATTGCCTAAGTCAGAATAAAACGGTGGAGAATCTCCCCGCCTTTATTTATAAATCCAGAGTTGGAAAGAATTCAGCAGAACACCCGAAACCATGCATCTTGAAGTCCAACCGACTCAGTTCAAATTTGTCCTAATTTCTACTGATTTGTGAGACGTTGCACAAGTCACTTTTCTCCCCTGGGCTTCAACTTCCTGCCTGTCAAATGAGAATGATAACTATGGCAACTTTGTCACAATGACATAAGGATCAACTGAAAATACATGGAAGGGACCAAACATGGAGCCTGTAGAGAGTAAGTTCTCAAAGCAAGTACTCAATAATTAATATTATAAAGTATTTCATCCACTCAATGAACTATTATAAATCATACAATTCACTGAGGCCCCTGAGAAGGTAAATGACTTGCTTAAGATCATGTATTACAATTCTGAGTTAATAGCAGATGGTAAACTGCCACCAGGCATTCTTTTCACTTAGCATCTACTGCGAGTCTCCTTTGTGCTAGGCACCACCCTAAGTGCTAGGGATGCAAAGATGAATGAGACAAGGTCAGCAGCTTCAGTGAGCTAAGACATTATTTAAAGGACAAGGATCATAAGTGCAAATAATCAAAATTGCATAAAAGTAAAAGAAGTACATAGAAAGAAGAGAAGTAGCTGGAGTAATTCTTTCTCAGATAAAGTGAGTCTTACAGTAAAGTTGGTAAGAGACTTACTTTGGAAGTTTACACAGGCAAAGTGTGAAAAAAAAAAAGGCATTCTAGGAAGAACAAAGCACATGCAAATATATGCAAAGTGCAAGGAGGTCTGCAACTGCCTGGTCCAAATGACAAAGCTTTCTTAGCTTAATTAATTAACTAAACTCCTCGAAGCAGAAAGTACAAGATGGAATTGGAGGCAGCGACCTGCTGAAATGCCCCCGAGCTCATCCTCCCACCTCGATATTCACTCACCGGGGGAAGTGAAACCAAATCAGAACTTGTAGAAAAAACTTCGAGAATCCAATTATCATTAGTAACAGATATTACCTGGGAAGTAGCAAGGATGTTGATCTAGGCTCTCTCTAACAGTAATCTATCCTCAACATCAGTCCAGAAAGAGACACTGCAATTAAAAGTCAAAACAAGCTCAAAGCAGCACTGAAGATTCACTTGCAAAATAGAGCTGAACGTTGGGAGTTGGGGAGTTTGGGTGACATGATCCCTCCCTCCTGCCTCGCTTTCTGTGGCTTTCTGCTTCCCATCCTTGAGGCCTGAGGTCTCAGTGTCACCAGCTCCAACAGTCCCTCTCTCTCATCAAATTGCACAAAGACTACCTGAATACACATATATTGATTCTACCATATCACCATGCATTTTTCCTTCCATAAAACTTATCTAACTCTGGGGGCGCCTGGGTGGCCCAGTGGGTTGAGCCTCTGCCTCTGATTCAGCTCATGATCTCAGGGTCCTGGGATCGAGCCCCGCATCGGGCTCTCTGCTCAGCAGGGAGCCTGCTCCCCACTCTCTCTCTGCCTGCTGCTCTGCCTGCTTGTGATCTCTCTCTCTCTGGGTCAAATAAATAAATAAAATCTTAAAAAAAAACAAAACTTATCCAACTCTGTAATTATATTTTTATGGGTTCAGTTGTTTATTTTGATGTCCCCTACTAGCTTGTGACTTTTGTGAAAGCAGTGACTGTATTAGTCTCATGAGCATTGCTTCCCCAAACATCTGACCCAGTGCCCAGCATACAGAGTATTCAAGATGTATTTGTCGAATGAAGGGGCAGTGTTTTGTAGGAAGGACAGAGCAGGATAGGAGATCTCCATCTCCACAACCTGGTACCAAAGGTGACTCTTAGAGTCATGCATAACTGGGCTTGAATCCTACTTCTTTCAAATATGACCTCTTGGCCCTAGGGCAAAGTGCTTATCTTTCGGGTACCTACCTCAAACTCCTCATTTCTAAAATAAGGGCAGTAATGCTTGTAGAAGGTTTATAGATAGACAAGAGACTATTTAAATCATTTACAATCATCAGGTCTGTACTCAACCATTTCCTTTTAAATCTTCACCTGTCCAAACCTCAATCTTTTTTATTCTTTCCTTTATTCTTTTTAACATCTTAACTTTATTTTATGTTTTTCAGTGTTCCGAGATTCATAATCTTAAGTATCACATTATGTTTTCTAACACGACTGATTTTAGGGGAAGAGAAGGGGTGAGACAAGCATCCCTAAAAGGACAACTGGAGCACAGGGACACAACATGAGACAGTAATTTCACTCAGGACCAGCCCTGGGAATAATCATACTATCCATGTATCTGAAACTTTCCAGGTTTCTCCTAGGGAAAAAGTTGTTATGTGAGGGGGGACAGTTTTCATGGAACCACGGGTGGGTATTGACACCTGGCCATATTGAAACTGATCAAAGAAACCAAACATACGACCCTCCAGTGTCCTTCTTACAACTCAGCTTCCTGCCTTGTTAAACACTACCATTAGTCTTGGACGCTCACTCTGGTTCACCCCAACTTCATCTACTGATTGTAAGAGGACACTCCTTGGTAACTGAGCAGGTGGTACTTGATGCCGAGGATGCATGAAAGGAAATAGTATTTATCCCTGCAGTCACGTCCCCATTAATCATCTGGACAAGACACGGAGATCAGATGCATTTTTCTCTGTTAACAAGCAAAGACAAGGAGGTCCGTGGGGCTATCTGTAACCAGACGAGGTGAGTGAAGCTGTAAGCAACTCACGGTGGGTTGTTTTAACATTCATATGGTGCCCTCACCACACACCTACACACACCCTTGCTGAAAAGTTTTCATTCACTTGTAACACTGCCCACATTGTTCCCACTTGACCGAGTCTGACAATGGCCACTGCTTTCGGAAAGGTTTTCTTCTCTGCTGGAGCCTTCTGTGGTCACCTGTAATGGAGGATGACAAACTACCCTTCCCTCTTCTTCTCCCCTGACCCCAAGCTCTCCTGGCTCCACCCAAAATAAAGTGTTTCCATCACGAGAAATTTTTTTTGAATTAAACAAACAAAAAACAAAACAAAATTGAAAAAAAAAAAAAAGGCACCATGACCACAGAACTGTGACTAATATTGGAATTTAGCAAGAAGTCAGCTCTGGTTTCATGAGGCTACACTAAGACTTTGGGAACATTCTGCTACTAAAGCTTATGATGAATGACTGCAGGAAGAAAGGATTGCTATTTCTTGGGCCCTCTTCTCTTTCAGTGTCAGTTTCATGCCACTGGTAACGGGGAGTGACAGCGAGGCATGCGGCAAATTGTCCCCTTGACTGACAACGATAAGCTACTATCATATCAGTTTTGGCATCAGAAAGCTGCTGGGTTGTGGCTCAATTTGATTCAAAAAGGGTGGGGGGGGCAATCAGGAGAAAATTATAAATCATTCCACTTTGACTATGTTTAGAATGACTCCATCAACTCCCGAAAGGTTAAGCAGTGTACACCTAGTAATAAAAAGAAATTTAATCCTCTGTGTTTGAGCCAATTCACTTTCGGTAATTTTTTCCATATAATTTCAAGCTTTCAGATAAGCTGTAAGGAAGATACAAAGAATTTATGTATCTCTCTTCCAGATTCAACAATAATCACATTTTCTTCCATTTGCAATATCATTTGCTAGCTTGTGTTAGTATGTGTGCCTGTGTGTGTGTGTGTGTGTGTGTGTGTGTGTGTTTGATTTCTTAAACCATTTAAAAGAAACTTGTATAAATCATGCCCATAACCTTAAATACTTTGGCGTGTATTTCTTTCTTTTTTAATAGAGAGCAGAGAAAGAGTGTGCATGCATGCAGGGGCAGAGGGGCAGAGGGAGAGGGAGAGAGAAAATCCTAAGCAGGCTCCTTGCCGAACACAAAACCCAATGCAGGGTTCAATCTCACAACCCTGAGATCACGACCTGAGCTGAAATCAAGAGTCAGACACTCAACCCACTGCACCACACAAGTGCCGTGACTTTGGCATGCATTTCTTAAGAATAAGAACATTTGCTTACTTGACCACAGTTCAATCATCAGAATCAGGGTAGTTTAAGAGTGTTGTATTACTATTATCTAATCCACAGATCATATTTAAACTTTACAGTTGCTTCAATTGTTCCCCCATGCAAAATCCAATCCACTCATTCACTCCATTTAGTTGTCCTGTTTCTTTACTTTCTTTTCATCTGAAAAAGTCCCTCCATTTTTCTCTGTATTTTGTGACCTTAGCACTTCTAAAAGCACAGGCCAATTATTTTATAGATTCTTCCTACATTTGAGTATATCTGTTTTCTATATATGGTTATGTTATGAAAAACGTGTATTATATAATTTTGCCAGAAGAGTTCAGAAGTACCGCTGGAAAAGAGGAGGGAAAAGACTCTGGAGCCCACAGAAAACCAGTGAGCTAGTTCTCACTCCTACAGCCCTAGATGAAAACACTTCCTAACCTAAAGGACACAGATGTGGTCCTCAGTGGGATATTTCTTCTGTGGTAGAGCCAAATTCATCCTGGATGAAAGTTAAAAAGCATGTTTCAAGAGGCTCAAACTGAGTCTAAATAAATGGGTTTCAAAATAAATTCCAACAATATTTAAAAAGAATACAAAAGACATAGCACCCAACATATGAAATTCGGAAATTTTTCATCCAACAAAAAAAGTATCAATATATAAAGAAGTAGAAAAATATGACCCACATCAGGAGAAACAAACAACAAATAGGCCCAGAAATAACATAGACGATGCAATTGGCAGACCAAAGATGTTAAGCAGAGAAATATAAGATATAAGAAAGCCCCCCCAAATTTTTCATAAATAAAAAAATATATTATATATACATATTGTAAATAATATATACAATAGGTTAAAATGTGATAATAAATAAACAATAAAATATAATTAACATTATATTAAACACTATAGAGGAAAAGTTGGTAAGACATTGCAATAGAAACAATCCACAATGAAACAGATTAAAGAGGCTGAACAGAACATCAGTAATCCTGTGGGACAGTAACACACATTCTAACAAATGTGTAACTGGAGGCCAAAGGAAGTTAGGGAAGGAAAAAATATTTGAATAAATGATGACCTACATTTTTCCACATTTGAAGAAAACCATAAACGCACAGATCCAAAATAGTCAACAAACTCCAAGCAGAAGAAACTTAAAGAAATTCTCAGCAAGGCATATCACAGCCAATTTTTTCTAAAGATTTTGTTTATTTATTTGACAGAGAGAGAGAGCATGTACACAAGCAAGGAAGTGGCAGGCAGAGGGACAAGGAGAAGCAGGCCCCACGCAGAGCAGACACTTAACGGACTGAGCCACCCAGGCACCCCTAGAAATGTACTTCTGTATGGTTATTACCCTGATGTGAAGCGATGTAATGTGTTAAACAGGAGATGAATAATACAAACCCCAGACCAATCACTAAAAAATAATACCAAAATATACATATATATTTAACAAATATATATACATATGTATACATACTTATACATATACATATGTATAGTATACATACACATATATACCATAAACTAACAAAGGAAATAAAATGGAATTATAAAAATATTCAATTTGCGCCAAAGAAACAGAAAAACCAAGGATAGAACAACCATTAAAAACAAACAGAAATCTTAGAGTTGAAAAATACAGTAACTAAACTGAAGAATTCAATAAGGAGTTTCAAAAGTAGATTCAGCCACATGGAAAAAAGAATCAGAGACCTAGAAAATAGGACACTGGAAATTAGCCAGTCAGAGGAGTAAGAAGAAAAAAGAATGAAAAAAAAGTAAAGAAAGCCTACATGAAATATGGGACAAAATAAAAGACTCTTCACATTATGGGAATTCCAGGGGAAGAGGAAGGAACAGAATGGATATGTCAAAAAATAATGGCTGAAAACTTTGCAAACCTGGGGAGGGAAATAGGTATCAAAATCTATGAGGCCTAAAGGATCCCAAACAGGCTGAACTTGAACAGGACTATACCAAGACACATTATCATTACAGTGTCAAAAGTTATAGACAGAGGACGAATTGACAGAGCAGCAAGAGAAAAAAGAGAAGTTACATTTAAGGTAACCCTCATGAGACTACAAGCAGATTTCTCAACAGAAACTTTGCAGGCCAGAAGACACTGGAATGACATATTCAAAATATATAAAAGAAAATAACTATCGACCAAGAAATCTAGCCTGAAAAAGCTGTCAGAAACAAAGGAAGGATAAAGGCTTTCCTGAACAAAGGATGAGGGAGTTCATTAACACCAGACCTGCCTTACAATAAATACTACAGGAAGTTCTTTTAGTACAAGTTAAACAGTGCTAATTAACATCATAAAAACATAAAAAGGTAGCATAAATCTCACAGGTAATGGTAAATACATAGCTATAGTTAGATTCTGCTGTAAAATAGTGGTCCATAATTCACTTACAACTCTAGTTTAGAAGTTTTAAAAGTGAATACAGTAGAAGTAACAATAACAACCTATTACTGGGCACACCACATAAAATATGTAAATTATAAAGACAATAAATTAAAATGCGAGAGGGAGGGAAAGTAAAAGTATAACATTTACAAATTTGAGTGAAGTTTTTATTAGTTTAAAATAGGTTGTTATAAAAAATAGAGTGTTGTAAGTTGAAGATATTTTATATTAGCTGCAAGAGAGAATCCTATAATAATTACACAAAAGAACATGATAAAGAAGCCAAAACATACTGCTACCAAAAGACTTCAACACACACACACATGCACACACACACACGACAGCGGGATAAGAAACAAGGAAAAATGGATCTACAAAACAATCAGAAAATACATTTTTAAAATGGCAATAGTAGGGCACCTGGGTGGCTCAGTTGGTTAAGTGTCCCTCTCTTGATTTGAGCTTAGGACATGATCTTGGGGTGGTGAGACTAAGCCCCATGTGGGCTGAGCATGGAGCCTGCTTAAGATCCTCTCTCTCCCTCTCACTCTGCTCCACACCCCCGCACGGATGTGACCTCTCTTTCTCTCTCTCAAAAAAGAAGAAAAGTGGCAATAGTAAGTCCTTACTCATCAATATTACTTCAAATGCAAATAGGATTAAATTATCCAATTAAAAGACACAGACTAGTGGAATGGATTTAAAATTTTAAAAAGATCTAACAATATGCTGTCTTTAAGAGACTCACTTTAACCTACAAGAGACATACACAAACTGAGAGCAAAGAGATGGAAAAGAAAAAACATTTCAAGCAAACGGTAACCAAAAAAGCAGGGGTAGCTATACTTACATCAGATAAAATAGATCTTAACTAAAAATGATAAAAAGAGACAAAAAAGGTGATGATAGTGATGATATAATAAGTGAGTAAAGACATCAAGAGGGGCGCCTGGGTGGCTCACTCAGTGGGTTAAGCCTCTGCCCTTAGCTCAGGTAATGATCTCAGGGTCCTGGGACAGATCCCTGCATTAGGCTCTCTGCTCTGCAGGGAGCCTGCTTCACCCCCCACCCCCCCCCCCGCTGGCCTCTCTGCCTACTTGTGATCTCTGTCTGTCAAATAAACAAAATCTTTTAAAAAAAGACATCAAGAAAATATGACAATTGTAAATATTTGTGTGTCCAACTTAGAAACACCTAAATATATAAAGCAAAAGCTAACAAAGCTAAACAGAGAAATGAGCAGCAGTACAATAAGAACGAACAGCTGGTAAACCCAAAGTAAGCAGGAAGAAGGAAATTTTTTTTAAAAAGCAGAGCAGAAGTCAATGAAATAGAAAACAAGATAAAATAGATACACTAACGAATTAAAAACTTGGTTCTAAAGATCATTGAACTGGATAAACCTCTAGCAAGCTGATAATGAATAACAGAAAGAAGATGTGAATTAAAAATGGCAGGTACAAGAGAAAGGACATCACTATACATTTTATGTATGTTAGAATTTTAATTAGGGAATATTATGAACAATTTTTTAAAAGAAGTCCAGCAACTTGATGAAACAGACAAATTCCTTGAAAGATGCCAGCTACCAAAGGTCAACACAAAACAAGAAGATAACCTGAAAAGTCTACACCTAATAAAGAAATTGAATTCATCATTTTTAAACTTCCCAAAAAGAAAACTCTGAGCACAGATGCCTTCACTAGTATATCATCTAAAACATTTAAATAAGAAAAAATGCAAATTTCAGTCAAACTATTCTAGCAAATGCCACAGAAGGAAATCTTTTCAACTCACTGATGAGACCGCCGTTGCCTTGACACCAAAACCAAAGAAGTTACAGGAAAATAACTGAACAGTATCCTTCTTGAATATACAGGCAAAAAACTTTTAACAAAAATTAAGCAAACTGAGCCCATCCCAGTAATTCAAGGTAGGTTTAACATTTGGAAGTCCATCAGTATAATTCCCCACATTAAGAATCATAAAAAGAAAATATATAAAAATGACCTAATAGATTCATAAAATGGACTGGAAAAAATTAAACACTCATTTATGATTAAAAAAAAAACCCTTTTCAGCATAGGAATAAAGGAGCACTTTCTCAATCTGATAAAGGGCATCCACAAATAACCTACAGTTAATATTATACTTAATGGATAAAGACTGAATGTGTTCCCTCTTAGATAAAGAACAAGAGAAGGATGTGTGTTCTCATTATTACCATTCAGCGTTATGCTCTAAATTATGGCCAGAGCAATAAAGGAAGAATGAATGAATGAATCAATCAATCAATCAATGAGTAGATAAGTAAATGGAATATATATTGAAAAGGAAGAATTCAAACTGTCTTTGTTCACATGAGGACACATTTATCTATGTAAAAAATCCTAAGGAATTTCCAAAAAGGACCCCAGAAATAATGTCAGGTTCATAAGATTATAGTGTACTAGATAAATATTTAACAACTTCTACATATTAGCCACAAATAATCAGAATTAGAATTTTAAGAAATACCATTTACATTAGAATTAGGTATGAAATAAAAAGGAATATATTTAATAAAATATGTATAAGTCATACTCATTGAAAATTACAAAATATTGCTGAGAAAAATTAAAGAAAACAAATGCAGAGCTAAATCATTTTCATTATCAGGGTTTTTTTTTTATCTTTAAGATCACCGTTTTCTCCAAATTGATCTATAGATTCAGTGCATTGCCCCACAAAATCCTAACTATATTTTGTAATGATTTGAAAGCTAATGCTAAAACTCATATGGAAATCCAAGGAATCCAGAATAGACAAACTAATTTTAAATTTAAAAATAAAGTTGAGGGGCACCTGGGTGGCTCAGTGGGTTAAAGCCTCTGCCTTCGGCTCAGGTCATGATCCCAGGGTCCTGGGATCAAGCCCCGTATCGGGCTCTCTGCTCCGTGGGGAGCCTGCTTCCTCCTCTCTCTCTGCCTGCCTCTCTGCCTACTTGTGATCTCTGTCTGTCAAATAAATGAATAAAATCTTAAAAAAAATAATAATAAAGTTGAAAGACTCATGATAATTTCAATACTTAACTCTAAAGCTACATTAAGTAAGATGGCATGGTATTGGCCTAATGCATAAAGATCAATAAAACAGAATGCCCAGAAATAAATCCACACATATGTTGACAACTGGATTTAGCAATGTGCCAAAACAAGTCAACTGGAAAAGGATTTTGTTTTCAACAAATTGCATTGGAATGACTGTACCTTTATATTAAAATAAGTTAAACTTCACCTCATATAATAACTCAGAATAGATCATACACCTAATTAAAAGAGTTAAGAACTCAAAATTTATAGAAGAAAACAGAAAAAACTTATAGAATAAAATAGAAAAAACTGTGAAACTTTGGGTTAGGCAGAGATTTCTTAAACAGGACACAAAAAGCATGAAATATAAAAGAAAAGTTAGTGAATTATACTTCATCAAAATTAGAAAGTGTACTCTTCAAATATATTAAGAAAATAAATGGTAGACCAGTTAAATAGATAGATAGGTGTTTGCAAAATATATACACTTTATAAAGTGCTTGTATTCAGAATCTATAAAGAACTCTTACAATTCAATAATAAGACAAACAATTCATTAAAAAATTGGACAAAAGATTTGAACAGACACTCTATAGTCTTATTAGAGGGTGGCAAATAAGTATATGAAAATATGCCAAACATCACTAGTCATTAAGGAAATGCTAATAAAACCATAATGAGATACCACACCCATTCATTAGATATGGCTAAAATTTAAGATATTGACTATCAAATGTCATGACGAGGGGCAACTGAAACTGAAAGTAGTCTACATCACTAATGAGAATGAGTAACAGGAAAGCAATTTAGAAAATAATTTGAAAGTTTCTTACAAATTTAAGCACACCCTTACCATAAAGCCTAGTAATTCCACATGCAGGCGTTTCCTCAAGAGAAATGTATGTATACATCCACATGAAGACTTGTGTCTGCATGGCGATCTCAGTTTTATTCCCAAAACCAAGACACTGGAAGAAACTCAAATGGCCATCGACTTGGGAATGTATACTCAATGGTGCCGTGATCAAATGGGATCATCCCGTCATCAATAAAAAGGTACAAACTAATGATGCTTTCAGCAATATGGACGAATCTCAAAAAGATAATTCTAAGTTGAAAAAAATCCAGACACAAAAGACCACATACTGTATGATACCATTAGTTTAAAATTTTAGAAAAGGCGAAACTCTAGGAAAGGAAAGGGGGTAAAAAAAACCAGTGATTGTCAGAGATCAGGAGGTGCTAGAAGGCCTGTAACTACAAAGGAGGAACCAGGGAATGATGAAAATATTCTGTAACATCATAGGAGAGGTGGTGAGCTAACTTTCTATATTCGTCAAAACTCACTGAATCACATACTTTAAATCGATGAGCTTTGTTATGGGTAAATTATACCTCAAGAAAGCTAATAAAAATAACTGTCTTTATCCATGAGTAACAGAATTTGTATTTTGTGCATATGTGTGCGTGTGTTTGTATAAAATAGTTGAACTGAACCTCAGAGGTTAAAAAAAAAAAGAAGATATTTGAATCACATTGTCAGATGTTTAGACCTTGCTATAAATTTTAAGAAAAAATTGTTGTTAATTAGAAATATTTGAGGTCATTTAAGCAGTTAAAAATCACAATTCGGAACTTCATCACACAAACAATATTCTAAAATTTGTTTTTAATTATGCTAAATCTGTTTGAGATACTACAAAAATAGAGTGAAGGAGAAAGGAACTAAGATTCTAAGTGAAAACTGTGTATTTAGTTCTTTCAATGTCTTTGCCACCTCATTTAATCTTCCCAAGAACTCCAAAGGTCAGTTGAGCTGTCACTTCAAGGCTATCAAGCAGCTAGAGACATGGAAGTGATTCAAGTTCAAGTCAATTTGACTCCAAGGCTTCCCATCCAGCCCTTATTTTCTATATCCAGGGAGATGGAGTTTTATTACAAGGTCCTAGAGGATCTGACAGATAAATCTACATTTAGAGATTTACAAACGCCCCCAAGTAAAGAGTAGCCTTTTCTACGTTCCATTTTCCAAGCATCATGTTGGTACTTCGGCATATCTCATTTAAGCCTTTTAACAATCCAATGGGTTAAGCATCATTATCATCGCCCTTGTGTAGATGAAAAGAGGTAGGTTCATAAAGAAACAAACTCTGTGTTCTTTCTAAATCAGTCACTGCCTGCTTTCCTAACTGATCCTCGGTAGATTGAGGGTCTGTAATTTTCTATTAGAACCAGCAGACAGCGGTTTCTATGACTATGAGTCAAACACTTAAAAATCCTGTGCATATCCAACATGGTGACTCCTCTGTGCTGAACCCTCCCCTTGTTCCCAGGCTCTGCTGAGCAGCTCTCCTTCACTTACTTCCTGCCGTTACAATCCTCTTTCCTTTCTCCGTGTATTTCTTCCAAGTACACAAAATCAGGAGTCTGCCCAGCCTGTCTCTTGCCAATATTTATTGGAGAGCCGGCTCTTCCTTCTTTCTGTCTTTAATGTTTCCCACTCAACACCAACATTGGCTGATGGTACTATGTCACCGATAGAACTTCCTACCTTTTGGAAACTCTAGGTCTTCTCTTAGGTCCTCGACTCTTGCAGGCTGATGATAGTGGAAATCTATTTTACGCAGTGGTGAAGTCCTAAAATCAGGACATAAGAAAACAATTTGTATAATATCAAATTTTCTCTTAGAAAATTCTTAGAAGAGGATTACACTGCAAGCAAATGGACAACTTTCCAGTACATTCTCAGGGTTATCTTTGAAAAAGAAATCACCACTACCTTGGTTGAGCTGAGGGTGTATTAGTTGTTTCCATTAAGGCACCATTCCACATACAAACACATAACTGTTTATTTAATGACCAGAGTTACTTTTTGTGTGGCAAGACGACCTCACTAAGAACGTTAAATGGGCTTTGTCTTCCATCACATGCTCACCTGAACAGAATGGTAACTGGAATCACCTATAATTACTGTTACCTTTTGGTCTCTGGCTACCTCCCTCTTTTCATTATAAATTTTGGACAGCACTAACGGCTGAGTATGCATAAATTATATGCATTTATAATGCAATGTGCCTACATAGAGAGAGAGAGAGAGAGATAATATTATATAATCCCTGTTAGTGTGCAGCCCTGAGTTTTGGCGTTATGAAAGACCAATATGTTTCTCTTGTCCAAAGGACTGGCGTTCATCATGACACTAGATCACTATCTAAGACTTACCAGCAAACTGTTACTCCTGCCTCACCTTCCCACATTCTAGGACAAGAGAGAGTGATACAACCAGCTCATGGATAAACCCTTGATCTCCATGTGCTGGGACCTGGGGATCTACTATCTCAAGTTCCTCATCCACAAAGCTGAGGCAGTAAGAGATAAATCAGTGATGATTAAATCTGGTTAGATAAAAACACATCTGTCTTAAGGGTATATTAAAGATTTATTCATTTTTTTCCCAAACTTTGGGGTCTTGAAAACATCATCAGGTTTTTCCCAAGTCCTAGTCCTTCTTACTATTTAAATCTTTTTTTTTTTTTCCTTTGAAGACAATTTAATCCATGTGTTTCTGATTGGCTTTCTTTTAAAACATCAGTATATTTTTTTTCCTAAATGGTATATGGTATCCAAGAAGCCTTAAAATATGCTTCCACAGAAGGTTTCTTTTGTTTTGTTTTCCCTTTTCGAAACCTGGAAATTATTCTTTGCCAAATAAAAATTAACTGAGACACCAAGAGGTTTGAGTTCAGGCTGAAATGTCATATCCATGAATTTTGAATAGGTTCTAAACTTGGCACAATCTATTCTGTGTCTGGCACTTACAGCCATTAGTTAGAAAAGATAGTCTCTTGATTAAATGAATTTTGATATCTAAATAAAATGAAAGAGTTGAACAAGCGCAGCTAATGACACAACACTGAATGTCATCACGTGGAAAACGGGAAGATCCAAACTCCTCCTCAGAAGTTTTATATCAGCCATGGGTGTTATTTAAGAAGCTTACAGAACACTTGATTCATTTCCAGAAACCAAATACGAGAATTTCAGAGAATTCAGCTAAGCCATTTGTCAGATACTCATGATCAAAAAATTCCAGAAAATAGAGCTGGGAACTGAAGTTCATTAGATGCAGTCCCATGGTGTTATATAGTATTATGATTCTCACACTGGTTCTATCACCCTGCCTGGTTTCCTGGGAATTCAACAATGAGCTCTATAAGAGCTGTGTGTACAAAGGAAAGACTCTTCGGTTTTCCTCCCTGCAGTCTCAAGCATATTGTACATTGTTATAGGTGTACCTGGCAAACTGGTTGCTTGTGACCACCTTCTCCAACCACTCTTCCCAATAAACAAGACTTGTTGGAACAAAGCAGCATGGAACCAGGAAAGTTCTGAGTCAAGCTAAATCCCTAGGGATGCTTTGTCAATTTCCCATTGCTATAAATATCGCTGAGTCCACCATTTTAATAGCTTCAAAGCCCTTTCTCACATCCAGTAAGTGTAGAAGCCACACCAATAGGCATAAAAATGGATATAGCATTTTCCCAAAAGGCACTCAACAGAGTAGGGCTTTTTTCTGAGAATCCATGACAGGCTGCCCACTCACTGGTTAGTGATAGAAAACCAGCACCTCTCATCAAATTCCAACCTCCTCTGCTTGTTTCCTGGTACAATGCTTACTCCCCATCTTAGGAATAAATCTCCCATTTGGCTACCTGACGTTTCTTCAAATGCACCTTGTGTTTTGTTTTCACTGTTCTACACATGTGCTTCTGCTGTTTATAGAACCCGGACTGCCCTTCCCTGCCTCTCTGCCTATTTAACTCCTACTCATCCTTCAAAGTCCCACTTACATGCTGCATTCTTTACTCCCCAGCCACACATAGCTATATTCAGAATTCGTCACCCTCTATACTCTAACACTACCATTTTAAACACCATTTAGTAGCATCTCATTAGTTTTATAGCTAAGACTTTACAGGTCTACCTACTCCACTAAACTATGAACTTCATCTTTTTTGAATGTCTCATTCATCTAAAACTTCCCAACAACTAGTGCTGAAAAAGCTTTCAATAATATGTGTTTAATTAACACTCAATAGACTTAAGCCAGATATTGGATTATATACAGTAACACCTTAAAAAATATGATTCTTGATCACAAGGAGTTACATTCCACAATACATTACAAAAACATAAACATTGAAGTAATTTGTCACCTAAGACAAGGTTAACAACTTCTTTTGTCAAAGGCCAGATAATGAATATTTTAGGCTTTGCACACTACACACAGTCCTACTTACATGTTCTTTGTTTACATTTATAATTTTTTAAAAATGTAAAAAAATATTCTTAGCTCGTACATTGTACAAAAACAAGCCAAGGACCAGATTTGGCCCAGGGCTGTAGTTTGCCACCCCTGATCTAAAACAGTGCCACCTAATAGAGCATTTTGTGATGATGGAAATGTTCTTTGCACTGCTCAATATGGTAGCCACTAGCTGTATATGGCCATTGAGCTTGCGGAATTATGGCTAGTCAGAGAAACAAAATCTTGTATTTTATCTCATTTTAATTAACTTTAATAGTCAAATGTGGGTACTGGTTTGCCTACATGAGTAGAAAATTTAAAGATTATTCAAACTACCAACCCCTGGGCATTAGTATGACCAGACTATTTTGGAACTGGACCATCAGCAACCAGAAAATCTGTGATAATGGGTCTCTTTGCTCGATATTACACAAGAAACCAGAAAGCCCCCAAAGTTACCTAAGTGCTACAGAAGAAAATCTCCACCTGTGCAAATTAGATCAAGTAAAAGGCTTTCAGAGCTGGTGATTACATGAAGTTGTTTCATTTGGGGGATTCAGAAAGCCAAGGTTAATCCTTGCCATCTAAAAGAATCCTCAAACCTAATAAACTCAAAAGAAATAACTTTATTTTACAAGCTGACAAATCAGTTTCCAATTCCCTCAAGATTTTTAAATGTCCTTACTCCCTCATCATTTGTCCTAATAATTTACTGAGAGCCTAGTCCTTTAAGAATCCACAGGTTCAAGGGACCCATGAGGTCCACGCAGTCTGCCTCCACCTAGCTGAAGTCTTTGCTGATGGTGATAGTAGAATGATGGGTCATGTGATGATAAGCTGAACAAGGAGGGGGTCAGACAAAACAGGAAGGTGTTGATAGGTCATAAGAAAGCAGTGGATTAAGGAATCTGTGGGATCCCCGGTCAAAAACCTGTGGCAGAGAGGTATTAGAGCACGTAAGCTAGAAGTACAGGAAATGGTATATGGAGTGGGTGGATTTTGAAACTGAGACTTTGGAATTGGAGCAGTTACTGGTGATGACAAGGTCTAAGATGGAACTTGGCTGCAGAATGGTGGAAAATAACGTGTTGCTAGAAATGAGGAAGTAAAGGAAAGAGAGGCCAGAGTGTTAGATGGGTCATCTGTTCTACATGCTGAAGTCATGAAAAATGATGATAGAATTAGGGCCAGCAGCCAAAGTTTTCAAGGAACTAAGGAAGGAAGTAGGGTGGCATGAGCCAAGGGTAAACGGTTGATAACAATAATAAGGGGTAGTAGGTGGTATCACCAGGTGCCATCCCACCACGTACCCCCAACTCCATGTCCATGCACCTCTACCTCCTGGGCTAAAGCTAACACTGGAACATGGGATCAGCTTGTGCTGAGACCACTACCAGTTAACAGTCTCTGCCTAATTTGGCTCTTGTGGGTCAAGGCCACTTCCTGTTTTAGCCTTCAAATACAAAAGGGCCAAAGAGAACCTCCCAATTTTTGCCCATCCAAGTCACCTATCCTGAGTACCTTCTGGAGTTGGGCACCTATACCTCTCTCCTTTGGAAAGAGACTCTGGTAAGAACTTAGAATAGTCAGGGCTCTCTAGAAAAGGAGAAAACAGAACCAATAAGGCATGTGTGTGTGTGTGTGTGTGTGTGTGTGTGTGTGTGTGTGGAGAGAGAGAGAGAGAGAGAGAGAGAGAGGTTTATTTCAAGGAACTAGCAAATCCTCAAAATCTGCAGGGTAGGCTGGCAGGCTAAAGGCCAGGAAGGAGTTGATGCTGCAGTTCGAGTCTGAAGACAGTCTTCTGGCAGAGTTTCCTCTTCCTCAGGAGAAGTCAGTCTTTCTCTTAAGGCCTTCAACTGTTTGGATGAGGCCCACACTCATTATAGAGGGCAATCTGCTTTACCAAAGTCTACTGATTTAAATGCTAATCTTATTTTAAAAATATCGTCACAACAACACTGAAGACTGAGAGTCAAAAACTGATATAACTTACAAAGGATTTTAATTTAAATATGTACCTCTTCCTACAAACTGTTTGCTAACTCAGAAGATATCATTCCTTGCCCCCAAGCAAAGCTGGCCAAACCCTTGCATGAGAGTAGTGCTTGCCAATCTCATCTTTTTATGGAGTCACCATTTCTTCTGCTTTCCCTTCTTTCTTTCTCAAGGAAGTTCTACTTTCTCATTACTTGACTTTATCTCCAGCTTTACTTCATGAAAAATAAGTGTGCTTCTCCCTTCACAGCTTACCCTCACTCACCAGGAGACACAGCTAATGTACATATCTCTAAAGAAAAGTCTAGTGACGTGCTTGTGAATTCAGCATCTCCCATGGCTGCCTTTGTTTTTGGAAAGTGTGTGATCTCTTATACATGCAGAAGATGCTAGCTACTCCTAAACTTAAGAGTAGTACTATACGGGGGCACCTGGGTGGCTCAGTTGGTTAAGTGTCTACCTTCGGCTCAGATCACGATCTCAGGGTCCTGGGATTGAGTCCCGTGTCCAGTGCCTGCTCAGCGGGGAATCTGCTTCTCCCTCTCCCTCTGCCCCTCCCCCCTGCTCACCATCTCTCCCTCTCTCAAATAAATAAAACCTTAAAAAAAAGGAGTAATTTATATATTATATCTCATTGACTACAAGCAAGTGATTATTGCTTTGACAGAAGACTATCATAACACGCAGTGCTTGGCATCTGGGGGCATCTTTGATTCTTGTTGTTGGAGATGAGTATGTGAAAACAAATTCCTGGGCAGATCATCTTTGTCTACAGAGCGCATTGTACTTACTGCCTGAGCTACAGTAGATTGATTTATTTAAAAACGAATTTATTATCTGATTCCTCTACTTAATAAAGTACCTCCAAGTGGCACCTTCATGGGACCTAAAGGAAAAAAGGACCATCCCTCTCTATCCTAGAAATCTTCCCATTAATGTTCCTCAGAGGATTCCACATGTGCTGAGTAATTTCTCCTCCTCATTATATAGAAATCTGGAGGCCAACTGACCACCCAAGGAGGCTATCTTATGGCAAAGAGTCAATCTTTGATTGATAGAGCAAGCTCAACATGGGAGTGTAAGGGTAAATAGCATATGTAGGCCACCTGGGAAAAAAAGAAGAAAATGATATCTTTTAGACTCATTGGCTGATATTAAGAGGAAGTTGGAGTGGCCCTGAAAGTATGAGGACACAGTCAAGTTCAAGTGAACCTCAAAAATGTCTGGATGGAGACTGGTCAGGTACACTGGACAAGCAGTCAAATTCTTTTTATCCCACATCCCACAGACAGTCCTAGCTATGAATGAATGTAAATGTCTGTCTTGGCTCTCATCCTGGGAAGGTGTAATTTTGCCAAATCTACCTTACTTTCCTCAGCCTTGTCTTTCCTTCTATTTATCTATCTCTAAAGGGGTAACCTCAGTAAGAACCTCAATAGGCAAATTGGTAATCATGTATTACTTCCAATTTTTTTGTGCTTAAATGGCTCAGTGTCCCCAGGGATTTGAATCCCCATAAGTAAAACTCTTTGGGAATTTCCTACTCAGCTAACCTAGAGCTAGGAAGCACAAAGGAGCCAGAAAGAATGCATTGTGTCCAAGGCAAGGCCAATTACTTTACTGCTAATACCCACATTTACCCAATGCAATTCAACCTAAAGACAAAGTTCTCCCCTTGCCTTTTCCCTTTCTTTTCCTAATCTAAATATACCGAGATAAGAACATTTATTTTATTTTTAATTATGTTCAGTTAGCCACTATATAGCGCATCATTAGTTTTTGATGTACTAATGTTCAATGATTCATTATTTGCATATAACCCCCAGTGTTCATCACAACACATGCCCTTCTTAGTACCTTAGTACCCATCACCCAGTTACCCCATCCCCCCACCTCCCTCCCCTCTGAAACAGAATAGAGACTCCAGAAATGGCCCCTCAACTCTATGGTCACTAATCTTTGACAAATCAGGGAAAAATATCCAATGGAAAAAGACAGTCTCTTTAATAAGTGGTGCTGAGAAAATTAGATAAGAACACTTAAAGCCAGTACTATTTTCTATAAGTCACTCATTAGCAAATGAACATGGCAAAAAAAAAAAAAAGTGATTTGTTTCACTACCATTTAAGGACAGAGGAAAAAAACAATTTCATTGATTCATTTTTTTAAGATTAAATAATTATGAGATTCTGAGTTATATTAGGATTGGAAGAGAGTTTCTTAATATCGAGGTCTAAGGAATCCTGGAAATCAATGGAAAGAAAGAATTTAGATGGCCTGTGAACTTAAGAAAAAAATGGCATCTTCAGTTTTGTTAACCTCCAACTAAAACCTAGCATTTCCTTCCACTATGGATGCAGACCACAATCCATAGTATTAACAGTACCTGTGATGGCTAAAATTAACAAGTCAGGTAACAACAGATATTGATGAAGAGAAAGGGGAACCCTCCTACACTGTTGGTGGAAATGCAGATTGGTGTAGCTGCTCTGGAAAACAGTACAGAGGTTCCTCAGAAAGGTAAAAATAGAGCCACCCTATGATCTGCAACTGCACTACGGCATATTTATCCAAAGGAAACAAACATAGTGATTCAAAGGGGCACCTGCATCCCAATGTTTATAGCAGCAACGTCCACAACAGCCAAAATATGGAAAGAGCCCAGATGTCCATTGACAGATGAATAGATAAAGAAGAAGTGGTATATATCTGCAATGGAATATTACTCAGCGATCAAAAAGAATGAAATCTTGTTATTTGCAATGATGTGGATGGCACTGGAAGATACTATGCTAAGCAAAATAGACCAATCAAAGAAAGATGAATACCATATGATTTCACTTATATGTAGAATTTAGGAAACAGAACAGATGAACATAAGGGAAGGGAAGGAAAAACAAAGTAAGATAAAAACAGAAAAGAAGGCAAACCATAAAAGACTCTTAACTTGGGCACCTGGGTGGCTCAGTGGGTTAAAGCCTCTGCCTTCGGCTCAGGTCAGGATCCCGGGGTCCTGGGATCGAGCCCCGCATCCGGCTCCCTGCTCAGCGGGGAGCCTGCTTCCCCCTCTCTCTCTGCCTGCCTCTCTGCCTACTTGTGATCTCTGTCAAGTAAATAAATAAAATCTTAAAAAAAAAAGAAAAAGACTCTTAACTCTAGGAAACAAACTGAGGGTTGCTGGAGGAGAGGTGGGTGGGGGGATGGGGTTCCTGGGTGATGCGCGTTAAGGAGGACACTTGATGTAATGAGTACTGGCTGTTGTATGTAACTGATGAATCACTAAATTCTACCCTTGAAACTAATAATACACTGTATGTTAAAAATAAATTTTAAAAATATTAACTGTGGCACACATTTCATACCATATTGCATTTGTAAATATTTCAAAATATTAATACTCATCACTATTTCAAATTTTCAGTAATTATTAAACTCACATTTGATTGGGTTTTTAAAGTATTAATAAAGTATACATATTTCTGTATCAAAATTCTTATTAATTTTACAACTATGTTGAATTATAATTAGTTTGCTTTGTAATCATGTGTTATGTATTCAAAAACATGAAAAGAAAGTGCCCATCCATACTGTTCAAAATTTTTTGCCAGAGGCTTAAGACCATTTAAATACTCTTCAGAGAAGTATTTTAGAAACTACTATCCCTCCCACTGTAGCACAATTAACATGTTTCTGTTTCTTTCAACCCTCTGGTTCTCTCCATAAAGAACACCTACTCTACTAGGGTGCAACTTTTCCATTCTGTTCTCTACCTACATTTGATCAAGTTACTAAGTTACAACTCTGTTTTTGGTATTAATCTTATATTTAGATTTACCAGGTATTTTCTAGTTCCTGGGTTTTTTTTTTTTTTTAAGATTTTATTTATTTATTTATTTATTTGTTAAAGATTTTATTTATTTATTTGACAGACTGAGATCACAAGTAGGCAGAGAGGCAGGCAGAGAGAGAGAGGGGGAAGCAGGCTCCCTGCTGAGCAGAGAACCTGATGCGGGGCTCGATCCCAGGACCCTGAGATCATGACCTGAGCCGAATGCAGACATTTAACTGACTGAGCCAGCCAGGCATCCCTAGTTCCTGAGTTCTTTATTTTGGTTCATCTTCTTTTTGGACAGATGTAATTGTGGAGTCGATCGTCAAGAAATGTCCAAGTGTGTTGATTTCATGTGCACAATTCCCTGTTTTCCTGTTCTGAAATATTTGCAACAAGTGGAATTTGTCCTCAAATAGATTATGACCTTATAGGGGCCTCGGATGGGGGACTGAGCACACAAAGGCTAACAGACAAGTGTGCCGTGCTGAGCACAGGGATTGCTGGCAGAGGAGGGGGGGGGTAGGGAAGACAGACTGACGACGAACTGAGCCAAGCCTTGAGAAGGGGGCGAGAGGAAGATCATCAGAGAAGAGGGAAAGGACACCTCGGGCAGGAGAGTAAGTGGCAGCAAAGACCAAGGATAAGGACACATTTGGCATGGGGGAGAGACAGATAAACAATCTAGAATGTGCTTGCTGGGGAGTCTATGGGTCAGAAAACTGACACACATCACCTGACAGTTTCACACCATTTCTAGGCTCCAGAGGGAAATTGGCTCTTATCTCCTGAGCGATAAATCAAATGGCCGCTACTTAAATCCCTACACCCTTGACTTCTGTGGAGCACATGGACATTCCTAAACACCTTCCTTTTTGAAATTCTGTCCTCTCTGGGCCTACCGGTCCTGAGTCCCTCTGGCCTTCCTGTCTGCACCAGCCCGTTCATCCAGGCGATCCTTGACGATGGTGCACCCATGGTCTGTCACGGCCTCTGTTCTCTTCTCCTGCCACCATGGTTCCCTGGAAAGTTCATCCATCCACGCACCCCATCAGCGACTCCCCAAAGGCCCATGACCCCTAGATAAATAGGTATCATGTAGGCTGACTCTCCTCTAGGTCCCAAATCCCTACGGATGGGACATCTCCTCCTGGGTATCACAGAGGCTCCTCACACTTAGCGTATCCAAGACTAATGACTTCCTTTCCCCAACCTGCTCTTCTTGTGTTCTTTATCTCAGCATGATTCAGAAGTTGAGGAAGAAAAAAAAAAGCAAAAGAATAGGGAAGAGACAAGGAAGGGAGCACTAAGTCCTACAGAGCTCTTGGATGTCATATCTTTCTCATTTTGCATCCCGAACATGAAACTTTAGGTCTGGCTCTCTTTCCTTCTCACCTGTATTCCTGCACCAGTCTCCTGATCGTATCTGGGCCTCTTCTCTTGACTTGCCTTATTCTATCCTCTAGAGTCGGTCACAAAGATTTGGTAAAACGCGAATTTGAGCATTGATCTCAGCATAAACATTCTTACCCTCATGGCTCACCAGCCCAAATTTATTTTCAGTACCCCCATCCTTGCACACCCCCTTCCAGACATAAGCATTTTTTTTTATAAAATCCAACGAAACTTTGATCTCCCAAGCACACTCCGATCTGGGATCTCGGACTTTTCCCATGCCTCACCTGCTCTATAAGGATCTATCTTACGTCTTTCCGTCTGGCCATCAGCCGCTGGTCCAGGAGGGCTCAGCTTAGTCACTACTTTCTGTAGACAGACTTCCCGCCCTCCAGCCTGCATTAGGGCCATGCTCCCTGGTTCTCCCAGAGACTGGCTATGCCCCACAATCATAGACCTATCAGATTCTTTTGTAATTCTTTGTCTCCAGGCCTGCCTAGCCCTCTAGACTCTAAGCCGAGACTCTGGCTTACAGTGGGTGGGTGCTCTGTGAGTATTTCTTATTTGAAGATGGCCAGCCACATGACGGCATTTTTGGAACTCTTGATGTTGAATCAAGACAACAGGGCAGAGACTTGGAATTAGGACTCTCTCAGAAAATCCAGGTGTGTGGTTATTATAACACAATACTTCTGTGTGATTTATTTGGATTTCAGAACTCGACACTGTCCTTTCCTTCAGGGAGCTCACCTCCTCACCGAAGACGTATTTGTAAGGAACACACAGTGAAATGACCTGAGAACTCTGAATTCTGTGGCCCACTGCCCCTGCAGAGGCCATCCAGGGCGGGCATTCAGGAAACCTCATCTTCCTTTCCCTCTCAGCAGTGAGCCCCGTGTTTCAGGGGACTGTGTCCTGACTGCAAATAAAGTAACGAGGCTCAGCTTTGATAACAGGACCTCTCACGCCTGACCGGGAGGATCTGGGTGACCAGGAGTCTGTCTGGTCCTAGTCACGGCTGCCTTCAGTTCACGTCTTAATTTTGCAAGGGGGACCCTGTGGCTTCCCCTCAGTGTTTCCTCCACGCTCTACAGCCATGCAAAGAGGGAAGCACAAAGCTCGGGCTTGTCCGGCTGTCTCTGAGGCACACCTGATAAGCACATGCCCTGATAAGAAAAATATCCTGAAAAACTCTGGCCTTTGACCATTTTTTTTCTCCTCTCAACATTCAAGGAGCCCCAAAATATACCCACACCTTGCCTCTTACTGCCTTCAACCCTCATTTGTCCACTTCGGTTTCTGGATATTTTTTTTTCCATGTTTGCAGATGAAACGAAGCATTCTGCCAGACGCCCCTGATGGCCCCCTGGTGGTTGTGGGGATCACACAGGCTTCCTCCTCCCCACCCTCCACCAGCTCCTTTTCCTCTTCCCAGCATACCTGGGAGTCCCGGCTCAGAGCCCCATTCTCTACACCTGTGAACTGGAAACAAGCCTCAGGTGACTGTGAGCCAAACGAGGAAGGGCAAAGCACGTCTGAAAACTGAAAATTTAAATATTACCTACATGACAGAATTTGTAGGCCAAGTCCTTCTAAGAAACAGGTCAGCAGGGAAACCGCCTGCTTACTTACGGAACACTAAATTATCACTGGGCAAATAACGCACTAGATAAAAACACAAAGACTTATCAGAGCACCTGTCAGGACAAGCACCGTGTGTGCATCTTGTAACCTGCTGAAAAGAGGGGGGATAGTAAGAGCCTGCCAGAGATGTGCTAGCAGACCAAGCAGTCACCACCCCACCTTCTAAAAAGGGTATGTTGTCTTCTGCAGAGCTGCCATTTTGCTGGGTGGGGTGTGGAGGTTCTCCCAGAGCTGGAGCTGGTCTCCCAGACCACCGAGGGGCTACTGGCTGCTGCTGGTCAATCAGTCAGACCCTCCTCCCCACCCTTCTCCAGACTGTGCCAGTTTTCTCTCTTTATGTTGGTTAAAAAAATGTAAAGGCTCCAGACCCCCCAGTAATTAGCCTGCCCAGACTCTGTCCCCGTGTCTCTGCCCAACCTTGCTCCCCATGTATCCTTGTTAATGGAGATAGGGGACTATCTCTATAGAAAGAACAATGGCAATGACCCAATGGCACAAAGAGACGGGCAACAAATCCTTCCAGTTCAACCCACTAAACAGACCTCCAAATCTGCATTTGGGGGACAAGGACAAAACCCGTATATTGTTTTCTGGGTTCTGCTGAGGTGCTGTGGCATTGTACATTATCTTAATGCATTTCTGAAGTTGTGTCTGTTTTTAGGCCCAGATGGGAGGAGCTAGATGATCCTTGTGCAAAGCATCTTCAACAATGAACCAGTACAGTTTCCTTTCCTGGTACCAATTTCAGCCCAGCAGACGGCTTGCTTTTTCCATCCAGGCCTTCCAGGAAAGTTTCCAGGTGATGTACTGGAACAGAGCACATCCGTCCTCCCCATCGCCCACAGCTTTAGCCAGCTTCACTACAGGTCTTCAAAATGCCCAAAGAAGCTTGGATAGTTGTTTGAATTCAATAAGCTCTTCACACATGTTAATGGGGTTTTTCCAGCAGTCTGAGCGCCATTATGAAATCCGTCTTCTTCTTCTCCCCACCCCCAGGCCCCACTGCAAGCAGCACATGAAAAGCTCACCACATCCCTCCATGTGCATGGGCCTCCAGTCACTGCCCATCCTCTTGGCCCTCCAACAGGTATAGAATGGTGTTGTGCCATACAAAGCCACCCAAGGTGTTTTCCAACATACTTGTGCAAATACGTCCCAATACTCTCTACTTGGCAAAGTTTAGACCCAAAGGTGGTTCGAAGAATGTGTCTTCTCTGAAAGCAGTAACATTTAGTATGTTGCAGCTCATTTTTCCATTCCAAATTTCCATACCAAACATACACACGAAACACTCATGTAATCGTTCCCTTTTTCCATCCCCAAACCAAGTAAAGTCCTGATAATTTTGAAGAAGAGGGTGGGGGAAGAGGGCCTCTGGTTTTGCTCTGTGTTAGACCCTCTGAGTTCAACTATAGCAGGTCCTGGTAAGTATTCTTGTTTGCATTCTCTTGTCTCTCTGGACACCAAATGTATGAGTTGTGTGAGTTCTCACACATACACTCTGTCTTCATTTCAAATCCCTACCCAATTTATGACTCATCACCTCAAGTGAGAGAATGAATGATGACGTTTGCCACAACATGGAGTAATTTTCCCTCATGAGTCAGCCCCCAAGTGGCCATAAATATGTCTCTGGCATTAAGAACCACTCCAATGTAGTTGCAATGGGACCTATCACATGAATACAAAACTGTATTTGAAAAGAACAGAAATCATAATCTGGGAAATGGAGCACTGTCTCATATTCACAAAGAATTGATCTGCACGGGGCACCTGGGTGGCTCAGTGGGTTAAAGCCTCTGCCTTCGGCTCAGGTCATGATCCCAGGGTCCCGGGATCGAGCCCCGCATCGGGCTCTCTGCTCAGCAGGGATCCTGCTTCCCTTCCTCTCTCTCTCTGCCTGCCTCTCTGCCTATTTGTAATCTCTGTCAAATAAATAAATAAAATCTTAAAAAAAAATTGATCTGCAGAAGTTTCTATAACCAGTTTCCATGAAGGACCACAATATTCTAAACTCAGTTGGCATAATCTCATTCTACTAAGCTAACATCCCATCTCCTCAACTGGAGAATCTGACTCAGTTTAGTAAGAGATAATCCAACTTGATTCTTTCACTGTCCATTTCACAAGTATTTATTGAGTTAATATAGTTTACGGGGCGGGGGAGGGGGGACTCAAATGCACATCTGGAGTTCCGAGTTCTGCTTCCAATCACTACTAACAAACTTACGGGTGCTTAATCAATCACTTAACTTTTCTTGATCCATTTCATCATTTATAAAAAGACAGACTGTAGCTGTACTTGTGAATTTCAAGGAAGATAATAGATTTGGAAATGGCAGCAGGAAATCATTAAGCACTTGTTTTTTGGGTTTTTTTTGTTTTTTTTCCTGCTGTTATCATGACAGTCTCAAGCCACCGGAGGTCACATAAAAACTGTCAAAGGATCAAGAGCTTTCAAAGCAGACTGCCTGGGGACAAACTCCAGCTCTACATTTCCTGGGTGTGAGAACACAGGCACGGCACTTAGTCTTCTATCTGTGGAACGGGGCCAGCAGTACCTCATTTATAGGGTCATTATGAGGGTTGAACAAGACAAAGCCTATGGATCCCTAGACAATTCCTAAAACATTTTTAAATGTTAGCGTTTATGATTCCACAATAAAAGTCACCGGAGATGGTTAGCTATCTACCAAAACCTAGTCTCTGCTTCCCCCACAGTTAGAAAGTAGAAGTTGGGTTTGTGGAGAGGCTAGATTTCCTGGCTTCCTTTCCAGGGATCACATGAATCTCTTTGATTCGTGCTTTGCCAATGGTTAGTGAGTTCATGTGATTCTGCAATTTCCAGATCTGATTGAACTAGTGGGTATGTGTTTATCCCTAATTTCCCTCCCTGTGCAGTGAGCTGGATCGTCACGTGCCTGTATTCAAGCTCCAGCCATGTGCGTGGGGAATATGTTCTCAGTGATGGCTGAACACAATGACAGCAAGAATCTCGGTCCCCAAATGCCTCTGTGAGGGAGAGCTTCCTTGCCCAGCTGGATCACTCACCTCTGAATTATTTGTGAGAACAAAATAAGCATCTGTTGTCCTCCCGCCACAGTATTGGGGGACTTTCCTGTTATAGCAGCCTAGTCTGGCCAAGAGCACAGGGTGATCATGCTATCTGTTTCTCTGAACTACCCCCATACCTACCATCATGGTCTATGCAGTAAAGTTGCTCCAATACGTCTTTTGAAACACTCCTCTAGCAACTGTCTATTACACCTAATGATACTAATTATAGCGCACTATATGGAAAGTGCTTCTCCCTATCATTTTAATTGCTATAATGCATCAACCTAAAAATCCTACATTTATTGAGGGCTTTGTTCTGATATACAGTCCTTGGTTCCTGAAAACCAATGACTGATCCGACAATATATGAGTTAGTGTCACACGAGAAGCCCCAGATAAAGATGATATCAGAAACACTTCCAAGTTTCACTCAAGTGTCCACAGCTGACTCTATGCCCTGTGCAATATGCCTCCGTTAGACTCGATGCTCACATTCCTGTTACACTTCCCTTTGAACCTGAGAACATTAGCACCAAGGGAATGGGGTCCGGGAGTTACTGCTCAGGGTAACTAGCTGTCGAAGCAAACAATATCCAATCCATCGTCCATCATGACAATGAAGTGCAGAAGAAAGAAAAATAATCAGAAATGGAGGAACGCTGGGGCACCTGGGTGGCTCAGTGGGTTAAAGCCTCTGCCTTCAGCTCGAGTCATGATCCCGGGGTCCTGGGATCAGGCCCCACATCTGGCTCTCTGCTCGGTGGGGGGCCTGCTTCCTCCTCTCTCTCTGTCTGCCTCTCTGCCTACTTGTGATCTCTATCTGTCAAATGAATGAATAGGATCTTTAAAAAAAAAAAAAAAAAGAAATGGAGGAACGCTAAAACCATTCTCAGGAAGTAGGTAAAGTGGGAAAAGACCCTGCCCCTGAAAACAGAAAAGAAAGAAAACCTATCTGAAAGAACGCACTAGCCCCTTCCTCAGCCTTTCCTGCCCTTGGCTTCTAGGCACTGAGTTCTCCTGATTTTCCTTCAGTGCCACTGGTTACTCCGCCTCAATGTCTTTGGCTAGGTTCTCCTCTCCTTGCAGATTTCCTGCCACTGGAATGGGCCAGGGCCCCATTGCTGATCCCTCCGCCCGTTCTCTATACACAGTCACTTAAAATCATGTTTCTCGGCTTTAAACCATTTATCTACTGAAAACTCCCAAATGTTCAGGCCAGGCCATTCTGCTAAACCGCACTGATGTATCCAACTGTCTACTCCAGCTCTCCACTTGAAAGTCCAACAGTCATCTTGAGTTTTACGCGTCCCAGAGGAATTGGGGGTCTACCCTCCACAACCCTCCCCCATGTGCAGTCTTCCCCCTCCTGACTGATGGCAAGTCCACCTTGCAGTCATTACCACGATGACTACATTTACTAGTATTTTCTCTCTCAGTTATGCATGTCCACGGGCCTTGTTATTTTTTGAGTGTGCCAACAAGCTCCGCTCTCCCCAAAGCTCTCTTTGCCCTAGCGGCTCTCTGCCTACAGACAGCCCCTAGATGTTGCATAACCATCCACCCCTAGCCCTGCCCGGCTTCCTTCCAGTCTCTTTTCAAATATCACCTCCCATGACCGCCTTGTGTGTAACTGTAACTCCCAGAACTGCCAACCCAGATGCCTTGCTCTCAGCTTTCATTACCACTTACCATGTTCTAACATGCTATATAATTCACTTATGTAATTGAACCATTTCTTATTGTCTGCCTTCCAAAGACAATGCCAGTGAGAAGCTAAGCACCATAAAAGCAAAAATTTTGGCTGGTGTGTTGTAGATATCCAGTTATACCGGTTAAATTAGTAAACAAATATTTCGGGAGCATCTACTGTGTGTCAGGCATTCAGCCAGACCCTGCAGATAGAATCGGAGTGAATTGCAGACATGAGCCTCGCTCTGCCCAGCTGACTATGGAAGGACCACCCTGGTGACCTCACATTGCTACATTTGTTTCGGAAACAGGAAAAAAGGATACATGACCAAATCTAATGAGGAACAAGTAGGAACATACTACAGAGGTTTTCAGAGGGCCAGCCTTTCAGAATAGCCTTCAGAAGACCGAAAATAATTCTTCGGGAAATGCACAGAGGGAGTGCTCTTGCCCCGCCTCCCCACAAATGATTTCAGTTCTTCGCTCCTTAATATTGATAGGGAGCCTGCAAAGTGAATCAGGGACCCATGGATTCCCATCAAGAAAATTTAGTCTAAATGAAGCATGGAGGGTTTTTCTCTTATTGTTTTGAATTTTTGGTACACTTTGGGAAAAGCATCTTCAGAACAGGAGCAACGCTCGGTGAGGATCTGTGCAATGCTGAACTGGGAGGGCGCAGAGGTCAGAGCTTGCCAGAAAACCTGGGAAGTTGGGATGCTAACGCTGAGAGCCAGCACAGACCCTGACAGCCCCTGCCCCCCTTCCCATCAGCTCAGGAGCAGAGTCAGAGTTGCAGATGAGCTGGTGAGTTTCGCGGACTGGAGCGTACCACAATCTCCAGCCCTCGTAAGACGTCACAGCTTTTCTTATGAGGTGTGTGTATTACCTACCATTTTCTATACATTGCAAGTCTTCATACAAGTTTTTGGAAGGAATGTGGGTCCCTGCTCTCATATATTCCCAAGAGATCCGTGAAAGAAAGTTCTGCCACACTGTCACCATACGAATTACTTGGAGAAAGTTACTTGAACAGATGTACTGATGACAGCGTTACACCAGCCCAAATGCAACAGAGACACTTGACCAACTGCAAGGGGGTTTCAAAGTCCCAAGAGAGACGGGAAAATGTGCTCTTCCTTTTCCAGTCAGAATCTCCAGAAAAGGTATCACTGTGACAAGAGGCCACCCGGGGACTGCCTTAGTTACTTTCAGCACTGAAAGTGCAAAAGGGCAGAATTGGCACATTACTCCCGCTTGAGAAAAGAGATATAAAGCTGCATGTCCAAGAGAAAAGAAACTCTTCGGTCCTACTTTGCTTCCACCATTTCTGTCATAAAAAAGCAATTTTCAGACGGAAAAGAGTCATCCTGACACTATGTATTTTAAGAAAAAAAAAATCAGGGGCTTCTGGGTGGCTCAGTGGGTTAAAGCCTCTGCCTTCGGCTCAGGTCATGATCTCGGGGTCCTGGGATCGAGCCCCACATCGGGCTCTCTGCTCGGCAGGGAGCCTGCTTCCTCCTCTCTCTCTGCCTGTCTCTCTGCCTACTTGTGATCTCTGTCTGTCAAATAAATAAATAAAATCTTAAAAAAAAAAAATCATACTACAAAGGAGACTTTGCGTTCCTTCCTAAATTTTACAATATAAACTTATGAACATGTATGTTTACATGAACGTGTGTGCTAACATGTGTGTGGAGGGTCTGCCCATATATGTGCATGGGGGCGACGGGTGAGGGAAGGCTGGAAGACATATCCCAAGATGTTGAAAGTAATCATCACCCAGTACACAGTGACTTTTTCCCTGTTTTTATATATTCTACAATTTTCTACAACATCTATTACTTCCCTAATAAGAAAACCACATATAACAAATAGATGAAAGGGAGAGGGTTAGTGCCAAAGTTAGATGGGGAGAGACAGAGGAAGTGGCCACAATGAATGAGTTGAGGTTTCCTGAGCTGCACGTCAGATCCCAGGGTATGAAAGGAACATGCAGATGTGGTCATCGAACCGGTGTCAGCAATCCTAGAGGAATTACAGAAAGCAGGCATGGCTCCAGAAGACTGCAAATTTACAAATGTTGTCCAGATTTTCAAGAGAGGGAGACTGGTGAATTTCAGAGACTTGATCCCGAGGCACATGACATCAACCCTTGCATAAATTCAAGAACAGATTATTAAACAGATGGCTTCTGAGCTCTTAGCAAAGGAAGTGGTGGACTCCCTAGAAACACATCCTGCCAAACGAACCTTGTTTCTTTCTTCGGCTGGACTAAGAGATTTGTAGGAGAGAGGGGCTGACATTTCCACAAGGCACCTGAGAGTCTTTCCTAACATCTGCTAACACTAGAGCTTTCTTCGCTGGTAGAACCCGGCAAGCCAGGAAAACCGGGAGCAGTCACACCCTCCAGGATGGAAGAGGCATTTGGGAAATTGACCACGTGTCTGAAATGGTGGAAAAAGGGGGAAGTGGGTGAGGGTAAAGATCCCTCTGCAGGAACCCTCTGCTGAGACCCTCACAAGGCTAGAGCTTCGTCACTCAAATGTCACCTCTTCAGGAAGGGTCCCCCTGACCGCACTGTCTTACCCATCACCGGCTGCCCTGTCAATTCGGTTTTCCATCAGAACACTTCTCCTCTCCGAATTTATCCTATTTACCTAGTCAGTTTGTCATCTGTCTTTTCTCACTGGCATGTAGGTCCTACAGGAACAAGGATGATTATCTGTTTTGTGCAAGGTTGAATGTCCAAGGCCTGGCACAGAATGATTCAATAAGGTTTTTTTTTCAGTGAATGAGATCTACTCTGCATCGTCTTCCCCGGCCATATGCAAAGCTAACTATTTCAGGGACCCGTTGCCTCCTTCCCTCATCTGTGAGCACCGAGACCTCCGGAGTGGCCTCCCTGCCTTCAGCACCACTGCCTTTAACCCCTTCTTCTTCACCAGCCCGCTGTTTGCTCTGATGAGAAACGAAAATAATTCGGCAACATTCCCCAACACCTAAATCCCCCCCCCCCCCTGCCACCAATAACAACAACCACCAGGTCATGAAGTGGAAGGAGTGGGGACACTCTAGCAAAGGACATGTCGATTACTGTGAATGAGATCTTGGGTCTCCAACTGTGGTACCATGGTCAGCACAGCTGGTCACATGAGATTAGCACGGCCCAGAGGAGAACAGGCTTCTACCATTTCAACAGCCAAACATGTCCCTCCTCCATGGACAAGAGCCAACCAGCAGGTTGCATGAGGAGCAAAGCCCCTTCTTCAACGTCTCCTCCAGAAGGTAGAAGGTAGCAGAGTTTCCCTCCCCACGGACCAATGCGACTGTGAGGGAGAGGAGACAGGAGCCCCAGTAGCTTAGAATTCCGTTTCCTACTGTGACAATTTCTCCACGGCTTCGGCTCAGGCCCACTCCTTTAGTTTTATGATTTTTTTAGGGCAGAAAAGAGGTAACCTAACATCATTGTTAAGAGGACAAATTCTGGGGCCAGGCTGTCTGGCTTCACATCACAGCTTTTATGGGTCACCCATCAGCTATGTTACTTTTCAAGATAGTTCATTTCTCTGTACCTCAGGTTCCCCAAACTTAAAATAGGGATAGGATTCCATCAGCCACACTGGCTTTCTGCAAAGACTAAGTGAGTTAATAAATGTACGTAGAACCATGACTACATTTATTTAATTCAGATACCTATATCTGAATTGTTTGCTATTCTTATAAATCTGTGAATACCTAATGTTTTAGTAAATCATCAGAAGGATCCTCAGCATATATGAAGCACCTGTGTTTTTATTAATCACTAGACTCAGCACTAAATCTCAGCCCCCAGATTGAAAGAAGAGTGACAGGCAGATTCCACACCAAAGATTCATTTTCCATTTCTACCTCATTCTACGTGTATGAGACTTCGGTCATGGTGTTAATGCTATCCAGAATTCCTCCTAATCATTTAAGTTTTTATTTAAATTCTGGTTCATTAACTTACAATGTAATATTAGTTTCAGGTATAGAATAAAGAGATTCGACACTTCCACACAACACCGGTGCTCATCACACGTGTCTTCCTTAATCCCCGTCACCTACTTCCCCCATCCTTCCCCACCATTACCCCTCTGGTAACCATCAGTGTGTTCCCTGTAAGTTAAGGGTCTGTTTCTTGGTTTGCCCCCTCTCTTTCTCGCTTCCCCCCCACCATTTATTTTGTTTCTTAAATTCCACATATGAATGAAATACAGTACTTGTCTTTCTCTGACTTATTTCACTTAGCATAATACTTCCTGGCTCTATCCATGTTGCTGCAAATGGCAAGATTTCATTCCTTTTATGGCTGAGTAATATTCCAGTGTGTGTGTGTGCATGTGCGTGTGTGCGTGTGTGTGTGTATCCATCACGTCTTCTTTATCCATTCATCAGTACACGGACATTTGGGCTGATGGAAAGAGCTGCTAGAAACATTGGGCTGTATGTATTCTTTTGAACTAGTATTTTTGTATCCTTCTTACTCATTTTTTGAATTAAGATAATCGGGCAATAGTGATTACTCAGATTTTTCTCATGGGATTCCTGTAGACTAATAGAACATGCACGGTATTTCTTTTACAAAGAAAATAAGAACAATTATTGATATGTGAGATGTTCTCACTACCACCGGAACCTATAAAAGAAGCCAATCACCAATGAAAGGAAAACACCGCTACATGCACAGAGGCTGAGAATGGACCACCTTCACTTGTCCTCCAGACTACAACTAACAGGCTTCATGACCTCGAGAAATCTCTTGGGCTTTCACTTCCTCTCCTGTAAAATAAAGAAGAAAATCACTAATGTCCCTTCTGATCTTCCTCTCGTGGGAGAATGGCAGAACAGGAGCTTTCTGGATATAGGTTTTGTATATGGCAAAGCATCATCTAGAAGATATTCATATTATTAATTCAGTTAATAATCAACATGTTAGTATATGATTACTGGTTTCTACTAACAAAAACAACTAAAAAATGTCCTCATCAAATACATGGATAATGAGCTATTACTAAGCAGGAGTAATTTATTTTGAAGCCTTCTCTCCTAGTGAGAAGTGTTTGTTTTTTAAGATGCGGTTGATGGGTTTTCCAAGTTCATTTATCAAACAGAATAATGGGGAGTATAATTTATATAATGCTTTTATTTATGAAACTACTGCTGGTGTGCAATTCTCTCATCCCTCAAATATTTGTGAGCACCCACGTTTTTCGAGGTGCTAGGAAAAAGCAACGAACAAGACCAGAAAGATGCTGGTCTCAGTCCTCTTACATTCTAACAGAGGAGGCCGGCAATCTACCACAACAGAGATCAATAATGACACGATCACAACAAAATCCAAGGAACCTGATAGAAAGATGTGCTTCTCCAGCAGGAGAAACACCATCTGAGAGAAGGTGGTTAGGAAAGAGGCCTTTAAACAGGTAACATTAAACTACAACCTACAAGATCAAAATGATCCACCATATAAAGACATGGGGACAAGTGTTGGGCAGAAAAAACCTAACAAGTACTAAAAGCCTGAGAGAGGAAAGTGCTTCGAATGTCTGAGTAAGTGAAGGAAGAACAGGGTGACCGAAGCAATGGGGAGGCCAGCTGGGATAGCCCAGAACCTTGAGGTCATGGAACAAAGTCTACATATTTTCCTAAGAGCAATGAAGAATTTAGGGACCCAGAGATGTGCCGTCAACCAACCTCAGAGAGGGTAGGTTCACACAGACTACAACAACTCATCTGATGCTGCCGTTAACCACCTCTGGGCACTTTTTACAGTTCTGCGATCTGCTAACAAGTTCCACCCACTTTCTGGATAGACATGTCGTGTCTTGGGCTATTCCAAAATACACGACTTCTCCAAGAAGTCAGGTCTCATGTGGGTGAAAGCTTTCGGCCCTGAAAGATGTTCAACCCCATGCTGGATGGCCTTATGGGTAAATAATCCCAGAGGGTTCAAATGTCTTCTATGAATGCCCAGGGGTCACCAGGAACAGATACAAAGCCGAGAAATGAAAGTCAAAGAAAGGCAGATTTTACTTCAAAATAAGGAAGGGCTTTCTAAATGTTAAGAGTTTTACCAGATCCAAAGAAACCAGGGTCAACATACTTTTTCTGTAAAGGGCCAGCGAGCATGCATTTTAGTTTCTGTAGGCCAATAATGTCCGTCACGGCAGCACAAACAAACAGCCGCGACAACACACGAATGAATAAACGTGGCTGCATTCCAATAAAACTTTACTCACAAAATCAGGCTGGGGACTGGACTTGGCCTGCAGGCCACAGTTTGCTGACCCCTGGAAATGGGCCCAAGAAAGAAAAATGGCCACTCACGGATGTCATTCGCCCCCTCCAGACATGTTTCATTTGGTCCAAACTGTGTTTTAAAATAGAAAACATCGGGGTGCCTGGGTGGCTCAGTGGGTTAAGGCCGCTGCCTTCGGCTCAGGTCATGATCCCGGCGTCCTGGGATCGAGCCCCGCATCGGGCTCTCTGCTCAGCGGGGAGTCTGCTTCCTCCCTTCTCTCTCTGCCTGCCTCTCTGCCTACTTGTGATCTGTCTGTCAAATAAATAAATAAAATCTTTAAAAAAAATAAATAAATAAATAAATAAATAAATAAAATAGAAAACATTGAGACGTTCGAAGATTTTATTAAAAATCCAGATTCCCAGCTTTTCTTGAGAAAGTGGAAGATTAGTAACACAGGGCCCACATTCCTACGTGTCAACAAGTGTCAGCAGCTATGTGGAGTTGAGCAGTGGCTGCCCACTTTGGAGGGAGCGTGGGCTCTCTGGGCCGCCACAAGCCCCACCGCAGGCCTATCGCCTTCCTGCCATTAGGTTTTGCTGCTAAGTTGCCACTTAGCATTATGTTCACCCAGTTTTTTTTTTTTTTTCCTTATATTAGAGAATTATTTCTCTGAACCTGCATCTATATCCAACGAAGGAAAATAAAAGACAGATTGAAAAAGCCACATTTCAAGAAAAATAAGCAAAGGCATATGGGTTTAATGTGCATACAAAGGAAGCTATGTTTAAAGAATCATTGTTTCTATTCTTCAGTTTGTATTTTTTCGCTTTTGAATTTAAAGTACTTCTGTATTTACAGATTTATGCTACATCCTGATGCCATAATTCAGGAACAATAAAAATAGTTTGGATCTATTTCTGCATTTGATTTTCTTCTTTCTTTAGTCGTCGGTTACCTGGCCAACTCCCATAGGGATTTGAGCTTGTCCTCCTGGGACAGACCAACATAGAGGGAATGAGCACCCCACCCCCGGAAGACTGAAAGCTGGTGAGTGACCCAGGTGGAAATGCTTGCACTGGGGATCCTACCCGGGTTAGAGGCTGTGTTTGTGATCATCTTTAATGCCTGTGATTCTAGAATCCTGGAAACTCTGGAACGCGACCATGGCAAGGCAGCTCAATGAACGGTACCGTCCTTCTCAGCATCACAGACTGACCCAACAGGAGTCCATGCAGTCCATGAACACAGACACAGTGCAGCTTCACGAGCAGAACTCAGAGTGAAAGAGATTTATATAATCTATTGAATGAAGGAAGAAAGCCGAAATGACCAATTTAGGTGAAGGGCAGATGACGGCGCAGAGCAAGCTAACACAATTCCTTGTTTCTACTCGCGGCGAATCTTCTCTTCTCTTCCTCTTCTGACAATGATGAGGTAAGACAGGCTTCCATCTACATCTGACCTTCCGTTTCTGAAGTAAGTTTGCATTCGTTCATTTGCTTAGGGGCACGTATACAGATATTCTTCAGCTTAAAGAACACCCAAGCAGCTGAAACATTATTGACAGAAGAGACTTATACCCAGATAGAAGGATTATCACCGCATGAAGACATATTTCTCATGGAGACGATGAGCGGCAACAAACATGCAATCATGAAAGTCGTTAGAGACTAAGACCTGATGGGAGCTTGACATGGCTCTTCTGTTCCCTGTGACTTTACATGATTCGTATGGTAATAAGCAAATCAAAGTATAAGACAGGGCATAAAAGAAATCGCAGACATCAAAAGACCTCAATACAGAAAGACCATTTGTAAAGAGGTAAGGAGTGAAACCTGTTGTGAATCTCAAGTAACAGGGATGCCTTCTGATCACTGGAAATTTCAAGACTGAATAAGGCTTTTCCGTCAATTAGAAACTACGAAGGCAGTAGCCCAAGCTGTTAAGAACCTGGGATAAGCAAGCTTCCGGCAAGGTCTGTCAACTGCAAGCTCTAGCACATGCTAAAGGAGGTCCGGTTCACCTTCTGCTTTACTGAAGATGCCACTTGAGATCACTAAATTGCACACAATTAGAGTGAGCGTTCTCCAGCTGACTTCTATAAGACAAAAAAAGCCTAATCCTTTGCCCTCCCCTGTCGTAGCTTCAGTCTTAAGACTGCCTTCTGAGCACTCAAACTTACACGGAAAGTCTAGTCCGACACAGCACGAATCATTTACGTTGCACATTTTGCTTCAAAGCCATGTTCATTAAGTCTTTATGACCTCGAACTGCAGAATTTTTACAACTTAAATGGAAATAAAAATTATCTAAACCAACCTACTCCTTGAGCAGATGAGATGGGTTAAGAGACTTGTATAAGGTCATACACGTGTCAGCTCCCGAGTCGGGAAGATGGCTTGTGTCCCTGTAAATGATTTCGGATGGGGCTCAGATACCCCATAACTATTTTATGATGACAATGAGAATCGTGAACCGCAGCAACCAGAATGCAGGATCTGTTTTTATGAAGCATGGAAGCTGTTGTTTTGTTTTCTCATAACTTTTCGAGAAAACGGTAACAGCTATATTGAGATTTTTAGTTCATGATTATTTTTCATGTGATACATTAACTCCGTGGAGCACTTTCAAGTTCTTTGGCAGGCCCCAAATAGTTTAGGCGTCACTTACAATCCAGACAGGATCCTTGCAGAGGATCTTTGCATGAGCCCAGTGAGTGCTATGCTCCACAACCCATCGAATACACAGTTGCCTACCATGGGTGACACAAATGATACATTCATTTCACTGTAACAATTGTGCCTGTGGCAACATTAGCCAGGGGGAGGGGGGAGTCTCAAGTAAGTGGCCATGGGCACCTGGAAATTAATTTCTCTCGCATGGCTTTTCATTTGGAAATCCATCAGTCGCCAGTCCTCAGTGAATTTCTTGAGGTGCCACTGTCATGATTTCCCTAAATAAACCATGGTACAGACACCAGAAACCTCAATTTTTCCACCACGGGCTTCGTGGGCCCCGCACAACTCAACCCCACACGCCTCCTTGCTATTCACCACGCCTTACACATGTATTTTATTTCATGCTTTTATTAATCCAAGTCTTCCCCGCCCCCATTTCAGCAGTAACAAAAGAAGCTGTATCAAATCAATGAGCTCAGAGCTGAGAAACAGGGGCCAGCCCCACGTACCCTCTCGACCCACCGGGCACGGGCTTGCCGAGCGGAACCTGACGTCTGAAAACACTTTCTAGACCAGCCTCAAAGCTGAAGTCAGAGCTGGCCTGTCTCACGAGTCACCGCTTAGAAGGAAAACACTGGTGCTGTTTACGTTGGGGAAGGAAGGGTGACAGACAGGAATCCCTAACCGAGGCTTACTGGGAGAAAGAAAGCAGAGTAGACGTTCTGTTTTCACTTTGAAATTACAGAAGCAAGACAGGGCACAGAAGAGGGCGGGTGCAGGCCGTCTAGAAGGGAACAGACGTGCATACTTTCGTGTGTTTGTCCTCTAGGCTCAGTTACGCACACCTCACCATGGCTAAACTGAAAGGCCTGTGTTCGGCGGGCAGATTGGCGCTCGAGTTTGTACCGCGCAGCAGAAACCGCAAGGGCCAGCCTCGCTCTGAAAGGTGGCTGTCAACGTGCGTGTCCCGTTCAGCCTTCCCGCCAGCGACATTCTGAGCGGCTAGCCAGGGCCACCGTGCCGGCCTGGGACAGCAGGAGGTTCTCGATGTCTCTCAGTGGACGGCGGTAGAAATATTAAATCAATAACGACGGGATGAGAAAGGAGAAGAAGATTCGGGAATCCTCGAGTCAGTTTCAGAGGGTAACCCGGATTTCCCTGATGGCACAAGCATCCGGCTACGCCTGAGCTTTCATACACCAGAATTTCTATCCCGTGAGACTGCAACAGGTGACAGACAGGCCAAGCCACAAAATCTTGAGCTACAGCTGCCCTCCTAACCCCCCTCTTCCCCCGCCAAGAGGCGGGGTTGCCACGTCTGTAAAACGAGACTGGCAGGGGTTCTAGCCCTTATTTTTGGATGGCGCCGCTCCTAAGAGTTAAAGGAAACTGGCCTTGTGATGCTATCTTTGTGTGACACACAGGGTACAACAGCAGCAGACCAACCCAAAGGGACACTCTGGACGGGTCCCTGGGCCAAGGCTGCGAGCCTTCCAGCTCACCACCTAGACCCCCCAGGCCTCTCAACATGACTCCTCGAGGGGAGAATCCTAAATAGTAAGCAAAGTGAAGTGTCCCACTTTACAGCAGGGAAGGGGCACAAAATCAAAATGAAGCTGATTTCTAGAAAATCCAGAGATGCCACACTGAAGCTTCGACAGAGACTTCTATCCCTGCATTTCTCTCTCCCCCTCCCTGCCCCATCTCCCCCCCCCCCTCTCTCTCTCTCTCTCACACACACACACACACACACACACACACACACACACTGGTTTTTACCTGCATGATTCATACTTCATCTCTAGTATTACCCTGTGATGACTATATGGGAGCTTTAATCCTAGAGTGAATTATTGCTTTTCCCATTCCATGCTATCTGTGGCTATATTAAGAACCTTCGGGGCTCCTGGGTGGCTCAGTGCGTTAAAGCCTCTGCCTTCGGCTCAGGTCATGATCCCAGGGTCCTGGGATTGAGCCCCGCATCGGGCTCTCTGCTCAACAGGGAGCCTGCTTCCCTCCTCTCTCTCTGCCTGCCTCTCTGCCTACTTGGGATCTCTGCCTGTCAAATAAATAAATAAAATCTTAAAAAAAAAAAAAAAAGAACCCTCTTACTTTGCCCCTGTTTCCTCATGAGACAAGGTTATCACCCTACGTGGGGCATATACAAGGTAGGAGACCATGTAACACAGCCCACCTGTGACCGCAGCAGGGGTGGAAGCCGGGGCTCCCCCTCGAAGGATGCAGGACGTGGCTCCTGCTTTCAGACATCAGCCTGAATGTCAGGATGATGCTTTTGATTGACTTGAATTGGAAGCCACTCTTCACACAAACACAGCCTAACACCTGTCTTCTTCAATCATGTGTGATTGTGTGTAATTTTTGAAATACTTATTTCTAGCCCAATCTTCAAAGATTGTTCTTCCCCTACCCTCCCCAATTTTAATCAGCCAATCTATAACATTTACCAGGTTCACTCTTAACAATCAAAGAGCCCTAAGTTCTAACCCCAGCTACTTGCCATGCCATCTTGGAGGAGATCAGTTCGTCTCCTAAACATCTGCTTCTTTTTATTATAAAATGAGATTTAGCATACTTCCCTCATAAATATTTTTATAAGGATTAGAAATAAGGATTGTAAGATACCAACCATAGCATTCAACATACGGGAGGTATTTAATCAATGAGAACTATTATTATTATTTTTTTTTTAAGATTTTATTTATTTATTTGACAGAGATCACAAGTGGGCAGAGAGGCAGGCAGGGCGGGGGGGGGGGAGCAGACTCCCTGCTGAGCAGAGAGCCCGATGTGGGGCTTGATCCCAGGACCCTGGGATCATGACCTGAGCCGAAGGCAGAGGCTTTAACCCACTGAGCCACCCAGGCGCCCCAATGAGAACTATTATTATTATTTAAAAATATCTGTAAGTTTTACAACTTTGTGTTCACAAATTTTTATATATTATATAAATATAAAAATGTATAAGTGTATTAAATACAATATGATACATATTTGTATATATTATGCATATTATGATTTACGATAATTTTTGCTATTTCCCAAGTGCCAGGGAAAATCTAAAGATGAAAGAAAACTTACCTCCTTCCTTTCAGAGGAAAGAAGCCCTATACACTTGAAGAAAACAATGCTTTATATAAACATCACAGACTTCAGGATTTGAGACAAAAGCGAACCCTTTGTTTTGGGGGTGAAGAGACCATGGCTAGAGTGCTCACCAGCTGGCTCTCAATCATGCAGTAACAACAGCAGGCATTTCTCTGCGGGGTGCATTTCCTCTAATGAAGAAATCAAAGATGTGTACAGCTCAAGGTTTGAGTGCCCAGAAGTATCTACTAGCCTGACACCTGTTCCCTCTGTGGGCCTGTGGAGCACTACAGGAAGGCAAACACTCTTTCCGTCTGCCGTGTAAAAAAAGTCAGCTAGTCACACCCCTCTCCTCCCTCTCAGAGATAGAACGTAACTCCTCTCTCCTCGAGTGGGGACTAGACTTGGTGACCCACTTCTAACAGCATAGTATAGAAAGGGAAAAGATGCGTCTTTGGAGGGAAGAAACGTAGCAGGCAGCACCTCAGCCAAGAGTTCAAGGTCATCCATGACCAGCGTAAGTCATGCTGATATCCAGTACAGTAAATATGATGCATGAGAAAGGCACCAAGATACTCACCTCCATGCTCGTCTTCCAGAAAACTGATCAACTCAGTCTCTTCATGAAAAAACAAGACACAAACCCAACTGAGATGCATTCTACTGACACCTGGCAAATGTTCTTCAAAAGTCTCAAGGTCAGGAAAGACAAGGAAAGACTAAGAAATGGTCTCAGGTTGGAGAAGACTGAGAAGGCAGGCTGACCAAATGCAATGCAATATCCTTCATTAGATCCTGGAATGGAAAAGGATCCATTTCCTAGTGGAAATCAGTGAGAGCTGAATACAGTGGGTAGTTTCAAGAATGGCACTGGACCAAGGTTAATTTCCCATGTCATATGCCAACTTTTAAAGAAACTGAGTAAAGGGGCATTAGAATTCAATGGACTATCTTTGTAACTCTTCTGTGAATCTAAACATTATTTCAAAATAAAAAGATTTTAAAATGAAGCAATCAATCAGTAATTCTTGAACAGATTAGAAGAATGGCACGCAATTTTTTGAGTCAGAAATAAAGCAGTACCTAGTTTGTTATAGAGTGACATACCGAAATTAGTAATTCCCAACACCAAGTCTTTCTTTAAATAAATAATTATATAAATACATGTAACGTATATATAGATATATACATACAATTTCTTGTTATTATTTAATTTTGTAATACATATTGCATAATTATACTTTATACTATGTTTTATATAATACATATTTTGCATACATAATTAAATGCATATATATATATATATGCACCCATATATAAGCAGAGCACCCCAGCTTATGATGTTAGAAAAAAAATTTTTAATCTCAAAGGTAATTTTACACAAACTAGAGGTTAAGACTTTTTGGTATGTTACCAGGCCAACTTGCAACATCAACATACTGCAGAAGAGGGCTAAAATGTGGTAAAAAAAAAAAAGAAAGAAAGAAAGAAAGAAAGAAAGAAAGAAAGAAAGAAAGAAAGAAAGAAAGAAAGAAAGAAACTGAATCCCAAGTCCTTCACTGGCTTCAAGGCCAGGAGAGAGGTAAGCAGACAGGAAAGAACACAGACTCTGGGGTCACACAGAGGTGCCTTCAAGACCTAATTCTAACAGTCACGGCATAAACCTGAGCAAATCATTTACAATTTTTGAATCTCTGGTTCCTCATTTTATAAATGGCAGCTATGATCTCTATCCCAGAATTTTGACAAAAATTAAATGAAACAATGCATGAAAACCACAGTTGCTGAAATATCTAAGCACAATGAGTGGACTGTATAATTTAAAACAACAACAACAACAACAAAACTCCAAGGTTTCCTGAGTCCTTAGACCTAGAATATGATCGATGAACTAATGGTACTCACTGGGCTGGGGGTAAGAGGGCAAGAGTTTGCAAATATGGCTTTGGTGCTATCAACCAGTGGAACTCACGACAAACTCCTCATGAAGGGCTCAGTAGTGCTAATGGGCTGGCGGGGTGGGGGGTGTGGAGAAAAAACAGTTTTAATCGTCAATAAATGGGTGGCTGCCTAACTAGCATTTGCGTTACTCTGAACCACTCGGAAGACCTAATATCAAACCACAGACAACCTTGCCTTGTGTTCCAGTTATCCAGGGCTATGCACAGGCAAGCTAGACAAAAACTTAGTGATTTGGAATAAAGATAACATATATGTTGCCCTCAAATCTGCAGTCTGGGTGAGGGCTCACTGGGGATGGTTCACCTCTGATCCACGTGGTTTCAGGATGGGCGAATTCAATATGGGCACTGGAATTATCTCCAGGATCAGACATTCACACATCACCAGCCGTCGATGCCGGCTGCCAGGTAAGACCTCAGTCGGAACTACCACCTGGATTCTCACAAGCAGCCTCCCCCTATGACCGGGGCTTCCTCACAACGTGGGAGCTGGATTCCCAGGAGGAGCACACGGAGAAAGAAAGCCAAATGGAAAACCCACTTTGTGTGACCTACTATCAAAAGTCATACAGCCTCAATTTTACCACAGTCCATTCACCAACGATGCTACAAAGGGCCACATAATCTCAGGGGGAAGGAAAGTAGGCTTGGCCTTTTGATGGGGGAGCATTCCTGTTCTGAAGAGCATGGGATACTGAAACACCCCGGGGGCCATTTCTGGAAGATAGAATCCACCACATTTTAGGAACGGTTGCTACTCAGACTAGAAACAAAGGGGGAGGGGGCAGGAGCAAGGGTCAGTTATTCTCACATAATCTAGAAACAGAAAAATGTAACACAGCCAAATCGTATGTGAGCTGAGATGTTACACACCAGTTCACCGTTGTCATATTTTAGGGAGCACACGTCCTCTCTTACTTGTCTCTGTATCTGCTACTCCATTCTCCACCCTCTGTCTAAAGAACAGCCTTCTCTTCTTCACCAGCTTACACAGGCTGGCCATTTTGCCCTCAGCCTTTTTGTTTAAATCATTCATCTACTGACAACTGACTGATTCAGTAATCAGACTCTGACAGCGCCTTTCTCACACCCTCTCAAGGCCTGAAGACTTCTATATCCGCTCGCCCACTAGCCCATGCCCACACTTGCAACTCCTGACCCCAAAGTCACCTCTGGCTGCTTGGGTCTGCTCTGCCCGCAGACAGTGCCTGTGAATTAGCACCTCCTGGGAGCAGCTCTTAGCCAAGAATAACACCCAGGGATGGATGAGTATCTTAGCTCCCTCACCTCACAGGACGGGGTCATTCAGACGCGCTCTACCCTAAATTCTTTTAACTGCATTAAACTGCAGTTCCCAAGTCGTCACTTGTTGGATGAACTTTTATCGGCATATTTTTCCTTCCCTATTTTCCACGCCCCCACAGATGTTTTCCTGGGATCTCCTCTCAAATAAAGGTCTTCACTGAAATCCTTACCTGGAGTTTTGTGGAAAACCAAGCTACAACAATCTCTCTCACTGACCTAATTTCATACTCATCCCTTAGGGAGCAGTATAATTGGCCCAGTTTGGGTCACATGACCATTTTCCATCTGATCTTCAGTAATTGAGGGGTGGGTCATGAAATAACACGGCTCAGTAACCTGATAGAGAGGTTGTAGGTGGGAGCAATGGGCAGAAAGGCTCACTGGGCAGAAAGGCACACCAAAACATGGCTGCCACATTCACATGGCTCAATTCTAACTTGCATATTCATAGTTTCCTTTATACCCAGAAACTGTTACCCAAATCTTATAAAAGTGGAGCTCCAAATTAAAAACAGAATACCCACCTTTGAAACCCTGCCTTTATAGATGTAGTAAGCAAAGCCCTTTATACTTTATGGAGATAGTGGTTTACCAATTATTTAGACTCTACTGTGCCACACAATTTATACGCAGTCTCTCATTTTATGTTCACAACAAGTGCACTTTTTTTTTTTAATACAAGTGCACATTTTAAGAAGTGGGAGCAGATCAGGAACGTTCTGTAAGTCAGAAGGCTGTTTCAACAGCCAACACATTTCAGCATGGAACAATATTATATCAGATCACTCACTATCTCTTACTATCATTGTAGAGATTCACCATTATTTGAAATAAAATAAAATAAAATACATAGAATTAAATTTAAAATATATTTAAAATAAAAGTAAATGCATACTTTAAAAATAAAATTAAATACATAAATAGCATTACCTAGAAAGTTGTGCATGTTTGCCCTCAACTGTTTTGTTGTAATAACTACTTATGAATGATGCAGTTAAGGAATTCCTTGTGGGCTACTAACTCCATAAACATACCCCAGAATCTTTTTCTATTTCAGACTAAGAGAAAACTCCAAAAACGGTTATACCAACACATCCCCCCAACTGAAAATATGCTTTATTATAAAATTTGAAATCACAGTGAATTGAAACACCTGATAGTCAACCAAAATGTTACAATCATCTGTTGCCTCTATTCCCCACCCGCTAGATCTACCAAGTAAGAACTGAGACTTCCTTGAATTTCCTCCTCATATTTTCTAGAGTCCTTGAAGTGAACCATTTTGTCAACTACAAACACTAGGTGGCCTCCAGATTCTCCTCTCCTCCTTCCACTGAACCTAGCCAAGTCAAGTGAAGCTGCTTGAAGGAACCACCCCAGTATTGTGTTGACGGTGCCATCTTGAGCAATGAGGCTTGACATCGTCAGGGAGTCTCCAGTTGGCCATCGGCCAGGGCTAGATTCTGAGTAGAGTCAGGGAGAATGGCACAGGCTCCCCCTTCTGGCCCGTAGCCAAGACAGCCCACCCTGTATTCAGAGTTTCCCAGGAATGCAGTCCATTTCTGTCCCTCATTCTCCATCAAAAGGGCCTCAAACTTGGTCCAAGAGGTCAGTGGGTAAAGGACACCACCATATCCATGGCTGGATGAGGCTCCTCACCACACAGCTGGGACTCCTATCCAGAGAAGAGTCTTTCGTATATGTATGTACTGTGGCAGACAGAGGTGGACATGTAGAGAGAGAGGAATGGTGTTTTCCCCATCGGTCTTTCACCCTACTTTGCCAGATTTGTCATCTGAGAAGCACTTCAATGTTATGCCTGATTTCTTGGATGATCTTATTATTGTTAACACTCAGTCAAATAAATTTTAACTGATGCAAAATTATCATCAGTATTATGGTACTGGAATGTATTTAAATAACGCCCGCTACCCCCAGTGGGCTGGGTTCCTAAGTGACCTCGGAGACCAGGAGACAGCCCAAGAGGAATGAACATGATGCAACTGGAAGAAAAGCTAAAGAAATGCTCCAAATGCACACGGAAGCACAGCGTAAAATAACAGGGCAAGCCTGAAAATGCCGGAGACTGAAACCACAGACATCTCTGCCTGACCGGTGACAGTTGTATTTAAGAAATGGAACCGCAAGTGACACCAGGCTCTGCGTACAGTAACTGCTACTTTGTATCAAAAAATGATCTTTCCAGGGGTACCTGGGTGGCTCAGTGGGTTAAAGCCTCTGCCTTCAGCTCAGGTCATGGTCCCAGGATCCTGGGATCAAGCCCCGCATCGGGCTCTCTGCTCACCAGGGAGCCTGCTTCCCTCTCTCTCTCTGTCTGCCTCTCTGCCTACTTACAATCTCTGTCTGTCAAATAAATAAAAACTTAAAAAAAAATGATCTCTCCATACGCACCTGTCAGAAAGCACGGAACCTTCCAGATGCACACATTATTCACCTCCCCGTGCAGAGCAACCCACTCGGTATTGCCCCTTAAAATATGAGCAGAAATAGAGACTAGCCCTCAGTTTTGTTAAAACCATGCTCTCTATATTCAGTGGACACTCAATACCTTTGTTGCTCTGCTGCCCAAGGCCCTGCCAGTATGGTCAATTCCAAATCCAGGCTTAGGTAGACAGGATGGGACCTACTGTTTGCTCTCAACGCATTCTTCCAAAACTAATTTTTAAGCTAATATAAAAGGAGCGCATTGTGCCAACAATATGTTTGTGTGCCAAATGTTTTACCCGGACCATCTCCCTTAATCCCAATCACAACCATATGAAACGGGTCCTGTTGCTATGAGAAACTCGGGCTTGGAAAGGTTAAGTGCTTGGCCCAGTATCACAGTACTCGTCACAAGACAGACAGGATTCAAACCCAGTGAAATGACTCCAATGTCCTAGATCACTGACTTGTTCTAGCCCGTTCCTCTGCCTTGGGCAGTGAGGATGTTAGCAGGTGTCTCTTTAGGAGGTCCATTTGCACAAAGTCGAGAGCATCCTTGTTGATGAATAATTGTTCTTCCAGCATCTTCCATCCTCCTGTGAAGCAGACGGATGCGGGGCTGGAAGGCGTGGCTGGTGGTAACTGGCCCACTAGGTTTCAGAAGGAGGAAAATTATATTTACCAAAACAGCAGGTGATGGTACTGTCCACTCGTGTATGTAGTTTGTCAACATCTGCTTCTCCTCACAACTCACTCTGTTAGAGCAGAAAACTTTGTAGAATTAGATGGAATTTCCACAATGTTCGGAAGCTGTCTCCTTGCCGTTGTGTGGCATGGACAACCCACAAAATGTGGGAAGTGACCACTGTGCCCCGGTGTGCTAGGGGTCACTATTGACATTCCACGACTCATTTCTTCCTGCGACCCTGGAGTGGTGGCTATCACGGGAAGGAGGAGGGGAGGGAGCCAAAACCCCCCGTGTAGGCCTGTGCCGAACACCCCATCCACAGACCTTATTCGTGCTTCATGAGAAGACTTTGTGGCAGACATTTCCTCTATTTTACAATTAGAAGTAGAGATATTTCAAGAAGTTAAATACTGTGTCTAAGTCCATCTGACTGGTTAGTGCCAAGTCTTGAGACGAATGCCAAAGGTAAGCCTTCTTCCCACTGACAAGACAAGTTTTCATGGTTGGCTGGTTTTGGTCAGGAGGACGTCAAGAGCGTCTCTGGATACATGAGGTTGTGTTATAAACATAACCTATGCAAACAACACATCTGATTTAAGAAACTCACTAAAAGGGGCGCCTGGGTGGCTCAGTGGGTTAAAGCCTCTGCCTTCGGCTCAGGTCATGGTCCCAGGTCCCTGGGATCGAGCCCCGCATCGGGCTCTCTGCTCAGCGGGGAGCCTGCTTCCTCCTCTCTCTCTCTGCCTGCCTCTCTGCCTACTTGGGATCTCTGTCTGTCAAATAAATAAATAAAATCTTTAAAAAAAAAAAAAAAAAAGAAAAGAAAAGAAGAAACTCACTAGAAGTGAGAGGGAGAGAACTCCAAAGGTGGGAAAAGTCACACTTGCCTGCTACCTCTCAAGCTCAAGAAAAGGCAGATTTGTTCCTAGTATTTTCTGGGATTTAAACACAGTCAAACATAAATCATGTGGAAAAAATCATCAGTTTTGTAGCCCAAGCATGTGTTATCTGTGGACACGGCATCCCCTCCGCTCAGCGCCTCCGTCCTCCCCACCCCTGGCCCTCAAATTCAGCTCACCAGCCTCTCACAGAGGCTCTGCTGTTGCCTGGGAAATCTGGCAACGAAAGCCAGCCGCGGTTTCACACTGGTCTGGGTGCAAAGTTTGAATAAGATATTGTATTTTAAAAATTGATTTTGTATACTCCTTGGGCCAGCTTCCTGGGATTAGAAGTTTTCTTTCACACTTCACGTTCTCTTCAGACTTCTCAGGTATCAGTGAAAAGAGAGCAAATGGAGACCACGGCAGAACAAAACCATAATTCAGGAGTCGGGTAATAGGTGAAAGATGCTAATCCCAGTTGAGAGGAGTTCATAAAAATGAATCCTGGCCCCCCTTTGGGTAGCGGGAGTACTGCATCATGAATATTTATGGTGGAATATGGGAAGTGTTGGGAAACGGGCTCAGCGGGGGCCAATCCACCCGAACAGCTGGGGATCGTTTGGGTGTTAAAATGAAGTTTTAAGGGACACCATTTAGATAAAATCATATTTGAAAAGAATTATGCCTGTGTTCCTAATAACATCGAGTGCAGAGCAATTTTGAGTTTTATATGCTTTGCAAACATCTGCTTGCTTTTAAACTTTACCCATCTTGTGCCGTGGAAGTTGGATTTGGTTTCAAAAATCTCCCCTATTTTTATGGTGGGGTGATCCAGTTTAAAGGGTATATAAAAATGTTGTTTTTTTTTTTTAAAGTGTGTATACTTCTATGTGTATATCACGAACTAACTTTTCAAAAAGCATTAATTTTAAAGAGGTCCTGGGTCTAGTGGTTAAGCACGTAGACTCTGAAGCTAGGTTCCCTGCGCCCACATTCTGGCTCCGCCACTCCCTAAGGCTGTGTGGCCTTAGGCAAGTTACTTAAACTCTCCGTACATTGGTTTCCCAATCTGCAAAATGGGGTAATAACAGTGCCTCCTCTTGTGGTTACTAAGAAGAGTAAATTAGTTCCTGGCTCATAATAAGCAGATTGTGTTAGCACTGGCTTGCATCATCATTATTAAAATTATTCTCATTTCACTGGGATGATCAAGTAAAGGGTATAAAATGAGATTCATATGTCTACCCCAAAAGCTTTTGTAAGAATTAAAATAGATCATGAGCTGAGAATCTAGCTCCAATGTATGTAGGAGACACTGAAGACAGACAACCAGGGAGCCAAAACCCACTTTTGTCATCGGCTCTCTGGGAGTATTCCTGAAATGAATTTGAGGACTCACCAAAATAGGAAGAAGTTACCACCAACTAAACCAAAACTGCCATTAATGATTTAATGCCTCAGTGTCACTGCATATTTTTAATGAATGAAGGCTCAGCTTACTGTGTGTTGCCAAGAAGGTTATTCCTACAGTCTACAGAGCAGAATCTCTTCTGACCCCATGTCCCAGGAAAATGTCACGGGAAACTCTCGGTCCCAAATTCTGATTTTGCTCGTTCGTGTAGGATTTAATTCACTTATCCAAAACAAAAATAAGGAAGGAAGGAACGAACGAACGAAGTGGGGAGGGAGGAAGGAAGGGAGGAAGGAGAAAAAGAAAGAAAGAAAGAAAGAAAGAAAGAAAGAAAGAGGGAGGGAGGGAGGGAAGGAGGGAGAAAACCACCAAAGACTCCATTTAATGGACTGCTCAGTGATCTGCCATTGCTATTGGGGTGTAACTGATAATTTCAGCTCTATAAAATTTCCAAACGAGGCTGACAATGATTAATAATTCACACGTCCCTTTGGAGGAAATGCCTGAAAGCAGGTTCACAGATGTCTAAAACCCAGACTGCTGCACGAGCAAAGAGCTCTCCCTCGCCCAGAGAGAAAATAACTCACTCCCAACAGTTTCCATTTACTTCCCAGTAGCCAGAGTCAAAATACAAATATGATCACATCATTTCACAGCTTAAAATTCTTTAAGAACTCCCAAATTCTCTTGAGATGAAGACTGAAATCCTTAATAGATCATTTACATGCCATGAGTCTGGACTGGCCTCCTGCCTGACTCCCCACACCCTGCCCTACGTCCTAGCCCAGGTCCCAGCTGCAGTGCCCCTCGCTTGGTTCCCTGAACTTGCCAAGCTCCTCACTGGCCAGCACCAGTGACAAATCTGTCCATTCCCTGGAAGAGCGGTCATCAGACAGCCTTTAAATATTTGTTCGCCGTGGACCCAGTGAAAGTGCAGTGAACCTAATTTTCTAGTGATTAAAAATGGTTTACGTGAACGGATTTAATATACACTTTTCTTTACCTGGGAGAAGCAAAATCAGTATTTTGAAAAAATTGGAGCATGTTCATTTGTTCTGTAGCTATTGTTTCCTCCCCCCTCTGGCTTTCTTCTGTCCATTGTGAAACAAGATGATTTCCCGGGTGGGGTCTTACATTTGATCCCAGAGACCATCACTTGCTCTACACCAGGCATAATGTACTTTTGGAGCCCTCCAGATGCCCTCAACTGCCGGTTTCAGATAGAGCTGTGACTGTGCCAGTGCACACCAAGGACACACGAGAGAAACAAACCAGTGAGGGTCTGGTCTCATTTTGACTCAGCAATCCTCTCAGCTTCAGGGAGGGAAGGAGCGCACGGAGCAAGCTCGGACAGCAAGCGTGGGCAACGCTCGGGCCCCACCGGAGTTTGGGGCTGGGATGGGCTGTGCAGCTGGTCTACCCTATAATCTGGCCCTGCCTTTACCAGGATGACGCTTTTCCACCTCAACTCCTAGATAACATCTTGGTTTGCAGTTCTAGGTCTAACTGTCACCATCTCCAAGAGAATGTGGCTGGACGGGAAGACCAGGTCAGATCATGGAGTGACTGTAGCTCACGGATTCTGCAGTATTTTTATGTTCCCACATCTATGAGATCAGATGTGGCTTTCTCACTGTGGGGTTTCCCACCTCCAAAGTCAGCTCAGGTGGGCATCCTGACACGGCCATCAAGCCCGTACACGTGTGCACATGGGGGTGAGCCCCTGCCACGTGACTGCACCAGCGAAGCCCCTTGCCTTTGCCAACAAACCACCAAAGGACCATTTGAGGAAAGAATACGAGGCTTAGTTGATGTCTGAAAAGCTTCTGTTTACACTTCTGTGTAAGCCCAAGAAAGCGCTGGCACCTGAACTCTGAGAATCAGGTCAGCTGCTGGGGAGACAACGGCAGGCAACGGCAAAGCCCTCTTCCAAGACATGCCCTTCCTTACCCTTTTGATGGCCCAAAAGGGACACACATTCTGATGATGCTCAGGCAGCAAGCGAGCCCCAGAGCCCAACTCCCAGTCTGAAACAGCTATAGGAATGCCGTATGTAATTTATATTTTCCTTTTTATGGCTGCGTAAGGGTCATACGTGATTTTAAAAATCTTCAGAAAAAGTCCAAAATGAGCCTTATCCGTAAGTGTACGACAAAATGAGTTGAAAGCATGGAGCTTTCATTTCTCAGAAACAAACAAGTTTAAGGCCATAATTCCATTATCAGGCTTTCATCTTCCTTAGCAGTGGACAAAACCGACATGTGACCTAGAAGCAGGCAAGTCTTAGGAAGCGAGGTGTATGTTCGTGTAGTTGCCTGGCATTTTCATTCATTCCATTTATTACAACTGTAGTTCTGTCGCAGTGATTAACAGCTATCTCCCCAACGTGTCTCTCAATACCGACGGACGCCTGGAATAGCGTACACTTTCATTCAGTATTTTATAGTGAATCAACTATGCTTAGCTTTTGGCTCCCGGATGTACGAATATCACCGGGGATCTTCTGTCCACTCCCTGACTTCCAGGGCTGGACGGCGGCAGGCTGAGTCTGAGTTGCAAACGTAGGCTGCCTTTTGCTGTACAGTCTTCCTAAAAAATATTCAATGAAACGGAACGCCTCTAGGTGGGGCATGTGGTCTCCAATTCACAGTCTCTATCACTTTCATCCCGTCACATCGACATCATCTACCTGCCCCTTGAGGGCTTTGGAGCTCGTGATGCATCTCCTGCACTTTATCTTATTCCCACACAATAATCACATCCTTCATAGGGTCAGAGGGATCGTTACCGATTTGTGGGGAAAAGCCCCAACCCACGCCACAAGTGTACCCATGAAAACACTTGCTGTTGGAAGAACTTTACATTGTCCCACTCCGCAGGTGGTCCAATTTTGGTACACATACTTCATCCCTGGTCCTTCTCACTCGGGCCTACAGCATGCCTGTGTTGTGCTGTCTCCCGTCCACAGGTGGCAGTGGTCCTTCACTCTTGCAGACGTCCCAAATGCCACCCTGGCTTTGGAGCTCTGAAATCCTGGCCCTTGGGAGAGGATCCCTGCAGAGTTCCAAGGCAGTGTACCTGCCTTTATCACTGCACCTCCTAGATGCTGGTGCCCACGTGCAGTATTTACACAAGGAAAGAATTGGGCCCCTTACGGGTCATAAGATGCGTTTACCCTGAAAAGTAAATGTCAGTTTGCAAGGGAGAAGGTATTCTCCCCCTGTGGTTTAAACCAAGTAAATTTTCTAGTCTTGCTCCTCAAATGAGAAAGCAGGACCAGAAGAGGTGATTGGTTTTTGTTTTGTTTTGGGGGGGATTTTTTGGGTTTGTGTGTGTGTGTGTGTGTGTGTGTGGTTTTTTTTTTACTATTACCCTAGGGTATAGCATATCTCCGACTTGACTTGTCAGTATAATGAATCGTAAAAATCAAGACATTTTAGAAAATACTAAACTATTAAACTATTGAATATTAAAATACTAAATATCTGTTTCGCATTTTAGCCCCATTCCATGTACCTTTAGATAAAAGGGAAAGGTCAGATTTAAAGAGGTTGAAATTAAGCAGTGTTTTAGCTCTAGCCCATTTTTCCAGGTAACTTAGCATCTGACAGATGGAAGCTCTAAAAGCAAGGCTTCTGTACTGTATCTTTCTTCTATTTGAGCTTCAGCCGAATGTGTCCAACTTATAATTCAGTTACAACAGTATTTGGTTTGCCTAAGAACGGCCCCACAAGTGTAAATATTGCTTAGTAACTCGTGACAAAATGTTAAATTATTTTGTTAGAGACCATGGCGTAACCTACAGCAAGAAATCACAGCAGATAAGTGTCAATGGACTAACCACCAGAGAAAAGACAGTCCCACTGTACATATGACCATTAGCAATGACATCTGTTGGAGGTGACTTAAATAACTTCCTTCAAATGAGGGAAAAAATACAGTTATAAAAGCACTATTTCCATGCACGGGACCAGCAGCATATTCCTTTTCATGATTTGTCATTAAGAAATCCTCAAGGAAAGTACAGCCTTCTAATAAGTATATATTGCTGAGTAAACAGAACCTGTGTTAAACAGGCCACTTGAATTGAGAAATCTTCAGCAAAATCATTATACTTTTAAAATTGGGAAAAGCACATGAAAGACGAATGGCCCCATTTAGACCTTGAAAAAAGAGAAAGACTAAGTTGATGAATAATAAACATGAATGATCTTACTTTTCTCGACTTGGAGAGATTTATGTCCCCTTCCATCTCATGTAGAAGTAAAACAGCCAGCGTGTGGCTTTCCCTGCACTGGCAGGGATCGCTGCCCTAATACAGCTGTGCACATCTGGCACTGCGTCCCCCCGACAACACAGCCCACAGAACGGTTGCACAATCTCTGTGCTCTGTCCCTGGAGGTGTTTCTTCATCTGAGTCCACACCTAACTGAATCTCTGCCCCATGCTAAGGGAGGACCAGTATGTTGATCTTCCATAGACTCAAAAATGGGTTTATCTCCAACTGTTCAAGAAGAAAATACTGGACATGAGGAGGAACACCCCACCAGGCAGGTGTTGGAAACCATTGCCCTGTTGTGGAGACCTTTGGGCAATGGAACCAGGTGCAACACCCATGACTTTGTATTTCATGGGGAGGCTCACAAAACATTCATTCCTCAAGCTTCTTGGGGAGAGATCTCTGGGCCACCTCAATGTCATTGTCTTGGTGCTTCCAACTGAGCCACCAAGAGCTGCTGAACTGGAAAAAAACACTTTCAGGGAAAAACTATCATGTAATTCAAAAGCAACATCCAAGTACCCAAGTCACTCACAGGGACAGAAATTAGCATTTATTAAGCTCCCACTATAAGCCAGGAACCTTGCATGCAGTATCTCGGTAAATGCTTAGAGACAGTGTGACAGAATTTTATTAGTCCTAGTTCATGGATGGGACCACTAAAATTCAGAGAGACTGGAGGTTGACTCCTTCTTTGTTTCATTGTCCCTAAAATAATTTTTAGAAATATCTGCTTTGAGGGATGCCTGAGTGGCTCAGTCAGTTAAGTGCCTGACTCTTGGTTTCAGCTCAGGTCATGATCTCAAGGTGCTGGGACCGAGTCCCGTATCAGGCTCCAGGCTCAGCCGTGAGTCTGTTTGAAGACTCTCTCCCTCTGTCCCTCCCCACCACTCATGCACATGCATTCTCTAATAAATAAATAAATTTTTTAAAAACCTGCTTTGGAAAGGGCAGTCTGAGTGTCTATGAAATTTATTCCCTCCGTCCTTTTATGAAGGATCCTGGGGGTGGGGCAGGAACTTGATATCAGTTGTGGCTTTGGATATGGCATTTACTTTTATAATAAATATTCTTTTCTCTGAGTTCAGTGATAGGCATCTTTGACTTTAATAGAAAAAGATGTCCTTTTTTTGATTGATTTCAGCACTAGTAATACAAGTTACAGAGATTCAGTTCCTGAATGCAAGGTGATCGCAGATGCTTACGAGCAAGTCTGCACTTGTCAATGTATTCCATGTGTTTCTGGGATCACTTTATCTTGGCCAGTGTCTGTAGCAAATAAATAAGAGTATGAATTTTCTCCAGAGGATTCTCAGGATACGCAGCGCTGTGGCATGGTCTGAGATTCTTCTCAGCTTCCACGTCCCAGCTGATCAATGTAGAATTGCAAAGAGATGTGAAGAAGAGGTATATTATTACTAAGAGAATAAGCTTTTCTTCTGAGAGGACTAGATGACCCCGGGTGTCCATGGTTCGTGTCTGCTTAGCAACTGGACTCAAAGAGAATTTCAGACTGACAGCTTCCGAGGGGACTGGCCTATATGTCAGCCTCTGAGATGTAGTAATTAAGCTGAAAATCTTCCCATTTATAAAATATTTTGTGTTTTCCTTGTGGTTGGCTATCAGATGTGAAATATTCCTTATTCAGTCTAAACTAAAATTCCAACAGCTAAAGACCCACCAAGTCCAGTTTTATCTCCTTCCTCCCTTTACTCAAAAAAGATAGAATCATGGGAAACACCCAAATATTAAATGAACCACATCTGTGAAGCCCTGTGCAAAGTACAAGGAAAATTAACCCTAGTGACATCTGTCTTCTGGGGTCTAGAGATTTCTATCCATCAAGAATCAACTTTTCTGAATTTAAAAAAAAAAAGAGAGAGAGATGAATTTGACAAATACTGTGAAAGACTTCAGACTGATAACTTTATTTTGTTTTTAGAACTTAGAACTCCATCAGAAAGTAAGAAAGCATAACTATCATCCATAAAATCCTATTCCAGTCATATTTCTCTATGGAATAGTCACAGCCTTACAGTCATCTTCTCAATTTTCCTTATTTCTTTAGTGGAAGAAAAACATTTAAAAAATTTATTTCTACCAGTAATATTTTCCTTGAGACCAGCTACCTATTTTATAGATGTATTTGTTGTTGTAAAGACAGCCAATGGGGGTTAAAAGTATGTTACACTCTAGAATGCTCAGAAGCTAGGTTCAGATTGATTTCCATTTATTTATGGTGTAGACAAGCTAGTTTAATTACCTCTTTTTCAAGATCCTTTTTTTATTGAGACTGTGACCTAAGATTTTCTATGACCACAAGCCATGTCAAGTTACTTGGTACACTAAAAAGAGCCCCAGGTCCTGAAAAAGGAAACCTGAGTCCACACCCTACACTTAAAAAAAAAAAAAAAAAAAAAAAAAGATTTATTTATGTGAGGCGGGGGAGGAGGGGAAAGGGAGAGGGAGAAAGAACCTCAAGCAGACTCACGCCTGAGCAGGGAGCCCAATGCAGGCCAGACCCCCAGATCCCAGGACCCTGAGATCATGACCTGAGCCGAAATCAAGAGTCGGCCACTCAACTGACTGAGCCACCCAGGGCCCCCTTCACACCCCACTTTTAGAATGACAATGCAATCCGATGGTATTTCAGAAGTCACCACACCTCTACCCCTGTTTCCCTATATATTGTAAAGCCGACAAACAAGGTGATCTCCAGGGTCCCTTCACAACTTAACCTGTCTGTTTTAGTGTAGGAAGCACATCTTTAAAATACATACAACATAAGGAGTCAATTTTAACATGTTTTTTTAAAACTCAGAATATTCTCTGATAAATATCATATCTCAATTATAAGTAAAGCAAAATGAGGAGGTAAGAGAGAAATGGAGATACAATTATCTTCCAAATTCTGGGAGCTCCTCTAAAAATCCACAACTGTGGAAGAAAGTCAACATTCATTCCCCTGTGTCCTCCAGCAAATGTCACAGGGAGGCCCAGGTTAGGCTACCTCGAGTCTCTTCCCAGTGATGCCAAACTGACAGGGGGACTGTGAGCACATCTGCGCTTCCGGAATCCTTCTCCAGCCAGGCCTTGAGACATCCACACAACGGAGCAGCTGGACAGAACATCCCTGGCCCCCATCCTATAAGGATTACTATTAAAACAGAGATTCTGGGGACACACCACTCTTGTTCCAAATTCAGAATTCAGTTACCCACAATCCTCTTCAGACACAGATCGGTAGAAACTCACGGACTAAACAGCAGACACCTGCCGCAGTGTTTGTGAACGTAACTCAACCAAGTTAACTGTCAACAGTGGCAGGGAAAGAGAAGAGGGGAGCTGGAAACAGTTGGAGGAGGAGGCTTTTTATACCAAAGACTCCAACTTAGAAAAAAAAAAAAAGGCTCTTTGTTAGTTATTAGATGCTGCCAGATAACAAACGAATGTTTCACTATGTGGTAGGCATTTAAAAAGTATGACCTCACTTAGGCTATTTGAGCAAATGAAGTAACTGGTTGTTCCTTTCCAGAGAACAAGTGAAGATTTCAGTGACGTGGAGCCCACCTTCAGCTGCTATTTTGTCAACAACCTGGTTCCGTCTCTCTCTCACATTCACGGCGCCATGATAAGTTATGGCCAGAGTCCCTGGGGTTTTGGTGGCTGAAGGAAGCGGTTGAGCTACGGGTTCCAAAGTGAGTCTGTGGTTTTGAGGGCAACGCAGCATCTATGTCTCCAGATGCCCTGGTTCACAATCCCTCACTCAGCAAGAATTTTAATGGGTGTTCAGGTCCTGAGGAAATAAAGACGAAGCAACACTGTCTCTCCGAGTGCCCAGACAGGCAGGCAAAGACAGTCCAGAAGGCGTGATTCCTGTGATAGGGGCATGTACCTGATACACAAGGCGGGTAGAGCCTCTCCATCTGCCTGGAGGAATGAGAAGAAACCCCACAGAGAAAGTCTTACATGGGGACACAGCAGAAGGATGAGGAGACACGTATCTGCTGGACGGCTGTGGAGATGGGAGGGTGGCAGTCAAGTCTCGGGACAGTGTATGGGCCAAGACACAGACACAGGAGATAGTTTAGTTACGTACCAAGAGCATAAAGTTCAGAGACTGTATGGAAGTTCATGATGATAAAGACAGGCAAGAGCCAGATTGTGCTCCAGAATTTGGACCTTTGCCGATGGAAGGCTCCACATTTCCCCAGCGTTTCTTTTTAGTAACAAGACTAGTACTACCTTATAAACATGTGGAATGTGGGAAGCGAATTGAAGCCTGTGGCTCAGGGGTATGTATTCATGAAAGAAAAGGAGGCCTCCCTTAGTAGGAGATTGGGGTGGGAGATGATTTGGAGGTCAACACCAAAGTCCATGTGTCACAATCCAGTGCACCCCGGTAAAACTCTCTGGTTCCCCTCAAAGTGAGAACCCCCTTTCTCTCATACAAACTGCAGATCTGACTCTCTCGGTCATTTCGGGGCATTGAACTGGGTGGAGGAGGTTATCCTGCAAAGCTTAAAATGGCCCAGAATCAATTTCTTTTACTTAATTCAAGTTTTAAAATGGAGTCATGCTGCTACTGGTGATTGGCCGTAATGAGCCAGGGGGTATGAGTGACAAGTGAACAGGGAAGAACAGCACGTGTGGCCTCACACTCCCATTTAGTCACACTCAGAGTGTTACTCCTATTATAGTCATCATTTTGTACTAGGAATTCTAGGAAACATCCTCACAATCTCACAAGGAGGAATCTAATCCAAGATATAATGGATCCAGCAGTGACTCATTCAAATATTTGCTACCCCAAATAGGAAAACTTCTAATAAAACTTGAAGGGTTATTAATGGTTGTACATAGTATTCTAAGAAGCCAGAAGACCAAGTGTCTATAAAATCCTGACTTTTATACCTACTTAATATCCAACCTTGGATAAGTCATATGATCTCCTGAAAGTCTTTTACCCTTGATTTACTGAGGTTCAGATTGGTCATCAACTACCTAGGAAAATTATTACCTTACTACTTTAAATAGCTAAAACTAGAAGGAGAAGAAAAAATCGTTATGTAACTGAATGAGACCCTTTTTTCTCCTATTTCACTATAAACATACATGTATAAACACACACACACACACACACACACACACACACACACACACAAACAACAGCAAATCACAATAGAAGAACTAAAACCCCATTTTAATGAGACAAAGAAACAAGAACAAGCTAAAGTTACAAACGAGATCATCCTATGTATGGAGAACAGAGATCAAACATGACCAAGCATGGTAGACATCTAAGGTCCAAATGGGGTCTCATAGGGTTGCAGCCTATGGAGAGGGGTGGAAGCAGATACAACCTCAAAAATCGGAAATGGCAGTGCCCTGATCTGGCTAAGGGCCTAGAACAGTGCCATTCCTGCAGGGTAAGAGCTCCAATCTAGTAAGTCAGACCAGCTTCTGTTTCTGAGCTGTGTATCGACGCTCTCATAGATACTACTCAACACAGGCTGAGACATCAAAATCCTCTGATGCATAGGGACAACTAAAAAGAAAACCACTTAAGGTAACTTTCAAACAAAAATTACGAAGTACACAAAAATTTCTAGCACCGGGAAAGATAGTTAGCCAACAATAACAACAACAACAACAAAAAAGAGATTGCGAAGAATATAAAACTTATAAAGCAATTTGAAAAGACTTCTAAGTATGAATTTCTAAGACCTTCAAAAGGAAACGTGTATCCACAAAATGAAAACAAGAGATTACGAAACCAAAGCATGTGATAATAAATTCATGAATAGAACTCTTATCACTTCTTAGAGCCTCGATAGATGGGATAAATAGTAGACTAGACACAATTAAAGAAATAACCAGTAAATGAGAAGATACAAATGGTTAAGTCACTCAAAACACAGCAGAAAGACAAAGGCACGAAAATGGGGAAATGGGAGGTGACCCATAAGAAAAATACCAAGTAGTTCAAACCTAACTCTAAGAGGTCTCCAGGAGAAAATACCAAAAGGCATATTGGAATATATAACTGCTGAAATTTTTCTAGATTTGTCACCTAACGGGGACTAAATGGCAAAAGTGTACACTTATAATTGAAATGAGCTGGGAGTGAGTGAGACACAAGAGCCAGTGTCTCCAACCTTTTCTTGTTTAACTTAAAAAATCATAATTGAAGTAAGAATGAACTCTTGTCAAGTGTGGACATGCCATGTCATTAGTAAGTTATACAAACCGGGGAACGGTCATTTCAGGTGGAACGGCACAGGCCCAATGACAAACCCGGGAAGTCTTCCTGAGAGGTCTCCTCACCCCCTACCCCTCCCCCCATGAATTCACTTTGCTAGGCAACTCGCTAGATTGGGTCTTTCTTCTAAGTTTGTTCCCTTCCCTGGCTGAAGTGGTAAGACACTAAATTTTGGTTCCATAATAAAAATACATTAGACTCCTCTGAGTGAGGAAACTTCCCTGAGAACCAGAGTACCTGACGAATCCTAGTTTTATGAATAACAGATACAGGGCAGGAACCGACAAAACAGAGGTCCAAGATGTCCGTGGAAGAGCTTCCCACCATTTTGAGATGATCTTCCTTTTCCCTGGTCTTGTGAATTTAGCATCCATTTTTTTCCTCAGTCCTTTTTAACTACTAAGCATCCAGGAAAGACGACAAAGATACTGTGGGATCTGGTATTTTGAGGCTGGAAGAGACCCTAAACAGTAAGAAGAAGCATGAAAGACATGAGATGGTAAGTGGGGTTCACTGTATTGGACGGCTGACGTGTAAGGACTCATCAGTGGTGGAAAGAAATGGAAGGGAGGGAGAGTAGACATTGGGAAGCCATGGGAAGGCCAGAGGAGCTTGGGCTCATTTTAGAATAGATCCCAAAGGTTGAATGTACCCTGGGGAAGTGGGGGGGCAATAAATTCCACTGCATTATCAAGGAAGCCTGAGAACCTGACACTGCAAGTTCCAAATTTATACATTTCGTTTTTTCTTTAACTCCAATCATGACACTTGAGGTAAGATTTACTAAAGTCTTTTGAGAAATTTGTGCTCTGTTGATGTCATGTCACTAATTGAAAAACAAATAAACAAACAAAACAAAACAAACAAAAAAAAAACATGGCGCCCCTCCTGAAAGCCGAGAAAAATGGAGCCTCCATAAAGCCCTGAAAAGTACCACAGGCTAGAGGAATTCCAGCAGCTTAAACAACCCAGAACATCCCCTCACCTGCCCGAGTAAAACCATTAAGAAAATAATAGACTCTAAGTCCTAGTGGTTAATACTGTAGCTATAAAAGGGAAACTATGATGAGGAGTACACGTCTAAGGGTTGGGTTGGGTTTTTTCCTGCAATGCAGATTTGCATCAACGCACTGTTATTTTCTGACCTGGTCCCCCAAGGGACTCATGTGAGTTTATACTTTGACAGGACAGGAGTGGAATGAGAAACAGCCACTGACCTGGGCACAGAGAACAGTCAGCCCACCAGCTCACGAAGGGATCAGTACGTATGTTCAGGAATACTGAGTCTCCTGGGCTGTCCTATTTATTTGTTCTTTCAACACACTTTTGCTAAGTGTCAATCACGGACCTGCACCCAGGTCCGTGCACTGGACCTACTGCACCCAGGACCAGGGAAACAAAGATGAATCAAACAAATAAAATCCTTGCCCTCTTGGTGGGGGTGGGGGGACACACTCAACTAAGGAGACAAACGAATAAGTAAGATAATTGCAAGTTGTAAGAAACGTCGTGAAGGAACTCAGCCACGGGCGAGTATACAGGGGAGGCCTATTTTAGATTAAGGGGGTCAGGAAGGGCCTCCAAACAAATGAATATCCCTATAGAATTCCTTTAAAAAATTTGAAGATAACTGAGGCCCAAGAATAGTTGTTTTCTTTTCTGAGTAAAACATTTATGGTGACTTTGGCCCGTCCCCCCATGGAATGGTCAGAGCGGTGCCTTCTACATCTCCTTAACCCACTTCTAGACGTGGGTCTTTCATGATAAGGAAAGGATACAGAAGACTCTGCTTAAGAGAATTTCTTTTGTGGGGGTAGTTGGTGGGTAAGTCAGAAAAACCTTGACACTGTATCATTCACTGTCATTAGGAAAAAGCTTTCAAACTCAAAGTCTGATCCCCAAATCTTTGTTTGCAAACAGTGCTGGATGTCTGAAAAAAAATCTCCCACTGAGTACACTCCTGGTTCCAGGTGCTATCAGCTACCACTGGAAAGCCAGACCCACACGGAAGCTTCCAGAGTCCTGATATATAAGAAGAGGCACAGCAAGCTACTGTTCACAGAGCAGCCTTTTCCATCCCCCCTTATCTCTTGTTTTGACTTGTCCAGGCCACTTCAAACTCCCTCTTCATCCCCACTGTTTCACCCACAGGGAGGCTATCATGAGGCTAGAAATAAGGCTGGGGAATGAACAGGCAAGGCAAGTGCTCCTTCTGTGTTTATTCAGATTCGGGGGAAAAACTCATTCCTATCCCAAAGTGGATATATGAGACATTCTGAAAGAACGAAACCAATTTGTTCACAAATGATGGAAACATTTTCAGTACAACATGGAGATATCGATCACGCCATAAAGGAGGCACTGGTTTTATTTACTAAACACCCCCCTTTCCTGGGTTTGGCTGCAGCCAGTCAGAACTACAACAAATGTGAGTCCAACTGGTTGGCCCATAGATTTTTTTTATTTTAGAGCTCCTCCAACCCCCCAGCTCTGTAAATATTTACTCAATATTTTACCATACTTAAATTTAAGATTTCAGTTGTCTCTCTTAACTGGTTTATAAACGCCAAACAGAAGAACGAGTTCCAACGATGGAGGAGATAGCATCTGATTGACACTCTGAACCTGGATTACGTATTAAACGAGAAATGCCCTCCTTGAGCCAAGATCATTGTGGAAAAGCAAGTGACTTTCCCGGCCGATGATGCATCCATAAAATGGTTGGAAAGCTGCCCTGTTTGCACATGGAATCAGAAAATAAAACAAAGTAGAAAGAATCTATCCCATTCCTCTAATTTCATCATCTTGCTACAGCCTTCTCCCTGGGGCTTTCCTCTAACCCAGTTGCCAAGGAGGCATAAGGGGTTATCCTCTCTGAAATACCATTAACGATTCTGCGGGCCCTCCTGGGGCCACTCTGAAAGAGCTCTGTAGGGAAACTGGCGGCTTCTCTGGGCTCATCATATGGAAAGTATATTTCTCAACACAGCTGGCAAACAAATCTCTTTGAAGGAGATAGCCAAGAGGCCCGAGATTGGCCCTCCAGTAATGAGTTCAGCATCTTTCACTCTCCCTAGCCTATAATATTCTTCCTCCCTTGTAGTTATTTATTATTATTCAATATTTATGCAAGCTATAAATGTGCAGAGCACTGCACAATATCACAGAAAGGACCAATGCAATAACACCATCCTCTCCCAAGGCAGAGGAAAGAACCAGCAAGTCCAGGCCAAGGGCAGAGGTGTCCAAAGAGAGAGGAGAGCAGGGAGGTCGACGGAGGGCTGTCTATCTGGCATCAAGGACCCATTCTCGGGCAGGGCACATGCTGCTGGGTGAGAGCTCCTCTCCCCTGCTATGAATCACAGGAGGAAATGGCTTGACCTCTCCATGCCTTTGGCTATTCCACACTTGTTTTGTAAATAGAGGTAGAAATAGTGATCCGGAATTAAGATATGCACCATCAACTACAACTCCTATTCCTTGGCCACATCCAAGGGAGTGGGAACTATTAAAAGCAGGAATTTAGCAAGCAGTGCTTTCACTTGGGGTGCTTAACCCGTGGAACACCCCCACCAATATTGCCTGTGTCCATATTCAAAAACAAACTGCCCGACGTTCTCTAGCAATGACCTGAGCACGGTTTCTGTGTACCAGGAAATGAGTGCAATCAAGTTCACGCCACAGGAGAACTCTCCAAGGTCATGTCGTCAGAAAGTGACAGAGCTGAGACCCAGACCCCGAATCCCTGACTCCAAGGTCAGTATCCTTCCATGGTAGGAACTGCTGCTTCGGCCTCCTCTTTCCGTGGCTGCCCTGCACGTCGGTTCCCTGGCTCTCTTCCCTTCTCTTCCATGCCTCCCCCACCCCCCAATGGCTGTTCATCTTCCCCTTTGACTCCAGGCCTTCCATAGTCCCTGGCTTCCTTTTTTCTTTCCTGTCCCCTCTGCTCTTTTCATTTCTATGTGCTTCCTGGGAAATTACACTGTCTCTCATGCTCGGACCCCCTGCTCTATGTGGTGGAGGCTCCATGAGCTCCCCAGCCCCATGCTTAGACTAGGCAACAGCTTAGGGATGTTGGAGTCAAACAGCCTTGGGGTGAAACACCTGCACGACTATGTGTGACCTGTGGGACCCTCTTCAGCTCTCTAGAACCATTTCATGTCTCTCAAATGAATATAATATTTACCTCAGAGCTGAGGCTAAGACAGCCACGTGCTGTCTAATGCCCATTCTCTGCTCTTTCTTGGTGACAGTGCCCTGGTTTTCGGCTAAATACACTAGGACCAACCTACCACACCAACCCTCAGCCTCCCTTTCAGCTTCAGGTGCCCATGGGATTACGTTCCAGTCAATGAGGTACCGGCTGAGGAACAGTTCTCCATTTCCTCACACCCACTGCCTAGAACACAGATGTGACGGCTGAGTTTCATCTGCCATTTTGGACCCTGAGGAGACCCTGACCGGAGACACCAGGTGCCAGAGATGGCTAAGCAGAAAGAGAAATGACTAGGTCCCTAAAGAGACTGCAGAGTTACTGTAACATCCCTGAACAGCCTGCATTTTATAGAACAGATTGGGGGGAAATCACTATTTGGTCATTTTTTTTTTGTTTTTTTTTTTGTTTTTTCTTATAAGCAAAGTCAGCCAAATACAGCTTATATATGGGGTCTCTCTTTTCCTATCCAGTTGGAAAAGATGTCACAGAAAAGACAGGGCAGCTACTGACACTGGAGAGACAACTAGAAGCAAACAGGGGAGAAATATTTTTCTCCTGCCCTCCAGTCTTCCATGATGACACTCACTGGCCAAATCTAGACAGAAGCCATTTTCCAAGAAGTTTTGGAACTGTTGTTGCATAAGACAGGGTCCTTCAATGTTGAACAAAGCAAGAAAAGGTCAGGGGATGGATATGAGAACAGGCTAATGACATGCCCAGTCCAGAGAATGCTAACTCAAGGAGGACCCCCATGTCGAGCAGTTAGCACAGTGCCTGTCACGCAACAGGTGTACCATAAATATGGGCTCCCCCTTCGCCTTCACCAATTTCCGAGTTACACATTCACAAAGACATTCATCTCTGTGTTTCCCCGTCTAGATCTTCCCAAAGCACCCCCACCCAACTCATCACAAAGTTTTGCGCTGACAAAACTCAGCACCTTCTGCCCCTACAAAATTCCCTTACTCCTGTGATCCAACACAGGGAATGGAATCCCCACCATCTTAACCACAGTCTTGAAGTATCAGAGTCCTGTTAAACTCTTCCCTCTTTGCTAACTCCCCTTCCCCACAACCACTGAGTTACGGAGACACAGATGTCCTGCCTAGCTGGATTTTCTGGCTATCGCTTCTCGCTCTCACGACCACGAATCTAACCTGCTCTTGGCATCACTGCATCTTCTCACACAGTCTTTGCCCTCCTCTGTTTACCAGAACTATCCAAATCTCTCTTCTAGCTTCTTCATCACCTGCTGCTGCTGCTGCTGCTGCTGCTGGTTTTTTGTTTTTTTTTTTTTTCCTCACAGAGGACTTTGAATTTTAGTGCTTCAGACTCAACTTCCCAGCCTCCTTTTGCCATCAGTTACATGACTAACTTGCAAATTTCTGTGTCTTAGAAATTATGTTCATAAAAACACACTCTGACTGGCCCCATTCATATTTTCTTGCTACACCACTAAGTTGATTACTTATGGCTTACCTGTGTGTGAAGGATAGGTCTACCACGCCTGTCTACTGGAGGTCGAGAGGGGGCAGAACAGGCTACAGTTGCTATCTTGTAAACAGTCCTATTGCCAATATTCTCTTCAATCTCAGCTATGATCATGGTCTCCTTCTGGTCAAAATTCTCTAAGCCTTCAAGGCCTAGCAATGACATGAGGGAAAAAACTGTCTGTCTTACAAAATTGAACAGGAAATACTTCCACCATGAAGAGATGTTTGTCATTTTGTGATTCATGAAATGGCAAGTAAAACGTGCTCACTGGGAATCTTCTACAACATAGAAATAATTTCCAGTGGCTCTTCCCATAGTTATCCTGTGCTCCACCATCTTGGATCCAGTGCCTGGGACTTATTTTCCCTTTCCAAATACACCCTCCCAAGTCTCTCTCCTCTGTGCTTGTATCTGGAATCCTTTTCCCTTGATATCTTTACATGTTGAGATCCTACCAACCAATCCAAGAAATTCTAACCCAGAATTAGTCCCTTCTAGACATGTATGTCCTCCATACCCTATAAGCTCCAAGAGAGCGAGGACATCATCTGTCTTGCTGGCCAATGTATTCTCAGCAGCACTGGGGAGAGACTGTGGTTTAGCAAATGCTCAACACATATCTGTTGAATAACTATACATCTCACAGTGGATCATTTCTTCCCTCACAGTAGATCATGTCTACTGCAGCACTGATCATAGCCTGCCCATATCCGAGCCATGACAATTCCAGCCTCTATCCCCTAACTGGGAGTGAGTAAGGATATGTCTTACTAACTTTGGCATCGCCTATGCATGTAGGAGACTACTGGAAACACACTCGATTCTTGATCAACATTTGTAAAAGTATATTGTTGAATGTATTTGTTCCTCTTGAGGTCAAAAGAAAGATTTAGATCCATTAAGATACTTTTTCTTCACAAGCGAAAAATATAACAGAGTTAACTATGCAAAACGGAAATCTCTAAAAACCATGGAACACTATTTAGGTTTTTGACATTTCTTAATTATAACATTTTAAGCTGAAATAACTACTTCCAGAGGAAGCAATTAGTGTTGATCTCATACTGTCAGTTGGCCACTACTGTAAAAATAAGATGTTCTTATATCCCAAGTAGTAAAAATAATATATACTTTTTACTAGTGGAGAAATTATCTTAATTTTAACTCTGTTACCTGTGGCAAGGATTTTTTTTTTCAAAATTTATTTAAAGTGTCCTATTATGACAGAGGATGAACAGAGGGTGCTTGTAAAGATAATTGTTGCTTTAAATGGTCACGTACAATAATTTTAACAGAAACAAAGTGAATTTTTAAAAAAATTTATTCTTATTAACTCTGGTGGAAGGTAACAATGCATGAGATTAAGCTAAAAATTAGTTATTTTATTTTAAAGGTAGAAGAGTGTCCATTGCAGAAGAATTTTTTTTTTTAATGGAGTCAGTGACAAAGACTCTTTGAGGACAATGCTGAGGAACTGAGAAAGTCATGAAATTATATGAATTTATACAAGATGAAGTTCAAAATAGAAGGAATAATCACTCTTCAATATTCGATGCACGCACCTTATTCCAACCATGTCAACTCTTCCATCCTTCTAGGGAAGTTCTGAAAGTTCTGCTCCTCACTCCCCCAACGCCATACTTCCTGCCCCTCTGACTTGCCTTCATGAGACCTTATTTCTCTTTGGGGAGGATGCATGTACATGTGGGTGGCCTCACATCGCCCCTGGTCCACAGCACTAAAGTTCACGGCCATGGCCTTGGCTGGCAGGTTCTGCAGGAAATGCAGATCAGGCAGGATCCCCTTCTGGGAAGCATGGCCAAGATCTGCTGACTTATTCTGCTCTGGCTCACTTCTCAAACAATGTAGGTAGAACAAGGCAAGCCCATCTTCCCATATGGCCCACCTTCCATGCTGGGAAGGTTGAAGGAAGCCCCACATCAATTCTCATTCCATCTTTGCTATTGCTAAAGGTCATCCTATGATATCCATCAGGGCCTCTCAAAAGGGTTGTTAAAAGCAATTTTTGATGCATCGGTTTTTGTTATGTGAAACTCTTCTGAATATTGTGGGGATGTCTCACTTCTCTGCTTCCCACCATTAAATCCCAGGAATGCCCCCAGATGCTACAAACACGAAAAAACATCTTTCCAAGCCCTCTAGAAGGATGGTAAAGTCTATGTGCCAAGGCCTCCTTTCAGCCTAAATTCAAAACTGAGGATGGCTGAAACCTAATTTCCTACACAAATAATGAATTAGATATTTAGGCTGTGGTATTGGTGCCACCGCCATCAATAAAGCAGGATCAATCAAGAAAACATATCATTTTCACTACTCTGAGACAGAGCAGACACAATTCAAAAACTGTTCTTGCCCCACAAAATTCTAATGAAAATACTCTCTCCACTTAGGATAATGTATCACTTCATAAACTCAAGAAATGACAAGTAAAGCATGTTCTTAGAGTTAAACCCACCTCACCCTATCCTCCTCACCCCAAGAAACACACATGTAGAGAAAAGGGCTCCCACTATGGATGAGTTATCTGCATTTATACAGACAGTTCTGACAGCTGGCAGAAAGGAAGGGCTTATTTGAGAAATATATACTAAAGATTGACTTTTCAGGCAAATGCTTGTTAGCAATGCACTGCTTCTCAGGGGACAGGGGGATATATCCTGAAGTTTAAGATTTAATGAGGATTTTTGGAGAGCAGACCAAATTGCAGCCACAGAAAATAAATTATAGGCAATTAGGTCTACATCTGATCCATTTTCCAGCACCCTCCGTTTCACTCATAATCTGTCTTCAGATTCACATTCTCCTGCAAATACCAAACCTGCTTCGCTTTTGAGAACCTAAGTGATTGGAAATGAAATGTCTCTGGGTTGACACCCAAAGTCTGGCCGCAGATGAACCCAGATTAGATTTACAGGCAGCAAGGTATTGAGTTACCGAGTCCTTCCGGGGTATATTTGTTACAATCCCATTGAAAATCAGCTGGCTTGGCAGAGAAAGTCTCATTTGCAAAGGAGAAAAATGAGAATTGTGCCAGTGGACAAGGCTGCAGATCTAGCAGGTGTTTGCGGCGGCTACAAAACACTGGCTCCAAGGCTGCCTCTATCAAAATTACCTGGATAAACAATGAATTCTGGAACACTGAAAAGAAATTTTAAAAATCAATAAAAATTCAAAAAAAATTTCTCCAGATTTTCCCCTAAGTTGATAAAAATGACAGTCAACAACACAGACGATAAAGGAAATAGCTTATAAATCAGAAAAATAAAAATAAAAATACCTGGAGACAGGGCTGGAAATACAGCTTTCCTGAGTTCCGCCTGTTATGCAACGAATCGTGTCCTCTCCAAATTCCTATGTTGAAGTCCTAACCCCCAGTGCCTCAGAAGATGACTGCATTTAGTGAGTGGGTCTTTAAAAAGATTATTAAGGTCAAATTTGGTTGAGTGGACCCTACTCCAACATGACTGGCATCCTTTTAAGAGAAGGATGGGACACAGACTAGCACAGAGGTAAGACCATGTGAAGATACAAGGAGAGGATGGCCAAACCTGCTCCCACCTTCCCCTCGGTCTTCTAGCCTCCAGAGCCGTGAGGTAAACAAATGTCCCAGTCTGTGATAGTCTGTCCCAACGTCCAAGATGAGCAGCACACCCTTCCCTAGACACACTGCCTCGGAAACACTGGAGATTGGGGGCAGAAGGAAGTCTACCACACCAGGTTTTGAAACCATGAATGTGAACTTCTTCCCAAGAGGCTAAAGCATTTCTCCGGATCGCCCAGCACCTTGACCTGCTTTGACCGTGGCCGCGTGCTCAGCCCACTCCTGCTCCAGCTACACCCGGGGGTCTACAGTAGAGTGTCCGTACTTCCCCTCCTTGAACCTGATGCCTAAAATAATTGCTGTCTTTTGGTTCTATGAGTTTCTAGGAACTCGTCTCCTCAGAACCTGCTTCTACCAAAACTATCTGAAAAATAGCTCAAAGAGATATTTGAAGATGGCATGAAAAAAAAAATTTTTTTTTTTTTTTTTAAAGAAAAACACAGAGAAAGCAGATGATCGGGTTCAGCTGACCACATTGCTGGACGACTGCTAAGAGATGAAGGCAGCTCAGGGGCTCAAGGATTCTATGTTTCAGCACAGGGTGTCCCCAGCTCACTAACCCTGGAAGTCTCCAGGTTTTCCTGGGGCTGCAGAGTCTGAGTATGCCGGTCTCCAGAAAGGACATCTGGGAAAGCCATGGTCATTCTTCAAGGAATTACCATGGAAAATCACCTTGCTCATCTCAATTCATAAACACTTAAGCAGTAGCACTAGGGAGGTTATAATAGATGGTCTAGGTTGAATATTTGCTTCTGGTAAACTAAAAGCCATGTAGGGATCCACCTGACGAAGAGCTCTGGAGAATCTAGAATCCACCGATGGACAAAAGGGACCCTTGCATATCATTCTGTTATAGCCATGGCCAAACACCCAAGCATGAAAGGAAATTACAAAGCCCCGTCTATCCCCACCATTTAAATTACCCAGTTGGTTCCCTAACATTATGTTTCAGGATTACTGCTCCCTGCCCCTAGGTTTGCAACTTTGCATTTCATTTGCCTAGAAGCAAATGTGACCAGCAATACCTCCTATCTGGGCATAGGGACAAGTGTTTCTTTGGCCCAACCCTACCCCAATCACCACCACCTAATAATCTCTCACCCACTAAAATTCCTGGTCATGTATCCATGTCTTAATTTAATAAATATTTACGGAGTACCAATTATTAACCTATATTACAGGTTAGGCATATTCTAAGCCCTAAGGGTATAGTAACGACTATAACAGACTAAATTTCTGTTCTTATTGAACTTAATTTCATGTGATGGAAACAGACAATAAACGAGTAAATAAATATAATTTCCAGATATATGCTATAGGAAAAATAGAGCAGAGTAATTAAATAGAGCAGTTATCCTCCTAGTGTGGTCCCTGAGTCAGCAGAGTCGACAATTACCTGGGCACTCATTAGAAAAGCCAATTCTCAGGCTTCTCTCAAGACTTTCCAATCAGACACACTCTGGAGATAAGACGCGGCAAACACGCTCAGTGAAGTTGGAGAACCACTACTGCAAGAAAGAGTGATGGTAGGAGAGAAACTTTAGACTGAGTGGCCATAGAAAACCTCCCTGAGAAGGCGACATCTGAGCTGAGACCTAATGTCACCCATGCTAGGACAATGTCCTGCTCTTAATTCCCTACAGTGGTCACTTGAGGTCTCCTAAAATTTTGGTCTTTGTTTCATGCCTACCCAACACTCCCCAAGGTTCATTTCCCCACATGGCATGTGTCACCTGTACCGTCTCAGAAGTCCTTGCTCTCGGCAGGGCCCCACCCTTGGCTTAAAGCTCTACTGTCACCATCTTGAAATTCTTCCCAGTTTTATCTCCGAGCTCATCTTGCAAGTGAGCTATCACTGGACAACGAAGCGGGTATGTGAGCAGCATAGTTGTGGACATTACACATGGTGTCCCGCTCACACGCAGCATGGGCAGCCTTTAGGAGTGCAGGATTCCAGCAGACTTGTAATACACAGGAGCTCAGTGACGCTCAAGGTGAGTTTCACGTAAGTGTGTTAAGTCCACAACCAGAGGAAGCAGGCGCATCGACACAGAGAGGCCATGTTTTCTCTTCTACTTAAAATATGCTTCACATACGGAAAGAATGCAAAGGTTTTCCAGGAAATCAGACCTCCCAAGGAGGGCTGCTGGTATCTCCACACTCATGTTACTTCCCTGTATTCACCAAACCACTTAATGCTGAAAATGATGACCCAGAAAGTTAAAGGTATGAACACCCACAGCTTCGTTTCCTTTCACTTCTTCCTTATTCTCCAGTAAGCTCAGGTAGGACATGTTAGCACAATGCAGAGTCAAAAAGTGAAATAAAAACAAATGAGCTGGGGGGCACCTGGGTGGCTCAGTGGGTTGAGCCTCTGCCTTCGGCTCAGGTCGTGATCTCGGGGTCCTGGGATCGAGCCCCACATCGGGCTCTCTGCTCAGCGGGGAGCCTGCTTCCCTCCCTCTCTCTGCCTGCCTCTCTGCCTACTTGTGATCTCTCTCTCTTTGCCAAATAAATAAATAAAAATCTTAAAAAAAAACAAAAACAAAAACAAAAACAAAACAACAACAAAAAAAAAAACAAATGAGTTGGTACCGTGCACTAATTCTACTGTTCGGGCAAGGATGAAAGACAGATGCGTACGTTGAGTTACTGCATATGTGCTATGTAATTTCAATGACTCCATATAGGACTTAAATGCTCATAAACTTACAATTAAAATGGATGGGCACAACATATGTGGTCAAATTCATGCCAATAATGTAAAATTTTATTTTTTCTTACTTAAAATGATGGGCAATAGCAAATCAGAGCATGACTTGTCGAGAGAAAAGCCAGGGGAGAAAAGGAAAAGCTTTATATCTTCGTTCCTTTAATGACAACTGTTTCCTGCTTTTTGAACAAGGAGGCCCATAAATGATGTAGCCGGTGATGCTTCCCATGGGGGTCTGCCCGTAGAGAGAAGGCACCCTCACAGGGCTGACATGAGCATTCCAAGACGTGCATGGGGCAGCTCTGTTCTCTTTGTCACGAATGGGTCATCGAGTGAAGCACCCGTCTCTGAGAGGGTGCCCAGTGGCCCTGGGATCACAAACGTGAGCTGTGCTTGTGGCAGGCAGAAGACAAATAGAAAACTTTTCCCTCTAGCTCATGCCCAGACCCTCTGAGAGAAACTGGACACCAGCACCACGTTGAGTCTTAAAATTGACCCCTATTCTGTGAGACCCCTGGGCCACTCCTCCAAACCAAGAAATGCAGAAGAGCTTTCAGCGCACAGACTTCCAGAAGAACAGATGCAGCGTGGAGACATCCGCCGACTGACGAGCGCTACAGCGGTGACACGCAACCTAGGAGGACTCCAAGAGGACTCCCGCGGCCGAAGCTCACGGGGTTCGATGGTCCTGACTTATTTCACCTTCCACTACACACTCACTCACGTTCCACCCACACGGAGCGGACACAGCCCCCTTCCCTCATTCACTCCCACTCTGCATTGCACGCCTCGGACAACCAACCAAGAAGGAGGGGGTGGGGAAGGAGCTCCTTTGACTTGGCCTGCCCCGGGTTCAATCCTAAATGCTAAAAGGACCTCCACTGACAGGCAGTTCCAAGGCCTGGTGTGTGTCACCTCACACAATCAGATGCGTCACCACGGTCACTTCGGTTCATGAGAAATCTGGGCTCTCTCTCGCACATGTGCCGAATGAGGTACAAAGGCTGCTTTCATGAACGTGGGCAGGTTTACAAGGCTGGAAGTGCCAAGATTTCGGGGTTGCAGCACTATCCCACTCATTTCTTATTAAGATGCTCCTTCATCATTGGAAATTCCTTTCAGTCCCAAATGATTTCAGTCCTGTTACTGAACCATTAGTTAAAAGAAAAGGCTGAGAACCAAAATCCTCACCTCCCCAGTGAAACCATTAGCTTTTGGAGATCGATTTTTACAAGATGCCTAAATGCTGACCCTGGAGAATACAGTGTTCTATTAGGTGAAAACATGGGTAACAGATTTATTTTTCACCCTCGGAATCAAGAAATAAATTTTGTTGAATAAGTCATGTGTGGGAAACGTTCTGGAAGAGCTCAGAGGCGGAGTCCCTCTGCCTCTTGTAGAGAACCGGAGACGTGGGGTGTGGGGCGCAGGGGCCTGGTCTGCCCGTCACCTTCAGCTGCTCCGTCTGCTTCTCAGTGTCCCCATTTCCAAGGGGATCACAGAGGGGGTTGTAACTGCTCTGTGAGGTTTTCAGGGAGAAGGTTGTTAAGCCTTGGTGAGCATTAAGAATCACACTCTCAGTCCTCTGCCTATGAAATGGATTCAGTACATTGAGGAGGACGGGGGACCCAGGAACCTCAATTACTAGAACAATCTCCAGCCGACTCGGAGATGCATGATGGGCTCTACCGTCTTCACCCCTGCATGCAGGCAGCGCGGCCTTCCCCTGTTTAACAGTGAAGTGCCCCCAAAGCTTTGAAGAACACAGGACTAGCTGTCCTCTAATGCCCCGTGCAGTGTCTGTGTCTAGGATTCCAGGAAGCCACGTGAGCCCAACTTCACTTAAAGGAGGTATCCGTCGTACCCGAAGAGCCTCCGTTCTTTCTGTGGAAGAAACCCCCCCGCCCCTGCCAAGGAGGCCAGACAGGAGATACTCGCCCTGCCCCCCAGGACTCCGGGGCCTCAAGCAATTCTACTCCTGTAATAGAAAAAACATCAATACCTCCCTTCTTTTAGAAATTATTACAAATAATGAGTGCGGTGGGTTGAATTTTGTCATCTCAAAAGATGGGCTGAGGTCCTAAGCCCCAGCACGTGACATCGTGATCTTTTTTGGAAACAGGGTACTTCGTAAGAGGATGTCACACTGGAGTAGGGTGAACCCTTAAGGTAGTATGGCCAGTGTCCTTAAAAGACAGTAGGAAGACAGAGGGACAATGACGACAGAGAGACCGGAGTTCTGCAGCGGCACACGGAAACCCACCACGGACGGCAACGAGGAGAGAAGCCCAGAAAAGACTCTCCCTCAGAGCCCTCAGAAGGAACGAATACACACCCGCATCTTGCCTTCAGACTTCCGGCCTCCACCACTGTGAGAGAATCAGTTTTGGTCACCGTAAGCCACCCAGTTTGGGGCGCTTTGTTATGGCAGCCCCAGGACACTCAGACAATCACTACATTTGCACGTGATAAAAATGATCTTTGCAAAGGTTGCTCTTTTATCTTAATTTAATTTGCAGTGCAGGAGTATGAAAGATTATCCAAACTCAGCCCAGGCACAAGGAAACCTTCTACCCTCCATCCTTCAAAAGCGACAAGGTCCATCTCTAAATTGAGTCTCAGTGTGTCATTAAAGCAATCTCGAGGTCACACAGTCCATGTGGCCCCATCACTCAGGGTGCCTCATCCTTTCACAGAGGTCATTAATTGGATTCGGGTATGAAATCAAAAAGCTAAAAAAAAAAAAAAAGAAAGAATGTTTAAAAGGAATAAATGATCTCCATGTAAAAGGATTCCAAAATGTTCCTACAGGAGCCAGGAAAACATTGTACATGGTGGCGTTTCTCTGGAAATAGTCACATTTCCATTTCCCTAAAAAAGAACTTCCCATTTTTAATTCCATTTGATATTGTGATAATTAAAATCACCTCTGAAAATATCTACACAGCGGTACTTATAAACCACTGGGCTCAATTAGCCTCTTCTTATTAAGGAGCCTGCCATGATTTTAAACATATTTTTGAAGTAGAGTATATGTGACTACTACCCTCATTTTTATGATGGATTCAAAAAGAGATCCAGGTGTCACAGTTAGGACATTCATTTTTATTCTGAAAGAAAATAAAATAAATGGGAACCCAACTTGTGTAAAACACACATAGTCAAATGTTAAAATTCTTTCCATTTTGCTTTACATTTTTTGTTTTGTTTTGGTTTTTGTTTTTTTTTTTTTAAGATCTCATTTCTTTATTTGACAGAGAGAACACAGGTAGGCAGAGAGGGAGGCAAAGAGAAAGGAGGAAGCAGGCTCCCTGCCAAGCAGAGAACCCAACTCGGGGCTCGATCCCAGGAGCCCAAGATCATGACCCGAGCCAAAGGCAGAGGCTTAACCCACTGAGCCACCCAGGCGCCCCTTGCTTTACGTTTTAATATGTTTTTAGGATGACACATGCTCTGCCTGTCTACAAATATATTAAGATGAAAAACGAAGGAAATTCTGGGGACCCTACCATCTGGCTTGGAATGCAGATTGCTAATTGCTTAATAAATCCCTTGTAGCCCCCGCCCCTGCTGGAGGGTTCCTTTTCTGCCTCCCCCATCCCCTGGCTTTTAAATCCTGGTGTAGACCTGAAGCCTAAGCAGCTAAATCTCATTCAGGTAAGTTATGTTGTTTAAATGAGAAGTATTTACACTTGTACTCTGATGTAAGCGAAACGATGACATGACAACCCAAACTACCAAGAGTATTCATTGAAGGTGATTATTTCCATCATAAAAGGAATCGTAATGAAACTCTCGGGAATAACACTTAATGTTGGTATACTTAAAATTGGATTCAACCAAGAAGAATTCTGTTTGCATAAAATGTTTAGGACCTCAAATAATATATCAACTGAGGTGAAATAATTTGTACACACACACACTCATTCATTCAACAAACATGCATTGTATAAACCCCCTGTGTGCCAAGAATCACTTGGCACTAGGGACACAGCTGAATAAGATGCAGACCTTAGCATAAGAATACGTCATACAATCACGTCTCATCAGTAAGTACAATAGAAGGGAAGAAAGTGAACAATGAACAATCACATGTGCAAAATAAACTCCTTAACAACAACAACAAAAAAACCACTGGTTTCATTGAAGGCTGCATGAGGTCTACCCTCATTCATATCCTTCTCTCACACCTCTCTGCTTGCTTATACATGATTCTGAGTCTGGGTTAAACTTGCATACAGCACCAAAAGTCACCCCAACTGGAAGGCTGGGGATTACTGAATCAGAATGATCCAGAAAAGTTAAGGAACTACGAAGTTGAACTCCCTCCAGTTCCCAGGAAAGTCGTCATAAATCTCAGCAAATTACACCTGAAAAATATTTTGATTTTGATTCGTCGAGCTCCACAGCTGTAAGACCCAGTTCCAAGAAAATGCATTACAACTTCTACCTTAGAGTCATTTTCAGTTCATCAATATTTATCCCCACAATTACTCCGTTCTTCCCATTCCTAGCATACACACATTAAAATAAATCATAAATTGGTTATCTTGTATGTACAACCAGTTGCTAAAAGGTAAGCATATGTGTTTTGGTTTCAAGCAACAGAAGTCAATTCTGAGTAATTGAAGCAAAAGAGTGGTCATTTATTGAAACCAAAGAAACTGCTGAACAGTTAAGCCTTGAGAAAGACACCAATATATCCCTAGAATCTCAATAAGTATGCAGAAGTTCTTTCTAATGAGCTAATGTACTCCTAGCATGGCTCCAAAGAGTCCTGGCCTCCTGATCATTCCAGTCTGTGTGTCAGACTTCCAGAACCAAGAACCCGGTGGGCCTAGTTTGGATCATATGTCACCCACAGATCACCAAAGGGGCAGGATCAGAGTACTCAGCCTTTTAGTAGAAAGACCTTTATTTATACATAAAGGAAGGGGGTGGGGGATGGCTGTGAACTGTGAAGTTGTCTTTGTCATTAAAGTAAGCTTTTAAAATACTGCCTCCTTTTAAGGAGTTAGATTTCCCAGTTCACCTTTGTTACTCTGAGTATAACACAACAACTATGGGGAACTGTAGGAGTCAGGAGGGTGTAAAACAGGAAAATGAGCATAACACACAACCCAACACTTTACTCTCATCTCTACGTGTAAGAGCTACTTTGTGATTCATCCTGCATCCTATGGACGTGGAGAGCTCCAGGAAAGGAAGAGTCACCTGGAGTCACAGACAGATCTGATTTCTAGTCAAGAGAAGAGAACGAGGTTTGCTCCGGAAGCCTAAGGAGAGCTTTATACTCCCTTAAACAGCCAGCAGAGGAATTCCTCCGAATCAGTCTTCATGGTATCTCTGATACTATTCTGACAGGGAAACATTACCTTTCTTCATGAATGATGAAAAACAAAAGCAAACAAATAAAAATCCTAACTTCCAAAAAAAAAAAAAAAAAAATTAGGAGGAAGCAAGGGCTCTGGGTTGATATATGATGACTGGCTAAACATAGAAATTTCCAGGGTGCTGGGTGACTCAGTCAAGTGTCTGACTCTTGATTTCAGCTCAGGTCATGAGGGTCATGGGCTCAAGCCCTGTGTCAGGCTCTACACTGAACTTGGAGCCTGCTTAGTATTCTCTCTCACCCCCTCTGCCTCTCCCTGCAGCACATGCACTCTCAAAAAAACAAAAGAAAATAAAAAAAAACAAAAAACCCCACAAAACTCTGTGTGTGTGTGTGTGTGTCTGTGTGTGTGTGTGTGTATAAATTTACTTCTTCAAGAAGCAAATGCGTCTACTGTTTCTTTCTATTGGAAAGGTTGCTTGATGAGCTTAGTTTTGAATTACATGAAAAGACTTCTACACAGCAAACACTTTGAGTCTAATGAGAAATGTCAAATGGAAAATGTAACTAAAAGAGTCTTGCTCAAAAAGTCCCTGCTGATGAAACCTGAAATCAATATTGATGAATTTGGCTTGCCCAATTTTTGCTGAGTGGAATGAACTGGGTTGGTGGGAGAAGTGATTTTAGCTATATTTCCTCAGCATGCCAACAGAGTTTTTCCCCTGTTCCCCCAGCCACACATGTGGCATACATTTATTATTTACAATACATACACAGGAAGCGCTTGATTGATGAGATAACCCCTCATTCAGAAAGATCTTTTCCAAATGGGACTCTGTACTGTAGGTGTTAAATGAAGTACCATAAAGTCAGTAAGATATACTTTTTCACCCACAGGTTTTATTTCCGATAAAGATATTACAGGGGTGATTTTTTTCATAGACAGTATGTGATGTAAAATATGGTTACAGATAAATATAGATTGTGCCTATATACTCTTCCCTTTCCATGCTCTTGAAGGTTTTGTGTAGGGTGTTATGCAAGCTTACCTAAACATGAGAGGAAAGAGAGAACAAGAGACTGGAAAGACTGAAACTGGGATGGTTTCTGGGTAAAAAGTAATCCTAAAGAGGAGATTATTGTATTCATGCAGATTTTAGTCCATACTTAGGTATTCATATTGTACTATTCCATTGAATAAGAATGACGAGCATTCAAAATGGCATCTACCCGGCATCCAAACATCTAATTTAATTTTGACACATCACGAATGCTACCCTATGAATGTTCCCATCTTGTTTTAGGAAGCAAATTTTCCCTTTAGGGAAGGGAATAACATTTAGGACAATGTCAAATTCCTATCATTTGGCTTAGTATGAGCTACTGATTTTAAGTCTGACCACATCCAAATACAGTTCAGTCCTGCTTTAAGAGTCTTCAGTCGTGTGTGTTATTTTTTATAAATTTCCTTTATAAAAAATTTTTTTATAAATTTTTTATAAATTTCCTCTATAAGGAAATTTTTTATAATTTTTATAAATTTCCTTTATAAAATTTTTAAATAAATTTTTATAAATTTCCTTTATAAAAATTTTTTAATAAATTTCCTTTATAAAAAAATAACTCCTTCCTTCCCAGATCATCACCTTATAGCTTTCCTTTCAATGGTATTATCCAAGAGCACATTTTATGGGCAATTACAGTTCCAAAAAGAAAATATTCATATATATTGAGTATATGTATTAATACATATTTATTTATACACAGTATCTATTCATATGTTCATTTATAAATGGAAACACGTCTGGAATGATAAGCAATTTGACATAATTCTAATTACAGTCTTACAATAGATCAGGCACTATTCTTAGTAACTTGTAAATATGTACTCATTTACTCCACATAACAACACTCTAAGATAGGTATTATTATGACTACTCTTCTCAGTTTTCCAATGGTGGCACAACGGTATAGTGAGCTTCGTAACTGGCCTTGGGTCTCACTTGGAAACTGCTCAACCAGTTTCTAGGGCCTAGCAGACTAGATGCAAAGTCTGCAGGTTCACTCACCACGCTACCCAGAGCACAGGTCAGGATTTCTGTTGCATTTTCTTCGTTTTTAACAATACTTTTTAAATGCTGTTCACAGGCAATTACAACAACGGGCCGTGGGCCGGATGTGGCCTGGAGGCCATAGCTTGCCAATTCCAGTTCACTGCCAGATTTTCCCATAAATTTTTTTAAATGAAAATGTAATAAATGTAGACAAAAGAGCTTTAGGTTTTGTGGACAAGTACTTTGTTGACTTCACAGTTTTTCCCGAAGGCCTCCTGGTCACCCCCCTCTAAGATCTGCCTTGTCCACCCTTTAACCACCTCTGGGTTTGAGCTCCTGGTGGCCCAGTTCTTATCCTGTGACCCCACTACCCAGGCTCAGATGACGGGTCCCAGGTGATCTTGTCACCCAATCTGGGTCAGAGGATTGGGAATTCTTACCTTAAGTGACAGTCCCCTTCTGTTCTGCTTGAGGGTCCGTATCAAATGAAACAGGAGAACTTCCAGTGGTCGTCAGAGCTGGGAGAGTCAGCCTGAAAGGGAGAGAACCGAGTCAGCACATAGACATGAGCCGGGTGACATATGGAGAAAGGATCTTGACAGCAAGCCCTTCCTTTAGGTTACTCCTAAGGCTCAGCTGCATTCCTGTCCTTGGATTTCCTGAGAAAACTCCTATTTCCTTGTAATAACCCCCCTCTGCCTCCCCACTCAGCTATCTGGCATCGGTTTCTGTTGCTTACAACCAAAACTAATAACTTTTTATGCATATGTACCATTTTTAATTAGCCAGCATGTTTAGAGAGGGAAATCATGTTTAGGGAACTAGCTCACGAAGAGTTTAAGAAAGTGCCTCCTTTCAAATGACTCAAGAAGTTTTCAGTTCAGATATTTCCATTTAGACATTTAAAATACATCTCTGAAGCAAGATTCTCATTAAACTCAATACAGAGCAAAATGTAAGAGTTCATCAACAGAACTCCTTTCCCTCCCTGTCCCCTCCAGGAGCCGTTCCAGCCCCTCAAAGTCCAGGAGCTGATGTACAGGGCAGTTCGGCAATTTTCTAAATCCCTACTATGTTTCTAGCACTTTTCTTCTCTTTGGCTGTCACCCAAGACCTAAAATCGTGCCTGGGGCAGAATCCTCCCTGGACACGTATGGAGTCAAAAGGGTCAATGAATCAATACACATTCTAAATGATTTTTTAATGTTTAATAACCTTCCAAAGGACCCGCTTCATCTGAAAAGGATTTTTAGCTTAAATAACTACTTATAAAAAAATGATTTCTTTAAACCTGGAGCTTTCCCCCAAAGAAAAAATCCTGGGTAGAAATAAGGAAAAAAGGAGGACAGTAGGGTGAGGGGAATCTTGTTTTAAGATAGTAATGTTAAAGCGAAAACACAGTAAACATGTCAGCGAAAGGAAAGGACTTTGGTTTTTATGTTTTTGGTGCAATTTAAAAAATGTGAATATAGTAATACATATAAAATTTTCAAATCCTTTAGGAACATCAAGCTAAAATTCATATGTGGAAGTTAGTTTGGGCTATTTCTCTGTTATCTCTTGTCCTGGAAGTCACATTAAACTGTAGACACATTTTCAGGCAAATGGCAAAAATCACCCTCTTTTTTTTTTTTTTAAATGTGTTCTGAAGAATGGCCAAGGAACCTGTCATCCTAGTGAGGTCAGTCTCACCAGCTGCTTTCTTGAGTTTAGTTCCACAAGCCAAATGAATCAGCTTACATAAATGGGATGCAGTATGGCAAAGTGATTTCTTTCTTTAAGAAATTCATAGATTTTTTTAAAGTGAATAATCAAATGGAGTTTTCAGTATCATAAAACTGTATATGCCTATACATTTGGCATACACACCACACACACACACACACACACACATACACACACACACACAATGTTCCAAAGGGACAGGCTTCCTTATGAGTCTTGTTGAACCTTGTAGATGAAGCTAATGGCACTGATGACAACTTGCCAGCAAATATTAGTTGGGTTTCACCCATCTGCCACTGCGTATTCTTTTTTTTTTTTTAAGATTTTATTTATTTATTTGACACAGAGAGAGAGGTCACAAGTAGGCAGAGCAGCAGGCAGAGATAGAGGGGGAAGCAGGCTCCCTGCTGAGCAGAGAGCCCAATGTGGGGCCCGATCCCAGGACCCTGAGATCACCACCTGAGCCGAAGGCAGAGATTTAACCCACTGAGCCACCCAGGCGCCCCAGCCACTGTGTATTCTTGTTCTTATACCTGAAGATCCAATGCCTCAAACAAATACCACCAGAAGACACATTCTTCGTTTTCCACAGTTCTGGTATCATTTCATTTCCCCCCACCACGGAACTGCCTTCAGTCATTAACTCTACCCCCAGAAGGTCAGGAGGTCACCTGGAAACAGTCCCGTTTGTAAAATAAGAATCTATATTTAAAACACAGGAACAACCCACTCTTCCAGGTTGGGAGTATTTTTATTTGAGCACTCGGATGGTAATGACCACTGTCCATCAGTTGCCAAATGACCTTCTCTCCTGGGATCCTTACTGTTTCCTTGTTATTACACAGAATAACAACTCTTTGGTACTCATTTCCTGAAGAAGATTACTTTTCAGTATCAGGCTTCACCAATAAGCCTTTTCCCAGCCAAGGACTACAAATCCACACTGTGACTAACAGAGTGACTTTCCCAGTAGTGCTGACTGGAGAAGAAAACAAACAGACAGACAGACAGACAGACAAGAATGATAGAGTTTGCTGCTGCTCATAAGTGAGCACTTCACTGGGCGGTCCTCACGTAAGATAGAAAAGTTCAACCAGAACAGTGGTACAACTTCCCAACCAGGACTTAAGGGCCCACCAAAATAGGAGAAAACAGTGTCCATGACTTAGACTGGGTCCATGTCAGTTAGAAAAAGGCTATGGAATGTTTCAAAGATTTTCAACAGATACTAGTTCATTACAGGTGATTGTTTTGCAAGAAGCTCACTTGGGCCTGGTCCACCCACCAGACAGAAGTCCACGCGTGTTGAACGGCCACCTCATGAAGGTAAGAGGGAAATATGAGACTTGGGAGTCACGATGTGGCTTTGAACCCGGACTACTAAAACATGCTAGCTAGCTGTACAGAAAAGATATTCAACCTCATGAGCCTCAGTTTTCCTTATCTGCTAATTAAACATCATATCTAGTTCACAATCTTGTTTCAAACACTGGATGAAACAGTGTCTATGCAAATATCCAACCAGAACAATAGGCACATGATAATGAAATAAATTTTCCTCTAATAGCAGCCAGAGGGTGATGACAACGTGAGCCAACTCAAAGCAGCTGAAAATGACAGCTGGCATGGCCACCAAACAAACCCAGAGAAAAATGCGAATCCACATCAAGACGATGTCTTCTTCAGCAAACACTGTTCCTACAGCTGGGAATTCAGAGAATTTCTGTGTCTCTAGTTAATGTAATAAAGCAATAGGGGACTACTAGAATGCACGTAGGGTACACGTAAAGTCCAGCAAACATAGGTCCCTCTATAAAAATTCAATTTAACAAAACTCAACCTACGATGACTGGGAGCAGGAGGCATCCCTTATGTTTTATTATTTACAGAGTGTTTACATGTTGTGGTTTGGGTTTCTCGGGAAACAGACTTCAGGATGGAGATGTGTCTGAAGAGAACTAACTGGGAACAGCTTCTTTGAGGGGGGAGGGGAAGCAGGACTGGACAGAGAGGTCGAAAGACAAGGCTGTAACCACAGGGGGGCTGGAAAGATGCAGTGGGCCACCAGAGTGTCCCAGACTATAAGAACAAAACAGACATTTGCCCCCATGATTGACCAGTCAGGGAAGAAGAGGATATAGACTTGGGAGAGGCGGCTGTGCCCGACTGAGGGCGTCTCCCCAAAAGAGACTCAGCTCTGAGTTGCCGGCAGCCACACAAGCCGTAGCTGGAGAAGCACCCTGGTCCTAAAGCGGGATCTGGGTGCATCAGAAATCCACTAGAAACCACTCCCTGCACCAAAACCACTTGCTTCACATAATGAATGGTCCTTCTATACATAACTCCCACAAGATTCTCGTGTGTGCATTTTCCAGGGGACGCTCTCAGGATGCGTTATTGAGATCTCAGTTACTGAGACAAATGAGAACTTCTGCCTTTACAGCTGATCATGGGGACATACTTGGTACTCAATGTTTTCTTTGTTATCCATTCTAGGCTCCTCTCACCCTCTGCTGGCACCCCTGTAGACCATGATGGTTTACCAGGTGCGGATGCAGACTCTCATCCCTAACGGGTCTAAATCCTGGTCAGCAAGCCCTTCTCGGGCCGTAGCTGTGCCACTTGGTCCACTTACTGTCAAAACTGTACAAAAGAAATCCAAGAAACATCCCCATTAGAGCACCTGGGAATCAAAGGCCCTCTTCCCTGCCCCCTGGGGGCAGATAGCAGCCCTATCTTCTCCTAACATCCAGGTCAATTACTCCTGCTGGGATGACAACTCTTTCCTGTATCTGCTCAGGTCCTGGCAATCACAGCCCCAAGTGGCCAGGTAAGGATCACAGTTTACAACATAATAAGGTTCTTGCTGTGTCCCCTGTGGAAGTATTCAGCCTCTGGGAACCTCTGGAACTAAAGAGCTTAGACTTGCAGAAACACAAAGTATAAATTCCTCCAAGTAGGTCACTGGGAGTGATGACAAGCAGGGCTACTTCTATTTCCAAAGCTTTCTAGACCCAAGTCTTCCACCTCTTGAGGACACAGCGGCATCAATAATTTTAGAGTGTGCACCACAACCTCCCAGGTGGTCTCCAGAGTCGCGGGGTTACCCCCCCCAAACTGACACGTCAGCCGTACCTTCAGAAGCTGATGGCTTCCTTGAAAAGCTGATGGCTTCTGAGCAGTGTGGTATGTGATAGGACTAGTGGGCCCTTGGGCATGGGCTTACCATCATACCTCCTTTGATAGGAATCCCTCATCACAAGCAGTATGTTGTGGTACCCTGTTTCAGCAGATAAAACCCTCTTTAAGGTATCTAGCGGTATGGTGCCCATGGCCCTTCCATCAGGAAAGGCAAATCCATATCTGGAATATGTGTCAATTCTAGTTAAGATAAAATGCTGCCCCCCTTTTAGAGTGAAGGGAAGTCCACAGTGGGTTTTGAAGAACACTGCTGTATCAGAGGCTCAGGCTGGACAGATTGGTAGCTGGACAGATTCAGTAGCAGCACTAGCTAGATGAGCACTGGTGAGTGACAGCCCGTGATCTAGGGTCCAGGCAGTGTTTCTCACCCTTGCCAGCAAGGATGTTCTCTTTATGAGCCCTCTTTGCCAAACACTGGGGTGGCCAATTATAGTCTGGCTGACATCAGCTGGTCGAGTCCTTCTGTCTAATGCCGCTTCCCTGAAGGAGATTTTCTGATGGGAACCAAAAAGTGATACAAAAGCCTTCAAACTTCATGCCCACTCTCCTAGGTCCATCCACATGCCTGTTACTCCCCCAATCTCCATCACTAATATTCTTTCTTCTTCCAAGCTATTGGCAAACCACCCACCACCCACCACTACCTGTATCCAACCAACCACCCACCACTATCTGTATCCATATACACTCTTATATCCAAATCTCTTTTCACACTGTTTGGATGCCAGATACACCTGCCAAAGCTTTGCTCACCGGGATGACTGCATCTATGTCTTTTTTCAGGGCCACCCAAGGGCAGGACTGCAATGGAGCAGCAAACCATTTTCAGCTTGCCCCCATCCATGAATCAAGTTCAGATTTTTCCCTCTCCTGTCCATTGGACATAGAGACCCTCCCCATACAGGTAGGAGCTGAGGTAGAGAAATTGGAATAGTGGTAGATGATATGGTGGTCTGGGAGTGTCCTGGAGCATCTCACTTGCATCTTCTTGGTCACGTTCATGTTCAGTCCTGAATGCACCACCTCCATCTGACAGTGAATTTCTGTTAGGCCCACTTGAGGTTATGACTCAGTGGCTCCAAAAGAACTGGGCTCAGGGTGGTCCCTTGATAGCCCATGTTTCTGTGTTCCATCTCTATCAGGGCTCAGTAGTACTCCAGGATCCACTCTTTCAACGGTGTATACTGTTCTACTGCAGATGCATGGCCTTACTCAAGAGTCCTTGTGGCTTTCCATAAACTCCACATGGCCTCTTTCCCATCATACAATTACTTCTAATACCATAGGTCCACTAGGTTGTATGATCTGAGAGGCATCCTTGACTTGCTACATGACCCTTTCCTGCCCTGAGTCTCCACTGGAAGCTGGCAGCCTTGTCAATTAGTAAACGGGCGGGAGTAGTATTCCCAAAGGTGGAAATATGTTGTCTGCAGAACCCAAAGAAATCTACAATATATTACATTTCTTTCTTAGTAGTGCCAAGAACAAGATACAATATTTTTTCCCTTTACTGAAGTGAATGCACCAGACCATGGGACCCCTAAATGTTTACTGATATTGTGGGACCCTCAATCTTTTCTCCTCTCTCTGGACTCTGTGTTATACAATGACCTCTAATGTTCTGTCTACATTTTTAAAAAAAATTTTTTATAAACATATAATGTATTTTTAGTCCCAGGAGTACAGGTCTGTGAATCACCAGGTTTACAACTTCACAGCATTCACCATAGCACATACCTTTCCCAATGTCCATAACCCCACCACCCTCTCCTGACCCTCCTCCCCCCAGTAACCCTCAGTTTGTTTTATGAGATTAAGAGTCTCTGATGGTTTGTCTCCCCCCCAATCCCATCTTGTTTCATTTATTCTTTTCCTACCCCCCAAACTCCCCACATTGCATCTCCACTTCCTCATATCAGGGAGATCATAGTTGTCTTTCTCCGATTGACTTATTTCACTAAGCATGTTACCCTCTAGTTCCATCCACATCATCGCAAATGGCAAGATTTCATTTCTTTTGATGGCTGCATAGTATTCCATTGTACATATATACCATATCTTCTATATCCATTCACCTGTTGATGGACATCTAGGTTCTTTCCCTAGTTTGGCTGTTGTGGACATTGCTGCTATAAACATTTGGGTGCACGTGCCCCTTCGGATCACTACATTTGGATCTTTAGGGTAAATACCCAGTAGTGCAATTGCTGGGTCATAGGGTAGCTCTATTTTCAACTTTTTGAGGAACCTCCATGCTGTTTTCCAGAGTGGTTGCACCAGCTTGCGTTCCCACCAACAGTGTAGGAGGGTTCCCCCTCTCTCCACATCCTCGCCACCATCTGCATCTACATTTTTCTTATCCAAATGTTTGGACAAGCTGGTATCTTGTCCAAATAACAAGATATCATCAATATGGTGGACTGATGTGATATTCCATAAAATATCCAAATGGTCCAGTTCCCTTTGGCCTATATTGTGGGAAAGTAACCTGTTAGACTCTTAGGAGAGTGGGGGAGAAAACAGAGCCTTGGGGCAAGACCATGAATGTATATTGTTGGCCATTCCATGGAAATGCAAACTGCAACTGGTCTTCTTTCTTCACGGGAACAAAAAGACTATTTGCCAAATCAGTGGGAACATACTATGTACCTGATGACATACTAATCTCTAAAGGCTGCCACACCTGACAAAGAGTTACAACACGGGCAACTACTTGACTGAACACTGGGCATGAGGGCAAATTCAGAGGCCTCCACTGGTTTCATTATAAACTCTCTTACCACGAAGTCTAAGGAGCTACTGGGAGGCTTCCTCCAATTACCAAAGAGTCCATTCCAATTATACATTCAGCGACCAAGGAAATGATCACTGGAGGTCCCTGGATCCAGTGGATTCCCTATAATTCAAACCTAGCCAGTACATCATTTATGATTCAGTCCCCATATGTCCCTACTTTAACAGGAGGGCAACGATGATGTTTTGGGGCCTTATAAATCAAAATCAACTTGGACTCCATATCCAACAGTCTACAAATATATTTGGTTTATATCTTTTCCCCAAGGCATGATTTTCCAAGTAAATAGCCATAGTTCCTATGGGGAATGAATGGGAGTATAGTTAATGTACACAGTTGTCACGGGGTCAGAAGATCTTTCTTTCTGGATATTCAGCCTCTCCTTTAGTCACTGGCTTTCAGGTCTGAAAACTGAGTCAGGTCCTAAAGCAGGGCTAGCCACTAGGACTTTCTATTAGAGCAACTGCCCTCAGACTCCTGATCATTAATCCCTGATTCCTTTGATTAAGTAATACTCCCACTGGCTGCCCAGTTTTCTGGTCCCTAAGAATACTGTATTTTGATATCTCCATAACTCTCTGTGGGTCGGGCTGACCAGCTGCCATTTCAACCTTGCTGTACATCATCATAATTGTTCCCACCTTGCTTCTGATGGGCAAGGGCCTCTATCTGGCCTATATTATCAGGCTCCAGTCAATCCCATTGCATAAGAGCCCAGTTGTGTAACAGCATTCTATCAGCTCTGACCTCGGAGGACAGCCGCCACTGAGCCTCTCTACAATGCTTGGGCCCCTCCTATCAGTCGGTTAGCGGAGTGTCCTTTAAGCCCTCACACAGGATATAGCTGGCTGACAGGTCTTGTAGATTAGCATCCCCTCTCCTTGGAGAGTTCTGAAGCATTCGTCATCTGCCATGACAGTCCTGGCAATTCTGCTTCACTCAGTGCGGACCATCGTTTTCTCAAGCTTTGAGACTATGTTAGCAGTATGTTAGCATTATATTCTTGGGTCCTCTGTAAGTGTTAGGCCCCGTGTCACAGGAGTATACTCCCACATCAACATATCCAACTATATCTTCCTCCTCCCACTTTCTTCAGTACAAAAACCATATTTTCCTAGCTCCTGAGGTATAAATTGGCTAAGCCCTACAGCTTCTTGGGGGTATAGTTCCTTTCCTCCCTTTGTATAAGAGTATTTCTTCTGTTGTACTCTGACATCAGTTGTGGGTCTGCTGGCCAGGAAGGTGGTGAAAAGGTAGATCTCAATAAGTCTATCTGTGGTCATCCAAGACAAATTCTTCAGCACCTTCTTTAAAGGGGGCATGCTAGACTATACAGGGAGAAATGGGCCCACTATAGCCCAGATGGTTCGGGAGAAAAGAAAACATTTTGAGGAGACAAAATCTTCAGTGTACCCTCACTGTGCCAAATCCCAAGGTCTCCCTTTTTTCCAATCAGTGTCATAACCTTGCCAGGGCAGACTTGCCAGAGTGGAAATTTTAGCCTTCCCTGCTGCTCTGCTACCCTTACAACTGAGGGTTAAGTTGTTAGCATCCTCTGCTTTTTCTGTTTTCCAACGACAGCAGATGAGAATCTTTTTATATGCTGCCATAAGCTTTCTGGCTTTCATATTTAGGATCAAACTGGTAATTAATCACCCTCAGCCTATTACTGTCTTTTTCCAGTTCCTCAATAGGCCCTAGCAAGAGCTATCCAATTCTGTAGCCCTTAGTACTCCATGAACCCCTCAAAAGCTTGAAATATTGCACACTGCACTGCATTCCCTTTCACCTGTGTCTCATTCAAGTTCACCACCAGTAACGACTGCAGTGCAACTCCATGCCGGGTGTCTGAGTACCCCATCTGCCGCCAGTGAATAGGGCTTCATTTCCAGCCAGCTGACAGGTGATCCAGTTTCAAAATCCCATTTTGGAATCCTCTTCCTAGGACAGTTCCCGGTACCAACTGTCACAGGTTAGGTTCCCTAGAAATAGACTCTAATATGAAGATTTGCATGGAGGAAATTTACTGGCCCATTGTCCTAGGAATAGCACTTGTGCAGGAATAAGAGAAGCAGGACTGGGCTTGGGGAGAAGATCAGCTATGGTATATTTTCAACTGAATTCTCAGTTGAGACCCCACAGGAATGTTGAACTTGAAATTGCTCTTGAGGGATATCCCTACTTGAGGCACAGAGCCTCACCCCTTCTATACCCATTTGGACCAGTCACTGACTGGGGACTTCCCTCAGGGAAGGATGTGAGTAAGATAGTTCCCATTGGTCAAGGGCAAATTCCAGAGAGGAAATCAGACAGGAGCCTTCAGCAGCCAAAACTCCTGGCAAAGGGAGCATGAATCCCTCTGGTTTCAAAAAGAATTTGAATATACACACAGCACCCACTCTATCATCTAAGAAAGAAAAGTGCATGGAATTTGCATTGCAACTTGAGGAATTGTAAAATGTTATTCAGGAGACAATGTATTTGGAGAAGCATTAATGAACTAATAAATAACAAAAGAAAAAGAAGGAGTATGAATTTTTCAATGTGCTTCAAGTGTTAAAGCAGGAAATAAGTGCCTTGACTCATGTGACAACAAAGCTAACTTCTATTCAACAAAGCACAATGCTAAGAGCTTACTGAACATCAACTCATTTAATCCACATAAAACCCTGTAAGTTATTTGCTCTTGTTACTCCCATTTTCAGATGGGAAAACCAGGACCCAAAGAGATTAAACTGTTTGCCCAAGTAACAATTCCTAGTAATAGAGCTGGCATTTGAATCCCAGCAATCTGTGCTCTTAACCACTGTGCTAAGCTACTTCTCTTACTTAATATGTGTCAGATCTTGTTCCAAGTACTCTACCAGGACTAGTCACTTAATGATTTATAATAATCCTAGTATGAGGTTGGCTCTACATTTACCACATCTACAGAGGAGGAAATTAAGGCTAAACGTGTATTTTATTCAGTAAGTTGCCCTCTGGTCTTCATTTAAATTATCAAATAATCATGTCTGGATCTAAGAATCCTGATTCCGTCACTTGTTACCTGTGTGGCCTTAGCCAAGTTACTTAGCTCTCCAGGCCTGCTCCCTGGTCTGTAAAACAGGGGCCCGTGCATTGTGTTGGTGATATATAAAGCTCTCCTATATCCACGCTAAGAACTCAAGAACTGTTGACCATCATCAACGTGAACATCACCATCTTCATCAGCACTATGAGGAGAACCCATCAAATGTCCAATTAAGCAAGCATTCCTGCTCATTTGGCCATTTTTCTAATTAGTTTATATGAATTACTTTCCATTCTGATTTATTAACTATGATCTTGTAATGTCAACTGCCTGTTCGTTGAAACACCGCCAGGTAAGCTGCTAAAATGTTATCAATGAACTCCTAAACACTGAGGCAGGATTTAGCCTTTACTGCAGAAGTTGGCTTTGTGGAAACGCAAGCTCTCCTCTGTCCATGTAAATCCATGCATTTTTCAAAACTCGACAATTTGACACACCCTAGAAATCACACCTGGAAACCACAGTGGTTATGATGGGTCAAGGCTGACCCACGCAGAACTATCAGTGAACTATGACACCCTCCCGCTTCCTGCCGGGATGATAAAAGGAGGTAGCCGTTAGTCAGAGCACCAGAGAAGAATGACTTGAGAGTCTGCCCCCACTCCATACCCGCTGTGGTTCCTTTCCTACCACATCACATGGTTTGGCTACATCCTTATACCTGTACCTCTTGCCAGTAACACTTTCCTATAGCTGGAGCGACTCTGTTCCAGGTTCCATCTTCCGTTCACCCCTTCTAGCCTAGGGTGGTAAGAATTCCACTGCTGCCAACCCCAAGAAATGGCAATATCAGTGAGGCTTTCCCTAAATCTTGGCCACACTTTTGCAAATAGATCATCAGATTCTCAATTACCCAGTCTGAGTGTGCCATCTATTTCCTGCTGGGACTCTGACTTATGCAATACACTAAGGGAATGCTAGTCCCTTCCACTCAAGGAGTACCTGTCTCCCTTTCCTATCTGGATCCTGCCACTCTGCCCTATGCCTCATGCCCTTGCCCAATCCCTTCTCTACACTTATTCATTATCCAGTGTTAACATTATCAATCAGTTCTTAAAAGCAGTATCTACGTATTGTAATGTAATTATTTCTGAGATCTAAAAAACGATCAGATAAATTGCCATCAATCCATTTTGCCTAAAACCCTCACCTGGTTGATTTGAATTGATTCATAAGGCTGGTGTATTCAAGATGAACTTTTTATCTTCAGTCATTTCTGAACTATTCAGTCCCCCAGCCTAAATTCTGGTGGACAGCAAGTCATTTCTGCAGGGGTCAATGTCTAACTTTTCCACCCTGTCCCCCTGTCAACTCTGCCCATGTTATGGTCACAAGGCAGCCTGACCTAATCTCTCTGTGTCCTGAATTCCTGGTCACCATCTCTATTCCTCTCACCATTTGGCTGCTCAAGCAATATAATCAATTACAAAACACACCGGACCACAAATTAGACAAGCCATGGCCTACTTATAACCCTGCCACTACTTAGCTGTATGCCTTGAATATGTCACTTCCTTCCACCTGGGCAGCCATTTCATTGTTTATAAGCAGAAGGCAGTTGAACAAAATCTCTTCCAGATCCACAAAAAGGCCCCCCTTTTTGGCTTTTAGTGTGGATCCTCTCACTTCCTCTAATCTTCTTCCCTTGCTACATTCCCGAAGCTACCGCCCTTGGTTCACCCCAGCGAGGTTATGCCCTTTCTTCTCAACCATGGCTTTATCTTTGCCATATGTGTGTGTCTATTTACTCTTAACTTAAACATATGTGTGCGTGAGTACGCACACACTTTTCCACACCCACTCATGGGAGACCACAACATTGCCTTACTTGCCACATCTCTGAACTACAATTTATGGTGAAATAGGAACCACCAGGCTACACGGCGTGTTGAACCAGACTCCCCCACTGTCCTATCAATTACACACACACTTTCCAAAACCATCATAACACTGCAGTCTACAAAAGATGTCAGCTTTTCACTCTTTATCATATATATACAAGGTGTCCAGAAATATATTGTGGGGCCCCCTTGTAAGAGCCGAGTGTAACATCTAGCAAAGAACAGACCCGTTAAAAGAATCAAGTTTCTTTTCCTCAAATGATATCATATGTAATAATAAAAAAAAAAAAAGATAAAATGGGCATGTTGATTTAAAAGGGGCACAGGGAGATAAGAATGCTCACTCCAGTTATGAGTTTAACAGGGCTCTGGTTTCCATATATACTCTGTATCATTATAGCAGTTTTCCTCTTAGTTGAGAGGTGAATCACTATCCCCTAAGAACCCAATCATCTGGTCACCTCATGGACCCCTGGATATGGAGGTAAACCTGTTTTGTTTGAAGTCATTTGGAATGTGTAGGGGATTGAGGCTCAAGCATGTGGGTCAGGTCAGAGTAGAGTGAAGACCATAGGCAAATTTCCCCTTGACTTCCATACCAACAGTTAGTTCTGTTTTTCCTATCCAGTTCATAACATTTAAAAATGCTAAAATCATGGTTTGAGAGGGAGTTTTGGATGTGTTATAATCCAGGCCAAATTCTGGATTCTAAAGAACACCATGCCACTCGTGAAAATATCCTGCAGATCTTATGGTGAGTACAGGGATGGACTCTACTTCTTGCCTTTGATTCAGAGAGAGAAAGACACATGTTACCATTGGTCCTGGTGGGATCAAGCAGCCATAATGAAGGAAGGACTAAAGCGTAACCAGAGGTACTGAACCTGGGTAAGCTGAGTTACTACCTTCCAGGACACAGATTCCCTCACTTTCTCTCCACTCTCATACCACTGTCAACTCTCTACTCTATCTCGTATCATTTTTCATTCATTTTTTAAATTTCCCTGAAGTTCATACCTACTTATCAGTCATAAATACACAAAGGTTTTAGAAATAATAACGCTGAAAGCCATGTAACAAAGAACAATAGATTCCGGACTCACTACTTCTTGACTCACCTCCATCTTCTGTTCTAGAAACAGCTACTACCAGTCCTTTAAACTGTTCTGCTATGAAGCTATTTCAATTTTTGTGCTTATAATATTCTTTTCCAATTTCGATTTTAACCACTATTCACTGATTTCTTACTATGGAAGAGGATACTGTAGCTCATCTACACCACCATTCCTTATACTGCCACTGTCCTTTCCTACAACCTACTGACACGATTAATGCATTGCTCAGGTTTACATCATCATCATCATCACTATTCAATACATACGTATTATATATATTATATACAGTATTACACTGCTGTGAGAAGTAGGAAGCATGATTACATTTCTTCCCTCGAAGAAACTTTTGCTTTTTCTGGGATGTCCTTAGTTTTCTAGACACTAATGACCAGATCTTCCTGCATACCCTCAAAGCCCCTCAATACAATTTTCCCTAAATTCACATATATAAAGCCATTAATTACATTTTTTTTCTTGCCCCTCTTCTTGCTCCTGACTGACTTGTCACTCTCCTGTTCTGCTGCGGAGCTGAGAGCCTGGAATAGCTTTCCTTCTTGTCACCTAGAAATGCCCTTCACTCCTCCCCCATGTTGCATTTCCTATTTCCTGGATCTTATATCCTCTTCCAGTAGCTTCAAAGAAGCACAGAAAGAATATTCCATGAAGATCTGCATATCTGAAAATGGCTGTCTTTATTTTACCCTCACATTTGATTATCAGTCTTTCTGGGTACGCAAGTCTATGTGGGAAATACTTCCCCTCCAAATTTTGAAGGTTTTCCTCTGTTATCTTCTTCTGGACTGATTCCAGTGTTGTTACTGACCAATGCTATCTTAGTGTCTCAACCTTTGTCAGTGAGTTGCATTTGGTTTCTAGAAAGTTTTAGGATTCCTTCTTCATCCCTGTCACAAGAACCAGGTTCTGATCATGGTTTTAGGGGCGAAATGGATTTTTGCAATATGGTAATTCGTGTTCCTTCCATTAAGGACATTTTTTCTTATAGTATATAAGAAAAAATATATACAAATATATATAACTTATATATATATATGTACATATATATATACAACTTATATATATAAGTATATAGTATGTCTTTCAAATTTTCCCCTCTTCCATGGATTTTTGCAATATGGTAATTTGTGTTCCTTCCATTAAGGATATATTTCCTTATAGTATATAAGAAAAAAATATATATATAAGTTACATATATACTTATATATATATAAGTATATAGTATTTTTTTCAAATTTTCCCCTCTTCCATTTCTGTTTCTGGAAATCCCATTAGTCTGGGTCATTCTCTAATCTCTGTACCAATTCTAATTGCTTAAGAACTCCCTATTTTCTGCAATCCTTGCTTTTAGCTTCCATATATATCCCTTCTATTAGATCTTAATGCTACCGGTCATGAACATAATCTGCAAAATTTCTCTTATGGTTCCTTTTAAAAGTATATTTTCTCATTACATAGATGCAGTAACTTCAGTAACTTCTCTCAGCTCTTCTAAACCCTGAGCCATCTGTTTCCTCCATATTCCTATCATTTGTACTTTTTATAGTCTCAGGATCTCATTAGCCACTGCTTTCTGAGTATCTATTTATATTGGAAAAGTGAAGAATGAAATTCTTTCCTCCTCTGTTTGTTTGAACTAGGCTTACAGGCCACTGAGCTTCACTTTAGGAAGATAAGACTTTCACAGTGGTCCCTCTCCCACCACACTATCTGTATATCTTTCCTCTTAGGCCTGTTCTTCCAGAGAAAAATCTTCCAATTTCCTACCCAGAAGGTATAAGTCTGGCTTTTAACATTCTAAGAGACTTTTGGGATCCTTTGGGAAGGAATGCCTAATTGTTTGTCAGAATTTTCCCCTATGAAGAGGTGTTACCCATCCTCTATATGTTTGTACAATTGGCTATATACCCTCTCATCTATTCAAGGACATCGTTCAGCAATTTTTCTCTTCAATCTGTGTCCATTTTTGTCTCTCCACTTGATCATTATCATCATCATCAAACATGTTCTAGAATCTCACATCTTAAAAAAATATATTGAATTTTCAATATTGAATATTGAATCATTCCTTGATTCAAAATCTCTCCCAACTAATGTCTACATTTTCTACTTTCCACTCTCCCAACTGATGTCTACATTTTCCACTTCAGCAAGATCCTTGGAAGAGTTGCCATCACCAATGCGTCTCCTTCCTGCTTTCTCTGAAACCCACTCCAGTAAGGATTTTGCACTATCATGGCCACCAACAAACTCCACATTGATAAACACAAAGGTCAGTTTCTTAGTCTCCATCTGATTTGGTTCAGCAGCAGCATTTGCAATAGCTAGTCATACACTTTCACTTGGCTCTCTCCTGGTTCTCCCTCTACTTCACTGGTTACTGCCTTTCAGCTGCCTTTGTAGCTTCCTTTTTAATCCCACACATTCTAAATGCTGGAGTATCCCAGAGCTCATACTTCTCTGTCTGCACACCCTTCCTCTGTTATTTCAGCCAGTCTCCTGGCTACTAATTTTATCTATAAGCTGACATTTCCTAAAATTATATCCTCAGCTTTGACCTCTTCCATGACCTCCATATTTTTTAATCAACCCCCCCCACTTACTTGTCATCTTGAATTTCTAATAAGCAACTCAAAAAACATGATCAAAACCAATTCCTCTTATCTCCCTAAACTCTGAAATGCTTTGCTTCTCTGATACCTCAGCAAATGGCAAGCTCATTCTTCTGCTGCTCAGGTCAAAAACCTTGGTATCATCCTTAACCACTTTCTTCCTCTCACTTCCTCTAATCCCACAGCAAATATAATTGTTTCAACCTTCAAGGTATATCCAGAATCCAGAAATTCTTCCCAACTTCACCAATATTATCCTTGTCCAAAACACTGTCAACTTGTTCCTTTTTTGTATCCCTACCATGTTTTTCTGAATACCACAAATACCCTAAAAATATAAATTATATCATTTCTCATCTCTAAATAAAATGCTCCAATAGCTTCCATGTCCATCAGAGAAAAGCTAAAATCCTGATAATTGCCCTTGAGACTCTACAGCCTCCATTGCTCCCTCTGATATCATCTCCAACTGTCCCCACCCCTTATTTATTCTACCCCAACCACCACAGACCTCCTTGCTGATCCTCAAACACTCCTAGTGGACTCTCTACTCAGGCAACTTGAACTTGCTCTTCGTTCTGCCCAGAATGCTCTTCTTCCAAGTCTCCAAGTGATAACTGCTCAAACGTTATCTGATCAGTGAAGACTTCACTGACCACCCTATTCAAAACTGCAACATTCTCCCCTATTGGCGCACCTTACCCCTTTACACTCCCATTTTTCCCCCCATTAAAACTTATTATGGGGGCGCCTGGGTGGCTCAGTGGGTTAAAGCCTCTGCCTTCGTCTCAGGTCATGATCTCAGGGTCCTGGGATCAAGCCCCACATCGGGCTCTCTGCTCAGCAGGGAGCCTGCTTCCTCCTCTCTCTCTGCCTGCCTCTCTGCCTACTTGTGATCTCTGTCTGTCAAATAAATAAATAAATAAATCTTTAAAAAAAAAAAACTTATTATGATCTAATATACCCTATACATTGTTCACTTGCTTATTTTTTTTTAAAGATTTTGTTATTTATTTGACAGAGAGAGAGACACAGCAAGAGAGGGAACACAAGCAGGGGGAGTGGGAGTGACAGAGGGAGAAGCAGGCTTCCCCCTGATCAGTGAGCTTGATGCAGGGCTTGATCCCAGGACCCTGGGATCATGGCCTGAGGCGAAGGCAGAGGCTTTAACCGACTGAGCCACCCAGGCGCCCCTGTTCACTTGCTTATTGAGCTGTCTTTTGTCTTCCTTCAGGGTACACATTTTGTCTGTTTTATTTCCCTACCATATTCCCAGATTCTAAGACAATGCCTGAGACTAATAGATTATTAATACAAATCAGTCTATGAATTCATGAACAAATGAATAAATTCACAGAGTCAGATCTCAAGTGGCAGCAAAAGATCTCATTTTGAGAAATGAGGGCTAAACTGATGTTCTTACAATTGCTTCAATCAAAGACTGGGTTGCTTCTGGAGCCTAGGATAAAGATGAGAATTCAGGTAAGGATGGAGTGGTTAGTTAGGTAAAAATTCTATCAAAATGAGTACCAAAGGAGGCTGCAGAGCCCAAAGAGATCACATGAGCTATAGCAGATGGGAGGTAAACAGCTTCACACAATTCAAGGAGGAGGGTAGGGGACCTTGCACAAATGAAATGCAATAGCATTTCAATTCCTCTCACACCTTCTAGAAAGGACTCCAAAACACAGGGCTAAGAAAAGTGCCCCGATCTGAAATACCAATAGGGTGATTCACAGACTGATTCCATGTCCTCAAAGACAAAAAAATAAAAGGAGAGAGGTTCCAAAGAGAGTGTAAAAAGATGTCTCCCATTAAATGAGCGTGAGAGACAGAGAGAACTGAGAGAGAAAAGAATGCAAACCACATATCTTACTTGGCTAGCAAAGAAACCACGTGTTCTGAGACATCAGAGGGGAACCTGAGCTCTATAAGAGCCTCACCCTCCTCATGCTCTTTCCTGACCACTTTCTTCCTCAGATCCAATAAACCTTTTCATCTCTTTCTAAGCAGTCTGGAGGGAGTCATAAAAAGGCAGGCCTGACAGATGCTCATGTCGGCTCAACACTGCCAAAAACACGCATCTGGACCCACCGCTCCTTGGCATGTCACTTGAAGGTTTCACTGGGGTATCCTGGCAGGACAGGCAAAGGGGTCCCTTTTGAACCCACTGGTGCCACATAAAGAAGGAGCTCCCAGAGGCTTGCCCATCCAGAGAGTCCTATCACTGAGTTTTCTAGATACTCAAGAGCATACAATGAAAGTTTTAAGATTGAAAAAACAAAGACAAAAACAAAGGAGAACTTGGGAAAGCCTCAGAGACTGCAAAATTAGATACTTTCAGGGAAAAGAATCTGTTCTGACATTTATAAAGCCCAGGTTGTCTCCCCCGCCACCCCCTGCTTTTTAAGGGACTCTTAAAGATTCAAATAATAATATAATGTTAAGTATCTTTTTAAAAAAAAAAACAGTTAATTAATTTAGTTTTCTAGTTTCTTCTTTACCGGTGTCTAATCAAAATGCCAGAGATGAGGAAAAGAGAAAAGGAAAAATTGAGAAAGTATTCTTTTTGTACAAGAGTTGGGAGAACTGCTGCTGGGGCAATGGCAGAGACAACCCAGGTACCCTCTTCTCTGAGACTCTGGCTTCCAGAGAGAAGGAGGTGCCTTGGCTCACACAGCCTTCTTCATCTAGGTGCTTCATCCTCCTCCACAACCACATCTTACTTGTCTTGCAAGGCTCAGTTCAAAAGCCTCAACGGCAAAACTAAACTCATCTTGTCCTTTTGGTTAAATGCATTAAACACTTATTTAAAAAAAAGAAAGGAAGGAAGGAAGGAAGGAAGGAAGGAAGGAAGGAAGGAAGGAAGGAAGGAAATGAAATGAAACTACTGTTAGATGTTCAATCCTACTAAATAGTCTTTTTCTTAAGTTCAGGTTTCATGTCCAATTCATCATGGCCCTTTGCCTAATATAGGTCCTTAGGGTACCTGGATGGCTCAGTTGGTTAAGTGTCCAACTCTTAATTTTGGCTCAGGTCATGATCTCAGAGTCATGAGATCAAGCCCACACTGGGCTCCACGCTGACCATGAAGCCTGCTTAAGATTCTCTCTCTCTACTCCCTAAAGCCCTCCCACCCACGTTCTCACTCTCTAAATAAATAAAATCTTTTAAAAATCAATGAGAGACTACGGACTCTGAAAAACAATCTGAGGGTTTTGAAGGGGTCGGGGGTGGGAAGTTGGGCCAGCCTGGTGGTAGGTATTGTGGAGGGCATGTATTGCATGGAGCACTGAGTGTGGTGCATAAACAATGAATTCTAGTACACTGAAAAGTAATTAAAAAAATAAAAAATTTAAAAATAAACAAATCAATAAATATATAAAATGAAATAGGTCCTCAATAAAGCCTGCATCAATCTATCAACTAACTAAGTAAATAAGAACAAAATTAAGACTTCAGGGGTAACTTAATCAGTGCACCAGTGAAGAGTGATTGTATTTGGGGAGGGGGACATCCAGACATCACTTGATAAAAATAGAGACAATGGCTTTCAGGAGGAAAACCAATACATTCCCATGTTGTCAAACCACTGAGAAAGGTTTCCAGCACCACTACACCCAAGGCATTACTTCACTTAAAATTAAGAAAAATATTCCCAAATGTGAATTTCAACAAGGGTCCTAGACAAAGGCAAGATAGTTGATCACTGGGGAAGAGCAGCGGCCCAAAACCCTGGGACCAGAGGGTCCTTAGCACATGTGGCACATGCTCCGCAGAGCAGCAGACATTTAAGAACAGAGCCCCACGGAGAGCAGGAATCTGGATCTCCAGGCGCCTCTAACACAAGCTCTGTAACCCTGAGTAGGTCCAGTCATCCAGTGGACACACGAGGCTTTCAGGGATTTGCCTGTCAATGAAGAGCAAGGCTGGATGACTCTAAAATCCCTTCCAGCTCTAGAGTTCAATGATTTTCCATCTGTTCCACATCAGAAAAGCATTTTAGCTCTGTCCAAAATGCAATCATCCTCAAAACAATTTTTTTTTTATAGCCATGTCTTCAAAATTCTACAGACTCTCTGAAGATTTAGTAGTGCCAAGCCACATAGGACTGTTCAGGGGGCCCAATCTCAAGTCTCTATACCTCCTCCCAAACCCCTCAGTTTCATTCTCTTGGTCCCCAGCATCCCTCCTAGGTCTGGGGCCATCACCGCCACACCACATCCTTCCCTACCCCTCGTTAACATATGGCCTCCCTAACTCACATGATTGTCTGCCCCACTTTTGGTAAAGCTACTAGTAAAAAGTTTCAAAATGGAAACCAGATGCACATTCGCACCTTGGGATGTATGTATTATAGAGATGAAACTGCCAGTCTCCTCCCAGTTGGCTTCACCTCTTCTTTCCCCACCTGGTCATGTGGTGCGCACCTGCGAGGCACTGACAAGGCTTTAGATTACAACACAAATGGTTATATCAGGTTCCAGGATGGCCTTCATTTTGATCCCAGGTGAGTTGTGCATGCATCAAGGGCTTTTATTCCCTCTTCGCCTTTATGGTTTTCAGAGTTTCTTCTTGCACACAAACTAATAGTTCTTGTAGCCAAACAAGCCTCAAGTTCCGCTTACATCTTTCAAGCTTTTTTTTTTTTTTTTTTTTTGACCCAATTGATTTCCCCCTCTTAATTGTCAGTAGAAATACTGTGGTGTTAGGCAAACATGCACTGTGGTTGGAACACCACTCCCACCGTAAGATGGCTTGTCTTTTTTGACAGATTGCCTCAGACTGGAAGAATGCTTTCGAGCCTAGAATCTAGAAGAAACTTCAGCCTTAGAGTTCATGTCTCCTGCCACTGCCCAAAATTGCCTATTAAGCAAAGAAAAGTGGAAAAGAAAACAGCAGGGCTCTGAATAATTCCACAATGCCCAAACGCCAGAGAGCTGTTCAAAGTCAAGGTCACAGGCAAATGATCTACAAGTAGGCTGACCAAATTTCCTGAACCAAAACACAGAATTTTATTCAGCAAAGGATGTGAGACTAGAACAGAGCATTTTAAAGTCTAGACACATTGGGGAATCTAAAATGTAAGATCAAATGTGCTAAAAGTCACAGACTGAAAAAACTGAACCATAAAGTTTACATCGACAAACAATTTTTAAGCACCTACTATGCATCAGTCACCATTGCCGTCTTTGCTTATTTCTGTTTTTATAATCCAGATGTCAAGTGACACAACCCTGTAAGAATGCATAACTTTGGACATCCTTACCTCCCAAGGTGGCCATGAATTCTTTGTCTCATATCCACCAGCAAGTGAGCTCTGTTTCCCTTCTCCTTGAATCTAGGTTTCTTTGTGACTTGCTCTGATCCATTTTGGAAATGATGCTGTATAATTTTCTCAAGATAGACTCTAGAACATCTGTAATTTCCATTGTTGTTCTACCACCGTGTCTTAGAGCCTTTTGGAAGCCTGGTGCAAGAAGCCCTCACGTTACGTTGACCAGCCACACAGAGGAAGGTCAAGGCTCTGTGGTCAACAGCCCTGGCTGTGCTCTCAGCACAAATGCTGAATGGCACCAAATGCCCATGATGGGAATAATTCACCTAGGATGAACCAGCACAGTGGTGGTCTCCTGACGATGCAGCCTCAACTGGCATCACACAGAGCAGAAGAGCTTCTTAGCAGAGCTCAATGAACCCACAGAATCATGAGAAAGAACAAATTCTATTTATCCCCTTTAGCCATTATGTTGCAATGGCTTATTCCACAGTTGTAGATAACAGAAATGCTTTTGTCCCTCCAACTCAACTCTCTTTATTATGTATTTCTTCTATACTCAGTTTTTTTCTGTTTATAAATAAGGATATATATATATAGTTGGCTAAAACAGAATCTCACTTCCACAACTACTGTTTAGTGGCATAGAAGAACTGAAACATGCTTTGAAATTTATATTTGTCCCTGTCACTCTACCCCAGGTGTCTCTATGAAAAGAGAGCAGGACAGAAATTTGTTTCCCCACTGATATTAATCAGGTCACCACCCTTAAAAGAGAGACCGATGCATAGCCAGTACACGTTTTAAGCAGAGGCAAATTTTCCCATAAGCAAATGAAGCCAAAGCTCACTTGCCCAGATCCCATCCAAGGCCCCAGAAGGACTCCTGCTTTTCTGTTCACATGTCATAAGACACTGAAAATTTGCAAAAACACAATATGTTAAATGTAATATGTTTCCACTCTGTTACACTTCCCTTCTAAAAGGATGGCTTTTGAATGACCACAGGCATTAACTATGGGGATCTAAAGAAAAGGAACAAGGAAAGGGCATAGACGTTGTTTGGGTTCAGGGAGACATATTTACGCGGTTTACAGTCACTTTTGCATCTAGTTATTATTAACTATTTTGGTATGAACAGCAACTGGCAGGAGTTATCCCACAGCCTAAAGTGCAAAATCACCCAACATTGTAATATGGAGATATAGGGTCAAAGATCATGACACAATACAAATGTATCTTATGGCGCCCAGAACTGGATGAATCACCGAGTAAAGGAGAGACATGGTTTGAAACGTCCACCACCAACTGGGCTGTGGAATACTCTGCCAGCCATCAAATGTACAAAATGTACAAAATTGTAAGCGGAGGATTGGGGGGCTGGTTCTTATTAACAACAGTCAGAATGGAAGACCTCTCCTTTCAGAAACAAATTTCATAATGCCCTGATGTCATCATGAACACATGATGCATTTTTTTTGGTTCTTTTATGATGGCAATTATATGAAATTACGCCTATAACATTTCTGAGTTTCAACATAATCTTGACCACTACTGCAAGGAGGAAGGGTATCTCTGTATGAAGTCATAGAAATCTGTATTTTTTGTTCCTACTCTCTAATAAGAATAGTAGTAATAGTCAAACTGTGACCAACCATTTTATAAATGAAACTGAAAACTTTGTTCTTCTCTGAAAAGTAATATTACAATATCAGAGTCACCAAAAAAAAGCAAACCAAAAGATGCAACTAACTCCTATAAGGAAACAAGTATCAGAGAGGTGCAGCAGACAATAAATTGAAAAAAAAAAAATCACGTCAGTATTGTGTATGTGTTCTACACAGAAAGAGAAGAAGAGAGGCAAAGATCACCTGTCAAGTGAATCTGTCCATTTTCAAAAGTCTTTTCTAGAAGCTAGGGGGAAAAAAAATCCTGAAAAATCTAGGAAAATCCTGATTCTGGTACAAAAGAAGAATAGGAAAAACAGAAATTAGAGATCCAACCAGAAGGATCTACTTCAGACAACTGAGATATTTCTGTTTCTTAATGGTTATCAGCTTGAGAAAAACCACCATTTGCTTCGGCTCGCAGCCTTACCTGACTGACACCTTGTTTGGTCCACACAGTGTTTTAATCGAAGTAGTCACTAACATTTAAGAACCAGAACTATGACTCCAATTTCTTGCTGTCTACCTTTACTTGAATGGTCATAAGGTACGGCAACCATGGCTTGCTTTTGTGCATAACAGTTATCAACCATGGCTAGTCATAGCTCATGACTTTCCACTTCACGCAGCTCCAGCCTGACCCACCAGTGCACTTAGAATAGCTGCCTGGCCTCTGCTCACAGACGTCTAGATTCATGAACCTATACCTATTCCCATGTTCAAAATTGTAAGGGAGAAATACTTTCAATTGTTGTGATTATTTGCAGAATTTACATGAATCTATTAATCAAGGGCTTCTCTATAAAAGATGAACAGTAGCATAAAAAACAGTTCATATTCTGAAAAGATCATAAAATCTAAGTGTTGAAACATAACACAAAAACTTCAAAGAAGCAGGTATAGTAAGTATAAAGATGCATACTTTTAATGGGACAGACAATAAGCAATGGTAATTCCACTGGTAGCTAGATACTGGTAGTGGTAATTCCACAGTAGCTAGGGATGAATACATTTCTCTTGTAATAAGAAACAAAGTAATGAAAAAAAAAAAAGTATGCCCAAGGAGACATCAACTTCCTCACTCAATCTTACATAGCACCTGTCTTGCCTTTTGGCCAAATTCTGAAGCATTCTACTATCTTAGCAGACTGGACCCTCTTCAATATGCCAGCAGGCAAATTTTCCAATAGAAGCTACAGGAGAACTGAGCATAATAAAAACAAACAAACAAACAAATAATGATTAAAGTAGCATTATAAATTATTCTGTCCAGAATCAATGATGGATTGAAAGGGATACATGTCAGAGAAACTAACCAGAAACTTCTCTCTTAAGTGAATATAGTTCCAGTTTAGAACTTAAAGAATGTATATATCTATATTAATTAGATACTTATATATGATTTACACAAAAAGTATATATGTATAAATTTAGGAAACTTCTTTCTTGAATGTTTTCTAAATAAGTAAAATATGTGATTTTACTTAAAAAAGAAGATAAAGAAGCAGCAGCAGCAGCAGAAACAGCAGCTACAGGAGAAGCCCTGGGCACATAAGGCCACAGTGAGGGTCAAAAGAAAATTGTCCACTTCTACTTTGGGAACTACCGTGAGCCATCATCTTCTCTGCTGCCAAAATGTTAACCTTTTCTTTAGAGAAATACATGCAGGAGAAAGGTGATATGTTTCTCTGATTTTTTTTTTTTTGGTCATTCTTTGCCCAACTGAGTAATGATATATGTATTTTTTAAGTTGTCATAATGATAGTTAACAATGACTGAGCACTTTCAATGTGCCAGTACTAGGCTAAGAAAATCATGAATACTATCTCATTCAGTTAATTTTCATAAAAGACTCCAACACAGAAATGAGAAAAAAAAAAAAAAAACGAAGGCAATGAAGGCAAAATAACTTATTCTAAAAGTTTCTAACACTTTCAATAGGATACCTAGGAAATGAGTCCTACTGGACTTTAATTCTGTGTGACAAGAGTATCTGCTTTACCACTGTCTAATAATTACAGCCATAAATACCACTTGTAAAATACAGTGAGGGTTATGAAGTCTCTTAATATACATCAGTTCATTTGATCCTAAAAATTCTGAGAAAGGTACAACATATTAGTAAATATGTGATGTATTCTTTCTCTTTTCCATAGAAAAAAAGACTAATGAGAAATGATTGAATGTGCACCATTTGCAAAGCACTAAGACACAAAAGCAGACAACAGATGAGAAGAGTAAGACATAGTCCCAAATGGCTATCATCAAAAAGTAAAGAAATAACAAGTGCTAGTGACAATGTGGAGAAAGGAATGCTCGTGCACTATTAGTGGGAATGTAAATTGGTGCACCTGCTATGGAAAACCATAGGGAGCTTCCTCCAAAAGTTAAAAACAGAAATACTGTATGATCCAACAACTCCACTTCTAGTTATATATCCATAAAAAATGGAAAACGCTAATTCCGAAGGGTGTCAGCACCCTCATGTTCATTACAACATTATTACAATAGCCAAGACATAGAAGTGACCAAACAAATAAATCATCAACATATAAATGGATAAAACAAGATGTGGCACATATTTACACACTGGGAGACTTATGATTCAGCCATAGGAAGAAGGGAATCCTTCCATTTGCAACACGGATGGGGCTTGAAGGCAATAGGCTAGGTGAAGTCTGTCAGACAAAGACAAACCAGTACAATTTCACATACATGTGCAGTCTGAAACAAAACAAAACAAAAAACTCATGGAAAAGAGATCAGTTTGTGGTTATCAGGGGCAGTGGTGGAGAGTGAGGGAAATGGACCAAGGTGGCCAAAAAGTACAACTTTCCATTTATAACTAAGTACTGGGGATGTAATGTACAACATGGTTACAACAGTTACCACTGCTGTATGATATACAGGAAAGTTGCTAAGAGAGTAGATTTGAAAAGTTCTCATCACAAAGAAACAATTTTTTTTTTTTTTGGTAACTGTAAGAAGTGACAGATGAAGGGGTGCCTGGGTGACTCAGTCGTTAAGTGTCTGCCTTTGGCTCAGGTCATGATCCCAGGGTTCTGGGATCAAGCCCACACTGGGTTCTCTGTTCAGCGGGAAGCCTGCTTCTTCCTCTCCCACTCCCCCTGCTTGTGTTCCCTCTCTGGCTGTCTCTTTCTCTGTCAAATAAATTAATTAATTTTTTAAAAAAAAGAAGTAATGGATGTTAACTACACGGACTGTAGTGATCATTTTGCAATATATGTAAGTCAAGTCATCATACCGTATACCCTAAACTTAGTGCTGTCAGTTATAGTTCATTAAAAATGGATTTAAAAAAAAATACCCTCTAGTCATGATACCTTGGTTAAAGGTAACTCATTTGTTACATTAACTTCAAAATCTGACCACAGCCTTTAAAAAAAAAAAAAAAAAAGACACAGTCCTGATCTGATATAGATCATCATTAGTGCAAGAATGAAAAGTTCCCAATAATTCCTGGATGAATTAAATCAATGCTTTAACAAGAAAAAATATAACTAAAATCGTCAAGGGATCACGGAGGACTGAGTGAATTCAAAAAAGACAAGCCAAGAGCAGGATTTCTATAAGGCAGGGATGGGAGCACACCACATTTCTAGGCTTAGAGAACAATCCCGTGAGCCTGACACACACACAAAGGAGCAAGATGTGGAGGACTAGGAGACCTAAATATCATCAGGTTCCAGGAGTTCTGCTAGATAGTTATCAAACCATTCTGAACACCTACACACCCAACAGGAGATCAAAGAGAAGAAGAGCAGCAATTCTAGGAACAAAAATGTGACCACTTCCTGGAAGGGAGAACATGCAGAGAAGTGAATCCAAAGCGATGGGAAGATAGACCGCGGCGGGAGGGGCCGGCTCCCGGCCAGCTGTGGAGCAGCAGAGCACAAAATCGAAACTTTTAGAAGTCTGCTCTGCTGAGGGACGTCGCTCTAGAGGCTAAGCGAGGGGTGGAGTCCTCGCAGGGCCAGTGTGGTCTCAGCACGCGCAGGGTCACAGGAAGATCGGGGGTGTCTGAGTGTGGCAGAGCTGCCTGGTATCTGAGCGGGGAAGCCGGCTGCGGAGACAGAGCTGAGGTGGGGCTCTCAGCTGGGGGTTACCTTAAACCATGATCCAAGGCACAGTGAGGCCACAGCACTTCGAACAGGAACCCCACAAGTGGCAGATCCCAGGGCAGGGAATGGGAGCACGCGGCAGTGATCTGCGGGGCTTGGAGACTCCAGGCCGGGCTGTGCGCCAGAGACAGAAACGCTCGGTCACAGGCCGGGCGAGCTCAGAGCGCGTCTGGGGACCAGGGAGACAGGGGGGATTGAGCGTTTTTCTCCGAGGGCACACTGAGAAGTGGGGCCCCGAGCTCTCGGCTCCTCCAAGCTGGAGACTGGGCGGCCGCCATTTTCATTCCCGTCCTCCGGAACTCTACGGAAAGCGTTCAGGGAACAAAAGCTCCCAAGAGCGAACGCAAGCGCATTACTTAGCCTGACCCTGGCAAAGGTGGCGCAATTCCGCCTCGGGCAAAGACACTCGAGAAACAGGTCCCTCCCCCAGAAGATTAGCAAGAATATACAGCCAAGACCAAGTCTACAGATCAATGAGAACGTCGGAACTCCAGAGATAAGGGAAAGCGGCACATAGAATTCATGGCTTTTTTTCCATGATTCCTTAGTCTTTCAAAGTTAAATTTTTTTAATATAATTTTTTTCTTATTCTATTTTTTACGTTTTTACTCTTTCCGATTTTAATGGTTTCTAACTATTTTATCTTATCAATACCTTTTTAAAAATCTTTTTAAATTTTCATTGTTATAGTAATACTCTATCCCTTGATTGTATTTAACCTTATTTTTTGTATACATACAGGTTTTTCTTTCTTTAAAATTTGGGGTACAATTCCTTCTAATAGATCAAATATACCCTATATCTAGCACATGACTTTGTTCTAAACTCCAGCCTGATCACATTCTTTCCTCTTTTTTTTTCTTTTTTCAACCAACTTCTTATCTTATCATGCCTTTTTTAGAATATTTTTTAATTTTCACCTTTACAGTCATATTCTATCCCTTTATCATGTTTACCCTTATTTTTGTGTATATATAAGGTTTTTTTTCTTTAAAATTTTGGGGGAATAGTGTCTTCTAAGAGGCCAAAATCAAGTGTTCTATTCTATTCTCTGTTCTATTCACCAGTCTAATATATGTATATATTTTTCTTTTTTTCCTCCTTTCTCCCCATGGTTTAGGGTTTCCTGATTTGGTTAGTGTATATTTTTCTGAAGCTTTTGCTACCCGTTTAGTATTTTGTTCTCTCATTCATCTATTCTATTCAAAAAAGCTATTAATGAGGTACAATAAAAAATGGAGGCTTTTACTGCTAGGATAAATGAGACAGAAGAATTAGTGATATAGAAGACCAAATGATGGAGAATAAAGAAGCTGAGAAAAAGAGAGACAAACAACTACAGAGAACGCCCCTCAAAATCAATAAAAATAGACTACACCCTGTCCTCTAATACAAAAACTTACAAGTCTCAGTGACAAAGAGAAAATCCTGAAAGCAGCTCAGGACAAAAGGTCTGTAACATACAACAGTAGAATATTTGATTGGCAGCGGACTTATTCACAGAGACCTGGTAGGCCAGAAAGGACTGGCATGATACATTCAGAGCACTAAATGAGAAAAATATGTAGCCGAGAATACTATATCCAGCTAGGCTGCCGTTGAAAATAGAAGGAGAGAATAAACGCTTCCAGGACAAACAAAAACTAAAAGAATTTGCAAACACCTAACCAGCCCTATAGGAAATATTGAAAGTGGTCCTCTAAGCAAAGAGAGAGCCTTAAAGTAACAGACCAGAAAGGAACAAAGACAATATACAGTAACAGTCACCTTACAGGTAATACAATGGTACTAAATTCATATGCTTCAGTATTACCCTGAATGTAAATGGGCTAAATGCCCCAATCAAAAGACAAAGGGTATCAGAAAGGATTAAAAAACAAAACAAAGCAAAAAAAAAAAAAAAAAAACCACCAAGATCCATTGATATGCTATCTGCAAGAAACTCATTTCAGGCCTCCAGAACCATATGATAATCTCAATAGATGCTGAAAAAGCATTTGACAAAGCATGGCATCATGCTTTCTTGATCAAAACTCTTCATGGTGTAGAGATAGAGGGTACATTCCTCAATATCATCAAAGCCATCTATGAAAAACCCACAGCAAATATCATTCTCAATGGGGAAATACTGAGAGCTTTTCACCTAAGGTCAGGAACATGGCAGCAATGTCCATTATCACCACTGCTATTCAACATAGTACTAGAAGTCCTACCCTAAGCAATCAGACAACAAAAAGAAATAAAAGACATCTGAATTGACAAAGAAGAAGTCAAGCTCTCATTCTTTACAGATGATATGATACTTTATGTGGAAAACCCAAAAGACTCCACACCCAAACTGCTAGAACTCATACAGGAATTCAGTAAAGTGTCAGGATATAATATCAATGCACAGAAATCAGTTGTATTTCTATACACCAACAGCAAGATAGAAGAAATAGAAATTAAGGAGTCAATCCCATTTACTCCTGCACAATAGGATACCTAGGAATAGACCTAACCAAAGAGGCAAAGAATCTGTACTCAGAAAACTATAAAGTACTCATGAAAGAAATTGAGGAAGACACAAAGAAATGGAAAAACATTCTATGCTCATGGATTGGAAGAACAACTATTGTGAAAATGTCTATGCTACCTAAAGCAATCTACACATTTAATGCAATCCCTATCAAAATCCCATCCATTTTTTTCAAACAAATCAAACAAATAATCCTAAAATTTATATGGAACAAGAAAAGACCCCAAATAGCCAGAGAAATGTTGAAAAAGAAAACCAAAGTTAGATACATCACAATTTCAGACTTCAAGCTCTATTACAAAGCTGTCATTGTCAAGACAGTATGGTACTGACACAAAAACAGACACATAGATCAATGAAACAGAAGATAGCCCAGAAATGGACCCTCAACTCTATGGTCAACTAATCCTCGACAAAGCAGAAAGGAATATCCAATAGAAAAAAGGCAGTCTCTTCATCAAATGGCATTGGGAAAATTGAACAGCCACATGCAGAAGAATGAAAGTGAACCATTTCCTTACACCACACACAAAAATAGAATCCAAATGTATGAAAGACCTCAGTGTGAGACAGGAATCCATCAAACTCCTTGAGGAGAACACAGGCAGCAACCTCTTTGACCTCAGCAACAGCAACTTCTTCCTAGAAACATTGCCAAAGGCAAGGGAAGCAAGGGCAGAAATGAACTATTGAGACTTCATCAAAATCAAAAGCTTTTGCCTAGCAAAGTACACAGTCAACAAAATCAAAAGACAACTGACAGAATGGGAGAAGATACTCACAAATGAAATATCAGGTAAAGGGCTAGTATCTAAAATCTATAAAGAACTTACCAAACTCAACACCCAACGAATAAATAATCCAATCAAGAAATGGGAAGAGGACATGAACAGACATTTCTGCAAAGAAGACATCCAGATGGCCAACAGGCACATGAAAAAGTGCTCCATATCACTCGGCATCAGGGACATACAAATCAAAACCACAGTGAGATACCACCTCATACCAGTCAGAATGGCTAAAATTAACCAGTCAGGAAACAACAGATGTTGGTGAGGATGCAGAGAAAGGGGAACCCTCCTACACTGTTGGTGGGAATGCAAGCTGGTGCAGCTACTCTGGAAAAAACTACGGAGTTTCCTCAAAAAGTTGAAAATAGAGCTACCCGGGGCGCCTGGGTGGTTCAGTTGTTAAGCGTCTGCCCTCAGCTCAGGTCATGATCCCAGGGTCCTGGGATCAAGCCTCTCATCGGGCTCCCTGCTCAGTGGGAAGCCTGCTTCTCCCTCTCCCACTCCCCCTGTTTGTGTTCCCTCTCACACTGTGTCTCTCTCTCCAATAAATAAATAAAATCTTAAAAAAAAAAGAAAGAAAGAAAGAAAATAGAGCTACCCTATGACCCAGCAATTCCACTACTGGATATTTACCCTAAAGATACAAGTGTAGTGATCCAAAAGGGCATGTGCACCCAAATGTTTATAGCAGCAATGTCCACAACAGCCAAACTATGGAAAGAACCTAGATGCCCATCAACAGATGAATGGATAGAGAAGATGTGATACACACACACACACACACACACACACACACACACACACAATGGAATACCATGCAGCCATCAAAGATACAAAATCTTGCTATTTGCAACAACATGGATGGAACTAGAGGGTATTTTGCTAAGCAAAATAAGTCAATCATGGAAAGACAATTATCATATGATCTCTCTGATATGAGGAATTTGAGAGGCAGGGCAGGGGGTGATGGAGGAAGGGAGGGAAAAAGTGAAACAAGATGGGATCAGCAGGGAGACAAACCATAAGAGACTCTGAATCTCAGGAAATAAACTGAGGGTTGCTGGAGGGTAGGGGGGGAAGGTTAGGATAGCTGGGTTATGGACATTGGGGAGGGCATGTGCTATGGTGAGTGCTGTGTGATGTGTAAGACTGATGATACACAGACCTGTACCCCTGAAGCAAATAATACATTATATGTTAATAAAAAATAAAATCAAATAAAAATAAAGGGCAGTCTGAGAAATGGTTCAGGTGACTCAAACAAGTCAGTAAGGGAACAAGGTATGCAAAAAAAAAAAAAAAAAAAAAAAAACAGAAAAATAGGTCAGGCCTGAATGACAGAGGCACAGGAGAGCCACGAATGACGTTTGTGGTGGACACCAGCATGATCCCACTTGTAGTCAAGGGTTTTACCCAAGTCACCAGTATAGTGGATGGATGAGGTTACCAGTGAGTAACCTGGACTCTGGGGCCACACAGAGCTACCCTAGCTTGTTCATAAATTCTGTGATCTAATTTAAGGATGAAAAATAGAAATCCACTTTCATGCTCTCATTCTCAAATATACACAGCCATGAACTTGCTAGTGGCTAGAAAATACTCAACAGTTTTTTCATTGATACTGTTTAATTGTAGAAAGCAATTCATTGAACTTGGAAGAATCCTTGTATCTTCCCTAGAAACTTTAAAACTGTGTTTTTCTTTGTGAATGAAGGAACCAGAACTTTTACCAATAAATTTCTCATTTAGATTTCCCTCAGTTAGTCTTCATGAACAATATGCACACTGTCCTAGATTATCCTAAGGAAAGAGACGTACCAGTCATAAAATTACTGCAACATTTTTTATTTGAATAGACTAGCATCTCAGCAGACAAAATGGTGCCCAACATTCATCTACCATACATAAGGCACATGAGGTTTATTTCACACAATTGCATGAGGTTCTAGAACAATCCTGATTTTATGCATAAGAGAACACAGACTCAGAGAAATTATAGAGCTTGCCCAAAGTCACAGAGCTGTTAAAGAGAGGATTCAGAATTTGACCCCCCCAGATATGTCCATTCTAAAGTTCTTTTTCTTTACTGTGCTAGAAGGGCATATCCCAGCTAGGGTGATGGCAGCAGGTGTAGATACATAACACAAGAAGGACTGATTTGTCTTGATGCCGAAATGATGCCATTTGAGAGGAAGTCACTCTATTTGCCATGCCAAGGGAATGGGACACAAGGCCATTAAAGGATTTTAGGCAAAAGTGTGATGTGATAAGATTAGCAAAAACTGGAAATTATTGAACAGTCTACTTCAGACATGATGTACACTTGGCCAAAGGCAGAGGCAATTTAGGAAGCTTTTCCCCTGAAACAAACACTACCAACAGTATTACTCTGTCAGGATTTCTCGACCTCAGCACTGTTGATATCTGGGGCCAAATAATTCTTGGTTGTGGGGGACTATCCTGTGCCCTGAAGCAGTATCTCTGTCTACTACCCATTAGATGTCTGTATCACCCCTGTCCCCTGCAGCTGTGACAACCAAAAATGTCTCCAAAAAAAAAAATCACCCCAGGTAGAATGCCACTGCCTAGAAAGGGACCATAATAATTATAAAATGTTTGATCAAAAACTAAGCAGGGAAATACTTATAAATGAAAAAAAGTAAGAAAGAAACAAATCACAACCATACTACATATCAGGATGTCACCCGTGGACCCTGTTTGCTAATGCCTGTGAAAAATGGAGCAAAGTTCAGCCTTGAGAGGAGCATTTGAGGGTCAAGGCGACATGAGCATCTCAGATGAGTGCCTCTGATAAATCGTGGAGCACTCGATCTATTTTTGTGTCTGAGGCTGCATGAAGTTCTAATCTGCTTAGATCTGATTGGATGGCCCTTTGATTGCTCTATTCATCTGTTCATCTAAACTCTCTTTCATGCAGGGTTTTCTGACTACACTCATAACCCAGCAATCATCCCAGCTATATCAAGCGGGATAATGTGGCTTTGCTTTAAGCCGAGATACTCCATGAAGCATAAACAGGAGATTTAAATTCAGCTGAGGTTTCTGAAATTTAAGAACGCAGCAGGAGTTACCATATAGGCAACAAACACCACAAGGTCCCGGTTTAGCTTTTCCTCCAGTTGCAGACGTAAAGCTTTCCTGTTCCCTTAGATCCTTTTCATTAAGCTAGACCTTTCATGCCAAGCTTCCCCGGGACTCATCCCTGGCTTCTGTGTGGGGTGGCATTGGGTGGCCAACAGATGAAATACTTCAATGTGCCTCCTCTGTAGCCCCAGCACCTCCAGGAATTAGCCCCCTGTTAGGTCTCCCAGGAGCACCATGCTAAGCATTGCTAAGAACTAACTTGTTTCCAGCAGGAGGGCATATCCTCCTATCATAACCCCTGAAGGAGAGATCATCATACTGCTGAGTACAGAGTTTTGGCTACTTCCAGACAAAAGCCACTCCTGAGATGGGCCACTTAACCCATGCTCACTCCAGAACTGCAAAGGATCCTATCCGTATCCCAGTCACTCTCACACCCTCCCAGAGACACCTCAGCTGGCCACCACCCCCACCCAGGCATGGAGTGATGGCAGAAGCATATGAGGAAGCCAGTTGACTTCTTGACCCTACCCAATCATTTGGTGGCTGTCACAGGGATACCAAATGTGAAGCAGAAGGTTGTCAGAGATGAGCTGGGCTCAGAAAGAAGTTCTGAGGGCACAGAGAGCCTAAAGAGCCTCCAGGGATCCATCCATCTTCCGGAGGAGCCTTGTGATCTGCACTTCAGAATCAGGTGCGCCATCTTGAGAAACCATCCCACATTCCAAGCAAAATTAGTTTAATGTTCCCACGTAAAAAAGTCCCAAGCCAGGTGGAGGATCATTATATGAGCACACACCGTGGAACTAAAAAGGTTTGCATGCTGCTGGAAGGAATTTATGGGGAAATTTATTACAGGTCCACTTCTTATGTAAATCGTGTCCCCATATGATGATGAGCTCAGTGACAGTTGCAAGGGCAAGAAAGGTTATTTGGGCCAAATATCATTAGGGTTTTGCCTTTGAGAAATAAGATATTCTTCATCCAGATAGGCTTATGAATCCCAAGAAGGGGAGGGAGGGCAAAAGGAGAAAAATTTTTAAAAAAAACCTTCTGTAATGGTAGGAAGGATAGCTCCTTTGCCTTTCTGACATATCCATGTATTTCTAAGTTCCTTCTAAAAAGGAGGCTAACCTGGAGAAGAGGATAGATAAAGGGAACTGAAAAATGGCACAGGTTTGCAAACACAGCACAGCTGAGAAGTAACCAAGAATTGTGAATTCTTGAAGACTGGGAGCCATTTTATACCACAAAGACCCTGAGCCAGGGACATGCGTGGTAAAAGGGCAGAACAGCAGCATGAACTGGGAAGATTAACGGGTCCAGAGTCACATTCTAGCCCTCTCGTTTCTCATTTTCACTTCTAATAAGAGGAAGCAACAACAAATAACAACATCCAGATTGGTGACTCCTGTACTCCATGCCTCCACTAACACCCATTTCACCCAAACGAGAAGCCGCTGAATTTGCAAGATGCTAGGTGGCCCACTCCAAACACACCCGTGCAATTTTCCTCCTTTCATTCCATTCCAACCACAATGGCTTCTGTATTATCCCTGGAACATTGAGAGTACACTCTTGTCTCAGGGCCCTTGCACTAACTGCTCCCTCTCCCTGGAATGCTCACTCCCAGATCCTCATAATTTCCTCCTATCTTGGCTTACGTGTCGGCTCATCAGTGAAGCTTACCTATCTAAAATTCAAAGGCTCTTCACTCACCCCTGTCTACTATGCCCCAAGATTTCCTATTCTCCTTGCCCTGTTTCATTTTTCTCTGTAGTACTTATTACCAACTAAAATAATATATAATCACTTATTATATATTGTCTCCTTGTATACAAAGATGTATACTCCATAAAGACAGAGTTTTTATCTATTATATTCACTGTCAATCTCCTAGAACCTAAAACAATGCCTGGCAAAAGGCAGTGCCTATGTGAATGGATGCAAGTGACCACCTACTATGTGCTAGGCACTTTCTGTAGGCACGTTTCTCTGAAATTCACTGCCAAGTACATATGAACAATGAATCGATTATACTCGGGTCTTGACTTAGGGCAATCCAATCCTTAATAAATCTACAATTCTTTAAACTTGGCTAATGAGAACCATCTAATAATACACAGAGTTTAAATCAGATAACGAAAAGAAACTTCTGGCAATTGTTTGTTTTCAGGAATTCTCTCCCTGTTATCTATTCCTGCATCACAAATTTCCCCAAAGCTTAGTGGCTTAAAACAACAACCGTGTTATTTTATTTCTCACTTTCGTGGGTCAAAAATTCCAGCAGGTCTCTGCTGGTTGATTCTTCTGTTCCAAGTGGCCTCAGTGGCAGTTTCTCAGCGATATTTAGAGGTGAAATGGGCGTGTTGGGAGGGACGTTCTGCCTTAACTCATACATCGGATGGAGGGGTCTAGTGGGGAGGGCTGGGAAGGACTTCCTATCAAAGTGGCTCTGGAACAAGTGCTTTGGCTTCAAGGTCAGGAAATCAGACCAGAAAGCAATTAAAAAAAGGATTCCCCAAACCCTGTGAGCAATGGCAGTGTTCCTGAAATGGCATTTGGCTCCCAATGAAGAACATCTTCATGTCCCAGGTCCACAGGCCTCTTAAAGCAGTCCTCTCGTAACTTGATTTCCTACTTCACATACTTAATACTCAGTCCTTTAAAATAACTGGAGTGGAGAAGAAAAAATGGTCTCTAGACATAAATATGATGAGAACTTCATTTTCTGGATTGGGGGTCAAACTCAGCTGGAGATTCCTTTAAATGTAGCCAGTATTTAAGCCAACGCACTAACGTTTCATGATCCCCAAACAATGACATGATGAAAAAGAAAAAAGTGGCAAATGCCCATCTGGGCTGTTTTGTACATTTTAAAGGTAGGCATTTTGTTTATTTCAGATTGAAGTGAAAAATGGCTATGACAGATTTTCTTTCTTTTTTTTTTTAATTAATTTAGTTATTTTAGAGAAAGAGAGAGCAAGGGGAGGGGCGGAAGGAAAATCTCCAAGCTGACTTCACACGGAGCACAGAGCCAGACACAGGGCTCAACGCAGGACTCGATCTCACGACCCTGAGATTATGACCGGAGTCAGATGCTCAACTGACTGAGTCACCCAGGCACCTCTGGATATGACAGTTTCTTAAGAAAACATGAGGATTATTTTCAAGAACAAACCTCATCTCTCACACCTTCTCTTGCAAAGGTGGGGGGTATGATTTGAGAAAGGACAGAGAAGCAGAATAAAAGCATCACTTTTATTTCAAAACAAAATCCTGACCCACAATTTCACCTTTATGTACCCTCAGAAATGCCTATAAGAACCTCCCCCCAACAGAAAGTCTTCTGTACTTCGAGGAGCATCTTGAAGCTCTTTCATTGGCTCAGACACAATAAAGCATGATACAGGATACGAGGCTGACCCCCACGATGTACACTGGATTCCCATTTCCGTGTGCAGGTAGGTTTCCAGGAGCTCTGGGGAGACCCAGAGGAGGATGCCAGCGAGCTGGCAGGGGCAGAGCTGGCCCAGGATGGCTTGGTGCCTGCAGTCCACCCACCTGGTTCACTCCCTCCTCCTCTGTGACTGGGAGCAGCACTCTAAACCTTCCCTTTCTTCCTCTAGGTCCTCAAATACAGACTGAGTTTTGTTTTGTTTTGTTTTAAGATGTATTTATTCGAGGGGGAAAGAGAGCCACACAGAGAAAATCTTCAAGCAGAAACCCCTAATACGCATGGAGCCCAATGTGAGTCTTGATCCCATGACCCATGAAATCACGACCTGTGTGGAAACCAAGGGTCGGAGGCTCTGCCAACTGTGCCACGCAGGCACCCCTGGATTGAGACTTTTGGTGAAATCTGCATCCTTTTCAAAAAAGCTTACAGGGGTGCCTGGGTGGCTCAGTCAGCTAAGCATCTGCCTTCAGCTCGGGTCATGATTCCAGGGTCCTGGGATTGAGCCCCGTGTCAGGCTCCCTGCTCAGTGGCGAGCCTGCTTCTCTCTCTCCCTCTGCCTGCTGCTCTGCTTACTTGTGATCTTTCTCTATCTCTCTGTCAAATAAATAAATAAAATCTTTAAAAAAAAAAAGAAGTTTACATATTTTCCCAAGTTTGAAAAGGAGTTTCTCAATTTCCTCCATTTGATAGAAAGGCATATGTCACTGTGGAATTTGTTTTATCTGTGAATCCTGTGTCTTAGCAGCAATATTTACAATAATAACAATTAAAATTAAATGATCAACTTCTAGGTGTTAGAAGTCTTCTAAAATCTTAAATGTACTAATTCATTTAATCCCTACGATAACTGTCAAATGTAAGTCTTGTTACTGTCTCCATTTTTCAGTGAGAAAATTGGGGTTCAGAGACCTGGGAAATCTACTTACAAATCCCTCAGATAATAATGGTGAAGCCAGTAGTTGAGTGCAGACACTCTGGTCCAGAGCTACCATTCTCGATACCACACAAAACTACATCCATAAAGACACCAGCCTTTAAAGCATGATTTTGTTTTAATCTGAGACGATAAATTATGAATTTGGTAATGAGCCTGCATGCAGATCATACCAGGCCATGAGCTACAGACTCCTTTACCACTCTCGTTTCTGGGAATCCCCAGCACCAGTAAGGATGTCCGGTCTACCTCCCTGGGTGTAATGTCTAAATTCCTGTTTCCACCATTGACCCTATCACTGAATTCCACACTTCTCTCTCCACCTGCAAGGTCAATATAAACTTCAAGAATTAAAGGATTTATTTATTTATTTATTTATTTGTCACTGATATACCTGAATCACCAAGAACACTACTCGGCACATGGCAGGCACTCCATGGGTAGCTGTTGAATGAATAAATGGACATCTAAAAGGCATCTTAAATATAACCAGGACCAAATAAAACTTTTCACTTCTCTCCCTTAAAAAAAAAAATGTGTTCCTCTACAATCCTTGACCCAGCTTCCCAAGCACTAGACCCAAACCCTCAGAATCATTCCTAAATGCTCTCTGTGTCACCCTCACAGCCAATCCACCAGCAGGAAGTGGTTCCTCCATTTTCAAAGTGTACCCCCAATCTTCCCACCTCTCTCTACCTGTTTCCATCTCCCCAGTTCCAAGTCAACCCCTCTCACCTCCTCACGGATCCCCTGCTCCCATTCTCTCCCAGGCCTGCTTCTAAAATCGACCCATTGCTCAGACATCTTTTCCTACTTCAATGGCTGGTCAATACACTTTGCACCAAATCCAAACCCCTTTCTTGTCTTGCAAAGGCCCCGTGTGATCTGGCGTCTCCCATCTCCCTCAACGTCCTCACTATGCTCCTTACACCCTGGCCGCTCTCTCCTTCCACCTACTGTTTGCACACACAAACTCACTCCTACTCCAGCACAGCACAGGGGGCAGCGTAGTGTAAAAGGTGCTGTTTATGCATGCGTTTACATGCATGCATAAGAGAGGCAAAGTGTGTGTATGTACACACGTTAATTCTAATTTGTACTCTAGAGGCAGTTAGTATTTAAAGTTCCTCTATCAGCTCTCAATACCCCAAGAGCAGTTAAGTATAAAATATAAGACATCATCAAGAGTCAGTATCTTAAGTGTTGGTTACATGGCACTTAAGATACTGTTATCCAAAAGCCAAATGAACTACCAGAAGAGATATTTGATTGTTATTGGCACAATGAGAAGAATTTAACATAGATGAATGGTTAGAAATAGTATAAAAGCTCCCCTTCCCCGAAGTAAATGAAATACCAAGATCTGGCCAGCACCATCCCTCAAGGGTCTAGTTTGCTTGTCCTGGATCCCTCCACCTCATGGATGCCCTGTAGCCTGACCAATGCTGAGGCTGCCTGACCTGGTTGTGCTTTCTGCCCAGAGCGAGTCTTCCAGGCAAAGGGCAGTTGGAGCCCAAGGGTAGAACTACTGAACTGGTTGTAAAGCTGCTTTGCGCATGTTTGCTAAATGTCCGGTCCCTCGTTAAAGGTGAGCATGCTTTTACTTGAACAGTCTTGTGTTTGCCCAGAAGCAGACCCTCGGATGATAATTCAAGGGCAAGTAATTTCGTTGGGAGGTCACGAGAACAAATGGGCAGGAGCGTAGGACTTAAGGAAAGGAAAGCAACAGATGGAGAGTACATGATCAAGCCAGCTACGACTGTGAGCTCCTGCACAAGAATGCAGAGACTGACGGCAGAAACTTGGTAGAGCTCGCTGTAATGGACCCTAAGGTCCGCGGGCTACGGACAAGTCCGTGACCGTGTCTGTATGCAGTATCACATCGGCCTGAACATGAGTGAACACTCATGACCCCAACTTACTTCTATCTCCCTTGGTGACCAGGGCACAGCAAAAGAATCTGCTGGATGTTTTTCATTTGCTGGTATGGGGCACAGGCCAGTCTCAAACGCCCTCCTTAAGGTTTTTGCCTTTGCTGTTCCCATCGGCCCGCAATGTCTGCAGGTCTTTCTTAAAGAGATGATCCAGGAAAAACTTGGTAACAGAAAGCTCTAAGCAGCTTATTACTGCCTTCCTTTCCCCCAGGCCTCTGTCTGGACGACAGCTCTCTGGACGTTCCTGCCGTGCAAAAGCACACTCCAAGGCAAGCCAGAGCCTTCCCACCACGCCAAGGGGGAATTTTCATAAGGCTTTTCTGAAGGAGGAGGAGTTTTGCTGCTCCACCCAAAGCTTCCACTTCCGGTGGGGGTGGGGTAAGAGACAGGGTGGGGGTGGGGTAAGAGACAGGGGAGGTTGTTACTCTTTCACGCTTGTCAGGTACCCATCCTGTGAAGGGTGGGATCCAAGAGACGAACAGGTATGAAAGCCCATGATACGTGAGTGGCTGCTAGTAAGCATCATCAGCTCCGTCCTGCTGCTCTAATTCCATAGAACCAACAGCCGCGGAGCCTCAGTGACGTACAACAGTGCATTCACTGCCTGTGCATCTGCGGTCAGGTGGGGGTCAGCAGGCTATCGGCTGGGCAACTGGGGATCTCTGCTGCATAGGTCTCTCTTCTTTCCAGAGGCTTATCCAGGCAATTCTCATGGTAGTCACTAAGCAGCAAGACTAAGCCAGCCTCATCTCACAAGAACTTTCTGAACCTCCATGTGCATTATATTTGCTAACATTCCACTGGCCCAGAGCAGCGGTTTCCTGGAGCTGGCTCCTCCAGATGGTTCAGAGCCCATTGTTAGACACGGGATTCCCCTGCTGCCCCAAAGTAGGTTCCCAGGAAATCTTTTCTGTTTGTTTGTTCTTAATTTTTAAAAAAATTTTTATTATCTTTAAGAAAAGGCAGAGAGATAGAGCACAAGCAAGGGGAGCAGCTGGCAGAGGCAGAGGGAGAAGCAGGCTCCCCGCCAAATAGGGAGCCCGATGCGGGGCTCGATCCCAGGCCCCCAGGATCATGACCCGAGCCAAAGGCAGATGCCCAACTGACTGAGCCACCCAGGTGTCCCCTAGGAAATCTTTTGAAGCCAACATGAAAAAAAAAAAAAAGTTTAGCATTCCCAGGCCCCAAAATAACTTCTCTTAGGATTTTCTGATACCTTAAGACACATCTTGCTAACGGATGCACAAAATAAAGGGAGGTAAAGCACCCATTCTCACAGACACAGGACAAAGCCATGGTGGCTTGAGGCTGAGATGCTGAATGGAGTTCCTGAGGAGGGGGCCTGCTGGGGCTGATCCTGCTACTCGGGGTGGGCACTGCTCTCTGAGCACCCGGCTTACTGCAAAACAAACCCTGAATGAATGATTTTTCCTTATCGCATCTTTTCTTAAAAGTGAAAATCCCCTTCACACTTAACATCGCAGTTAGCGGAAACGGGTACTGATGTAGGTCTTTCCTAAAAGTGAAGCAGCAAAAAGTGAACTCTTGAAGAGCAGGGGATACCTATATTCGAAAACTTCCATGAGTCAGCTACAATAGCACTAGTAGGTAGAAACTTAAAAAAAAAAAAAAATCAGGGAACATTTCAAATCAGGTCTTTCTTTTTCCAGAGAGCCTGGTGCACATGGCTGAGCCACTTGGCTGCAGTCGGAGTGAAGGTGCAAGCCAGCCCGCCCGCCCAGAGGGAAGGGCTCTGCGGAGCTACAAGGACAAGGGAGTGGATTTGGGGAGTGGTCAAGAAGGAAACAAGGGCCCATTTTGGCGTTGATCGCAGGTACTCAACAATGCCAGAAGAACTGAGTTTTTTCCAGGCTCCACTAAGTGTGGGACCAGTCAAATCACTTTTTATTGTTATTTTTTGTGTTTTGTGTTTTTTTTTTTATTATGAGTCAGGTCACTTTAGTCTCACGCTGATTCATTTTGGCAACCTTGCTTCTTCTCATAAAGATTCATGCGGTCTTGAATGTTAAAAGAGCACTTTCAGTCTTTCCAAGGACTGTGGCTAATAAAAAGCAGGGACCTGTTTCTTCATGCCTGTGAGCTCCAAGAGCTCAAAGGTTGGGCTCTCAACCCTGAAGAGATGGAAAAATATTTGGGAAAAACGAGAGGTGGAATTCATCCAAAAATCCAACAAGGAAGAGCTGGGAGGAGGTCTCACAAGCTCAAGCCCGTGACCATATTCTCCAGACAATCAGGCTTGGGAACAGGCCCAAGGGGGCAATACAGAAAACATGGAAAAGTCAGGTGAATCTCCCCATCACTGTCCCTGAAGCATGCCTTCCTCCCTCATATATCAGGTGAAATTTACCTACAATTTGTCAGCTGGAGTATTAAACTGCTCTCTTACAACTTAATATGGTCCATTCCATATTAAACAGGAAATTATATTAAAACTATCCTACCCTGTGCTGCCCCTGGATTAGCTGGGTGAGAAAAGACAGCGTGTTAATGAAGACACAAAAAGTGTTAGGACCCAATGCAATGTGGAACTGCTTTCACCTTAAATACACTTGCATTTGCAACAAGAGCTTTCCAGCAGGGTATGCTGGTCTTAGTTGGAGCTGCTGTAACAAAAATACCCCATCCTAGATGGCCTAAACAACACAAGTTCCTTTCTCACAGTTCTGGAGGCTGGAAGCCTTGCATCAGGTTGTCAGCGTGGTGCAGCATAGCTGGGCTCTGGAAGGGGTCATCTTCTTGTTTCACAGATGACCTTCTCCTTCTGTCTTCACATACCAGAGAGACAGGCAGGCAGACAAGCAGGCGGAGAGAAGGAGAGAAGGAAGCTAACTCTCCAGCCTCTTATTTTATAGGCACTAATCCCAGGGCACCTGGGTGGCTCAGTGGGTTAAGCCTCTGCCTTCAGCTCAGGTCACGATGTCAAGGTCCTGGGATCAAGCCCCCGCATCGGGCTCTCTGCTCAGCGGGGAGCCTGTTTTCCCCTCTTTCTCTGCCTGCCTCTCTGCCTACTTGTGGTCTCTCTCTGTCAAATAAATAAATAAAATCTTTTAAAAAATAAAAATAAAAATAAAGGCACTAATCCCATCAGGAAGCTTCTACCCCATGACCTAGTCACCTCCCAAAGGCTCCACCTCCAAATACCATCACACTGGTGACTAAGGTTTCAACATCAAGGTTGGGGGACACATTCAGTCCATAGAGATACCACATTCCCATCTTAAAGAGTCACACTCAACATTAACACACAGAAGCTACTGAGAAGTGTTCCATAAGGGAAACCATTACACCTTCCATAGCCCAGCATTTCCCTCTTATCTGACCACAGAAACTTGGAATATGCATTGCCATCACATGGGACACCACTGATCTGGAGAACATGGATTGAGACTGTCCTGGACTCAGCGGGAAGCTAGAGAAGGGGTTCCATGGACCCAGAGGACCAATGTAGACCAAAGGGTACAACAAAGAGTTTGCCTCGAGGAACATTCCATAGCAACCAACCAGGCCCCTTGCCTCCAGTCCAGAGGGGCTAGAAGAATCATCTCCAAGTCTCAGGAGGGTTCAACAACAAAAGTTAACTTTTCAGTCACGCTCATGTCCTTTATGAGTCAAAACAGGAGCTCTGCACTACACAGTCACTCAGAGACCCAGGTTAACAAGCAGCCGCCATCTTCAAACCAGCCCATGACCAAACAGAAAAAAAAAAAAAAAAAAATACTGAAGAAAAAAAAAAACAAAACAACACTTGCCCTTAAAGACATTCATGACCTCCACTCACATGTCATCAGCTGAAACAGCAACAGGGACACCTCTGACTTCAAGTGGTGAGGGAGGCGAAGGGCAATCCGACTGTATTTGTTTCCTGAGGCTGCTGTTAACAAATGACCACAAACATGGCGGCTGGGAACAGCACAGACTTCTTCTCTACGGCTGTGTGAAGCCCACAGTCACTACCACCAGACGAAAACCAAGGCATGGGTAGGACCCCATCCCTGAGGGTGCGCCAGCTTCTTGCCTCTCTCCTGCTGCCGGCAACTGTTCCTTGCCGGTGCCCACCAGAGCCCAGCGTCTGCGGCATCTTCCCAGCTCCCTCCACTCAGTCTTCACGTGGCTTCTCCTCCATTCTTGTCGAACCTCCCTGGGCCGCTCTCTTACAAGCATACATGTGGCTGCATGGAGACCCACCAGGATAAGCTCCCCACATCGAGGCCCTTCATTTCATCACATCTGCAAAGATCGTTTCTTCCAATAAGGTAACATTGATAGATTCTAGGAATTAGGCCCTGGTATCTTGGGGGGTCATTAGGCAGTCCAAGGAAAGAGAACTATAATACTGTATTTACGAACGGCTCTAATGACTGTCATATTATATTTTAGTCTTCCCGCCCACCAGAGCTCCTGGCTAAGCGCACAAGGTTCTAAGCACTTTGCTCATCTGTATCTAGACATTCATTCCATTCCAGACAGAGCCAGAAATGTACATTCAGAGACGACCCCAAGGACCCCCTTGTCCAGCCTTTACAACTGAATAAATCAGGGCTTGGGAAACATCACGTGTCCAGAGTCACACGGTGAGTTGGAGACGAAAGTAGAGCAGAGGTCATCAGACTTGCAGTGGGCCAGCGAACACGACGCCATACTCTGTCAACTGTCTGGTTAGCCACGGGGTGGGTACCCTGATTTTTGCCCTCTGATACATTCCTGCTAGGGCAACATCCTCTCCAACCTACATCACTCTGTCACCTAGCCGCTTTCTCAGGAATTATCACCATCTGACATTTTATGTGTATTTATATATGTATTAGTTTATTGTCTGTTTCTGTCCACCAGAACACAAACTCCATGTCAGCAAGACCTCGGTAATGCTCACCGATGTACCTCCACGGTCTATATCAGCACCTGGCCCATGACTGGCATTCGAATGAATAAGTGAATCTGGAGAACTAAATTCCCAGTGGTTTACGTAAAAATTCTGCCATCGTGTTAATTTTGGGAATGCCTGTTAATGTCATCTGGAGTCTAACAATGGATAATGTTTTCTACTTTCTGTGACTATGGCTGCAATTTTTAAGCCTTTTGTATTTATTCTGTGATTTTATATTTTAATATCTTTTAAATATTTTATTTATTTGTTTGAAAGAGAAAGACAGAGATAGCAAGAGAGAGCACAAGCCGGGGGCAGAGGGAGAAGCAGGCTCCCAGCAGAGCAGGGAGCCTGGCGTGGGGCTCGATCCCAGGACCCTGAGATCATGACCTGAGCCGAAGGCAGATGTTTAACTGATTGAGCCACACAGGCATCCCTGTATTTTAATATTTATGTATTTGCCAACTATGTAAGATAGTGGTCTTCCTGTGATACGTGGGAAACTAGTTCAGGGCTCTGACTACTGGGGAGGAAAGATCTGGATTATGTATCGATCTAAGCATGGTATGGAATGAGCCGAGTAGAAATCTAGCTCTCCCAGCAATCCAGAAGTTTACGAATGCTCCGCAAACCTGTTATGGACTGAATTGTGTCCGTAATAGTACTAATTTGAGCTTTGGGGATTCAGATATTTATCTCAAAGAACCACTGTAGTGCATGACCATATGAGTTCTAGGGGCCCGGAGGGGGGTATGTTTCTGGAACATGGGGACTGTTGTAATGACAACAAAGGCTCTTCTAGAAACACAGCAATTCAGAAGATATCAAATGCTATGTAAACATCAGAAGTAAAATTAAATGGAAAGGACTGTGACAGATAATGTTATGTCATCTTGGCTAGACACAGGATGCCTGAATTAAACATTAAATCCACTGGAATCACCTGGGGACATTAATGTGGGGTCCTACTCAGAGGTTCTAATATAATTGGCTTGGGTGTAGCCTGGGCATCAAGGCTATTCAAAGGTCCCGGGGCACCTGAGTGGCTCAGTGGGGTCAAAAGTCCCTAGAGGCAGCCAAGACTGAGGACCACTGATGGACAGGAAGAGTTACTGTCATCAGAGCAGCCTATCTAATCTCTATAATCAAAACCCGCTCCGTCATAATCTGAATCCTTTTTTCTAAACTTCCATGTTTAAAGACAGAATCCAGAAACATTTGGCTGGTATTTATTGTTCTTATTCAATAGAATATAATGAAATCTTGGAAAAATTGGGATAATAAAATAATTAGGAAAACCTTGAAAACCCAATGTCACTTTGTTCGGTATTAGCACTGTTTTATCAATCATCACCAATCAATGCCATTATCACTAGCCCCCGGCACACTGCCCTAACCCTATGACAGGTATTACGTTATGAAGTACTTGAACGACAGTAGAGATGAGCCACTGATAAGTGTCGTCCTCACTGCTCTCTGACGCCTCAGACTGCTGGCCACGTTTACTGAAAGAGTCTCTTCTCCAATGTACCAAATGACACACATCTGTCTGCAGAGCACGACAGTTTACAAAACGGTGGCGCTTTCACCTGCTTTCTTGGCACTCATTTTACTGTTTCTTCATCTTCCATGGCAATTTTATTAAAACGGCCACCTTGACTATGAATATAGAGGAGGGAAAAGCACCCAGGCCTTGTATTTTCTTTTAAAGATTTTATTTATTTATTTGACAGACAGAGATCACAAGTAGGCAGAGAGGCAGGCAGAGAGAGAGGGGGAAGCAGTCTCCCTGCTGAGCAGAGAGCCCGATGCGGGGCTCGATCCCAGGACCCTGAGACCATGACCTGAGCCGAAGGCAGCGGCTTAACCCACTGAGCCACCCAGGCACCCCAGGCCTTGTATTTTTAAACAATTCAATGACTCATTAGCTGTGTGATTTCAGGCAAGTTCCTCAGCCTCTCTGAGCCTCGTTTTCCTCATTTGTGAAACTGGACCAATAATACCAACAGTCCAGGCAGGCAGTGATGATGAAGTCAGATCTGGTAGCTAGAGTACTAGGGCGGGGCCTGCCGCACACTGGGCATTCAAGCACCTGGCACCAGGTGGGCCCTATACGAGTATTAGCTGTTGTGGTTATTCTGTCCCTGTTGGCATTATTCTACAGGGTACAAATGGCAACACTGCCACAGATAAATCATGCCTGCCTAACAAAAGAAGAAGATTCAGAAGCCTTTTTCTCTTCCCTCCTAGCCAAATCTCAAGTTCATCTGGGAGAAAAGATTCAGGTCAGTGATCTGCATGAGTCTGAAAAGGCGCTGAAATTAGCAACTACTGACTTGGTCAGTTTTGGTTCCTTGCATCATCTAATGCTTTTCTTATGTAGATGCTCAGACCCAGACAGGATCTTGGAGGTCAGGAAGCCCAGCACATTTTAATAAGAAAGAAATGAAGTCCCAGAGTTTAAACAGTGCCCAGGACATGCTGGATGGTATCTACTTATCAGGTCAGAATTAGCCACCACTCTGGAAACATCTGTACTAAGACTTTATATTCATACAGCTCTACACAGTTTATAAAAAGACTTAACTCTCACCGCAACCTCTAAAGCTAGGCCTCTCAACCTTGGTGCTACTGATATTTGGTGCCAGAAAATCTGTTGGTATTTCCATGTTCCCTTCTGCTCAGTGAAGGTGAGTTGCATTCTTTCTTATTCTCTCTTAGGAAAAAAAAAAAAAAAGGAAGGAAGGTAAGACGGACGGAAGGGCAGAGGGAAGAAGGAAGGAAGGAGAAAAAATATATATATATAAATATATATCCATATATTTATAAATAAAAATAAATATATAAATAAGAACTTAAAAAGACTGTTGAGGCCAATAGTTTCAAATATGCTCTGCATGAATTATCAATATTTTCATCACAAGATACAGAAAGTGTGAGTTTACTGTAATTATTTTTAGATGAGACCAGTTGAAAATACACAACCCACGGGGTATTTTGTAGACATACCTGAGTTATGCCTTCGCCTTGTATACACTGAAGCCTCAGGCTTCCAGGGCAGTGTTTTCACCCCAATCAGTGAGGGATGTTTCTGTGTTCGCACTGGAGATATAAAAATTCTCGTACAAATGGCCCATAATCTCCCTAAGATGGTTACAAATGTTCAACTCAGTTGTTCAAATGACAGTAGGTAGAAACGACTTCAACAACCAGTAGATCACGGAACCAGGCATGCTCCCGTGGGTGTGGATAAGAATGTGAAGGCTGAGAGAAAATGGAAATAAGAGATCTGACTTTGTCAAGGTGAACGATGTTATCTCGAGTAAAAAGCTACCGTGGCCTGCCCGCTGGAGGTGGAAAGGTATTGGATTACCTCAGAGTGGCTCTGGATGTGACCCATACAGTGAAGACTGTTTTCCTCTGGGTTCCACGAGGAAGCATTGGTATATGGTCACGGCCTTGCACTGCTGAGAAACCTCTACTCCCTTGTTCCTCTAGTTCCCTGGCTAGGCCCTGGTAGAGGAATTTCTGAAGAAGTGCAAAAGACAGCAAATAACTAGGGAAATAAAACAGATACCTAAGGGACCTTCCAGCTGGCAAAAGGCCAATAATCAAATTATAAGAGAGAAGAATAAGCAAACTTAGGAAAGCACACCCAAAGAGAAGGGTCAACGAAATATCCCACCTGTCTTAAGCCTGGGAAGGCTGGACATGAACTTAAGATTCAACCAATCTGAAAAAGTTCGACCTAATTCTTCGGCACAGTCCCAGCTAAGGTATTTTTCAGTTCTGTGTCCCTCTGCAATGTATGGTTTTCCCCTGAGCCTCAGTGTCACCCTCTGTACGTTGGGGATAATACGGCTACTGCAAGGATTAGTTGAGATGGTGTACGTAAGTCGTTCAGAACACTGCCTGGTACAGTGGAGTCATTCTAGCATCCTCTTCCTTCTTTTTCCAAACCCACACTGGAACTAGGAAAACCAAAAGATGTCGTTTTGCTTTTAATCCCTAACATATTCCTTTATCATCATATCAAGACTGTGAATTTGGCCATGAAGTCAGACCCTGAGAAAGGTCAGTTCCCCCAGCAAGACCCTGACTGCTGCTGCACTACTAACTCAGGCAAGGGTATGGGACCTCCCTGCTGCAGTGGGGTATCCAGTCCAGAGCCCGTGTCCCCCAAGGGGGCTCATCACCCTGGGGGAAACATGTGCAGCAAAGAAATCTGATCCGACATAGGGGTGCTCAAAGCCAACGTAGAAACATTGGGGGGGTGAAATCAGGGGGAGCCGGCAAAATGCCTGGGGCAACCTTCACCTGTTGCCCAGAGAGAAACACCCTCAGCCAAGTCTCCCTGCTCCAGAAGCACCTTCCTGGCTGATGCTTACCTTCCTAGAGCTACAGGCAGCTATAAATGTCCTCAAGTCAGCAGCGTCATCATTTTCAATAAGAAAAGTGAGATCGAGAAAGTTATGATTTGCCCCAAAGTCACATGGTTGGACTATCTTTTAAAAATAGGAAAACTAGGGGCACCTGGGTGGCTCAGTGGGTTGAAGCCTCTGCCTTCAGCTCTGGTCACGGTCCCAGGGTCCTGGGATCAAGCCCCGCATCGGGCTCTCTGCTCAGCAGGGACCCTGCTCCCCCACCCCCGCCGCCTCTCTGCCTACTTGTGATCTGTCAAATAAATAATAAAAATAAATAAAAATAGGAAAACTAAAAAATTAAACAAGCTTGGCCTCCAAAGCTGAGCTCCCTACAGAAAGAACCTTCGCCATGAGCTGTGCTCCTCATGGGACCCCGATCGAGAACCTCCTGTTTCTCACGGTAAGGAGACAGTAAGTCCTTGCAGACACTGTGTCATCCTTCCACATCTCATCCTTCCACTCAGCAGAGTAAGGTCCACACTTGTAAAGGTGAGGATGATTCAAAAAACAAAAAACATCGCCTAGTGGTCTTTCCTTTCCCACCACACAGGTCTGTAGAGCCCGGCAGGGTGGAGACCTCATGTCACTGAGCTGCAGAGACATTTGTGAGGGTCCACATGTAGAGGTGCGGGCAGGGCGGAGGGTCCCTAGATCCTAGCAGACATTAGCACCTCCCGGCGGACAAGGGAGAGGGTGTCACTGGAGTCCCACGAGACACAGCGTGTCAGGAGGGCCCCAGCGACTGTTCCTTCTCCGTCGGCTGACCCCGTTGGGTGGCCAGAAAGCCTAAGATCACAGGTAAGAGAGTCAGTTGTCAGTGGGGATTACCCAGGATGAGTCCTCCCCCAAAACAGTGACGGACACGCCCTGGTTGGGAACTTGGCAGGGACGTTCTCCAAGGGTTTCTCCCTCACTGCAGGAGCCACCGGGACCTAACCGGAACCGGGACCAAAACAAGGGAGCCTGCACGGAGCGCAGGAGGCGCGGCATCGGGGCACCGGGAAAGATCAGGGTGGGGACCGTCCCTCAAAGAGAAATCAACAAGAAGCCCCACAAGGAGAGACGCCCCTCCCAGAAGCAATCCAGCCCCCAGCGTGAGGGAGAGAAGCACCACCCAGGGCGTGACCTGCCGACTTAGAGAGCAGCGGGCGGGAGCGAGGTCCCCTGAGCTGAGCCTCGCAGGACCCGTGCAGAACTGCAGCCGGAGGGCATGGAGTAGCAGGAAAGGAAGCGTGGCCAGGGCCGGGGAAAGGACAGCTGGGGGCCCGCGTCAGAGCCTCCAGCTTCGTTCAGAAAACAGAGCGCTCCCGCATTTCTTAAAAGAGACCCAGGACTTGGAGCTGCTGATAGTCGAGCCCCCGCTCTGACCCAGAGGGTTTCATCCATTAGCGTCTCATTTCATTTCCTCTTCGCATTGCGGAGGGAGCTCTTTTTGTCCTTGTTTTACAGATAAGGAAACAGAGGACAGCTTAGGGGTTAAGAGCATAGGAGCTGGGGCTGAGCAACCCCGCGCGTGATTTCGACCGGGTCATGATCTCAGGGTCCTGGGATCACGCCGGAGGTTGGGCTCCCAGCTCAGCGCAGAGTGTGCTGGAAATGATCTCTCACTCCCTCTGCTCCTCCCCTGCTCGTGCGCGCGCTCTCTCAAAAAAAAAATCTTTAAAAAAAAGAGCATGGGTGCTGAAGGCACATGCCCTGAGTTGCAATCTTTGCTGTGTGACCTCAGGCAAGTTCTTGCGCTTTCTGTTCCTAAGTTCCCTCAACTGTGAAATGAGGTCAGTAACAGCGCCTGCCTCCTAACATACTTTCACACACTGAAGATTACCTGCAAGTGTGCACAGCCATCTGCGTCTGCCGCACAGGAGACGTGCAGCAAATGCTAGTTCCGGGGACCGCGTGTTGCCTAAAGGCGTGCTGCTAAGAAACACAGGCGCTTGGAATGCATTCCAGACTTTACCCCCAAACTCGTAAGTGTTGTTGGTGCTCTGCCATGCCTCTATCCTGTCCCAAGTGACACCGATATCCCAAAGAGCAGAAACTCCTGAGCCCTCTGGTGTCACCGGCTCTCTTTCAGACCTCGCAGCTCTCCGTTCCAATGGTCTAAGGAACCCTGGGACCAACTGCTCATTCTAGCTCCCAGGACCCTTGGCTCTGGGAGGAGGAGGCTCACTGATGGGCACAAGCAGGAAAAGCTCAAGGTGCCTGTACCAGGTGCCTCTACCTCCGCCAGCCTCTGCTGGGTCTGACCTACCCTGTCCATGCTCACTCTGACGCCTACTGTCTCCTGGCTTCTCCGCCCAGGTCATCCCCCTCCTGAGGTCCTCCCTGACTCTATGATTCCCGGCAAGGAGTCACTCCCAGCCTGCAGGAGTGATGGGCTCTCTCGTCCTCATCTGCACCAGGAGTCTCAAGTCTGCCTTTTGGCTATAAACCAAAGTAGGAGACACAAAGTGGCCCGGGTTTGCAAGCCGTACAATGACAAGCTCTCACCGCAGGTACAGCACGTGTTACGGACTGGATGTCTGCATCCCCCCAAAATTCTTACGTTGAAGCCTAAGCCCCCAGTATGAGGCTGTTAGGGGCTGGGGGCCCCCGAGAGGGATTAGATCAGGAGATGGAGCCCCAAGAGTGGGATGAGCACCCTCATGAGAAGAGAGCGGAGAGAAATGCTGTCTTTGTGTCTCTCTTGCTCTCCCGCCCTCTGCCCTGTGAGGATACACAGAACAGGCATCTGCAAGCCAGGAGGAGGGCGCTTGGCAGACCCCGAATGTGCTGGGGCCGTCATCTTGGACTTGCCAGCCTCCAGAAGTGTGGGAAATAAATTCATGGTTTATGCCACCTGGGCTCTACTATTCGGCTACAGCAGTCCACACTGACAAAAACAGCTTGGAAGGAGGCAGGAAAGGAGAGAGGGAGAGGGGAGGAGGAGGGAGGCCATAGCCCTGTGGGATGCATCACAAATGGTGATGGTTCTAGGACTGGAGTCCTCCTGGGTCCCCTCACAGCTGACCTCATAATAATTCCCTGGCATATAAGGTCTCTGCTGGACTTGGGGCCGTTTTCCTAGAGGGTCAGCGCTGACCAGGAAAACCCTGGTTCTTCAATAGTAACAGCCCAGAGGGTGGTTTGTTGGGACATCAAGAAGACCTGACTTTCACCTCAAGCCCCCTCACTCGTTGATGGTAACTTGGGGAAGTCACCGAACCTCTCGGCCCCGATTCCTGTGCTTGCTAGGTGAGAATGACATCCCCTGCCCACAAGGTTTGCAGGGTTGTTGGGGGATGGGACAAGGCGGGACAGGTCAAGCACACGCACAAGCTCTCGGTGCTGACCCCTTGCCCTCCCCTTCTTTGCCAACAGGATGCGGCAACCAGAGAGGGCCCACTTGCCAAAACCGCCAGCCTCCTCCCTCTGGGGACCTGGCCCACGGAGACTGCGACAAGACCCACGCCGTATCAGCAGTGGATGAGCTGGGGTGAAGCAAAGGACAGAGGTGGGAAATGGCCAAGAAATCACACGGGCCGGCTCACGCCTCTTCCTTCTCTGCACCCTCTGTCCTCACGTAGCCTTGTAAAGCTGCTTCACCCAGGAGTCCCAGCTCCCGAACGAGGGTGCACACTGCTGGGAGGTACGGTCCCTCTCCACCTCCCCGAATGCCCGGCTTACTGCCAGGGGCTGACGATCGGGGTTCCCACCAACTACCATAGTCTCCAGCTTCCATCACGTGCACAGTGCTGTTGGAGCAAACTTTTTTAAAAGAATGGAACGATCACATATTACACTTCATGTGCCTGAAATATCTGGCTTTGTTCTAAAGTATTTTCCGGAAAGGAGTCAAACAAACGATGGCTCGAGAACATTTCCAGGTCTCAGAATCGGTGATTCTTGGCTAATAATAGAGCCCTTAGAACCCAACAAATTCAAAGTGAATGCCACAGTTAAGAAAACTAGTCATGGGAAAAAACGAATTCACATAGTAGTTGACGGTGCTGTGCAGAAAATGTCACCCTGTACACATGAGGAACCCCTCCGCCGCTCCGATGACCCCAAGAAAGAGATTCATCGCACCCAATCTCAGAAAATGGGGACTCTGTAATTGCAGCAGGGGGGCTGTGGTCCACACAAAGCTGAGCCTGGCAGAGAAAGGATGCAGGCTGGGACAGGAGGGTGACCCGACAGAGACAGCTGCACGGCCCTGGGCTCATAGGCCACCAGGGTTAATGAGTAAAGGAAAACGGAGAGCATCTGCGGGATGTGCTGGAGAGCATCAAAGGCCTCTTTGTAAATCATCAGCTAAGGACTGTCCTAGGAACTGGTTCAAAAGCAGAAACGCGGGAACAACGGCCTTAAGACAAACAGAGAGGCTCTGCCCCTGCCTCTGAGAACCACACAAGGCACCCAAAAGAGCATCGGCACCATACGCGACAAGAAAAACACAGGAAAGGTGGGGAAGTAACTGACCCCGCCTGGTAAAGAGACGCTACAGTGTAACGTCAGCACCCACTGGACAGTGGGTGTTCCTTCCTTTAAACCCACGTTTCATATTGTTCTCCAATCAGGGTGGAGATTCAGGTATCATCACAGAATTTTTATAATGATATGAATAACCTTGCGAACGTAGGAGTGTTTCCTGAGAGCGAGAGACGGTGGTAAGGGCTTCACAGCAGCACCTCGCAAAATTCTGCGCACGCCCCTAGCTGGTGGTGCCGCAGCTATTTCTGTTTCGGGGAGAAGGAAAGCTGAACACTGACAGCGGACACACACAGCTTTTCTCCATCACACAGACACAAGGGGGAGGAGTAGGATTTGAACCCAGAGACAGTGAAACTAAGTACAAGAGCAGAGTCTCTCTTTGTGTACGGTGTAAGAGAATGGTCGAGTTTCATTGTTCTACACATAGCTGTCCAATTTTCCCAGCACCATTTATTGAAGAGACTATCTTTTTTCCACTGTATATTTTTTCCTGCTTTGTCAAAGATTATTTGACCATAGAGTTGAGGGTCCATATCTGGGCTCTCTACTCTGTTCCACTGGTCTATGTATCTGTTTCTATGCCAGTACCTTGCTGTCTTGGTGAGCACAGCTTTGTAGTAAAGCTTGAAATCAGTTGGTGCAGCCACTTTGGAAAACAGTGTGGAGATTCCTTAAGAAATTAAAAATAGAGCTTCCCCATGACCCTGCAATTGCACTCCTGGGTATTTACCTGAAAGATACAGATGTAGTGAAAAGAAGGGCCATCTGTACCCCAATGTTCATAGTAGCAATGGCCACGGTCGCCAAACTGTGGAAAGAACCAAGATGCCCTTCAACGGACGAATGGATAAGGAAGATGTGGTCCACATATACAATGGAGTATTGTGCCTCCATCAGAAAGGATGAATACCCAACTTTTGCATCAACATGGATGGGACTGGAGGAGATTATGCTGAGTGAAATAAGTCAAGCAGAGAGAGTCAATTATCATATGGTTTCACTTACTTGTGGAGCATAAGGAATAATACGGAGGACAGTGGGAGATGGAGAGGAAGGAAGTTGGGTGAAATTATGAGGGGGAGATGAACCACGAGAGACTGTGGACTCTGAGAAACAAACTGAGGGTTTTGGAGGGTCAGGAGGTAGAAAGTTGGGTGAGTCTGGTGGTGGGTATTATGGAGGGCACGTATTGCATGGAGCACTGGGTGTGATTCATAAACAATGAATTCTGGAACACTAAAAAGAAATTTTAAAAATAAATAATAATTTTTTAAAAAGAAAGAATAATCGCCCATTTAAAAAAAAAAAAGAGCAGAGATTCTCAAAATTCAGTGGGAGTTGTCTTGTTAAAATTGCAAGCTCTCAGGGCACACCCCCAGAGCTCCAGATTCAGCGGGACTGCAGTGGAGGGCAGATCTCAAGCACCCCCAGATGATGCCGATGGGCGCGGTCTGGAAGAGCACCTGGCTCCATGCTTGACTGTATCCTAACGCCTCATTTGCTGCCCTTCAAGAGAGTCCCATGCTACGGATGCTGTTCCGGGGGTGTGGATGGATGCGTGGACTCGGCAGACCCACGCTCGGCACCAAGGTTCAAAATCCCAGCATGGGCCAAAGCAAGTCAACAGCTGCACCTCCTTGGAGAATTTTCTCTCCTTGCGGTTTCTTTCTGCTTGAGTTCCTCCACAAAAATGCTAGCATGCTCGCCTTTATTTGTAAAGAAAACTCAGCCAAAGAACATTACCGACGAGGTAGCTTTTCAAACAACAAGAGCGATCGAGAAAACACATAGGCCTGCTCTAACTTGCTGTGTTCCTGTTCACCGAGAGGAATCCAAGCACCAGAAGATGCAGCTGGAAGACAAGCGCCTCCACGTCGCCATCTTTTACTTACGTGGAGTAACATTTTTAAATTCAAAGTCTAATAAATGGGGGAATTGAAGAACCAAAACTGATGAACACAGGGGAAGGGAAGGAAAAATAAAATCAGATAAAAACAGAGAGGGAGCTCCTAAGAGACTCTTAACTCCAGGAACACACTGAGGGTTGCTGGAGGGGACAGTGAGGGACGGGGTGACTGGGGGATGGGCCCTGAGGAGGGCGTGTGATGTAATGAGCACGGGGCGGGGGCGGGGGGGTTCTATGCAATGGATGAATCCCTGACCTCCACCTCTGAAACTAATAATACACTCTATGTTAACTAAATGGAATTTAAATAAAATTTTTTTTAAAAAACCACGTAGGAGTCACGTAAAGAAATATATATGAGCTTTAAAAAGAGAAGATATCCTTTATTGTTTCATGGTCATCGAAAGTCACATAATTATAATGCAAAAAAAAAAACAAAACAAAACAAAACCCAAACCCTGATGTTAGCAGATAATAAAAATTATACGTTGTCTATCAAAAGGAACAGTGGGATATAAGATCCTTTTACAGTGTACGAGACTTGGAGCACCTGGGTGACTTAGTTGTTAATTAAGCATCTGCCTTTGGTTCAGGTCATGATCTCAGGGACCTGGGATCAAGCCCCACATTGGTCTCCCTGTCTGCTTCTCCCTCTTCCTCAAGTGCATTCTCTCTCTCACTACCTCTGTCTCTGTCTCTCCCTCTCTCTCAAATAAATAAAAGAATTTTTTTTTTTTTAATCTACATTTTCTCTCTCCATTCTGCAGTGCTGGACCCAGGAATATTCCCACCGCAGGCTAGAATTTTCACTCTGTCCACTTTAAGCAGCTCTGTCATCTCTTGGGATTCAGAAGTCCACACATTATCACAGGATCTGCTGGTATGTAGAAAGCCTCTGAAAAGTTGACTCTGTCCCTGAGTGTCTGTGCCCCCTGCTGAATTCACGGCCTTATCGAACCGAAGTGAAACTTGAAGGGCAAGTGAGGGATGATCTGTGCCGACCGTAGGAACTCCTCCGGGCCCTCCTCACACTGTGTCCTAGTGTGTGTGTCTGTGTAACTGATATGCTATGGCTAAGAGGGAGAAGCCGTGGATGGCCTGGCGGGGAGGCCTGGGGAACAGAAGCCACGTGGCCAGGACTCAACAGGAGGGGCCTCCTTTCTTCAATGGCCTCTTGAGCACTCCCAGAAACTGGAGAGCTGAGTCAACAACCCAGAACCGCTCAGAGACCCTGTAAGCGAAACCACACCAGGTGGCAAGGAGACCCCCACCACCACCTTTCAAACAAGGTTCTAGAAACCGTACCTTACTGTCTCCAAGCCCTGGAATGTACAAAGCCCACGTAGTTTCTCTTGGCAAATAAAGCAGAAAATACTCACAGCTTTCTCCTCTGCGGTGGCTGGGAAGACCACTCTTTACTTTAAAAAATTTTAAAAAAGACTTTTTCAAATTTTTATGTGTTTAAAATACATCTAGGGAATACATATAGGGAAATTGCCCAACCTTTTTTTAAGTTTTTATTTAAGTCATATCTACACCCCGCGTGGTTCTTGAACTCACCACCCCAAGATCAAGAGTCTCGGGTTCCTCTGACTGAGCCAGCCAGGCCACACACCCCCAACCTTTTCATAAAACAGCAACGTGTATCAAACACCAACTTACAAAAGGATGGTGGGCCCGGCTATGGCTAGGAAGTCTAACACTTCAATGTAAATTTCCCAATAATGGTTAGGAAAAGAAACAGAACTTTAACAGCTGATGATTGGGGCAAAAAAAATGAAATCATAAACGTGTTCAAACATCTAAGACCATCATCATGCCACTTGAAGTAACTGAGAAATCAAAACTATTAAGGGCTTGAAAGAACATGTCATGAAAGCTCTTTATTTCACAAAGAAACTAGTTTATGGTTGGCCCCAAAGTCTTATCCTTTCTTTTCTGCTTTAACATTTAAGGAAGACTTATATTCAAGAAGAACGAAGACTTGATCAGAGATTTTTCCTTTGAGAACCAAGAGTGAGGATCTGGACTTCAACAGGGAAGACGGCTGAAGCCAACAGATGCGGAAAACGCAAGCCACGATGCCTGAGTACATAGCTGGTCGGTTTAAAGCGAGTATACGTGGATTGGCTGGAAACAGGCAGTTTGGTGACAAAGAAAATCATTCCTAGAATCCATGGCATGCTGCACCAGGGAGAAACCTGACAGCTCAGCTGGTTTGACCCTCGATTTACACAGATGAGGAACCTGACAGTCAGAGTGGGACAGATCCTTCCTTACTTTCCACGTTCGTGTGGCGGATTCAGAGCAGGGTCAGGACTAGCATCCCCGGCTCCTGACCCTGGGGCCCCAACCGTTCGGTCAAGCTACCCTGCAGAGCCCACACTCAGCCACTGCTTCCAACACTGAAGATGTCAGATCTTAAGGATGTAAATAAAGCAAGAAGTGGAAGATGTCTTTGGTTTTTAGCTTTATTTTCCAGGCTTTTCAATGTGTAGAAGCCAGGTCCATGAGTCACTGACATCCATAAGAGGATTGGACCCCTGTGAAATGGAAGGGAAAGTAACATGGAATCAGGGGGAAGAAATCTCCCGTTCCCATTCTCCACGTGAGATAGTGGCAAAGTTCCAGACCGAAGCAGTGTATTCAGCATGAAGTCATCACAGTAAAGCTGTGAGTGTAAGAAGCACCTTGCGTCTATTTATTCACAGTCAAAAATCATAGTCAAATCAATCCAAATGCAAGGTCCCAATTTTTACCATTATCGGGGCTCTCACCCCTAGCTAGACTAAGGTCTCCAGGACTTTTTCTGCATCAAAAAATGTTTGTAGATGACCCTCTGTCCCTCCCTCCCCACTGGGTACTGCTGAGCGGCCTCCCACCCAACCCCACAGGATCCCTAAGAATTGAGGGGCGCTGCTCCATCAAGGCCCCTGGAGCCCGGGAAACACTGCTGAGCTGCCCAGAGTCAATACCCGAGGCACAGCACCCACCGTCCCCTGGGAGTTCCAGCCCCTTCTAAATCCCGTCTGTATGTAAAACTGTGATATTTAGGGGTGCCTGGGGGGCTCAGTGGGTTAAAGCCTCTGCCTTTGGCTCAGGTCATGATCCCAGGGTCCTGGGATCGGGCCCCGCATCGGGCTCTCTGCTTAGCAGGAAGCCTGCCTGCTTCCTCCTCTCTCTCTCTCTCTCTCTGCCTGCCTCTCTGCCTGCTTGTGATCTTTGTCTGTCAAATAAATAAATAAAATGTTTTAAAAAAATAAAATAAAATAAAACTGTGATATTTAGTTCATCATGGATTTTTAGCATTAATTTTTACTTTTTTAAAATATGGCACTAGAATACCATTTATGTGGGTTACTGAGATTTTTGGAGTCCTCTCAAATTTTGAGCCTGAGTCACATGCCCCATTTGCCCCACCCTCGTCCTTGCCCTGTCGCTCCCTGAAGACACACGAGAAGTGGGTCAAAGGCCACCACCTCTCCTGGAAGCCACATGCCACCTCCTGTCAGGGGTGGGGGTCTCTCTCTATCATCACTTTCCACCTCACCCACCTTCTACTCCCCTCCCATGTCCTCCCCACAGCATAATCCTCGCTGGAGTTTCTGGTCTCTGAGAGCAGAAGCCAGGACCTGGAGGAGGGAGGGAAGCCCTTTCAAATACTTCATCTCCAGACCCATCCACAACCTTCCTCAATGCAAGGAAGTGAAAGTCAGGCTAAGAATGGATTTGGGGGAAGAAGAGACCAAGGAGAACATGGAAAAGAGGCACGAACACTCGTAACTGAACCAAGAAAGAAGAGTGTCTCAACTGAATGGTCGCCAAGGGTAGCAATGAAGCAGGGATTTGCACAGCTGAACGTCAACAGCAGAGTGTCTTCGCGGGAGAAAGTCGTCCCTGCGTGAACGATCTCTCCTGGTGGCAGGGATAACAAATTGAGTTTTCCTAAAGGAAATACAAGAGTGACGGGGTATGAAGGGAGATGGTGAAGGAACCCAACGATTAAAAAACTGACCAGGGGCTCCTGGGTGGCTCAGAAGGTTAAGCCTCAGACTTCAGCTCAGGTCGTGGTCTCAGGGTCCTTGGATCGAGCCCCGCATCGGGCTCTCTGCTCAGCGGGGAGCCTGCTTCCCCCTCTCTGTCTGCCTGCTCTCTGCCTACTTGTGATCTCTGTCTGTCAAATAAATAAATAAAATCTTTAAAAAGAAAAACAAAAACTGACCATCACAGTTCCAGGCTTGGGGGCCACGACAGAAATAAAACTTTCAGATTCTCTGTGGAGATGTAGGAAGATGTAGGAAGAGGAGCTATGCTCTGGGAGGAAACTGATGTTGAGTGAAGAGCCCAAAATGACTGGTGAGCAGGTAAGAGGAGACCAGAGGGAGAAGGTCGAGAAAACCTAAGAACAATTAAGTAGTAAGGAAAAAAAAAAAATGAGGACAAGGTCTCCGGTATTCCCACTGGAGAGGCTGAGAGAGGAGAGGAACAAAGTCTACCCAGGAGCTACATGACTGCTGTCACCATTCGCAGTCTAATGGGTTCTTGTCCCCATGCAAGGAGGCCCTGGGAGATGCCAGTCAGGGGACAAGGGCAGGTGTAAGGCTCTACTTCAGGCTGACCAGAGCGACCTACTAAGGACAAGGGTCACCAGGAGGTATAGCTAAGTGAGGATTCTTTTGTTCTTTTAATTTTTATTTAAATTTTAGTTAACATAGGGTACAGTGTGGGTTTCAGGAGAATTCAGTGGCTTATCACATACTTACAACACCCAGTATTCATCACAACAAGTGTCCACCTTAATGCCCATCACGCAGTTAACCCATCCCCCCACCCACTCCCTCCATCAACCCCCAGTTTATTCTCTATCAGTAAGAGTCTCTTATGGTTTGTTGCCCTTTATCTTTTTTTCTCCTCCATCCTGATGTTCCCCAAACTATGGAAAGAGCCCAGATGTCCATCAACTGGTGGATGGATAACAAAGATGTAGTATTTATACAATGGAGTATTACTCAGACATCAAAAACAATGAAATCTTGCCATTTGCAATGATGTGGATGGAGCTAGACGGTATTATGCAAAGCGAAATAACTCAGGCAAAGACAGACAAATACGACTTGATTTCACACATATGCAGAATTTAAGTGCAGATTCTTAAGAAGAGAAAGAGAGACATGCTTGAATATGGAAAGAAACACTAAGAGGATGCAAAGGAGGAACAGAAAAAGCAGAGAGAAAAAGAGAAAAAATGAGAATGGAGAGACAGAGGGTACGTGAAAGAAAGAAAAAAATGAGCCTGGTGGTTTGAACCAAAACTCTTTTAAAAACCTGTTAGAAGAGCAGAATTTCTCAGCTGGGAACTTAATTAAATCACCCTCCACTTTCAAATACCACTAGCTCGAAGGGGCAGAAATCCCTGCCTCGAGCTTCTCTCTCTGTCCCACCATCAGCACGGGGCTGGGTGGCAGGGGACATGTTCCAGGGGACATGTGCGATGACCCGCTGGCTCCGTAAAGGCATCTCCCTCTTTTCTTCTGGGATGGCCTATTGTGTTCTTTCTCACATGGGCAGTGTTAGAAGCTCTTTCTAGCATGTTCAGCAGTTCCTGATAGGTATCTAATACAATTCTCAACATGAAAGTAAGACAGTTCAACAGTCCCACTGTATTTTTAAATCAGAAAGAGTCATCTGTGATAACTCAGTCAAAATAAATCCCAAATAATTCCTTATTATGCTTTCAGTTCTACTTTTTGTACAGGGCCTATTTGGGTAAAGCTAGAACCTGAAATCAATAAACTCTTCTACACAGACTCTATCTCTAGCTTGTCTAACATCTGAGCGCGAGGAGACAGATTTTTATAAAATTTTGGACTTCTTTCCAAATATGTATCATATGCATTTTTGTGACATGTCTACTAAGAAAATATTGACTTCACATGATTCCTTGTGGTTTTGTGGTTTGTTTCTTGAACTTTCTTCCTCTACGCTACACGAGTTTAATAATATTTTGGCTAATCAGTTGGGAAAGGAAAGGGGTAGGAATAGTTTTTTATCACATAGTCTCCCAAGCTAACAGATTAAATTTCTCCATTTATACTGACATAAATATCTTTGATAATATAAGAGAAAGTTATGAATAGATGAGAAATACTGAAAACATATTCTCTTCTCTGTGGTCATTTCAATACTTTATGTTGGGAATGCATAAGACTTCGAAACAATGTAAGTGCTACAGGCAACTTAGTTCTGCTTTTATTAAGACTATTTTTAAAGCAGCTTAAAGTTCACAGCAAAATTGAGGGGGTGGTACAGGGATTTCCCATATGCCCCGCCCCTAAATATGCATAGCCCCACCCATTATCAACAGCCCTCCCCAACCACAGTGATGCATTTGTTACCATCCCTGAACCTACAATGATGTATCATGATTCACCCAAAGTCCAGAGTTTACATTTGGTTTCACTCTTAATGATGTACATCCTACGTGTTTAGACAAACGTATAATGACATGTATTTATTATTATGATATCCTACAGAGTATCTTCACTGCCCTAAAAATCCTCTGTGCTCTGCCTATTCATTCAACCCCCCCCCCAAACCCCTTCAAACAACCCCCAGCAACCACCCATCTTTTTACTGTCTCCATAGTTTTGGAGTAAGAATGCCGTAGAGTTAGAATCATTCATCATGTAGCCTTTTCAGACTGACTTCTTTCACTTAGTATTATGCATTTGAGTCTCCCCCATGTCTTTTCATGGCTTGACAGCTCATTTCTTTTTGGTGTCGAATGATATTTCATTCTCTGGATGTACCCCTGTTTCAGTTTCATCCATCACCCTCTGAAGGAGATCTTGGTTGCTTCCAAGTTTCGGCAATGTGAGTAAAGTTGTTATGAACATCTGTGTGCAGCCTTTTGTGTGGAAATAAGTTCTCAGCACCTCTGAGTCAATACCATGGAGTACAACTGCCAGATCAGAGAGAGAGTGAGAGAATTTTCGTTTTTACGAAACCACCAAACTGTCTTCCAAAGCAGCTGTACCATTTTGCGTTCCCAACAGCTACGAGTGAGAGTTCTTATTGGTCCACATCCTCTCCAGCACTTGGTGTTCTCAGTTCTGGACTTCAGGGAGTCTAACTGGTGTACAAGCAACATATTTAATGGAAAAAAAATGAACATAATCCTCAAAAGAGGGTTTTGCGGAATGAGTGATTCCTTTAATTAAGTACCGGTTAAATCCCATGACCTGGTGAGCTTCCAAACACGGCAGCAGATAAATTACAATACACTTCACAGGTTAGTATCAAGAGATGTACGTAGAGCTTGAATGGCAGACATGGAGCATCTAACTCTGTCAGTAATCATGTGGACCATTAATTTGCTCATCTCCACACCAACAATACAGTATACTTGTCGAATGTCTGTGGACGTGCCACTGGATTTGGAGCCAGATAGGCAGAGCCTAAGTCCGTCTCAATACGCCTCTCTCTTTTTCTTCCTGAATAAAATGAAAGGTGTGGACTAATCAGGCTTACAGGAGTTGAGGAGTTCATTTCAACAAGTGACGCAAGCCCCGTGAAGGGGGACTAGGGATCACCTGCCTCAAAGACTGGGGAGCTGTGGTTTTCCAGAGTCTATTCTTGCTGTGTGGAATATACATCTTGCTTTGCCAAATCTGTAGATTCCTCATGAAAAGGCAGGAATCTGTATGTGAATAGGATACCTCCTAATTTGTATCTGTTGGAAGCAAATTACCACAAAAAAACCCATTGAGTGGGACACTCATGATTCTGGCCAAGACGGAGTAGCAGAAATTGGACTTACCCTCCCATCTGAAATAAACAAAAACAGACAAAAAATGTGAAACAATTATTTCAAGATTCTGCACATCAGTCAGTGAGGGACAGTAACTTCTGAGAAGTGGAAAATGAGGTGAGCCCTACAACTGCCCCAGCGTGAGAGAGTGCTATAGTAATTCACTGCAAAAAGGGTAGTTTTAAAAAAAAAAAAAAAATGATGTTGGAACAATTTGATATCCATATAAAAAAATAATAAACTGCCATGTAAACTTCACACCATATATGAAATTCACTTTCAATGAATTTGGACCTTAATATAAAACCTAAATTGAGATTCTTGTATGAAGCTCAGAATAATTACGCTGAGCCAAAGACAGAAAAAGAGCACACACTACAAACACTACTGAGACCATTCAATAAAAATTCTAGAAAATGCAAGGCTCCTGGGTGGTGAAGGCAGCTGAGAATCCTGGTTTTGATTCAGGTCATGACCTCAGGACCATGAGATCGAGCCCCACATCAGGGTCCACACTCAGCATGGAGTCTGCTTGAGATTCTCTCCCTCTGCTCCTCCCCCACCTCCAAAGGTGCATTCTCTCTCTCTCTCTCTCTCAAATAAATAAATCTTAAAAAAAGAAAAATCTAGAAAATGCCAACTAGTCTACAGTGACCAAAAGCAGATCCAGGATTGCCTGGAGGGGCTAGGGATAAGCAACGTTTAAGTGGTGATGATTCTGTCCATTATCTGTATCGTCATGATGGTCTAACAGGTATATACCTCCACCCAAGTGTATCAAATTGAATAAATATGTGCAGTTCATTGTGTGGCAGTTAGGCCTCAGTTAAGACTGTTACACACACACAGAGTGGCCAAACAAAACCCAGCTGCAGGCATAATCGGGTGTGCTGGCTAACAGTTTTCATATTCAATGACATCTGGAATCACTTCCAGTGATCTGTGATTCTCTGAAATTTACTCAAGGTTGCAGCTAAGATATAACTTCCATAGACAATACATGTGACTGTAGAAAATCATTCTAGGAAATATTTGCAGTTGACAATTTAGATATACTGAATGTGTCTATTAGCATAAGCAAGAAGGTTCTCAATGAAGGTTTGACTTAATGGTTCTTTGACTTTATGATGGTGTGAAAGCTATATGCATTCAGTAGAAACCGTACTTTGACTTTTGATCTTTTCCCAGGTCAGCCAAATGCAGTAGCATCCTCTCTCACAATGCTGGGCTACCAAGGCTAGCCAGAGCTCCCAGTTAGCTCTGCAAATATGGGAAAACAACCCATATACGCACAATCATTCTGTACCCAAATGATGATTCTGCTTTTTACTTTCATTTCAGTATTCAATAAACTACATGAGATATTCAATACTCAATATAAAATGGGTTTTGTGTTACATGATGCTGACCAAGTGTAGGTTAATGTAAGTGTTCTGGATATATTCAAGGGAGGCTGGGCTAAGCTATGGTGTCCACTAGGTTTGGTGTATTAAATGCATTTCCAACTTAGAGACTTTCAACTTAAAATGAGTTTACTGGGACTTACCCCATTGTAAGTCCAGAAAAATCTACATAATTACCGGATAATTGTAAAGTTTGTGTCATCACAAATAAGTAAAATAGATTGTTCATCTTCAACAGATCTGTGTCTCCTTGTCCCTTTGACAGAGCCTGTAATGTTCTCATTGCTCAAGGGGGTAAAAGGTGCAAATGTATCTCATGCTACATTCCAGGACAATTAAATCATGATATCAAGAGGAATGTTGTCAAAGATATTTCAAGAATGCCTCCCTTTTCCAGCAATCCTAGTATTTAGGAGTACTGCAGGATTTATCTACTACATGACTAGTGTTCACACAGTGAATGGCTCTAGGGCTTTGTACCCTTGACAGCCACACACACAAACCCGTGTGCACACCTAGCTATGAGATAATGCCTTATCTCAGCATCTGTGAATGTACATCATTTGAAAAAACACTTAGGAGTATTTTTCTTATAAGGCTATATTCATGGATACATGAGCATATCATTACTTATCACAGATATATATTCACAGATACATGGGTGGGTCAGTACTTATAAACACTGTCCCAGATTTAAACTGAAACTGCTCAGAGAACTGGAGAACCAGAGGTGACAGGTAGTCTGGTCACCAGGTTGTCATTACCCTCCCTACTAGTATCAGCTTTCATTGGCCATCAGATCCGTCTGAAATTGCGAGACTTGATACAACCCAGTTCTACAGGTAAAGAGAGTCCTGATATATTTTGTGGCAGATGGCTGCAGGAAAGGGGGCCTGAGGAATGTCACTTGTTCTGCATCAGAACAATATGAAAAAGGGCTCTATTGTCATTGGGTCACCCCATTTTGGTCCTCTTAATGCAGGTGGAGCCCCATAAAACCCCATCTGGAATGTTGTCCGTTGTGCAGAGAGGCACTATTCACAAGCTGCTTTTTTTGTTTGTTTGTTTAACTTTAAATTGTGGTTTTTGAAAAAATGTCAGTGGCATTAAGAACACTCAGACACAGGACAATTTTCATAGCTCAAATTGCAGGCAGAATAAATGTCTCCCACACCATGTTGGGGAAGTCCAGACAAGTTCCTAATAGCAAAAGTAAATAACACTTCCTCGGGATGGTCCGGACCCCTGCCTTTGGCTCCATTGATTAACAAATGCCTGCCTTTTGTTTCCGAACAGTTCATCTGATATGAGGTCACTGAAAAATTATGATTGGCATCTTCAGAACAGGTAATTAGGGAAAAGGCCATTTTTTTGCTTAAGATCCACCAAAGAAAATTGTTTCATGCATGCTCGTGCTGCTAAGGCAAGACTGAGGACCTTTCTGGGTGAGCATTCTCCTACAAGGACGTCGTAGGTGGATTTTCTCCCTTTGGTTCTTAAGATGGAGAATATATTTAATATTTAACTTATTTACATTTAGTGTATTAAATATTTAAGAATATTTAACATATTCTTAAAATACATATACGGTTGAAAATAGGTACAGTATTGAATAGGAAAGTCATTAGAAGTAATTAAAACATTTACACGAAAACATAGCAGTAACTCCTGAGAATGACTTGATAGGACTGTTAGTGTTAGAAAGGCCCTGAAGAAGACAATCTTTCCAGAAAAGTTAAAAAAAGAAAAACAAAACTGACTTAAATAAGCATTTCTATTGCTAAGATGCAAGTGGGAATTTCATGACTTCTCTGACAAAGAAAACACCTCTTGCTTCCAGAAATAATCCAAACAGCTAATATTAATGTTCCACTTCACATACTGGTACTATTTATACTCATTCAGTTCTCAAAAAATGCTATGAGGTTGTCACTATTATTGGCTCTATTTTATAGACGAGGAATCTGAGGTAGGTGGCGGCTGAGAAACCCACCCATCACACAGCTAGTAAGCGGCAGAGGTCAGATGCGATGCGGATCCCGAGTCAAAGTCCTTCAACACCATGCCGTCCTGCCTTGTGAACCTACAGAGCACTACCTGACTTGCCCAGACCGCTGTCCTCTCCTAACTAACCACATGCGAGGTCAGGCTGTTTGGATGTGCTTAGTTGTGTTCCAGCGGGCTCCCTGCTCTGCTGCCCTGCTAAGAAATCCCATCATTCCAGCTCTGTCAATCGAGTTTCCTGCAAATAATCTTTTAAAATGCAAACTGCTGGTTCTTACTATTCATTTACCTTTAATAGTAAACAAGGCTAGAAGAGCAAATTTTGATGGGAAGAGAGTATTGGGGGTGGGGGGAGAAAAAGAGGACTCCTAGGGATGAAATGTGGCAGAGGAGAACCGGAAGAACATCATATGGCCAGTTTAGGCTGACTTGTGATTTTCAGGGACTGATGCCTCCAAGTTTAGCACAACTTCAGTAACTCATCTACTGGTGGCTGTTAAATCCTGCTCAGAGGGACTAGGGAGCTCCTCACGGAAACCCAGGGGTCCGAGGGGCAAAGCTGGTGCATGGCACTCCTCCATCGAGCCCGGAACAAGCGTCACCCAATGCCATAGCCTCCGAAAATCTCCAGAATGAAAGAAGAAGGGTCTTCAGGAGGCCAGCTGGGAGCTGAGGATAAGAAGACTTCTTCTCAAGAATGGTCTCACCTGGGAGGTAACGTGCCAAGGCTGTCTTCATGGGCTACTCTTCTCTGACAGCGTCAGAGAGACAGACCTGCTCCCTGCAGCAAAGGTCCACAAAACTACACTTCCATTTTCCGTTACCAGATCTTTTTCTTACCCTTCCCCAGTTTTGGAAGTCTGGGTCTAGGGCTAGAAAGACCACAAGGATGGATGCTCTTCGTTTTTCCATTCCACCCAGACAGCTATCCCCGGTAAAAGTGGTTCCCAAAGGCTTGACATGCTCACAAAAGCATCTCAATGTCCACACCTACACATTACAGTACAGGAAATAATGGAAGAATTCTGTGTCACTGGGTACAGACCTTTGGAGCTCTACTCATGTAAAACTGGACAGATCAGTCCATTCTTCACACAGAATGTGTGTGCTATGCTTAATTAATGTCTGCCACTCTTTTACAAAAACACAATGGTAAAGTTATACAATAGCAGGCCGGCATTTTATGTGGTTCACCGCGATTTTGTATTTATATGCTTCTGCCATGTATACTTTTGGGCTGTTTATCTGAATTTTATAATTATGTAAAGAGATTTCATCACTGATTTTTGAAACAAAACTACTGAACCATCCTCCCGCAGAGTTCTAAGTTTGTTTAATTCGAAAAGAGGCTGGAAATTGCAATGTGAACCATTTAAAATCATGACATTTGAAGCTACTTATCTTTCCAAGTAAGGTTTTACTGAATGCTACGCAATCAAAACACAAAGAGGCGTGGTTTAAAATCTATAACCCCGATTTCCAGTTTTTGTGCCCCTAAAATAACAGCTTTGTTTTCACTGCAAGTCTGCCTGCTGTGGGAAAGTGAAAGTCTGATCTTATAAAGTAAATGTGTGCTAGTAGTAAATTGCTCTGAAAATACTCCTTTGAGATCCCATTCCCATTTTCGTTATTTTGGTCAGCTTCGGAGCTGACTTCCTTCTCCAATGTCCCATCTCTCCTGTCAGGCTTCGGCTACTCTCCCCTGAGTCACTTCCAACCACCTCCTTGGCATGCCCCCCTCTCAGACTTCTGAGAGAAGTTGCTCTGAGTTGTATGGGGTCATTCACCCTCTACGTTGTGTGATTCTTGAATCCTGTCTTTCATGCCTGCCCGGAAAGATAGAGAATGAGAGGTCAAGCCAGCCTCCAAGGATAACGGGATCTAGCCTGACTTTTCCAATTCCTGGAGCGGAACAGGCCCCCGGCACAGCAGACATAGATGGGAAATGCTCCTAATCAAATGAGCAGTTGTTAGAGCTTTCGTTAGGAAGATGCTGGCCAACCCTAGAAGCACTTGCCATCCGAGTTGGAAGCCAAAGGACCCCTGGAGAAAGGGCACCTCCACTTCTCCTTTCAGCATCTGGACCATCATTGATCTAAGCCGCCCTGCAAATGCCAGCAGCTCAGGACAGCAGTGGGAGAAGGCCAGGGTCTGACTGAGCTCCCAGCTTATGCCGTGAGGCAGGCGAGCTGGAGGGGGGTATCAGCGGACCCTTTCCAAGCCCCAGAGTGCCCACTCTCCATAACCTCCAAAAGTCACAGAGATTATTTTGGTTCTGGAGTAAACAAAAATTGTTCTGGAAAAGTACGCCTAGGAGTGGAAAGGCCTAAATGCGAAATCCTCCAGCAGGACTATGCATGTTGCTTTATAACTGCTGATGAATTGCATAATATTTAGTTCGTTGGTGCTGCCTTTCAGGCTTTAGCCTGCCTGACCCAACAGCTGCTTAACTTGGCTCCAGGCATTTATGACTTTATTTTGAACAAATCTCGAACATTTTCATTTGACTTTTCCCAACTCGACTATGCGATTCAAAATTTGTTTTAAATTTTACGGTTCTTTCTCCCCGCCATCTCTCTCCCTTTTTCTCCTTCCCTTTCTTACAGCTGGAGCTTTGGAATTTGAGTTGGTTTTCTTTCCAGCAACAGATTTTGTGATGCAAAAGAAAGGAAGTTTGCAGAAGGGAAGGGGCAAAACAGGGAAGAAGGGAAGGTCATTTTACTAACTCTTTGGATCCCTTCAGAACAAGCTAAAACCTAATACTGTATAAATATTGAAGTGCACAGTAGAGTCAAAGTATTCAATAAACATTTACTGTGAATGGAGGCATTAGAATCGGCTTAGGCCCCGCCTGAATTCCCATGAAATTTGTAAATATTTCTTTCATTTGTTCTCCATTTACAATTAGTTGCGGTCAAGCTGATCAAAGCCAGAAGAGGCCTGTTGCATGTGAACCCGCATCCCTCACAATGACATCCACGAAGCAGAATGAAATATGGAATATCGGGTTTCCACGGATGTATGAACTTGTAAAAAATCTGAAAGAATAGGAGGTTTTTCACACTGAGTAATGTGAAACATTTGGTGCGGATTGTAGGCCTCTGCAGAGGGAAAGAGAGGGCCCAAATCCACCAGGTTGTAAAACAGAAGCAGGCCCAAGCAGACGCAAGGGCCGTCCCCGACCCGTGCCCGGTGATTTAGCTGTCATGGGCTCTCTGCCCTCCAGCGGTCCCAGCAAAGGAGCCCCTTGGGCAAGGAGGCAGGAGGCACCCAGAGGTCCACACGATGCAGGTTCTCCCGTGGTACACGCTCAGCTCCAGCCTACTCCCACCCCTTCTGTTTCTGGATTAAGGAACTGCTGTTCCCCTACCTGAGAGTCTTCACAAAGCATTTTCAATCAGACGAGTGGTAAAGGACTTAGATAAGCACTTGGGCTGCTCTTCCCATTTTTACAGTCGAAGTACATAAATAACCCCAAGGGAATCCAGAAGCATGCACAAGCACAAAGTCTCAAAAACTCAAAAAGCCACAGACGACTGCCCCCCACCCACCCACTCGCTCATGCTTTGTCTTCTTTCGCAGACTTTCTCCTTCCACAAAGCCTGTCACGCTGTCTGCGGGGCTTTTTTTTTTTTTTTTTTTTTTTTTTTTGATAATTCGGAGCATTTCAATTCCTTCCTATGTTTTTTCCAGCGGTTAAGCAATGATGGGACCTGAGGTTGGGACATGGGCAGCTTTAGCAGTTTATGCTCTTTGGCCTCCTCAAATGCCTAAGGCCATGAGGCAACATCTTCTTCCTTTATTAGAAAACTGAGCAACCAGTACTGCGAGCTTAAGAAAAGACCTCCTGGTAATTCACAAATATGCAAACGGAAATAAGCAAGGGTTATTGCCAAACATGTTCAACCAGCAAAGGCCAGCAGACTGAAAGCCTGATGCGGCTCTCCTTGGAAAACACAAACAGTCCTCCCTCACCCAAAGGGGCTGTAATTCCCCTTCTCTCCTCCCCCCTATTTTTGAGGGGGGACACATTGTTTTAGGGAGCGTAGGATGCTCAAAAGACTGGAAAGGTGAGCCAGGCTGCGAGCCACTGTGTTTTGCCTGGTTGAGGAAAGGTTTAAGAGGATTAACACTGGGGTAGGTAAACAATTAGAGGGAGAAGCAGTCTTCTTCCTGAAAGCTCAGCCTCCCTCCTCCCCCTTCTCTGAGCCCTCCTCCTACTCAAAACAAAGGAGGACCCAGTAGCCTGTACAAACAATGGATGATGTTGGTGGGTGAGGAATAAAGTGTCACCTTTGAACTGAAAGCTACTGTGTGACACCACGCTGTTCTTTCTTTCAGAGGGAGATTTCCAAAGCTCTGAGTTGGGACTGACCTCCTGCTGCTGAACACAAAGTTCTGCCCCTGGACGAGGAAGAATTGAGGGACACCCCCGGTGCAGGAGAGCCATTAGCACAGAGAGAGAATCCTCATCTCACCTTGCATGGAGGCCTCTGTCTTAGGAAAACTGAATCACCCCAACCTTTTCAGAGTTTGTTGGGCGGGGCAGAAGGAGAGTAACCTTTAAATGGTGTCTCAAATAGTCTCCAAAGAACTTGTGAAAACAAGGAGGTGCACCCGAATGCTATGTTGGCAATTTGGTCACAAATTATTTGAAATGTGGTGGGTTGGGTTTGTTTTCAAATGATCATGAGTTGGTAGTTTTTAAGAAGAGAGCACGCAAAGGAAATTTACAACTAAGGTGTTGAGCTCACTCATCATTTACCAGGATGCGGGTGACTACAGACACTCTGGGCGATACCATCCACCCCCGCACATGGTAGAGAAGTTGCTGCAGTGATTTTCCTAAATGAACATCCACCATCCATTTCAAGACCACCAGCGCCCCAGGACCCACTTCTATACATCACAGACTGTACGCATTCCTTCCTCCTTGGAGGTAACCATGTTGGTCATTTATAGTGTTAACCACCTATGTATTTGTTGGGTCGGTGGCTCCGGGAATGCAGGAGGAACAATAGAAATGACCGCCGGGGCCGCCATCTTCCAGCCCCCTCCCCCCCCGAACCTTTGACTCTCCCACCAAAAGGATGTATGCCCAGGTCACCTCTCCATAGGTAACCCGATACCTATGCAGGAAACAGAAGTATCAGGACCCCCCACCCTATACCCTCCAATCACCAAATACCCTACCATATATGGATGTGAGCCCATGCCGTACCTTGGCCTGATAAAAGACCCCCGCCGACTCCCTCCCAGTGCGACTTCCCCAACTCCACTTTCCAGAGTCGCGGAACCTCACCCAAGGGTGCCCACCTCCTCCCGGTGCGACTTTCCTGGCTCCCCTTCTCCTGAGCCCTGAAACTTCGCAGGAGAGTGCCTTTAATAAATCTTGCGTTGTGCCTACCTCACCTAGTGTCATGTTTATCTCGCCTATAAAACCTTACAGTATTCTTAAACAGTATATGGTTTAGTCATCTATATTCGAAGTTTACGATCATGGAATTATACCAATATATTCTTCTTTAGTGATCTGTTTTTATTCAATATCGTGTTTTTGAGATTATCACTGTTGATGCATACAAATGTACTTCACACTCTATGGTGTACAGTAACCCACTCTGTAAGTATACATCTTTCTTTAGATAAATCTAGAGGGTTTTCTGGACCAAACGAACCAGTATATATCCTATTGGTTCTGTGATTGACAGATACATAGACAATATTAAGTATAAAATGAGGAATTGTCTCATGCAGTTATGGTGGCAATCTAGTGGTATAACTGCAGACAAAGTTTGAAGGCCTAAAAACCAGGGGAGCTAATCGTGTAAGTCCAGTCCAAATACAGGAGAAATCCTGTATCACAGCTCAAACAGGCAGGCAGGGAACAAAAAGGGTCAATTCCTCCTCCCCTTCCCTCTTGTTCTAGTTGGGCTTTGAATGAATTGGACAATGCTCACCTACACTGGGGAGAGCAATCTATGCGACTGAGTCCAGTGATTCAAATGCTAATCTTATCTAGAAACGCCCTCACAGAAATGCCCAGAAATAATATGTAATCTTGGGACCCCATGGTGCAGTCTCAAGATTAACCATCACAATAAACTACTGGGTTATTTATATATTATTATATGTTTTATTTATGTACACAATTTATATAAATATATATGTTATATATATTTTTGCTTATATAAATTTCATCCTAAATATCTCTGTGCATATTTCCTGGATGACATATACAAGATTTTCTCTAAAATACATACCTGGTCATGCAATTCACAGGTCAGAGGACATGCTCATTCACGGTTCAACATTATCAAACTCATGTCCAAAATAGTTACATCTGTTTCTACTTCTAATAACAGTGGATGAGAATTCCTGTATCTCCTTATCCTGGTTAATACTTGGCATTGCCCACCAACACAGTATGAAATGAAGCTTACTGTTATTTCAATTTGCATTTCCCTGACTAGTAATGAAACTAAGCATTTATCCATTTGTCAGATGAAAATAATTCTGTAAGACTTCTAGGTTTCATTTGCCCATATTTTTATTGTTTCCCTTTCATATTTATTAGTAGGAATTTATATACTATGAATAATATTTTATATAATTGTAATATCTTTTAATGAACAGGAATTCTTAACTTTATTTTAGAATATTTTAATTAGTATTTCTTTTATTAGTTATGCTTTTCTATGTTAAGTAATCTTTCCCTACCTTAATGTCACAATGATACTCTCCTTATTAATTTCAAAATATAGTCTTTTACACAGGAGCTGTGGTGTACATGAAATTAATCTTCAAGTATCATGTGAGGTAGGAATCAAATGTCATTTATTTTCCAAATGTATAACTAATTGTCTCAGCATTATTTATTAAAAATACACCCTTTCTCTGCATTTATTGAAATGATCTTATGATTTTTATCCTTTCTCTTATTGATGTAATATATCACATTGGTTGATTTATGAATATTGAATTACCCTTGTTTGTAACCTGGGGGAAAAAATCTCACTTGATCATGGTGAATTATTTTTTTCAGATTTGGTTTGTGAATATTTTGTTGAGAGTTTTTGCATCTATGCTCATCAGACAGATTGACCTATAGTTCTCCTTTTTTGTGGTGTCTTTATCTGATTTTGGCTTCCAGGTAATGGTAACCTCATACAATGAATTTGGAAAGCATGTGACAAAGTACAACACCCATTCATGATAACAACCCTCAACAAAGTAGGTTCAGAGGGAATGTACCTCAACATAATAAAGGCTTTATATGAAAAACCCAAGCTAACATCATATCCAATGGGGGAAAACTGAGAGCTTTTCCATGAAGTTCAGGAACAAGACAAAGATGTCTACTCTCACCACTTTTATTCAACATGATACTGTAAGTCCTAGCCACAGCAATCAGATAACAGAAAAAAAAAAAAAAGACTTGTAAATTAGTAAGGTAGAAGTAAAACTACCACCATTTACAGAAGATACGATACTACACACAAAAAACCCCAAAGACAACCAAAAAAATTACTAGAATTGACACGTGAATTCAGTAAAGTCACAAGATACATAATCAATATACAGAAATCTGTTGCATCTCTTCACACTATTAATGGAAATTAAGAAATTAAGGAAAAAAAAAATCCCATTTACAACCGCACCAAGAATAATAAAATACCTAGCACTAAACTCAACCAAAAAGGTGAAAGACCTATACCTTGAAAGCTATAAAACACTGATGTAAGAAACTGAAGCCAACACAAAGATATGGAAAGACATTCCATGCTCATGGATTGGAATAACCAATATTGTTAAAATGTCTATATTATCCAAAGCTATCTACACATTTAATGAAATCCCTAGAGTGGGGCCCCAAGCTCTCTGCTCCTCCAGGCCAGAGAATGGGAGGCCGCCATTTTCATTCCCGTCCTCCACAGCTCCACAGAAAGCGTTCGGGGAACAAAAGCTCCCGAGAGTGAACCTGAGCAGATTACTTAGCCCAGCCCCTGGCAAGGATGGTACAATTCCACCTCGGGCAAAGACACTTGAGAATCACTGCAACAGACCCCTCCGCCAGATCAGCAAGAACATCCAGCCAAGAACAAGCTTATTGACTAAGGAGATCAGTGGAATTCCAGAGGAGGGGAATGCAAAGCATGGAATTCATGGCTTTTCCCCCATGATTCTTTAGTCTTGCAAAGTTAATTAAATTTTTTAAATTTTTCTTTATTCTAATTTTTTTAACTTTTACTCTTTCCTCTTTTAACATTTCTTAACTAGTTTACTTTAACAATACCTTTCTTTAAAAAAACATCTTTTTGAACCTTCATTATTATAGTCATATTTTCTCCTTCATTGTACCTAACTTTATTTTCTGTATATATATAGGGTTGTTTTCTTCTAAAAAATTTTGGGGTACAACTTCTTCTAATAGATCAAAATATACCTGAAATCTAGCACAGGGCTTTTTTCTAGTCTCCAGCCTGAGAAAATTCTCTCCACTTTCTTTTTCTTTCTTTTCCGAACCAACTGATCTTATCAACTCCTTTTTTATAATTTTTTCTAAATTTTCATCTTTACAGTCATATTGCATCCCTTCATCATGTTTACCCTTATTTTTGTATATATGTAAGTTTTTCTTTCTTCAAACTTTTGGGAGGTAGCTTTATCCAAGAGACCAAAATACACCCAAAATCAAGTAGGTGGCTCTGTTCTATTCACCAGTCTAATATATATTTATTTTTTTATTTTTATTTCTTTTTTCCCCCTTTCTTCTCCCCACAATTTGGGGTCTCTTCTGATGTGGTTAACACATCTTTTTCTGGGATCTTTACCACCCTTTTAGTATTTTATTCTCTCATTCGTATATTCTTATCTGGATAAAATGATAAGGCAGAAAAACTCACCACAATAAAAAGAGCAAGTGGCAGTACTGAAGGCTAGGGACCTAATCAATACAGACATTGGTAATATGTCAGATCTAGAGTTCAGAATGATGATTCTCAAGGTAATAACTGGGCTCAAAAAAGGCATGGAAGATATTAGATAAACTCTGTCTGGAGAAATAAAAGCAATTTCTGGAGAAATAAAAGAACTAAAATCTAACCAAGCTGAAATTTAAAAAGCTATTAGTGAGGTGCAAACAAAAATGGAGGCTCTTACTGCTAGGATAAATGAAGCAGAAGAGAGAATTAGTGATATAGAAGACCAAATGACAGAGAATTAAAAAGCTGAGCAAAAGAGAGACAAACAACTACTGGATGACAAGGAGAGAAGTCGAGATGTAAGTGATAGCATAAGATGAAACAATATTAGGGTAATTGGGATTCCAGAAAAAGAAGAAAGAGAGGGAGGCAAAAGGTATATTGGAGCAAATTATAATAGAGATTTTTCCTAATATGGCAAAGGGAACAAGCATCAAAATCCAGGAGGCACAGAGAAACCCCGCTCAAAATAAATAAACATAGGTCCACACCCCACCATCTAATAGTAAATCTTACAAGTCCTAGTGACAAAGAGAAAATCCTAAAAGCATCCTGGGACAAAAAGTCTGTAACAGGGGCGCCTGGGTGGCTCAGTGGGTTAAAGCCTCTGCCTTCAGCTCGGGTCATGATCCCAGGGTCTTGGGATCGAGCCCCACATCGGGCTCTCTACTCAGCAGGGAGCCTGCTTCCCTTCCTCTCTCTCTGCCTGCCTCTCTGCCTACTTGTGATTTCTGTCTATCAAATAAATAAATAAAATCTTCAAAAAAAAAAAAAGTCTGTAACATACAAAAATTAAAAGAATTTGTGAACACCAAATCAGCCCTACAGGAAATATTGAAAGGGGTCCTCTAAGCAAAGAGAGAGCCTAAAAGTAGTAGACCAGAAAGGAACAGAGACAATATACAGTAACAGTCACTTTACAGGCAATACAATGGCACTAAATCCATATCTCTCAATAGTTACCGTGAATGTAAATGGGCTAAATGCCCCAATCAAAAGACACAGGGTATCAGAATGGATAAAAAAACAAACCCCATCAATATGCTGTCTACAAGAAACTCATTTTAGATCCAAAGAAACCTCCAGATTTAAGTGAGGGGGTGCAAAACAATTTACCATGCTAATGGATATCAAAAGAAAGCTGGGGTGGCAATCCTTATAGCAGATAAATTAGATTTTAAGCCAAAGACTATAATAAGAGATGAGAAAGGACACTATATCATACTCAAAGGGTCTGTCCAACAAGAAGATCTAACAATTTTAAATATCTATGCCCCTAACGTGGGAACAGCCAACTATATAAACCAATTAATAACAAAATAAAAGAAACACATCAACAATAATACAATAATAGTAGGGGACTTTAACACCCACCTCACTGATGGACGGATCATCCAAGCAAAAGATCAATAAGGAAATAAAGACCTTAAATGACACACTGAACAAGATGGACATCACAGATATATTCATTCCATCCCAAAGCAACAGAATACACATTCTTCTCTAGTGCACATGGAACATTCTCCAGAATAGATCACGTCCTGAGTCACAAATCAGGTCTCAACTGGTACCAAAAGACTGGGATCATTCCCTGCATATTTTCAGACCACAATGCTCTGAAGCTAGAACTCAATCACAAGAGGAAAGTTGGAAAGAACCCAAATACATGCAGGCTAAAGAGCATCCTACTAAAGAATGAATGGGTCAACCAGGAAATTAAAGAAGAATTGAAAAAATTCATGGAAACAAATGATAATGAAACACAACTGTTCAAAATCTGTGGGACACAGCAAAAGCAGTCCTGAGAGGAAAATACATAGCAATACAAGCCTTTCTCAAGAAACAAGAAAGATCTTAAATACACAACGTAACCCTACACCTAAAGGAGGTGAAGAAAGAACAGCAAAGAAAGCCTAAATCCAGCAGGAGAAGGGAAATAATAAAAATCAAAGCAGAAATCAATGAAACAGAAACCAAAAGAACAATAAAACAAATCATGAAACTAGGAGCTGGTTCTTTGAAAGAATCAATAAGACTGATAAACCCTTGGCCAGACTTATCAAAAAGAAAAGAGAAAGGACCCAAATTAATAAAATCATGAATGAAAGAGGAGAGATCACAACCAACACCAAAGAAATACAAACAATTATAAGAACATATGAGCAACTATACGCCAGCAAATTTGACAATCTGGAAGAGATGGATGTATTCCTAGAGATGTATAAACTACCTAAACTGAAACAGAAATAAATAGAAAACCTGAACAGACCAGTAAGGAGATTGAAAGAATCATGAAAAATCTCCCCAAAACAGAGCCTACGGCCAGACGGCTTCCCAGGGGAATTCTACCAAACATTTAAAGAAGAATTAATTCCTATTCTCCAGAAACTGTTCCAAAAAATAGAAATGGAAGGAAAACTTCCAAACTCATTTTATGAGGCCAGCATTACCTTGATCCCAAAACCAGGCAAAGACCCCACCAAAAAAGAGAATTACAGACCAGTATCCTTGATGAACACAGATGTGAAAATTCTCACCAAAATACTAGCCAATAGGATCCAACAGTACATTAAAAGGATTATTCACCACGACCAAGTGGGATTTATTCCAGGGCTGCAAGTTTGGTTCAACATCCGCAAATAAATCCATGTGATATAATACATTAATAAAAGAAAGAACAAGAATCATATGCTACTCTCAATGGATGCTGAAAAAGCATTTGACAAAGTATAACATCCTTTCTTGATAAAAACTCATCAAAGTGTAGGGATAGAGGGTACATACCTCAATATCATCAAAGCCATCTATGAAAAACCCATGACGAATATCATTCTCAATGGAAAAAAACTGAATGCTTTTCCATTAAGGTCAGAAATACAGCAGGATGTCCATTATCACCACTGCTATTCAACATAGTACTAGAAGTCCTAGCCTCAGCAATCAGACAACAAAAAGAAATTAAAGGCATCCAAATCGGCAAAGAAGTCAAACTCTCACTCTTTGCAGATGATATGATACTTTATGTGGAAAACCCAAAAGACTCCACCCCAAAACTGCTAGAACTCACACAGGAATTCAGTAAAGTATCAGGATATAAAATCAATGCACAGCAATTAGTTGCATTTCTATACACCAAGAACAAGACAGAAGAAAGAGAAATTAAGGAGTCGATCCTTAATTGCATCCAAAACCATAAGATACCTAGGAATAAACCTAACCAAACAGGCAAAGAATCTGTACTTAGAGAAGTATACAGTACTCTTGAAAGAAATTGAGGAAGACACAAAGAAATGGAAAAACATTCCATGCTCATGGATTGGAAGAAAAAATATTGTGAAAATGTCTGTGCTATCTAGAGCAATTTACATGTTTAATGCAATCCCTATCAAAATCCCATCAATTTATTTCAAAGAAATGGAATAAATAATCCTAAAATTCATATGGAACCAGAAAAGACCATGAATAGCCATAGGAATGTTGAAAAAGAAAGCCAAAGTTGGCATCACAATTCCAGACTTCAAGCTCTATTACAAAACTGTCATCACCAAGATAGTATGGTACTGGCACAAAAACAGACACATAGATCAATGAAACAGAATAGAGAACCCAGTTCTCTGCTAGGCAGGGAGCCTGCTTCCTCCTCTCCCTCTCTCTGCCTGCCTCTCTGCCTACTTGTGTTCTCTCTCTGTCAAATAAATAAATAAAATCTTAAAAAAAAAAAAAAAAAAGAAGAGAGAGCCCAGAAATGGACCTTCAACTCTATGGTTAACTAATCTTCAACAAAACAGGAAAGAACGTCCAATGGAAAAACGACAGTCTCTTCAACAAATGGTACTGGGAAAATTGGACAGCCACGTGCAGAAAAATGAAACTGGACCATTTCCTTACACCACACACAAAAATAGACTCAAAATGGATGAAGTACCTCAGTGTGAGACAGAAATCGATCAAAATCCTTGAGGAGAACACAGGCAGCAATCTCTTCCACCTCAGCCACAGCAACTTCTTCCTAGAAACATCACCAAAGGCAAGGGAAGCAAGGGCAAAGATGAACTACCGGGACTTCATCAAGATCAAAAACTTTTGCACAGCAAAGGAAACAGTCAACAAAACCAAAAGACAACTAACAGAATGGGAGAAGATATTTGCAAACAACATATCAGATAAAGGGCTAGTATCTAAAATCTATAAAGAACTTATCAAACTCAACACTCAAAGAACTAATAATCCAATCAAGAAATGGGCAGAGGACATGAACAGACATTTCTGCAAAGAAGACATCCAGATGGCCAACAGGCACATGAAAAAGTGCTCCACATCACTCCACATCAGGAAAATACAAATCAAAACCACAATGAGATACCACCTCACACCAGTCAGAATGGCTAAAATTAACAAGTCAGGAAATGACAGATGCTGGCGAGGATGTGGAGAAAGGGGAACCCTTCTACACTGTTGGTGGGAATGCAAGCTGGTGCAGCCACTCTGGAAAACAGCATGAAGGTTCCTCAAAAAGTTGGAAACAGAGCTACCCTATGATTCAGCAATTGCACTACTGGGTATTTATCCTGAAGATACAAATGTAGTGATCAGAAGGGGCACATGCACCCAAATGTTTATAACGGCAATGTCCACAATAGCCAAACTATAGAATGAACCTAGACATGCATCAACAGATGAATGATTAAAGAAGATGTGGTGTGTGTAGACACACACACACACACACACACACACACACACTCACAATGGAATACTATGTAGCCGTCAAAAGAAATGAAATCTTGCCTTTTGCAATGACGTGGATGGAACTAGAGGGTATTATGCTGAGCAAAATAAGTCAATCAGAGAAAGACAATTATCATATGGTCTCCCTGATATGAAGAATTTTGAGAGGCAGCGTGGGGGGTTTGGGAGTTAGGGAAGGAAAAAATGAAGCAAGATGGGATCAGGAGGGACAGAAACCATAAGAAACTCTTAATCTCACAAAACAAACTGAGGGTTGCCGGGGGAGAGGGGTAGGGGGAGGGTGGTTGCGTTATGGACATTGGGGAAGGTGTGTGCTATGGTGGGGGCTGTGAAGTGTGTAAGCCTGACAATTCACAGACCTGTACCCCTGGGGTTTATAATACATTATATGTTAATAAAAAATTTTAAAAAATTAAAATAAATAAATAAAATGAAAACAGAACGACCCTATGATCCAGGAATTGCACAACTGGGTATTTACCAAAGCAATACAAACCATGAATTCAAAGGGATATATGCACCCCTATGTTTATTGCAGCATTCCTTACAATAGCCAAATTATGGAAGCAGGCCAAGTGTCCACCGACAGATGAATGAATAAAGAATAAAGGAGATGTGGTGTGTACGTACACACACACACACACACACACACACACACACACTATATTATGGAATATTACATACCCATAAAAAAGAATGAAATCTTGCCATTTGCAACAACATGGATGGATCTAGAGGGTATAATGCTAAGTGAAATAAGACAGTCAGAGAAAGACAAATGCCACATGATTTCACTTATATGTGGAATTTGCAAAACAAACAATGGGAAAAAGAGGGAGGGACAAACTAAGGGACAGACTCTTAACCATAGAGAACAAACTGATAGGAGGTGAGTGAGGGGTTGAGTTAAACAGATGAAGGGGATTAAGGAAGGCATGAACCACGATGAGAACTGAGGAATGTATAGAACTGTTGCATTACTACACTACAGCTAAAACTAATACAACACTACGTGAACTATACTGACGTCAAAATTAAAAACTTAAAAAAAAAAAAAAACTCCGAACCCAAAAAAAACCAATCTTTTTCTTTTACTCTCCTAAGTAGTTGTAATAAACATCTTTATATTCATGGGTCCATTTTATACTCAAGTGATCTATTTTCTCCTCCTCTACCAAAAACCACCTACTGGATAGAGCAAGTCATAAGAAAAGGGATGCGTGGCCTTCACGGGCCTAGGCTGACAGCAGACCTAAAAGAAACATCAGAAGCAAGGAAACAAGGGGAAATAGCATGTCCACATATGGCCTTCTTCGTGTTTTTCTTGTTTGGAAAAATTACAGCACTCCTTGAACCTGTGGCTTGCAATCTTACATCTGTTACGTGAAATTCCAGCCATTACTTCTCCATGACTCCTCCTGCCATGCTCCTTCTCATCCACTTTTGTTTTTGGATGATTCCCCTCTGTCCCATGCATCCGTGCTCTTTCTAAACTGGCCCACCCCTTTCCACTTCATTCTTCAGTATAGACATTTTATTTGGATCTATTATTTACTCCTTTTATCTTCCATGTCGAATCTGAAGTTAAAATACCTCAGCTGAGTTCTTAATTTTAGTATTGCATTTTCCCATTTTAGAATATCCATTTAATCCTTTTTTTTTTTTACTTTCTCATTCTTTGTCAACATTCTCCATATTTCCTTTCAACAATGTTAATGCAATAAGCATAATTATTTTAAAGCCTATACCTGATAATTTAAACAACTACCCCTCTGCAGGGTCTGCTTTCAATGTAGTTTTTTCTCTTTTTTTCTTTTTTGTTTTTTTAGTCAAGTCCTGTCCTGTTGTATATTTAATTTTTCGGATAGCACACAAGACATGTTTTGTGCAGCTCTGGCTGTTGTTATTATCCTCCAAAGGGACTTGAACTACAGTTAATCTTACAGGCAGCCAAGGTCCAGCCAGGATTAAACTGATTTGATCTTTAGTCCTATGAGGATTTGCCTGGCTCTGGTTCACTCTTACTCCCACCGTGCAGCTTCTCGGGGTCCTAACTGAAGGCTTGAGGATGTTTATCATGGCAACCTCTTCTTACTAGGCCCTGAATTGTATTACTTGTCCCTCCAGCTCTGGAAAACTGCTGAAAGCTCTGGTCGGCTTCTGGATCTCTTGGCCATGGATTCTGTTTTCAGAATCTATAGTCATCTGAAGGCAACCTAAAAACAACCTCCAAGGGTTGCGCTCACTTTTCTGGCAGCTTCCCTCATAATCTAGATTTGGGACCTGAAAATTCTCACTGCCTACATAGCTCTCTGTACCTTCCAACGTTATTTTTTTATGTATATAAATTGTGTAGCTTTTCTCTGAAGGTTGGTCTGAAATACCCTGGTCCACCATCACTGAAAGTGAAACTGGTATTTTCTTTTTTGATCCTATTACAAATCTTATCTTTTATTTTTCTTTATTTTTTATTTAAATTCATCTAGCCTACATAGAGTACATTCATTAGTTACAGATGTAGAGTTCAATAATTCATCAGTTGGTTGGAAACTTCCAAACTAATGTTGAATCAAAGCAGTGATAAAGGGCACCACTGTCTTATGTGCAATCCTAAAGATAATGTTTACACACGTTTTCCATCAAGTCTGATGCTTGCTGAAAGTAATTTGTAAATGCCCTTTATCAGAATAAATACGTTTTCCATTAGACCTTGTAGGCTAAGACTGAGTGTGCCGAAACCAAAGTTAGCTCAGGTAGGTGTTCAGCAAACTCAAGGAACACCCACTCTGTCGGCGTGTGACTAGATACGGAATTCCAGGACCATGTCTCACTCCCTATACGGAGGGAGAAGTTACAGAAGGGTCTTATTTACCCTTTCTGGGGGGCCTTGCATTCCAGATATATTATGAAGTTCCATGTTTATCTCCTGGGCCCCAAAACAACATTAGCATGTATAGCTTCCTTTCCTCATACCCCTTCTTCACACTCTTCTTACATTTTATCAGAAAGTTCTTTCTAAAGTCATTCTCTATTCTACTCTCCTGCTGATGAAAGAGATCCGCTCATCACCAACTTTCATACGAAAGCACTTTTTTGTATAACTGAAAAATGCTAAGCTCTCCCCTGTGTCTTCTTTTCAACATACTAGATAAAATCAACCTTTTTTACTGGTTGGTGTTTATCCGTGTCCCCTGAACGTCCCCTCAAGTTCATCATAACTGCCCTTGAGCACCAGCTTCCTAACCGGGGCAAACCTAGAAACAGTCCTACCCACACCGAGTACCCGGGAAAGGGGGCACCAGGGTTTCTTGCTCCCCGCATTTCACGTTCTCCAGTTCTTCTGTGCCTTTGAACCACGGCTCTCCTCCTCTGAATCACTGCTCACAGGCAGCTCACTTGGACTTCTGCGTACCTTTCTGATGTGTGAGGATGGCGGTTTTCTCCGCCTAGCCGGACTGGGACATACACCTGCACTTCCTCCGCTCTTGTCACAGTAGCTTAACATTTTAGCCCTGATGGGTTTCAGGAGGTTGGTTATCAGCTCTGTGAAATTGCCCATCACCGGCAGATGGAACCGCGTGTCCTATACTTACTCTTCTCAACTACTAACGAGCGTGGTTAGCAGAACCATCTCAGGGCCAACTACTTCGGAACTCCTATCAACAAAGCAATACCCTCACATTCATAGGGAGCACGTGCCATCAAGCTGCACCTTAAGGAACTTTTTGAAATGCCAGTACCCCAGCACTACTCCAAGAGAATCCAGTTTAATTGCGCTGGGGTGGGACTGCCCAAGTGCTTGGAACACAGAGCCAGAATCAAGTCTGCTGATCAAGTCCCCTGATGCACTGTGCTGTGTCTCGCCTGTGTTGAAAGCACAGTAGCTCTCAAACGTCACTGTGCACACCAACCACGTGGGGATCTTTTTAAGACGCAGACTTTCCTTCAGTAGGTCTGGGACGGGACCTGAGGTTCTGCATTGCCTACAAGATCCCAGCTGATGCTGTGGCCATGACCTACATTCTACACAGCAAGGGAACAGGGACCCTTACTCAGACAGAACACCAAGTTCACTGTTGAACAGCCTGAACTACATGACATGTGAACGTGCTCAATAAAATATCTTTTCAGCCTAAATCTGACCCCTTATTCAAAATATTTTCTGAAATGCACTCAGCCTTTGCCCAGGGCCTGTGGTTATTACCAGAGGTCAGGCCCTGTCTGTTTTTTAACCCATATTATACCTGACATCATTTTCTGGGTTTGAGAAATGAGTGAGGACATGAAGCTGGGTTTCCTAATGAGTATCTTTTTTTTTAAAGATTTTATTCATTTATTTGATAGAGAGAGACAGGGCGAGAGAGGGAATACAAGCAGGGGGAGCGCATGCAGAGGGAGAGGGAGAAGCAGGCTCTCCACTGAGCAGGGAGCCCGATGCAGGGCTCGATCCCAGCACCCCAACATCATGACCCAAGCCAAGGCAGCTGCCGAATGACCGAGGCACCCAGGCGCCCCTCCTAACAAGTATCTTAGCACCTTCTGCCAGTGGCCAATCATGTCTGAGTCCCCTGAGAAACAGACTTTGGCCCAAAAGCCTCCTTCTCTGAGGTTTTCTTGGGGTCCTATGACGGAAAAGATCTAGCACTGGTGTCCTTACACACTCAAACACACACCTTCCCCACACCAGAGTATCAGCGTTTCACATGCCGACCGTGGTCAGGCCCTTGCCTCTCAAGGATCTAGAGGTTTTAGGGAAATGAAAGGTAGCTGCTCTCCCCTTCAAAAGAAGGCTGGGACCCCAGGTAGAAAGGGATATTATCCAAGACCTTGTGCTGAGCCCTGCCTGTTTTTAATTCCACCATAAATACTCCTCACATACGTGTCTTATTTCCTCCACCTGTGTTGAAGCCATTCCTCTCACCAATGCCAAGTGTCATCTGACTTTGGGATGTGTCACTGGACTCTTGCAACCAGTACACTCAAGGGTACCCCGGCATTTCTTTCTATGGGATTATGAGACCCTCACTGGGAGAACCCCAGAGGTTTTAAGGAAGACAAAAGCCCAGCTCAGTCACTTAGCAGTTGTGTGATCTTGGCAAGTTATTTGATTGTCCAGAACTTCATTTTCTTCACCTGAAAATGGCACTAATGGTACCTATATCGCAGGGTTATTGTATAGATTCTCTGAGATGCACAAAAGAACTCTACAGTCCCTGGTACCTAGCAATAGTTCCATCAAGGCTAGTGACCTCCATCACAGTCCAGGTGAGTCCTCTCTGGGATATCTCAAGCTTTATTTTGATGCCTTGCAATTTGTTAGACACCTAAAAGGAGGTGTAGAACCTCCGCTACCAGCCTATGTCTCATATTTATTAACTTACAAACCGTATTGTACATACTCCCACCGGGCTTCCCCATCCCTAGTCCATCATCTTTGCCCTCCTCATCCCACCACCAAAAACAAATTTAAGACAGAGAAATTTTCATGAGAAAATAAAATAACCTTGTATTTTGATTTATGCTAACCCAAGTCAGGCACTGAATGTGGGCATAAACGCTCCAGCAGACATCACTCTGCTTCATGGTTTCATTTTTCTTTCTAAGCCTGAGACATTGTCTGCTGTAAGAAACTGAGGACAGAAGAGGAACTACGCCTTCCCTGAGGGGCCGAAAAAAGAGATCGGGCTTTCCTTCTCTCACAGGAAAAATGAAAGCAGCCAGAGAAGATGCTGTGAAAAGGCAGATGGGAGACACCGTGCTTCTAGTCCCTTCAGGAGGACTCTGGATGTGTCTGCAGGGGGGTAGGGAAAACCACGGCCTAGCCTTGGTCGGCTTTGGTTTGACACAGCTGGCTCATCAAGCCCATCAGTCACCGGGGTGAAAACTCCAAACCGCTCCATCCCAACCCCTGAAAAAAACCCAAATGCACAGACTCTATATAGGGTAATACTAAAACCTCTAACATCATCAGCAGCGTCCACCATTTATTTTTTTTAAAGATTTTATTTATTTATTTGACAGGCAGAGATCACAAGTAGGCAGAGAGGCAGGCAGAGAGGGGGGTAGGGGGGAAGCAGGCTCCCTGCCGAGCAGAGAGCCCGATACGGGGCTCGATCCGAGGACCCTGAGATCATGACCTGAGCCGAAGGCAGAGGCTTTAACCCACTGAGCCACCCAGGTGCCCCTTGCCCACCATTCATTAACTAGCTCACCACCACATGTGTTGTCACTCAGGGTCATGCAGAATGGGACCAGGAAGGGAAGAGGGCTATTTCTCAAGTTCTTTTATGGCAAATAACGCATCCAATTCTTTTTGTGAATGTGAGCTTTAACGAGATCCATAAAAACACACTATTTAACAGAAAGCTGATGGTTGGGACTTTGCCCTACTCTCTTTTAGGTATACTTGGCCACACAAACTTTAAAAGTTGGAAACTACTGTGGAGCAGCTGGGTGGCCCAGGTGATGAAGTGTCGGTGGTTAAGCACCGGACTCATAGTTTTGACTCAGGTCATGATCTCAGGGCTGTGAGATCGAGCCCCGGGTTGGGCTCCCCGATCAGCAGGGAGTCTGCTTGAGATGCTCTTCCTCTGCTCCTGCCCTGCTCAATTGCTCTCTTCCTCTCTCTCTTTAAAACAAATAAATCTTTAAAAAAAAAAAAAAAGTTGGAAACTTCTGTCGGAAGTCAATTGCTGGTTAAAATAAATGGCAACTGTGCCAAAATAGTACTGAAAACTATGAATGTACATTTATACTCTGCCCCTGCATATTCTTCTAAACCAAAACTCAGGATTCCTAATTTCACAAGAACATATTTTGATTTTTGGGAAGACAAAAGATTTTAAAATAAAATCATATTTAGTTATCTGTTTAATGGATTGATCTCCCCTACACCCCCCCCAAAAAAAAAACTTACATGAAATTGCCACTGGCCCAATCCTAGAAAGTAAGTGACACCCTAAATATGCTACCTCAGGTACATGCTACTTGCATGTGGCTTCAGAGAGCAGTTACTCCGCAAGTTCACTGCCACACTTAGGGTGGACAAGGAACCCAAGTCTTTCTCACACCTCAAAATCACCATCAGGCTGAGCAGCCCTACAGGAGGAGGGAAGAAGTCGTAATTGTGAATTCAGTTGCCTACACCTTCAAGTCTGCTTAGCTGAGACATTAGACGTATACACACCTGGAAAACAATGACAAACCAGTTCAGATTCTATCTGGTCTTGACTGAGACTGTCAACCCCATGCTCCTAATTTCTAGAACATTCTTGGGGACACAGAAGGTACTCAATAACCCCACAACTGCCAAATGAATGAATGAATGAATAAATCACTTATTGATCCTTGACAAATAAAATTAAAGTGTTTTTGTTCCAGCCAAATAACTCCCATTTTTTCCCATAGTTGTGAGAGATTTGTAGCAGTCTGGGCCTAACAAAGGAAAGAGAGCAAAAACAAAAACAAAATGTAAAACAACAACAGCAAAAACAGAACCTACTTATTCATGCCTAAAGCATAGGGAGAATGGGAGAAGAACTGGGATTCCAGGGTAAGAACGGATAATGACATAGGAAGCCGAGGCAAATTGGAGACCTCACAGACAAGAGTGAGAGCTTGGCTAACTCAGATCCAGTGAAGGTAAGCTAGGGAACCACAGCAGAATTACAGGAATCCGAAAAGAACATATACCAGAAGCCAACTGAGTCCATGACTTCAGCACCTGTCTTTGAACCCTCTGGCCCAATTTAATTAAAGAGGTCAAAGACCCCCAGTGAGAAGGGGCACCAAGGTCATCTCAAAAACTCAGCTTGCATTTTATATCTTTCCTATTAAAAAAAGAGTGCAGAACATTTTTCCAACTTTTAAATTTTTAGGTTATATATATTTCAAATCAACTGTGCCTACAATTCATATGCTGGGTTCATTTTGGTATCTGTGAACATACACCATTTGCCGACAGGGCAATAGTTCAGGGCATCCTGAATGAGAAGAGGAACCCACAGAGGTTTTGAAATCTGCTACCAATGTTTGCTGAGGACAACAAACGCTACCAGGGGCTAGCATGGGTGCTGGGGCCATGAGACCTGCCATCGCCATGCCTGTGCACCCTTATGCAGGTGATGGGTAGAGCACTTCAGGGGAAGTACCCTTCTTAAGGGGAGGTGCAGGTCACAGACTTTGCCTCCACTTGTCCAGAGAATTCTGCAGGAGGAGACGGGGCACCAAGCAAGGCCCCTCAGCTACAAAACATTCAGCAGATTAGGTTAACAGAGCTAAGTTCTGGGGGTAGTTAAAAGATGTATTCTGGACTGGCTCCTGGTTGATTAGAGGAAAATGAGAAGTCCCAAAGTCCTATTGCCAGAGAAGGGAGATCCCTAGAGGAATTGTCCAACCCGAGAAATGGGGAGTAAGAAAACCAAGATCAGATAGATGAAGACTTCAGGTGAAAATCCATCCTGTAATTTTGGGAGATTTTAAAATAGTCACAATTTCTTGTTTCCCCATTTAAGAAGTCTTTTATATTATCCTATTGTCTAACCTTATAGGTACACTGAAGTGTTAAGTAACACACACATAATCAGTATAAATAAATACAATTTCAAGAAATTAGCCCTTGGAAAAAATGTTATCCACTGGCAGACAAATGGACCTGGAATTCCTAGAAGGCAGGAAACTGACCACCTTCTGGTCAGACAACAGGCCATGCAAAAACGGCTGTGGAAGGGGCACCTGGGTGGCTCAGTGGGTTAGACCCTCTGCCTTTGGCTCAGATCATAATCCCAGGGTCCTGGGATCGAGCCCCGCGTCGGGCTCTCTGCTCAGCGGGGAGCCTGCTTCCCCCTCTCTCTCTCTCTGCCTGCCTCTCTGCCTACTTCTGATCTGTCAAGTAGATAAAATCTTTAAAAAAAAAAAAATGGCTGTGGAAGTAAAGTTGAGAAGAATTGCAACATCCCCATAGGAATCTGTGTATTGTAATAGGACCAAAACACAAAACATCCCCTGGTAAATCGCTGCTCTGCCCCCTTTCTCCATCACCATCCATCAATAATGGAAACATCTGATGTCATATTAGTACATTACAACCCCCTCTTAAATTCCTGCTTTTCTGAGAGACTGTAGAAAAATGGTCACCAAATGGTGGAGGTCTATGTGCCCCCTGATCGCACATTCTGGTAGAATCACCAGAGGAAGCACAACATCTGTGGGACTGAAAGCTGATCCTGACCTTTGGATGGCCCCTGACATGCTCCTGAGTGCTCCACCTCAAAATCTAGAGAGCTCTAAGAGCCATGCCTCAGGAACTATGCAGAATTAGGCCCATCCACACCTGGACTTCACACTGGAATGAGCCAGACTGTGCCCACAGAGAGAGGATGGAACATATGGCAGCTCTGACCCCAGGAAGGCAGCTCTACAGAATGGGGCCACTGGGACCAGGACCTGACATCACACAACTCCACTGAGAGGCATTTACACAGATGACACGTGAATGATGTCTGCAGGAATTACGCCACACGACCCTATGTGGGACCATAATCTGAGGCCAGACCAATGGATGGGTGTCGGAAGTTTCCAGAATGGAAACATCTGAGGCTTCCAAGCCCCAAAATTTCAAGTCACATTTTCTTAAGTTGAAAAAAGAAAAGTCTAGTGCATGACTTCCCAGCAGTCCTCAAGTCTACTAAGTAAGCCACGTAAACCCTCATTCTTCATAGAGGGCCACACAGTATTAGAAATCAGTAAGAATGGATTGCTGCCTTAGGAATCTAACTAATTAAATAAATAACCTTTAAAAAAAAAAAACAGGTTCAGAGATGTTTTTTTCTGCAGACAAAAATATGGCCTCTGAAATAAAAGATACTCAGCTTCACTTTCTAGCTGTATGACCTCTGGACCCTCTGTTTCCTCATCTGAAAAATGGGAATAAAAATAGTACAGACAACACAAGTAAGATTTATACTTTGTCACAGGGGTTCTCCAGGTATTTTCTCCCTTGGGTCCTCACTGGTGTTATGGAGCTAAGAGAATGCTCCTCATACTCCTCAAAAAGGGCCGCTTTTACCTCAAGGGGGCCTGCACCCTCTCATTCATACTCCCTTGGCCACGACCCTCACCCTCTCAGTGTGGCCCCCCCTGTACACACACCTACACTCCAGCCCCTGTTCTGACATCCCAGGCCCCACAAAGATCATATTTGCTCACATATTCCTAGAAATCTATATGATCCTAAGTATTTAGTTACATCTCTGGGGCCATGAATGGATTTTGATAGGAAACAAACTAACTCAAGAAATAAGACAACTGACATAAAGCATGCAAAGAACACGTTTACCCTCTTGCCTTATCTCACAAGTGATGCCCAACTGATATATTTAAAATTTCTAAAAGCATAAATAACAAATCATTGGTTATCAAATATGCAGAGATGATCCATATGGTTCTGAATTTTCTCTTTTCATGTAAATGTGCTCCCTTACTTTTAGGACACTTTCCTCCAGCTGATAAGTTACGGTTTTATGGTGTGCCAATTGATCTGTCAATCGTGGAGATGGTTTGATTACGAGGGCTGTCCTAGGGAATGCATTTAATGGCAGAGAAGTCTGCCAAGGCTTTGCTTTCAGCTGCTTGGTTGTTGTGTTTCCTGCCATGGATGGGTCTGAGGACTGTGAGACCAGGAGAGACACAAGGGAAAAAGTAATTCAGTCTACTACAAGCCCACAAATCACTAAAATATGTTCCTAGACCAAGTCACCTCAAATGTCATTGTTGAAGCTCAGAGAGTTAGGTCCAATTCCAGGGTCTGGTCCTTACCATTTTGCACACCACTGACCCAGAGCAAGAACTACATCTCAGAATCACTTCTGCTCACGTGCATGGTATGGAGACCAGTCAGTGCTTGGGTGGAGAACTTTGACCCAGTCTCTGATCTCAAGCACTTGCCATCAGCACCACCATCTAATCAGGGAAAGGAACTGAATTCTGTGAGTAAACCTGGTCCAGAAGAGCCAAAGAAAGGGCAAAGTCAAGGAAGTAAATGTTCAGTAACATGTGGTTTCATGCTTGGAAATTAGGCTGCAAAGTTCAACTTTAATTAGAAGCAATAAAAGTTATGCCACCACCAAAAACAAACCCAAACAAAAGAGACATTACCCCCAGACCTAATCCTATCACAAGACATTGATCGTGTTTACTTTCAGGGTGGCCTTCATGGAGAAGACCCAGAATTGGTTCTTGATGCCAAGATAGCTAGAGGCTGATGGCTCTTCTCCTGACAAACACGACTATGTCCCAAGGATGTTAAAACCATCAGTTATTTCAGTAGGAAAGAGTCTCCTCTAAAACAAAACAGATGTTTGACAAACATAACCATGTTTTAAAATAATAGTCATTCAATCAAAGCCAAATATTTATATTAACTCCTTCTTAAGATGCCCAATCTGGACCATCTCATGGGCCAGTGGGTAACACCTCACTGCTCTCTCAGGGCACTCAACAGTGATGCCGGGGAAATGAGGATGAAAACATGAACATTCTCTTCAGTGCCTGGCTGGACACTGTCATATTGTTCCCCACTTCACTGGGTGTTAGCCCCTTCACTCAGGGACACGGCACAGGCTTCATGTTTGCAAGTGCACCTTTTTCATCGTCATCTGCTCTCCGCGTCCTCCTGAAAGCCAGGTCGGCATGTCACAGATGCAACCTCGTTCCCTCGAGTTCTGCTCCTTCCTCCAGAATCCAATCCAAGGCCCTGCCCATCTCCCCAGCTGTTTGCCTCTACTTTCAAAACCATGTTTACTCTGTCCTCCTCTTTGCTTGTCCCACTCCCTATTCAGGTCTCTCGTTGTCCCAGACCAGATTATGTGGAAAGCCTCCCCGAGCATCTACTCTCTTCCGGTCTCCGCAGATCTATCGTAGGCACTGTGGCCTCCTTGGCCTTTCAGAGGCATTGTTTGGTCATGTCATGTTGCTGCCCTACAGTTTTTGATGGCTTTTCATCTGTTCCAAGACCATGAAGACCACATTCCTCATCTGAGTCAAGACCCCACTCCCTGCCCCTGCCATGTCCTAATCTGACCAAGTCTATCTTCCCCACTTCATTTTTTTTTTTTAGGCTCTACTTTCCAGCCGGCTTTTCCCCATCCATTCCCCACTGCTCATTTAACACGTGCCCTTATTCATGTTGTTTCTTTCTCCCAAAAGCTCTTTCTGACCATAAATCCACAGGTACCAATCATATCCTCCTCAAGGGTCCATCCAAAAACCACCTCTCCCATAAGACCTCTCTGCATATAGAGAAATCTTTATCTCCCTCCTCTGAATCTCATAACTCATAGGACACTTGTCAGTTGCTTTCTTGAATTTTAACATTGTATGTATGTAGCTTATCTGTTCTACTAGACTTGAAGATTTTATGCATAAAGAAGCCTATTTAAATTATCTTGTATCCTCCGAGTGCCATACTTAATGCCTTCAACATAATACAGGCTCTATGAATACTTTTGATTGACTCAATGAACAAATAAATTTTAAGTTGAGATTAAAGACCATGGATTAGAATGTGGCCCAATAATAATTAAAATGTGGAAAACTTAAAGGTGTCTTTTGTTATGAACAGACACATGGCATAATTACAAAAGAAGAGGAGTTGAAGCCATTGACGGGCAGTCATTGGCTAACTATAATGACTTTGGGAAAACGATTTAGCCTCACTATGCCTGTTTTGCACTTAGTTTACAGAATTGTGATAGTTATAAGAAGAATATCTGAGCCAGATTTTGACACACAATAAGTATTCAATAAATGTCAGGTGATGTTGGTTTTCATGACTTACTTGTTGACCATTTCCTCTCTCTTCAAGTCACCTCCAATCTAGACGATGCCAAAGTGGATGTGGAGGAGAACTGGCTGGTCCCAAGCTTTTCAACTAGGAAGTTTAATCCCATCAGAGGTGAGCCAGACAATTTTCTATCTGTGAGAGACCTGGACCAAATTGTTCAGCCTGAACAAGACAAGTTTCAGCATAAAATAATTTCTTTCTTTTGCTATATTCACTTACATAGGCCACCTCCTCACTGTAGAAAGACAGTTTATTCATGTCACCCCTGAAAAATTTTAGAATATATAGAGATAGCCCATCAAATACCGTCCAAACATTTGGAACACACGATCACTAATAATACTGCTCCACTTTCCATAAAATAGGCTGTCCTGTTTTTCTCGTGGCCTTTTGTAGTTCTGAAGCTTTTCCATGGAAAATATTTCTCCATGGCTTCTTTTCCTATTGGTTCCAGTTTTTAGCCCCTTCTCAGTCATTGACAGTGAACAGCCTCCCTGTGCATTGCCCAGTAGAGTGGTTTTGTACTTTTTTTTTTTCTTTTTGCAAAGAGAATTTCAGTGCATGACACAGACAGAAATGCAGGGCTGCTCTTGGCGAAGCTGTGGGGCATGGCAGAGGAGGAGAGGAAACGGCCCCAAGGGAGGGATCCTCCTTCCCCCCGAGTCCATCCAGAAGCTGCTTTAGGGTCCCCACGTAGTCTCCAAGGACTCACATCAAACGCCATTGCTCCCCTGAACAGACATTAGAGCTGCTATAGACCAGAAGAAAATGAAATCTTACCTCTCCCTTTTATAGAAAGAGAGCCAAAGTGATCGACTGCTCACAGTAGTTTGAAAGAGGGAAAAGCAAATGATAATCCATGCATCTGAAGGCCAAACCCATGTGCCTTTCACTATTCCAAACTGCCACCTAATGAAAATGAAATCTCCCCGGGAAAGAACTGTGTCGGAGACCGCGAAGCCCACGCGACCCATACACTCTAAGTCTTAGTAGCATGTGAGCCCCTGACCCTGCACAGAAGCAGAGAAATGCAGATGCATACGATTTGCTCTGGTCTGCAACTGAGTCTGAGTTATTGCATCTGTCAGTCAGATCTACATTCTCCCGTCCCTCCTACTTATTACTCTTTTGTGAGAGGCACTGGAATGGCAGGAGAAAAGGGAGGCATGAGTGGATGGGGGAACACACGGGGTCCGAACCTCTTGGACATCTCTAAGGCACCCGCTTACTAGAAGCACATTGTACTTCCAGATGTAAGTCAAGGCGACGTCAACCCTCACGTCCTCAGATGCAGTAGGAAACCCAGAATTCTCCCCAGTAACTGCAGGTCACCTCAAGCCCCAGGTTCGTGTCTCTGCTCAAATCTTTCATTCTGTACATGGCATTGTCGGATACCTCACTGATTTCTTTACACTATAGCTCAGCACTGGCCCCTGGTTGTTTGCCTAGATGACTGTACTGAAGATTTCTAGCAACAGGGGGAAGGTGGGGGGTGGACATAAGGTACAATGAGAACGGCACAGTAAACAATATAATTTAAGAACAAGATATTTCTATTATTAAAAATCCCTCAACCGTTTCTTCCTCCTACAAAACTATACTCATTTTCTTTCCCCACTCAGGGGTCATTCTCTTGCCATTCTGCTAGAACCCCTCTTTGCTCTTCCTCCATCCTCCCTGGCTTAAACCCCCTCAAATACCCCAAACCCCTCTCTATTCCTTATGCAGGGTAAGTTAGATCTCTCAATCCTATTTCCCCAATATATCCATATCCTAAAGTAGTGGTTTTCCACCTTCTTAGTGAAATTCATACTGTAAGATACATTTTATATTGTAAACACACACTTATGTGTGCACACACCTGTCATACACATATACCCCAAATTAAATCATATGTGTGTGTATGTACTAGTGCATGTGTATGTACATACACGAACACCAAAATTTTCACTGAACAATAGTCATCCCTACTACTGTGTATGCAGATATTTTCAGGTCTGCTCTGCTCTATTTCCTGTTTTAAAAGCGTACTGGTGGGGCGCCTGGGTGGCTCAGTGGGTTAAAGCCTCTGCCTTCGGCTCAGGTCATGATCTCAGGGTCCTGGGATCGAGCCCCACATCGAGCCCCACATCGGGCTCCACATCGGGCTCTCTGCTCAGCAGGGAGCCTGCTTCCCTTCCTCTCTCTCTCTGCCTGCCTCTCTGCCTACTTGTGATCTCTATCTGATAAATAAAATCTTTAAAAAAAAAAAAAAAAAAAAAAAAAGCGTACTGGTCACAATGTACCAATAATTGATTTCAGGACTCAAATCAGTTAAAACCCACTACCGGAGTCAGCTTGGGCTGCCATAATAAAATACCATGCCCTGAGGGGCTTCAACAACAGGAATTTATTTCTCACAGTCCTGGAAGCTGGGAAGCGCAAGACCAAGGTGTCAGCCAATCCAGGACCCCAGTGAGGGCTTTATTTCCGGTTTGGAGAGGACTGCATTCTTCCCTGTGTCCTCACACAGTGGGGAGAGAGAGACACTAATCTTACCAGATGGGCCCCACCCTCATGACCTCATCTAAATCTAATCACCTTTGGAATATTCCACCTCCAGATACCACCGCACTGGTGTTAGGGCTCCAACATATGAATCTGGGGGAGACACAGACATTCCGTCCATAACACCCAGACCAAAAAACATTCCTTTAAGATCTTTCCTTCCAGGTTCCGGGAGCCCATCAAGGGGTTTTACTGAGAAGTATACATCCAGTCTCATAAACCATGAAAATTACAATCATAAAAACTTAAAATATCCTCCCAAAGTAAGCGATTGAGTATAACGATGAAAATGGATAGGCTATGAATGAAAAATGGCTAGACTGAAATCCTTGTTTTGACTCCGTTCCTAACCTCTCTAAGCTTTACTTTTAAGTATACTGCTACATGGATAGTTAATTCACAGGAATACTGGGAGGCTCAAATTAAATGAAATAGCATATTATATAAAATATATGGCCAAAATATATATATATATATGTATATATATATATGGCACAGTATTTCCCTACAAGGTAAGTGCCGAACCCATGGTGGTCATGCATACTGTTATTATTATTCACAAAAGCAAGTAATATTTGGAGGATCTGTTTATTATAAGAAACTATTTGTGCAACTGGCATCTGTGCCATTGAACTCTGGCCCCTGTGTGTGGTCTGCACCTCCCTGGCAAGACAGTCCCACGCTGTGGGTCACCAAGGGAGAAAACAACAGTTACATGTAGGAAGGGACTCGTCAGGTTTTATATTTATTTCTCCAACCATCACAGCATTTTCTTGCTTAGTCAGAGTGAGTGTTTGGTATCCAGGCAAGTTTGGAACTGAAAATGCAACCCTTTGGAGAGCACATCAAAAGTGCTGTAAGTAACCTCTTTCACTTTCACTGGTTTCCTTTGTTGTTCATCACCTCCTAGAATTTGTCACCCTCTATAAAGAGACGAGGAATAGGATGGAAGCTACTTCCCTGACCGTATCTCTCGCTGTTGTTGTATGGCTTGCAGAGACTGTGGGTCAGCAATTTTGAAGCCTGGAGTGATACAGGACAAGGCAGGCTTAGCCCAAGCGACACCCGGTGCCTAATATGCTATTCTGACGGTCAGAGCCGACGGTCTTCTCCATCACCGAGCTGGGCATGAGCGAGCAGCTGGGCAACTTCGAGGAGAAACCCTCCTCCAATATCATCAATATCAATCACCTTCCCAGCAGCCCCCTTTAGGGCTCATCTGCCCATTCTCTAAGACATATTCATGTTTGTCATCTCCTTTGGGAACATGGAGGGAGCCTCACGCCCTGCCTCGGATGCGTCAGAGACAAAACGGGTCTGCTCTACTGTCAGCTACAAGACCTCTGATCTAATACCCTGTGAAAAGGACTGTCATCAAGAGGGGATTTTTTTCTTTTTTAAATCTTGTCTGTCCTGATCATAAAACTCCTTGGATATGTCCCTGTCACTATCTCCATCCTCACTAAGAAGTAGTAACCACTTCTCATTAGATGAACCATCCATCTAAAGCTACTTAAGTGAGACTGTCCAGGTTAACGCAGCTGCTACTTGAGACTTAACCCAGAGCAGCACGAAAATGACTCATTGGGGATACTGACCTCTACAGACCGAGGCCAACCCGTGCATTCCTGTCCCACTGGAATCATTGCTCTAAATTCAGAATACTAACAAGATCAGGGAAGGTCATGCTCTAATGTCAACGTTCGCACTCTCCCAGACTACTACTCTCTTGACTTTGTAGCCCCCAGGCCTATCACAGTGCCTGACACATTGTACCTTGTCAATAAACATTGGTTGGATTGAATTGTCTTGACTTGTGGAAGCCAATAGATGAACAGAGTAAGTTGGGTATTTCAATTCAGTGCCTTCACTTCCCAGACTGATTTTTTTTATTAAATTTTTAAATCAAAAGCAGACATATACATCACCCTAAATTCTCTGATAACACTGTATCCTCCAAACCACCTAGTTCTCCCTGACTTTTATGAGCATCAATCAGAAACTGTGGTATTTGAATGGGGTTTTTGAAGGGTCTAATCTTATCTTGTGACCATATTAAATCTGCATTTATTAAAACTATGTCACTTTATAGGCCATTCCAGCCTCAGTCCAGCTTGTAGGAGGATGTTAAGAATGAGTTTCTGATTAAAACCTTTTTGGAAAACATGAACAAATAATAACCAGTTGTGATACTTTTCCACATTTTTACAATATTTAAAAATATGTTCAGATATCCAAAACTGATCCCACAATTTGATTTATTCACAAGTTCCCTGAAGTGCTTAATAAGTACAATATGGTACAATGAAAATCATGGTTATTACTGCTATTGGGTTGGTAATTCTCCAGGATGAAATCATACTTTTCAGGTTATAAATATACATTTTATTGTTGATTTTATGCCGCATTTTGAAATACTGCTTCTCTGCTTTCATATTTTCAGGGCCTTACAAGGGCATCATAAATCAGCTCCAAACTGGAGGAATGCTAATTGATATCAGGTGATCTCAAGATGAAGACTAGGTTAGACTTGCTGTGTTTTTCAAGAATCCCTATTCTTCATGGAACTCTCTCAAAACCAAGACATACAAGGAACTCATTTTCCAAAGTCAATTAAATAAGTGTAAGCACCTTAAATCTTTTAATTATCTAAAAGAGAGCTTCACTCAGCTCCGATGTATGTGCAACTCAGCTCCGGTGCCCAAATACAGAGGACAGAGGGGAACATTCACAGTGCACTGTCATGGGATCCAATGTTTTCTTACTAAAAAAAGATAAAAGTTCTATTACCCATAACTTGATCTGATTGATTTTTCTAACCATCCTCTATCCCTTTCTCTGCTCTTCGATTTTACAATCTATGTTACATCTGTGTTACACAGAATTCCAGGTGTAGATCGACAGGTGTTGCTGGCATGAGGAAGGCTGCCACTTTCTCAAAGCTGATTACAGCAAAATGACTTCAGCTTGTCTTTGGGCTAATGGGAAGGGGCCTATGACAGAGCATTCACTTTGGCATAACTGATAAGCTAGTCAAGACAGACAAATTAAATTTTTGAGTAGTTGTATATCAATCTTTCTCAAAAAATAGACCATAGTAGAATGTCACAAAAGGTGTTTTTACGTGGAAGAACAAAAGATAATAATAGCTGGAGATTTTGTGTGTCTATGCGTGAGTGTGTCCAAGTTTGCACACTCATGAATACTACTATTACTACAGAAGAGGGTAAGTTTGAAAAGTGAAGAAATATTGAGTATATGATTGTCTAGATAATGAATAAAGACAAAAATATGAAGCAGACATGAAAGTTAGTGAATTTGAGACCTATGCATTACAACATACTTCAGAAAAATCCTATGTTCACTTCATATGATAACAGAACTAAAGATCTGAGTTAAATGATACCCAAAATTCCCTGATTTTAAAAATGGGGAAATTGAGGGCTGGAAAATGAAAATACTAGCTCAAAGTTACAAGGTGCTGAGTAGCAAAGCCAGGACAATAAATAAGGCTTTCTGCTTCTAGATTAGTTCTCCATCCATATGACGATAGAAAGCCCAATGAGTGGACCACCTGTAATCTCTCCCTTTCCAGGATATAACAAGGCCAAGAGCCACACAGGAAACAATTTTTCACCTTGGTCACCTCACATGTCAGTTGGGTCACTTCTTAATCACACTAACGAAAGCCGTGCTGAAGGAGACAGAGCTGGTTTTGATCTTTCACAAGTTACTGAGAGAAACCAACATCCTAAAAACAGATTATAAGCCATGGATTTTAATGACATTTCTTCATTGTTTTTCTTTGGTGACTTTCTAGTGGATTTATTCTGATGTCATCAAAAACACCAGGCAACAGACCCCACTCTCCTTCCCACCTCTCCTCTCAATCTGCAGTCCTACAGTGGAGTGAACAAGAGGATCAGACAGGCAGGTGTGATGTCTGACTCGGTCTCACAGACACTGAGCTCAAAGTGCATGTGCATGTGTGTGTGTGTGTGTGTGCGTGTGCATGTGCGTGTGTGTACATGCATATCACTGCTCTTGCACACAAATGGGTGTCCACTTGCTATGGGTGTTCATCATGAGTGTGATGTGTGCTAGATGATGTCCCCAACACACTCCTTTTCTAAGCATATTTTCTTTGATCACTAAGAGGACAAAAGTCCAGTTCTGTCCAGTCTGTCTACCACACCCTGACCACCACCAAGATAACAGAGTAGATTCCCACATGTGCCACTCCTTTAAGAAGAAAGTGGTCGGGGCGCCTGGGTGGCTCAGTGGGTTAAGCCTCTGCCTGCGGCGCAGGTCATGATCTCAGGGTCCTGGGATCGAGCCCCGCATCAGGCTCTCTGCTTGGCGGGGAGCCTGCTTCCCTCTCTCTCTCTGCCTGCCTCTCTGTCTACCTGTTAACTGTCTCTCTCTGTCAAATAAATAAACAAAATCTTTAAAAAAAAAAAAAAAGAAGAAGAAGAAGAAGAAGAAGAAGAAGAAAGTGGTCAGCAGCCAAACATCCAGAGAACAAGACAAGGAAAGCAAATATTTAAATACCCACAGTGAACCAGGACTTGAGATATGCCCCATCAATGCTCACCTTGACTTAGACAGGGAAAAGGTATTGACCCCATGCAATATGTTAGGGAACTGAGGATCTGAGAGGCTAACAAACTTTGTCCAAAGTCACTCAGGTCCCTCTGACTCCAAAGTCCATTCCGTGAGTCCCATTTCATCTTACTGTTATGGAAATAAGGATTCAAGAGCTGAGGTAATGTCTAGGGTCACAGGCCAAGTAGTGGTAGAGAGGAGACCAAAATCATTGACTCCTGTCCAGGGCTTTTTCTACAATTTTCAGAGAGTTCACTAACTTGCAAACTCAGAATTAATGACAAAACTAAATAGGTTAGTTCCGGACTGTCAGAAACTCCAAAGCAAACAAATAAATAAAAAATAAGACAAATAAATAAATAAAAATTAAACCAAACCATATACCATTACCAGCACATGTGACCTGTTAGCATGGGTGTGTGTGTGCATGTGTGTGTGTCTTGATAGACTTGCGTATATCGTCTGTGCTGTTATGTTTATGTCAGCTCTGTGGGGGGCAGTGGGAATACTTCAACATTATTGAATTGTGCTTCTATTTACATTTCCATTACCAATAGCTAATTAGTAAATAAAAGACTGCACTGTAGCTAGCATTCTGGGATGGACTTCAAACGTGAAATTCAAACATTCTCATGTAAAGCAGTTTCTGTGGTCAAAAAAAAAAAAAATCAATAAGTGAATTACATGCCATCCCCGGAGATTAAACATCTAGGTTCATTACTGGATAGTTCATTTATAAAAGAATCTCTTTAGTGTCAGATTTGTATATCCTCTTTGCCATTAATTTTCACTCTATTATAACCTTATACCCTGTCTTATGGATTTATTAGCTTTTTGTTAAAATGTACATACATCTCAGAGCACCTGGGTGGCTCAGTCGGTTAAGGGTCCCACTCCTGGTCTCAGCTCAGGTCATGATCTCAGGGTTGTGAGATCAAGCCCCATATCAGGCTCCACACTCAGCGGGGAGTCTGCTTGAGATTTTCCCTCTCCTTTACCCCCTCCTCTTTCTCATACTCTCTCTCTCTCTCTCAAAAAAGTCTTCAAAAAATATATGCATATATCTCTACCACCCCATTAGAGGAGAAGGCAGAAACTCCAAAATAGAAGTATCCTCAATGTACTAATAAGGATAAACCTAAGAGTCATTGTAATTAACATTAAAAAATCAGTGGTGTTGCTCATTTATCTCTCATATCTTAGACTAATCCAAGTCCAGAAAGGGTCTCGGCTCCATGGAGTCATCTGAGAATCCAGAATTTTCCATCCCATGGTTGAACCAACTCTTCAGACTTGGAATGCTTTCCTGTGTCCTCAGACTTGAAATGGCAGGCGAGGGAAGAATGGCAGAGCATGGAGGTTTGGGTAGAAAGATTTCAGGGGTCAGGGATGCAAATTTACCAATGTATCTCTGACCACAACCTAGTCACATGGACCTGCGGAAAAGGCTGGGAAATGTAGATTTCCTGTATGCTGATGAAGTTAAAAAAAAAAAAATGTGGGGTTTGGTGCCACATAGCAGTCTCAAATAATTAAATCTTAATTATGAAAGAATTATATGTAACAATTAAGCCAGCCTATTTATAGAAGGTAAACAACAAAGCAGAATGAATTAGCTTAAAGTCGTTCTGAATTTTAATTTAATTTTCCTGTAAGTTGCATGACATTGCTTGTGGAAGATGAAGTTCATATGTGTGCATACACACGTGGACATGTTGTATGTGTGTGTTCATATGTGTGGACCTGTACATACCCATGTGGACATTTTATAGAAAGTATCAGATGAAATCTAAACCTACATCTTCACAGCCACTGTACTTCCTCCCACAATATCTAAGCTCTTCCTTTTCCCTACTGGTCTTCTTTCCAGACCCCGTTTCATCCTTTCACTGAGAATCTTCCATCCCAAGGACATTCTACTTATACCATCTTTTCTAAAGACAGCCCTGACTCTATCTCCAGCTATACATCGTCACTAGAGAAGCTGCCCTACCAAAGAAGTATCCCTATGACCCCAGAGAAGAACGACTACACCAGGTACATCTAAACTGACCAAAGGTGAATGCTGGACCCCTACTGGGCCACGCCATCATTATTCCAAGATCTTGTAGTTGAGACTAAAATCTATAGTTAGTGGGACCAGGGTGGTCACAAAAGATCAAGTTGCCTGGCTACTGCTAGGATATCCTTAAGTGCAACCCAAAGTTACAGGGCTGAGATAACAAAATACCGTGTAGAGCAAGATGCTGCAGAGAGCAGAATGGAGCAGACAGGCAAAAAAAGCAGCCATGGGAGAACAGGCCCTCCAGAAAGAGAACAATGAAGACGGGAGCTGCCTGAGACAATAAAGCCCAGTCATACCCCCTGCCCCCGGGTTCCATGAACATCCCCACCATTTTTAAGAGAAATCCTCCTTTTCTTATGTGATTTCAAATGGGTTCATCTTTCTTTCTTTCTTTCTTTCTTTTTTTTAAAGATTTTATTTATTTATTTATTTATTTGACAGACAGAGATCACAAGTAGGCAGAGAGGCAGGCAGACAGAGACGAGGGAGCAGGCTCCCTGTTGAGCAGAGAGCCCGATGTGGGACTCGATCCCAGGACCCTGGGATCATGACCTGAGCCGAAAGCAGAGGCTTAACCCACTGAGCCACCCAGGTTCCCGGGTTCATCTTTCTTATCACTGAATGACTCTGCCCTGAGATACCTATTAGCTAATCCCCCCTTCCCATGGTTACCGAACTAAATCTAACTATTCCCCACAACACTTCCCCTTAGGTCATGACTTAATAAATCCAATTCCCACAGACCAAGGTTTACAGACAATGTAGAAGATTTATTAAACAGATAGACCAGTTGGGCGACCAACAGGCCTGAAGAAGTCGTTCAAAGACAAGAGAAATAGAGAAATGGGGATGGGGCTGGGGTGCGCTCAGGAATAACACCGGTAATCCACATGCTTTTATAATCTACCTCTGCCCTCTCCTGAATGTCTCAGCACGCTAAATCCTTCCCCTCCTTGAGGTCTTTGTATTTTCTGTTTCTTCTGCATGGCAAAAATTTTGTGCTCCAAAGCTCCCCACATCTCATTCCTCTTCATTCAAGTGTCTGCTCAAATATTACCTCCCAGATCAGACTCCTTTGTCCACACCATCCAAGGTCCCCACCTCCCTCTGTCCCTAGCCCAAGGCATTGGCACTTACTTTCTGAACTGAAGTCATCGCTTTATATATTTATTTGTATCTCTGTTTTATTGAAATGTAACTGACATACAGTATTACAGTAGTTTCAGGTATAACACAATGATTTGGCTAACTACAAATACTGTGAGATCATCACCACGGTACATCTAGTTACCATGTCACTACACAAAATGACAAAATGTCTTTTTTTTATGATGAGAAATTTTTAAAAAGATATATTTATTTATTCATTCATTCATTCGTTCATTCTTTGTTGGGGGGGTGGGGGGAGGGGCAAAGGAAAAGGGAGAGAGAGTCTCAATCAGACTCTGGGCTGAGCTTGGAGCCAGGATTTGATCTCACAACCTCGAGAGCAGGACCTGAGCCAAAACCAAGTCGGATTCTTAACTGACTGCACCACCCAGGCATCTCTCTTCTGATGAGAACTTTTAAGATTTACTTTCTCAGCAACTTTCCAATGTCGGTACAGTATTATTGACTACAGTCGCCATGCTGGACGTCATACCCCCATGACTTATTCTATAACTACATGTTATATGTTTGTATATATAAACTTTATGTTTGTAACCTTTTGACCCCCTTCACCCATGTCACCTCACCTCCCCACCCCTTACCACTTTGGCAACTACCAATCTAGTTTCTGTATCTGTGAGTTTTGTTTTCCTTTTTGCATTCATTTGTTTTGTTTTTTTAGAGTCTACAGATGAGTGCAGTCATAGGGTATTTGTCTTTCTTTGATTTATTTCACTTAGCACAACACCCTCCAGGTCCATCCATGTTGTCACAAATGGGAAGATCTCATTCCTTTCATAGCTGAGTATTCCATTGGGTATGTGTGTGCGTGCGCCACATCTTTATCCATTCATCCATCAGTGGACACTTTGGTTGTTTCCTTGTCTTGGCTATGGTAAAATAATCCTGCAATGAACATAGGAGTGCATCTCTCTTTCCAAATTAGTGTTTTGTTCTTTTTGGATAAAAACTCAGAACAGCTGTGTCATGCAGTAGTTCTACTTTTAATTTTCCAGGGTTCCCTTTTCTCCCTAAGCTCTCCAATACTTGTTATTTCTTGTCCTTTTGATAAGAGCCAATCTGACAGGTATGACATGTTATCTTATTGTGGTCCTGACTTCCATTTCCTTAATGAATAACGATTTGGAGCATCTTTTCATGCGTCTGTTGTCCATCTGTATGTCTTCTTCACAGAAATGTCTTTTTTCAGGTCTTCTGCCCATTTTCCCTATTTGAGTTGTTTTTTTGTTATTGATGATGATGAACTACAGGAGTTCCTTATAGATTTTGGATATTAACCCGTTATCAGACATGATTTGCAAATAACTTCTCCCATTCGGTACCTCATCTTTTTACCTGGTTGATGGTTTCCTTCACTGAGCAGAAACTTTGCCTGTTGTAGTCTGATTTGTTTATTTTTGCTTTTGTTGCCATTGTCTTTGGACTCATATCCAAAAAAAAAAAAAAAAAAAATATCGCCAAGAGTGATGTCAAAGAGCTTACCACCTGCATTTTCTTCCAGGAGTTTTATAGTTTCTGGTCTCACATTCAAGTTGTTAATCCATTTTGAGTTTTTTGTGTATGGCATAAAGTGGTGGTCTAGTTTTCTCAACATGGTTTACTGAAAAGACTTCCTTTATCCATCATGTATTTTTGTCTCCTTTGTTGTAATTGACCAAACCTGTTTGGATTTATTTCTCGAGTCTCTGTCCCACTGATCTGTGTGTCCGTTTTTATGCCAATACCGTAAAGTTTTGATTACTATAACTTTGTAATATAGCTTGAAATCAGGTCACATGATGCCTCCAGCTTTGTTTCTTCTGTTATCTTTCTTTATATACTTATTTCCCAGCAGACTGGAACTTTCTATGGGGATAATATGCTCCTTGACTTGTGATTACTGTATTCCCAGCTACTCTGAGCAAGAAAGTTATAGATCCTCCAAAAACATTTTGGCTGCTTAAGTGAAATATTTCAAATCCAATGTCTATCTGGACTTGTGTCCGCCACAAAGACAGACATGCAGAGAGGTTTAGCTAGATGAAAGAAGGTCATACAGCCTCTTTCTCTAGTAAATGGAATACCCGTGATGCAAAATACAACCAAAATTAAACGAAAACTCAAGAGGAGCTGGAGACACAACTGACAACACAAATACTAATTGTCAGAAACCATTCAAGGAGAAGATAGGCTCTCCCCACACCTTAAACAGCTGTGTGTTGTTAGTAAGCCCAGAGATATGCCAACAAAACGAAGCCAGGCTGAGCTAGAACATTTTGGAAGATGAAATTTTAATAAAATGTCACTGTTGGCCTATACAAAAGAATCCATAGCCAATCGTTTCCGTAACTGTTGACAAAACAGCACAACTTTGGAAACTGTCTCTTTCCAAACCATCCCTTCTTGATCCCATCTTTATGTTTCTCCAAGATTTTGTTCCTCTAAGGATGAGGAAAATATGTCATCTAAGGGTGGAGATGGCCACTGTGGGATTTACTGAGAAGGAAAAGTTTGGAGGAACAAAGTTCCTGGAAGACCAAGACTGAAGTTACTCACTCCCTTGTGCCTCATGCACAACCTGGCAGAGCAGAAAATCAATATTTGTTGAATCAATAAATAACGAATAATAATACCATGTAATCCCAGAGCTTGAGAGCTTAGAGGGGGCCTTAAAAGTCACCTCAATTAATTGAAGACAGGACTGAGGCTAAAAGGAGATAAACAACTATTCCAAAGTCCCCTTGATGCCCAGATCAAAATTTAACACGTTCCTTTCTTCACGCCTGCTCTGTGCATCAGCGTGCTGCTCTCTAGATTACAAACCCTTTCATGCAGACGGGAGGATCCCCACTCTGAGACAGTGGGGCGGGATAGTTATTACCCTGATTTTGCACTATGAAGAGACCCAGAGAGGTGAAGATACTTGCCCATGTTTATACAACTCATGAATGATCGTTGCCAGGACTAGACCCAGAGTTTCTAACACCTGGTCCAGGACTATTCATAATCCACTGAAATTCAGAAAAGAGGAAAATTTTGAGCTGCACATGGAGAATGGCTCATGCATGCTTTTGCTAGGGCTGCCATAACAAAACACCACTAACTGAGTGGTCTGAACCCAGAAAGCTGTTGTCTCACAGCGTTGGAGGCTAGAGGTACAAAGTCAAGGTATTGGCAGGGTCAGTTCTCAGAGGGTAGCGAGGGAAGGATGTGTTCCAGGCCTTTCTCTTCTCCTGCAGGCTGCTACCATCTTACTGTGTTTCTTCACATTTTTACCTCTATACTTGTCTGCCTCTGGGTGCAAATGTCCCCCTTTCTTAAAGACAACATTCTAATTAGATTAGGGCCACCTGACTCTAGTAGGTGGTTAAAACTACTAGTAGCTAAACCTCCTCTTAACTAACCCTGTTTACAAATAAGGTCACATCTGAGGTACTGGAGTGTTTGCACGTCATCCTATGAACGAGGAAGGAGGACACAATTCAACCCATAACAGCTAGCAAAGAGTATGAAAGTGGAAAGACAGCTTTTCAGGTGAACTGAACGATGAGTAACTTAAATCAGCAAAGATACAGGCAGAAATGAGATTGGAATGGGAGGGCCAATGCTCACGGTAGGGAAGCACTGAGACAGGGAGAGAGACAAGGTTGAACGGGCCCAGCTTAGGATGGAAAGCTCCTCTAGGAATCTTTCCCCATGAAGGGCATGGCAGTACATAAGGATTACAGAGGCAGAGCATGCTTATTGTCCTGAATGATATCCTTGTCTCTCACTACTAATCTATATAGGAAAATTAATCACTTGAAATAAAGGGCCAATGTGTTTGTATTTAAAAGGTATTCAAAGGCATATATAAATACCATCCAGGATAGATCAAAGGAGGAGAAAGAGAAGGAAAGTTATTACAGTCAGTGGGGAACTGACTCCTGGTGCCCCACACTGTACCCTCCTGGCCCACCTCTGATTCCATCCGTCACTGTGATGAACTCATGACAACAGCGTCCCGCTTCGAGGGCATGGAGGTGCTTCTCTCTGCCTTGAAGACTTCTGGCAACGTGAAGAAAAGGAAAGAGTGGACAAATACCCCAGCCTGTGCCATCAGGATGGAAAGTTCTGGGAATCATTCTATACCCTTCAGAGGGATTCCAGTGAAGTAAACTCCCCACCACTGCCTACGGCAGGAGCCTTCATAATTATCCCTAATGTTTCCTTTTCCTCCTTTCCCAGCTTGTTGTCCCCTCTCTCTCACTCTTACTTCTTGGGATCACCCCCACAACACACTGCCTGTACCCAAGTCCTTACCTGAGGCTCTGCTTCGGGAAAATCTAAACTAAAACAGCGAAGAATGAAACTGAGGTCAGCCACAGGGGTCACAGCAGCTACCTCCTATGACTACCTGCTTGCTCCCAGGGGACCGAATGCAGTAAATGGCTCGGGTGTCTGCTCCATTCGAGGCACCTGCTGGGCGCCAAGAAAACAAAGTGGAAAAAGACATGGCCTCTGCCCTCAGGAAGTTTAAAATCTCCGAGACAGGATTTATGGCGTGGAATATTCTCTAGCTTTTGCTGAAACACAAAGATCCATCCTCGTTTGATGTTTTTGATCCCCAAGGCCCCCAATAATTGTCCCCCCAAATCTACTTCTTCTCCTGCCTCAGAACATCCCATTCAGTTTATGACCCCAGTTCCCATGGCTCTGATTTACATGTGACTCACAGAACATCTGTTTAATTTTAAAGTTTATATGGCAGCTTTTCGAAATCCCAGGGACTTTCTCAATTTTTTCCCCTCTTCCCTCAAACACCAAGAGGATGGAGAAAATTAATTTCCTGTGTAAAACTGCAAGATGACAGCAAGTCTAAGGTTAAACCTATTTACAAGGAAATTGTTGCCAATGTTTAGAAAAGCCTACTTTTATTTGAAGAATTCATGATCTACCTGGCTTCCAGTGTCTCATGGCATTTTATCAGGAAAGAGTTTTAACCTATAAATAGCAATAGGGAAGAACGCAGTTCATATTTGCTGGCTAATAGGCCGATCAATTTGTTTCACTCAACAGCCATCCTGGGAAGTTGCCCATTTTCTCTTCCTCTGGCAGTGTCTGGGAATACCTAGGTTGGCCTGGAATGTCAGGTTGGCCTGGCTGCCTCTGCCCTCTCAAAACTTTTCTCTGTTAGTGCTGATGGCATCAATAGTTGTGGGCTTCACCACCACTGGAGGTGAGTTTTAGAAATCGTGAAGTGCATCGAGTGCACAATCCAACACAACTCCTCTTGTGAAAAGGAAAGGGAAGTGTCGGGTCCTCCTCGGGACAGATAACCGAGGTCGCCTTCCTTCCCCCATCTTTCCATGCAGACGACAGCTCCAATCTTTCTAATTCCTACCCAAAAGCCCTTTCAGTTTGGGCCTTGCTCTGAGTTGAGGGGGGATCTTCTTGGCTCATGAGCACGTTCGACAGCTCCACCATCATCACGGGCTTTCAGGAATCTTTGTGGTCCTCTAGGACCATGTCTCTTCCCGGTCCCGCTGAGCCACACGAAGCCATTCTGCTGCTCTCACCCCTTTAAGCCCAGACCTCTCTGTATGGACACAATACCTGATCCTTTATACCTTGACGTCTTATCATCTACTGAAGAAATAAGGCCCAGGTCTCCTTGGCTCTCAGATCCCCCCAGACACGTCAGGGAGTATCTTATGGATTGAACTGTGCCTCCCAAAATTTTGTGTGTTTAAATCTTAGTCCCTGGTACCTCAGAATGTGACCTTATTTGTAAATAAGTTGCAGACCTTATTCAACAAATAAGTGGTTGACCCTACTCAACAAATAAGTTGACCTTATTTGTAAAAACAGTTGTTGCAGTTATAATGAGTTAAGATAAGTTCATAGCGAAGTGGCTGGGCCCCTAGTTGATTATGAGTCATTCTTGTGAAAAGCGGGAATTTGGACACAGAGACACAAACACAGGGAGAATACCGTGTGAAGATGATTTACCTACAAGCCAAAGAAGATCAAAGATCAGCAGCCCAACACCAGAAGCTAGGCATGAGGCATGGAACAGATTCTCCCTCCCAGCCCACAGAAGGAACCGATCCTGCCAGCACTTTGATCTTGAACTCCCAGCCTCCAGAACTGTGAGACAATAAAAATCCGTTATTTAAGCCGTTCAGTTTGTGGTACTTTATTACGGCAGCCCTAGCAAACTAATATAGATTTTTATTATTGCTACCATAATATTCCTTCTCTAAGGCAATCAATACTTCTAGTCCACTTGGCTGAACTGGAGAAGGGTCAAAGGGACAAAATGTACTGGGGAAAACTTCAAGAATATTATCCTTCTACTTCATATAATTCATATAATTTAAGAAAGAGCTGTATGAAAAGGATTATTTTGGAATTCGACTGGGGAAATGTTAGCACTTTAGGACGCTATCAGCATTTTCCAATCTTGATAAAGTGGCTCCCGAGTTGTTTTAATGCCCAAGATAATATTATTACAGAAATCATTAGATTGGGGCTTGCTTGGTAGAGGCAGCGGAAAAGATATATGGGCCTAGGGAGGCCCAGTGCTAGTTCCAACTTGTGCTAACTGGACAAGACGGACTTCGGGCCACACGAAATCCCTTTCAGTGTTTTCTCATTTGTGAAAGGAGAACAATAACACCTCCTTGCAGGGTAATTCAGGAAAACAATAAAACAACTTATAGGAAGTGCAATGTCTAGTATTTGAGCATTTTTTTTCCTTCCTTCCTTCAGATCCTGTACATTGGGTATCTAGTCATCCGGACATGAAGAAGGGAAGGAAACGGAGGGTGACAGGATCAAGGCAAACCAAAATCCTCCCATTCCAATAAGAAACAATGTTTATGACCCATCATTTGATGTCCCATAATGCCATCAAGAAGAAGGATCTTTGCATACACCCTGCTTTCTTAAAACTAAATAAGTCATCCAAATGAATTATCATCATTATAACCCTCCCTTTATACTGACAATGTAAAAGGAAATTTTAATTTAAAAAAACCTATACTGGGTGTTATATGTAACTGAAGAACTGTTGAACACGGCATCAAAAACTAATGATGTACTACACAGTGGCTAACTGAGCGTAATAAAAAAATAAAAGAATCTATACAATAAGATTTATAGGATCAAAGAAACTTATATGTTATTTCCACTGGTGGAACCAGATCACCATTTTGATTCTAAAAGCATACACCCAAATTTGATTCACCCATGAAAGAAGAGAGAGGAAAAAAATATGCCTGGAAATAACTATAGATATTACCTTTGAAACTTTAGCAAGGGGTCCCCACCATTCAAGGTGAGCCCTAAACAAATTCAGTTGCTGCCTTAACATGCCCAGAGCAATGGCTCTCTCTTCAGTTACAATGGACATTGAAGGACTATCTCCTAGGAGACTCCAAGGATCACTGGCTTGACCTAAGAATGAAACACTGGCCGCTCAACCACTGGTTCTCAGACATGCCTGAGTAGCACTGAGAGACGTAGGAAACGTGTTCAAAGTAAACAAATTCAAATGATTAACCAACGGTAGGTCCTTCCAGAAGGTAACCAGGTATATGCGTGATGTATATGTGTGCTAAGATGTATTTACACACACATGTATGTGTTTGCTTTTATGTCTGAACATGTATTGGTATGTATTATACATACACAGATGCACACACAGAAGTTATTCTGCAGTTCACTTTCACTTTCACTTTCACATGCATATCTTTCTCTATCTACATGGATCATTCCCAGATGGTCTAACTTACTAAGTGTGTAGTATTCCATACATGGACATGCCTCATTCATTAACTCCATTAACAAATCTTTAGGTTGTTTCCAGTTTTTTGTCACCATAGAGTTACAATCAAGTTTGATTCTTTTTTTTTAAACAATTTATTTATTTATTTGACAGACAGAGACCACAAGTAGGCAGAGAGGCAGGCAGAGAGAGAGGAGGAAGCAGGCTCCCTGCTGAGCAGAGAGACCGATGTGGGCCTAGATCCCAGGACCCCAGGATCATGACCTGAGCTGGAGGCAGATACCCACTGAGCCACTCAGGTGCCCCTCAAGTTTGATTCTTATGCAAATACATTTAAAGGATGCGAACGAATCACTGCTTCAAAGAGGAATGCATTTTACATTTTGATAGAATGAAATTGCCCTCTAAAATAAGGGTCGGCCAACTTAAAATCCTGCTAGTCACACATGAAGAGACCTCCTAAGGATGAAGAGGCCTGATGAAAAAAAAAAAAAAATACAGATACAGATGCCCACCCATGTTCTTGCAAATGCTGACGCAGTAGGTCTGAAGTGTCCAAAGAAATGGAAAGGTTAGCCGGGACTAGGAACCTCTGAGGTAACCGTCCAGCCACACAGGAGGTACTCATTAGCCACATATCACTTATTCGTTATATTGAGAGTCACTCACACCTGTGGCTCTGACGTGTGTAGGGACAAGCAGCATTTGAAAACCAGCTAGAATTAGTGTCAGGAAGACAAGCACTGGCTACTGATCCTACTTTCCCACATCTAGCTATAAAACTTCCTGGTTGGAACTGCTGGGATCTGTTTGGAAGCTTAAAAAGAATGTTTTGTTTTATTCCAATACTTGAATTAGGGATGAGGAAGGAGACATCCTTGTTACTACTCTACCAGCAGTTCAGTGTGTGAGTTAAAGAATCCTTAGTGCTTTGAAAACGTTTTATGAACTTGGAGCATCTGGCCAACGGAGAGTGAAAGTGAATGGCATTTGCTGCCCCGCACATCGGTTCCACTGTGGTGGGACATTAAATGTTGACAGCACCCCTTCTCTTGATGGGGAAGAAATCTGCCCTGTCTTCCCAAGCCAAGTCTGGGAAGGAGGAGTAGTGAGGGGAGTGACCTCCTAACTCAGGAGGATAAGCTGATGCACACAGATATTAATGATGTTTATTATCTAAGGCCTATCTCTTTGTCTGCCTAGTGAGATAGTGTAAAGCATTCTTAATTTTGAAGACTTGAACGGTCCCCCGTCAACTTCTTCAAAGACAACCCAGGGTTAGAAAACTTAAGGAGCTTTAAATATTCCTGATAGCCAGGCTCTCAGAGACTCTGATCCCACTGGTCTGCGGCAGAGCCCAAGCCCTGGTATGTTTTCACTGTTTGCAAAGGATTTAGTGTAAAACCAGCATTCAGAACCTCTGTCCTGACCTATCATGTGCAGGACCAAACTAGCAGTCCTCCAAGTTCCTGTGCTGCAACACTCTGGTCTGAGTCAAGCTACCGATGAAAGGGGAGAGCAAGAATGAATAAAGAAAAGTGAAAGGACACCTAAAGAGAGTTCCCGGGCAACCCCTCCTCTTCTGCTGCCCTCCATCCCTCAGCTACAGATCACATCCCTGCTGCCTGATGCTGAGCTCAAAGAAAAGAGTTCTGGGGCAGAGTGTCTTTCAGGCAGGTTAAATGAGACCCAAAGCCTACCAGCTTGGTAGTAGTGGATCTCAAGGAACCATCCACTTTTTCACAGCTCAGACCTGCAAACACTGATCCTAAGAGTGCAAATAGTGAAATACAGCGGGAACCCAAACAGTGACAGGTCTGATTGACTTATCAAAAGGCAGGTCTGTGTCTCTTAACCAGATGAAGTTCACAGAAGTGTAGGGGGCTAGTGCCGGGCTTAGGTTGAAGTGTGAATCCAGATCAAGTGCACGGAGCTGGTCAGAGATGTATCTTTCCTGGGATCATTACCCCTTCGCCCCCACCGCCCCAAATAAAAGTCCAGGTGCACCTTCCTCTTTGTGACATGACAAGGAAGACTCTTTCCACATGGTCCTCATTCCTTTGGTCACCATCTGAGACCCCAAATCCTGCTTCCGACACATATGCAACTGGCAACACCATCAAGACAGAAGCGTTTTCCCTAACTGATGCAAAATAGTCTTCTGAAGGCCCTTCCCTGAGACTAGGATGGTAGGAGTCCGCCCTCTGGAGAATATACAGCTCAGGCAGACCAGCGCTGATAGACCTAAAAGGTAGAGGACAAATGGGCCACGGCATCCATTTAACTAGTAAATAATAGGGAAGTGCCAGATAAAACTAAGTCAAAGGACTGGGGTAGGTGTAGACTGCAGAGGGTCTCAGACGTACGTTCTGTGGCCAGTGAGGGAAAGGAAGCCTCCTACTTCTTCCGCGTGCCTCCTCTCACCTATGAAAGGGGGACCTCTGCACTGTTTTCCATGGTGGTTTTGAGAATCAAATCCTAACAATGCACATGAAATGCAGAGGTGAGAATTCCAAGGGTCTGTCTGGGTAGTAAAATGACACTGTGGGAGATGGGCTCTGAAAGTTCCTTCCCCCGGAAGAAGCAACTCTGTGCGCCCTGGTCATCTGGTCAACTCAGGGGAGCCTACACAGAAGGCTGGCTGAGGCGGAGGAGGAGACAGCAGGCCAGGATGGCTGGGCCCCATTCCTACAGCCCCACCTGCCACTGGCCCCACAGAGGGTGAGAGCCTTGACCTGGTGCGAGGTTGCAAAGGTAAGGCAAACATTATTCCCTTGTCTCCCCAGGGCCAAACAGTCGGACTTCCTCTGCATCAGAAATGTCAGAGAGCCACTCGCGGAGAAAAAAGAAAAGAGATGGGAAGGACAGAATAAATCGGTTGGAGGGCCAGGGGCCAAGCTGTGGCGCACGAGGAGTTCTAAGGGGGAGCAGAGAGGCTGAGAAGCCATCAGGGGAGGAGACACTTGGGTTTGTCATGCAATACCAGGCTCTCTGGGGTCTGCAGGAAGGTTGTAGTGAAAATCTAATAGATGTTCAATGTATTTTCTGAATATGATCTTCTGACTCTGATGAGAAGTAGGATTAATGTATGACGAGTTACAAGCTGAGAAGTTAAACCAGACACAGAGCTCTATTTATCTATGCAACAAAATATATTGTTAGGAAAGGTTACAGATGATTCGAACAATGAAAGACCAACAGGAGCAAAGCGCCTGGATAAATTGTCATAAAGACAACCGAACCAAGAACGGCCCTGATGATAGAAAGAATTTCACAGGCAGAGAGGAAAGGGGAGGACTGCAGAGAAGGGGGCAGAGAACGTCAGCAGGGACGTCTTTGGTTTTAAGCCACGAGAGCTATGAAAGCCCAAGGCTTTCCCAAGTACAAAGTGCTTTCATAGCCTTTGTTATTATTTTGATTCTCCCAAAATCATATATCCAGATGTTACTACCCCATCTTACAGATCAGAAAACTGCTAGGGGGCACCTGGGTGGCTCAGTCGGTTAAGCATCCGACTCTCGATTTTGGCTCGGGGTCACGGGATCAAGCCCCACGCTGGGCTCTGTGCTCCGTGCAGGGTCTGCTGGGGATGCTCTTCCTCTGCCCTTCCCCCTGCTCCAGCGCTCGCTCTCTCTCTCTCTCTCTCTCTCTCTCTAATTAATGAACACACACACAAAAAAAATCTTTGAAAAAAAAAGAAAATGGAATGTTAATACCCACAGTAGAGATTATAAAACTGAATGTTAGTTCTGAGACTTCTGCTTCCTCTGTGGTCAGAGCCAGTAAGTGGGAGAATCAGGTCTCTGACTCACAGTCCAGAGGTCTCTCTACCACACTTAGCCCTGAAGAAGAACTAGAATCTGTGGAGCCCTTCATGTGCCTTAGCACTGAGTTCCATGACTTCCAAAGCTTGTACCTGAGACAGATGCTTCGGCGAGCAGTGTTGGAAGAAAGGAAGTCTTTGGGTCCAGAAAGGAGGTGTGGTAGTAAGGAAGGGGAGGCCAAGTGATGGCAGGCCTTAAGAACAGAACGAAGAGAATCTGGCCTTTATCCTGAAAGCAACTAATCTGCTGAGCAGTGACCATGTGGAGTTACCCCAAACGTACTAAACGCGTGCCCTATGGCTCACTGGGTCTTCAAGGACAGACACGCTCTCAGTCAAAGGCCCTAGCCTCAACGTCCTGTGAAAAATAATGAAAACACTGTCTCAAAAGGATATCCATCTGTAGCAGTTAAAGCCTTTTTGAAGAAAATAATCCATCCATGGAAATGAAAGAAGCACACATACAGAAAGTTTCGCCCTTGCTGGTGAGAGAGACGTCAACATACCATCAGCTCAAAAACCGAGCTGTGAAGTGTAAGGAAATCTGAGAAGGTCTAATTGAGCCCCCTTTCGGAATGCAGGGCCACAGAGACAACAAAAAGTATTTGCATTCGGCACAGAAAATTAACTCTCTTTCTCCTCTTTCCATTCGTAGGCCTTATCGGGTTGGGTAATCAGACACTCTGTGGTCTGCTCTGAAAGGCATTTTCTTTTTGTGTGTGTCATGACACAGGCACAAATGCAAGTTGTACAGAATTGTTCCACCTGATGATAAGGGGGGAAAAAAAAATCACTGCTTTCACTGAAGGATTACTAGGTATCTTTTGACCGCTTCTCTCTGTTTCCTTTGCAAATGTTAAGCAGATGTAAGGAGGAAAAACAAGCTATGTTTCAATGCTTGGTAGCACAACGATGGCTGGGAACAGACATGCGAGAAAGAACAAAAACATGGTGGAAAGAGAATGTTGCACCCAGTGTTTGCATGGACTCGGTCAGTTTTTAGCCAGAAGCCATGATAATTAGGAGCTAGCCCATGAAATCTGCCCCACCCCCTACTGCTTCTGGTCTGTCTTTCCCCAAAGGGTTCTTTGGGTGCTTCATGTAATGAAGAGCCCATTATTTTTTATGTGTTAACTTTCCAATCAAGCCTCACACAGGGCTACCCTGCTGGTTACCAGCTGAGTGATGGTTACAAAGACAATCCCCGTATTTATACTGAGGAGAAATATGTACATTATGTAGTTTCAATCAATACTTAGCATATGAATTTAGATAGCCCATTATCTTGCACAAAAACAGGATAACAGAATGGGCTGGGGACTACATGTATGAAGGAAAAATCCTTGAGATATTAACAAGATGGCTGAGTGCTAAGAAAACATATTAATTTATGGGTGATTGTTTACCTCACCTTAATGTCCCTAAGAAAGAGGGACTCCCAAAGAAAGAGGCCAGGATCCGCATGAAATCGCCACCAAGAAGAAAACAGGAAGGTGACTGAGATAGAGCAAGTCGTCCTCTTATAGACACTGTGGTAAGGACTCTAGCACCTGTGCTACCCTCTCAACACCCTGTGACAGAGAATTCATCTCTGTTTCACCCAGGAAGAGCAGGGAGTTCAAGGGAGGTGCCCGAGCCCACCCCGTGCTTCCATACCTCAGACTTCGCAGTTGGGTCCCTCATCCCTTCCCTTGCTCCCTGATTCATTGAGCATCAACAGGTTCCATGTTAGGCAGCATAGACGTAGAGTCAAATAAAACACCTACTCCAACTCATGAAAGCCTGTATCATTTGTCTATTGGAATTTCCCAAGTCAGAGAAAATCTCTTTGAATGACATGACCTAATGATGGCAAGAAGGGGACACTGCCTGTGCTGGATCGTCCTTCTTCTTTCTTTTACCTTCTTCCCTTCCTTCCTTCCATTTCTTTCTTTCACAGGGAGGAAAATGTTTACAACACTCAGTACATACGATCCCATAGGGCAATGTACAACCATCAGAGGAACATAATATCCCGTATCGTGTCCCAAATCAAAGAGGACTATTCAAGCTGAGCCAACTCCGGGTCTCCGGGTGTATCGGGAACAAGAGGGGTTCCACAGTCAAGTCAGCTCACAAAAATGGGTACACAGCATTCCGCTCTGATGATCTGCAACACACACCAGCATTTTGAAGGCTCGCAGAAGAACTTCTTTAACACCGCTCAGTGGAAGACGCCTACACTTTTCCAAGCATTGGAATATTCAACTGAACAACCTGACAGCTTCCCAAATATTGGTATGTAGAGGGAGAATTGCACTAGGGAACAGATTTACTATTTTGATTGGGGGGAAATAGATGGGCCTTTAATTCAAGTTACCACCTTACCGAGAAGCGGAGAATTTGATCTCCGAAGACCCTGGTTGAAGTCCATAAATTGCCACACACTAGCCAAGTAAACTTGAGCAGGTCACTTAAACTCTTTGAGTCTTCACTCCTTCTGTAGTAAATGAATTGGGTAACACACACCTGAGCACTTAACTGTGAAGATTAGAGATCATGTGCGTACAATGTTAAATGTCTGACAAACAAATGCACCTTAAATGATGCCCATTTTAAAATACAGAACATAAGGGTGCCTGGGTGGCTCAGTGGGTTAAAGCCTCTGCCTTCGGCTCAGGTCATGATCTCAAGGTCCTGGGATCGAGCCCCACATCGGGCTCTCGGCTCAGTGGGGAGCCTGCTTCCCCTCGCTCTCTCTCTGCCTGACTCTGCCTACTTGTGATCTCTGTCTGTCAAATAAATAAATAAAATCTTTAAAAAAAAAATAAAATACAGAACATAATACAGCTGACCCACAGTGAAAAATACATGCATTCTAATCTATTGTCCTGTGATTTATGAAGGTCTTAGAGCCACCAGCCATCCACATTTCTACCGGAGAGCCTCGGAGAAATGACATTCAAAAACAAAACAAAACAAAACAATTGACAGAGTCACTTCTCCATGAAATACTTTTAGAATAAGAAAACAGGCTTTTGCCATGGTTGGCATCGGGGTCCAATCAACTCACTTAACTTGCAAGAGACTGACGGGAAATTACACACATGGAAAAAGAAAACTTTGCTTAAGAAATTATTATTTCGCCATTTATTTTGTCTTTGTGTTTTTCCTTTGTATTTGATTCACTGCATTTTTCCCCACATTGTCTTTGCTGTGTCTTCACTACATAAATTAAGCACAACAATATATTTTAAGCTCTATTTTTCTAATTATCAAAATCAAGAATAAAATGGAATTTCCTGACATCCCATTGTTTAAACAAGGGATTTGGCAGGTTGTACTCTATAATGCTCTTTACCTCCATGTCCTAGTCTTATTTATTTTAGTTTAGCTTCAAACTAAAATATAGTTATGAGATAATTATTTTTAACTTATTTACCTTTGAACATTGTTTGACATTTACAATCAGCATTGCAAACATATTTACAGAATTATTTAGACCATCTTTTTTACTTGTTTCAAGTAATAGTACTATGAATATATAAGTAAATTTATATTTATTCCCAGGTTAAGATGATCTTGAATGAGGTCACCAAAAGTCTGAAGGTAATAATCCCATTTCCTTACAAATATATTCAAGAAGTAAAAATTTATGTATCTTGAAAGCTCTGTACCAAAATGACACTAACAATGAGTATGTCTGGAAAGTGAGATTATGGGTGATTTTTAAATAGTCTCCCTAAATATACTACCCCCAACACTCCCTACTAACATGACATAAAGGGATTTTTATAAAGATATAAACCCATTAGAATAAAGAGAACAAGAGAAAAGACAACAGCAACAAAATCGTGGGAGCTGGAGAGCAGATGGCCCGTGGTAATTGACTTAGCAGACCCAAGAAAGCTGAGTCCTAAGCTGACAGTGGGAAAACCCATGAAAAACCCAATTTACCCTAAGGAACACCCAAAAGACTCGGAAACTGGCAGCACCAGGTACCTCTGTAAGTGGGAGGTGAAGGTCAGACTAAAGAAGGATTTGTGCAAGTCTGTTTAACAAGTAATGAGATCCCCAAATCCCCTCCCCTACTTCATGTGGCCGGGCAACTGCCCATCCCTCCCCGAAAGCTTCCCTCCAACCCATGCCTAACGCTGCAAGTTTCATCTCCAGACAAAATACAACAGAAGGTCCCACATAGGAAGTTATTAGATACGGGTAAGGATGAGGGTATGGAGCCCTACAGAAAATAAAGGGACCAGGCACACATTCTGAACACAACCAGCCCTCCTTCCTCGAGCAGTTGCCATAACACAGGCCACTAGGTCTTATGCCCCCTCCAAGCAGGAAATGAGAAGAGTGTGTCTGAACAGTGCAAAAAGAAAGCCTTCAACGAACAACAGGGGTTCTCCAGGGAAACAATCCCATCAGCTCAAAGAACAGGGACACCAACAGTCAATAAGCCCCATCAGTAGGGCGCCTGGGTGGCTCAGTGGGTTAAAGCCTCTGCCTTCAGCTCAGGTCATGATCCCAGGGTCCTGGGATTGAGCCTCACATCGGGCTCCCTGCTCAGCGGGGACCCTGCTTCCTCCTCTCTCTCTGCCTGCCTCTCTGCCTACTTGTGGTCTCCGTCTGTCCAATAAGTAAATAAAAAATCCTTTAAAAAAAATATATAAGCCCCATCAGTGTTCCTTGGCTATGAACAGTACTGATGCTGTAGTGAGAACAAAAACACTGAAGAGAAATCAAAATTATCCCATAAATATATAAACATACGCAGAGGAAAATGGAGTGTGTGTCTGTGTGTGTCTGTGGGTGAGGAGGGAGGACCCTGAGAATGTCTGGGTGTCTGATGGACCCGGCTAAACCAGGAAGATAAATCCTCATGCTCCACTGTGGGGAAGTGACCATACAAACATGTCACATGGAGCCACAGCGGGAAAGGCTAGAAGAATCTCGTGGGAAGCCAGACATGGCGGCCTCTGAGACGGCGGAGATGGCAGGAAGCTGGAACCAGCGGTGACCAGTGCTCTTTGTAACAAGATCTAACAAGATCCAACCCATTCTTTCAAATGGGTTAAAAATAACATAAGTAAGAAAATTGTTCGGTTACCCGATGAGACACAGTGGAAATCTCAATGAATGGAAAACGCAGGCCATGTCTTTAAACGCAATACAGAATAATTCGATATTAATCAACCAGTGTTCAAAAATGAACAACGTGGCAAACAGGATGGGGCAAGTAGAGATGTCAAGAATAATCCCTCATCAGGGTTAGCACAAAATCAACCCTTCTTGGTTAGTTCTGGGCAAAATAGTTCAACAGCAAAAAAAAAAAAAAAAAAAAGTTTCTGGAAGTCCTTTAAGACCTATGCAAGCCTCCAGCCCCAGAGCTTGGGTCTCTGCCAGTCAACTCAAATAAACATAGACTCTTGGGCGTCTGGGTGGGTCAGTTGGTTAAACATCTGCCTTCAGCTTGGGTCATGATCCCAGGTCCTGGGATCGAGTCCTGCATCAGACTCCTCAGGAGGGAGTCTGCTTCTTACTCTGCCCCCCCCCACCGCAACTCATGAATAAATACAATCTTTTTTTAAAAAATAAAATTAAAAAGAAAAAACCCTAGACTCTTGTCTTCTATCTTATCATGCCTAAACAACATTCACAGAAGTTAGAGTCACATACTTTTTAAAATATAGCATGAGAAAACTTATCTGAGGCTAAAGAAAGCCATTCAAAGTATAAAACAATCAATCAAATCACAAAGTAAATTTGGCAATATTTAAATATGATAATTTTTTAAAACTTCCAAAGACTGAAAAAGAATTTAAATAAATATTAAATGATTCATCAGGAAAATTTATTCACTGTAAATACGATAAAGGGGAAGTATCTATACTAAATGAAAAAATTCTTCCAAATCAACAAGAAAACACTCGTATGTCAACAGAAAAAGAAAAGAAATAAAATGAGCAGAAAATTCATAAAAGAATAAAATCGACATTAACATGTGCTAAAAGGAAAACATGTTCAGATCTTTCTTTAAATACAAATTAAAATTCCTAGCAGATGGAAATATACTATTAAAGGTAATATTTAGTGAGAAAACCAATTATTCTCATATATTGCTTAAGTATTCCCATGTACTGCTATTGGAAATTTAACTTGGAAAGCTATTTGGCAATATGTACTAAGAACCATAAAAGTGCTCATACTTCTGAATCAATAATACCACTTCTAGAAATCTATCCTAAGTAAATGAGAAATGTAGTAAAAGATTTATGTACAAAAATATTTATCACTCAGTTATAACCCCACAAAAGGGAAAAGATTCAGTAAATTATAGTGTGCCCTGTAATAGAATATTAGGTAGAAATTAAAAGTCATATTTTTGAAGAACATTTAATAGCATAGGTAAATGTTTATGACAAAATACTAATGTTAAAAACACATGGTACAAATTACATAGGGTAATGATTCCAATTTTGTAATATACACATATATCAAATTTTATTATATATGCATATTACCCTATATGCGTATTCAAAAATACCTGAAGGAAATATATGAAAATCATTAAGAGTTAACCTTAAGTGAAAGGATCATAGGTGAATTCTACTTTTCTTTTATTCTTCTAAGTCTTCCAAACATTTTCATAGTGAGTACGAATCACTTTTTACGTGACAATTAATTTCAAGTGTAACAGAAATAAAGGCGTAATTAACCTTATCATAAAAAATAGCAATATTGATAATATTTACAATCCAAATTCAAGTTTTCATAATTCTGGATCTGTAGAAATCTGGACAAAGAATAAAGTTTGGCTTTGTTTGGTAAACCTTTCACAGGAGACAGAAAACATGAATGGCACGAGTACAACTATAAGAGGAAATGCACAGGCTAACACTTGTTATTACCACGTGCAGAGCACTATAGTCACATATTTACCATGTGTTCTCTCATCTGTGAAGTTCTCATTATAGTGCCCCCCATTTTACAAGTGAGGAACTGAGACTCAAAGGATAAGAAACTCTTGAAGGTCATCCTACTAGGAAGGACGCCTGCCTCGCCTCAAAGCCAAGTCTGACTCCCACTACACTGCCTGTAACCTCTTCAAGGATCTCAATGCTGACGGCCGATTACAATCTTCCAAGGAGCTTGTGAAAAAACAAAAAAATATCCCAAAGCCCAGACTTCACTCCAGAGCAATTAAATCAGAATCTCTGGCAATGAAGACACATCTTCTTAAAAAAAAAAACAAAAACAAACAAACAAACAAACAAACAAAAAAATAACTCCCCACGTAAGTTTAAGGTATAACCAGACTGAGAATCTGCAAGTCTAACCAAAGTGTCTCAATTTACAGCTGTGACTGCCAGGAGGCTCCACCAGACTCTGATGCAGCAAGCCTGTGGCGGGATCAGCGGTCTGCGCCCTTAACACACACTTCTAGGAAGTTTAGTTCTGAGCAGGTGGTCCACCGTCTGCTATTTGATTTTATTGAAAAAAAAAAAAAAACTGTGTGCATATCTATTATTATATATGTCTATACATACACATGTATATGGACGTGTACATACAAATCTGTTCTTAATTATTCCAGTGTGGGAAATGCCATGATTATTTTTCTATACCTTGCTGCTCAAAATGTGATACTTAAACCAATATCATAAACCAATACATAATACATAAAGCAATAAACCAATATCAACCTGGGAGTGAGTTAGAATTGCAGAATTTCAGGCCCCATCCCAGATCTACTCAATCAGAACCTGCACTTCAACAAGATGCCAGTAATATGCACACACAGCAAAGCTGCCGAAGCACTATTCTGAATCTAATTAAAGCTAGCTAGGCCCATTCTTAGCCTTCCCTTAGCGGGAAACCCCATTTTATTCATTTGTTGACGACTCTGCCTCTGTCTCTGGGATCCTAGGCCAACCTTGGGGTTTACGTAGTCTCAGGAGCTTGGAGAACGTCCTCTGCTACTTGAAAAGCATCTCAGTGGCACCCTGAGATGATCCTGGTTTAAGCAAGCACAGCCCATTTGAAGGTGGCACCTGTCCGTTTACAGCATCTTCTCTGTCTGAACCCCCGGGTCCTTTGCCCGGGGACAAACATTACTTAGCGTTCTGTGCTGGACATTCACACTGCCATTCCCCCTGAGTAGCCCTGCGGTTTCACAGGAGAGGGCCCAGGTCAGCTCCTAGAGCTGGCCACACTTCTTGTGGCCACAGGAAATTCCAGCCTCCTTCCTTAGAAATCCTAAGGCTTCCAAACAAAGATGCTGGGGGCTTTCTCTAGCTGACCATAAAAATCTAAGGAAGCAATTAGTTCTCCAGAGCCAAGGTATTCCAGAACAGACTCTGTCCATGGTTGCAAGAGGGTAGAATAATGGCTTTTCTACCTTTTTTCAGTCTCTTAATCAAAAACCAAAACAAGGCATTTCAAAAAATTATCTACCATTATATTCATACGTATTATAGATCTTTGGGGAGAAATGTGAAGCATGCTCAGGAATTCCTGGGGTTTCTACACATATAAAAATTAATTATTAAGCAACTTACAAATTAGCACCGTATTTTATAAACCTCCTGAAGCTACCCATCAGGACGGTTCGAATGAACGAGTGAATGAAAAAAGAAATGTATTAATGAATGATATTTTCTAGCCAGAGTTATATCGTTTTTAATCAGTACTTCATGTACTGATACTATCCTCTCAAATAAAAATACAGTACTATATAGTTTCTCCCCCCACTCACTTTTGATACGGCAATTGTTACATGTCATTATCAGCAAGATTCAACCACAGACGTGGGATCTAGGTGGCAGTACATGTCTCTGTAAACTTTGTCCATACCTGGCCCACCGTAAAACAGACCCTGACACATTTATAGGCATGTTAAAACGCTTTGTGGTTTGGTGATTCAGATAAAAGGTCCAGCTCTGAGAGATGAGAATCCATCAACAGTTGCTTCTACATGAAATACTACAGAGAAAACCTAAAAAACCCAAGTCTGCAGGGAAATAGGCAGACTCTGTAGTCCAGCGTGTAACCATCTTAAATGAGTATTTGTCTAATGAAAGCACACTGACTGCGGTAGCTTTGGGATTTGTACAGCTCACTGTCCTTTCTCCAAACCATAGTAAAGATCTAAAGTGCTTTGACCCTAACACCTGCTACAGAAAGAACAGATGACTCAACCCAGAGGTCTTGATTTTCAGCAGGATGTTTGTGGCTCAAATTATTCATGGAGTGAGTCTGCTCTGGTGATTAAAGCAAAGTCGTAATACTTTGCATATGTCTGTGCTACAGGCATTTTTCATGGAATGATGGCAAGTTTCTTCTAGGAAGACCCAGATTAGGGTAGGCAAGAGGGACAAATCTTTCACCTTAATAAAAGAAGGTAAATTTGCAAGAAAACTACAAGCCAGGAGCATAGAGTGAACGGAATCATAATGCAAAATTCTGCATGTGATGATCCAGAAACAACAGAAACTAAAATATTTCCACTTAGCATGTCTCTTAATTAACTCCATATTTGTACAAACATTTGTACATACATTTATATATCATGAACTCACAGGAGTACCATGCTATACTCGAAACATCTAGTCTCCCACTGAAACAGAACTGAGAGCCCAGAAACGAACCCGCACATATATGGTCAACTTAGTATTTTTATAGGAAGCTAAGAATACTCAGCAGGGAAAGGATAGCCCCATAAATAAATGGTGTTGGGGAAACTGGATAACCACATACAAAAGAAAGAGATTAGACCCCTACCTTATACCACTCACAAAAATTGCCTTGAAACAGACTAAAAACTTAAACGTAAGAACTGAAATTGTAAAACCCCTAGAAAGCAAAAAAAAAGAGGGAAAATCTTCCTGGCAATGATCTTGGCAAGACTTTTTGGATGTAACACCAAAAGCACAAGGAACAAAACCAAAAATTAAGAAGTGGGACTACATCAAATTAAAAAGCTTCTGCACAGCAAAGGAAACCATCAACGAAATGAAAAGGCAACGTACGAAGGAGAAAATATTTGCGCAGGATATATCTGACAAAGGATTCATATCCAAAATACACAAAGAACTTGTACAACTCGACAGCAAAAAGAAATTAACAATCCAATCTAAAAATCAGCAGAGGAATTGAACAGAAGATGTTATCAGTAGTGAAGAAGTATTTGAAATGGTGCTCGATGTTACTAACCATCAGAAAGGCCCTAATCAAAACTACAAGGAGATACCACCTCACACCTGTTAGAGTGGCTACTATCAAAAAGACAAGAAACAACAAGGGCTGGTAGGATGGAGAACAGGGAATCCTTGAGTACTGCTGGTATAAATATAAATGGTGCAACCACTATAGAAAACAGCACGGAGATTCCTCAAAAAATTAACAATAGGGGTGCCTGGGTGGCTCAGTGGGTTAAAGCCTCTGCCTTCGGCTCGGGTCGTGATCCCAGGGTCCTGGGATCGAGACCCGCATCAGGCTCTCTTCTCAGCAGGGAGCCTGCTTCCCATCTCTCTCTCTCTGCCTGCCTCTCTGCCTACTTGTGATCTCCGTCTGCCAAATAAATAAATAAAATCTTAAAAAAAAATTAACAATAGAGGTACCATATGATCCAGCAACTTCACTTCCAGGCATATATCCCAGGGAAACAGAAACAGGATCTCTAAGAGCTATCTGCATTCCCATGTTCGTTACAGCATTTTTCACAATAGCCAAGATATAGAAACAACCAAAGTATCCACCAACAGATGATGGAGAAAGAAGGTGTGTGTGTGTGTGTGTGTGTGTGTGTGTGTGTGTGTGTGTGAGTTGGAATAATATTCAGCCATGAGAAGGAAGGAAATCCTGACATTTGCAACAACATGAATGAAACTTGAAGGCAATATACCAAGTCAAATAAAATCAGGCAAAGAAAGACAAATACTGTGTGATATCACTTATATGTAGAATCCAAAAAAGCCAGGCTCATAGAAACAGGAAAGAGTAGGGGTTTCCAGGAACTGATGGGTAGGAGAAACGGTGAGATGCTGGTCAAAGGGTACAAACTTCCAGTTTTAAGATAAGTTTTAAGGTAAGTATTGTCATTACTGTCACTAAATGCAAAGGTTTGAAAAAGCTAATATCGAGTTATTAGAGAACAAAGACTAAACTATACAGAACTGACAGATGGCAAGAGGAGTCCAGAGTGAGAAGAAGCCCAGGGAACGAGAATAGTCAGGCAAGTCTTTATGGCAGAGACAAGAAAGAGAGCTCAATCCTGAAGGGCAGGCTAGTTTGGGGGAAAAAGACGGTGGGAGCAGAGGCCAGCACGCCTCGTGACGGGTGTTGCCTCTAGGAATGGAGCAGAGTGTGTACATGAAGGAAAGCAGAGAAAAAGGTTCTACGGTAGGTAGGTAGGACCACGTCAGAAGCAGTCCCTCTGGTTTCCCAAGGATAGGCTAGAGGAAGGTTTTCTGTTCGATCTGTTGCTGAGTAATCATCATCCTAAATCCATCGAAACTAGAGAATGAAATTGAGAATTTCTCTAATAAAAGGAACTGTAATAAAGACCAGTTATAGGACAAAGGTAAAGAGATTTTGTTGTCATGGAATTCTTCAGCACTAAAAATTGCTTTGCTTTCCAGAGCTTGGGATCTCTGAAGCAATGTGTTCATTAGTATCGATAAATCTGTTTCATCAGAAGGACTTTCATACTCATATTTATACAGCACCTCAGTACACCAGGGTCCAATGGCAAATGGGGAGGCCTGAGATGGCCAACTGTACCAAACTTGTCCACTCTGCCCCCAAATCCACCCAACGATCACCTGTAGAAGTCTACCGCATATATCCAGACCCAAAGAAAAACTCTAGAATGAGGCCTCCCGTGCCAGAGTAAATTGGGTCTAAAACGTGAGCAGAGGTTACAGAACCCCACACTGTATTACTCGTTAAAATCCGCTCTTGAAAAAGCCCCAGCAGGCAGAGACTTTATGCAAGGAGAAGATTGTGACTTAATTCACTCAGCGAAGGAGACCCGATCTCTGAAAGACCTTAACAGAGAAGGGAGGGTCTCAGAGACCTCACTGGCCTCTGCGGAAGTGGCTCTTAATTTAGACTTCCGACCCTGAGGGAACAGTGAGATAAGAAGATGTAAGTGACCACTGCCAGGGCCAACATCAGTCTTTGCTAAGCAAAAACTAATAATAATGAAGGATAAAAGAACTTAATCCTCCGAGCCCTTTCGGCTGACCAGCCACAGAATCGTAAAGGCAGGATCTCCTCAAGGCAGAAGTTAGCCATCCTAACGCCATTTTCACTGGGTCTTCAAGTGAATCACAGGGGAGGGCAGCCTGCCCCCCGGCCAGCTATGTGAGCTGTGCAGTTTCTGAATACCAAAATCTGACCCACACTGGAATAAAGCCTTTGTTCTTTCAGCAAATATGATAGACTCTTAGAAGCATGAAGTTTGTTTTCACAAACAAGGAATTGTTACAGCTTCTCTCCCACCCCAGATGAGCTGCTGAGCTACCAGAAAGCTGAGTGTCCCCTCCAGGTAAGGAGGTGGCTTCCTCCATTGGGCTGTCATGTCTCGGCTCCCACCACCTGCCATCCCATATATTTTCCAGGTCTCTTTTGTGAGAAACTTGGTCAAATCTTTAGGTTTTTTTTTTTCTTTCAAGATCAGAGACACATCTGCAGATGTAATTTTCAAATTACAGAAGCACCAGGATAATCTGTTGATGTTACTATTTTTCTTTCCACACACGTGCTGGGAAATTGTAGGGCGACACGAAAACTCAAACAGGGTTTTACGAGGAGAGGAAGGAAAAAGGAGAGGGGAGGAGATGAAGGAGGAAAGGAGTTGGGGGAAGGGAGAGGGAGGAAGAGACAGAGAGAACAAAGCTCAAGCAGGAAAAGAATTTGTATAAACCCCCACTGCCCTCATCAACCTTCACCTCTTGTCAAGAGTTCCTTACAAGTTTTTTACACATGAAACTTAACTCCAGCCTGTTTAGCTAATTATGAAAAATCAACATGGAAACCATTATTTCGGTGTGTAAATTTATTCACCAGGTGTTGTCCACCCACTGCCCTCCTGTTCTCAAGCTGACAGGAGTAGCCTGAGGCGCCCGATGAGGGGGATCCACGGGGAGCTGTCACATCATCCCACGAGATGCCGGGGGGAGGAAGGAGGGCTCCCCTTTCCCACCTTACTGGCTCTCATTTTAAGAAGATAACTGTGTGGTGAGGGCAGGGCTGCATCCCAGGGAGTGGCCTGGCTTAAAGCCTGACTATGGGCTCCACAGACCCGAACACACACACTTGCCTCGGGGGGGCAGGCTCCTGGGGGCCTGCATGGCACCACGTGAGCTCACTGGAAAGGGCCACCTGCCTCCTCCCCCACCAAAAAAAAAAAAAAAAAAAAAAAATCTCTTCTATGGCCTGCCTTAGGCGGGGTTCCCTAGACACAGAAGGCAGAGAGGGAGTGTCATGAAGTCTCCGGAGCGATCTCTAAGGGAGGTGGGAGAGCAGGAAAGGACAGGGAAAGACGCTCAACGAAGATGTGTTCTCGGCTGATGTCAGGTTTCGTTGTCATGCCACTGGCACCCCTGCGGCATGAGTTGTGATTCCGAATGAACCTGGGCTGGATGCCACCAACCACTCCCGCCATGCACGTGGTCCTTGCTTGTGGGCCAGCCCCGCAGGAGAGGAGAGAGGCATGAGCTTCCATCTCATGGGGCGATTCTCTGGACACGAATGCCCGCTGGGAGCCCTTCGCAGCCACCACCCGAGGGGCTGCAGACAGGTGCACCGCCCAGCAAAGAGGACGGGGCAGGGCGCCACCAGCTCCCTGTGGGGGCTGCCTCTTGCACTGCTCGGAGCCCTGTGTTTGCCATAGGACCTGCATCCTTCCAGACACAGCTTCCCCGGGAGTCAGCATTTCCAGGGAAACTCCTAAGAGGCAGATTCATGAGAGGAATCCCAGTCTTGGCCGCTCGGTTTGCCCTGAGCCAGAAATGATATTTCTCAATTCACCACCCTCTCCTGCCAGGGTTCTAGATCCTGTCCCTGCAGCTGGCGCTTCTGCTGGTCTAGGGAATGCACCTGACGGACAGTTTGGACCTCACCCCTGAAGAATCTGTGCCGCTGCTCATTACGTCTTTGCCAGACGAGAGCTGCTACCATTGCCCTTTTACAGCAGGAACCCGACGTGGAGGGGCTGCCAGAGCAAATCATCTGAATGCAAAACGTCGTCATCATCGTCAGGGTCAATTACCCCTAATTTCTGCTCTTGCCTCTTCTCCTGGCATAAGGAATCCCAAATGACTTGTCGCAGCCCTAGCTTTAAATGAAGCATGGTTCCTGTGACCCTCGTGGAAGAATCCCCCTCTGGGAATCCTGCAGTTACACGGATTCTAAAATCGCAGAGACAGGAAACGTCAGGTCCCCCAAGTGGATCACTGGAAGTGATGGGGACCAGAGCCATTCCTAGTGCCATCCTCAGGCAGCCAGGCTTCTGCGTTCTACCCAAAGGCCATGGCTCAAGATGCAGATCATCAAAGCCTGAAGGGTAGCACCGAGCCCTGCCGGTCATCATCATCTACAAGTTGCCCTTATGAGGTCATCATCTCTTCCTCACATCAGATCTGCTGCCTCTAGATGCTACAGCATCACGTAGGACCCGTGGGTTCCATGATGCTATGCTCACTGGCATGGCTCCTTGGCCAAGCAGTGCATCCTATGGTTCAAGGTGACGTTTTGCAGGACTTCCTGCCAGTGTTTCGGAGACTCTGTGAGCCCTCCAAGAGCCGTGCCAATGTGGAAAGGAAAGGAGAATCCAAACCTGGAATATGTATTCTTCTTGTGCAGAATGGTTTTTCTTCTTTCTCCAGATGGATAAGTCCCAGTGTCACCTACCTGCCCGTGAGCTGGCCAAGGACAGAAGTGGCTAACATCCTGTCTGCTTGGTTAATGACCCTTCACAGTGCATAGTCTCTGTTGGGCATCACCACGCAGCACAGAGTTCCTCATACTTTGCTCCTGCTCACAGAGGACTACCCACACGTTCTTCCCCAGACCTCCTCATCCCCAGTCTTTCACCCACGCTCCTCCAGGCCCCTGACGACCCGCTAAGCCACGCACCACTAAACAACAGTCTGTGTTTATACTTAACCTTGAACCACTTCTCCCTCCACACAAAAGGAATGACTTGATTCTCTGCCTCAAGTTCTGCCCTCTAGAGGTCTTCTCCTCAGCACTGTGCATTCCAGGTGGGGCTGTACCACAATGGCTATGTATCTTTGGTTTGCACCAACCCATCTGCGAACCAAGCTCGGGGTCTTTCCTCTTCTATCCACTGGTCACGGGGAAGCCCCATGAAACCACAAGGGGAGCTGAGGACAGGCATGGGTGCGACAGTGGAAAGATAGGCTGGGATCTGGGCCATCTGCGTGTTGAGCTATCTCTAAGCTCACTCAAGTCAACCCTAAATGGAACTCGTCCTTCTTACTGTGAGTCGCTGCCTCACTGGGTCTGATAAGCCAAGCTCATAATGGACAGTTCTGACCACATAGTCACCTGCTGTTTCATAATTAGACTCTCAAGTCTCTTGTGAGGCCCCCATCGCTTGTCAACAGCTGGTTTACAACTAATGAATAGTTCAGAAGATACGGCCTTGCTCTGAGAGTCCAGATGCTGTACTGTGACTCTCCACCTGGGGCTGGCCCACCTCCTCCCAGAACTTCCCTACCCACCACAGATTGCTACTATCAGGGGATCTGCCGAGCCACACGGCTAATATAGCAGCCTGGGCAGTGCAGAGCTCTCTTGCTTTCTCTGAGCTCAGCAGCCTTGTGTCCCCTTGATACAGTCAGACCGGAACTCCCAGGCGGGTCTCATGTTCCCGTTTTCTCCTCCCACACGCTCTCTCCCATGCTTGTGTGGACGTTAGAAGATGCAACCGGCTCTTACAAGCGCTCAGGGCTCAACCCATGAGGGTGTCCCACCTCCAGCTGTTGCCCTAATGCTCCAGTCCCCAGTCCTGCACTGATTTCTCAGAGTAATCACAGACTTCCCCTCGAAGTTCACCGTGGGCCTCACGGTCGATGCGGTCCAGATGAAACATAGTCAACTCCAGGCCCAAAAGAGAACCCTAATTATACAGACCCCCCCACCGGCGGCATTCAGAGGTACCAGTAGGAGTAACTCCGATGGTGTCCTCACAGAGGGGCCTCACCCCATTCTGTGGCTCTGCATGCTTTCCTGGGGGCATTCCGGGTCCTGCCTGATCTACCCCTGCCCACCCCCCCCCAGCCCTACTCCCGCCGCCCCTCCATCTACTCTGACCATGCTCCCCTGTCCAATAATACAGTGCATTTGCATGGCAGTGTCCACTCCCTAACATGGCCTCATCAACAGTGTCACCTGGGAGGGCTAGTCCCCCCCCCACCACAAACACAACGCAAACACCCTCTTCCAAACAGTAGGGCCAAGTGCTCCAGAGCCCTGCTCGCACAGCCCCTTCCTTACAGCCCTGATTATATTTTATGGGGATCATTGTTTTGCAAGCCTGCCTTGGTCCTTCCCTAGGCTGTGTGCCACTTAAGATCAGCCACTAAGACTGTCTCAGGTCAAGTATTTCATCCCCATCACCTACTCCAGAGCCCAACATAAAATGTATACTCAGCGGATATCAAATCAACAAATGAATGAATGCATGCAGGCAAAGGGCGTGGGTCTCACATAAGAGAAAAATCCACGCTGCAACAACCTAATTCCTAAACATATATAACTGAAACCCTCTGTGTACGCCCACCGCCCCACCCTCCCATCTGAGAATCTAAGATATTCGCAGAAACGGAGGACTACGAGGCATCCCTGATTATCTCTAAGTTGTCTGAGTCACGCCCCCAACCTTCCAGATTTCCTAACTGCACTTATTTGATAACTCATTCCCACTTTATTTTCACTGATGACCACGGCCCGTCTCACCCCACCAGCACCACCACAAAACCCACAAAATATTCTCCTTCTTTGTTCTCAAAATCCCTTCTCCAGCTGGAAAAGAGGAACAGGTGGGTGATCTCTGGGGTCTCTGGGGCGCTCCTGCTGTCTCACCGGCCACGTCAGCCCCTGAGCCGTTGATTCCAAGCCACAGAGTGCAGCTTAAACCGCTCCGGATGGATGGGAAGTTTCACAGCTACGTGACTCCTGAGCCCGTCTCTAAGGGGGAGTGTCCCTGCTCAATCACTAGAGGCAGCCGTAGGGGTTTTTCGGTTGTTTTAAGAAAAGGCTCTCGAAAACTTCGTGAACCCCACAAAATCATATTCCTAACTGACCGCTGAGGCAGGACGAAGGTTCTGTGTTCTCTCCCGGCCACGGGAGTGTGACGGCCTGTTCTCAGGAAGCTTGCACGATGGCGAGCATGCTGGCGTCGCTCGGGATGCTCAGCTCCACGTCCTTCACGCATCTCTCCGTACTGAGTGGAAAGTCACATACGCAGACTGGACCTCACCCACAGCCTCGGGTCTCCCCTAAGGCAGCTAGACACCTCAGTTACTTACGTGGACCAGGTTTATTATTGACCAAGGGCTTCATGTTTTAATATAATAACAATCGTTCCTAATCCTATCAACACGGATTAGGTCTTCATCTGGTTTTGAGAAATCCCAATGGTTCTACTTCTCACAAAGGGTATTTCAGGGTAAAATATTTCCAATTGAAATTGATGTTATTCATTTTGATTTTTTAAAAAAACTTAACTACGGACCACTTTTATGAGGCTGGATCCCTCTGGATACCCAGCCAATTGCCATCCGTCCAGCACACACTGGTCAGACCGCACTGGGGTCTGGCTCTAGTCTGACTCACCACCTAGAAGGATAGAACATACCAGGGAAGGCCAGTCACAAGGAACCAGCGTCACCACGAATTGGGTTTGAACCCAGGTTTCAAGGGGAAGGGAAACATCATGAACTCAGATAAATAAACAATAATACGGGTCACGCCCCTGACAGGCAGTAAATCCCTAGTCTAAAATCAGTCTCAGCTTCTGTACGGATTCCTTCCTGAGCCCTACGTTTGCTGAAGAAAGTCAGGATTCTCAACAGGGGACAATCTGACTGATTTGTTTCAAAGGTTTCAAAGGCTTACAAAGGAAATGTGATTTTAATTTACAGCTTTTAAAACTCTCTCTGCTTGAAGTGGTTTGCACATTAAGGTTGTGGCTACATGTCAACACAGCTTGCTGAAAAGATTAAAATATCAGACTTTAAACTTTGTTGTTGATGGCTGTTACTCTGCTGGTTGGTTATACATAAGTCAAATAACCAGTCCGACTAGTTTTCCCCCTGACTGATTTGACAGCTGATCTTGGCATTTTTGTTGAAACCACCTGAGAGCTCCTTGGGCTTCCAACTCCCTAAAAGTCAAACACAGAAGGCAAAGTTCATCACTACACAAGTCACCTTCAGGTTTATCCCTTGGACACATCACGTTTTCCCAGCTCTCAGGATGGACTTATGAGAGGAGAACTACATGGTAACGTGCCTTTTCCTCGGTTGCCACGACTCAACAGCAGACTTACCCTGTCTGTCTCTCCCTTATCTGTGAGATAATTTCATGAGATGGGACATGGAACTTGCAACCCACGGTCAAACTTTAGCCCAACGTTGGACGTAATCTGTCTCTTTGTAGTAGAACCACTTCAGCTCTTACTGCCCCCGAAGGTCTCACCACCGAGGTCAGCCAAGTGTACTCTTCCACTGTCCACTTCCCAAGCTGCAGTCTCTCCTTGCTCCATTGATTTTCATCTTGGCAAAGAACATGAATGTAGAAGTGAAAAAGAGTTCCCATTCTGTCTCCTGTTGGCCTCTTGTTCTTCTCTTCACACACACCAGGAAGAACCTTCTCGTGATGGACATCTGCCTCCCTGATACCTTGTTTCATCCTTTTCAAGGCCCATGTGCGGTCAGTGCTGTGTCTAGTGTGGGACGGACTGCCTTGTGGGAGAGGTGAGGTGTTCACACAGGTGTGGAATGACACGTAGCTGTGGTATTACAAAGTAGGGGGCTGTGTTACATGGACTGAAGGTCCTCTTTGGCTGAAATTCCCCATCTAGTTGTTGAAATCCATGTCTCCCCAGGCCCATGTCGGCCTCCTGGGATATCTGGTGCTGCATTAACATCTGATAACCACCTCCGACTACTAGCCTCCTGCTGGATCTCTACTGTACTAAACTGCTTGTACAGGCGCTTGCTAGAGTTTCCAGAACACGCTGTCCAGCTGCCTTTACCGAGTACCATTAACCTTGCCAGTCACTGCCATTACCTCCACCAGGAGCTGCCTCCAATGCATGGAAGCCTTCCAGTGACAACGTAGCTCCGGATTCTCTGGGCTTCTCAATGGGTAGAAGTTGTCCTGTTATCCAAGCAGAGGAGAGGAGAATGTCACCCTCCCAACTGGTCACAACACTGTGCCCCTCAGGGACTATGGGAGACAATTATTGGCCTCACTCCCCTCTCTCCTGTGATGGTCGCATATATCCCACGTCCTTACCAAAACTTCATGCAGGGCAGAGTGTACTTCCCTGCCCTTTGACTTTTGCCCTGACCCTTCAACTTGCTTTGACCAATGAGATGTAAGGAGGGAAGACACGAACAGATGTTTTAAGTACGCCTGCACCTTTGGTCTGGATCCCGTGCTTCTGTCATCACCTACTCTGGGCAGCCGGGTCCCCAGCATGAATGAAAGAAGAAGAATCATCCCCAAAGACGTGCCAACTTACGGCCTAGAGCAGAGTCACCACCACAAACCCATGCAACCATGAGCACGAGAGTAAACCATGGCTCAACTGGGCAGGGAGCTTTGGGGTGGCTGGTTATGCAGCGTTAGGGTGGCAGGAAGTAACTAGTATAGGAATTAATGTAACACTGTTTATAAAATTGTGCTGTCATGAAACCTTCGACATCCACATGACTTTTAGATTTTCTTTGCCTTTTTCCACTTCCATAAAACTCAGATAAAGGTGTAGGGTAGACTTGGACAGTTCACAAATTGGCATATCAAATATGATGCTAGAGCGAGAGTTCCTTTTCTGCTCGGATGACTGAGGCTTTGTCACTGAGTGACACTTCTTAACAATGGATTCCTAACTGGATTCCTCAGACCTCTACAGATTCTACTAAGGAACCAGAAAGACATTCACAGGAGATCCTTGCTCCTATGTGCTAGAAATTCAGATCAATGTATGGGATACCCTCCCCTTTCTTCCCAATACTTCAGACCAACCATAATGGCCTGGACATATGCCATATTTCTTCTTTACTCAGAACGGCCGACCTCACTTCCACCTCCAGCATCAAACACCTTACACCCCTCACCAGTTCCTTCAAAACCTTCTTTGTTGAGCAAAGCTTTGAGCACCTACTACATGCCAAGCTATGAGCTGGGACTGGCAACACAGGAGTGGTAAAAACCTAACCATCCCTGAACTCCCACATTCAATTACAGAGCCATGGCTGCTGCTGCCCCAGACAGGGCGTTCGTTGGTGGTAGAAAAGTCTTTTATGCCTTCTTTAGCCTAGCTTGTGGGTTCCTGATCAACAACATCATCTTGACACCCACCCTGATATGCAAGTAAGTGTTCATTCCATATCCTAATGCCATCCTTTTCATTCTCCTGTTTGGGCCCCCTCCCTAGATGCCCAACTCCCAGATGGCTAGAAGGAGTATCTACCTGCCACTTTGAGAGTGTTCCTCCCAGTCATACCTATGACACTCACAGCAGTACCTCCAAATACAGACAGCAAAGTTCTCCACTGAATGCCTTCTCTAGGTTGCCAAAGGGCGTAAGTATTCACTGGGCTATATTCACACACTCCTCTCACTGGCAGCTCCCCTAGATTTTTTTTTTTTTATTACTTCTTCTGTACTTCCAAATTCCAATTTCTTTTACCCAAACCTTCTCATTCATAGGCAAGGCATAACACAACTTCTGAACTACTGGCAATGGCACCTCCTTGGTTTTGTTCCACCAACAAGTAACTGTCTTCAAGGACATTAACAAAATTATTTCTGATTTCCGGAGTCTCGGGGATTTCCCTAGAAGGATTTCTTTCTTAATGTCTTCTGCTTTGCAGGTGAGAGGTCATTACCATGATGCTATTTTAAAGAGACGGATCCCTAACTCTACTCACAGTTACAGCCCTACGAGGTTTCCAAATTCAGCTCACTGTAAACTTGGTTTCCTCAGTGCCAGAAAGTGCTTTCCTTGCCAAACACAGATGATCTACTCTGCCCACCCATCGTTCTTGTAGTGGGAACACAGATGTGGAAACCACAAGTACCTGTTCTCAGGACCTCTCTAAGTCTGGTACTCCCAAGCATCCTTCCCAGAAATGTAACGGCAGGTCTCACTGTCCCACTCTTCATGCTGTCCACATATATTCAAGTTCCTAACGCAAGGATGGCACCAAAAAACCATCTCAGCATCCAATTTATTAGTACTGGTAATTTGTACTGTCTTGAAATTTTGTCTGAGACCACATCCTCTGTCAGCAGGAAAGCAATCCACAATCAATGAGTTATGTCCGCTGTGGAGCCAAGATAAATAGTGGCACCATCCTGATGTTGAACTTCAGATGTGAATGATTGGGCTAGGGTTTCAGCTGCTATTCCTTTCAGTGCTACATTTTCTTGTGTAAGCCTCTAATTTTATTTAAAGTCAAATTTCAAAGGGTACCAACATCTTTCATAAATTTATTATGCATCTATTTCTGGCAGGTCCACTCCACAGTCATTCAAAGATACAGGGACATGTCTAAACCCTGGCAGTGGATTCTTCTGCGGGCAACACCCCCAACAATACATTTAGAATTTCCACAGAAGTCAATGCCAGGGTCTGTACTCTGTTAATGCAGAGACCAAAAGGGAAGTAGCTCTAGCAAACCATGATGGGGGTAAATTAGATGATTATCCAGCTAATAACACCCCATCCTCCAGCTCTGTGGCCAGGATCTCCCAGATCCACTGACGTTGGGTTTTGTCTTGGACTTCCTCTAGATGACAGAGTGTGGGGGGAAATGAAGGTGTGCCAGGCCCGAGCCTAGGCCCCGAGAGCCACCATATGTTTCCATAGCTCCAGTTGGTGCTATCCCTGCAGGCTGGTGGCCAGAGGAAACACATGCAGCAGAGCCACCCTAGGCACCCCTCAGAGAACTGTGCGAAAACAACTGCTTAGGGTTGCAGTAATGCTACAGTGAGGGGGGTTATTTGGGAAGCAGTGAACGCTGACTGGCCAGGTCACAAGCCAAACAAAAGTGGGGCAAAACTTGGCAAGCAGTTACCCAGAGGGTAGGTTGGTCCAGTCAGAGGTAGGAGCTCTCAAGGGAGAAATTTGCAGACAATAAGGTGGGGCGGGGCTTGGTGAAAAGGTCAAGAAGAATCCTATGAGGAAAGGTGTGGGGAGGGGGTCCAGTAGGCTTGCCAGTATCCACAGACCACCCCCTGTGCTCTGCAGGAACACGCTGCTCCCCCCTTTTTAGGAGGGGCAGGATTTCTGCCCACGCATCCCTGCTACACACCATGCGTTGACAGGATCCTTGAATGGTCGGTGACCTGGCAGAACGCCCCTAAAGACCTCATCAGTATGAAACTCACACTTGCTGTTCTCTCCAACCCCCAAAACCCCGCCATGCCCCACCACCTCCCTGCTTGGAGGGATCCCACACCCGCTGCCGCAGTGAGAACTAGCAGCGTGTACATGAGCCCCCCCCCCACCCCACCCAGAATCCTAACAAAGGACCTTCTCAGAGGAAAATATGAAGAGACAAGACATCCTCATTTGGATCTTCTATTCCCAACTCTCTCAAAGCCAAAGCCAACCATACAATACAAAAGAGGATGTTTCTGAAAGAGATGGAGACAAAAGGAAAAATGAGCAAAGTCACAGAAGCTTCTCCGTGCAGGTTCATGCCCTTGACGTCCTCCTAGGACCCCCTGGAGCCTAAGCGAGAGGAACGGAAGCGGCCGGGTCGGAAGGACAGAGCTTCTCAACAGATCTCAGAAAGACTCATCTGTCTCCGTCCAAGGAGAAGAGGATTTCTCCCACAGTGACGGGGGAAAGTCTTTATGATTTTAGAGAGTGAATCCCGTGGCCAGCCCAGGCCAGGATGGGTGGGAAACTGCTCTCAGGGGACAGATGAGGGCTCGGCAGGTGAGAATCCAGCTCCTGTCTGGCTGTGGCAGGCACAGGTGTGAGCGGAAGGAGCCGATGTTTCTACGGCCTGCCTATCCTCAAGACCCAGGGGCCCCTCTCATTGCCTTGTTCAACACCCGGCAGTAAGATCCAGTACCGAATTACAAATGATAGGGCTTGAAGATTACCGGAGCAAGTGTCTTCAGCACTTCTCCGTGAGGAATCCTGAGGGGAGGGGCATGGGTATGGGGACGTAAGAGCTGCACCTTCGTAAGGGTTACCTGGGAACTTGTTATAATGTACCTTCCTATGCCCTCTCCAGCACAGTCTCCAGATAGGGGTGGGCAGGGGCTCCTGGCGGGTAGTTTCAATTTTTAATTTTTTAAGCTTTTATTTATACCTTAATTTTCATTTTTTAAAAAATTTATTTTTAATTTTTAAATAAAAAGTTTTAATTTTTAATAAGCATCCAGTGATCGTGATTCAGGAGTGTTCTGCTCACACTTTAAGGGACCAAAGCATGCGCAACAAACAACTAAAAACTCAAAGCTAGAGATGCAGCCCCAGGCCTGTCACACACTGTGCAGGGCCTCCAACCCCTGATGTCTCCTAGTCTCAAGTTCCCAGTCTGTAAAATGGGCAGAGTTGGGCTAGATGGGGACTTCCCTGCACATCCACACCCCACCCTGCTTTGAACAGGGCATCTCCGCTTCATTAGTCTAAATTTCTAAAAGGATGCCCAAGAGTCTGTATTCAGGAGAAGAGGCTGCTCTCTGCGAAACGAACTTTAAAAACCACTGGATTAGATGATCCCTTACATCGCAAAACAATCCAGAAGCCCGGGGGATCTCATAAATCTTTTTCATTATCCCAAGTCCCTGGCTTGCCAGGACTGTCCTAGTTTTAGCAGTGAAAGTCCCAGGCCCACGGAAAACCCTTCTCCTGGGCCTAACAACGCAGCTTAATGTCATGCAACCCCACTACGTTTGTTTTTCTAAGGAAAACATATCAACATTATCTGGCTCTCTCCTCTGCCTTCCTGTCTTCTCTCTGGTGGCTGTCAAGTGCTAGAGAGTCTCGTGAGGTTGTTTCTTCGGGTCTGTGCATCCTGAAGGGGAAAGCAGGGCTGCTAGTTTCCAACCCTTAGTCTCCCCAGCTCTGCCGCTTATTTCCAAGTGCATTACCCCACAAGTTGTGCCGCCAGCGCTGACCGTGATGAGCAGTGCAGGACAGGCTCAAGTTGTTGGAGAGCAAGGCGTGCCCTCTCCCATATACTTCCGGGGTAAAGGGCTTCTTGACTTCTGCCTGATGTCACATGAGCAAGACATGGAATCCTGGAGCTCCTGCGTCTAGCAACGGAGCTGGCTCCAAACTATCCCGTACTCCTTTCCTCAAGATCAATATGGTTGCAGAAGCCCTCACTAGTTAGAACAAAACCTTACCGTCCTATATACACTGGTGTGGAAATACGAATCTTTCGCTGCCTTGGCATTTTTCATCTTTCATTGGAGCTGGACCATTTGAGTCACAGAATCACTCAGGGGTTTTGCAAACATGGTGAATCTCACCTGACCATCATTCATTACTGCTCAGCTAGCTATTGGTATTAATGAAGATGGTGGGCATGGACCCACGTCATGATAATTAAACCCTTCTTTAAGAGACAGTATGATTTAGGCAGTTGGGACCCAAAAAAAGAAAGAAACAAAAAGGGCTTAGATGACATAAACGCTTTCTGAATTCAACTCAACTCAACTGTGACAAAAAGAAAAGTTAGTATAGACATCATACAAAATAAAATCGTTGATAGAGGATACTATTAAATGTTTTTTTCAAGTAATGGTCAAGGTTTATTTCTAGTATCCGAAAACCGAAAACTACTTACCAACAGTAGAATGCGCAAATTAATTGTGTTATATTCATACAGTGAAATAATACACAAGAAGGAAAAAGAATAAACTAGTGATTCATGCAAAAACATGCATGAATCTGAAACTTGTTACTGAATGAAATGCCAGACACAGAATATGATCCCATGCATATGAAGTTTAAGAGGAGGCCAAATGAATTCAAGGTGCTACAGGAAAGTCCATCCTTTTTATATGCCCCGGATGGAAAGATTTGAGGAAGAAGGTGTCCCTCTATCCTATGAGGCAGAAGGGAGGGATGGCCTCGCCGAGCCATAAGGATTCCATGACCCTAGAAGGTCATGGTGCCTCTTCCGAAATTTCTTCCTCTGATAATGGTGCTCTTGAACATCAGTGTAGTTGGTATCTATTCTCTTCCCCAATAAAGAGTTGCGGTGTCTTTTGAAGAACCCAGCCTTGATCACTCCAGCCCACAAAGTTCAATGTTGTTGCACTCTTTAATAATGTAAGTGACAATAAGAGAATAATTCATACTGCAAGTCATGGGTAATTGTAGCAAAAGGTATTAGCAAACACACAGCTCAGAGGAGGTTCAAGCCCTATTGTAAGTACTCATGTTATCTTTTCAGTAACCTGGGAGGTAGATACTGTTATTATCCCCATTTTCCAGGAGGGGAACCTGACACTTGTAAGTAGCATAAATGAGGTTTGGAAGAGGCAGTCTGATGTCAGGGTCTATAATCTTAAGGAGTATTTATATCACACTGCCTTTAACTTGATCGATACTCCTTTACATTTTCCGCCAATGTAATCATCTATTTTCTCAAATATAACAAATCAGATTGTTCCGTTGTGTTTTTTTATTAGACGAATTTTATCACTTTGTTCTGAACGCTATTAGGGTCATGACACCCTTGGATTTCTGAAGGTCAGGATCTCTTTTCATTCCTCCCAGAACCTCTTTTTCCTTTTGCTCTTAGTGGGAGAAATGGAAAATAGGCTCTTACTTTCCATCCTCCCATACCACATAGATGCAGGCCCAACTTCCCCAGCCAGCCAAGTCCGGCATTTCCAGCAGTAATCTAACATACCATAAAATTGTTTCAGAAAGATATTCTTTTACTTCTTGGAGTGCTGATCAAATTCTCCCAAACAGAATCAGAGCACATTTTATACCAAACTGAAACCAAACAGAAAAGAAGTGGAGGGTCTCTGGTTCAATGTAGAGTTATCTGAACCCTTTTTGTTTCCCCTTTGCAGTAAGGAAAAGAGTGCTTTAAATCACAAACATCATCGTCAATGAGTACTAGAAAACTTAATGCACCAGAGGGCAGGAAGATCAAAACTTAGCACCTGGAGAGTTCCACATGGTGTAGATTAATAAAACAATGCCCTCCATTACATAAATCTTGACCAAGGTTGCACACAGACACACACCCCCCCAAAAAATTACTGTAGGGGTCAGATAACTGATATACAATACACGTAGTCTCCCAATCAGGAAGCGTTCCCTCACCCTAGCTCAGCTGTTGACACAAAGCAGGGAGACTATTTTGTTTTAAGCTTCTTTTGTCTAAAATTGACATTGCAGATTTTGGACCTGGACACAGCACATCTGCAAACCAGCGGAAATACCAAGATTCTGCACACTCCTTTGATTGTTACATTTAAGATATCATGTGTGCTACCAGCTCAGCTGCTGCAAAGCATTATAAGCCATTACTCCAGGCTTGTAAAGTACTTTGGAAATACTATAGACCGGGATTAGGGAAGATGAGTATTCCACATGGTTTCAGGAGGGAGGATCACCACGGGCAATGCTGCGCAGTTCAACTGACCTGTGATCCACACGTGGGAAGCAACCGCTTAAGAATCCCACCAAAGGTGTGGATGGGAGTGTGCGTGTTAGTGGTTGTGAAATAAACATGTTGGGCACGCTTGGGAGAAAGAAAAAAGAGTGGTGAATGTGGGGGGACACATGTGTCCAGCCTCTCTGTAGGTTGTGTGTGTGTGTGTGTGTGTGTGTGACAGTCTGAAAGCAAAACCAAAATTGAATCCAACCATCCACTGCTGAATGTCACTTTGGAATTTGGCTGACAAGGCCTGTGGCATTTTTATAAGTGAGAGGCCGATCGTATGGAAGCCGTGAGTCCAAGTGCAAGGTAGCCGAGGTTTTGGTATTACGTTCTATGGAGGAAACTTTAGCATGTGTTGATAATGTCCTGGAAACTTTCCCGGTGATAAAAAATAAGATAACTTTCATTTGCGTAGGCTATTTGCTAGATCCCAACCAGTCATAAAAGTCCACACAGGTGGATGGAAGAATTACTGACCATTGATTCCTTATGCTCGTATGCCCCAAGCACGCGTGAGTTGTTTATCTGTGATGCTCACACGGTCAAGAGCTGCTGGTATGTAGCATACACACTGTCTATGCAACCTGGTCATGTCTCACCTGGGGGGGCACGGTCCCCCATTTGAACCTCAGAACCAGTCTGTGAGCTCAGAAAGAGATATTCATTACCGTACCCAACTTACAGGTGAGGAAACTGCATCCCAGAGAAGTTCAGTGATTTATGTAAGCTTTGATGATGATTAAGGAACAACGTAACACAACCCGAGCTGCTTTTCTGTGGGTCCAGTAAAAATTACACACCACCGCTTTGGGGGCAGAGAAGGGAGATCTGTTCTACTCCAAGCCATTTCTCAGGAAACTCGGGGACTTACAGATAGAAAGAGAAATGGAAAAATGAGAGAGTCTCCCAGAATCATCCAGCTGTCCCTACCTCTCTTGGAAAATATACATAGACACCATCCCTTCCTGAAAGGAGTTTAGCCAGACTTGGAGGGTTGGCACACGCCCTGTAATCTCAGTATCCACATCCACATTATTTTTGTGGAGTCCCATAACAAATCCTTCAACTTGTACAATGTGTTAATTTTGAGGTGTTTGGTGGGCAGGAAAGAGAGAATAAAGAAAAGCCTATTCTGAATTTATATTTATATTTTCATTATCTATTTTTGTGGTACCATATGAGTAAATAAAAAATACATGGTCACTCCATAACATTTGGAATATACAGAATACAACCATTCTATATATGATTTCATATATAAGAATTTCACAATTATCAACTATAACCCAGTTGATTTAATTTCAAAACCATCGTTCCTATTCTCCCAGAATGAATAAATCCAAAATGGCCCCATGGGAGAAGGTTGGATGTTGGGTAAGGAACACGGAGGCGGCACCCAATTTCACAGGACACGCTGCTGGTGGGCCAAAGGGCTACTCTACAAGGCACACCCCAGAGCCTCTCTATCAGAGAGAAGGGGATACAGTGGAAAAGGAAGAGAAGAAGTTTCAGGTTCTAGCAGATAACTTGGAAACTGGTTTAGAAAAATAGTAAAGTCAACTAACAGGCAACTCACACACAACAGTGTAACTTTCTTGAGACCTTTTATGTCTCAAGATCTGTATTAAATGCTCTGTTTGATTGTTTTTTAATAACCTTTGAGGTAGGACCTATTAGCATCTGCCTTTTACTGATGAGCTAAATGAGGAGCAGAGAGATCAAAGAGCCTTGCCAAAAACCACACACGCTGAACACGGAACATACAGTAGAACGTGCAGCTAACTCGGAAGCCAGAGACAGACCACTTAAGAAAAACTGATGTATATGTAATTTAATGATTCTAAGGCACACTCATCACCCCTTCGCTTTTCCCTCCTAAGTCCTTTCTGTCACTTAATCCTCACCTGACTTCCTGAGGTAGCTATTATTAGCCCGACTTTAGCGAGAATATATTTTTTAAAGATTTTATTTTATTATTTATTTGACAGACAGAGATCACAAGTAGGTAGAGAGGCAGGCAGAAAGAGAGAGAGGAGAAAGCAGGCTCCCTGCTGAGCAGAGAGCCCGATGTGGGGCTCGATCCCAGGACCCTGGGATCATGACCTGAGCTGAAGGCAGAGGCTTTAACCCACTGAGCCACCCAGGCACCCCTAGCGAGAATACTGAACCCCAAAGAGTAGGTGACTTATCCAAGCTCATTGTGCTGTGAATGGTGCACAGCTGGATTCGCACCCAGACCTGATAGGCCCCAAGGCTCATTTGCCTTCTTCAGCATCACACCTATTCTCCGGCTCACTCTGTGAGCACAGAGGGGCCAAGACAACACCTTGTCCTAAGAAGCACCTTCTTTACACTATCCAGCCAAGAAATAGTCATTTTTATGTTGCTTCCCTCTCTTCCATCAATCTAAAATCTGTGATCACTACTCAACCCATTCAGACCTCACTCAAGTATAAATATAGAAGGAACCTAACAAAGTATTTTAAACCAAACCCAGTCATTCAGGCTGGCACTGTAATTGTCTGGCAACCACCTTTTCGGAAAGGGCAGGCATAACTGCAGAAGGCCATAGAACTTTCCGCACAGCTGGCCTATCGAAGGCAGACTGAGATGCTTTAAGCTGATTGCTTTGATCCCCATTTCTTCAGTGCCTGGCCTCCCTCCTGTGAGTAACCCTCTCATTGAAGTCTATAAGAGCCTGGAACCCCTGGGAAAATAGGTAACATAGAATCCAGCCCTTTGTTCTTGGGCTGGCCTGTCAAAATTCTTTAATTTAAAATAAATCCCTTTTCTTTCTTGCATTCAATTATTCCTTTTTGGCTAAAATGCCTCTGTGAGTGTGTGTTATTTCCTGCTTAGTCTTTTAAGGTTTTTGTTAAAAAAAAAAAAATGGGAGGGGGGGTACTTCTATCTTGGAGAATAAGTGTGTCTTGCACAGTTTGAAGCAGAAACCATACTGACAAAAAGCTTTTTATTTTTTCAAATACATTAGCTGCGGTTATAACTTCAAACCCTGGTAGGGTTTCAATCACATTGGGATACATGCAATTTATGGCAAAATAAAATAATACCAGGTCATTTGGAATATAAGAATATTCCTAATTTACCTTTTTTGCAATACTGTAAAAATATACCTTTGTGCATAAGTGAACATATCAAGTTTTAAAAAAAGTTATTTTCTCCACAATCATAATAAGGGTTCAGGAGTTAGGGCTCAGAATGGCTTTTCCATGAGTTTTCAGGAAACTTGAGTTTCTGTCCAACAGTCGGCTGTAGAGAGGTTTTGCTGAACATGCTATATTTTCATCTGCCTCCTACCTCTAAATTCTGAAGGACACAAATTACTAACCATAAATCTGCCTTCTCTACTAAGACCAAATCCATCAAGTGAAGTCGTATCATTTTGGTGATTTTTTTTTTTTGTCGTCACTGGGTATGCTGTCGGCATTTCTTTCACTCACCTATTTGAAAAAAATATTTCCTATTTCTCTAACGATTTCAGGGATATATACATTATTTTACAATGCCATCTGGTCTTTCCCTCCTGATTTGACTTCGGTGCTCTTGTAAAGAATGCCAACAACAAAGGGATCTGTGTTGACCACACAAGTGGACATGCAACACTCCATACTCTCCAACTGATGATGTCAATTAATCAGGGTTACCATCTGATTTGGTATCTACAGATTTAGAGTTTAGTATTGAGCAATAAATCCTACCAAGTGATTTTTAATCCAAACTCAGTCTTCTTCCTTTTTTAAAAAAAAAAGATTTTATTTATTTATTTATTTATTTCTTTGACAGAGAGAGAGAGAGAGAGAGAGAGATATCACAAGCAGGCAGGCAGAGACAGAGAGGGGGAAGCAGGTTCCCCGCCAAGCAGAGAGCCCGATGCGGGGCTCCATCCCAGGACCCTGAGATATGACCTGAGCCGAAGGCAGAGGCTTAACCCACTGAGCCACCCAGGTGCCCCAGTCTTCTTCTTTTTTAATATGGCCAAAGCACAGAGGAGAAAAAAGTTATGCAAGTGAATGTGTGTCTGTGTCTGTGTGTGTGTGTGTGTGTGTGTGTGTGTGTGTGTGAGAGAGAGTTTATATGAGGATACACGCACACACACCCAGGTACATATTGTACAATTATATATATTATGATTACTAATATATATTGTAGATATATTATATGCTTATACATACATAAAAGCTTATTTCAAATCCTCAGCCAAAACTGGCCTGACTCTTTACCCTTTTTAGCGCATGGACAGAGAGCTGTGTCCCACCATGGGGCTGTGTCCCCCTTGCCTCTGCCACCCGATCTCAGTCTCTGTTAAATCTATGGACCCACCAAGTTGTCAAAATCCACTCCCTTCTGCAGCCTGTGAGGCACATCAAGCCACAAGCTCCAGTGATGTCGTGAAAACAGAGATGTAGTGAAAAAGGCAAAAGTCTTGGCAACCATTTATAATGTGTGTAAAAAGCCCCTAATAGAACCTCATCGAATATCAACTCTGGTGTTGGCGGGGGGTGGGGGGGGCCTTGAAACCTGCCCAACATCATAATTTATTTTGCCAGGAGGTAAGAAATTGACCAGGGTTCAGAATGTAATCCTTCTTCAAATATTATTTCTGAGAACACTTTTCTCACCAAGCGTGACCCCGCAAATTGAATCTTGCCTTCCCATCTCAGATCTACATTCCCTAAGTTCTGCTCTAAAAGTAAATTATTTATATAGGCAAGAAGAAAGTTGGGTCTTATTATGCAGCAGAGAAAGGTTTAGGATTTTTCTATCTGATAGTTTTTCACTCATTTCCCTTCTGCACCACCCCCCACCCATCCCACAGATTACCAAAACAACTTATGCAGCTCATGTTTTAAGTAGATCTTGTGAAAAGCTGTCACCATACCAAATTCAGTGCTCTTTTTACTAATCATGAATATGAAGAGTCAGAAAAGCACACAAAATCGCAAACTTTAGGTAATACAAAGGCCTCATGTACGTGAATAATTTCCCCTGCTTTCCTTCTTCAAACTTCCTGTCTTTTGACCAGCAGACCATCTGTCCACAAGTGAGTGTCAGCACGAGTATTTCAATCAAAATAATAGTCAGCATCAACACTTACTGTTTCCTATTTGCCAAAGACCATGTGTTTTATCCATTAACTGTCAGAGCCACCTTATGAGAGACTCCATTACCCCATTTTACATGTGAGCAAACTGAGGCAGAGAGATGTAGCTAACTTGCTAAGTCACACAGCTGTACACAGAATCCTTTGATCTAGTAATCCTATTGCTGGGAAAAGAATAACTCACAAGGAAGAAAAAACTAGACACATAAATACATGAATGGCTTTGAGGTATTAAATTACATGTCTCAGATCATAGAACTAGGTAGTAGAAGAATTGAGCTTTGAACCCAAGCAGGGTCCACTAGAACCATACACTGAACTGCAATGTTCTATGACCTGCTCCAAGCTACGGGGTCTATAAAACTTGACATCAATGTTTTAGTACTTGTAGTACAGCACAAGGGATAATGTCAACACCAGGACACAATCAGAAGACAAGTAAAGGATGTAACACATGGCAGATGCTGTAGCGTGATTGGGTTGGACTATCCAGAGAAGTGCGAGGGCTATGGCAGACAAGCAGGCAGGAAACTGATGAGTAACGACTGGGTAGTATTGCCTTTGACTGGGCAGTGACTGTGTGCCAGGGCCATCTCCAATGGCTCTCCCTTTCCCAAAACTAATTTAACCTAACAAGATATAGTCCATCTGCTCACAGATGTGCCACTTCTAAGGATTCACGGCACTAGCTCAAAGAACCAGCTTCCAAGTTGAAGATTAAACCAAAGAAAAAGACCATTACTAGAACCATACTGTATTTTTCTAGTGAAAAGAAAAGTATTTTTTTAGTAATCCCCCACTCATCACATAGCATTTTGGAGATGGCATGGTAAGGCTGAGAAGAAAAAATAAAAGGTATTCCCATTTTCTAGACTCAACCCAATCAGCCTTCCAAAGAAACCCATCTGTGATCTTCCTTGCCCACTGATTTTATATGTACCCTCCTGGCTTCTTCTTTTTACAACCACATCTACCCATATACTTGAACTCATGGTAGATGGTTGGTTTTATGAATTTTTTCACAATCAAGGGATATATAAATAGTTTTGACATTAAGAAAGGTCCTCACTGGCCTGGTATGCTTCATAGATACTTAAAAAGTAAATGCATTTTATCTGTGTAGACATGAATGTTCAATAAAGTCCTATTAATTATTTCATTTTATTAAAATATTCTCTAAACATATTTGTTGCTATTTTATCTGTCAGATAAAGTTCTGTTAAAGGACCAATGATGACCCTACCAGTTTCTCCCTCATGGTTCCAATTTTTTTCTTCAACTAATTTTAGCCTACATTATTCCATACACAAAGATTCACAATTGTTATACTTGCATTGTAACTTATACATTTATAAGTATAAAAACAACGCTCTGTGCCAAGTTTGAATATGGCTCTGACGTTTGCATTTGATAGCAAACCCAAGTAAGAATGTTGCTGACTATAGTGATACAGAGGGCAGAAGAATGACATCAGCCATTACAATGGAAAATATAAGTCCCTCTCCCAGATCTAACCCCGTGTATTGACCTAGAGCCCATTGACTGGAGGAGAGATGAGGTGCTGTTGAGGAAGGATCTTGCAAGGCGACTATAAGCATAATGGTCCATACTCCTCTGCTAGTTCTCCGAGGAGTTTGTAATTCTTTTCCATGGTAACTATGTACTGGGGAAAGGGATAACTTAGGCTTTTTGAAGACCAAAAGATACAGAGCCTGAACTAATACTAACAACAAAGACTCAAATGTCAATGTGGTGCTGTAGTTAAGAGTTGGGTCTCTGAAAGTCAGGTGTGAAATGCCAACACATCCTAATTTTATCTCAAGGTTATAGTATGGCTTATTTTCCCCCAAAGTCCTCAGTGTATAATTGGAGTATAAATAATCGGCAGCTGTCAGGAGAGGAAAAGTCAAGTGGAAGTACATGAAGCTACTACCCTCCCCCAACCTACCCAACCGAGATAATGAAAAGCAATACCTCACTACTATAAAACCTTAAGGATAAAGTATGGTAATCTCCATCATATCCCTATTCAACTCAACTGATTCTTGAACAAATTAGATTATTTGTGGCAGGTGATGGTAAATGACCATGAATTTACCAAGGTAGCTGTCCCCATTACAGCTGCTCTGGTAAATGTGCTATTTTCACTAGTGAGATCAACGTAACTTCTGCACTCGGTATGTAACCATCAATGTGACAAAGGTATTCTACGCAATTCACAACAGGAGGAAGAATCAAAGGCAGCTGAACTTCACATGACAGGAACAGCAATACACATTCACTCTCTTGCCCCAGAGGCTATGTAAACTCTCCTGCTCTCCCTCACATAGTCTGTAGGAATTCTGATCTTCTTGACATTCCACGAAACTTTATGCTGGTCTGCTCTTAATGACAATATGCTAGGCAAACAAGTAAGCAAGATGCTCCAGTAGTCAGCTGTATGCCTGAGGCAGGGTGTCTTGGAGAGCTGCCCCATCAGTGAAGTTTTTTTTTTGTTTGTTTGTTTTTAACAAATACAAATGTCTGGGGATAGTCCAGGATATCTCTTGTACAGTTAAGAGCTAGTTGCCATGAGCTAGTCATTTCAGTTTGCGTGTTATACCAGAAGAAAAGGGCACAGTGCTTTCTGGATCTCTTTGGATTGTGGAAGATTTACTGTATGTGGGAAAACTGCTTTTGTCCACTTATCAGATGTCAAAGGCTGGGTTCCAGCCTAAAATGAGGATGCGAGTACAAGTGAGCACAAGTAGCTTATTTGAAGAGGGATCCCCGAGAAGTGAGATAAGAAATCCAAGGACAACATTAAAGGATGTGTTATCAAGAACATTACCATCTTCCTGGGCGCCTGAGGCTCAACCATACTAGGGAATTCTGGAAGGCCATATATGACACACCTTGGGATGATCCCAAATAAGTGGTGAAGCTATCTTCCATAGCCGGGTGCCACTTTCAGGGGCATTAATTCTCTGGCGCTTGGGATTCTGCTGTGCATGGACTATGAACACTCGCAAAGGTGTTAAAAGGCCTCATTCAGAGAGCCACGGGTATTTCACAGTAATCCATTTTTGGTGTAGAGAAGTGACTATCAGGGATATTTGGGCCATGTACTTATGACCTATAATGCTGCCAGAGTCAAATGTGGTAGAACCCAGGGGAGGTCCAGACTGTGGTAGAAACTGCTCCACCACACACACAGTCTGTTGACCCTGGAAACACAATGTCAACGAAGGTATCCACAGTGGATAAGGATGCTCCATGGAATCTCTGGTAAACCTCAAGAGCAAAGTTGTGGTCTGCACCCCCAAGGCTCCAGAGCAAAGCCTTCTTTAGCAGAGAACAATTCTCCGTTTGGAGAACAGTTACTGTGCAGGATATCACCTGACTGCACTTGGAGCTGCCCATCATTCACTGGGTACTGTCAGATCCACCCCTCATCAGACTGAGCAGGCAAAGCACAAAGTTATGGTACAAGAGACATTACATATTTGGAATTGGGATCAAGAAAATCCATAAACTTCCAGAAGAGGGAACCAAGACTCTCATGCCTGTATTGCTCTAACGCCCATGCATTTGCTTCTCTTCTTTGGATTCAATATTGGATTCAATATGTCCAATCAAGCTTGGGAACTTCAACAGCTCTTAATTTTAGTGTAAACTTTCATTTTGACTCAGAGTGGTGGCTTCCTATGGAGGCTGGGCAGCTCTTCAGAGAACAAGAGAAAGGCTTGGCTACTTCAGACCCTCTTCCGGCAGCTCATCAGGCTTCGGGAAGATAACAAATCTCAGTTACAGCCTCCCTTCTCCCATGAAAAAGCATGTATGGGAAAAGCTGTCAGCAAATCCAAAGCACTCCTTCTGGGAAATGCCCTTAATGAGAGTAAGAATGATCTAAAAGAACTAGTGTGGAAAAGGTCTCGGAAAGGTTCCCAAATACCTCATTATTTTCCTGTCTTAGGGTTGAGAAGGAATTTGTACTTAAGAGAATGGCTCTACCTATACCAACCTCTATGAGGCATTATGTGTTTTACTTATTAAATCTTAGTAACAGTCCTACTAAGAATTGTTATTAGAGGTAACAGTAGGCCTATTTTCCAAGAAAGAAATGTCAAAATCACAGGGAAGGCAAGGGTGTCAGCATGCCAGCTCTGAGACTGACAGCCCATGCTCAGTCACCACCCTGGATGCTGTGTCAGACGCTCAGATTTCTGCCTGTTAAAAAAATCATCTATGAGGTGCCACCCTCAAGGAAATCCCATGCTAAGTAGATCCGATAGCTACTGACAAGCATAAAATGACTTTTTTTCCTTCTCACAAAACCAAGTGGAACCAAAGGCTGTGATCGTTATTCTGAACTTCCCAAGTACTTTACGCATAAAGCCCAGCAAAGAACTGAGCAGGGCATCAACAGTGTCCACCACCTCATCCAACCATCAAATCCACATTCTGGACAGCAAAGAGGAGAAAGAGATGTCCTCATTCTCTTTAAGAGCATTTCACAGAAGGAGCATCTGCTGTTTCTATACACATTCCTTTTTATCACAAGTTCATCCCATGGCTACGAAGAGCTACAGGGGAAATTGCATGACACAGTCTTTGTTACAGACGGCTATATACCCAGCCATAAATGGGGGGTTCAATCATTTAAAATTTGGGGAGACAATGGGTCTGTACTCCCAGTTGCCAATTTGATCTTCACTGCCTCTCCCCAATGGCAAGACATTTGTACTCGCCCGTGGACTTCCAGCTCTTCTGGGCGTCCTTCCTACTGATGTGGCAATGGCTCTGGGACCCTCCAGCCTGATAGATGACCACTTTTATCCTCATCTATGGGGGGCCTTTTTATACCCTCAACTTACAGTCTTGACAGATCCGTGCTCATGAGCCATCTACTCCCTCGGTCTCCCACCCAGCACCCCATCTCTCAATTCTGGTTTCTGTGTTGCTAAGACATTTCTCTTCCTCATATGCATGATATAAAAATTTAACAACACTTTTAGGAGACAACGGCTCCTCGCACTTACTTTAACTTTACCCTTACTTGCTAACCATTACCACAATTTAATAGAAATTGTAAATCCACATTCAGAATAACCGGAGGGTGGTTTTCTTTTCTTTTCTTTTCTTTTTCTTTAAGATTTTATTTATTTATTCATGAGAGGCAGGGGTAGAGGGAGAAGCAGGCTTCCATGGAGCAGGGAGCCAGATGTGGGACTCAATCCCAGGGTGACCTGAGCCAAAGACAGATGCTTCACTGACTGAGCCACCCAGGCACCCCAAGGATGGTGATTTCCCTAGACATGAAGATGGTCAGCAACTGCAAGGTTGCTCTGTGCACAGAGAGTACTTTTCCCCCCTTAATTCTAAGATTAAGAACTGATTTCCAGGCAGTATATTCCACTAAAAATGAGGCAAAGGTGGACATGCTGCATCACATTTTTAAATTATAAACCAAATTACACAAAGATAGGAAACCTTAATGGGAAATGAGCTAAGGATGTAAACAAAAGTAGAAATGTAAATGGGCAATAAATCTATGAAGAAATATTCAACTTCATTAGTCACCTAAGAATACAAATTATAATCATAATGAGACATCTTTATCTTCCGTCTGACTGATAAAGATTAAAGAGAGTTATATAGAAAGATGAAATGAGGCAATGTCCATGTTAACTGACTAAAGTTGAAATTAGTACAACCTTTTTCAGGAGAGCCAACTTGGAAAAATTATCAAAAATCTTTTTAAAAACACCTTGACCCTAGGAATCTTCCCTGCTGGGAAATGGACACATATGAAAAATGTTTGTATGAGATTGTTCTTCTTAGATTTGTTTATAATAAAATAAAACCCAAATGCTAAAGGAATGCTAAAGGAATGGTTAGATAGATACATAATGGAATGCTATGTGAGTCATTTGAAATTCTGAAGATCTATAGTCACTGATACAGAAAAAAGGTTACATTTCAATTTAGGAAAAACGGGCAGTTTTCCAGAATACATGTGCTGTAGCCAATGTCATTTTTGTAAAAATGTGTGTCAGCATGCATTTATTTTTCTATATTCACAGTGTAAATAGTCTGAGAGGACATATACCAAAAATGTTACCTATTATATTTTCTAAGGAACAGAATTTCTGAATATTTTATTGCTTTTTTTTCTTTCCTCAAAGATTTCACATTTCTTAATAAGTTGCTTTTAAGTCATTAAAAAAAAAAAAAAAAACTCAGAGAATACAGGACGGCACCAATTCCTTGCAGAGAAAATAACTTTCTAAGAAATAGAAATCACAGAAGAAAACGACTGACTGGTTGTTATTTACCAAAAATACAGTTTGGGTATGTCAAATAAATAAAATGAAAAGCAAGGTGTCTCAGGAAAAATATTCACAGCAATAACTAACATAAAATTTCATATAGTACCATCAGAAAAACACTATCTTAAATGTTAAATAGGAGGAGCGCTTTGGTGGCTCAGTCAGTTAAGCATCTAACTCTTGTTTTCACCTCAGGTAGTGATCTTAGGGACATGAGATCAAGCCCCATGTGGCTCTGTGCTCAGTGTGGAGTCTGCTGGACATTCAATCTCCCTCTTCCCCTCCTCTACCCCTTCCACTCCTGCTCACTCACTCTCAAATAAATGAATCTTTAAAAACATTAGGAAAAGGGAGAGAGAGAGACAAGATGGCGGAGGAGTGCCAGACTGAAAAGACATCAGATCCCAGAAGTTCAGCTAGATAGGTATCAAACCATTCCAAACACCTACAAACTCAACAGGAGATAGAAGAGAAGAACAGTAATTCTAGGAACAGAAAATCAACCACCTTCTGAAAGGTAGGACATGTGGAGAAGTGAATCCGAAGCGACGGGAAGATAGACCACGGAGGGAGGGGCCAGCTCCCAGCAAGTGGCAGAACAGTGGACCACAAAATCAGAACTTTTAGAAGTCTGCTCCATTGAGGGATGTCACTCCAGAAGCTAAGTGGGGGTGGAGCCCGCATGAGGACAGTGTGGTCTTGGGACCCACGGGGTCACAGAAAGATCAGGGGTGTCTGAGTGCGGCAGAGCTGTCAGGTGGGGAAGTCAACTACAGAGACAGAGCTGAGCAGTGGACTCTCAGCTCGGGGTTACCTTAAACCATGATCCATGGCAGAGTCAGGCTATAGCACTTGGAGCAGGGACCCCACAAGTGGCAGATCCAGGGAAATACACTTCTTCCTTCTCCAGGAGGAGTGGCATGGGAGCATTCAGCAGAAATCTGCTGGGTTTGGAGATTCCAAATGGGGCCATCACCAGAGATAGAAACACTCAGTTATAGGCCGGGTGAGCTCAGGGCAGCTGGAGACCAGAGAGCCAGGAGTGATTGCTTTTCTCTGAGGGCGCACTGAGGAGGGAGGCCCCGATCTCTCAGCTCCTCTGGGCTGGAGACTGGGAGGCCGCCATTTTCATTCACATCCTCCAAAGCAGTATGGAAAGTATTCAGGGAACAAAAGTTCCCGAGAGTGAACCCAAGCAGATTACTTAGCCTGGCCCCAGGCAAATGTGGTGAAATTCCACCTCAGGCAAAGACATTTGAGAATCACAGCAACAGGTCCCTCCCCTAGAAGATCAGCAGGAACATCCCGCCAAGACCAAGTTCATCGGTCAATGAGAACTGCAGAACTCCAGAGCCAGGGGAAAGTAACACATAGAATTCATGGCTTTTCCCCCAAGATCTACTAGTCTTGTAAAGTTAAACATTTTTTGAATTTTATTTTTTTTCTTATTCTGTTTTTTTTTAACTTTTCCTCTTTCCTCTTTTAACATTTTCTAACTAGTTTAACAATACCTTTCTGAAAAAAAAATTTAAACCTTCATTGTTAGTCATATTTTATCCCTTCATTAACCTTGTTTTTTGTATACATATAGGTTTCTTTGTTCTAAAAAAAATTGGGGATACAATTTATCTAATAGATCAAAATCTACCCTAATCTAGCACATGACTTTGAAATTGTCTCCAGCCTGAGAAAATTCCCTTTTTATTTTTTTTTCCAACGAACTTATCAATTCCCTTTATAGAACTTTTTTAAAATTTTCATCTTTACAGTCATATTCCATCCTTTCATCATGTTTACCCATATTTTTGTATATATATGTTTTTCTTTCTTTAAAATATTGGGAGGTAGTTTCTTCTAAGAGACCAAAATACATCCAAAATCAAGTGGGTGGCTCTGTTCTAGTCACCAGTCTAATATATTTATTTATTTTATTTTTTAAATTTTTATTTCTTTTTTCTCCCATTCTTCTCCCCCAGGTATTGAATCTCTTCTGATTTGGTTAGCATACATTTTTCTGGGGTCTTTGCCACTCTTTTAGTATTTTACTCTCTCATTCATATATTCTTATCTGGATAAAATGACAAGGTGGAAAAACTCACCACAAAAAAAAAAAAAAAAAAGAACAAGAGGCAATATGGATGGCTAGGGACCTAAAAAACAAGGACATTGGTAATATGTCAGAACTAGAGTTCAGAATGATTATTTTCAAGGTGCTAGCTGGGCTCAAAAAAGGCATGGAAGATATTAGAGAAACTCTTTCTGCAGAAATAAAATCCCTTCCTGGAGAAATAAAAGAACTAAAATCTAACCAAGTTGAAATCAAAAAAAGCTATTAATGAGGTACAATAAAAAATAGAGGCTCTTACTGGTAGAATAAATGAGGCAGAAGAAAGAATTAGTGATATAGAAGACCAAATGATGGAGAATAAAGAAGCTGAGCAAAAGAGAGACAAACAACTACTGGACCATGAGGGGAGAATTTGAGAGATAAGTGACACCATAAGATGAAACAATATTAGAATAATTGGGATTCCAGAAGAAGAAGAAAGAGAGAGGGGAGCAGAGGTATATTGGAGTGAATTATAATAGAGAATTTCCCTAATATGCCAAAGGGAACAAGCATCAAAATCCAGGAGGCACAAAGAACCCCCCACAAAATCAATAAAAAGAGGTCCACAGCCCGTCATCTAATAGTAAAACTTACAAGTCTTAGTGACAAAGAGAAAATCCTGAAAGCAGCCTGGGACAAGAAGTCTATAACATACAATGTTAGAAATATTAGACTGGCAGCAACTTATCCACAGAGACCTGGCAGGCCAGAAAGGACTGAAATAATACATTCAGAGCAGTAAATGAGAAAAATATGCAGCCAAGAGCACTATATCCAGCTAGGCTATCATTGAAAATAGAAGGAGAGATAAAAAGCTTCCAGAACAAACAAAAATGAAAAAAATTTACAAATACCAAACCAGGCCTACAGGAAATATTGAAAGAGGTCCTCTAAGCAAAGAAAGAGCCTAAAAGTAGTAAATCAGAAAGGAACAGAGACAATATACAGTAACATTCACCTTACAGGCAATATGATGGCACTAAATTCATATCTTTCAATAGTTACCCTGATTGTAAATGGGCTTAATGCCCCAATCAAAAGACACAGGGTGTCAGAATGGATATAAAAACAAAACCCATCAATATGCTATCTACAAGAAACTCATTTTAGACCTAAAGGCACCTCCAGATTTAAAGTGAGGATGTGGAAAACAATTTACCATGCTAATGGACATCAAAAGAAATCTGGGGTGGCAATCCTTATATCAGATAAATTAGATTTTAAACCAAAGACTATATATAATAAGAAATGGACACTACATCATAATTAAAGGGTCTGTTCAACAAGAAGATCTAACAAATTTAAATATCTATGCCCCTAATATGGGAACAGCCAACTATATAAAACAAATTAATAACAAAATCAAAGAAACACATCAACAATAATACAATAATAGTAGGGATTTTAACACCCTGCTCACTGAAATGGACAGATCATCCAAGCAAAAGATCAATAAGGAAATAAAGGCCTTGCATGACACACTGGACCAGATAGACATCACAGATATACTTAGAACATTCTAACTCAAAGAAACATAATAAACATTCTTCTCTAGTATACATGGAACTTTCTCTAGAATAGATCACATCCTGGGTCACAAATCAGATCTCAACCGGTACCAAAAGGTTGGCATCATTCCCTGTGCATTTTCAGACCACTGAAGCTAGAACTCAATCACAAGAGGAAAGTTGGAAAGAACCCAAATACATGGAGGCTAAAGAGCATCCTACTAAAGAAAGAATGGGTCAACCAGTAAATTAAAGAAGAATTGAAAAAATTCATGGAAACAAATGATAATGAAAACACAACTGTTCAAAATCTGTGAGACACAGCAAAGGAGGGCCTGAGAGGAAAGTGTATGGTGATGCAAGCCTTTCTCAAGAAACAAGAAAGGTCTCAAGTACACAACCTAATCCTAGACCTAAAGGAGATGGAGAAAGAACAGCAAAGAAAGCCTAAACCCAGCAGGAGAAGAGAAATCATAAAGATCAGAGCAGAAATCAATGAAATAGGAACCTAAAGAACAATAAAACAAATCAATGAAAGTAGGAGCTGGTTCTTTGAAAGAATTAATAAGATTGATAAATCCTTGGCCAGACTTATCAAAAAGAAAAGATAAAGGACCCAAATAAATAAAAGCATGAATGAAAGAGGAGAAATCACAACCAACACCAAAGAAATACAAACTATTATAAGAACATATTATGATTATGGACATTGGGGAAGGTATGTGCTATGGTGAGTGCTGTGAAGTGTAAACCTGGCGATTCACAGACCTGTACCCCTGGGGCTAATAATACATTATATGTTAATTTAAAAAATAAAAATAACATATTATGAGCAGAAATACACCAGAAAATCTGACAATCTGGAAGAAATGGATGTATAAACTACCAAAACTGAAGCAGGAAGAAATCGAAAACCTGAACAGAGATTGAGTAAGGAGATTGAGGCAGTCATCAAAAATCTCCCAACAAACAAGAGCTCAGGGCCAGACAGCCTCCCAGGGGAAGAATTTCCCCTTAACACTTAAAGAAGAATTAATACTTATTCTCCCAAAACTGTTCCAAAAAACAGAAATGGAAGGAAAACTTCCAAACTCATTTGATGAGGCCAGCATTATCTTGATCCAAAACCAGGCAAAGACCCCATCAAAAAGGACAATTACAGACCAATATCCTTGATGAACACAGATATGAAAATTCTCACCAAAATAATAGCCAATAGGATGCAACAGTACATTAAAAGGATTATTCACCACAACCAAGTGGGATTTATTCCAGGGCTGCAAGTGGGTTCAATATCCACAAACCAATCAATGTGATATAATACATTAATAAAAGAAAGAACAAGAACCATATGATACTCAGTAGATGCTGAAAAAGCATTTGACAAAGTACACCATCCTTTCTTCATCAAAACTCTTCACAGTGTAGGGATAGAATTTACATACCTCAATATCATCAAAGCCATCTATGAAAAACCCACAGCGAATATCATTCTCAATGGATAAAAACTGACAGCTTTTCCACTAAGGTCAGGAATACAGTAGGGATGTCCATTATCACTACTGCTATTCAACATAGTACTAGAAGTCCTAGCCTCAGCAATCAGACAACAAAAAGAAACTAAAGGCATCCAAATCGGCAGAGAAAAAGTCAAACTCTTACTCTTTGCAGATGATATGATACTTTATGTGGAAAACCCAAAAGACTCCACTCCACAACTGCTAGAACTCATACAGGAATTCAGTAAAGTGCCAGGATATAAAATCAATGCACAGAAATCAGTTGCATTTCTATACACCAACAACAAGACAGAAGAAAGAGAAATTAAGGAATCAATCCCATTTACAATTGCACCCAAAACCATAAGATACCTAGGAATAAACCTCACTGAAGAGTCAAAGCATCTGTACTCAGAAAACTATAAAGTACTTATGAAAGAAATTGAGGGAAGACATGAAGAAATGGAAAAATGTTCCATGCTCATGGACTGGAAGAACAACGATTATGAAAATGTCTATGCTACCTAAAGCAATCTACACATTGAATGCAATCCCTATCAAAATACCATCAATTTTTTCAAAGAAATGGAACAAATAATCCTAAAATATATATGGAAACATAAAAGACCCCAAATAGCCAGAGGAATGTTGAAAAAGAAAGCCAAAGTTGGTGGCATCACAATTCCAGACTTCAAGCTCTATTACAAAGCTGTCATCATCAAGACAGTATGGTACTGGCACAAAAACAGACACATAGATCAATGGAACAGAATAGAGAGCCCAGAAATGGACCCTCAACTTTATGGTCAACTAATCTTCGAAAAAGCAGGAAAGAATGTCCAATGGAAAAAAGACAGTCTCTTCAAGAAATGGTGTTGGGAAAATTGGACAGCCACATGCAGAAGAATGAAACTGGACCATTTCCTGACACCACACGAAAAATTTTTTCCTCAAAAAGTTGAAAATAGAGCCACCCTATGACCCAGCAATCGCACTACTGGGTATTTACCCTAAAGATACAAATGTAGTGATCCGAAGGGACACGTGCACCCGAATGTTTATAGCAGCAGTGTCCACAATAGCCAAACTATGGAAAGAACCTAGATGTCCATCAACAGATGAATGTATAAAGAAGATGTGGGGGATATATATCATATTATATATATATATATATATATATATATATATATGGAATGGAAGAACATATATATATGTTCCAGTCCATATATATATATATGGATATATATATACCCATATATATATATGAATAGGAAGGAAATACATATAGTAGGAAGGAAAAATGAAACAAGATGGGATCAGAGGGAGACAAACCATAAGAGACTCTTAATCTCACAAAACACACTGAGGGTTGCTGGGGGGAGGAGGGGTGTGGAGAGGGTGGTTGGGTTATAGACATTGGGGAGGGTATGTGCTATGGTGAGTGCTGTGATGTGTGTAAGCTTGACAATTCACAGACCTGTACCTCTGGAGCAAATAATACATTATATGCTAATAAAAATAATTAATAAAAATATGAAAAGAACATGAACTATTTAACAGACAATTCACAAAATGGAAAAACCGGTAAGAAACACATTAAGAAATCAATGCCAGGGGCACCTGGGTGGCTCAGTCAGTTAAGTGTCTGCCTTTGGCTCAGGTCATGATCTCAGGGTGCTGGGATCGAGCCCCAGGTCAGGCTCTCTGCTCAGCCAGGACTCTGCTTCTCCCTCTCCCTCTGTCCCTTCCCCTCTCCATCCCCCTGCTCATGCTCACTCTCTCATGCTCACTCTCTCTCCTATAAATAAAATCTTTTTAAAAATCCATTCATTTCATAAACAAAAATTAAAACACAGCTATACAATCAGTAATTATTACATTAAGAATTGTGTGAAAGTGGTTCTATGGTCCAGTGTTTCTAGCTATAGAATTTAATGCAGTACTTTCGGAAGGCCATTTGCCAACAATCCTCAGGAGCTGGAAAGCTGGTTTTCCTTTGATTCAGTCATGTCCTAAAGGAACAATTCCATAAAACAAAAAGCTACATACACGAAGATGTTTATGATAGCTTTTTTATAATAGCCAATTGGTGGAAATAACCTAAAGAACAAAGAATGCTTTAATACATTACTGGTAAAACTACTAAATGGGATGTAACACATCTACTAAAATTATGTGTGTGTATGATGCAAAATTCTTATGTTGGGTGACAAGAACAGGACACTGAATTGCATAGTATTTTTAGAATCTGGATACTAATCTGGATACACAAAATATGCAAATACTCAAGAAAATTAAAAATTTATTAAAACTGCCATTGTCAGTACTCTCCTTAAAGAATATGTATTTTTTTAAACTGAGGGGTTTGGAGGGGAAGGAGGTGGGAGGTTGGGTGAGCCTGCTGGTGGATATTAAGGAGGGAACGTATTGCATGGAGCACTGGGTGTGGTACATAAACAGTGAATCTTGGAACACTGAAAAAAATAAAATAAAATTATAAATAACTGTTAAAAAAAAAAAGAATGTGTATTTTTAAATTATCTAGGTGATGGCCGTGAAGACGAGGTAGCAACATGGAAGGTTATATATAGTATCAGCTGAAGAATGTGTGTTCGGTTGCATGTACATATGGACTGCAACATAAGAAGGTTTTTAGGAAAACTGTCTGCTGTGATAAAAAATTTATGGGTCAATTTTTATCTCACCTAGTTAAAACTGTATAGTTCTAAAAAAAAATAATAAAATAAAATATTTCTCATAACAAAAAACAAAAAAAAAAAACTGTATAGTTCTGTAAAAATTCCTTATTTGGAAATAAAAATAGATACGGTATAGCCTGATGTCCATTGATATAACTTTTGAGCCAAAAAAGTGTACGTGACGTAAAAAAAGAAACTTAGATCTCCATTGACTATCTTTCTTTCCTTCTTATGTTCAAAATCTACATGTCCTTAGCAAGCATTTACTTTGCTCTAGTAGAAAATCGTTGGGCACGGATCTTGACAAGAACACGGGAAAGCGAGCTGAAGAGACAGACGTTAGTGTTCTGCAAACCTCTGAGTGTCTGAGTGGCATGAAGCAGCCTGAGCTCCTGAGGTGAGGAAATGAGAGCAGACACGGTGCCGCTTCCTTGTTGCTGAGGATTTCCAGCTTTCTGTGATCAGTCTTCCACAAGCCTGGCCTGGGTCCCAGAAAAGAAAATACACAAACTTTCGACTTCCTCGTTGGTCCGCAATCCAACTCATGAAAAATTTCAAGATGATCTGAGTCCGCTGTCTTCCCTTGGCGCGTAGGTCCAACGTGCCAACTGTTCACATGTGGCTTCCACACTTTGCCCGCCCATACGTGGTACCTGACAGGGTTTGCAAACTCGCAGTGATTCAGGGAAATGGAAGTCTCGCCATCCTTCTCGAAGAGCGAGGAAGCATTTGTCAGGACAGCCTTGCCTGCAGGCGTCCGGGTGGTAGCCGTTCCTCCCGCGCCTCAGAGAGGAAGGATTCCAACACTGACTTCAAGCAACCACCTACATTACTCCCTGCTCAGCACCACACTTTTCAGGATATGCTGGAGACAAAGAAAACAAGCAGAGAAGGCTGGCTACCTTGGAGCTCAGTTAACAGCCGTGACTTACACAACTGAGCTCCACAATGACAGGAAGCTTTCCCAGGCGGCCCGCAGTAGGTTTTCAGCTGCTTTGTACGAGTTCGTCCCACTTGCCAACACCACTACTGGGGGGTATATTTAAGTGCTCAGGTATTTTTCCAAATCGACTGGTGGCTTTCCTCCACAGGACTCCAGCCCAGCAGTTCTCAACACTTTCTGAGCAGTGACGCAGAAGACCACTGACTTCTGCCCATGGGAAAAGTTCTGGCGGAAGAACTTCCCTTCCTGCAGAAGACCTGGCTGAGAAGTCCCAGAGTCGTTTCCAATCCTAAGTCTTCACAGTACCTCTAAGTGAAATACCATCACCCTTCCCTGTCCTGTTCAAGGAGGCACACAGAACATGGGCTGATCCGCGCAGCAGGCCCACCCCACGGGGGGTCTCCCCACAGTATTTGGCATGGAAGCCGAGAAGGCATGTCATCTGCAGGAAGGCACGTTCCCAAGAGAGAAGGATAAAGCCAAGATGAACAAGAGCAGTTCTTCTTCCAAAATTTAGAAATGGGATGAGTCCATTCATCTCCCCTAGGGTAAAGCAAGTAAAGGGGCTGATAGGGTTCTCTCCGCAAGATGTCAAACATGACCTCAGTGAGAGAAATCTCCCCCAAGTACAGCCCATTTCAATGATGAAGCTTTAGCACATACTGAAGAGCCTGATTTGTAGAAAGCTCATGGGGCAGGGATAGACAATGCGGAGACCAAGGAAGAAATCCCCTATGTCCTAGTTAGTTTTTCAATAAATATGGAGAGAATAAAGAAATGCAGTCATTCCCATTTCCAAGCATCACCTTGGAGGTGAAGAACAATGAGGCCAGGTCCTTTCCTCACAAGAGTTTGAACCAATCAGTCTGTATACACAACCAAAGTAAACATCTCTATCCAATTCATCTGGTGTGTCGGAGTTGGTTTCTCAACTTTCTTGACTGTGGTCCACAGTAAGAAGTGTGTTTTACAAGATGGTCTTGCATGAGCCACACACATAAGTGTACGTGTGTGTATGTGCGTGCGCGTCTGACTGAATAAAGTTTCACGATTCTCACCCTTGCTTCAGAGCTTTATTTTGCTAATCTTGACCTATCTGCAATATATCAGTTAGGAAGGGAACAACGTGGAAGCATGAAAGTGCAACGAATGCTGTAGGTGGCCCACCTGGCCAGTCCCTTTACAGGTCCATGCACCCATCCAACTGCACCGGTGAGTGGTGGCTGCACCCTTTTCTGGGTAATTGCCCTTGGCCAACTAAAGCCACCCTGACAAGAAATGCTCCAGAGGTTATACTCCACCCCAGACACAGCCGGCACCCGAGGAATGACTGATACAGGGTTAAAATCCCTGCCCAACTGCCGAAGATGGGACAGCATCTCTCCTCCACTAGTTCTAGAAGTCAGGCTGAAGCCAGAGTGAAGTTAGCTTCTCCCTTGCCCTACCCTGCCTCCCTCGCTTCTTTAGTGAGTTGTCCTGAAACCCTCAATAAATCACCTCCACAAGATCCCCCATCTCAGTCTCTGCCTCCAGGGGCCAAATCTAAGACAGGCAGCTGGACATCAGAAAGGGAAAAACACATTTGAGATATTGCCCTGCCTCCTCGCAGCTCGTATATTTTGGTGACCATATCTATAGAAAAACCCTTAGCATATTAAAAATACTTCCTATATCATGTATAATCACAGTTGGAAGAAACAATGATTCCAATAGATGTCCTGTCTTAGTCAAAGTCCTTCCTTGTTGATGAAGGAGCCATTGTACCTTTATTCACACATCCTGAAGTTCCAGGGGTATGCTGCTGGGTCTTCACCTCCACATTACACTCTCATTTGGTTAACTTCTCCCTTATTAGTGGCCTCCCAACCTTGCGCAGAAAAGACAAATGACCAACCAAGGGAGACTACGGAAGAGGTCAGGAAAGTAGAAATTACGGCCATATTTCATGGAACGATGTATGGACTGCAATTCGGATACATCATCCCCTCCGTGAGAAGGCTAGCAGCAGCAAATACACTCTTTCACATTCCAGTAACACCCGACTCTTTTACAGACTAAACAAATGGAAACTCGGGACACCTGACCAGCCATGACAACGGCTCCCCGCAGCCGTCCTTCACAGCTGAAACCCTGGGTCTCCTGAGAAACTGCTAATGGGTGGTGGCACTGGTCCATGGTGAATGGTTCCTGATACTTTTAAATTATGTTATCCCAAGGGATCGGGCCACCAACTGGTGAGGTGGGATTTCACTCTCAAAATTCATCAGAATGCATAAAGGGGACAATTACTTTCTCCTTCATTCTAAGAGTAGGAAGCTTGTAGTTGAGCGTGTGGGCTCAGGAGAGAAATGAGTCCTGGGTTCAAATTCCAGGTTTGCCACTTACTGAGTAAACTTACTTGAGTAAACACAAGTAAATTACTTCACCTCACAGAGACTTGCCTCCCCCATGCATTGAAATGAGGATGAGAGACAGACTATATGGATGTAGTGAAGACTGATTCTCATATAGATAAGCCGAGTACAAGAGGTGACGCAAGGTGTTCAATAAATAGTATCTGTTACTGTTCCTTCTCAAGCCATGTGTTTAGAACTAAATTTGGTAATATGTAATCCCAAAAAAAAAGAAGTTACACATGAGATCGGCGACTCCAAGTTCCCAAAGAGCACCCAGTCCCAGGGCACCACACGTGTCACGGTTCTCCAATCGTGTGCAACGTGATGGCATCCTGCAGCTGCCGTGAACTTGCCCTGGGCCCCTCACTAGACCCTGAGCGTGGCAAGCCTTACCTGAGTCAGGCCTGCCACGGCTTCTCCTACTATATTTCCTTCAGAGAGACCAACCAGAGTCATCCGTGTCAGAACCCGTCTATACTATGACAGACGGCCCCACAGGACTCCGGCAAAAATCAAAAGCAAATGGATTAACATGATAAGATAATTAAACCAAGGACTTGGCCAAAAATGAGTATCTGAAGGCACCAGTTTTTCAGAATTTTAGATGTCTTGAACTATTCTTTTTTTTTTAACTGCTAATTCATGTTGAGCCAGTTACTTCTACTCTATGCAGTTTGCAACAGCAGGAAAAAAAAACGGGGGGTGGGGCGGGGGTTATGACCTAATCATGCAAGAATGGGAAAGGACTCTGACTACTTGCCTGCATCATGGTGTGATGCTTATTATCACTGCTACTCTCTTATCCTGCCTACCCTTACTAGGTCTGGTTTCTCCTTGCTCTATGTCCCTAGAGGCAAGCAGATCAGTATTAGACTTCAGTGTTGGGCTCCCTGTCCTCTAGGCTTTGCTTAAGTTTCGGAGGAGGGGGAGGAGGGAAGCAAGGTCTAACAAGCAATCAGAAAGGAAGGGGGAGAATGAGGTGGAGGGGCACCCCCTCCCCAGCAATCCCAGTAAGTGCACTGCATCCCTCTACAGAAGCTCCCAACTCCTACCCTAAAAGGTGCTCCCCTCATCGGGCTGTCTCTGCTCCTCCTCTTCCTCCTTCCTTTGTTCCCTCTCCCCCTCTGGGTTCCAGGAGCCAACAGCCCCTTTTCTGCCCTTGGGCGCAAGGATGGGAATGACTTCCCACTGTGACTTGCCTCAAGGTATCACACCAGCCTTTCTGACGTGCCCTTTTTCCTGTCCTTTCATAAAAGAGGCCCTTTTTATTGGTCTCTCCCCAAGTTCTGCAATCTGACGGTTCCACCTGTTTCTTACTGAGACTCTCACAGAAGACATTTAAAGAAAGTCAGTAGAATACAGTCTGAGGATCTGATCTTTAACATGGTGACTGCACCTGATAATATCGTATTGTAGAACTGAAATTTGCTGAGAGTAGAGCTCAAGTGATCACATACACACACACCACATATATAAATATATATATATATTTATTTGTATATATGTATGTATGTATGTATGTATGTATGTATTTATTCATTTATTTATTTATTTATGTTTGCTTAAAGCAGATGTGTGTTTTAAGAAACAAAGCCCATACAAGGTATAGCTTAATTTTCATGTCAGGAATTAACCTTAGTTGTACTTCTAAATGCCCTGGATCATTGTTCTCTTCCAATGCAGACAAATCTTTTCTCACCGTTGCTCCCAACAGGTACAGTAACCCTGACTGAGGAACTGAACCGCATGGAGATCCAGACTTCCAAACAGCTTTACTGTGGTCGCTCTGGTGGTGCTAAAACTGATCAGCTGAGTCAATTGCAGTGGATACTAATCCTGGCCCACAAAACTGAACCTAAAGGAGACAGCACATCTTTCTTTTCTAGAAGTCACACCTGAAGCTGGGCCCTCACCAAGCTGGTAGGAAACTGCCGCAGGGGTTGTGTGACCACCCCCCTTTCCCCATGCAGAATCTCAAGTCCTACGGCAGAGGGTGGGGAGAGCTTACTGGTGATCAGTCGTTTGTCCCCTCAATTTGCCAAAGAACGGCCACTGTCTTGTCCCTATGGCTCCCTGGGGCCCAGTTTCTCTCCGCTGCTGCTATGGTCCAATTACCTAAGTTTCTATGAGAATGTCTCTGGTTTATCCACCTAGATACACCTCTGGCGTCTTGCGCCCTCCACAGGAATCAGCCAGGATCCCCATTTCTCGGGAGCCTCCAGATGAATATTCTAGTCTGCAGCAAGCCCTTCTGTGAACTCCTACTTCCGCCAGGTCACTCTGCTTCTTCCCTGAGAACCACTCTCTCCTTTTCTGGTCTTCCTTGGATACGGCAGGCCCTCCTATGGGCTTTGCCCTTTAAAACAAACACCAGAAAGAACTGACAACTTCCTTTGTCATTTTCAGCCCCGTTGTTGATGTCCTGGAGGAAGTGAGGTGACTGCATATACATGGGAGAGAAAGGGAAAATTAACCCAAATTACTATCTCGAACTGCATCCAGCTACACAGTCAAAATCAGTTAATTAGACAGCAAAAAGCCATCATGTGGGCCGTGACTTTGCTCTCTGTGCCTGTATTTGAGCTCACGTGCACAGCATGGCTTTTACTCTGCCACAGGGGACGGCCTCAAGGAGACGGTGTGGCCCTGAACCCTGGGGTCCGATCATCAAAGCTTAGCAAGAGCTACAGACACCTGGACTAAACAATACTGTTCCACTCAAGCCCATTCTCTACTAAAATATCTAATTTTCTATTCCATTGGCTTAAAATAATAATCTGCCGTCACTTAATTTCTTTCTAATTGTCACCTACAAAACCATTTTAAAACCAGGAAACCTGAGCTTCCTATCTCCAAAAGCTTGGGTCTACCTCTCTTCGATGTCAAAACGGCCCTTTTCAACCTAAAGAAAGTTGCTTTCCCTCGTCAAAATGGCAGGATTTCATTGTGAAGTTGATTACCAGAATCATTAATTGATTATTGAATAATTAATTGTTGCTCTAGCAGATTTCAAGTTCCATCCCATAGTGATCTTCAAGTGTTAAGGAAATCATGTCATTTTTTTTCCAGATCAGATTGCAACATTTTTAAATAGCAAAAATGGCTAATTACAGATTCTCCAGTACAGTTTCACAGAAGATATTATCCACACACACACACACACACACACACACACACACACACACGTTGGGTTTTTTTTTTTAACTTTTCAGCAATTGTCCACTCTTAGTCCTTGCTAGGCAGCAAAACACACGTGGAGCCCTGTTTTGTGCTACAGTGAGGTGAGACGCCGCAGACCGTGAAAGCGGCACGAAAGGTCCGGTGAGGATTCGAATATTCAAGCAGAGCAGGAGAACGGTACAGCCTGTGTCCCCACAGGGTGTGACGGGATTCCTTGCGTTTCCTGCTGAAAAATGCAACCTCCTCCAACCTCAAATATCCTGTGATCCTTCAAGTACTAAGAAAGCCTCTGCTCTGGCCTTTTAATACAGCTGACTTAACCCATCTCCGCCCTTCGCCACAAAGTCTTCCTGAATCCCATCCAACTGCCCCAGCTCTGACTGGGGAGAGCCGAACCTGAGCTACACTTGGGTTAAGCTCAGAGCCAGATCCCAAAGTTCATTAAGAACCAACCTGAAATGACCAATCACAATACAGTCCCATAGATCGAAAACCTTGAGACGTAGATAAGACCTTACAGAAAAAGCACCCCGAACCCCACCTTCTCCCATGGACTGAGTCCAGGCTGCTCATCTGTTTGCAGTCCCAACGGGCAGAGTGCGGATACTATGTGGTATTGCTGGATGGTCAAAGAACAACTTAGGAAGGAAGCTGCCTACGAACTGCATTTAAGGCTACAAATAAAACTGAATTCTTATTAGAATATTTAAAGTTCCATAGACAACCTGTCCAGCAGGATCCTTTCCTTATTCAGGACATGTCTGTTTTATGACCTATGGAGTTTCAGCCTATGGAGCTAGAGGCTGTTATCCAACGACACTTACAAACCCGAGACTTTTTAGTGAATTTCCCTGTAACTAATGCCCTTTTGTTAGTTGTTCGCTTGCCTGGAAGACAGGATAATTTGGAGTCTCTGAAGTCTTAGAAACGGGCATTTACCAAATTCTTTCCACTTGTTTGAGCTTATTTACTGTTTAAAAAAAAATCTTCTAAGTGTAGCATTCCACAAACCACACCACCGACGCTGTTCTCTAAACACCTGGCTTCGTTGTCGAAAGGAAGAGAGTGGCTTGGGGCGGGAAGATTGAACTGAGTGAGCCCCGGCCTGTTTTCATTTATGAAATCGCCTCCGCCGTGAGCTGATGGGGAGGCAAAGCTACAGAGACTCCTCGAGGCATCAATCTGCTTGAATTAATGTGTTACTACCCAGAATCCAAATGTGGAGCTTACGAACCTGCGTTTGGGGAGAAAATGCCATGTGTGTCTGGGTATGTGGTGTAGATTGACAAGGAAACCAAGGCAGGCATGTGGTTGACTTTACAGAGCATATCTGGGTGCCATAAATCACTGGGTTTACACATGTTTCTTGGAGTGTTTGCACAGAGGGAATGCAAGCGTTATTACAATATTAGAACCGTCTCCCCTTCCGAGGTATTTTACACGTAGGTCATTGATTCAATTATACAGAAATCACTTTCATATCTCTGAGTTGTTTGACTTATCACGTTCAAAAATTACTTGACTTGCACACATCGATGTACTCTTAGAAAGCCCGACAGTTTTCTTAGAGTTAATAAATTTAAGGATCTAACACAAAACATATATGTAAGGTCTCACAGCTTTCCTATCTACCAAGAAAAAACAAAGAAAAATCAAAAGAAATCAAAGACTATATATATTAGCAATGATACGCACTTCAGAATAACTTTAGTGATAGATGTGAATATCTTTATGAAGAAAACTGCCAAGCTTTATTGAGGTACATTAAAAATTTTTAACTAGATAAAGATATATGTACCACATATATCTGACTGGGAAGAACAAGTATTCTAACAAGGTCACTTGTTACCAAATCAACGTGAAGATTTGATGCATTCTAACCAAAATGCCCATTTATTTTTTGTAAACTGATGAAGTGATCTTGAAGTTCATCTGAAAGGAAAAAATAAGCAAGAACAACTAAGAACCGACAAAGAAGTTTAATAATATACACCAGTAGGAATTCACCAGTAGGAATTAAAATGTTAACACGACGATGAATCTTGGAACACTGAAAAAATAAAATTAAATTTAAAAATAAATAAGTAAATAAATAAACAAGAAAGAAAAAAAATGTAACATGACAAAAAAATAATTACGGCATTAGCACCAGAACGTAAAAATAATCAGAATTGAATACATACCCAAAACAGATACTCCTAGCTACACATGTTTCTTAAATGCAAATTTAATATATGCGGAATATATAAAATGAGGAAATATATGCAAATTTAATAATACAAGCATACCAGTCAATGATGAAAGGTGTTGGGACAACTGAAGTCACTTTTAGTTTGTCACTTGTGGTCACTCAACCTTGTGCACATTCTCCCTATATATATATATATATTTTTTTTAATTTTCTATATTGTGAGGACTGCCTTCTCAAAACAATTTACAGAAAATTTCTTCCCTAATCAGACACAGACACCTAACATTTTTCGTCAAAAGTGAAGCAAGCAAACCAGCTCTAAACATGGCTTGGCCTCAATTTTGTTGGGAAGGGTGTCCACACAGGCAGCTGGCCGACCGACCCCTCGCCTGGCCCGTTCTGGGGCACAGCTCCGGGCATTACTGCTGGAAGTTACCCCCTATACCCAGAGATTTTGTGAGCCACCTAGAATCCTCAGAACATTAGGTGTCTGCTTAAGCTAGCCCAGAGGGGATTCTGTCGTTTATAACTCAGGTGCTGAAAAAAACTGGTTACTAATTCCAAGAAAAAGCTATGTAAATCCCCAACCTCTGCTGCACGTAAACAAACTTCATGCAGATCAAGGAATAAATTTGTTTTAAATCAAACCATTTTTTAGATCTCGGGGAAAAAAATACAAAGATGAGCTCTGAACGGAAAAAGACTGTGAGAAGACAGAAAGCAAAAAAGAGAAGAGGAAAAGAAATGTACTTTAGCACTTAAAATGGTTTATTCCTATGCTGCCAGGGGTGGGAGGTACAAAAGCCTGATACATGTGTGTCTGTTTGCTTGTGTGTACATTTTTAAATGCTCATTAATAATTTTTCAAAAATACAGTGAAGTAAGATATTTTTACCTATTAAGTTGGTGAGATTTTATTAGTAATAATATTGCATTCCAATAAAAATTTATTCACTTACTCAACTGGCAGGAAGGTGAATTGGTACAAACTTTCTGGAACACAATTTCACACTATGTATATTAAGGGTCTAAAATTTTTATGCTCTGTGTGAAACTAGCACTTTCACTTCTAGGAATCTGTCTAAATTATTTATATTTTCTTTTTTTAATTTTTTTTAAAGATTTTATTTTTTTTATTTGACAGAGAGATAAAGAGACAGAGAGAGAGCACAAGTAGGCAGAGTGGCAGGCAGGGGGAGAGGGAGAAGCAGGCTCTCCGCTGAGCAAGGAGTCCGATGCGGGGCTCGATCCCAGGACCCTGGGATCGTGACCTGAGCCAAAGACAGCTGCCCAACCGACTGAGCCACCCAGGTGCCCCTAAATTATTTATATTTTCTACATTACTTTCATCAGCAGAGAAACAAAGGTACTACAAGGATACTAATATTAGAAAAGGGCTACAAGTGACCATTCCAGCAAGACTGCTTCAACCTATAATACTGCTTCCCCCAAACACTGAGAATTCCATACAAATCGATGAAAGATGGGCCCACGTCATCTCCAGATCAGAAGGTGACACATGCAAGGGAACTGTCCCTCAGGCACATCAGGAGAAACTCAGTAGAGGGAACCCCAGTCTCTCTGGGAAGCAGGAGGGAAGGAACACCCAGTCAGGGGCTGACGTGCCCCCTGTATCCCAGGCACATGCAGGGAAAACACGGGGAACATCTCCAGGGACTCTGAGGACCTCCTTCCACCCTGGACTCTGATGGGATTTAATCCACACTGCCCAGAAACACCACAGGGAAACTGAATTACTGAGACGTTTTATCTTTTCTAGACTAACAGCTGTAATAACCCTGAAGTTATTTCTTCTCCTCCAAAACTGAGACAACAACCCCTCCCTGGAAACTAATGGCCAAGAAGACCAGGAAGCCAACTGGAACTCAAGGGTCAGAGGGAGGTGTCAGGGGTGTCAGCGCAGAGCCGGTGCCCCATGAGGCCAAGCACCTCAGCAGGCATGGTGGGAGCCAAGACCCGGCTCGGCCAGCGGATGAGGAAGATCAGAGAAGTGGAGACTATATACTCAATTAAAACTGAGGACATATAATCTAACCTTTCCCACTGTACTTACAGAGACTGCAAGGCCGAGCATTTAACCCTGGAACTCTTCTAGGACACCCGGTCATGCGGTCATTGTGTGACTCTGACGGCTTCTCGGTATATACGCGATAGCGCGCAAAGTGGGACTGTTCCAGGCCATGCCAGGATGTTTTATACGACTCAGACCCCCAGAGTACAGACTCTGTCTTAGTTTAGTCACAGATTAAAATTAGCCACAGAGTAAGATCCAAAATTTAGTGTCAGCGGAAGTTTGGGAAGCAAAAATAAGACAATTCTGGATACAGTGAATCCAAAATATAGAGTGAATAATGGCCTGTCATATGAGTTTTCATTAATAGCGGTGACACAACCACTTAAATCTGGAAGTTACATATTTCAGAAACCAGATACTTGAGTATTGGCTCATTCTCCAAAGACTTTCAGTAAATTATTAATTCTATTCCCCCACATGTAACTCTCTCGTATATATTTTTAACCATCGCCCCATTTCTACAAGACTGAAACATCTGGGTCAGTCATTTTCAAGATACCACAAAACATTGACATGAGGCAGAGAAGGGTAGGAACAAATGGTTCCAACATGCAAATAATAAGAGTGGGACGTGGGTGAGCCTGGAAGGTGGGGGCACACAGCGGCAGACCCCATGCCCCCAAATGGAATTATCAGTAACCTCTTTAACATTCTCTGAAGACATAACGACAAACTTGGGAGAGACGTCTCTTCTCTTTACTCATTCTGGCAATTCAAAGTTTTCCAACTCTGAATCTACCTAAAGCTAGAAACATAACCAATATGCAACTATTAACTTTCAGTGGAACTCACATGACCAGTGTAAGGAGCCCAAGTGATGAGAAATCAGAGTGGGAACCTGAGAGATAACCGCCACGTCCGAGACAGCAGTAGTACACCGACGACTTGCTCTGGACAATAACACACAATTCTGTCAAGACGAAGACCAAGGATGATTCAAAATGCCCCAAGGTGGCCTATGGCATAAATGGGAATCACCACCTTCTTTGTGACTCTCCAAGGAAGGGACCATAGGGTTTAACTGAAGATATATTCCATTTATCTTTCCATTGTATTAACATTTTACACGATGATTTCCATTTTATGACATTTCATTAATTTTATTACTAAAATTCCATTTTAGTATTATTTTTGAAGCTATGAAATAAAAATCCATCCCAGGTACCCATAATGGCGTCAACTTATTATTTCATCAGCTAATACAGATTCAGGTCAGGCCTTGAATCTAACATGAAGGAGAAAGTCTCCTCCTTGAAGTACCATCCTCAGTCAAGGAGGACTTAAGAGGCGTGTTGTGAGAAAATGCAGGGCTGAACACCAGACTATCAAGACCTCTGTCCCCAAAATGAACACTTCTCCTTCCTATCGTATCGAACTTCTCTGCAAATTCTCCACCATTCCTGCTCCCCTAACAGGCCCCAGTCTGATGAAAAGGAGCCTGGTCCTTACAGCACAACCAAAACAAAATAAAATCTCTGGTGGGAAGGAGCCTTGTCTTCAAGGCCGTTCTTGACACGGATGCTGCCTTGCCCTGTTTCCTATCCCATATGGCCCTTTCAGCTCCTCGGAACTAATTCTCTAGGCTCTTGGCCACTCTCAGCCTTTCCCCTAAGGCTTCTGAATGTCCAGTGTTGCACAAGTTCTCTGAGCACTCAAACCACCACTGCCAATCAAGGCTTTCCCCCTCCACCCCACAGAAGCTCCAAAAACCAGGATTCTGGGAGCTCCGGGGCCCTGCCCCATGCTGGAGCCCACAAGGATGGAGACTAGGACATTTGCAGCCTTGCCTCCACCCCCATCGGACGAAACAAAACTATGTCAGTTGTACACTACAGGTACCCACAAAGGCTCTTTCTGAACCATAAGCTCCCCCATGCCTCCTCATACTGGAGCTCTGCACAGGGGAGTGCGAATGCCTCAGTTTCCCTGTTTAGCACTGTCATTGCTCATCGGTTCTAGAGCCATGCCCATGATAGCCTGGCCTGAGAGCCTATGTAGTTTCAGGGACCTTCTCCCTGTGCAGCTGACCAAGTCTAGCACGGACAAACTCACTGCCACTGAACGACAGTCTAGCTGGATATATGCTGGTGAGTATCTCTGTTTTCCTCAGCCCTGTCCCCACTTCTGTGCCTTACTCTGTTCCCGATGGATCTCCTGACTGTCCTCAGACGGGCCTGACCAATAAAAGGCAACAGGAGGACCTGGGAGGGAAGAACAAGAAGCCAGAGCATTTCATCTCCACTCTCTCTACTGTGGTCTGAATATCTGTGCCCCCACAAAGTTCATATGTCAAATGTGATGGTATTGCAAGGTGAGGCTTTAGGTCATGAGCCTGCAGCCCTCAGGCATGGGATTGATGTTCTTATCAAAGACCCCTACGAGGTAGTCCCTTAGCCCTTCCACCGTATGCAGACTCGAGGAGAAGTCCGCAGCCCTGAAGGTGCCCCCCCCGACCATGTTGGCACCCCGAACTTGGACTTCTAGTCTCCCCAACCTTGAGAAATTTCTGTTGTTTATAAGTCACTCAATCTGTGGCATTTTGTCACAGCAACTTGAACAGACTAAGATTCCCTCCTGGGTGGGGCCCTGCGATCCTAACACTGGCCAGGAAGCCCCTACCCTACGGCTTCCGCTCTCACTGGGCTGCAGAAACATACCCCCCCATGTGTCCCTTCAGACACAGAGAGGAAGCGGCTTCCAGCTGTGGCTAGCCTGAGTACCTCATCCTTTGTTGGCTCCCTCCCCGCCGTCCACACCTAAGTTCTCCCTTCATCATCATCTCTTGAACCACAGCACCTGGATTCTCTTTCTTTCGAAGTCCCTAATTCGTACCTACCATCATGTCATTTCCTGTCACCCCATCGTCCACCTGTCATCTTCCCCATTCGCTTCCTTAGACAACTCTGCCCCGCAGACAGGGGACCCCTGACTTCTTTATCCCCCCAAGTGTCCCAGCCATGCTATATACCTTAAGCATCAGGCTCTGCTCTGTTCATAAGCAAGACACCCGCACCTTCACCGTCCACCTGGACCATTGCTGATCTGCGACTCTCCCAACACACACTGTTCTCGCACGTCCCGGTTCTGACCCACCCCCAGCCTCCATCAGTACAGGGGACATGACTCTCTCTGGGTTCTTATGAAACCCAGCTCCGACCTCACTACTAGCTCCCAGTTGCTACTCAGAGCGGGCTGCCCCAAATGCGACCCTCCGTCCCGCAGCTCTGCCCCAGCTGGCGCTCCTCCTTGTAATCCACGGCAGTCGACACTCTGCCAGGGGCGACTCTTTCCATCTTTCCATCACCCCTTCCCACCCTCCCACTTGACCTCATTCTTCATCTTCCCGCTGTTACTGAAGCTGTAAAGCCCGTCCATTAAGTAACAGTCCTGCCATCGGAAGACCCTGGAATTCTGGCAGATTCCATCTCCAGAAAACTGACCTATAATTGGGGATGTGTACAAGCATCATGGTCCTGGGTGACTTCAAAATGGCCAGGAGTAGTTACTCCGAGAATGCTATGTTTTTTGAACTTCAAACTTTTCCTCTTCGAGCTACAGAGGTCTTCGTGACTAAGTGCTAACTGCGTCCGGCGTCCAGTGCCTGACCTCTGGGAGGCCCCGCTCTGGCAGTGTCTGTCCCAGCAAAAGACCACTTCTCCGGCTCCCTGAGAGCCTGCCTCTTTGCTCTCCAAAACGCCACTCCCTTTCTTCTGAGCCTCCCAGCCCTCCCTCTCCAGAACAGCAGCCCTCATGCTTAATAAATAATTCTTACATCTTCCTCCAAAACTCTTCCTCCTTTTCCCTTGCTGCTTTCATTTACATGCTGATGTCAAAAGGAGGCGGGGGCGAGGGAGGGCTATAGCCGAGAGGGAGGAAGATACATTACCTTCCTGGCATTTTACTAATAGGGTCTTTCTTTTTTTCTCTTCTTTCAAAATTTGAAGGGAGCTCCACAAGCTGGAACAAATTTCTTTCAAGCCTGTTTAGCCTTTCTTGTGCTTTTTCCATTATCATTTTTATAGCGGAGATTTCAGTGAGGATTCACAGTGAGTCATTTTATGAGGCAGCTCCATCTGTACCATCTGCAGGCATGACTTTCCCATCACTCGAGACATTACGTATCTCCTTATGGCAGCCCGGACAGGGGGTGGCGATTGCCAACCCAGGTCACATGCCAGGAGCCCATCACTCATCTGAAGGGGATGGGCAGGGTCTGCTTACAATTAGATTCAACTCCTGGTTCTGGATAGTATGTCCCTCCGGATTCAAATTCTTTCTTGCCAGCTCCCTGCTGGGCCCAGGAGGAGTTGGGGTCCTGCCTTCTTGGTTTCTTTCCCTCTTCACCTCTGATCCCCATCTCTCTCTCCTCCTTTCTCATTCTCCACCGTCCCCAACTGTTGTCTTCTCTTCCCCATCACTCATCTCTGTCTTATATAACTGTTTCTTTCTCCTCCACCTTTCTCTCTCCATCCCTCGACCACCTCTCTCCCACTTGGCCCTGTCCTTCGACTTCCTGCTGTAGTCTTTCTCTCCTTTCTGTCCTTCCCACCATCTCTGGTCCTTTACAAAGAAAATTTTCATGTCACACCAACAGGGAGTATACAGTGGCTTCTCACAACATAACCAGAATGCCAGGATGCAGAACAAAAATAATAATAATAATAAAGTTCATCTCCCCAGGAAGAGACTCTCACATTTAAAACTCATCAGAGCTTGTGTATAATGCTAATATAGAGGAAACGGATCTCTGCCTTTAGGAATAGGGTGGGGAAACCATTGTATATTGAGGGTTGAACAGAGCAGTCGGCACTGAATGAGGAAGTTGGACTCCCCAAAACAATCGTTTCAAAGCTATTCATCACTAATGCAGGCCAAAATTTAACTCAGAATAAATTTCCTTAGTTTCAATCATCTCTCCCATATTCTAGTCCATTCGTCATAAAGCATCACAGCCAGGAATGAGGGGCTTAAGTAGAAATATCCCTGGAACTCACATTCATTTGCATTTACTTCGCATCTTACCTGTAAAATCTACATAAATACATAAACAAACACTTCTAAATCTTCAACACTGTCAATTCAATTTAAAGGATGTCTAATGCTGGCAAAAAAAATCCATCTTTTAATAACTAGTCCAACTATCACTCCATTAAACAGAAGAATCTACTTCATGATTTTCTGATCTATATCATGGTAAATCTTGTAAACATCAAGGGAAGTTAGGGTGGCTTTTTTATTTGTTTATTAGCCTCCCAGAGATACTCATGCAGGTTCCATCAGAGATCAAACTCAAAATCAGCATCAAAATCTATCAAATTCAAATCGACATACATTCACATCCATTCTTTGCTCGCTTATGTATTACATGACATCGCTTTACCTCTGAAAGTCTCGGTTTCCTCATCTGTCAAATCTGCACGATAATACCCAGTTGGTGGGGACCTTAGGAAAATCTAATTAAACACTCTGCCTACTTTAGTAAAACTCACTTGTTAATCCCTGATAGCTCTTCCCTTTCTCAATAAACTACCGAGTTCTCTGGATCAGGTCTCAAATTAACAAAATTACTCAATGATGTAGATGAATGAATAACAGTGTTTTAAAATTATTTGACAGCTTTTCACAAAATTTTTTCACCATCTCACCCTTAGAACTTCAGTAACATTAATAACAAGAGCTAGTATCTATTGGGCCAAGTGCTATGCTGGATGTTGTACGTGCAGTATTTCATTTTGTTTCACGCCAATATCCTCAAGTAGAAACTGAAACCTCTCAAAAGCATAAAGTCGAACAAAAATCAAAATGGCTGTGCTAATGCTTCAGCAAAGCTCAATTTTGAAATGACCTTTTATCTCTCTTCCGCAAACCTCCTCTCCTCCCTTCTCTGTAAGGCAAGAAAGCTATAGTTCCTTTTGACCCAAACTCTGCGTTGGTGTGATACTTTGGCTCCAAAGCCCGGAGGAGGTTTTCAACAACAGTATCGTCCTCTTTTTTCACCAAACTGAGGCTCGCACTTGCCTGATTTAACACAACATGTGGCAGAGCTGGTGATTTTAAACCATACTCTCATCTCCAGGCAACGACAGAACAAGGCAGTAGGGGGAAGAGTTGGGCTCACAATCCGGGTCACCAGAATAATCCTATTCCTCCTCATTACACGGGGAGTACCGAACGCTGTCATCCCGGTTGCCTTGGCTGAAAGACGCCTGAGATTTTTTTAAAATCTACGAACAATCTAGAAAGCTAACAGCAGAGTCTACATTAATCGAATGCAATGGAGCTGTCTGAGCAATCCCCCACCAAGAGATCGAACATCAACTCAGACAAGGTAGGAAAGCCATTGTTTTTTTCAGTGTTCCAAGAGCCATTTTAAATGGAACGTGGAAAACAACCAAGGCCCTAAAGACTCTGGAAGAAATTCTGACCTGCCTGGACCAACTGCCTAAAAGAATTCAGACAGAGGACCTGCTCCAGGAAAGGAGCAATCGCCATCGAGAACTGCATTATAACAGAAACTAGGTGTGGAAACATGCAGGCGTTTGGCCCAAGTCTGGGCCAAATTCCTCTCTGTGCCCCATTGTTTCCAAGTGGCAGAGCAAACAAACATTTGTTTACCAAACGTTTGCTCTTTTTCACCTTCCCATTAAAGGTACTCCTTCCTGGAGAAGTCCCAAGCCTCTACCCGCTCCCCTCGTTCAGGACAGGACGACATGTCAACCGCCGTTTGCATGACTGCCTCTCGCATCTCAGGCCTGAGAAGCTTCCCTGTCTGGAATCACGCACCTGCTTGTGGTGGAGCCTGAGTCCTGGGCTCGATCCCAGCTTGGCCTGCAAGCGCTGTGCCTGTGGCAACGTCTGAGCAATTCTCCAATCCCGGCTTTCCTCGACCTTCCGATGTTAAAATAGGACTAACCTAAAAAGGCGAAAATTGAGTTCAACAGTGTCTGTAGAACTCCCTTTTACATAAATGCAGAATTTATTTTTATTTACCAACACAGCTTTGCCAGACAATTAACAGCCAAGCTGCCCTGAGATGAAGTGTGGGGCTGAATGATATCCGGTCTGCGGGCCACTTGGCCAAGGCAAGAGCGTCACCTCTGCCAATATCTGCCTTAGAAGGCCCCACCAAGGGAGGGGGGGATGGTAGAACTTTTGACGACACACCAGTAAGAAATAGTACGTACACATCAATTCATGACCGAGAAGGAAATCTAATACATGGGGGGGGGGAGGAAAACTTGTATTTTTTCTATACATTAACTTTTATACATTTTTACATATACACTAACATCACATTGTCATTTACGGAGCCGGACTTGCAATTTATTCCAAGGCCTAGAAAAAGAAACAGAATCTAAGACTTGCGCGGTTTCATTCTCTTTGCCCGAAGATGGCTCATGTCCATCAGCAGATTTGATGTCACTGATCCCAAGCGTCTGTTGATCCACCTGCCAGCTCTTGGGGTTGAGGGGAGGGAAGTAAGTCACTTTTCGGTAACCCTCTTCTCTTTTCTCTTGGGAACCTCTAAAGGGAATATTTGGGGTTCAATGAATGCTTTCTTGGGCTCTAGGTGGTGCATTTCCATGTTGTCTTCACCCACTCGGGATTCAACATTGGTGGGAACCTAACGAAGGAAACCAGCACACACTCAGTCCTCAGAAAGCAGAGCACTTCCTGTTCTTTCTGTTGGATCTGGGTGGAAAGATCTGCTCCCTGAATCACTTCTCATCACACAGTAGCTGAACTGGGAAAACGATGAAGAAAAAGAGTGTGCTGAAAACCGACTGAACAGGAAACTATACTGAGACGGCCATCATCCAGGAGTGGAAGGACCAGCACCCTGGAATTTCAGAATCTGATCTGCACCTCTCTCTGCCTCTGCTCGAAAAAAAGTCCCCGAATTCTTCTGATTTCGGTGGTCTCGTCTGTAAAATTACAGGAGTCGACAAAATGGTCTCTTTCTAAGTCCAAGACTATCTAGTCATTTTGGGGTCAACTGCATTAAGCAAAACTAAAACATCTTGATTCTTGACGAGACCCATTTTAGTACTTACTCCCAGAAAAAGAGAAGACTCCTCATTTGAAAAAAAAAAAAAAAAAAAGGATTAAAAAAAATAAACTGTCAGCTCTGGAGAGGTAATGCCGATTTGCTCCATTGTCCATAGTCCACAATAGACTTCAGACTCAGAAGGCTGAGTGTGATGTTAAGCCTCCAATCAACCACACATTGCAAGCACCTGACACATGGGCGAACCCAAGCAAATGTCATTTCCCCTCACCCAGTCTTTCCCAGGATCTTCAGTGTATTCCTGAAACCAAAAAAGTTAAGGCTGCCTAAATATCTGCTTCCAGAATCACATCTCACCCAGGCAGTGCCAGCAGTAACAAAAGAAATCCCAGTTTTAACGCAGATGGTGCAGACACTCATTGCTGCCTTGCCCCTGGCACAGCAACTGTGATCTGATACTTAGGGCATCATTTTTCCTTTGCAAAAGATGAGCACTGGGGTCTTTGCTGAGAAACAGCTAAATTGATTGTCTCCGGGATAGCACGCATGATTAAAAGGAAAGCAATTTAAGGAAGGGGAGTTTCTTTTTTGCCTTGGGAGGGGGGAGGGGTGCTCTTAGAACACGTCTGTTCAAATTTAATCTCCCTAGTAGGAAGGGTAGTAGTGTGAAAAGTAAAAAGACTACTCCAAATTAGGGCCACCTTGGAGATCAGATATAGTAAAAACTGAGGCCTTTCTGCCCTGCTTTAAGAGAGAAGAACACAGAGAGCAGAAATCAGGACAGAGTCTTCTGATAGCTTCTACACTGCAATAATGAGACTGTTCAGTAACAGAATCTCTACAGAAAGAAAGAAAAACCACTGAACCAACTGGTTTACTACTATAGCAAATGACAAAGCTCCGAAGCCCGATTCCAACAGGTTTCTCTCATTCATTGACTCTGATTCAGAAACAGATTCATGATGCTGACAAAACCAGTATCCGGGTAATATCATTTTAATAAGAAATGCAAAAGACCCAAAGAAAAGAAAACAGCCTTCTGGTACACCGACCTGTGGCCCAGGCCCGACAACACCACCTATAACAATGCTAATAAAGTAGTCCAATCTCAGCAGATGAAAGCGGTCAATGAACCAAAGCCTCCTTTCCTTGGCACAGATGAGAACAGTCGAGGAGCTGCCTGTCCCCTCCCTGCAGCCTAGGCTTCCTTTTCCCAGGTCCATTCAGTTGCGAGAGGCTGCACGCTGGACACCAGGGAACAACAGAACTGGCTCTGAGCGACACTCCATGAAGGTCACATGTGCCCAAAGGGCTCACGGGGAAGCGTAGTAGTCAATGGACCAGGGAAGACGAGGGAATCATTCACTAAGGGAGCACCCCTGCTTCCTTCAACACCATCTACGTTTACTACAGAAAATCAAGAGAGGCCAATGTCTTAAAAAGCAGAGCCACCTATAGCCTTATGATCTAGAGATAAGCATTTTTGCATATTTGTATATGCCCTTCTAGAATCCATTCTAGAATGTTGTGTGTGTGTGTATACAGGCATTTTTATAAAAATAGAATCACAGCATATGTATATGCTGTCCTGCAACTCATTTTTTGAACTTAGTAATACATGATATTCTACAGTACTTTCAAAAACATCAAATCCCCTATCTTGGCACACTCGGTGTTTCCAACTTTCCTCTGTTACAGTGGGTAGACTCATACATTTGCATTAATTTTGGAAGGGTATATATTTAAAAAAAATACCAACTATGATAAAGATCTTTGAACATGCATCTATTCGATGAACATCCTTTTTCTAACTTTTCTTCTTTAAAACGTTCCAAGAGGTAGAATTAGAAAGGCCCAATCCGCGCACGTTTTTTGAAAGCTGCTGAGACAGACGCCCAGACCACGGCACATTCTTCTTTCAGGGGCCGCGGTGCTTATCCCGGGGGCACGCAGGATGCCCAGGACTGGATGTTAAGGGGCATGCAAATCCCAGCTGCCAAGAAGCCGAGGGGAAACAAATTGGAACACTTTCTAAAGCATTAAAGTGATTATTGCTTAGTACCCAGAGATCTTTCAGCAATTTCATATAAAATACTCCTTCGTGTCAGCCCCATAACCACCTTTGCAAAATCGTGCCGTGGAGAGTCGTGGATGTGCGTTCGGCGCGCGGGGCATAAATCTCTCAGATCCGTGCGCAGCCTGCAGAGCCGCCCGCCCACAGGAGAGGCGCTGCTCGGGCTCTGCAGCCAGCCAGGGCAGCTGAGAAGCATCTGTGCCGCTCCTCCCCTCACCTCCTCCCCTGCTCCCTCCCCCAGCTTCCTTCTGCCTTTGGGCCTGCATATTTCTCTTTGATGAATGCTTTCAGGAGAAAATATTTTACAAGGTGCTTACCTATGCAAATCTGCATTTCCAGACCATACCCAAAATCCAGCATCAACTCACCGAGTCGACACTTACTGGATGCCAAATGGGGAGCGTCAGGACCACCGAGGTTGTGGGGATCTGGGGGGCGCTGACTAGAGTCCAGCGCCTTTGTGACCTGAGCCGTGTGAGCAGAGGAGGGGAATGCAGCTGTTTTGTCCTTCAGTTAACGAGCTGCACACACAAATGGACACCAGGTAGCAAGTGAATCAGACAAGGGTCATTTCCCTAAGAAGCGGGCACAGAAGTTGACATGTGCAAAGACCTTCTTCTCGGTTCTAGCGTGTTCCATCATCAGATCTGGCACCTCCTACTTTACTAGGAAAAGAATGATCTAAGGACAAACAGCTTCCCAAGACCTGAGCTAAGGAGTCTAGCTCCTCCAAAAGCTGCCATGAGTCCTCATACCGGTTTCCCAGAGTTCCCTGCATCTTGACAGGCTTGGCTGCCCTCGCTTCTGTCCCCACACGCAGCCTGGCCCAGCCCTGGCTTGTGTGCAGGCAGCACTCGAGGACACAGCCACACATGAAACAGCTGGGCTGTTATGTCCACTGCGGTCTTGTGGCCAAGGCCAAGTGACCTACAAGCACCTGAAATGCATCCCGAGACCAGACACAGGAGGGCTATCTCAAGTCCATGTCTGTCCAGGACCTGGAGTATCTGAGGAAGGTCCCTAAATGCCATGTGCTCTGCCCTGTGCCTGTGGTCCCTCTAAGTTTATAATCACCCTCGGATGTCAGAGCCCAGAAGCAGGCGCTGGGGGAGGAGGGGCTGGTAGGGCAGCGGCAGGGGCTGGAGCTGCGCTAAGTGGAAAGGTAAGCAGGTCTGCGGGCTCTGGAGGCTGCTTACAGAAATACTCTAGATCCCTCCAAGTGGGTGTCTTTCTCCAACCAGACTCTCACGAAGAGGAGAAGGCTCCCAGCCCAGCAGATCCAAGGTGATGAGAAGTCATCAGGGAGATCCCCCACACTCTGATCAGTCTCGGGAGTCCCTAAGCACCATTTCCTGAGAGTCCCAAACCCACCAGTGAGTAGACAGCCTTTGCCCCACGGGCACAACAATCATCACAACAGCAACAGTAACCACACCTGTGATACCTGGAGCCTTACACACCACTCTGCACATCTTTGCAAATGCAGCTGTGCCCAATTTTGGCTTGGTATCTTCCCAATGCCTTCACGAAGCCCGCACTGTCATTCCTTCTTTTACAGGTGACTGTCCCAAGGCTCAGAGATGCTGCAGTGACTTCCCAGGTCACACAGCTGGGTTTGGATCCAGATCTGACTCTGAAGCACCTTGACTTAACCTGGGTATCCTGCACACACCTGCCTGTCCATTTAGATCTAAGCAGCAGAGTTCTGGTGGCTCATCCTCATAAGGGAAGAGCACGGTACTCCCAATTACTCTCAAGTGAACAGTCTGTCCCTCTACAGTTCACCCATGCCCTATCCCCAGTGGTTGACCAGACCCTATCATTTGAATGCACCCCCAAACCCACCCCACCACCCAGTCTGCCCCAAACAAAATCACTCTCCTTCATCCAGACCCTAACTTTCTTTGGCTTTGACCACGGAATCTCTGTTATCCAATCAACCAGGTGTGAAACTACAAAATCATGTTTAACAAAGCTTCCTTCCTCATTTCCATGCAGTCAAATAAATCCTGCCTTTTCTCTTTAAAATGGTTCCTCAAGGCAGGCAGTCGTTACTTCTGTGTTTACAGCCTTGGACCTATGCTCCCTGCCTCCAGGATCTAGCCCCTCCCTCCTGAATACCATCTTCAGAATCGACTTCTTTCCGCAACACTTCTGCCATGTCCTACCTTCCTGAAGATCCACAATTTCAAGACAAAATTCCTTTGTCTGGATATCAACACCACCTCTAACTGGCCTCACCGACATTTCACTATCCCTCACTCACCCTATGTCCCCTCTACCATGCTGGAGGCAGAAGGCATTGTCTCCTGTGCTCTCACTCACACCAACACCCCCCCCCACCACAACAGCAATATGCACCCCTCCAATCTGCACCAGTCCAATCCAAACCACTGTTCAAGCACCAGGGTGGGTCTTATTTCCTTCATGAGACCTTCTTTTATTTTTCCCACCATTGTTGCCCCAACTTTTCTCTGATCAAGACTTCTGATATGCTCAGTACAATACATCATTTAAATATTTTCTTGCATCCTTCATTAACTGCTTCCTAATTACTTGGCCTTTTCTTCCCAGCTGGATAGTTCTTGAAAAGCAAAACTACATCTTTCTCAGTACATACTTACTAATGAAGTGATCTTGTAATTACACAAATTTCACAGTACTCCATCTCACAGAGAACCCCATACACTGCGCTCAGTCAAAACACTCATTTCTAAATTAGCTGTGATAAAGTCAAGACAGTTTTCCCAAATCAAGAGGCTTGGCTTGACTCTGTATAGAACAGATCTCAGCCTTTGGTTGACCATGAGCTTAAGTGAATCGGTCAAAGGACAGAGCCACTGAAACAGCCAATCCAAGGTAATCTGGGCCTGTGTCATCAGAAGCATGGTTCCCAGATCATCCTAAAACATTGTCTGCACTAACCAAGTCACACCCTGAGTGATGGGTGCAACTCAAATTCTGTATACCACGTGGTCAAGCTACTGGTCATCCACTACGGTGAGATAAAACCAAGGAAAGGAGGTGGAAATGCTTACTAATGGAAAACCACCGAAGGAACCCATATGTGCAGAAGACTAGCTAACTGAATGGACATTAGAGCAAAGATAATTATTTGTTCTATGTTCCTCCATGAGGCAGAACCACGAGGCAGAATTTTTAGGTAAAGGGAGAAAATGGTCCCAGTTTTACATGTACTGAGTGTATATGCAAAAAGTTATTCCCCCGTCATTGAAAGCACTGAAGCAGACATTAACTGTCTATAGCCAATGTCTATACCCAGAATGCTTTGAAAAAGATTTCTATGTAAAGGGAAAAGTTATGATAAGGTGGTCGAGTAAAGAGCCTAATATCTTCTTTCTACCTCATTTTCTGAAATTGAGGAGGTCCCAGATGGCTCTTGTCTCCTACGAATATGATAGTCACTCAGTCCCAATCACCATAAGCCGCATTCCTTCTTTTCTGAGCCAGCCGTAGTGAGCTGGAACAACAGAAAACTCAAATGCCTATAGGCAGGAAACTACTTGTTTCCATCAGATTAAGAATAAAATAATGAAAGAGAGTCTCCAGTGTAGAACCAGTACGTCTATACACTGCTCAAAGGTATTCCAATTCTAGTTATTTTAAAACACTGTGGCAGGCGAAATGAAACAACCAGCTTACAACCCTGAAATAATCACGGGACAGAAAAAAATAAGGAAGGATTTTTATTTGTTTTGTTGTGTCCTATTTTTGCTGTGGCCATAGACTATAGTGATTATTGCCATGGACTTTTTTTTTTTTTTAATTTTTTTTATTTTAATAAACATATAATGTATTTTTATCCCCAGGGGTACAGGTCTGTGAATCGTCTGGTTTACACATTTCACAGCACTCATCATAGCACATACCCTCCCCAATGTCCATTTCCCCACCACCCTCTCCCATCCCCCTTCCCCCCCGCAACCCTCAGTCTGTTTCTTGAGATTGAGTCTTTTATGGTTTGTCTCCCTCCCAATCCCATCTTTTCATTTTTTCTTTTCCTACCTCCCCCCAAACCCCCCCACCTTGCATCTCCACTTCCTCATATCAAAGAGATCATATGATAGTTATATTTCTCCGATTGACTTATTTCGCTAAGCATGATACCCTCTAGTTCCATCCACGTCGTCGCAAATGGCAAGATTTCATGTCTTTTGATGGCTGCATAGTATTCCATTGTGTATATATACCACATCTTCTTTATCCATTCATCTGTTGATGGACATCTAGGCGCTTCCCACAGTTTGGCTATTGTGGACATTGCTGCTATAAACATTCGGGTGCACGTGCCCCTTCGGAGCACCACGTTTGTATCTTTAGGATATATACCCAGGAGTGCAATTGCTGGGTCGTAGGGTAGCTCTATTTTCAGTTTTTTGAGGAACCTCCACACTGTTTTCCAGAGTGGTTGCACCAGCTTGCATTCCCACCAACAGTGTAGGAGGGTTCCCCTCTCTCCGCATCCTCGCCAGCATCTGTCATTTCTTGACTTGTTAATTTTAGCCATTCTGACTGGTGTGAGGTGGTATCTCATTGTGGTTTTGATTTGTATTTCCCTGATGCCGAGTGATGTGGAGCATTTTTTCATGTGTCTGTTGGCCATCTGGATGTCTTCCTTGCAGAAATGTCTGTTCATGTCCTCTGCCCATTTCTTGACTGGATTATTTGTTCTTTGGGTATTGAGTTTGATAAGCTCTTTATAGATTTTGGATACGAGCCCTTCATCTGATATGTCGTTTGCAAATATCTTCTCCCATTCTGTCAGTTGTCTTTTGGTTTTGTTAACTGTTTCCTTTGCTGTGCAAAAGCTTTTGATCTTGATGAAATCCCAATAGTTCATTTTTGCCCTTGCTTCTGTTGCCTTTGGCGATGTTCCTAGGAAGAAGTTGCTGCGGTGGAGGTCAAAGAGGTTGCTGCCTGCATTGTCCTCAAGGATTTTGATAGATTCCTTTCGCACATTGAGGTCCTTCATCCACTTTGAGTCTATTTTCGTGTGTGGTGTAAGGAAATAGTCCAATTTCATTTTTCTGCATGTGGCTGTCCAATTTTCCCAGCACCATTTGTTGAAGAGGCTGTCTTTTTTCCATTGGATATTCTTTCCTGCTTTGTCGAAGATTAGTTGACCATAGAGTTGAGGGTCTATTTCTGGGCTCTCTATTCTGTTCCATTGGTCTATATGTCTGTTTTTGTGCCAGTACCATACTGTCTTGATGATGACAGCTTTGTAATAGAGCTTGAAGTCTGGAATTGTGATACCACCGACTTTGGCTTTCTTTTTCAATATTCCTTTGGCTATTCGAGGTCTTTTCTGGTTCCATATAAATTTTAGGATTATTTGTTCTATTTCTTTAAAAAAAAATGGATGGGATTTTGATAGGGATTGCATTAAATGTGTAGATTGCTTTAGGTAAAATAGACATTTTCACAATATTTGTTCTTCCAATCCATGAGCATGGAATATTTTTCCATTTCTTTGTGTCTTCCTCAATTTCTTTCATGAGTACTTTATAGTTTTCTGAGTATAGATTCTTTGCCTCTTTGGTTAGATTTATTCCTAGGTATCTTATGGTTTTGGGTACGATTGTAAATGGGACTGACTCCTCAATTTCTCTTTCTTCTGTCTTGTTGTTAGTGTAAAGAAATGCGACTGATTTCTGTGCATTGACTTTATATCCTGACACTTTACTGAATTCCTGTATAAGTTCTAGCAGTTTTGGAGTGGAGCCTTTTGGGTTTTCCACATATAGTATCATATCATCTGCAAAGAGTGATAGTTTGACTTCTTCTTTGCCGATTTGGATGCCTTTAATTTCTTTTTGTTGTCTGATTGCTGAGGCTAGGACTTCTAGGACTATATTGAACAGCAGTGGTGATAACGGACATCCCTGCCGTGTTCCTGACCTTAGCGGAAAAACTTTCAGTTTTTCTCCATTGAGAATGATATTTGCGGTGGGTTTTTCATAGATGGCTTTGATAATGTTGAGGTATGTGCCTTCTATCCCTACACTTTGAAGAGTTTTAATCAGGAAGGGATGCTGCACTTTGTCAAACGCTTTTTCAGCATCTATTGAGAGTATCATATGGTTCTTACTCTTTCTTTTATTAATGTATTGTATCACATTGATGGATTTGCGGATGTTGAACCAACCTTGCAGCCCTGGAATAAATCCCACTTGGTCGTGGTGAATAATCCTTTTAATGTACTGTTGGATCCTATTGGCCAGTATTTTGGTGAGAATTTTCGCATCTGTGTTCATCAAGGATATTGGTCTGTAATTCTCTTTTTTGGTGGGATCCTTGTCTGGTTTTGGGATCAAGGTGATGCTGGCCTCATAGAATGAGTTTGGAAGTTTTCCTTCCATTTCTATTTTTTGGAACAGTTTCAGGAGAATAGGAATTAATTCTTCTTTAAATGTTTGGTAGAATTCCCCTGGGAAGCCGTCTGGTCCTGGACTTTTGTTTGTTTGGAGATTTTTGATGACTGTTTCAATCTCCTTACTGGTTATGGGTCTGTTCAGGTTATCTATTTCTTCCTGGTTCAGTTGTGGTAGTTTATACATCTCTAGAAATGTATCCATTTCTTCCAGGTTGTCAAATTTGTTGCCATAGAGTTGCTCGTAGTATGTTCTTATAATTGTTTGTATTTCTTTGGTGTTGGTTGTGATCTCTCCTCTTTCATTCATGATTTTATTTATTTGCGTCCTTTCTCTTTTCTTTTTGATAAGTCTGGCCAGGGGCTTATCAATCTTATTAATTCTTTCAAAGAACCAGCTCCTAGTTTTGTTGATTTGTTCTATTGTTTTTTTAGTTTCTATTTCATTGATTTCTGCTCTGATCTTTATGATTTCTCTTCTCCTGCTGGGTTTAGGCTTTCTTTGTTGTTCTCTCTCCAGCTCCTTTAGGTGTAGGGTTAGGTTGTGTATTTGAGACCTTTCTTGTTTCTTGAGAAAGGCTTGCACTGCTATATATTTTCCTCTCAGGACTGCCTTTGTTGTGTCCCACAGATTTTGAACTGTTGTGTTTTCATTATCATTTGTTTCCATGAATTTTTTCAATTCTTCTTTAATTTCCTGGTTGACCCATTCATTTTTTAGAAGGATGCTGTTTAGTCTCCATGTATTTGCGTTCTTTCCAAATTTCCTCTTGTGATTGAGTTCGAGCTTCAGAGCATTGTGGTCTGAAAATATGCAGGGAATGATCTCGATCTTTTGGTACCGATTGAGACCTGATTTATGACCCAGGATGTGGTCTATTCTGGAGAATGTTCCATGTGCACTAGAGAAGAATGTATATTCTGTTGCTTTGGGATGGAATGTTCTGAATATATCTGTGATGTCCATCTGGTCCAGTGTGTCATTTAAGGCCTTTATTTCCTTGTTGATCTTTTGCTTAGATGATCTGTCCATTTCAGTGAGGGGAGTGTTAAAGTCCCCTGCTATTATTGTATTACTGTCGATGTATTTCTTTGATTTTGTTATTAATTGGTTTATATAGTTGGCTGCTCCCATGTTAGGGGCATAGATATTTAAGATTGTTAGATCTTCTTGTTGGACAGACCCTTTGAGTATGATATAGTGTCCTTCCTCATCTCTTATTATAGTCTTTGGCTTAAAATCTAATTGATCTGATATAAGGATTGCCACCCCAGCTTTCTTCTGATGTCCATTAGCATGGTACATTGTTTTCCACCCCCTCACTTTAAATCTGGAGGTGTCTTCGGGTCTAAAATGAGTTTCTTGGAGGCAGCATATGGATGGGTTTTGTTTTTTTATCCATTCTGATACCCTGTGTCTTTTGATTGGGGCATTTAGCCCATTAACATTCAGGGTAACTGTTGAGAGATATGAATTTAGTGCCATTGTATTGCCTGTAAGATGATTGTTACTGTATATTGTTTCTGTTTCTTTCTGATCTACTACTTTTAGGGTCTCTCTTTGCTTAGAGGACCCCTTTCAATATTTCCTGTAGAGCTGGTTTGGTGTTTGCAAATTCTTTCAGCTTTTGTTTGTCCTGGAAGCTCTTTATCTCTCCTTCTATTTTCAATGATAGCCTAGCCGGATATAGTATTCTTGGCTGCATGTTTTTCTCGTTTAGTGCTCTGAATATATCATGCCAGTTCTTTCTGGCCTGCCAGGTCTCTGTGGATAGGTCCGCTGCCAATCTAATGTTTTTACCCTTGTATGTTACAGACTTCTTTTCCCGGGCTGCTTTCAGGATTTTCTCTTTGTCGCTAAGACTTGTAAATTTTACTATCAGGTGACGAGGTGTGGACCTATTTTTATTGATTTTGAGGGGCGTTCTTAGCATCTCCTGGATTTTGATGTTTGTTCCCTTTGCCATATTAGGGAAATTCTCTCCAATAATTGTCTCCAATATACCTTCTGCTCCCCTCTCTCTTTCTTCTTCTTCTGGAATCCCAATTATTCTAATGTTGTGTCGTCTTATGGTGTCACTTATCTCTCGAATCCTCTCCTCGTGTTCCAGTAGTTGTTTGTCTCTCTTTTGCTCAGCTTCTTTATTCTCTGTCATTTGGTCTTCTATGTCACTAATTCTTTCTTCTGCCTCATTTATCCTGGCAGTGAGAGCTTCCATTTTTGATTGCACCTCATGAATAGCTTTTTTGATTTCAACTTGGTTAGATTTTAGTTCTTTTATTTCTCCAGAAAGGGCTTTTATCTCTCCGGAGAGGGTTTCTCTAATATCTTCTATGCCTTTTTCGAGCCCGGCTAGAACCTTGAGAATTGTCATTCTGAACTCTAGATCTGTCATGCTACCTATGTCTGTATTGATTAGGTCTCCAGCCTTCGGTACGGCCTCTTGTTCTTTTTTTTGAGGTGAGTTTTTCCGCCTTGTCATTTTGTCCAGGTAGGATTTGCTTTCTCCTGCTGTGGAATTCCGCTGTTCTTGGTGACTGAAGTTGGTTTTGGATGGTTTCTTGTTGATCTTCTGGGGGAGGGGCCTGTTGTAGTGATTCTCAAGTGTCTTTGCCGCAGGCGGAATTGCACCGCCCTTGCCAGGGGCCGGGCTAAGGAATCCGCTCGGGTTCGCTTTCGGGAGCTTTTGTTCCCTGAGCGCTTTCCGTAGAGTTCCGGAGGACGGGAATGAAGATGGCGGCCTCCCAATCTCTCGGCCCAGAGGAGCCGAGAGCTTGGGGTTCCGCTCCTCAGTGCGCTCTCAGAGCAAAGCGCCCAATAGCCCCGCCTCCCTGGCTTGCGGTCGCGCCTCGAGGAAAGCAGTCAATTGCTGGAGCTGGAGAAAAGCGCCGGGTCGCTTTTGTCTCCGTGGCCTCCGGCCGCGCTCCGAGCCCACCCAGCCTGCGACCGGCACAAGGTAACCCTGGGCTTAGAGCTCACTCCTCGGCTTTGTCGCTATAGCCGGCTTCCCCGCTCTAATACCTGCGAGCTCTGCGGCACTCAGACACCCCCAGTCCTTCTGTGACCCCGCGGGTCCTGGGGTTATGCTGACCCCGCCTGGGTTTCCCCCCAGTTTAGCCTCTGGAGCGATGTCTCCCAGTGGAGCCGACTTTTAAAAGTCCCGATTTTGTGCTCCGTCGCTCCGCCGCTTGCCGGGTGCCGGCCCCTCCCCCCGGGGTCTATCTTCCCGTCGCTTTGGATTCACTTCTCCGCAGGTCCTACCTTTCAGAAAGTGATCGATTTTCTGTTTCTGGGATTGTTGCTCTTCTTCTCTTCGATTTCCCGTTGGATTTATAGGTGTTCACAATGGTTAGATAAGCTATCTAGCTGATCTCCTGCTACCCGATGTCGTCTCAGCCTGCTACTTCTCCGCCATCTTGACTCCTCCCTCCAATTTTCTTTCTTAAAATACATACTCTTTCACCATTTCCACCCACTCCTAGTTCCAAAAAATGATTTGAATCAAATTCTAATGGAGTCAAAGAAACTCATTTGTCTAGAGACCTCAATCTTTCTCCATCTTCTTTCTCCACTAGACTTCTTTCCCTCCCCAAACCCACTGCAAAACTTCAAAGCCACCGTTGGTAACCATTTCTTTTTCCCCCCGGTCTTACTGAGAGCCAACTGATGTACAATACTGGGTTATGTTTAAGGTCTACAACGTGTTGATTGGGTAGACTTGAAATTGTAGAATGATTACTACCGTAGCTTTAGTGAACACCTCTGTCCTATCACATAATCACCTTTGTTTGTGGGGCAAACACTGAAGATTTCTTGACAATTTTCAAATATATAATACAGAATTGTTAACTATAACCGCCATGTTGTACATTAGATCCCCAGAACTTAACCATCGTATAATGGGAGGGTGGACCTGTTTGGTCATCTTCTCCCTGTTTTTCCCACCACGCCCCACAACAGCCTCTGGCAATGACCATTCTACTGTTTCTATGAGTTTGGCTTTTTTAATATTCTACATACAAATAGGATTGAATGGTATTTGTCTTTCTCCACCTGACTTATTTCACTTAGCACAATGGCCTCAAGGCCCATGTTGTTGCAAAGGGCAGGATTTCATTTCTCTTATGGTTGACTAATATTCCATTATTTATATATATGCCACCTTTTCTTTATCCATTCATCCACTGACAGAAACTTAGGTGTCTTGGCTACTGAGAATAATACTGCAGTGAATATGGCAAGGCAAAACCTCTTCGACATCTTGCTTTCATTTCCCTTGGACATATACACAGAAGTGAGACTGCTGGATCATATGACGATTCTATTTTTAAATTGCTGAAGAACCTCCATACTTTTTCCATAACAGTTGCACTGACTCACAAGCCCACCAAGAGCGCATAAGGGTTCCCTTTTTCTCCACATCCTACCAAAGTTTTTTCCATGTTTTTGAGGATAGCCATTCTAACAGGTGTGAGGTGATAGTTGATTGAAGTTTTCATTTGCACCCGACGATCAGTGAGGTTGAACATCTTCTCATTTCTTCTTCTTTTGGTATATATTTCTTGATTCCAGCTCAACGGTCTTGAAGTTTACATTGTCTCTGCCTAAATGATCCCCTTTTCTGCAGTATTGAGTATCTAGGGAAAAGTCCTCCCCTTCTCTGAATTCCTAGACCATTTTCATACCTCTCCAGGGCCTGATTATTCCAACCACTGTCCTGCAAGTTATATAAGACACAAAAATCGTGTAAGACACATGGTTCCTGACCTCATGAAGTTTACTTCAGACTAGAGCATCCAGATCTCATTTTATGTGAGAATCAGAGAGGCTCAAAATTAACAACCCACTTCTGTGACAAGTGATCTAAGAGGTCTCCCTTCATCTTGAGATGGACTTCCTACATTTCCTTTTCAATAGGAAGATTTGAGAAAAGATTAATAGCATTAATAAGGGAACAATGACCTCTGCCAGGGGTGACTCAAGGGCACATGAGACCTCTGAGCATCAGTGATATGGTTGAAGCTGTGCGGCTGGTGGCTTCACGAGAAACACGGCAGGTCTTGCATTCCTGTGGGTCTCTATAAATAACAGCTTCCTCACATTCACCCAAAACTTGCTGTCCTTCCAACGGTTGAGGAGAAAACAGTTTGTTGACACGGTCTAGAAACCAGCTGTGGAATTAACTGGAAATTTTTAGTTTGGGGCAATTTGAAGAGAGTTTGGGGCGGTCCAGATGGAGTTTGGGGCACTTGTTATTTAGGTCAACCTGCGAGACTTCCAGTGGTACGTGTGTGACTTTGGGGGCTGGGATGATGCAGGTGTGGGAAGGTTCACGCATGAGTTACAGAGCAGTTGTAACCCCCGAAAGTGAGCACACTCCAGAATGGCCCTTCAGGATGTCACGATGCAATGACCGGTCCTGTAGTCCCCACCCCTGGGAAAGCTGGGCCGAGCCCAGGCAAGCCCAGAATGAGAACACTCAGGACTTGGCCACTTCGTGTGGGACAATTATTACATCAACATTTGCAAACGTGCCACACAGATTACGAACCAGTATCACACACACGGTTTAACTGCCCCAGTTTCCTGTGAGTTGCGATCCCTGTCTCCATTCTGTGGATGCAGAAACCACAGCTCAGAGGTGGAGGCAGAGTGGTTTTCCCAAGATCCTATGGTTCATAAACGGCAGAACAGGGACCCCAACACATATCCTCCTCGATTCAAATTCCATGTTCTTCTCCTCCTAACACTCAATCCCCCTGGCTCCCATAAGTGGTAGTAAAGAAGTTCCAGTCAAAAATTAAAGGTGGAAAACACAGCGAAGGTTTTCCAGGTCGGCTAAACCACTGCAGCAAACGACATTAGAGTGTCAGCAAGCCAGCAGGCCATCTTCCAAGTCCGCCCTGTTGGGTGTGACATCCCTTGTCCTCGAGGGGTAAACCCAGCATCACAAACTCCTATCAGAAGAGCACATCCGGACACTGGAACAGGATTCAGCACCAAAGAGAAATGAGCTGTTGGGCCATGAAAAGACACAGAGGAATCCTAAATGCATATTATTACGTAAGAGAAGCCCGTGTGAAAAGGTGACATACTCTAGGATTCCAACCACGTGACATTTGGAAGAGGCAAAACGATGGAAGCAATGAAAAGACCATTGGTTGCCAGGGGTTGGGGGAAGGATGGATAAGAAGGCAGAGCACAGAGGGGCGCCTGGGTGGCTCAGTAGGTTAAAGCCTCTGCCTTCAGCTCAGGTCATGATCTCAGGGTCTTGGGATCGAGCCCCGCATCGGGCTCTTTGCTCAGTGGGGAGCCTGCATCCCCACCCCACCCCCCACGCCTCCTCTGCCTCTCCTCCTGCTTGCGATCTCTGTCTGTCAAAAAGATAAATAAAATCTTTAAAAAAAAAAAAAAGAAGGCAGAGCCAGAGGATTTGCAGGGCAGTGAAACTATTCTCTGTTATATCTTTGTTCAAGAACACAGAATGAACCACACCATTCATGGAAACCACGGACTGAGGGTGATAATGGTGTTCCACATGGGTTCATCAACCAGAACAGATCTATCACTTTGGTTGGGGGAAGGGAGCACGGGGGCAGGCAGGAGACATAAGGAAAATCTTGGTACCTTCCTGTTATGTTTTATCTAAGAAAATAAAGCCTATTTTTTAAAAAAATAGGCTCATATACCTTCATTATTCCAAACATACTTAAAAAATTCTCCAATGACTGACTCGTATAGCAGTTTTTAAATTCATAACCTTTTCAATCCAAAACAAAATCATATAGGAGTCACCACAGAACCTCATCCTCGCTTTTTTCCTAACTGGAAACCTTCTACGGTCCCATCTTCTCAGGGGCAAGGGGCCATTTTGAGAATCTGTTCCCTGGATTTGGAAAGTCTTTCCCCAGTCCAGAAGTCGTACATGAACCTCCTCGCCGAAGTGAGTTGCTGCTGTTGGAACATCACCCCAGTATGGAACCATTCAGAGGTCCAAGCTCCGCCTTCACAACTCCACGCCCCAAGATTAGCAGGAGAGTCTGTGGGACTGTCTCTTGGAAGTGGAAGCACATTGCCAGTTGCGTGAGTCATCCCAGCCCAGCAGGCATCTGCTTCTCCCACCAGAATACGGATTCTTCGTCTCCTCCCTCCCCATCCGCTCCTGAAAAACACCTCCTAATGACTGTGGATGGTGCCCAAGAGAGGAGGAGGAGGGAGTCACCTTCCCGACCCGACAAGCAATCTGTTCACACCTGGCAGCGTGAGCCTTGATTATCCTCGAGTCAGGTTGTAGAACTACACATGTCTCTAATTTTCACAAGGCAAAGGAGCTCTTGTCTGGAATAAATGAGATAGATAAATTAGAGGGGGAAGGGAAAGAGTCAAAGGTGTCTCCCCCAACTTTTCATCTGTGGCGATCTGGCGCTCTAATCTATTGTACAAATGTCTGCACACAGCATGCCGACACTTGCTTGTAAACTCACAGGAGGACTATCACCTGGAGACAATGAATAATGTCTGTTTCATGCCTTTCGCCCCTAATATACTTTTTGTTTTGAAGGCATCATATGGATTAAGTTAGTAACACCCATCCTCGCGTTTTCAAGACACTATCTCCCCCTAAATCATCTCTTTTTGGAGCTTGACAGGTTATCACACCTTGTCTCATTTCATGCTGCAGCTTCCCACGAGAAGATTAGTCTTGCTTCACAAATCACAGGCTCCTTTCCTGAGTGAAACACCTTCAAAATTAGAGCAACTTTCCCCAGGGGGTATCAGAGTTCCTTCTGCCCCAGTCTGGGGTGCTCCGCCATGGGCCCTCACCATCCCGAAGCACCACGCCTTGGATCGCCTCCTTGGTGGAGGTTCTGGAAGAACAGCCGGAGGAGGATTCACCCAGCGCATGATAACTTCATCTCCCCTTTTCACGGGGTGTGCTTGGGGCAGTGCTCCAGGCTGCTTCGGCATCCTGAGCCTGAGAGATAAAAAACAGATCGTCGGCATCTTCCTAGGGGCTCTGTGGTTCACGGAGTTCGAGCGCAATTGCTTGCACCTTGCCCACTCATTCCAAGCCATGGTTAGACCAAACACAACCAGATGCAGAAATACCCGTGTAAGCAAACACCATGGGAGAGTCACAGAATTTGACTGCTTCTCCCCACTGTTCCTACGATACACTTTGTACTGGTAGCCGCTATCGCTTTTGCCTGCTCAATAACCATCCCTTTGTCTTGTGGAATTGTCACCTCAGTTTCTCCTGGGAAATCTCATCCTAATTGATACAATTTGCTTGGAGCCCACCCACCTCATGATCCTCGCACCAACAGTGAGCATTTGAGCAGACCCAGCCAGTAAGAGGACTCCATCATCCCGGCCACAATCCTATGTGAGGACAATGCCCTTGACACAAGTGAGGGACATACAGGACGGCACTGACACCTGGATCCAGCCTTGCCTGAAGTCAGTACCACATTTGCCTCACAAGAACTAGTAAACTTCCTTTCTTTTTAAGACAGTTTTAGCTGTATTTCTTTCTGGAACCACAAGAGTTCTGATAAACTCACTACCCAGTAACTTGAAGGAAATAAAAGATATCAGTTGTCCCAAATAATTCACGGATCACTTATTCAAAAGCATATACTGAACACCTGTGTCAAGTTCTATGCTTGATGTTAGGGACCCAGAGACATGATACAATCCTTGCCTTAAAGATTTTACAATCTAGTACCAGATTTGGCAACGAAATCCAGTCTCAAGACCTCAAGTGACAGTGGGGACTCAAGAGTTTATTTTTATTAAGAAATTTAATAGCATGGATTGGCATAAGGATCTAGCAAATTTATGGAACCCAGCGGGGTGTGCCAGGACACAACCTGCATTTATTACATGCTATTGTGATAAGAGATATATGCCTATCTAATAAATTCTGGAAAGAGGACTGTGGTGACCACAGGTGGCTTATGTGTACACGGGGTCCCTTCCTTCTGATAATGACTTTGCAGAACAATGTCCACCATTGATTGCAGTCTTGGTGTGACTGTCAACTTGTTAAGACTGCTCCCACTCCCAGACCATGACAGGGCCATGAGATACAAGTTGGTCCAATCAATTAGATTATTCCTTCTCAGTCCCCTTTCCAAGTCCTCCCCTCTCCCTATATGCCTTACACTTCCCTTTTCATTCTACTCACTCCCAACTCATGGCCTTAAATTTCATATACTATCATCTCCCAAATTACTGTCTCCAGCATAGTCCTCTCCCCTGAAGCCAATGTCCCATTGCATGTCCAACTGCCTACTCCTGAGACTCCAAGCTCCCCCTTGACACACCAAAACCAAGTCTCAGATCCCTGGAGACATTTTCTTTCCTGCAGTCTTGCCCATCTTAGTAACTGCTCAGTCAAAAGAACCCGGGTGTCACCGTTGATTCTTCTCTCTCACACTCCATATCCTGACCTCCTTCAAATCCTGAGAGCTCTCCCCTCAAAAGAGATCCAGAACCTGATCACTTCTCACCATCCCCTCCACTGACATCACTCTGGCCCAGGCCCAATCATCTCCCACCTGGATGACTACAGAAGCTTTCTCACTGGTGACCTTGATTCAGCTTTGGTTCCCCTTCAGTGTATTCTCAATAGAGCAACTAGCACGATCCTTTCAAGAATGAGTCAACACTGTTCCCTCTTCCAGAAAACTCAGAGTTGGTGCAGATTTATTCTAGGACAAGTGCCTGGAAGAGACGGCCCTAATATTAGCACCTGCCACCTAGATACTCAGAGCTGTCCTTCTACTTTCACTGATGCTCAATTCTGCATATGCTTCAGTTCCATGAAGGATTGGAATTGACTCCAATTCACTGCACTACAACCACTAGGTTTTCTATCTGATGCAAGCCAGGGTCGGTTTCTGTTGCCTACAGCCAAAGACTCCTGGTTGGTTCAAGAAGCCAAATATCTAGACTGTTACACAATACCATTTACTGTCGTAAATGCATAGAGGTATGGTGGGCTGGTGCCTTGGGTGTTCTTTTCCACAATAGAGTAAGGATATACCTGCAAAAATCGTTGCTTATAACTTAAAATCACACAAAAATAGTAACAACAAATGACTTCTGTCTGGGTCTTTCCTGAAATGAACATGGTGTTGTTTATTTTAAACCAATCAGAATTTTGTTAATTTATGAAATGCTTTTCCTCATATAACAAAGATGTGTGCACGAATATTCTAAAACTGTTTCATAACATAATAATGAACAGATTCATGAAGAGAGCAAAGTAACTTTAGCTCCACAGTAGCAATGAGAACTCGAACATCATTAAGTCTGACGGGACAAAACATGAAGGGTATGAAAAACAGCATTCGTGTCCTTAAGCAGACTGATTCCAATTTTATGAAAAGAGAAAGAAGGAGGATATATACCAGAACATTAGCAATGGTTCTCTCCAGGTAGAGGAATGGAGATCATTTCTATTTTCTTATTTATCCCTTCCTGAATTTTTACAAGTTCTGTGGTTAACAGCATTATCTTTAATAAAGGAATCAACAGTACTCATTTAGAATGTGAAAACACAAAAAATTTTTAAAAGATAGGGAAAAAAATCTGGAAAATGGTGTGCCCTGTGGTGAAACTCCCAACTACTAACATAGAGTCATCGAAATTAAATGAGGTCCTCACCTTCTGAAACACCTTCCCTTCTGGAAAGCACCAGAACACTGGCACAGGGAAGGAGAGGAAATAAGAAAGGAGAACAGACGACAGGTCAGCACTTCTCAAATGACTGTCTGCAACAGAATCACCAGGGCACTTGTTGAAAGTGAAGATTCATGACAGCCACCCCAGACCTGTTGGACCGGGTCTCTGAGGGTCAAACCCAGGAACCTGCACTGCACAAATGCCCCCCCGCCCCAGTAAACCGGATGCCTGCTAACACCCAAGAACCACTGGAAAGATGAAGGAGGCTCCTTCAGGCTCCTTAAGGATTCACCAACCTCTGCTTTAATGATTTCAAAACTGAAATATAAAGCTTAACTCAGTAGAAGGAGAAAAATCCAGTCAATCAGAACCATCACCAGGTTCCCACTTTGCTTTCTATTGTGTCGACATAATCTACACCATATGCCAGAGACGTAACATTTGCTATCCCAACCCCCATAAATCCATCAGCCAGTCGTTGGATGATAGAGTGGAATCCTCCTTATGAAAGCGTATTTGACAAGTTCTAATAATTGATGGCGAACATGTTTCCCGGAACAAGACTATCATCACTGAGTGTTCGATCCAACCCAATTAGTTCTGAACATATTTGTTAGTCCTCTTTCCAGCATTTTCAAAGGATAGCACTTTAACGTTTAATCATTTCAATACTTTGCCTATTCGTCCCCATCTTTTCAGCGGACATTTTTCCGCCAAAATAAATGACTCTCCACACTGTTCCGTGCCTTGCTGCCTAGACTTGGTACATACATTCCCATCTCTGTGCTTCCCATGGATGGCCCCGGCGCTCCTCCGTTCTTCTGGGTACGCTCTTTCAAGGCTCTGTCCATTCAGACTTGGCCACCTGGAGCAGAAACCCAATGACAGTGGCTTAACCCAAGAGGCAATGTCTTTTCTCACCCAGCGAGAAGTCCAGAAGTACACCTCCCGGGGCTGGCGCAGATACTCAAGGACGTCACTTAGGATGCAGACCACTTCCCTCCTCCTGCTGCAGCCTGCCCGGCGTGTAGCTTTCGTCCTCTTAGCTGTAAGGCAGCCAGTCCACCTCTGAACGCATCATGTGCATTTCAGACAAAAAGGTGGAGGCAGGGAAACGTCTTTTATGCTAGCTAAACCCGGATCTTTTTATATTTTTTTTAGATTGTTAATATTTTTTGTTTTTAGATTTTATTTATACTCATGTAATTAAAATACAGTGTTATTATTAGTTTATTATTATTATTATTAGTTATTATTAGTTTCAGGGGTAGAATTTAGGGATTCATCGGTTGCGTGTAACTCTGGAAAACAATATGAAGGTTTCTTTTTATCTTTGTAAAAGGAAACAAAAAAGTTCTGATCCAGCAACTCCGCTTCTGAGGATACATCCAAAGGAAACACGGTCACTATGTCTGCACCCCTGTGTTCACTGCAGCATTAATTACAATAGCCAAGACGTGCACACAACCTAAGTGCCCATCAACAAACGAACAGATGAAGAAAGTGTGGTGTATATGCACAATGGATTATTATTCAGCCATAAGAAGGGGAAATCCTGCCACCTACTCCGACATGGATGGACCCTGTGGGCGTTAGGTCAAGTGAAGTAAGTCAACCAGAGCAAGACAAATAGTGGACCATTTCACTTATGTGCGAATTCTAAGCAAACTCACAGAAAGAAGCTAGATTTGCGGTTGCCAGCAGCGGGGGTCAGAGGTCAGGAAACTGGGTGAAGGTGCTCAAAAGGTACAGAACCTCAGTTATAAGAAAAGTAAGTCCTCGGGATGTAATGTACAACATGATAACTAGAATTAACCCTGCTGCATGGTATGTTGAATAGATCCTAAAAGTTTTCACCACAAGGGGGGAAACACATTTGCAACTATAAGAGGTAATGGATGGTAAGTAAACCTATGGTGGTCGTCGTTTTGCTAGGTATACATGCGTCAAGTCATTATATTACACATCTTAAACTCATACAGTGCTGTACCTCAGATAGATCTCAATAAAAACTAGGGGAGAAAACTCCCGGGAGACCTTCGTTTTCCATCTAATGGCCAGGAATATGCAACTCTGCCATCCAAGCTGTAAGGGACTAATTTGTTAGCTGGAGTTGACTAATAACAGAACCAGGGAGGAAGGATAGAGAGGTGGCAACCAGCAGTTTCTGCCACAATATCATAATCAAATCTGCAATGACATCCGTTCGGACTCCTTTTCCACAAAGATCTGCCCTACTGCAAAAATTCCTCAGCATTCACTCTCTTTTCCTCTCCCATTTGTTGCCTATCCATGGTAATGAATCCAATACAGAGCTTTATCTACGTCCACAAATAGTAGGCCTGAATGTCAACCTAAAAACCTGATATATAAACTAATCTTCTTCCATTTTCTTTACCTCTGGTTCATTCTGACTCTTGACTTCATCCCCATGGGTATCAGTCATGATGGGAAGCAAAGGATACTCCTAGGCCACACCCAAAGACACAAGACTTGCCTGTTCTCATGAGTCATTCAGCACATCACAGTCCCTGCTGACAGCCCTATCGTCCAAGCCCAGTCTACTCCACTGGGTTTGGGAGCTCTGGATGCTAGTCGCACATGGCTCCTGGAATCCTCACAGAAGAAGAGCAAAGAGCCAGCCTCACTAAGGGTGCTAAGCAGTTACTTCCTCTGACATCGTGCACCGCCACAGAACAGGAGATAGGCCCCACTGCTCTTTGACCCAACGCTCATTTTTTGGTGGGAGCAGGGAGGGAGGAGAACCAAGAGTCTCACAAAAAATCTCTTTCTGTTTTCTTCAAAGTAATACAGCAGCAAGTTCTTTCCCAGTCACTCTGCTCTCCCTGAGCCTAGCATTTAGGAAAAGTAAAGGAAGAAATAGATGTGTCTTCAAGTTAGCTTCTGCATTAAGACCTGTAGGGGGCTGAGAGGGGCTTAACTACCTTTGCAGATTAGGTGAAGGAAAAATACAGGAGGGGGATGAAAATATATCTCTTACTGTAGTTTCCTGAGACATTGATATGACTTACATCCACAACCAAGGAGAAGTTCCCAACCCCCTTACAAGACACACTTCGGTCTTTCACACCCAACACGATGTCATGAGCACAGTAACTTGCTCCATCCATGTTTATCCTGTAATAACTAGTCACTCTAAGTTCTGCTCAGTCACTTGAGCGAGAAATGAGGAGTATTTTTATAGTGTCTGAAGATGGTGTAGACCTCTACTAATCTAACATGGTTAGGCCTCAGATGCACATTTTCTCAGATTCAGTTGAGAGTATCAAGCATTGTCATAAAGAGAGGTTGGAAGTCTTGAACTCAGTGAGCAAGGATTAAGAGGGCCATGAATGGGGAGAAGGTCATGAAAACGAAAACAAAGATGTGAAAACAAACATAGGCCTGTCCAGTTGTATCATGCAGAGAAAAGCAGGTGGATTTCAGACATCAGAAAGACCTGGCTTTAAATTTCAGCCCATGAAAGAATTACTGAACCTCTCTGATCCTGTTTTCTCGTCTGTGAAGTCAGGACAAAACTTTGAGCACTCACAACCAGCATGTGTTACCTATCGCAAAGGAGGATGAATGTCACGAAGACTAAAATAAGAAAGCATGTAATAACACATGGCCCATTGCCCAGGAGTTGGTAGACTCTATAGGAAATATTTGTTTCCCCTTCTGCTTTTCCTCCTCCTGTGATCTTCTCTGAGTTTGGGCTCCTAAGCAGTACGTGACACTGTCAAAATGACTGCCTTTCGATTCAGTATCCTGTCTGATTAATATTATAAGCATCCAAACTAGCATTCCCATGGAGATGAACTCCAGGGTCATCGATGGTGTACTTTCTCCTCCCTCTGGGCACTTCCCCTTGCGTGTTCCAGAACCTTCCCCAAAACCACCTCTGAAATTAAGCTTAGCCAACATCTTCATCCAAACCTCAGTACCATTACTTAACTTCTGTGTCTCATTTCCTATTTCTCTTGGTCTTACAAACAGAGTCACCTGGGCTTTTGCCCAGCCCCAGGCACTAGGCTTGCCAATTTTTCCTTCCTAGAACGTCTCCTAGTTACCCATTCTGTTCATTTCCTTCTGCCACTTCCCGAGGACCCACTCCCTCCACCCCACAGCTAAAGTGTTGCCAAAGCTCCTTTGCTGCTTTGCTCACGGTGATGCTTGATTCGAGAACCATCTTTCCACCACGTTCAAGTCGCTGAGCCTTGCCAGAGGAAAGAAGAAGCGTCTTTCACGTCTCATCCGCATCTAGCAAGTGCGGGGACACGTGGTGCCTGGAGCAGTACCTGAGCCGTTGGCATCGTCGTTCAGTCTGCGTGATGCCAGCCGCGCGCTGCAACGGGGAGCTGTGCGGCAGGAAGCAGTGCTTTCCGTTTCTATCGCATTTGTTCCAGCAGTTTGTTCACTGGACCACAAGCACGCCTTCCAAAAACACATTCTTTAAAGATAAGTGTACCTTTTTCTTTTTTTTTTTTTTTTTTTTTTTGAGAAAAAAAAATTTTTTTTAAATCTCTTGGAATTTCTGTTCTGATTTAAACTGGTAAGGTCTTATTTGAATCCCCTTAAAAGTTAGGTCCAAATGCATTCTCCCCCTCACAGTCCTATCTTTGCTCTTCACCGGTAAGTTTTGTTGATCCTGCCTAAGAACCAACAATGGTCAACATCTCTTTTCCCTTTGAGCAACTTAATGAGCCAGGGCAACAGCCTCTGTCTAAAATGCTAGCGTGCGTGTTTTCTGAACACTTCCAGCAGACCTTATGTTGAGGTTTTCCTTTTCCCTGATCTAAAATGTGAAAATGGTGCTGTTGAAAAAGTCAGGCTCGCCCAGAAGCATAGCCAAAGGATCACTTGTTCATCTCCTCTCGCTTCTCAACACAAAGTCTGCCCAGCCTTGTTACCGGCTTTACGTAATGTTTCAGAGACAAATAAAATATTTGGGGACGTTTGCTCTGTAAACAGCACTTTGCGAACAACTTTAAAAAGAGCTTCGTGTCTATCCATAAACACCTCCTCTGTGATTGCAACAAGGGTCACGGTTGTAAACAGTTATGGTCAATTACTTGATCAAAAGTCATTGAAATAAAGGGTATTCTGGTCTTTCTTTGTGCCTGTGCACACCATGCAATGTTCCCTTCCCCAGCAGAAAAGGGCCTTTTAACCCACTGCAGAGAGACTTGTTCCCAAATGTTTCTAATTCAGCTAAACATCTTGAGAGGAAATATCATAAATTATATGTATAGGCCTGTCAGTACAATTTTCAACAGGAGTAACATGAGTTCAGTTTGAAATAAAACGAAAACTTCAGACCAATTTTTGAACTTGCTACCCCGAGTTTTAATCCAAAACCCATTTGTGCAGAAAGAAAAGGCAAAATTCTAGTCTTCTTGGGGAAAAAAACCTACCATTGAGAAAGATGCTCAAAGTGCAGTCAATCTATGTTTCGTACTTCTCTGGTAGGTCGAGGAAAAGTAGGCACAGGCACATAAATGTTCCGGTAGAAAACCAGACCTAGCAAGGCCTCTGGCAGGACTAAACTACACACCGCACTCTAAGTTCTTGCTTAGCTTCCACTTACAGGGTCCTTTGGACTTCTCCCATCCTAGGTAATTAAAAAGGGTCACCAAAGGACAGAAGTGTGTGACCCTAGTGGACACTAAATTGGGGAAAAGGAAGGGACAGGCGGGATGAGGGCTGATGATCTTGAATATTAATTCCTTTTCCAAGTTTATTTGCGGTAGCATAGCACAGTCAGCATATAGGAATCTCTCCTTGTTGCACGATTGTCTAGAAAGAGAATGAGCTTATCAGCAACTACTTCTCCAGAACACATTCACCTTACGGAAAAGTAGTGCAGTATGGACACACCGGAAACACACGCTTGCCTTTTCCTGCTCCTCGTGCAAGCTCACATGTCTTCTGCCCCCTTTTATTTATGCAGGTGGTGAACAAGACTTCCTTCGACTCCCTATTCCTAGAGAATAAACCTACATAAATAAATGGTTTGGGGGGGTTTGAGGGGGTTTGGGGTTTTTTTATTATTTAAGTTAATTTAGTTAACATATAGCATATTATTAGTTTCAGGGGTAGAATTTAGTGATTTATCAGTTGCATAAACACCCAGTGCCCATTACATCACATGCCCTCCTGAATGCCCATCCCCCAGTTACCCCAACCCCCACCCACCTCCCCTCCAGCAGCCCTCGGTTTGTTTCCTATGGTTTAGAGTCTCTTATGGTTTGTCACTATCTCTGTTTTTACCTTATTTTTCCTTCCCTTCCCCTAGGTTCATCTGTTTTGTTTCTTAAATTCCACATATGAGTAAAATCCTGCGGTATTTGTCTTTCTCTGGCTTACTTGTTTTGCTTAGCATAATACCTTCTAGTTCCAAGATATAATATATGAAGTGAAGAGAAAGGTTTAGATGAACAGGTTATGGCCGTATAAACAGAGGTGCTTTTCCATTTTCACTCACAGCAAACATATCTTAGGGCTCTTTTTGGGGCCATTAAACTAAAAGGCTAAGACTAGATAATCAAAAAAATCCATCCAAGAAGATTTAGTATAATTGATACCAATATTTTCTTTCCTCAAAAGAACATTTCATATTAACTTCAGAATTCCAGTCCCACAAGTTTAATGTATCCATATGGACAACAGTACAACTATCCTGCCATTCCTCATCTAAATAACCAAGGAAATTAGATTTGATCTTAATTATATAATGTTTGTTGCATGCATAGTAAAAACTCATCCATTAAAAGGTCACTGGCATTTAGTCTACAGTTGGAGGAAAATAAAATGTACTTTAAAATATCTATTACACCCCGTATGATTCTATTTCTGTGACATTCTTATAAAGGCAAAACCAAAGGAACAGAAAACACATCAGTCGCAGCCAGGGGCTAGGGAGGCAGAAAGGCAATGGACCACAAAGGGCCAGGAGGGAAGTTTTGGGGGGACATGGGAACTGTTCTGTATCTCGGTGGTGATGCTCAGGATCATAGATACCTGTGTCAAAACCTTGGATCGCTAAACCTACATAATGTATGAAAATGATAATAAACCAGGCTTTCGAGATTATCTATTGAGAAAACAACTGAACGATTTTTAATACAACAGATGGCAAAGTGAAAAATTTCTCAAAATTGTCAAGCAGATTAGAAGCAGTGTTGCACACCAGCAGAGCGACCCACTGCCATGGGAATCCAAGGAACAGAAATGAGCCTATTACTGATAGATGCTAACGACAATGCTCCCTTGAAGAAGGAAGTCTGCCAACAACCAGCGCTTAACATACTCTCCCTTAGTGCGCAGAACTGGAAGTTAAGATAATTTCAATTTAGAAAACACCGCGATCAAGTTTAGCTTTTCTTCACTTGCATGAATGGGTGGGGTGGTGCGGTGGTTTTGTCTAAGTCAGAAGTTGGCAAACTTTTTCTGTGTAGGCTAAATGGGTAAGTTTGCAACTACCCACCAAAAAAGCCAGAGAAAATAATTGAAGAACAGGCATGACTGGGTTCTAAGACTTTATTTATGGAGGCTGAAATTTGAGTTTCACCTCATTTTCATGTACCACAAAAATAGTCTCCTTTGGGGCGCTTGGGTGGCTCAGTGGGTTAAAGCCTCTGCCTTCGGCTCAGGTCATGATCCCAGGGTCCTGGGATCGAGCCCCACATCGGGCTCTCTGCTCAGCAGGGAGCCTGCTTCCCCCACTCTCTCTGCCTGCCTCTCTGCCTACTTGTGGTCTCTGTCTGTCAAATAAATAAATAAATAAAATCTTAAAAAAAAAAAAATAGTCTCCTTTTGGTTTCCTGCAGCCATTGGAAAATGTGAAAACCGTTCTGAGTTCCCAGGACATACAGAAACAGGCAAGGACTATAGTTTGTCAAGGCTTTCAGTGCTAACAGTAAGGTCTTCTTGGACGAGCAGGTCTCCATCCAGTGCTATGACCTCCTTTTTGCTAAGGCTGTCCATACCAAGAGCCACTGCTTTAAAGTCACTGAGAGGTGCACCCCCCACACACAAAACTACCCAGATTGCCTTGGCTTAAATATTAGAGAAAAGGAAAGGTGACGAGCCTATATATAGACCATGATAAAGAAATTCTGTCTGTAATAAAAAGATGCAAAAGAAAAAACAGTGGGTCCACACCTTGCTAACTAAGGTTTTTCAGACTCCAGACTCACACTGCCTAAGGAAAGCAAGTCTGGTTTGGCCCCCCAGGGGTAAGGGCTTAATGTCACCTGTTCTGGTAATGAATGGCTGATATTAACATTCTTTCAAACAGTGTTTCGACTGACTGTAACTTACAAACACGTATTTTTAGATATACAAGATGATCTGCGGGGGGGGGGGGACGGTTTGGAGAGAGGGAGGTTCTGTCTTAGTGAGGACAGGAACAGGGCACATTTATCTGAAACACATTTGTGTGATGGAAACATTTCCAGCTGCACCGACGCTGTAACATCTACACCCAAATTAGCTCAGGAGTCAACAGATCTCGTTTGGTTATTACATTTATTGCATCTATTATCTACAAATGAAATACAGCTGCGTTGTCAGTATCCCCACATCCAAGCATCTGCTTAATGAGCTCGCAAGGTAGGACCGATCAGGAGGACTTGCTGACAACAAATAAAGAGGAAACCCAATCCTCCCGCCCCGGACAGACACTGCCCAGCTGAAATTCCTTTCCTTTATGGGCAGCAGTAGTCATATTTTAAGAGACCCTAATCAGGTATTTATCCTACACACAAGCAGCAGTACATTCAGTTTATTTGCTAAATAGAAATTGGGTAAATCTGGCATCCAAATCACAGTCACGGCTTTGCCCGTACAGTCCAAGGTTACTTGGGTCGCCTTGGGGCACGGGAGGGTTGGTGGGGGGAGAAGGGGGGGGACACAAGGCAGGGGACGAGAGCCACATTTCCAGCTGCGCAATGCCCAGTCTGACATTTTGACGGAGTCTCTAATCTTTTTCACATTTCTTTCTACACAACAGGATGGCGGAACCATATGCTCCCAGTTTCCCTGCAAGTTTTTTGGATTAGGTTTTTTAAGAGAGATGAGGCTGGAGGCCTGGATCTAGGCAGAGTCAGAGTTGGGAATTGTCTCCATATTTCTACCAGTTGAAAGAATCTCCAAGGATCTCCCCCATTGCCAGTATATATTTTATAGGCACTGGGTAGACACCTGTTTTCAATCGCACCTTCACATCAGAGGAGCCCTCTAGGAACAGCCCTCGCGCACAGGCCTGGCTGAGAGCACAAGGAGCAGTTGCCTGCCCGGGGCTGTCTTCTCTGTTTGCTTTGTAAATGATTTCTGAGCCACGTGTGGGAGAAAGGCCTGCCCGGGCTCTCGCTGACATCACGCCTGTGGAACTCCAGCCTCGCCATAGGAATGCTACAGAGGCGGACACGTGTTTAAGCGGCTGGTCAGCCAGGGTCTTCCTCATTGCAAATGGATTTGGGCTCATAAACTGCAGGAGATTACTTTCAAGCCCTCACGGTAGACCTTGCCGAGCGGGCTCCAGGTGACATGAAAGGCAGAGGAGGGGCAGCGAGGCAGCCCCTCACCCCGTTCCAGATGTCTGGACTCAGAAGCCGGGGCACGGAGAGCGATGTCCAGGGCAGCCGGAGCCCACTGCTGGAGCCAGGGCAGTCTCCACTGCCCGGCACCATGGGTCACATGCCTCCCCCCAAAATGATTCCCCGGAAAGCGAAAGCTTTCATCTCAAGCTATGCATGGGGTTGTCCTTAAGGCCAGGCCTCCTCCTCTGGCGGGATCTGAAGAAACTCCTTAGCCATCCCGCCCCTTAGCATCGGGGAAGAGGATGAAGATACCTTTTCCCAGGTTTAGGGAAATCTGGATTCCAATCTCACCTTCTAGGTCTGTGACTGAAGACAAGCCTCTTTCGTGATCTCTGAACCAGTGCACTGATGTTGATTACTCACGGCAGACCCTGCATAAATCTGGAATCTGCTGCAAAAAGACAGCTGTCTGTGAACCGGATATCGTAGCTGGAGGGCGCCGAGTCCCTTATGCCAAGCAGATCCCAGCCAAAGGTGGGCTTCCATGACCTCCCATGACATGGGGGAGCTTGTGGCCTTCTCCTTCCCATCCTCCCACCTTCCAACCTTTCCGGTTGCCTAACGCTAGACTGGACTCTCCCTGTTCCCCACAGCCACACTGGGCTCCTCGGCTTTGGTTAGGTTTTATATGGGAAAGCGTCACATGAGCCAATTATGCAAGTGACTGGGAAGAGCTGAACACGATGTTTGCAGTAGACCGAGGGAACCCCTCAAGCCCAGAAACGAAGCAAGTCATAGCTTCAGCCTTCAACCAACAGTGGCAGGGGACGTAGAGGGGGAGTCTAAAGGCCTTCCTGATGGCTTTCCGCAGGTCCCGGTAGGTCATGTTTTCGTTAGGTCAAGGACAAAACAATCAGAAACTCAATTTGAGAGCGGTCAAGACAGAGAGACACATTCACGCTACAAACCCCAGAACCAGGCCATCTTCACCATATCCAGGCCTCCCTCTTATAATCCTTCCAGAGTCGGGACGGCTGTGTCGTCAGCGGGTGGTGGTAGTGGAAGGGGCAAATGAGAGAGCGGTGTCCTCACTTCCCGAATCCTGACGCTACAGCCGCAGTGACAACTTCTGCCGCCTTCTTTGTGCCCGACTTCTTCAGACGCCTCAGAACGCCTCGGGCGCTGCACTCTAGGCCAATCCCAGGCTTTCGTTTCTCTTCCCTCCCCCCATTAGGAAAGGTGAGGACCTGTGCTTGGGATGGAGGTACCACAGATGCAGTGTCTGTGTCCTCCCAGAATTCCTGTGTTGAACCCTAACCCCCAGTATGACAGGACTTGGGGATGGGGCCTTCGGGATGGGATTGGATCAGGAAGGTAGAGTCTTCGTGAATGTGACTCGTGCCCTTAGAAACGAGATCCCGGCGAGGTCACTGCAGACAGACAGTTGTCTGTGAACCCAGAATTGCCGCTTCACCAGACGCTGAATCGGCCGGCACCTTTCCTTCGGACTTCCCCTTCAGAAGTGTGAGAAATAACTTTGTTGTTTGTGCATCACCTAGCCTACAGCATTTCTGTCACAGCAGCCTGAACGACTAAACGACTAAAACAGGAGGCAAATGGCAAACGTCATGGTTCACTGAGCCACTGGCCTCAGAAGCTGTCACCTCTGCCCAAGCGTCCCCCGGGCTCTCCTCGGCAAGATTTCACTTTGCTTTTGCCTAAGAAAGAGTAACAGTCGTGAGGAAGGAACTGCTCCAGGCTGGAGTCTTGGTAAACCTGAGGGGTCGTGGCTCCGAGGACAGTCTGTACTTGGCTTTGTGGGACGCCCACGCTCCAGTGTCAGTTACCGGTGTCCTCACAGCCACACACTTACATTCCTGTTCCCGAAGTTTCGCCCATGAAACCGTGTTGTTTTCCTTCCTATTATCGGCATTTCGTAGCTTGTCATCCCAGTCAACTTTAAGAAAAAAAGGTTGTTTTTCCTTCATTCGCTCTGTCATCATGGGGTGGTTTTCTTGCTCTCTCCCACACCAAAGCACCCCCCTCTCCCGCACGCACGTGCTTACACACACACACACACACACACACACACTTCAATGTGGGCCTGCCCTTCAAAAGCCAAAAACAACAAGATCAAAAAGTTGTTAGTGGAGCAGATGTCAAGTGGTCCCCCTGGACGCCTACTTAACCCCTTCCAGAGACCTGACTGGACCCTGACAAGGAATTGATTTGGTGAGGAAAGCAGAAGTCTTGGTAAACAGGGCCCCACCTCTCCTTATAAATCTCCAAAAGGAAGGACGGTGCAATGATTCCACACATTTGCCATCTGCCCCCAGGGAAATGTGCCCACAACTGCTTTTCAAAAGGAAATTTTAACTGGGAACATGCTTTGCTAATTGGGGTTGTTTATGACCCAATGTAATAAAATTTGATGTTGCAAACTAGAAGCATTTTCCTTGTTTTGTTTCTTTAGACCTTCCTCTCTTCCTACTCTAGAACTGTTACCGAAAACCAGGTGTGTGACATGTCTGAGCAGAAGTTAAGGAATCGGGGCCTTTTATCTACATGACAGAGATTTATGGAGGATTTCAAGACCTAACGATTACAAATGGGCAGGAAATTAGCATGAAGGAACTTTTCCTTATCTTACCTCTAAACACAGCATGCATCACAAATTTATCATGTTAGACTAGGGCCATATTGGGATGACCTGACCTGCAACTCTTCCATAAGTAAAAAAAAAATTGCCAACTATTTTTAAAGTCCTCACAGGCAGCATCTCAAATTGCAGCCTTTTTTTTTTTTTTTTTTTTTTTAGGATTTATTTATCTATTTTAGAGAGAGAGGGCAAGAGAGAGCAAGCGGGAGGGACAGAGAATTTCCAGAAAACGCCACACGGAGCATGGAGCCCGACTGCAGGGATCGATCTCAGAACCCCGAGCCGAAACCAAGAGTCAGGTGCTTAGCCAGCTGCGCCACCCAGGTGCCCCTCAAACTGCAGCTTTTTCCAAAACCAGGGGATTATTACCCAAATTGTATATATACAATAAGATGAAAAGATGGACATTTCTGAAAGTGCTTGGCTGGAACAAGTTTCCAAAACATCGACAGTAATCAGAACGATCAAGATATTTTCCTGTCATCAGATAACTTTGACTTCAAATGAGCGGCCACTTGGTAAAGGAGCAACTGTGTTTGCAAATCAAATATAGATTGTGACGTAGCATCGAACCCATTTCCAACTCCCTGAACCGAGATTCTACAGTCATTAAATAGCCCTCAAAGATATAAGCAAACTCCTTGCCTAAAAAAAAAAAAAAAAAAAAAAAAAAACTAGAGAAAGTCGCTCCATGTGGCTTCAGACTTCAGACTCACGCTCTTTTTAATCAAAAGCATTTGATGGTCATTAATTACATGTTTGTCAGAAACTCTAGGCTGTTTCGAACATTGTTCTTTGAACTGGAGTATCACGTTCAAGGGCACTGCCCGTCAACGGCGGGTTTTATTGCACTTTTACTTCACCTTTTCCCCAGTGTCAAGCGGTTCAGGTTGCATAGGAGCTGACAAGCATCGGCAATGGGCAGTCTGTGGGGGATGATAGACAGTGGGGTTTGTAACTTTCAAAGATGCGGGCTGCCATATTCCAGGGGGGAGGCCCCAGTGACAGGCTGCTTTCATTTACTTGGGCATGAATGCTTTGGTCCCAGGGCTCAGTTATGGACTTTGGCATCTCCCCCAAGGTGCTCCAGAAAGCCATATCGAGGCAAAAATGTGCCCGACAACAGCTTAATCATAACCAGGAGATGCAGCGTTGTGTGGCTGGCCACGGTGAGCTCCTCATTCTGGAAACCCACTCTGCCACCACTGCTGTGTGCAGGAGGCAGAAAGGAAGCCCCCCCCCCCCCCAGGCACAGGCCTAACGTGAAGGAGGCCACGAAGATGCCAGTTCCAAGTGCAAGAGAAAGGTAAGAACTATCTGCATGGGAGGAGGGCTTCAGGGGACCTAAAATCCTAGGTTGTGCCCTAACTAGATGGTTTCAAGTTCAGCCAGTCTCTGCTCCCTTAGCTGGCCCCGTGGAAAACGTAAGCCCGGTCCCTGAAGATGCTGCTAACAGCTCCTGGCATCTTCCAGCCTCTGTGCCTTTGCTCAAGCTCCTCCGTCTTCCTGGAATACGCTCTTCTTTCTTCCGTTTAAATCCAAGCCATCTTTCTAGGTCCCAGATCTCTCCCAGAGCTCTCCCCAAAGCTTTCTTAGCATCACCCAGATGTCATCTGGGTCTTTCTCCTCAGAGATGTAGTTAAACATGACCCAGTCTATAGCTCCCTTTCCTGGGCCGGGATGAAGTTCTCCTCCTGATCGCCGTGAGTTTCCATCACTTCCATCTTCCCATTTCATTCTCTTGATCATGCCCTGCATCCAGTATCTGTCCAGTCCACCTCCCTAGAGCCCGAACACACAACTCAGTCCAGTAAGTGTATTTTTATTAAGCATTTAATCATCCTTGTAGGCATTATTGAAGATTTAGCAATTCCCGAGGAACTACATGGAGACGCATGCAACTTTTCATTACCTCCTGGCTCCCGTGCCAAGCTTTCTCTCCCTCCCTTTCTCCTTCCCTCCCTCTTCCTCTGTCTCACAACCAACACATTTTTTGCTCTATCCTAAGTAGGACAACGCATTCAAGACACTAATGATCCCCATTTGCACCCACAATTATTTTCCAAGAAACTTGAAAAAGTAACATTCTTGAAAATGAAAACATTTACCCTGAACAAAATTCCTCTGAAAACCATTTTTGACCGTTGTGTTGCCTTCAGAATTAATATCCCTTCCAAAATTCTATGTTATATGTCTGTATGCCACTGATCCTTATATTGTAACATAAAATCTATTTTTTATCTGAACTTCTGAGGTTTGTGTCTTACTTTTCCATTATTTTGAGGGTTCTGGGAAGTACAAACCATGCATATTCATTTTTGTATTCCTTTAAAGTAACTCACACATTGTTTTGGCCCTATATGATCCTCAAAAATTTCTGAAATTGTACCAGAAAATGTGTGAAATGGTGCATCATTCCTCCAAGTAACATCAACTGGTTGAGTTTTCTTGAAGCGGTGTTCTTAGTTCACATACCACCCCTCACTAATGCCATATAACTAGAATCCAAGTAGACTAGACACAGATGTGCTTTGGAAAAACTAGTCAAGTCTGCTCTTAAACACAGTAATAGAGTTTTTTTTTTATTTCAAATAATTCATCTTCCTTCCCTGGTGGTCTAGTTGTTAGGACTCGGCACTCTCTCAAGTAATTCATCTTCTAGATGAAACCCAAACCTTATTATTCTTTGTACTTTAATATTCCTTCCACAAGCTTTTAAGTTGGGTCTTTTTTTCTCTTTAGAATAAACACTATTACATTGTATGCCTAAAAAAAACAGTATCTGAAGTTTTTCTGGTTCCATTTCTGCTATATGTTGTTTCTGTTCATTCTTACTTACGATGACTTTCTTCTTAAAATGTTAATGAATCATGGCAGTAGGTTGCTTATTTTCCTGAATGGAATGAAAGTGGTTTCCTCCAGAAGAGACTTACCTTTGCTTCTGTCAGGAGCTTGAGGGTAAAAGGGCCTATTACCCTGGTCCCACTTTAAACTAAATTCTTAGGTTTTTGTCAGACCATGCAAATAGTGTCAATTCAGGCTGAAAATATAAGTAAGGGGCACTGTGGTTGTAACTTTTCAGGAACTTTTATCTTTCTTCTTCTGCTAAGCAACTGAGAAATTTCCTTCCAGTTCTCAAGGGAGGGATGGGAAGTGGTTTGGGAACAAGGTTTATTTTGAGTTCATCCTTACATTGAAGGTCAACAAATCCCAAGCAGGATAATTAAAAAAGAAACCATACTTAGATAGTACAGAACAACGAAGCCTACAAGAAGATCTTACAAGCAGTCAGACATGAAAGACCAGCTATATGCAAAGGGGTAGCTGTTAGGCGGAAAGCTACAATGGAAGCCAGACAAAGTAACCTATCTTCAATGTGCCGAAAGCAAACAATTGCCAACTGCAAATGCCATACCCAAGAAAATATCCATTGGGATGAAAGTGAAGTAAAGACAGTTTCAGACAAAAAAAAACTTAGAGAGTTTGCCATCAGCCTAAGTAAATTCTAAAGGATATACTTCAGGGAGAAGAAAAGTAATTCCAGATGGCAGATTAGAAGTCCAGAAAAAATAAAGAGCAAGAAATGCAACAAATAACGTGAGTAAAATTAAATGAACATGAACCATATTAAATTAAAAAATGATAATATCTGTTGATAAAAATAAAATATACAACCAGAGTATATAATTCAGGGATAGGGTAAATGGAGCCCATGTATTCCAAAGGCCTTGTCTTGTTTGAAAAGAAGATACAGACTGACTTACCTTAGTAAATGAGATATGCATGTACTAATTGCACAACTAATCACTGAAGGAGTAGAAACAGGGTCCAGTAAAAGAAAAAAAAATGCAAAAAAAATATGAACTCAAAAAAAGTCAATAAACTGGGGCACCTGGGTGGCTGAGTCAGTTAAGTATCTGCCTTCAGTTCAGATCATGACGTCAGGGTCCTGGGATCAAGCCCCAACAGCATCAGGCTCCCTGCTCTGGGGGTAGCCTGCTTCTCCCTTTCCCTCTGCTCCTCTACCCACAAACCCTCTTCCAGCTCATGCTCTCTCCCTCCCTCCCACTCTCTCAAATAAAGTCTTTTTTGGTTTTTTTTAAGATTATTTATTTATTTATTTATTTGACAGACAGAGACCACAAGTAGGCAGAGAGGCAGGCAGAGAGAGAGGAGGAAGCAGGCTCCCTGCTGAGCAGAGAGCCCGATGCGGGGCTCAATCCCAGGACCCTGGGATCATGACCTGAGCCGAAGGCAGAGGCTTTAACCCACTGAGCCACCCACGCGCCCCTCAAATAAAGTCTTTTTTAAAAAGTCAAAGCAAATACAAAAACCAAAGATCAGACTAATAGATTAAATAAAGTCTATAAAATATGATATAAATTCAAATATATCAATAATTATAATACATATAAGTAAACTATGATTCAACTGAAAAACAGATTTGCAGATTAGATTTTTAAAGCAACAAGATAATAAAGGAATTTTTTTTCTTTTTTTTTTTTTAAGTAGACTCCACGCCTAACGTGGGGCTTGAACTCACAGCCCTGAGGTCAACAGTCAGATGCTCTACCGACTGAGCCAGTCAGGCACCCCAACAAAGAAATTTTCTCACCCATTATATTATCAAAAAAAAAAAAAAAGAACTAAAATTGATCTATGATTACACTTTTCAGAGAAACCACACTCCAATTTTTGTTTATCCTTTTAGCTGTTATCACAAAGGCAAACCTACATCTTTCTATAAAAAATGTAACCTAGGGTGCCTGAGTGACTTGGTGGGTTAAGCCTCTGCCTACGGCTCAGGTCATGATCTCAGGGTCCTGGGATAGAGCCCAGCATCAGGCTCTCTGCTCAGCAGGGAGCCTGCTTCCCCTCTCTCTCTGCCTGCCTCTCTGCCTACTTGTGATCTCTGTGTGTCAAATAAATAAATAAAATCTTTTTAAGAAAATGTAATCTATACATGTTTTCTAACTTATTTCTCTAAAAAGCATCCTGACTATATTTTCATATAGTTAAAACTTTCTTGAAAGTTCTATACTGAGATTAAGATAGTACATGTAAAAAATGCAGAAAGCCTGTACACTTATTGCCATAAGCATAATATTTTGTTGTATAGTTATTTTAAGCAGTCTATCACGGGATATTTTGGTTGTTTCAAAAAGCAGCAAAACCCCTTTCTCCTTCAAAAAAAAACTTTTGAAAGATGATCCCCAACTCTACTTTCCTGCTTCATCTTCTGCTGTCACCTCAAATTAAACATAATTTTGAATTTTAAAAATCAAGAGACGTTTACGTTTATTGGTGTGTTAGAGTCCTGTCTAAAGCAAAGCCAAGAAGACAAGTTTCAAAAACTGATAGTTTCCATCTCATAGTTCCATGGACAGAACTCCAACTGGCATAAGCCCTTTGTCCTGATGGTTACCTTTCCTTTCTTTCTATCCATCACTCTATCCTGTGAGATGATCTGTCAGGAACACGTTTTTTAAGTTACAGGAGAAATTTAAGTCCTTGCTCTACCATTTTCTAGTTGAGAAATCTTGAATAACTTAACCTCTCTACCCCAGTTTGTTCCATATAATGTATGTTCCATACAACATACTGCTTATAAGCAGACTCCAGAGTCAAAGACACAGATTCATAATCACAGGTCTATCACCTAACAGCCGTGTGTCTTTGAGCAAGATTAATTATTCTACATCTTCTTCACCTGTAAAATGACTTTATCATGAGGTTTATTTGAAATCAACTTCTTAATGCAGTACTTGGTTCACCATCAAGCACCCAGTAAATGCTATACAATTGATCTTCGTTATAGTAGATTTTGTATTTGCAAATTCCCTCACTCAAATTTTTAACTCCAAAATCAATACTCATGGTACCTTCACAGTCATTCATACACATGTGCAGACCAGTGAAAAAATTGAGTCAAAGCACCCGTTCTCTGCTGAGGTCATGCTCAGCCTTCTTGTTTTAGCTCTTACATTGTAGATAAGAGTTCTTTCACTGTCTATTTTGTACCATGTTTTTCGCTGTATGCTTTTTTTGGTGATTTCACTATACAAAACTTCCCCCAAGCACAGTGCTTTAGTGCTGTTGGGGCAAATGTTAACTGACACAGCCACTAAAGAAAACAGTATGGAAGTTCTTCAGAAAGTAAAAATAGTACCATCATATGATCCACCAAGTCCACGTCTGGGTACTTATCTGAAGAAAATGAAAACCCTAACTCAAAAAGATATACGCACCCACATGTTCACTGCAGCATTATTTACAATAGTCAAGATATGGAAACAACCTAAATGTCCATCTAGGGATGGATGGATAAAGAAAGTGTGGTGTATATACAATGAGATGTTTCTCAACCCTTAAAAAGAAATCTTGTCATTTGGAACAACATGGATGGACCTTGAAGGCATTATGCTAAGTAAAATAAGTCAGACGCAGAAAGACAAATATCATAGGATCTCACTTGTATGTGAAATCTAACAGAAATTTTTTAATTAGTTTTTTTTTAAATATCATAGATACAGCTTGATGATTGCCCAAGGTAGGGTAGGGAGTGGGCCAGATGGATCCAGTGGGTCAAAAGATATAAACTTCCGGTTACAAAATAAATGAGTCATGGGAATGTAATGTAGAGTACATGACAGTGCTAATAACACAGTACTGCGTATCTGAATTTGCTGGCAAGCAACTTGTAGAAGGACATACTACGACTACCACATTTAAAAGGAGTCCAACCTTCATCTTGTGTTGACATTTCACAGTGATGCTCAGAAAAGAATGCTTATTCTACTCCCAAAGAATTTAAGTATAAGAGAAAAAGGGTAAGCTGGGGTCCAGAAATACTAATGTTATAAAACAGAGGACAATGGCAAATCAGTTGTCTTTATCATGCATACCCTTTAGATCAAGCTTTTATGGTTAGCTCCTTTGACAAACATCACTGTGCCCGGTGTCTGATTTATTGTTTCAACACACCAGGAAATAAGTCATTGATTATGTGTTAATGAAATACATCAACTTAAGAAAAAGTCTGTTTTCACCCTTATCATCACTTTCCTCTTCCTAAATGATAAAATCCAGACTTGATGGTTTAAGCTGACCACAGCATGGCTGCAGCCCACCCATACCACAACTCCCTTGTAGGAGCTCTGGTACAGCCACGTGACCTCATCAGTGGGCCCCCAGGCACATGTTCTCCCAGCCAGCCTCCATTTAGTAATCACTCCCCTTGCCCCCACGCAGGACACACAATTACATTTCCTCTTCAGCCCGCTTCAATTCTTCCCATCTATCAAGGTCAAGTCTGAGTCCCAATTTCCTCCAAAAAATACCTTTGCCAGTTACACCAATGCACTTACTGTCAGTAGCCAGGCCTGGGAAGACTGAGGCAAAAACCAAGAGGGGATCTCGAGATCTATGAAAGGAGCAAGACAGCAAAAAAGGGAGGAGAAAATCTGCCCAGTTTAAATTTTCTGGTATACCTGTGTCTTGCTCCCCAACTTGGCTATTCATGTTTTCCTCAGTTTCTTTCTATGAACTCCCTTAATTTTGTGTCTTGCAGGGGCTTACTCTGGTCATGAATATCTCGATTTGTTTTCTGAGTACTCAACCTCTGGCCCCACTCTCAATTTCTGCTTCGTGGTATACGTGCTAAGCTACAGCCTGACTCTCCCAGTCCAATATTTACAGTTCACATAGAACCAGAAATTTGGCTCATATCTTATCAAGTAGGCTATAAATTCTTTCAAGGTAGCTCTTTATGTCCCCACAATTTTCAGATAGTATAATCATAATAATGACATTAATAATAGAATATAAAATATTTGAGTTCTTACCGTGTCGCTGAAACCATGGAAGAGTTGTATAAGCACAACCCATTTCATTCCTACAGCAAACCCTCACAGTATTATTGTATCTTTGTTTTCTGCATGAGGTAAGGAAACTGAAGCCTAAGAGCCAACAATGCCAATAAGACATTTAAATCTGGTCATAAACTAATTAAATCTAGTTAATAAATGTAAGTGGTGAAATAAGAAAGAAATAATACAATTTTTCTTTCAGGTTATTAAAGACAATAGATGCAACCTTATAACCTTTGTAGTTCCTTCTTGATAATTTCACGAAGTTATCGTAGTGCCAAAAGGAGAGGGATTCATCTGACACAAGAATTTCAAAACTTCTGAGATAAACTTTACAAAAATGTGCTAAACCCCAAAATACAAGAAAAAAATGTCTCTAGTCATATAGGGATCCTTATAAATCATATATACGTTAAAGATTTCGTTACTCTCATAAGAGCTTTCTCTTGCCATTGAAATGAAGAAAGTCTGTGCCACAAAGTAGTGCAGTATTTAGTACTCACAGCAATTTTATAGAGATGGTCTCCTCATTCCTCAAAGAGTACTAAAAAGAATTGTTACAGACAGAATTGGGTCTCCCCCCCACAAATTCCTAACTTGAAGCCCCAGACCCCATTATGACTGTACCTGGAGATAGGGCCTTTAGGGAACAAATTAAGGTTGGACGAGGTCATCAGTGTGGAGCCCCAATCCAACAGGACTAGTGTTCTCATAAGAAGAGGGAAAGTACCGAGTGCACACAGGCACCCGCAGAGGAAAGGCCATGGGGGCAGAGCGAGCTAGGAAGACAGACTTCACAAGAAACCAACCCAGCTGGCAACTTGATCAGGGAATTCCAGCCTCCAGAACAAATAAAAAATGAATTTCTGTTGTTTAAAGCCAAAGAAAGAGAAAGAAGAAAGAAAGAGGAAGAGGAAGAAGAAGGGAAAAGAAAAAAAGGAAGGGAAGGAAGGAGGAAAGAAAAGAGGCAGACAGCAAGTTGACGAGGAAGTGCATTCTATTCTTCTAGGTAATAGTCTGTTGACAAAAAAAAGTTAGATTCTAAAGATTTTTTTATTTATTTATTTGAGAGAGATTGAGAAAACGAGCGGGAGGAGGGGCAGAGGGAGAAGCAGGCTCCATGCCGAGCAGGAAGCCCGATGCGGGGCTCCATCCCAGGACCCCGTGATCATGACCTGAGCCGAAGGCAGAGGCTTAACCGACCGAGCCACCCGGGCGCCCAAACAAGTTAGTTTCTAGACCTGTACTTCAGTGCACATAAATACCGCACAAACTAAAATCATAACATTACGATACCAGAGAGAAACCCTATAAAAGTATGGAGCACTTACCAGGTTGCTTTTCTGGCAAAGAGAGCCAAAATAGCTACTTGGTAAGAAAGTGCTAGCTTTCAGCAATGCCAATGCAATTTGGTTTGTGAACCTAGGGAACTCCTTGCCCGGACAAAACTGGACTGCCTTCCTACCTACAATACTCTTAGGTCCTCAGCAAATCATGCTTTTCTTATGCTTGGACAATACCATTTATTTTTGGTCCAGCATGAAGCTTGGGGAAATTGAGGGGTGGGAGACACACATCCATAGCTAACCAGCCCAATGGAATCAGCAATAGTGACCATCACAGTCTCACAGTGACAGTGGCGTTGCACTCGACGGTGATGACATAGTGTTCATTACTGCTGCCAAAGGGGCTATTGTCCCCATAGGATTTCGGGTAAGATGAAGATTTCTTCCAGGTTATTTCTAAAGACAGTACCAGTAAATCCTGGAAAAGATCACTTTCAAGCTTTTATAATAGAAAGACCAACCAAAAAGTTTCAGAATCAAAGGTGAGTATCAATTCCAGAGAACAGTCCTGACCCACCACATTGCCCCAGGTTACTTCCTTCCAGAATATAAGAGGCATGTCTTCAGTACTCGGGTGACTGCTGGGAACAGCGAGTCCTATGTGACCCAGAATGCAACTGTAATTCTCTTCACACCCAGAAGGATGAGGGGAAAAATGGATAAAACCTGAGGAAAATCATAACAGGAAAAAAACTAAAGTTTTTGCCATCTATGTTCTAAGTTAAAAGTCACCAAGTCAATTTACTAATAGGTAAATTCAAAAATCCAATTTCAGATTTGGCACAAGCGATGTAAAGTGGACCAGAGAGCTCGGTATTTATGGGTAAGGGAGCTGCGTGCTGCTCTCTCCTCTCCTGAACAAACCTGTAGGGGTAGTAAGTCAATCAAATGGGCCGAGCACAATCACTCAACATTTCAATCTTCTTACCAATGTGTGGAGCCAGGATTCCATCACCCAGTAGTTAATTAGATTTGGTCATAAAATTACCCGAAGGGACCCAATGACTAAGTCACCATTTGCCTTTCACTACAGCTTACATTTCTGTACTACAAACTGGTGACAATTTCTACTCCTTGAGGATACCAATAAGCTAATCATTGATGGTACAAGTAGGAAACAAGCATTTCTTAACTGCAGTAAGTGTCTCAAGAAAATTACATAAATTGTAGGGCTGGTATCGGTGTATCAAATTCCCACCAGATCCAGACACAGAGTTGGGGTACATGTTATTTCAAATTTGAATTTGTCTATTTCAACCAACTTCTCCAGTTAGTGTGTTGTGAATAGAGTGACCACGTCCTTCCAGTTTTACCTGAGACTTCCTTGGTTTTAGCACTGCAAGTCACACACACTGGGTCTCCAGTTAGGGGACCAAGCTGACCCCGTTATCTGAGACTGTAGCAGTTTTAAAACTGCAACTCCCACCTCTCAGAAATACCCTCCGTCCTATGAAAACCAGGACAGCTCATTAATGTAATTGCAGAACACAAAAAAAATAGGTGTGTTATAGCTCTTCATCTTATTTGTGTTAAAAATTTGTGCTTTTGGTACTTAAAAGCATATATGACCAGTGACAGTACTAGGCAAACACAGAACACACAAGAAACCTTAATAGTCTTGTGTGTGTGTGTGTGTGTGTGTGTGTGTGTGTGTGTGTGTGTAATCCTCACAATAAGCTTGTAAAGAAGATAAGGAATGTAATTTCCCTGTTTTCTAGATGAGATGACTAAGGGGAAGAGAAGTAACTTTTTCAAGGTCAACTTATTAATTAGAAAACAAGCTAGAGCAAGTGATACTTGACTCAAGGATGAGCCAGATCCCTGCCCTCCCCTTTAAAGGACAGAGAGAGCAGGTGGGCAGGGATACACGAACAGCTCTGTGCCACGTGATGGTTCCGGGACCCGGGTTCCTATGTTGCTCCACCATTCCCCACGTGGCAGTCCCCACCCATGTGGTAGAAGTTGGTTCCTCACGGCCACATCAGTGTTTCAGCCCGTAGGAGCAACCGCACTTCACAGGTAGGGGGTGAAGGCCTGGTGACTGCCTTTAAGGAAGTGATGCTAGTACTTCCCAGGTCACCTCCCATTCTAAATGGTGAGAACTTCATATTTAAAAGGTCTGGGAAACACAGTCCTATGGTGAAGGACACTGTGCCTCATGCTTCTACGTACAAATAAAGAAGGGGAAATAAAGACCAGGGACGATTCATGATCTCCAGGGATTAAACAGCTGGTATTTGGGATCGCTGGGATCAGGACCCAATTCTGTCAGACTCTGAAGATCACCACACGTCTTCCCCCATGCCTTGCTACCCCTACAGCTATTTCTTGTTGTTGTTTTGCCAGGAAATATGTCATCTAAGTAAAGTGTTTCTCAGAGCTTATCTTAAGGAAAGCAAGACATTTTAAGCACCCAGAGACCACCTTTCCTCCCAAATTATCCTGAATAAAACTTAACAAACTATACCTTTTCACTTAAAACTTGACAGAGCAGGGTGCCTGGGTGGCTCCGTGGGTTAAGCCTCTGCCTTCAGCTCAGGTCATGATCTCAGGGTCCTGGGATTGAGCCCCGCATCGGGCTCTCTGCTCAGCAGGGAGCCTGCTTCCCCTCTCTCTCTCTGCCTGCCTCTCTGCCTACTTGTGATGTCTCTCTCTATCAAATAAATAAATAAAATCTTAAAAAAAAAAAAAACTTGACAGAGCTCTGCATCTTGAGTGTGAAGTGAAAACCAAGGCCTGTCAACTTTCACATGTGATGTTTACACAAAGACGTGGACAGCAGAGGACACAGAGCATCTGCTGAAGAAAAAGCAAAACATGGTAGATAGTTTCTGTAGCCAAGTCATCTAGAAATGAGGAGGTAGGCGTGCAGGTGGGCATGCCCCAGGACACAAAGCTGGCCAGTACCACCAAAAAAGGACAGTTTAGGACTCAGCTCTCATTGGGTGTATTACCCAGAAAGAAAATTCCTGCTTAGAAAGTGTGTTAGGTTACTTTCTCTTTTCCTCAATTGCTTTTGAAGGTAACATGAGCCTGAAGTTTATTGTAGCTTCTGTTGCTCAGACAAACCTAATTAACACAAGACAAAGCTTTCTGTTGTCACTGTTATTCTCATCCTATGTGGTTTTCTCATTATTTGTAACAGTTTCCAGCTCCTCCCTGCACTCTGGACTCGTTACTGAACCCCTTAGAACGCCAGCCTCTAATACTCCAGCTTTGTAAGGTTGCTATAAAGAAGCAAGGACTCATAAGAACAAACCTACAAAACAAACACTCCTTTAAAAAACACAAAGAAAATCAGAGGTTTGTTGCTGAAAAAGTTAACAGGAAAGAGTGTCACCAGCTGAATTTTTTTTTCCATTTAAAAATAACATTGGTTTCTTGGGGCGCCTGGGTGGCTCAGTGGGTTAAGCCTCTGCCTTTGGCTCAAGTCATGATCTCAGGGTCCTGGGATCCAGCCCCGCATCAGGCTCTCTGCTCAGCAGGGAGCCTGCTTCCCCCCCCCTCCCCCCGCCCGCCTGCTTCTCTACCTACTTATAATCTCTGTCAAATAAATAAAATCTTTAAAAAATAATAATAAAAAATGAAAATAGCATCGGTTTCTAGAGCCCCCTGGAATAAATGTGTATTCTTTAGAATATAAACACACAAATGCACACACAGCATACACCAGGCCAATGACAGTTACACAGACCAGTAAAGGGAGAGCAACAGCACAGAGGAAACCTATAAGACAAAAGAAGTGCTCACCCATCCTTACTCAACAACCTTAATTGGAACTGTTATTTCAGATATCCTATTTTTATTTGTTTGTTTTTCATAATAGGAGAAAATGAGAAATCTCTGAGCCATTCATTTAACATTATTAATAGTAACAAACATTTCCAATAAATGGGATTCCCTTTATTGGTACTCATGCTGGTCTGGATGTGTTCACAGTTTCTGTAGATGTCACAAATATTCACAATCATCTCTTAGTCATTCAAAGCCACATTCAGATTTTTCACACTTGCTCCCAAGACCAATAAGCTATCTTCTGATTAATCTATTAGGTAGATTAAATTCCTCTGCCCCTATCATGCTTTAAAGTTGTAGGCTTTTGAAGTCATGAAAAAAGCAAAAAAAAGTTTTCACATCCCTTTAACAAGTGTCTAGAGACCCTGTGCCCATGTTTTGGGACTGGAGCAATTTGTTTTGTTCTAGTGAAGGTATTTGAGAGCTTAAAAATGGAGGAACAGAGCAGGAAGATGGCAGCAGAGTAGGAGGCCCTTAAGCTCATCTCATCCCACAAACACAACCAGAGAACTATCAATTCATCCCAAATACTCCAGAAATTGACTTGAAGACGGACAGAACAAGCTCTACAATAAAGGCAGAGACGAGGCCACATCAAAGAAGGCATAAAGTACAGAGATGTGGTTTAGGGGAGAAAGGAATCACGGCTGCCGTGGAGGGGAGGGAACGGTGGTCATAGAGAAGGGCGAGAGATAAAGAGGGAACACAAAAGTACAACGTTTCCCCAAAGTCGTTGGCTTGGAAAAGGGAAAGGAGCTGAAATTCTTGAGTTCTTGCAACCAGCAGGACTCAAGGCCTATACTTTCAAAGGTCAGCGGGGCTTGGCTAGGATAGTGTCCAGAGGGTAGTATGCTGCTCCTGGAAAGAAAGCAGGCAAACAACCCTGAAGGCAGACAGTGTGAAAACACCTATCTGAAGAGTGCCTGGGGGCACAGAAAGATCGGGGGTGTCTGAGTGTGGCAGAGCTCCCAGGTGTCGGAGCGGGGAAGCCAACTACGGAGATGGAGCCAAGGAGGGGGCTCTCAGCTCGGGGTTACCTTAAACCGTGATCCAAGGCACAGTCATACCACAGCACTTCAAGTGGGGACCCCACGAGTGGCAGATCCGGGGGGACTCCCTCCTTCCTCCTTTGGGTGGAGTGGGCAGGAGCACGTGGCAAGAATCTGCTGGGTTTGGAAACTCCAAACAGGGCCAAGTGCCAGAGATAGAAATGCTCGGTCACAGGCCGGGTGAGCCAGGAGCACAGCCGGAGACCAGGGAAATGGGAGGGACTGACCGCTTTTCACCCAGGGTGTACTGAGGAGTGGGGCCCAAGCTCTTGGCTCCCACGGGCTGGAGATTGGAAGGCCGCCATCTTCATTCCCGTCCTCCAAAGCTCTATGGAAAGCGTTCAGGGAACAAAAGCTCCCAAGAGTGAACAGGAGCAGATTACTTACCCCGGCCCCTGGCGAGGGCAGTCCAATTCCCGCCTCGGGCAAAGACATCTGAGAATCACTGCAATAGGCCCCTCCCCCAAAAGATCAGCAAGAACATCCAGCCAAGACCAAGTCTATAGATCAATGAGAATATAGGAACTCTAGAGATAGGGGAAAGTAACACATAGAATTCATGGCTTATTTCCCATGATTCTTTAATCTTTCAAAGTTTAATTTTTTTAATTTTCTTTGTTTTTTTCTTCTCTTTTCTTACCTTTTCCTCTTCCTTATTTTAACTAATACTTTATCGATACATTTTTTAAAATCCTCTTTAATTTTCATTTTTATAGTCATATTCTATCTCTTCATTGTATTTAACCTTATTTTTTGTATACATACAGGTTTTCCTTTCTTTAAAACTTTGGAATACAGTTTCTTCTAACAGACTAAAATATACCCTAAATCTAGTGTATGGCCTTGTTCTAGTCTCCCACCTGATCACATTCTCTCTTTTTTTTTTTTTAATTTTTTTCTTTCTTTTTTCAACCAACTTCTTCTCAATTTGTTTTTTAAAATCTTTTTTAATTTTCATCTTTATTGTCATATTGCATCCCTTCATTGTACTTACCCTTGTGTGTGTGTGTGTGTGTGTGTATGTGTGTATTTTTCTTTAAAATTTTGGAGGCAGTTTCTTCTAATAGACCAAAATATTCCCAAAATCAAGTGAGTGGCTCTGTTCTGTTTTCCACCCTGATCATATTTTTTTTCCTTTCTTTTCCCCCTAGATTTGGGTCTCTTCTGACTTGTTTAGTGTGTATTTTTCTGGGGTCATCGTTACCCTTTCAGCATTTTGTTCTCTAATTCATATATTCTTCTCTGGAAAAAATGACAAGGCAGAAAAACTCACCTCAAAAAATAAAAGAACAAGAGGCACTATGGATGGCTAGGGACCTAAACAATATGGACATCAGTAATATGTCAAAACCAGAGTTCAGAATGATGATTATAAAGATACCAGCTGGGTTTGAAAAAAGCATAGAACATACTAGAGAATCCCTTTCTAGGGAAATAAAAACTAAAATCTAACCAAGTTGAAATTTTAAAAAGCTACTAATGAGGTGCAATTAAAAATGGGGGCTTTTACTGCTAGGACAAATGAGGCAGAAGAGAGAATTAATGATATAGAAGATCAAATGATGGAGAATAAAGAAGCTGAGCAAAAGAGAGACAAACAACTACTGGACCATGAGGGCAAAATTTGAGAGATAAGTGATACCATAACATGAAACAGTATTAGAATAATTGGGATCCCAGAACAAGAAAAAAGAGAGGGGGGGCAGAAGGTATATTGCAGCAAATTATAGTAGAAAATTTCCCTAATTTGGTTAAGTGAACAAGCATCAAAATCCAGGCGGCACAGAGAACCCCCCTCAAAATCAATAAAAATAGGTCTACACCCATTATCTAATAGTAAAACTTATAAGTCTCAGTGACAAAGAGAAAATTCTGAAAGCAGCTCAGGACAAGAGGTCTGTAACATACACAGCGGAAATACTAGATTGGTCTCAGACTTATCCAGAGACCTGGCAGGCCAGAAAGGACTGGCGTGAGATATTCAGAGCAGTAAACGAGAAAAATGTGCTGCCAAGAACACTAATCCAGCTAGGCTGTCACTGAAAATAGAAAGAGAGAGTAAAAGCTTCCAGGACAAACAAAAACTAAAAGAATTTGCAAACACCAAACCAGCCCTACAGAAAATATTGAAAGGGGTCCTCTAAGCAGAGAGAGAGCCTAAAAGTAACAGACCAGAAAGGAACAGAGATAATATACAGTAACAGTCACCTTATAGGCAATACAATGGCACTAAATTCATATCTTTCAATAGTTACCATGAATGTAAATGGGCTAAATGCCCCAATCAAAAGACACAGGGTATCAGAATGGATTTAAAAAAAAAAAAAAAAAAAAGACCCATCAATATGCTGTTTCTAAGAGACTAATTTTAGACCCAAAGACTCCTCCAGATTTAAAGTGAGGGGGTAGAAAATCACTCACCATGCTAATGCACATCAAAAGAAAGCTGGGATGGCAAGCCTTATATCCAACAAATTAGATTTTAAGCCGAAGACTATAATAAGAGATGAGAAGAACAATATAGATCTAACAATTTTAAATATCTATGCCCCTAACATGGGAGCAGTCAATTATATAAAGCAATTAATAGCAAAATCAAAGAAACACATCAATAATAATAATACAACAATAGTAGGGGACTTTAACACCCCACTCACTGAAATGGACAGATCATCTGAGCAAAAGACCAACAAGGAAATAAAGGCTTTAAATGACACATCGGACAAGATGGACATCACAGATATATTCAGAAGATTCCATACCAAAACAACTCTCATGCTTGGTAGATGATATGACACTTTACATGGAAAACCCAAAAGACTCCACTCCAAAACTGCTAGAACACATAGAGGAATTCAGTAAATTGTCAGGATATAAGATGAATGCACAGAAGTCAGTTTTCTGCATTTCTTTACACCAACAACAAGACAGAAGAAAGAGAAATTAAGGAGTCAATCCCATTTACAACTGCACCCAAAACCATAAGATACCTAGGAATAAATCTAACCAAAGAGGCAAAGAATCTGTATTTAGAAAACTATAAAGTAATCATGAAAGAAATTGAGGAAGACATGAAGAAATGGAAAAATGTTCCTATGCTCATGGATTGGAAGAACAATTATTGTGAAAATGTCTATACTACCTAGAGCAATCTACACATTGAACGCAATCCCTATCAAAACACCATCAAGTTTTTCAAAGAAATGGAACAAATAATATTAAATTTATATGGAATCAGGGGGACGGGAGAGGGTGGTGGGGAAATGGACATTGAGGAGGGTATGGGCTATGATGAGTGCTGTGAAATGTGTAAACCTGGCGATTCACAGACCTGTACCCCTGGGGATAAAAATACATTATATGTTTATTAAAATAAAAAAATTTAAAAAAAAATTTTATATGGAATCAGAAAAGACTCCAAATAGCCAGAGGAATTTTGAAAAAGGAAAGTGAAGTTGGAGACATCACAATTCCAGACTTTAAGCTCTATTTCAAAGCTGTCATCATCAAGACAGTATGGTACTGGCACAAAAACAGACACATAGATCAGTAGTACAGAATAGAGAGCCCAGAAATAGACCCTCAACTCTATGGTCAACTAATCTTCAACAAAGCAGGAAATAATGCCCAATGGAAAATAGACAGCCTCCTCAACAAACTGTGCTGGGAAAATTGGACAGCCACATGCAGAAGAATGAAACTGGACCATTTCCTTACACCACGCACAAAAATAGACTAAAAATGGATGAAAGACTTCAATGTGAGACAGGAATCCATCACAATCCTTCAGGAGAACACAGGCAGCAACCTCTTCCACCTCAGCCGCAACAACTTCTTCCTAGAAACATGGCCAAAGGCAAGGGAAGCAAGGACAAAAATGAACTATTGGAACTTCATCAAGATCAAAAGCTTTTGCACAGCAAAGGAAACAGTCAACAAAACCAAAAGACAGCTGACAGAATGGGAGAAGATATTTGCAAATGACAAACCAGATAAAGCTCTAGTATCCAAAATCTACGAAGAATTTATCAAACTCAACACTCAAAGAATAAGTGGTCCAATCAAGAAATGGGCAGAGGACATGAACAGACATTTCTGCAAAGAAGACATCCAAATGACTAACAAACACATGAAAAGTGTTCCACATCACTCAGCATCAGGGAAATACAAATCAAAACCACAATGAGATACCACCTCACACCAGAATGGCTAAAATTAATGAGTCAGGAAATGGCAGGTGTTGGTGAGGATGTGAAGAAAGGGGAACACACCTATGCTTTTCGTGAGAAGGAAAGTTAGTGCAGCCACTCTGGAAAACAGTATGGAGGTTCCTCAAAAAGTTGAAAATAGAGCCACCCTATGACCCAGCAATTGCACTACTGGGTATTTACCCTAAATATACAAATGTAGTGGTCCGAAGGAGCACGTGCACCCAAATGTTTATAGCAGCAATGTCCACAATAGCCAAACTATGGAAAGAATCTAGATGTCTGTCAACAGATGAATGGATAAAGAAGATGTGGTATATATATACAATGGAATACTATGCAGCCATCAAAAGAAATGAAATCTTGCCATTTGCAATGATGCGGATGGAATTAGAGGGTATTGTGCTAAGTTAAATAAGTCAATCAGAGAAAGACAATTATCATATGATCTCACTGATATGAAGAATTTGAGAAACAATATAGAGGATCATAGGGGAAGAGAAGGAAAAATGAAACAAGATGAAACCAGAGAGGGAGACAGACCATAAGAGACTCTTAATCTCAGGAAACAAACTGAGGGTTGCTGGAGGCGAGGGAGGTAAAAGGGAATGAGTTCCTGGCGGGATGGACATTGGGGAGGGTATGTGCTATGATGAGTTCTGTGAATTGCATAAGACTGATGAATCACAGACCTGTACCCTTAAAACAAATGATACATTATATGTTAATAAAAGAAAAAAATGGACAAAAAAAAAGAAGAAAAAATGACTGGGGGTGCCTGACAACTCTTGATTTCAGAACTGTGGATTTAGGCACAGGCTAAGTGTACACATTAAAGAAAAAATCTTTATAGTACATAAAACTGTAACAAATGACAAAGAAAGACACTATATAATCACAAAGGTAATAATCCAAAGGAAGATAAAACAATTTTAAATATTTATGCATATAACATGGGAGCACCCAAATATATAAAACAATTAGTAAGAAACAGAGGAACTAATTGATGATAATACAGTAATAGTAGGAGACTTCAGCACCTCATTTATACCAACAAGTAGATCATCTAAATAGAAAATAAATGAGAAAACAATGGCTTTGAGTGACACACTGGGCTAGACGGACTCAACAGATAAGTTTAGAACATTCCCTCTTTTAACAGCAGAATACACATCCTTTTCAAATGCACATGGAACATTCACCAGAATAGATCATATTTTAGGTCAGAAAATAGGCCTCAACAAATACAAAAGAAATGAACTCGTACCATGTATTTTTCTGATCATGGTACTGTAACACTGAAGTCAACCACAAGAAAAATAAAATCTGGAAAGACAAGTTAAGGTTAAACAACATGCTACCAAACAATGGATGGGTAAACCAGGAAATCAAAGGAGAAAGTAAAAAACACATGAAATCAAATGAAAATAAGAACACAACTGTTCAAAACATTTGGGATGTAACAAAAGGTGTCCTAAGAGGAAGGTATAGAGCAATACAGGCCTTCCTCAAGAAGCAGGGAAATCTCAGACAACCTACTCTTACACCAAAAGGAGCAAGAAAAAGAAAAACAAAGCCTAAAGCCAGCAGAAGGAAGGAAATAATAAAGATTAGGTCAGAAATAAAAGATACAGAAATTGGGGGGGGAAGGAAGGAAAAATGGAACTGATCAATGAAACCAGGAGCAAATTCTTTGAAAAAATTAATAAAATTTATAAACCCCTAGCCAGACTTATCAAAAAGAGAAAGAAACCAAATAAATCACAAATGAGAGAGGAGAATTAACAACCAACACCACAGAAATAAAAATAATTTTAAGAGAATATTATGAAAAACTATATGTCAATGAATTTGACAACCTAGAAGAGATGGATAAATTCCTAGAAACATTTAAATTACCAAAATTGAAACAAGGAGAAATAGAAAACTTCAACAGACCAATAACCAGCAAAGAAATTGAATCACTAATCAAAAACTCCCAGCAAACAAAAGTCCAGGGTCAGAATGCTTCACAGACAAATAATAATGAACATTTAAAGAAGAGTTAATAGCTATTCTTCTCAAACTATTCCAAAAAAGAGAAAAGGAAGGAAAACATTCCAATTCATTCTATCAGGCCAGCATTATGCTGATAACAAAACCAGATAAAGACCCACCAAGAGGGGCGCCTGGGTGGCTCAGTGGGTTAAAGCCTCTGCCTTCGGCTCGGGTCATGATCCCGGGGTCCTGGGATCGAGCCCCACATCGGGCTCTCTGCTCAGCAGGGAGCCTGCTTCCTTTCCTCTCTCTCTCTCTCTCTCTGCCCACCTCTCTGCCTACTTGTGATCTCTGCCTGTCAAATAAATAAATAAAATCTTTAAAAAAAAAAAAAAAAAAAAAAAAAGACCCACCAAGAAAAAGACCTACAGACCAATATCCCTAATGAACACAGATGCAAAAATTCTCAATAAAATAGTAACAAACCAAATCCAAAAATACATTAAAAAAATCATTCCCCATGACCAAGCATGGGTTGTAAGGGTGTTTCAATACTCACAAATCAATCAATGTGATACATCTCATGAATAAAAGAAAGGATAAGAACTCTTATCATTTCAATAGTTGCAGAAAAAGCATTTGACAAAGTACAACATCCATTCATGATTTAAAAAAAAACCTTCAACAGAATAGGTTTAGAGGGTACATGCCTCAACATAATTAAGGCCATATATGAAAAACCCACAGCTAACATCATTCTCAATGAGAAAAAATTAAGAGCTTTTCCTCTATGGTCAGGAATGAGACAGGGATCCACTCTCACCATTGTTATTTAACATAGTACTGAAAGTCCTAGTCATAGCAATCAGACAACAAAAAGAAATAAAAGGTATACAAATCAGCAAGGAAGAAGTCAAACTTCCACTATTTGCACAGGGCATGATACTATATATAGAAAATTCAAAAGACTCCACCAAAAAAACTGCTACAACTCATAAATTCAGTAAAGTTGCAAGATACAAAATCAACATACAGAAATCTGTTGCATTTCTATACACCAAGAATGAAAAAATAGAAAAAGAAATGAAGGAAACAATTCCCTTTACAATTACACCAAAAACAATAAGATACCTAGGAATGAACTTAACCAAAAAGATGAAAGACGTGTACTCTGAAAACTATAAAATACTGAGAGAAGAAACTGAAGATGACCCAAAGAAACAGAAAGACATCCCATGTTCATGGATTGGAAAAATCAGTATTGTTAAAATGTTTATACTACCCAAAGCAGTCTACACATTTAATGCAATCCCTATGAAAATACCAATAGCATTTTTCACAGAGTAGAACAAACAATCCTCAAATTTGTATGGAACCACAGAAGACCCTGAACAGCAAAAGCAATCTTGAAAGCTGGAGGCATTGCAAGTCTGGACTCCAAGTTACATTACAAAGCTATAGCATTCAAAAAAGTATGGTATTGGCACGAAAACAGACACAGATCAACAGAACAGGATGAAAAACCCAGAAATGAACCTACAATTATATGGTCCATTAATCTTAAACAAAGCAGAAAGGAATATCCAATGGGAAAAACAATGTCTCTTCCACAAATGGTATTTGGAAAACTGAAGAGCTATCTGCAAAAGAATAAAACTGGACCACTTCCTTACGTCATACACAAAAATAAATTCAGAATGGATTAAAGACCTAAATGTGAGACCTGAAACCATAAAAATCCTACAGCAGGATACATGCAGTAACTTCCTTAATATCAGCTGTAGCAACTTCTTTCTGATGTATTTCCTGAACCAAGGGAAATCAAAGCAAAAATAAATGATTGGGACAACAACAACAACAACAAAAAGATTTGCCAACTCCTGCTCAGAGAGCTTATTGGAATTTCACGCAGTCACACATCAGCAATTCTCCTTGAGCCTGATAAATTTCCTAGAGAAACTTAAATAACATCTCCACCTCAACACACCTGACTCTTTCCATTATGCCACACTGCCCTTTCAGGAGCTGGTCAGTCTTTAGAGAGCTCTGTAGCTGGGCCAGTAGAACCACAGGTCAAATCATCATTACAGAGAGCATCACACAGAGGAAACATCCAAGACTGCACACAATAGAGTTTACAGTGAAGAGAGAAGTATTAACCCACCCAATTATAAAGTTCTTCCTTGCAAGTTGTAGCCAAGATGCACATATCTAAGACTCTTCAAAACAGCACCCGTGACCTTGGTCTGTAGATTTGAGCGACCTTCACTGGTTCAGTCCTTGAAAGAGAGACCTCTGTAGGTGATATAACACAAGCCATTCCTTATCATTCTTAGAGCTTGGAGTGTTTGGTCTTTTGTGTTTTTACTCTCATTGCTTCTATTGCTGTTGGTTTGGTTTGGTTAGTTTTTATGGCTTTTAAGTGTACTTAGTAAATTGAGTCCTACATTCATAGAAAAATGTGATGTCTGTGTATTTAGTATCTGGATGACATTGGAAGGTGGAAAAAGACTATGGGAATTGAAAACTGCCTTTTTAAAAGTACTATAATGCCTATTTAAGCACTAGTATCATTGTTTCCTTGGTGGTGGAGGTCCTTCATATTTAAGGAGATAGGAGAGAAACACAAGTGGGGACAGGGAATACTAGACTAACCACTTTAGAATAGATCCATGTTCTCCTAAAGAACAAAACCCCTCTATCTGACAAAGCCAGGCATCCCCCAGAAACTTAAAAACATACCCAATACTGCAAAGAGCATTATTCTAGATCTTGGAGACATGACCAGAAAAATATGTACTCAAGGATATATTGTTCTTGAAAGATTTCTGCAGCAGATACAAACTTATACTCATTCAGGTAATGGTCAAAGTATTTAAAAGATGTCAGGAATTTGTGTGTTCCAATTTTTGTTTGATTTTGAAGGTCTGGGGTTTGCATTCTTTTCAAGCATCTTCTGTTTGACCATGACATAGTTACTCATGTTATATTGGAGTATTTTTGAAGAAATACCCTTTGGTAAGTGTGGTGAAGTGAGAGAGAAGAAAAACACAGCTTTCTCAGTTTCCTAAGGCTATCCTGGACATCCTGATGAGGTGGCTTCCTCCGAGAGCTGCGTCTCCCCCAAGCATTTAAAACTGAAACCCTGGCACCGTTACCCAGTAAGAGAACAGCCAACAAGAGTGTTAGGTCGTGGTTCTTTTGGGCTGAGAGTCTCAGTGCCCTGGGATTCATCCTCTTCTTCTGCCATAACTCTCCCAACACACATTATCTGACATATTAGTAGACAAGGGACCTTATACCTCCAGGGAAACAAGAGCTCCCAGGTACTGCTGCAGAACAAATTTGTAACATACAAATTAAGCAACTCTCCCAGGAGAGGCAGGAGAAAAGAATAAAGAGAATGAGAATATAAAAGAGCATTTTAGAAACTAAAAATAGAATTACCATATGATCCAGTAACTCCACTACTGGGTATTTATCCAAAGAAAACAGAAGCGCTAATTCAAAAAGATATATGCATCCCTATGTTTATTGCAGCATTATTTACAATAGCCTAATTATGGAAGCTGTCCATCCACTGATGGATGCATGAAGAAGATACAGTTTACCTAGACAATGGAATATTACTCAGTCATAATAAAAGAATTACATCTTGCCATTTGTAACAACATGGATGGACCCAGAGGGTATTATGTTAAAGGAAATGAGTCAGACAGAGAAAGACAAATACCACATGATTTCACTCATGGGTGAAATTTAAGAAACAAAACAAATGAGCAAAGGGGAAAAAGCAAGACAAACCAAGAAAGAGACTTCTAACTGGAGAGAACAAAGAGATGGTTACCAGAGGGGTGGTGGGTGGAGAGTTGGGTAAAGTATAGGGTGGGGATTAAAGTGTACACTTACCAAGATGAGCCCTGAGTAATGTATGGAGTTCCTCAATCACTATACTGTACACCTGAAACTAATAACACTGTTAAATATAGGGCCAGAAAAGAGCATTTTAAATACATAAGAGGAAAAAAAATACTGCTTTTATCTGAATAGTGGGACTTTTAGGAAGAAAGACAAAAAAATAAAGAGAAATATTTGAATAAATAATAGAGATAAATTTCCTACAAATAAAGCTACAATATCTGAAACTTAAAAATCCTCTAGAGAATGCCATACAGAAGACACAAGTAAAGGTACTCCTCTGCCTAGAGGTGAAATTTTTGATTATCGAAGACAAAGCAAAACTTCTAAAATCTTCTAGGAAGAAGCAAATCATCTCTAAAGGAATTAGAGTCATATTGTAATTATACCTCTCAACCCTAATGCTAGATATAAGAAATCAGTGGAGTGGTATTTTTAAAAAATTAAAGAAAGATATATTTAAAACCAGATTTCTCTAGACAAACTGTCATTCCAATGTGAGAACATGATAAAATATTTTTGGGCACATGAGCTTCGAAAGGTTTGCTGCACAAGAACCCACACGATAAGGAAACACATGCAGAATTTCAAAGGGTATAGGAAGTAATGGGGTATCACATTTCCTGATAATGTATCTCATTGTCCAAACAACCGTAAAGGACTAAAAAAGGGAAAGTAGGAGTGCCTGGGTGGCACAGTCGGTTGGGCGTCTGCCCTTGGCTCAGGTCATGATCCCAGGGTCCTGGGATCAAGCCGCACATCAGGCTCTCTGCTCAGCAGGGAGCCTGCTTCTCCCTGTACCTCTGCTGCTCCCCCTGCTTGTGCTCTCACTCTGTCAAATAAATAAATAAATAATCTTTAAACAGAGAGAGAGAGAGAGATGAACTAGAAATAAAATTCTAGACAATATGAAGATGATGCAGGGGCGCCTGGGTGGCTCAGTGGGTTAAAGCCTCTGCCTTCAGCTCAGGTCATGGTCTCGGGGTCCTGGGATCAAGCCCCGCATCCGGCTCTCTGCTCTGTGGGGAGCCTGTTCCCCCTCTCTCTCTGCCTGCCTCTCTGCCTATTTGTGATCTCTGTCTGTCAAATAAATAAATAAAATATTTTAAAAAAAATATGAAGATGATGCAGCCAGTGGGGAAGACAAAAGCATAGGAATAAATGTGAATGTGCTTCTCTTATTACGGGTTGTATATAAATACTGATCCATTTAAGGAGTTGATAGAGGTAAATAAACATTAACCTTGTGATCAAGGCAACCACCAAAAAGACCAGAAATAGAAGATGTAACTTTTCGACATTGACAAAAATTCCATCTATTCAATGGAAAACAGTAAAGAGAGGGGAATAAATAAAAAATGGAGAATCCAAACCCATTGCTTTTTTGAGTTTACCTATCAGTAAGTCACATAATACTCCCGGGTCATGAACACATTCTGTTCAGTTAACTTCTAGTCGCTTTTTTGCTTCACACTTAGGACCTTAATCCACCGAAAAGTAGTATTTGTGTATGGAGTGTGGCAAGCGTCAGGCATATTTTTTAATATTAAAAAAAGCACTGATAATTGAAAAGATCATTTGATCCCCACCGCTCTTCAGTGCTACCTTCGTTGTAAATCAGATGGCCCCGTGCAAGAGTGTTACCTAGGGGTTCTACTCTGTTCCAGTGGTCTACGTCATCCTCGCACCAGTTCTGTACTGTCTTAATACTGCAGCTGTGTAGAAACTTTGATACCTGATAGAGTTAATCCTCCCAGCATTACTCTCGAAGAATGTCTTGACTTTTTATGGGCCTTAGCCTGTTTGTTTTTTTTTTAATTAGCTTGTCAAGGAGCGCCTGATTGGCTCAGTAGGAAACGTGTGCAACCCTGGACTTGGGGGTCATGAGTTTGAGCCCTACACTGGGTATAAAGGTTACTAAAAAATACACTTTTAAAAAATCTTTAAAAATAAAATTAACTTGTCAATTTCTACACACACACACACACACACACACACACACAAACCTAGCATATTGATAAGGATTCTTTCTTTAATTACTGAGACTCCCAATACAGCAATATGATATATCTCCCCATTATTTAAAGCTTCTCTAATTTCTCTTAATGTTCTTAGTTCTCTGGGAAAGGGTCTCACAAGTTTTGGTTAGGTGTATATCTAGATAATTTGTTTTGAAAATTAAATATTTTATTTTCTTATTACTACCAATACATACAATATGCAATTAATTCTTTACATTCACCTTGTGTTTGGCAAATACATGTATTCATCTAAATAATCCATATACTTTGAATTGGCTGGCTAGGCTCTCCAGAATGGAAAGGTTGAATCACGAAATGGTGATAATGGATATATTTGTCTTTCTCATTTCAAAAAGGAGAAGACAATTTTAATATTTTACCACTGAATATAATGTTTACCGGATGTTAAATTTGTGGGTACTTGATCAGATTAAGATGGTTTCCCTTGGGGGAGGATGGTTAGAGGGAAAGAGAGAATCTTAAGCAGGCACCACACCCAGTGTAGGTCTCCATCTCACGACCCTGAGATCATGACCTGACCCAAAATCAAGAGTGAGACACTTAACCAACTGAGCCACCCAGGCACCCCAAGTTTGTTTCCTTCTATCTCCATTTTTTAAATTGTATTATCTAAATGGATATTAATTTTTATTAAATGTGCTTTTCACATTCATGGAGATAACCCTAGGGCTTCCCTCCTTTGTCCTTTCACACAATGATTTACAGTTGGTTGATTTTTGAATGTTCAGCCAGCCTTCCATTTCTAGCTCCAAAAAAACTGGGTCCTGATATAGTACCTCTTCTCTGTATTGCTAGATTTGGTTTTCCAATACTTATTTTGGATTTTTTTTAATCTGTATTCATGAGTGAGACTGGACTGTAATTTTACTTTTCTATATGTCTGTATCAACCCATGTTATCAAGATCAGGCAGCCGTATAAAATGAGTTCGGTTGATTACAGGGAAAATGCTTCATGCCCCGTGGAGGGGCCAATAGCCACGAAGCTGAGGCGGCCTGATGGCCTGAGCCAGAGGAACACCCAGCCGTGCAGCAAACTGCCTGACTGTTGGGCCAGCTGGTGGCCGCGAGCAGCTGGCCACAGAGGTAGGTGTGGGCTGCAGCCATGGGGAGGGCAGCTGGGCCAGGGAAGCTGGCTGGGGACTGCTGAGCACTCACTGGGACATTCCTCTCCCCTTCTCTGGATAGAAAAGGCCGTGCACCCTTCCGAAGAACAACTCTGCCTGCTATTCCAGGAATCCTTTTGTCAGAATCCAGCACGGTTGCAATTCGTCAGGTGCCAGTCCTGAGCGGAGTCTGAAACTCCCAGCAGAGGCTGTAAAAAATGACAAACTCTGACACCTTCCGAGGTTATCTGCCAGATTGTTACTAAATTCCCTGCTTTATCCACAGCAAGGCTCATGGAGCAAACCGTGCTGTACTGATATCCAAGTCCTACCGTGTTCATCAACACCAAGCCCACATCTTCAACTCGGGGTGAACGTGGGCTCTGGCCCAGCAGACAATAGAGCCTCTGCCTGGTCAACATGCTGCAGCAGACATCTATTGTGAAAACGACGTAATCCCTCCTGGCTGGTAATATGAACCTGCCTCTGAGCGCAGCCAGCAATATAAGAGCTGAAAGTTTCTCATAGAACTGGCTCACATGTTCCAAGACAATGGTTGGGAGCGAAAATTTTCCATTCTACTTTGAATACCATTCTTGTGAAGGAGACTCTAAACAAGATGCAAACAAAGGAGAGCCCTGCTTGACAGTGTTCCCTAAAGTTTAACCCCACAGGCTAGCACCAAAGCTAGGACATTCTGCATGGTTTCTCCGGTTCTTGGTGAGTCGGGTGTCCCCTCCTAGACCTATCTCCTCATTAATGAAGTTATTTCTGAAATTCCTAGTGACCTTTTTCAAAACACTGATGTTTTAGAGAGATAATGATCCAACTGATGCTTCATTTTAACACCTTTACTCAAGTTGAGCACCAAAATGAGAATTCCTAAAGAATATACGGAGCCTCTCATATAGAAAGGTCTAGCACCATCTTGTGTAAGAGTGAAGACGATGGAAGGTGGGCAGTTCATATTATAAATTAAACAGGCATTCATCTTGTAGATGATGAACTGCTTAAGTTACAGTGCTCATTTAAGTATCTTCCAGAAGCTATCACTAGATTAATACATCACAGGTGTTTTTTGCTAAAAAAACAGAGAGTCTCACAATTTTATATAGGTTGTAAGTGGAGAAATGGGTCTAATGTTAGTAGCTTGTCTATTTGAGCAATAAAGTACCTTATCCGAAAAGTGAACTAGTTGTCATAAATGACTGCTCACCTAGAGGCAGAAAGATGCATTCGTTATTAAAGAAATATTTGTCTCTTATTCAGTTGCTGAAATTTGAAATCATACTTTTAATGGTGCAAGTAACTTTATGGCTAGTTCAATGAAGAAAAAAGTTCCTAGACTACTATCAGTTTACTTGAAGAAAAGTAATATTTTTTGCAAATCAAAGTGGCTAGAACCAAAAAGAAAAGTTAAAACTTGAGGGGCGCCTGGTTGGCTGCTCAGTCAGTTGAGCAAGCGTCTACCTTTGGCTTAGATCACGGCCCTGGTATTGAGCCCCACGGCAGGCTCCCTGCTCAGGGAGCCTGCTTCTCCCTTTCCATCTGCCCCCTCCCTCATTCTCTCTCTTTCAAATAAATAAATAAAATCTTTAAAAAAAAACAAAAAAAACCTGAAATGACAGGCTTTATTAGACATTTTCCAAAGGCTAACATTATAAGGTAATGTTAAGTTTTTTAAGTTAATTGATATTTTATTTGCTGGATTTTTTTAAAACTGAAAGTGTAAATTTTCTTTTTCTGTGTACTAGAAGAGACCATATAGAACTGGTATTGTTTCTTAAGGGATTGGTAAAACTCAGCAGAGAAGCCGTCAGAGCCAAGAGTTTTGAATGAGGGTTTTTAATCACCAATATAATTATTTTTCTTAATCTCACAGAACTCCTCAGATTTTCTTCTTGCTTCACTAAGTTGCATTTTTCCTATGGTATTTCCTTTTCATCTGAATTTGGCACTTTTGTATTTTTAGTAGTTTGCACATTTCATCTAAACTTTCCAGTGTATTGCCATAAAGTTGTTCATGCCATTTCTATAATTTCATTTCACGTCTATAGGATATACGGTCAAGTCCTATTTTTTGTCTGTCCCTTTTTGTTGCTCAGCTTCCCCAATGTGTTTATTCACTATCAATTACTCTTTTAAGGAACCCATTTGGGGCTTCAATAATCTTCTCTATTGTCCATTAGGAAATCTTTTCATTAATTTCTTTACATTGTGATTTCCTTTTTGACCTATAGATTTTTAGAGGTATCATACTTAACATTCACTAACATTTGAGGAGTTTTCTACTTATCTTTTTCTTATTGATTTCTTTCCCCTGGTTTAAATGACACAGTTTATAGAGTTTTGATCCTTCGAAATTTGTTAAGACTCATTTCTTTTATAAGACAGCATATGTTCAACTTCAATGAATTTTTCATGTGTATTCAGGGAAAAAAATGTGGATTTTACAGCCATAGGGTACAGTGCAATGTATATGCCTATCAAGTTTTTTGTTGTGTTGCTCAAATCCTTTGTATTCTTGTTTAATATTTTTTCAGAAGTTGTATCAGTTACTGAGAAAAAGTAAGATACTAAAAATCTCCTACTATGATGGTAGATTTGACTCTTTCTTTTAACTTTTTGATTTTTGCTCTATATATTTTGAAACTAAGTTATTAGGCACATGTAAGTTTAAAACTACTGTATCTTTCTGTTAAATAAAACTTTTATCATTAATGTTCTTTTTAGCAGTACTTTATGCTTTAAAATGACCTTTGTCTTTTTGCATTTTATTAGTTCCCTTGTTCCATGTTCTGATTTCTATCCTTTCTTATCTTTTATTAAATTATGTAGTTTTATTATTCCATTTTTCTTTTCCAGTAACTCCTTATATATTCTCTTGCTGTTGTTTTATTGATTGCCTTGGAGATTACAATGCGTCTTTTCTTAAAATCTTTTACCACTTCCCCAATGCAAGAACAACACTTTACCTCTATTTACTGCCCACTTGACATTTACTTTAACTGCATATATTATCTTCATACCTCCAATTTTGAAAGACATTTTTAATGCACATAAAATTTTAAGTTGGCATTTTCCTTCAGTACTTTGAAGAGATCATTCTATTCTCCTGATATCTACCATTTCTGTTGGAAAAAAAAAAAAATCAACTGTTAGCATCATTACTACTCTTCTGTTAATAATACAGCTTTTTTCCTTTGCCTGCCTTTCAGGGTTGTTTGTTTGTTTGTTTGTTTGTTTTTCCTTTGTCTTTGGTTTTCAGCAGTTTTTAATAAGCCAAGATGTGGTTTTCTTTTTATTTATCCTGCTTAATGTTCATACTATTTCTTCAATCTGTGGTTTCCTATCTTTTATCAGACTTGGAAAGTTCACAGCCATTATCTCTTAAATGCTTCTCCTGATGCATTCACTCTTTCTTCTCCTTTTGGAATTTCAATTTCAGGTGTAATACATCTTTTCATAATAATTCATTTAATTCATCTCATATTTTCCATCTTTTTCTCTCTCCGTGTTTTATCTGGACGACCTCTCTGACCTACCTCTCAGTTCACTGAAGTTCTTCCTGAGCTTGGTATAAGCTGATGTTAAATTCAATTCACTGCACCATTAATTTCAATTATCTTACTTTTTCATGCCTAGAATTTATTTGGTACTTTTCCATAGTTTCTAATTTTCTGCTAAAATTTTCAATTCTATCTTACTTCCTTAGGTATGGTTATTTGCAAGTCTATGCCTGATAATTCCATTACCCATCCCCTAGGAGGCTCTATTACCTATTGATTCCCTTCCTTTATAGTCAAGTCTTGTCTACTTTTATGCCTGGTTGGTTTTGCTTGATTTTTGATTACTAAGAAATAGAGAGGACTTGAACCTTTGAATAAATTAGCTTCCTAAAGAACATTTAACTTCCTCTTCCTAAAGAACAAGGAAACCGGAACATTAACAATCCCAAATCCCTATAATCCAATCAGGGATTGAGATTACTCAAAGCTAAACTTCTGTTTCGGTAAGGCCTGGTCTATTTCTGATGCACCCTTACTCATGTAGTCATGTTCGACTCTGTGGTTTTAACCCAAACACTGCAGTTTACTTGTATTCCTTCCTTTCAAAAGGCACTAAAATCCAATTTTTGGCATTACAAACCCATGAATCTGTTGAAAGTTCTGTTCAGCTCTTTATCAGCAAGTGAAATAAGCAAATGCTCTAGGGTAAAATTAGTCCCAAATGCTGGACTCCTCTTCATGGTCTCTTTCCCAGATCGTGGCCCTGGAATATTGCCTTGCCTTTCTTGCAGATTTACATGGCCTTTAAAAAGGTTTGTAGAAAATATTTGCCCAGACGTTCTAGTTGTACTAATGGGAAAGTAGGTTGAAAACAGATTGTATGTCATTGTATGCCAGAAACAGAAGTCTCCCCACTGTATTTTTTAAACCTCAAATCTCTCAATAATGTCCTTTGATGCCATTGATCTTTTAAAAGATTTTGCATATTTCATGATTCCATTCCTTTACTTCATACTCACAACTCAACCCAATCTAATCATTTGCCTCAATGATCCACCAAAAAAATAGGTCTAAAGTCATCAATGACCTTTCTTTTGCTAAGCCAACATGAGGTTTTTCAGTTCTCATCTCCTCTGACTTCTCATCAACATTTGTCCTTACCAGTATTCCCTTTTCCCTTTCCGAGACATTCTTTCCCCTTTTTTCCATGTTAATTTTCTCCTATTGCTAGCTCAGCCTCCTCTGCCTGGAAAGTGTTTCATTGCTTAAGTGTTTAAATACAGACCTCTCTTGTTCACACTTCAAACTGAAAGAATCCCACTCATCCAAGCAGAGTATCTATTTGCAAATAGCTCATATGTTTTTATGTCTAACTCAGACCTCTTTTCTGTGCTCTAGATGCATAAATCCAAGGAACTACTTGAAACTTCTTGAGGATCAGAATGGTACTTCATCCAAAAGACCAAAATCAACCTCATAATTACCCGCAATTAAAAAAAAAAAAAAAGAGATATCTTCTATCCAGCTGCTCAGGCATCAAGTCTAGTAGTCTCTTTATACCTTTCTCTCTTGCCCCATATACTGAGTCTGTTGCCGCATACGAACTTCTCACTCAAAGCCATCTATCTCTCTTCTTCTCTTCCACCATCAGCCTAGCTCGGACTACCATCCTTTCTCACACAGACTATTTCGGCACACTTTCAATCAATCTACCCATATTCCCCCTACCTCCACTGTTCCAAATGGTTATCCACACTGCGGCTCAGGAGACCTATTTTACTGACACTTATCTACCTGGTAACATGTCACGCACTGCACTCCTTAAATCTTTTAATGGCATCCCATCTCTCTTAGGAAAAAAAGTACTGTGTGTTAGTTAATTGAACATACTTTAAAAACAGAGAGAGAGAGAGAAAAGGAAAGAAAAAAAACATACCCTTTACCATGCCTGTAAAGTCAGAAACTTGCTTACCTGTCCAGCCTCATCTTCTGTCCTTTGTGCCTTCACTGTCTGTCCTCCAGCCACACTAGCATCCCTTCAGTCCGCCTCTCTCCCACTAGAGGAATTTTGTTTTGCCTCTTTGCAGGGAATGCTCTTTCTTCCCGCTCTTCAATGGATTAATTACTGCTCATCGTTCAGATCTGTTTCATCTTCCTCAGGGAAGCCATGGACGAGCTCACTAAGTCAAGTCATCCTAATACAAGCTCTCACAGTACTTATTATCTGTCCTTCATAGAATGTGTCATAGTTCCAAGTTTACATTTATTGTTATTAATCTGTTATTGTCTGTCCCCTGAAATGGATTAGAAATGCCATAAGAGCAAAAGACGTGTCTGTTTTTACTCATCTCCTTGTCCTAACACCCAGTTCTATGTCTGGCATGTTTTAAAATATTTTATTTATTATTTGACAGAGAGAGGGACAGCGAGAGAGGGAACACAAGCAGGGGGAGTGGGAGAGGGAGAAGCAGGGACTCCTGCTGAGCAGAAGGGAACACTCCTGCTGAGCAGGGAGCCTGATGCAGGGCTCAATCCCAGGATCCTGGGATCATGACCTGAGCCGAAGGCAGATGGTTAATGACTGAACCACCGAGGTACCCCTATGTCTGGCATGTTTTGCAGGCCCTCAACAGTATTTGCTGGATGGATGAATGAGTCTGATGAGCTCCAGAGAAGACAGGAGGAGAAAAGCCACTGAAACAAAATTGTTTATATATGCATAAAACATCTCTGAAAAAAACACCTAAAAAACAGGTAACCCTTGGTTACATTGGTGAGAACTAGGTAGCTGAGTGAAAGAGGGGAGAAAGGGGCTTCTTGTGATCTACTTTGCAAATTTTAAAACAAGTAACTATATCACTTATTCAAAAATAAATAGGTTTTATAAGAAGTAACAAGTTCCACAGTTATAATTCTTTTTTTTTTAAGAGAGGGAGAAGAAGAGAGAGAATCTTTTTTTATTTTTTTATCTTTTTTTTCCCGTATGGAATAATTATTCTTTTATTTAGAAATCCTGGTGAGAAATATCTGTGTTAGGAAATATGGTTGAAAACAATTCAAGGGGCTACTTTATTGTACCATGATTTCATCTTTGGGTTTAATTTTAATTTTTTTTTATTAACATATAATGTATTATTAGCCCCAGGGGTACAGGTCTGTGAATCGCCAGGTTTACACACTTCACAGCACTCACCACAGCACATACCCTCCCCAATGTCCATAACCCAACCACCCTTTCCCTAGCCCCTCCCCCCGGCAACCCTCAGTTTATTTTGTGAGATTAAGAGTGGAAGAGAGGGAATCTTAAGCAGGCTCCACACCCAGCATGGAGCCCAACACGTGGCTCGGCCTCACAACCCCAAGATCATGACCTGAGCCGAAATCGAGTCGGACTCTTAACCAACTAAGCCACCCAGTGCCCCAGAGGATAGTTCTTTTAGCTCTAGATTTTGAGTGGTATGAATGCAAACACCCCAGGAAAGGTATAGCGGGTTTATGCACCTTCTTGGTTATACTATTTCAAATTACTTGTTACTGAGACAAAAAGAAGCCGTTTTCAAAGTTCAATTCCATCCACAACTTCTTTCACTGACATGTCCTAGAATAAGAATGCAAACGTGAGGTGGAGATCTGCTGTTGCCTCCTCAGTTCCCACGTGTCTCTCCTGGTATCAGTGTACCACTCCAAGTGTAATCCTTGTGTTTGAAGACACACCACCTAGGCCCTGGACAAGTATCTCTAAAATAAAAACACACTAATCCATTTTGTTCCAAGAATTGTTCTAACTCAGATAGGGGAAAAAATGTACCTGTGCTCCATTTTGTGTGGGACAGTGTCTCCTTTTATGTATTTTATGATGCCATTAATGATTTAAGGGATTTTTGCTCACTCAAGGATCATATCCCACAGTACGGTGCAAATATACTATATAATTACCAGCAATTTGTACATTCAGGCCAAGAAATACTAAGTGCTTAATATTTGTTAGGAACCTTCTGGTACTAGGGACCCAGGAAGCACAAAGATTTAATATGAAGCTCGGATATAGAGTAGAAGTTATAAACCAATGTTCTACGCGGGAAGTCTGCAGAAGGCTTTCGGAGACAGGGACACCCCTGCTGCTGACCAGCTTTTGTTTCCCATCATAGTGAAGCAGCTCACTGCCTTCAAAGATCAAGAAATCAGTCACAGTTGCCTTCTAAGTTTGGGGAAACCCAACGCTGCATTCCAACACATGTAAGAGCTATTGAAATGGGAGACTCACAGAGTAGTACCTGGATTCTGGAGCACTTAAACCACATGTCAAAGAGCTGCATTAAATACTCTCCTTGAGCTCTCCTGCCATGTGAGTCTACAGTGACCAATTTCCTGTTCGAGCCCCCCAAATAAGAGGCCCAGTGGGAAGTCTGCGCTCTCCTAGACGTCTCATAAAATGCCTATTTAATTGCCTTCTTTCTCGATGTCTGGCAGCCACCAAATGGCTATCGTGAAGTTACACTTTCACTTCCCCTTTCCCTATACACTATCCAAGAGGGGGTCCTGGACGTTCCTGGGACAGAGGCAGCAGCGGATTTTCAGGCAGGTACTTCAAGAGTCATCTCTGCCCTCATGTCGTCACTGAATGGGTCCCTGATGCTGGGCAGACTGAAACAGATCCAAGTTAACTGGCTCATATTCTTAATGTCAGTATAATCCTAATAGTTGTGCCCTGCAAGGAAGTACAGAAAAGAAGGAAGTAACTAAATCTCTGGAAAGAGGAGGGGGTATTCAAGGCTCTGAGAGAAGAGGTTTTCTCATATGACTGTTAAAGATGATTAAGAGTTCACAAAGCAAATGGAAGCTGGGGAAACAACACGTGGGCAAAGTCTAAGTCATGGACAAAAGGCCCAGAAGAGTGGTAGGAAGGAGAAATATAGATTTTTAAAGTATATTTGTGTTTTACTTATATTTGTATTATTTTTATTGAGAGGTGACCCAGGGTAGAGGGTAGGCAGATGAGCAGATACTTTAGAGAAAAAGGTATTGAACAGGGTTGCCAGTGTTCCTCTCTTCCACTCTTCCATTTTCCCAACGTTCTGCCTGTTCTCCACCCAGGAAGTTCAGGCACATCCCTGAGCTGCCCAGGACTGACTTGTTTCAGGGACATGGGATGGTCAGTGCTAAAACTGGGACAGTCCTAGGAAAATCAAGACACCTGGTTGCCCACCCTTCCAGCCAAAGCCCAAGAGTGAATTTCCCACTCAACTTTTCAATGTTCTCAACCAGCCTTCCAGTAGCAGCTTTAAGGAAAAACAAAAAAGTAAACCAGGACAAAGAGTCAGAGATAGGAGAACGTCTAGCAGAACAAAGATAGAAGGAGGCATTTGGGAAGTCTCCAGGCTAAGTCTTTCTGAACATTATAATAGTTTTATTATTAATAATAATTATGACTATTACCATGATTGATTTTGAGCACTTTCATGTTCTCCCTGATCCCTTCTTAAGGGGAGAAGAGGTAGCAGGAGTAATTATTTCATTTGCCCATTAAAAAATTATCATGAATAGGGGTGCTTGGGTGGCTCAGTCGTTAAGCATCTGCCTTCGGCTCAGGTCGTGATCCCAGCATCCTGGGATGGAGCCCGGTATCGGGCTCCCTGCTCACTGGGAAGCCTGCTTCTCCCTCTCCCACTCCCCCTGCTTCTGTTCCCTCTCTCACTGTGTATCTCTCTGTCAAATAAACAAATAAAATCTTTAAAAAGTTATCATGAACCAGCCACTTAGTCATGGACCAGTCCCATTTTCCAAAGCAATAACGCTCCCCCACCTGCGGTTCGAACTACCGCCTCTAACACATGGTCCCGCACCTCACACTGACTCCGGTCTCTCCTCGGTATCTTTGAAGGGGATAAGAAGGTACTTGTTTCCTTTCAGCAATGCTCTAGAGAAACAGATCACACAGTACCGCTCCTGCTCTCCAGTTCATGATCTCAGTGGGAAGGCATGACAAAAATCCCTTCAAGGTTTGAACAACTCAAAGCAGCATAAACACAAACACATACTTTGCTTGCTCTGCTATTTAACATTTAGCTTCATGGAGTCCTGTTCAAACTGGCTTGCACTGTACTTCAGATGACACTGGTGACAGTTTATTTTAAAAAGTGTCACTCGGAAAAATAGAAGTTGAACATTCCAAGGACAAGGGACCTCAAGTTCTACTCTATCACTCTACCAGTTTCCCCAACTGGGGGGGGGGGGGGGGAGTGACAATTACCTACAATCACAGGCATTTGACGATGATTTCAAATATAACAAGAAAATCCAAGCATCTTCTCTGTCCCTTCCTGTGACTCAGATGGACATGAAAAGCTAAGTGCACTGGTTCAAAGCAAAGTATTGTCTATGTAATAGAAACAGACCCAATTTCAGGAAGTTCAGCATGATAAATGGAATACAGTAACCTCTGAATCTAACAGGTGTGCCGGATAAACAGAAGAAGAACTACTAGCTCTCACTCAGCAAAGGCTCTGGTAAGGTAGGCAGGTAAACAGGTAGATTCTGCAAGCAAATACAAGACCCTGGGGGTGCCTGGGTGGCTCAGTAGGTTAAAGCCTCTGTCCCTTCCACTCAGATCATGATTCCAGGGTCCTGGGATCCAGACCGACATCGGGCTCTCTGCTCCATGGGGAGCCTGCTTCCTCCTCTCTCTCTGCCTGCCTCTCTGCCTACTTGTGATCTCTGTCAAATAAAAAAATAAAATCTTTAAAAAAAAAATACAAGACCCAGCCACCAAAGTTTAGCTAAGTGACAAAACTCCAGGTTTGGGGTGGAATGTGATAAAAACAAGTGCTGATTCATTTATTTATCCAGAAATTGGAGCCAATTCTGTACAGGGCCATGCACCAGGACCTCAAATACTACAGTAAATACCACATGCCTGTTCCCTACCCTTAAAAGGAATTTATGCTAAAAAAGGGAGAGCAAAATTAAGAAAAAAAATAATTATCATTTTTCTTTAGTTTTTTTGGTAAACAACTAATAGGCACAGGGGTAGAGAATATGGCGGGGAAGAAACTTACTTTAGAAACAGAAGTCAGGGGGCGCCTGGGGGGCTCAGTTAAGCATCTGCCTTCAGCTCAGGTCATGATTTCAGGGTCCCCCCATGGAGCTCTGTGTCAGGCTCCTCACTCAGCAGGGAGTCTGCTTGTCCTCCGCCCCTCCCCTGGCTTGTGCTCTCTCCCTCCCTCCCTCTCTCTCAAATAAACAAAATCTTCAAAAAAAAATAAATAAACAAAATAAATAAACAAAATCTTCAAAACGAGGAAGAAAGAAAAGAAAGAGACAGTGGTCAGGGCATGGTCCCATGGGTTACACCATTTAAGCTGCAGCATAGGAGATGAGAAAGAGCTAGCCAGCCGGGTAGAAAGAAGGTGTGGCGGACAGAGGTGCCGATCGCGTCAAATTCCTGGAGTAGGAGAGCAGGTAGCGGGTTTCCAGAGCTCCAACAGGATCAGTGTGCGCAGGGCAGGGTAAAACTGGGAGAACGGCTGCAAGGACCCACAGGCACCAGCTCAGGAAGGGTGTTAGGGCTAAGGAACTCAGACTGTATTCCAAATTCACTGCAGGACTTGCCAATGAAGAATGTTATGCAAAAGAGGCACATGATGTAATCCACAATGTGAGAACATCACCTTGGCTGCTGGGCAGACCACTGACTGCAGGAGAACAAGAATGAACGTGGAAAACCAACCAGGAGAACAATGGTGGGAGACTGGAGTCAAGAAAATGCTGGAGATGCAGGTGAAAGGTTAGATTTAGGGTATCTTTTGGAGTTTGAACTGAGACCTTGCCACAGGATGGACTTAGGGATGTAGAGAATTAAGGATGACTTTTGGATTTCAGGCCAGAGCGACCAGATCACTGTCACTATCTGTTTCTAGGTTGGAGAATGTTAGCAGAATGAGAGAGACTTGGAGGACAGAACGGATAGGTTACCTTTGAAATCTTTGTAAGACCTCCAAGCACAGACCCAAATCAGTCTGTAAACATAGAGCTCAGATGAGAGCTGGCCAGGGATACAAATTCGAGGGTCAGTAGTCTGAAATGACAAGCACAAGAATACCACGGTGGGACAAACAGGGGCAGCGGGAGGAATTAAGGATGAAAGCCTGAGCCGTCCCAGAAGCTGAAGCACCTTTCTCAGCCTGATGGTCGTGCAGCCATTAGTGCCCACCCGGTCCCTGTTGTCCGGTTCTTCTGGTCTCTTCGAAATCCATGAAGGTCCCGATAATGTGTTCCCAAAACAAATGAAGTTGGAGAATGGCTAAGTGGAAACATGATTATTTATAATGGCTTTTGCAAGAAGAATTTCTGTCTTCGGCTTTAGAGGATCTGGGGGTATTGGGTGGGTGACTGCCAGATCGTCCACCTTAATTAACTTACGTGGCCTGCGAGCCTGACTCGGTGCCAACACTTCCGTGTAGCGCTGGCAGCTCCTTAAACTCCCAAGTCCTAAGCGGGCTCGGGCTCTAGTTCTGGGAGCTGGAGAGGTGCCTCCAGTATGAGAGAAGAAAGACTGTAAGGACTAGGAAGGAGAAGTCAACAGGCTTAGAAGAAAACACAGATACGCAAATCGGTATTAAAGCGTGTCACATGAGAATGGAATTAAAGCACAGACGAAACAAAATTATTCTGCCCAAAATGGGTTTTACGGATTCATTAATTCCACCAATACTTGATTTTCTGAGTAAGCTGCAGACTAGAAAGTCAGGCTGCTCCCTTTAGCAAGCAAACATACCCTGGGGAGCTGGTGGGTCACCTAGCCAGAGAGAGAAACTTAAAAGGAGCCTCACCGCCAAGTGGCTCTGTCCTCCTTCAATGTATTAACTACATATTCTTGTTTTCTGCATTCTTGATGCTCTGACATCCAGGGCCTCAGTACCAGAAGAGGAACTATCCCTCCCAGGGTCAGCTAATCCCTAGAGAGAGCCCACGGAGCACACCTTTCATATGCAAACTAACCAATCCGGAGCCCCAACTAGAACCACCTCCTTGACCGCTCTCGGCCAAGCCACTCTCCACTGTGCCCGGATCACCCCAGGGGCAGGGGTAAGAAGGAGCAGCTCCTCCAGCCAGGAGCCCACGGAAATTATTCGACCTCAGCCCATCCTTAACCTGCTTACCCGCCTTGCCCTTCCAATGTCAACCACAGTAAAGACTGTTGCTTCCCTGCTCTTTTCTAGCTCCTGGCCAACTCTGGTGTCCCCCAAGGTGTCCCGGCAGGGAGCAGTGTGCTTCCTCCCTTTGAGAACAGTGGGAAACCATCTCTTCAATGATCTCCTGATATGAATAATAATAAAACCTACACTTTAAAACACTCTTCCTCTGGACACCTGGGGCGCTCAGTTGGATAAGAATCTGCTTTCTGCTCAGGTCATGATCCCAGGGTCCTGGGATCAAATCCAAATGGGGGGAGTCCTTGCTCAGCAGGGAGCCCGCTTCTCCCTCTTCCTGCCACTCCCCCTGCTTGTGTACACCCTCTCTCTCTGACAAATAAATAAAATCTTTAAAAAATAACATAAAACATTCTTCCTCTAGGTGTTCAAAAACTACCCTGCAGGGGCGCCTGGGTGGCTCAGTAGGTTAAGCGGTTAAGCATCCGCCTTCATGATCCGGGGTCCTGGATCCAGCCCTGCATCAGGCTCCCTGCTCGGCAGGGAGCCTCTTTCTCCCTCTTTCCCTCCGTCCCGACCCCCTTTGTGCACGCACACAGGTGCTCTCTCTCTCTCAAATAAATAAAATCTTAAAAACAAACAAGCAAACAAACAAAAAACCCTACCCTGGAGTGATTTTAAAACAATAAAATGTTTTCTTTCTTATCCAAAATAGTCAACAAATTAGAAAATTTTAAACGTCATCTGAAGTTGAAAAGTAGTTCCTTAGATGCATAGCAGACACACTGAAGGCAAAGGATTCTCAAAGGGAAAATGATTTTGGAAGATGGAGAATCTGTACAAACCTGCCCCCAAGAGGGTTTCAGAAAGGTTTGCAGACCTGCCCCTTTAAGATCATCGGTGGTCCTGCGGCTCCGTTTCACCCACAAAGAGACGAAGACCCAGAGGAATGAAGCTGACGTCCACAGGTGCCGCCAGCTGGTGAGGGTCAGAGCCAAGAGCTGACCCTAGACCGTCTGAACGTGCACATCCAGCCGAGAACTGCCTTTCTGTCGTTAGTAAGGAAGATGCTGAGCTGACTGCCTATGATCCTCGCAGCACATTATTTAAAACTGACTCTGAAGAGAAAAAAAAAAAAAAAATCCGTCTTCTCTTTGAGACAGCTTGCCCAAAAGGCTCCGCTTCTCCAAGTGTGGTTCTCAGACCAGCAGCATCGGTATTCCTCCAGGACTTGTTTTAATGCCAACTCTGCATCCTAACCTACAGCTATTGAATCAGAAAGTGGGGGCACGGAGCCCGGCAATGAGAATCTGGATTCTCGGGGTGATTCTGATGCATGCTGAGAGCAGCTGCCCTAAGCGTGCTTAGCTCACTGTATCAAGAAGGACTGGCACCCTTACCACAAGGTAACTGAGAATCTTTTTTTTAACTGACTCTGTGTGTTTTAAAAGCAATTTCTAGGTAAATCCTAGGGATGAGGGTGGAGACGGAGTTATAGGCATTCTAGAAAGGAGTACGGTAGCTGAAGCTCGGTACCCATCAGTGCTCAAAGACCTCATATGGTACCTATAGTTCCAAACAAACCCTCGGAAAAGGAATAAAACCTCAACAAGAACAATGTCATTCTAGTATTTTAATTCCAAAAAGCCATAAAATACACAATTAAAATCAAATTCTTGTATTTTAAGTTAGCTGACTTCTTCCTTAAAGCCCACACTCTCTGCCAGCCCTCTGACTTGCCCCAAATAGAGTTTCTTTCTCTTGGGTCATTGAGCTCCCCGAAGACAGTAACCATGCCTTGTTTCTTTATGTACCTCTGCATCAAGACCAGCACCTGGCTCCCATTTGATGCTCAACAAGGAACTCTCAAACGTAATTGCAGCCTCCAATCCCAGAGGCTCCACAGCCTGTTGTAAATCAAGCCATGAAATTAGCATTTTTTAAACCCACATTTACCTTTGGTTACTTTCTGCCCCTAGGGAAGGGAGTAACTGTAGAATTCACAATTTAACTTGAGGAGGAGACCATTCCTTCATGGGACACAAGCAAAGTTCTGGCCAAAGACCTTGATTTATTGGGCACTAGAAGAATCTGATCACTACATATTTATAGCAGTAGCTAGAGATAAGTACATTCGGGAAAGTGCTACTGAAATGTGTTTCCTTCATTTCCTTGACAGCAAAAGGAAGCAATGAATGCTTTAAATCACTGAAAATATTTAGAGTATAAAAGACAAATGCAAGTCACATCTCTCTCGACCCACGGAACAGCCACTATTTTATGAGGTTCACCAAGAGTTTGTGGGAAACTTTGATCCCTCTTCCCGGTGCTTCTAGAAGAATCCATGAAGACCCAGTTCATTTACCAGGCACTGGTAAGAAGTTGTCAACCAAAGAGATAAATCTCTTACCAAATGGATGGTCACTGCTTAAAGACAGGTTTATTCTTCATACTTCTCTTATTTTTTAAGGACTTAAGATTCTTAAAAGGAACAAGCTCCCTGCTCATTTTATTCCCCTTGATTCACCTGTCCAACCTTTGAAACCACATATGTTAAACATAAAATGGGACTTCACTCTGAGTTCCACCGTTTTTGCTGTTTTCATGACAAAAAATTCAAACAATATTGAATTATACAAAAAAAAAAAAAAATTCCGGACCCTATCACTTTAAACTCTTAAACTCTTAAAAACTTTCAAGTTAGAATGTACCTTCTAGTTTTTTCCTACAAATTGTGCATGTAAGCTTTTTCAGACACTTTATATATTTATGTACACTTATTTTTCAAATGCCATTATACTTGTCAACAGCATCATGCTTTTTTTTCACACATTTTATTTTAAAAACAAGATTTTTTTACATTGAGGTTTTCCCCCAGCTTTCACATATAACTGAAAAAGAGCGTTACATAAGTTTAAGGTATGTGGCAAGATAGTTTGAGCCATGCATTAGCTTATGCAATGACTACAATAAGGTTAGTTAACACATCATTCTTCTCAAAGAATTACCATTTTTTGTGGTCAGAACATACAAGATCTACTCTTAACAACTTTTAAGTATTCAGTACAGTATTAACTACAGTCACCATACAGTCAGATCCCCAAAACTTACTCATGTCATAGCTGGAAGTTTGTACCCTGTGACCAACATCTCCCCATATCTCCCAGCCCTTGGGCCCTGGTGATTGTCACTTTACTGTTTGTATCAGCTTGTCATTGTCATTAAAGAATAAGATAAGTAACCACCATTATTTGTGCTGGGAATTATATGTGGAACCCCCATATTCCACATATAAATGAGATCATATAGTACTTGCCTTTCTCTAACATCTCACCCAACATGACATCTCCAAGGTCCATCTTTTGTGTTGTCCCAAAAGGTAGATTTCATTTGTTATGCCTGAATAATATTCCACAGTAAACGATCACCACACCTTAACCATTCATCTGTTGATGGACGCTTATGGTGTTTCTGTATCTTGGCTGCTGTGGATGATGCCACAATGAACACAGGCGTACAGATCTCTTCAAGGTCTGGTTTTCATTTCCTCTGGATTTTTATACAGAAAGTGGGACTGCTGGGTCATATGGTAGTTGTATTTTTAATTTTTTTTTTTTTTGAGGATCCTCAATACTTCTTTCCATAATGACTACACCAGTTTCCCTTCTCAACAGAGTGCAAGGATTCCCTGTTCTCCTACACTTGCCAACGCTCCTCTGTAGTCTTTCTCTTCATCCTTCTAACAGGTGTGACGTGGTATCTCACTGTGATTTTGATTTCTACTTCCTGATGACTTGGGATGTTGAGCACCTTTTGGTGTACATGGTGGTGATCTGTCTTTTGTGGGGGAAAATGTCTATTCAAGTCTTCTGCTCACTTTTAATTACTTGAGTTGGTTTTTGTTTGGCCATTGTGTACATGAGTTCGTTATGTATTTTGGATGTTAACCCCTTACCAGATAAATATTTTCTCCCATTCTGCAGGTTGCCTCTTTATTGTTGACTGTTTCCTTTGTTGTGCAGATACAGTTTGATACAGTCCACCTCTTTATTTGTGCTTTTGGTGGCACATCCAAGAGATCATTGCCAAGAACAATGTTAAGGAGCTTTCTCCCTGTTTTCTGAGGTTTCATTTGTTCAGGTATCACATTTAAGTTTTTAACTGATTTTAATTTTTTTTGAGTGGTGTAAGATAGGGGTCCAGTTTCTTTCTTTTGTCTAAGAATATCCAATTTTGCTCATACATTTAAATCTTAATAGCCCCAGTCAAGTTGAACTCCAGAAAAGACATATATCAACTTACAGCTCCATGGATTGTGGGTAATTCCTCCTTTCCTCCACACTGTCATATCTGATAGACACATGAGAGGTACCTTGCTGTTACTTTTAATTCGCATTATCACCTGATCTATTGGTTTATTTTTCCTATTAATTTGTAGAAATTTTCTTATATCAGCTCATGGGGTTACCTGAACCCTCTTGGGGTTTTTGTTGGCATTTTAAGGCTTACTCGGACCAGAAACATCTATATCTATGTAATATTCTCATCTGGAAATGTAGACATCTTTTATTCAAGACTGTTTTTTATATCTTTCTAGAAAACTATCATTTTCCTCATGTAAGCCTTACATCCTCTAGTTTATTTCAAGATATTTGAGGGATTTTTGCTTGTTTTTCCTGTTTTAAATGGGTTTTTTTTCCTGTTTTCTTATTAGTTTTTGTTAAAACGTAACAATGCCATCAGTTTAGATATATTAATCTTCTACTTGGACCTCTTGAACTCCCTTTTATTAGTTCTAGCAATTGCTAATTGGTTGTCTAGGATCTTCTTGCTATACTGTCAGCTGATATGTAAATGTAATTTTAATCTTACCTTTTCCCCCACCATTGCATTGACAGGTACCCCCAGAAAAATGTTGAATCCTTGTCTTACTCTTTCATGACAAGATTTCTAGTATTTCCTTAAGTGTGTTGCTGACTATAGATTTCTTATATATTTTTTTTTCCAAATAACATTCCTTCTACTCTTAGATTACTGGGTGTTTGTTTTAATGGGAATAAGTGTTGAATTTTAACAAATGTTTATTTTATGCCTAGTGTGGGATCAAACAGTGAAGTACATCAAGAAGTTTCTTAATGGTGAAACCTCTCTGTATTCTTAGAACATATTTGCATTGGCTTCTGACTCAGTGAGGATGTCAGTACAGGGTAGACTTGAAAAGAGGAGATGAGGAGAAAATTCTCCACCCCACATTTGGAAAAGTGCATTCCTCAAGACTCAAGAAAGGACCAGAGTCTGCAATTAGTCTTCCTAATTATACTGATTTCGGCTATACTGACCCTCCCACCTCCATGTCTTGGAGTAAAGCTGAAATAACAGGTCCTGGGTCTACTTTACCATTAAATAGTGTGATCTTGGGAAAAGCAAGGGGGAAAGTAACTGCCACTGGAAAACTTGCAACAACAGAAATCATACCAAGGGAAAAAATCACTCAACTTAGAACACTGCTTGCTCAGCTCTCCTTGGTACCATAACCAGTACCTGTGAAATCTGACCCGCAGAAACATTCTATCCCATCTTACTCCCTATCACATCTCTCTCAGCATGAAGCTCCCAATGGAAGGAGATTAATTTCTAACCTTAAGTAATCAAAACGTGAATGAGTGACAAAAGGAGGCTGTTAATTTCAGAGGTGATGGGCTCAGAAATGTAGGCAGAAAAATGACCCTAGGGTACTTCTTCTCCAAAGCCAAGGAGGTGAAACAACCATGGGATATAGCACCTTTGGACAGGTTGGGCTAAAGTAGCCATATGTAGCAAATTAAAACACAGAATGTTCTATTTTGATTGACCCATGCAGTATTTGGCTCACACTATTTGTAGTAAAAAGAAAAAAATTACATTGTTCTTGTGAAACTCAAATTTAACTCAGTGCCCCATGTACTCCAGCTTATGCTAGAGTAACTTGTGTGAATTTCTACGCTGGTCCTACCACTTAGTAGCCATATGACCCTAACATGTTAGAAACCCATTCTAAGCCCAGTTTCCTCAATGGCAAAATGCATTATATTGAGTATTAAATGATTTGAAGCACAAGAAATATTCAGCACACCCTTAGCATTTAGGAAACATTCAATAGCAGACAAACCTTAAGGTTTAAGCAATGGTTGCACTAGGATGTTCAGGATGTAGACACAAAAGTACTAGAAGAGTGGGGTGCCTTGGTGGCTCAGTGGGTTAAAGCCTCTGCCTTCGGCTCAGGTCATGATCCCAGGGTCCTGGGATCAAGCCCCGCATCAGGCTCTCTGCTCAGCACAGAGCATGCTTCCCTTCCTCTCTCTCTGCCTGCCTCTCTGTCTACTTGTGATCTCTGTCAAATAAATAAATAAAATCTTTTAAAAAAAATGTACTAGAAGAGAGGGTGTCTGGGTGGCTCAGCTGGCCAAGTAGCTGACTCTTGATTTCAGTTTTAGGGTTGTGGGATCGAGCCCCGTGTCAGGCTCTGTGTTTAAACTGTAGTCAGCTTGTCCCTCTCCTTCTACTCCTCCTCCACTACCCATACTTGCTCACTCTCTCTCTCAAATAAATAAATCTTAAAAAAAAAAAAAAAAAGTATTAGAGCAAGAGGTTAGGAGATGTGTTTTAGTCCTATGTTTCAAATTGGCTGTGTGCCCTTTAGCAGGTCCTTTAACCTCCCTGGGTTAATTTTCTCATCTATAAAATAAGAAGGTTGAATTAAATAGTCTCTTCCCACTCATAAGAGTCTCTGATTCCTGAACCCCTATTGCTTGGACTTTGGAGAAGTATCAGTGTTGTCAATTCCCTTTAAATAGATTCTTCCCATGGAGCCATATGTGATTAATATCTTTTGAATACCACTGAGAGTAAAAATATGCTGAGTTGATATTTTAGTAGCGTTTGCTTTGAGAAATACAGGTGCAATTGGTCATACTTGTTCGCAGACAAAAGTCCATGTGGTTTCATGGACTTAAGGCTTCACCTTAAGTAATAAATCAATTCCTGGAGCCTGAGCCTTATTTGACACCCTGAATGCAAGTTACATTATCTTCAGCATTAGAGCAATATGGTATGTTGGTTGTCACCGTACAGTGGTTTATGGCAGACAGAGGAATAAGTTGTAGGGTTTCCAAATAAAGAGTCACAATTTCTAACAAAGCCAGTATTCCTAACAAATACTACCCAGAAGTTTTACTTCAATTTAGAGTTCATTTTTTCCCTCTTTAAGCCACTGAAAAGCTTTTGATGTTTACGGTGGTATTGTTACTGTTGTTCAATAGGCCAACAAGAAACGATTGACTTATACAACTGAAGAGCCATTTAAACCCATGTGCTTCTGAAAAAAACCACCTTCCCATATATCATGTGTATAGAGGACACCAAACATACACGTGTACATGCAATGTCTCCATCAAAATTATCATGGAAACGTTTTCCATTTTTTTGAATCGTGTAATTTAGCACAAGAAGGAAATAGGGATCTAGTCCACTGTTACTTTACAGATAATGAAAATCAGGTTCGGAACATTTCGTTGAATTCTCTAGTATCAAAAAGCACAAAATGCACCTTGACTCTGATGTGCTCCTTAATCTCATACACTCTGTTCAGCAGCGTTGAAGTTGTTAGTCACCAGATGACAAGTAAGAGTTTCTGCTGACCTACCCCAGAAGCCTCTGAGTAGCTACTCTACGCTGACACTATGCTAGGCACTGGGGTGTTGATAACGAATAACCCAAGGTCCTGTACTACTTCCTATTTAACTGGAAAAAATCACTAAATCAAACCACTTGTCCAGTTCACATTCACAGCAGTCCCATGACATGGACTCCAAGAGTACTATGGCTGTGAGTTCCCAGAGTTCGTGGAAAACCACTAGAAACAGGCTTCCAAAGCATTATTTGAAATCCTATTCCTGAATGCTAAGTTTACTATTTCAATCGTTTCTCCTGAAACCATCATCTATGTTGTAAGCATGTGTTCAGGTAGCCCAGCAGAGTAGGAACAAACATGGCTTCCACTCCCAAACGTGTCGCCAACAAAGTGGGTCGGGTGGACTAAATGCCTCCACTTCTTTGGTTACCGGCTTCCTCATCTATAAAATGAAGAGCTTGACCAACAGGACCCCAAGTCTCCTGCAAATTACAATAGTCTAAGTTTCTCCCCAAAATGCAACAGATACAGTCAGCACAAGGATCGGGAAGCATTCAGTGGGGCTCTGAATGGAACTAGACAACCCCGAAACTCCTACTTGGGACACTGAGGGTATGTCATTTAATTCCTCCCAAATCTCATCCCAGAAAGGAGTTCCACAATTAAAGAATGTTCTTAGGTCTAAGCAAATATGTGTACCTCCTTCAAGACCCCAGAAGTAGTTAGGGACTTATGAATGGCACAGGTGGTGGGGAGAAGGCCACTCTCTGGACAACCCACACTTTACATCTCACAACAGCACCTAGCCAACTGTGCTGAACTACCGTATCATCCACTCTCTTCATCTGGGGTTTTTGAAGCTGTTTCCATTGTTCCAAAGATTTATTTCAACCTAATGGGGGAAAACATTGCTCCCGGACAGCGAGCAACACCACCCCAGATTACAATAACTGTACCGCAGTGGAAGGGCACAGTTTGCCAGAACGTTCTCCTCCTTGCCTCACTATTCCAGGAAGGCATGTGATGTTCCCAGCCCTTAACTGGCCCGGACCAACAAGTTCTTTGTATCCTACTCCAAGCAACAGCCAGTTTCATTGTGTCAGCATTGTGCTGCCTCTGCCCACCTGAGACAATCATATTTCACAATGAGGAGGCTGGATTCCTTGCTGGCTGTTCCTGGATCCAGACTCGGATCTGTCTGTGCTTCGCTAAAAATGTCGTCCTCGAAAACATTGGTCTAATAGCAAAACACACCACTCTGAAGCCACCAATATCAGGTGTTATTTTAATAACAAACCAAGACTTTGCCACAAGATTGACAGTCCACTTTTCTTAGTTACGAGGCTTTCGGGCAAGAGAGATGCATCTTGGCCTTGAGGTCAGGGAACGTGATTTGAGGCCAGCTCTAGAAGCAAGTCGCTTTGTGACTTTGCAGGAGTCATTTCACGTCTCGGGTCTCAGTCTCAGTGTTAAGAGTCGGGTGACATGATCTCAAGGACTCCCCCCACCACCTGCTCCGGCACAAATGTCTTATGATCCCACATTCTTTTCTCTCTGTTCCTGGCCGATTACCTGCTTCGGAAGATGTATGAACTGTCCTAGGCCACGAGGGTACTATATAACACACTCCTGATGAATAAATCAACAGTCCTTCCTTCCCTTTGCAATAACCTCGCATTTTTTCCTGCCGCTCTGGCCATGGAGGATTTCACGGGAGCAGGTGTCCGCAGTGTACCAGCAGGGCAAATCCTGGAGCTGGGACCCTGATACTGGCACGCCCATCAGTTTTCCAGGTGAACTGGAATCACTGTTCTGAACCTTCCTCGCCCATAAAGCCACAAGTGACAGTCTTCTGTGAAGTGATGTCACTTCACACCCCAACGGGGGACATGAGGGTGTGGTGGCTTGGGGTCTACCAAAGGGCTTGGAGGCTTTTTATTCACTCATCCCTTCCCCCATGCCCAGGACTAGCTACATAATTTTTGGTACCCGGTACAAAGTGAAAATGTCACGTCTCCTATTTTAAAAAGTGGGGGGTAAGAAGACAAAGCATTAACATTTCCAAAATTAAAGACATTTTCTTTCCGTGGTCTTTCTCTTGACTGACCATGGTATTCTTTATTTGCTACTTGAGGTCATGCTCCCTTGGACAGGGAGCGTTGAACCCCACATCGGCTCTGGGGGGACTTGGAGCAGGCACAGCCGCTGGCAGCCAGTTTCCCCTTTCTGCCCGCATAGGACCAAAGTGCCACACCACAGATCCGTTCTGGGAAGTCAGACTGGGCCCATCCCCTGCCCCCAGCCTGCAACCCCAAACCACGGTGGTTCGGCCACCCCTGGGGCCAGGATGTGCTGGGTATCTGGATCCGGTGTGGTTGAGGAAAACGCGCCACGTCATGCTGCCAGACCAGGCCAGGGACGGCCACCACTACGCCCCCACCCCCCAAAAGGCGGTAGGGCCCACGCACTTACTCCAATCCCCCAGGCCCCCACTGGGGCAGGTGCACAGTGCTCCCTGACTGGGGGAAAAAGGAGGGTGCGCCAGGTGGGCCATGGAACCAAAAGGTGGAAAGCAGGTGGCCAAGATCATTCTCTCTTAGGGAGGCAGGACCAAGAGTCAGCCACCATGCCAAGCTCCTAGCACACACTCTTCTGTCCCACTGACTTCACTCACAGAACACAAATTCAAAGGAAATATTACTCCCAATCATCCCTCAAAACCCATGAGGTCATCACTTCTCCTGTGAGGTCTTTCCTGCGGCTGTACACCAGGCAGCCGATTACACTCTCCCTTGTGCCCCCCATATTATCTCAGACATACCTCTAATGCCATATTATCAAACTTTATTTCCATTTATTTCAGCCTGTATTCCCCATGAGCCTAAGAAATTTCAAAGCCAAGTCTATAGTTTATGTACTTTTTATACTCCAAAGCATAGTAGGTACTTAGCTCTCAGTATCATCTGGACTTGGCAGCAATAAAGTCCTGTGTTGACTTGGTCACTGCTCACCCCACGGCTATCTACTGATAAAGTCTGTGGCCAATGAATTCAGGGTCTCTTCTCTCTGCTCCATCAGGCTTAACAAGTCCTTTCTGTTGAAGTGGCCTTCCTTCGTCTCTTGCTAGCACAACATATTCCTCAGAGGTCTGGACAAGACTCCCACTTGATTTCCATTTCAGAGTTACCCCACAGCCCCTAGTTTCCACTCTACAAGCTTGGCATACCTGTTCCGTAAGTGCTGCCTGCTAAGTACATCAGCCACCATGTATATAATTCCACAAGGCACAGGGGCGCTCCTGCACATTTCCATACCACACACAGGAGACAACATAGACTCAAGAAAGCCAACTTAGACCAGGGCCATCACAAAACACAACTCAAAGGGACAAAGCATTCCCAAAGTCTAAGCACATGGTGACCTGTGGAATTGTGCAGTGCACAACCTGCACAGCTATACTTAGTGTCTGTGACCCAGGTCTTCCTCTGCCTAATCCCACCATTGTGACTGTTTGCTCTGACACAAAGGGCGTCTTATCCTACATATCTGTTTACGACAAAACTCCTTCTTTCCACTTTCGGTATATTCACTCTGTTCTTTAAGATTTTAACCTTGGTTGGCAATGAGGCAGCCATTGTATGGTCATAACCCAAGGGATTAAATGCTTTTCTGCTTTGGCCTACTTCTTCCTCCCTCCCACAGACTTCCATGGAAAAAGAGACAAACTTTTTCTTTCTTCTGACTGTACTCCCTCTACGTTGTATCCTTTGCCTTCATGGGTTTGCTAGGCCTTAAGAGCAAAGGGGCAGCCTCTCTGCATTACAAAGATAATCTCCAGTCTCCAGTCTCAGTTCTTAATATGCCAACGAGCAGACCCTAACCAGACAGGTAAGCACCACAGGTGCCTTGGCTGCTCCTACAGACTCTTTCTCTTACCAGCTCTGCCATCACTCCTCCATCCGTCAAAGGCGAACAGATGCCTGTGGCAGGGTAGAGAACCGGCTATTTCAAATAACGTTGTTCTGCTACACACACTATCTCACCACGGGAGAGTTAAAAAGCAGTGGCAGGACAGAGACATCTAATCCCACACGACAGAGCTATTGTCAGAACTTTCTTCCGCTGCCACCAAAAAGCCAAGAATGGTCTAAAAGGAGAACTAAATTGTGCTGGCAAAGACCATCTTGTCAAGATGTTCACCGAGGCCCAGATCTTTCCACGGGGTGGAGATGAAGTCGAGACACGGAATACAAAGAATTCAACGGTGAGGGTAGCCAGGTCTGACACAGACTGCAGACGCCTCCACGGGACTGTGCTGGTGGGTCTTTAGTTTCCAGATTGTTGTTGTGATTCCTCCTTAGAGAAAGATGGTGTCAAGCTGGGACATTCATGCCCCTAGAAAAACTCACTTTGAAACAGATGCAAGTGGATTCTTTTCCCATAAACCCCAAGGTGCAACATGTCTTGTGCCAGGTGATGGATTAGAATTTTCCAGCATGGGTTTATGTTGTCAGCCCCTATCCATACAGCACCCATCAGAAGAGATTAGTCTGACATTGTCAGGATTCTTGTCCAACAATCAGAGTTCAGAACTTAAAAGTCCGCTGCCTTGCCTTATATCAACTTCACTGTACAGAAACTGGGAATCAACAGAGAACTGCAGACAGACTCATCTGACACCAACTTTCAATTTAACAAAGAAAGCCTTTCAAGATGTCACTGCATTGAGGTAAGAAAACATGTCTTTTATCACTTGGCCCATGTAGATGTGGACATTCAGGTATTTGAAAACCTCCTGGTAAAGTTCCTAGTTTCTCAAAAGAAGAAATTATTAACTCATGAAGGAGAGAAGTTTCACTTTTCACCAACTTAATCCAATGAGCTTTACAGTATTTGATACTCTCATTCATGTCCTTCTTAGTCTTACCTCCACCAAGAGCAAGTAGAGTCCATTCCTGTACTGACACAACTTGGGTGTCTTGTTCCCCAAAGTTCCTTAATCTCTTGGAACTATAGGAGGTGAACTCTGGCTCCCTGAGGAGGCTTATTTGGGTCCTTTCACAAGCTTCTGTCCAGACATAACCTCAAAAAAGTATCTTTTATTCTGGCCACAGGAAAAAAAGACATTGCCCTTGGCTGCTAGCATCCTGATCAAAAGTCAGCCCTGGGGTTTTGATCTGGTTCAATACCATACAGCATTAAAGACTTCTTGGTGGGGGCACCTAGGTGGCTCAGTAGTTAGGCGTCTGCCCTCAGCTCAGATCCCAGAGACCTGCGATCAAGCCCCACATCAGGATCCCTGCTCAGCGGGGAGCCTGTTTCTCCCTCTCCCTCTTACCTGGCTTGTGTTCCCTCTCTCGCTGTCTCTCTCTGTCAGATAAATAAATAAATAATTTTTTTAAAAAAATAATAAATAAATTACATAAATAAATAAATAATCTTTAAAAAAAAAAAAACTTTTATGGCTTTCCTGCCCACAGGGTAGGGAATAACCTCCTTACCCTGCTCTAGAATGCCCCTCGTGATCCAACCCCTGCCTCCAACTCCCAGTGCTTCCCACCCCATCCTGCCAGGATTCCTGCATTCCAGCCACAGCAAGTAGATTATTTTTCTTCAGCCATCTCCATGGTCTTTAGGAGTTTCTCACTCTTGTTCTCTCTTCCTCAAGTTCCCTTCATCTACTTCTTCAACATAAAGGTTATGTCCTCCTCTGTCAAGATTTCCCTTGACTTCCCTCCCAAGAATAGGTGTGTATATACACAGACACACACCCCTCTCTCAGGCAGTTAGCGTGAATGTCCTCCCTGTCACCGAAGCTCTTGCCCAAGCCTCTAATACAGTCACCACACTGTGCTGTAATTTCTCTGTGCCTCCCTGGAACTGTACTTTATTTATCTTTAACCCCCAGCGCCCAGAAGAGTACCACCTGGCATTCATTCAAAACCTTTCTTGGGGTGTCTGGGGGGGACTCAGTCAGTTAAGCATCCAACTCTTGATTTGAGCTCAGGTCATGATCTCAAGGTCAGGCAATCAAGCCCCATGCCGGGCTCCGTGCTCAGCAGGGAGTCTGCTTGGGATTCTCAGTCTCCCTCTTCCTCTCCCTTTCCCCCTCCCCACCCACTCACATGAGGGCACGCACTCTATTTTGCTCACTTGCTCATTAAAATAAACAAATCTTTAAAAAAAACAAAACAAAACAAACCTTTCTTAGCATCTAGGGGCATCTGGCTGTCAGAGGAGCATGTGGCTCTTGATTCCAGGTTTATTAGTTTGAGCCCCACATTGGGTGTAGAGATTACTTAAACAAAAATTAAAAAACATTTTTCATCATCTGTGATAGGCCCTGCTCGGGCCTATAGGTTCATCCTCAAGCCTGAAGGCTCCACAGTAGATCACGTAAATCCCCTCTTCGGGACCACGTGTGCAAGAAACATTTGCCTAAACTGGACAACAAGGCAACTGTGGAAATCTTCCAGGCTGAAAGTGATTTCAGGAATTGCCTAGAGTCACCCAACTCGCATTGTAAAGATGACAAAACTGGGGCCCACAGAGAGGAAGCAACAGCCTCCAGATCAACATGGTGAATTTGTGCCAGACTGTAACGCACATCCCGTGGCTCCTACTAGGCACAAGGTCTTCCCCCTCATTCCATGGGAATGCCTCCTCCCAGGATTACTGAGCCACTTTGAAACACCCCACCTGTCCTCGCGGGGTGAAAATACTCTCCAGATTCAGAAGACTGTGCTTCCTATTCCACAGTCACTTCCAAACAGGACAACAAAGAGTAACACGCCGATCGGTTAAGGTCACCAGGTGTACACCAAAGCAACAGACCCTGGACGGTAGAAGACAAAGAAGCAATTGAGAGAATACAGGATGGCTCAGAGAACTGCCTGGAAGAGTGCACAATCAGGCTCAAACAACAGGCAGGAACAATCAGAGCGATGCTGTGGCTGGCAGCAGCCAGTCCCTGCCCTGGGCGGCCGGCCCCGCTGCTACAGCTTCCCTGGACGGCGGTGTTGCTACAGCCCTCCACTGCTCCCCTAAGTTCTCCCCTTGCCCTCCACCTTGACATCACCTGTTCTAGATATGAAATCTCAGGAGAGTGTCTGATGGGCCTAGCTTATGTACACTGGGTAGGTCACGTACCCAGGCCTTAGGGCCAGAGGAGGGAAGCTCTTGTTACCAAATGCCATACAAATACCAAATGCCATACAAAGGACACCCCCCCCCCAGCTTAGTGGATTTAAGAGTTTATTATCTCTTACATCTCAGAGGGTTGACTGAGCTCAGCAGAGCCCCTCTTGTGCAATCAGATGTCAGCTAGGGCTGAAGTCATCTGAAGGGTGGACAGGAGGGACATCTAAAGTGGCTCCCTCACATGCCAGCAGTCGATCCCAGTTGTCAGCCAGAATAACCACACATGACCTCTCAATGGTGCCCAGGGTTCTCACAACACAGTAGCTGGTTCTCAGAAAAAGCATCCCAAAACCAAGCCTTCCAGGAGAGAGAAGCACTCCCACACTGGGAGGCATGATTCACGGGGCTCATCGTTTGAGACTAGCTATCACAAAGAAAAAAATCAGGATCTGATTCTTACAGCTTTGATGGGTATGGAGGGCACATAGGAAATGATCAACAGAAAAATAATGAAAAGCCATTTCATTATGATAACTACAGGATTTCTCAAGGGCAGAGGGGTTCCAATGTATTTGTTAAAAGATCAGCCACAGGAAGTCAAAGCATCATCACAGAGAAGAAGCACGCTAGGTCCATTTTGAGAAAAGCCGTCTGTGCCCCCTCCCTCCAAAAATCAGGACTCTGAACAACTGCCCCGACTTGCTCCATGCAAACCAGCCCTCCTGCAAGGCCTGCTGGGTCTTCGTGTTTGTCCTGGGGAGTCTGAAATCATAATCAGGGAAGCCTGTACCATCTGCATATAGAAGACAAAAGAGAAGAGAACAAACATGGATGGGTGAAGGGAAAATAGAAAAGAGGTAATTTTATTAAATTTTATATATTTATAATTTTATAACAATGGAAACATTATGAATATTGTTTTCTTAGAAAATTCTGTGGTTTTCATGAAAGTCATCAAGGTGGTATTGGGAAGAAGCTATCGGGGGGGGGGGGGAATCTGTGTATCCCTGTCACCCAGGTACGCTTTCTACTCTACTCCCAGTGCAATGGAGTCTCCTGGCCCAAGTGAAGCTATACTCCCTTTTCTGTGACGACCGGTCTATGGTTGTTCATTCAAAGAACACTTATTTGATGAGAGCATTGTGGATTCCCAGCAGTGTTCTCGGTCCTAGAGGCAAAGACTAATGAGTCAAATGCCCTTGACAACCAGTTAGAGAAGGAATATCTGTTCAGGGGACACTTCTGATAAAGATTCCTTCTGGGTTTACTCATATCAGTGAAAACAAATACACGAGTATGCCAATAATAGCTATTTAGGACAATAGAATATTGCCTTCATCAAGGCTGAAAGTTTCTAAAGGAGAGCCCATCTGAAAAGAGTTGAATAAGGTCCTCTAGAAAGATGTGAAAATCCTCATCCCCAGTATGTATAAATGGGATCTTACGTGGAAGTAGGGTCCTTGAAGATGTTCAAGAAAAGATGAGGTCATTAGAATAGGCTCTAAGTCAACATGACCGTGTCATTATAACAAGGGAAAATTTTAATGCAAAGACGGGCATAATGGGGAGACCACATGAAGACACAGGAAAAATACTACCCACAAGCCAAGAAGGACATGGGGGGACCAGCAGCTGGAGATTCTCCCGCTCAGCCCCCCAGAAGAGCCAGCCCAGCCAGTATCCTCACGTGGAGCCTCTGGAGCTACGAGAAAATAGATTTCTATTATGCCCAGCCACCCAGTGTGTGGTGTTTGGTTATGGCAGCCCTGGGAAACTTCTAGAGTTTTCATCATTAAATTTTGTTAAATCTTGGTAAAGATAAGGGGTTTATTGGTCATGTTTCGTTTGTTTTTTGTTTGTTTGTTTTTTGTTTTTGTTTTTTTTTTTTGGGGGGGGGTCCTTACTCAACAAGTCGCTATTAAGAAAGCAACCTGAAAAGCAAAATGTCGGAGGTTAAAACAAGAGAGAGAGATGGGACAGACCAAGTGGGAGACCCAAAGCTTTGTAGTTCATATTAAAAGTGTCCTGAAGGAGGGGCACCTGGGTGGTGCAGTTGGTTAAGCATCTGACTCTTGATTTCTGCTTGGGTTGTAATCTCAGGGTCATAGGCCCGAGCCCCACATCAGGCTGTGCCCTCAGCATGGCATCCGCTTTACATTCTCTCTCCCTCTGTCCCTCCTGCTCATGTGCTCATACTCCCTCTCTCTGTCTCTCTCAAATATATAAATTTTTTTTAAAAGTGTTCTCAAGACAAAACAATTTCAAGATTATAAGAAGGCACAGGGCCTTGGTAGACTGTGTTCTAGAAAACTCGGTGTGCAGAAGGGATGGACTCAAGAAAAACAAGACCAGAGGCAGGAAGCCCAGACAGGACACTCTGAAGACAAGCTAGACAGGTCATGATGACGGCTTCGGTAGGGTGGAGCCAAAGAAAATGACAAGTAGATAAATATGGAATATATTTAAGAAGGTGAGTTAATACATGACTTATAGGTCATGAAGGTGACAATGTCAAAAATGACACCCAAATGTTTGGTTCTCATAGCTGGTTGGGCAGAAACCCACCTTTATTATTACTATTTCTGCACAACTGGTATGTTCTCTGGTTCAGTGCACAACAGGATATCCTACTGCTGGACCAGACCTATCATTCACAGCCAGGAGCCAAGTCTCCCCCTCTGGGGCATACCAGAGGACCTCATTTTTAATTGTCCCTCCCAAAACCAATTCGGACCAAGAGTTACCTCTATTGACCCATCACAGCCTGGGGTCCCATGTGGCCAACCTGCCCTAGCACACCACACAGATGCTGGACCCAGAAGTCTGAGCTTTGATACCTGTGTTTAGCAGTGCAGGACCTCGGGCACGTTATCCAACCTCTTTGTGCCTCAGTATTTCCTACCGTAAAAAGGTGGTGACGGTACCAACCTCAGAGCTGATGTTAGTAAATCAGCCAGTTTACACAGAGTGACTCACACTTAATATCCAGTAAATAAAATCAGTCATTGTTGGTAATATGATGAATTTGATATTGTTGGTATCACTAACATAAATCTTAAGTTTCCAAAAACTGATCGGTAATGAAGTTTGTCAGTCTACTGTAAAACTGTCAGTCTAACATTTCCAGTTGTCTTTTCTTTTCTTTTTTTTTATCTACCTTTTATTTTTATTGACACATATTATTTGCTTCAGGGATACAGGTGTGTGATTCATCTTACAAAGTCTTACACAACTCACAGCACTCAGCATAGCACATACCCTCCCCAGTGTCCATCACCCAGCCTCCCCATCCCTCCCACCCACCCCCCAACTCCAGCAACCCTCAGTTGTTTCCTGAGATTAAGAGTCTCTTATGGTTTGAAAAATGAAACAAGATGGGGAGGGAGACAAACCAGCTGTCTTTTCTTTAAGAATTATTCTGTCTCTGTGATGATGTCCTTTCTATTCGGTCAGAGTTGGGATTGTGAAAATATCCTTTCCCTTAAAAAAAGATGATGACAGTGGTGGTGCCTGGGTGATGCAGTTGGTTAAGCATCTGACTCTTGGTATCTGCTCCGGCCGTGACCCCCAGGGCCGTGACCCCAGGGCTATAACCCAGCCGCGTCTTGGGCTCTGCACTCAGCACAGTCTGCTTGAGGTTCTTTCTCCCTCTCCCTCTACCCCTCCCACTTGTGGGTGCGTCCACTCTCTCTAAAATAAATACATTTTTTAAAGAAATGATGATAGTAGAAGACAGCTGATTTTAAGTATGGACATTAAAAAACACCCAAAGTAAAAGTTGGCAGCCCTAGGTCAATCACCAAAACAAATCTGATATCTTACTCTATGAATTCCAGAAGTCTGGGGACCCCTGATAAAGGTAACATTAGCATGAGGAAGTGAACATCACCGAAGCTGTATTATAGTGAGGAAATGACACCAGATGATAACTCAAAATCAGATAAAGAAATAAAGATCAGAAATAGTTTAAAAAAAAAGTTAACCAATTCAAATACCTATTTTCTCTCCTTCCTTCTCTCAGCTTTTTTCTCAAGATCATATAAAATAATTCTAACAGTGTAACATTAGGTAACTTATATAGACATAGTATGTATACCACTAAAAGCATAAAGCATATTTTACTTGAATTAAATCTAAATAAGATTTAAATAATATAATACCCATATGACAAGACACAGAGCCACAAACAGGAAAACTATTCAAAAACCTGTAATTAAAAAATTAAGGGAATGACTATGTTACACTAGAAAAATCCACTTAATACAAAAGGAAGTAAAGGATAAACAGAGCCACAAAGATGACATGAGGTACAGAAGGAACAAAAGAAAAGTAGCCCATGTACATCTGACCTTATTCATAACATTAAGTGGAATGGAACTCAACTCTCTAATCAAAAGGCAGAGAATACCAGATTAGGGGTATTCTCTGATACAAACAATCATGGTCCAAACAGGATGTCTACAGGAGACACACATCACTTTGAGTGATACAAACAGGATGAAAGTTAAATAATGGAAACAGATATACCATGTAAACAGAGATCATAAGAGGATTGGAGTAGATATACTAATATCAGACAGTGTGGACTTTGTTTTTTGTTTGTTTTTTATTTAAGATTTTGTGTATTTATTTGACAGAGAGGCAGGCGGGGGTGGGGAGGCTCACCGCCGAGCAGAGAGCCCAATGTGGGGCTCAATCCCAGGACCCTGAGATCATGACCTGAGCCAAAGGCAGAGGCTTAAACCGCTGAGCCACCCAGGTTCCCCTATTTTTTTTAATTTTTTAAAGATATTTATTTATTTATTTATTTATTTATTTATTTATTTGAGAGAGAAAGCACAAGCAGGGGGAGCAGCAGGCAGAGGCAGAGAGAGAAGCAGACTTCCCTTGAGCCCGATACAGGACTTGATCCCAGAACCCCAGGATCATGACCTGAGCCAAAAGCAGATGCTTAGATGGACTGAGCCACCCAGGTGCCCCCAAAGTGGACTTTAAAACAAATTTGTTAGAGATAAAAACATTTCAGAAGAGTTAATCCATCAGGAAAATATAACAATTATAAACATATGTGGACCTAAGAGACCCAAAAAAATACACACATTAGAAACGAAGGGAGAAACAGAAAACAAAAGTGAGAATTGAAGATTTCAAGTCTCTTCTTTCAGTGATGTATGGAATAAGTGATGTGACTATTGAAGAGGAAGAAGACTTTTAAGTCATTGTAAAGCACCTAGACCAACAGACAGCTACAGACACCTTCAGCACCACACCCCACAACCACAGAATACACATTATTCTCAAGTGTACCTAGAACAATATATCAATTCGTAAAACAGTCTCCAGGAATTTTCAAAGGACTAAGATCATACAAAATTTCGACTCTAACCACAATGGAATAAGAAATTAACCAAAAAAAAAAAAAAAAAAAGTTTGAGAAACTCACAAATATGCCAATATAACACCACACTCCTAAAATCAACAATAGTGCAAAGAAGAAACCACAAGGGAAAGTAGAAAATATTTTGGGATGAAAGGAAACAAAGATTTGACATACAAATTGTATTGGACACTAGTAGAATAGTGCTTAAATACATAGTTGTAGCAGACTATATTTAAAAAAAAAAAAACAAACCTCAAATCAACAATGTTAGCTGCCACCTCAGGAAACTAGAAGGAGAGCTAATTAAACCCAAATTCAGTACAATGAACAAAACAAAGACTAGTATAGAAATGAGTAAAAAATTTTAAAAATAGAGAAAGATCAATGACATTAAATGATATTTGGGAAAAACACAGATTTTACAACCCTTGAGCTAGACTGACCAAGAAAAAAGAAGACTTAAAGTACTAAAATTAGAAATGAAAACAACAAGAGCCTGACTGACAAAAATAAAGAGGAATTAAGAGAATTATGAACTGTAGCCCAACAAACTAGACCACTCAGATAAAATGGACAAATTCCTGCAAAGATCCCCACTACTGAAACTTTATCGAGAACCAGAAAATGTGAGGAGTGTGAATTATTAATTATAAAACAACCCACAAAGAAGAGCCCAGATCCAGATGGCTTCACTGATAAAATCTATCCAATATTTAACTGTTTACACTAATCCTTCACAATCCCTTCTGAAACACAGTAAGAGGGAACACTGACCAACTCTGTCTATGAAACCAGTATGTCCAGATACCGAAACCAATACTAAAGATATCACAAAGAAGAAAACTTCAGGCCAGTATTCCTCATGAATATAGGCATAAAAATCTTCAACAATATACTAGCAAAATGAATCCAATATACAAAAAGGATTTTATACAATAATCAAGTGGGATTTAGCCCATGAATACAGGATTGCTTAACATCCAAAATAAATATAACCCCACAATCAGTAAAGAAAAACCTGCACGATCCTCTCAGTAGATGCAGAAAAAGCAGTGACAAAATTCAAAATACCTTCATGTTGAAAACAATAAACAAATTAGAAATATAAGGGAACTTGTCAGCCTGATAAAGGGGATCTACCAAACAATAAAAAAACTAAAAACCCTATCATTTTTACTTACTTATTCATACTTAAGGGTGAAAGACTGGATGGATGCTTTCCCACAAAGATTAAGATGAAGACAAAAATGGTAAACAACTTCTACTCAACACTGTACTGGAAATTCTAGCCAAGGAATTTAAACAATAAAATGAAATAAAAGGCATCCATATTGGAAAGGAATTTGACTATTTGTATTCATAGAGGACACGATCTTATGGGAAGAAAAATCCTACATAAGCCACTAAAAATCTATTAGAACTAATGAATGTGTTCAGCAAGTTTGCAGGATACAAGATCAACATATAAAAATCAGCAGCATTTCTACACAGTAGCAATGAGCAAACAAAACATGAAATTAAGAAAATAATTCCATTTGCAACAGTATTGAAGATAATAAAGACATTTAATAAATTGAATCCAAAAAGTACAGAGCATATATTCTGAAAATTTCACCCTGCTGAAGGAAATTAAGAAGACATAAATAAAGGGAAAGGCAATTAAAATTAGAAGACATAATATTGTTACATATGAACTCAATACAATCTCTACCAAAATTCCAGCTGGCTTCTTTGCAGAAACCCACAAGTGATTCTAAAATTGATTTGGAGAGGCAAGGCACCCAGGATAGTCAAAAGAATCTTGAAGAAGAACAAAGTTGGGAGAGTCAGACTTACCAATTTCAAAACTTACTACCAAGTTACAATAGTCAGTGTGGTGCTGGCGTAAGGACAGACAATGTGTCTGTTCAATGGAACAGAACTCATAGTCCAGAAATAAGTGCTCACATTTATGGTCACCGGGTCTGAAACAAGAGTGCCACGTCAGTTCCACAGAGAAAGGATAATGGAAAAAATGAAGTTGGGCCTTCATCTCACACCATACAAATAAAACATATCCAATTAGAAAATACTTTAATTGGTCATTTCATTAGTTCTTAAGAGTAATAGAAATCAAAACCACATCACGCCTGTTAGGATGACTCAGATTGAAAAAGACATCACAGGAGGTGTCAGCAAGGATACCAAGAAGGTAAAACCCCCGTTCATTGTTAGTGGGAGGACAAAATGGCACAGCCATGTTGGAAAACAATCTGGCATGTCTTCAAATGACAAAACAGAGTCACCATGTGACTCAACAATTTTGCTCCCAGGTATACATCCAAGAGACATGAAAACATCTGTCCACACAAAAACTTGTATGTTTTTGTTTATATAATGTTTATAGGAGTCTTATACTTTTTTAAAGGATTTTACTTATTTGAGAAAGAGAGAGAGAGAGCACAAGCCGGGGGGAGGAGCAGAGAGAGAGAGAGGCATGCTGGACTCGATCTCAGGACCCTGGGATCATGACCTGAGCAGAAGGCAGACCTTAACCCACTGAGCCACCCAGTGCCCAGGAGTATTATATTTTGTTTATATGATGTTTACAGGAGTATTAACAGTAGCCAAAAGATAAGGATAACCCAAGTATCTACCACCCGATGAGTAGATATGTAAAATGTGGTACATCCATGGCAATGGAGAGAAAGGACATGTGAACACATGCTCCAACTTGGACGAACCTTTACAACATTACGGTGGGTGAACAAAGCCACTCACCAAAGGCCATATACTATGTAATTCCATTCCAATGAAACACCCTAAATAGGCCAGCCCACAGAGAAGTTATATACCTGGATATAGATAGATCTAGATATAGTTTGCTAATGGGTAATGGAGTTTCTTTTTGGGGTGATGAAAACATTCTCAACTTCAATTGAGGTAATGGCTACACACTGGATATACTAAACAATATTGAATTACACACTTTAAATTGGAAAATTGTATGGTATCCGAGTGTTATGGACTGTTGGTGTTCCCTCGAAACTCCTAGGCCACACCCTGACCCCCATGATGGGATCAGAAGCAGAGCCTGTGGAAAGGATTTAGGTTGAGATGAGGTCATGAGGGTGAGGCCGTCAACCTGGGAACAGTGCCCTTCTCGGAAGGGATACCAGAGTGTGCATGCTCTCTCTGCTAGGTGAGGACACAGCAGGAAAGCTGCCTTCTGCCAGACAGGAGAGCTCTCAACGGGAACAGAATCTGGTCTTCCAGCCTCCAGAACCGGGAGAAATAAATGTTTGTTGTGTGAGTCACTCAGTCTGTAAGATTTGTTATAGCTGCCTAAGCTAAGAGTATGAGTAATCGCCATTAAGATTTTTTTTTTTTTTAATGGACAAGAACCCCTTGGACAGAGACAAAGGAAGAGAATGTGTCCTTCGCAGAGAGTTTCCAAGCAGAGACACAAGACAGAAATACTCAAGGGACCCATGAAACTAGCAGGCAATTAGCAAGGAAGCCCAGTAGCAGGAAAGGTTGGAAATAGAAGTTAGTGTCAGACTTGGAGGCCGTGAAACGGCAGGCAGAGAGGTTCTGGGTTCTCCTGTCCGTGAAGGGGGGCAGGTCGCTAATGCCTTCTCTCTGCAATATTTCCTCCCCCAAACATACTGAGTGAGCACTTTGCTTTTGAAGGCCTAAGATCTAAAGCTGTAACGAGGGTCAAACGGTCTTTCAGAAATAGTGTAAAACAATTTGCCTACAAACAAGTACATTTCCTGTAGTTGTTTGGGATTTATTTATTTTCCTTTTACACAGTTGCCCAGTCTTCTAAACGGTACCTTTCCCATATGGATGCCACTCCTGAACCCCTTGCTTTGAGCACGGCAGATTTCCTTTGCACTGAAAACGGCAGAGACAAAATATCTGGGTGAATGAGAGAAACGTGCTCTCTATATTCTCTTTCTGCCCTGCCCCCAGTACTAAGCTAGACTATATTGGCTTCATTTTCTTTTACCTCCCCTAAGAAATACCACCAGTCGTAAATATTATAGCTGTCCCCTAGACTCTGGCTGACATTTCATGCAAAATTCATTTTAGAGAACATCCACCTTTTTGTGATTTATAACTAGAGTGTTAGGGATTTCAGAGAGCCCACGACTTGAAATACTACCAAACAAAGACCTCACCTTGTCAGTCACCGTGTGCTCTTTTTCCGGTGGGTGGTGGTGCGTTAGAAACGTATTGTTCTGAAATTAGAAACAGAACAGAACAAAACCTCTGTGTTCTTGTGGAAAGGATTTCACGGTCATTATGTGAAAGATAGAGAGGAAAATGCCCGCCTGCCTTGCTATCACCCTGAGGGCTGAATGTTTCAGGACGGGAGGGAAATACAGGATCCCAAGGGCAGCCCAGTTGTTTAAGTGGGGATAAGACGCAGCTAGAGCGAACTCAGTGGAAATTTCCCCAGGAGTCGCCTTCCTAGGAGCCCAGGTGGAAAGGCATGGGTGGGAATGGGATGTGGATCCCGGAAGCTCAAGTCTAGGATGTCTTGTTTTCAGTTTGGATGCTAAACCACGTTAACTTCTGGCTGGTAATTGTCTCCTCCAGCACAGTCTCACTTGTGGAATGGAGATCATCGAACTAACCTATCTTGTACTGCACAGAACATTAGTCTAGAGGGAAAAAAGACTATAAACATCCAAAAATCTGTAAGAAGAAGCTACACCACCCGAGAACGCTTTGAGGAAGGCTAACACACGATTCCGGAGGAGTCTGGGGAGCAGTAGGATTACTTCCGTGCACCCCAAATCCCCACTCTCACCCAAAGAGTTTTAAAGAGAGTTCCCATTAGGACGTCCCGAACCGTGGGCTACGCATGTGCTCTCACATAACCTTCCTCACCTTGACCTGTCACTTTAAACATTTAGCCACTAAGAAAAGCACTCGCACACCTGCAGTGCAGAGCGAACCCCTCATTTCCCTACCAGAAAAACAATCAAGCAAATTTAACTGCATCACCTCGGTGCATCTCCAGCCACCGCCCAGCTGCCTGCTTATTTGTCCCTGACCTGCCACGAGATTTAACGTGTCCCTGCCCGGCCCATCCAGCTAACAAAAGCACCACGTGCTGTGGACGCGCGCTGTGTCTGCAAGGCCGCACGAGGGGGAGTAGCTTTGTGATGACGAGAAGGAAATCTCTTTACCCCGGTCCCTCATTTGTTACCCCCCACCAGGCCCCGTGCACAAGGCCCCGGCACCTAGCCCCCATCCCTCTGTCCACACATCCTTCTCACCCACGTATTTTTTTCTTTAAGTTTTATTTACTTATTTTAGAGGGAGGGAAGCGGCAGAGGGGGAGGGAAGGAAAATCTCAAGCAGACTCCCCGCTGAGCACAGAGCCAGGGCTGGATCCCAGGACCCCGCGATCATGACCGGAGCCAAAATCGAGAGTCAGATGCTTAACTGAGCCACCCAGGCGCCCCTCACCCACATACTTTCAACCACGCTGTCCTACGGGGGTTCTCTGTGTGAGGTTCCCCCAAACCGGCAGCATTAACATCACCTGGGAACTGGCAGGAATGCGAACTCTCAGACCTCACCCAAGACTTCTAAATCAGGACCTCTGAGCAGGACCTAAACATCCATGCCTGAGCAATCCTTCCAGTGGACTCTGATGTCTCCTGCAGTACAGGAACCACTGGCACAGTTAAAGAAAACAATCCTCACGTCCACCCCCGACCCTCCTTCCAGAATGCTCTATTAAGCTTACGGCCCCGAGACCCCTGCAGATGAGCTTATCTGGGAGAACTGTTTGTCCTCGTAAAGCAGTCCCGCACCTGCTCAGAAGTCTAAAGCTATTTGGGTTATGCGGGGTTTGGGGCGGTTTTCCTGGTTTTGTAGTTAGGCCAGCATGCATGCTAAGCAGAGGTGTCAGGATCCCGTCAGGAGGGAGGCGGCGGACTGGGAGCCTCGTGTGCCCCTTCTCGGAGCACTAGGCGCAGAGTCATTTCTTCGGGGTCTTGCCATTTGAGCCTCTTCTCAGCGAGCTGTGGGCCTGGACAGTGAAGAGCGGAAGAAGCCTGTACTCTGGGAAGCCTGTTCCATCCACAGGCGTCACCTAGTGGGCACTGCGGAGAGGGAAGTGGCCTTTGGAGGCCCGCACAGGCTCCCATCTGGAGCCCCAGCTGCGAGCCCGGACCTCGCTCCGCAGCGGGCCTCCAGGCGAAGCGCCTGCAAGGCGGGCCTGAGCGTTCTCATCAAACGGCACCGAGCCGCCGGTGTTCCCGGAGACCACGGCAAAGTATGTAAGAACATATTCTAAAGCCCATGTTCAAAGCAACATCTGACAAGTTTTACACCCCAGCTTTCGGATTCCAGAAGGAAGGACTCTCACACATCTCTGGTTCGGCTCCGGCCAAACGACAGCGCAGGTTTTCTATCAGTATTTGTCCTGTAAAAACGGCTAGATTCGGCTGGCCACAGTGATCTGGCTTTTTTAGGATGCTGTGACCTCTCTCCAAGGTGCCCTGACCCATCAACCCACGACCCCTCGGCCCTTGGGACCCCTAAACCGGGGGCTGCCCCTTCCACCTCTCCCCTGTGCTTCTGCGACTGGCTCCCGCGGCCGCCCAGGCCTCTCCTCCGGGACTCCCCGGGCCACAGACCGGTTTTACAGCGCACTCAGACTGGACTCCAGTCGTGTGGACGCGGGCGGAACAGGCTTGAGTGATACAGCGCGGTTTTGTGGGAAGCCCTGGTGCGGCTCTCCCCACAAAGGTGAAGAGGGGTCTCCAGGATGGCCACAGGCGTGCCAGTGAACCGGCGGGGGGCGTCTGTGTGCCGCCGCTCGGTTTCCTCCCGGATGCTCATGTCCATATGAAGGGCGACAGGCCACACTACCAAGGTCAATATTCAGGGCACCAAGGTCCCCTCTCCCTGCTCCAAATTTGCAGACTGGGAGCAAGTGAGCAGTTTGAGAATTTGCTCATAGTTGAAGGGAAGCCAAAAACCAACAGCCCTTTCCTATGGAGGTGGCTACATTTTAGCAAGCTAGAATAGAGTTGTGACAAGCTGTTACTGGGTGACAGGGTGACCCCCTGCATGGAGGGAGAACTCCAGAACAATCAGCAGCAACCCTGGAAACAATCCGTGACCCAGAGTGCGGCAGCCTTCAGTGAAAGGGTAAACAACACCTGACCCAGAGTGCAGCAGCCTGCAGTGAAAGGAGCACAGGTTTGCGCAGAGGGGCCCGGGTGCCCACCGCAGCTCTACACTAACTTGGGCGAAGGACTTCTCCCAGCTTCCACTTCCGTGTTTCTGAGAAGGGGGAAAAGTTACCTCACAACACTACTGAGAGGACAGTACATGCTTCATTAATGGCGTCTCTTATCTTTAGTAGTTACACATGGAGTATTATCAAACACGATTTTAAATACTAGAATACCGATAAATCCTAGTAGTCTCAAAAACAATGAATACTGTTACACTGAAAAGAAATTAAAAAAAAAAAAATCCTAGTAGTCAGACTCGGGAAAAGAGGGTTAGCAAGTGCTTTTGCAAAGCTCTGTGAGCCCTTCTCCCTCCCCTACCCCGAAAACTTGAGTTCTTCTACTTATGCCCTCAAGTTGGCCCCATCCGTTGGATGAACCACTTTAGTGCTTTAAATTTTAGCACCTGTTTTTTTCACCAACCCAGCAGAAGTCATAAGAGGGTGGGTGGGGGGAGTCATAAGAGGCTTCAAAGACAGCTGTGAGCTGTGAACGCCTCCATTCCTGGGCACCCCATCCCCAGTGTTTCCCCATCTTTCTAACCTCCTGCCTCATGTTGAGCCCCAGAATGTGTTCCTTGGTTTCTGCCCTAGGTTCTGGGCCCTTCTGGATCCAACACACACCTGGGTCTGGCTTCCCCTCTTTCACGCCCAGCCTTGCCTCAGTTTCCCCTGTGTCGAATCCAGGCTCACCTCCATCGAAGTTCTGAATATAATGTGTATCAGAGGTGGGTGAGCTCTGCCCCCAGGCTGAACGGACAAGTGACGACAGGGTGGGGAAAAACAATCCTTGGAGAAAACACGAACCCAGCGACACAGGCATAAGTCCTCCCTCTTTACAGCCGCTGGTATTAAGACAGCAAAAAGTTAACCCCACTCCAGCACCAGCCAGACAGCCCCATCTCTCCCCTCTCTCCCTCCATCTCCCTCAAGCCAACAGCTCACTCATATGTCCTTGGAGCCATTCACAGGGTGCCAAGTCCACAGAGCCAAAAGAAACCATCTGGCCCACAGTAATGAGAAGGCTGTTCCTAGCACCCCAGAAAATGCCAAAGGAAGGGGGAGACCTGGCCTGTGCCCAAGAGATGTTTGCAACATACCAGAGGTATGATCAGCCTAACTAAGTATGAGTGAGGACACAAATTATGGAGGAAATACTTTATATGAGATCAATTACAGTTACGTAGTTGTTAAACCCTACAGCAACTGTGCTCCAAATGTGGCTCCCAGACCGGCAGCACCAGCATCATCTGAAAACTTGTTAGAAATGCAAATTCTCAGTCTCCTCCCACACCTACTAAATCAGAAATCTGGCACGGGGCAATCTTTGGTTTAACAAGGCTTCCAGGTGATTTTGATGACCAGTAAACATGAGAACCCACTGCTCTATAGCCAAGGGTCTCAGACTTGGCGCTCCGGACATTTCAGGCCAGATCGTTTTGGTTAGCAGTGCCGTCCTGTATACCGAATCACGTCCGTCCCTGGTCAATCCCCACAAGATGCCAGTAGCAACCCACAGCCCAGTCATGACAACAAAAACCTGTCTCCAGACATGGTGGAATGTTCCCAGGAGGCAAAATTACCCCCAGTTGAGAACTATTGCTGGTGTGACTGGAATTATTAGAGATGATATAGTTAGAGAGCATCCATATCTGTGCCCAGGGCAAGAGTATACGGTTAGGCTTTTCTATCATACTGAACGGAGACAAGCATCTGCAAAGACTCCCCCCAAAACAGCAGATCAACGCCAGCTCATAGAAAAGCTCTAGTTCCTGGTTATCTCTGAAATATGGAGATACAGACAGTTTATTTTAGTCTCTGTAAGTTTGTTTTGTTTCCAACTGTTCCACTCCAAGTATTAGAAGTACAGCAAAACAAAGGCCTTGAGCATTGCGATGTTTTTTCATCCAAATACTCCTTCCTTTACTTCAGTATAGCAAGGACAGGTAGGAGTCTGGAATGTCATTTGTACTTTCTGGCCAAATCTGCTCTCATCTGACATCTAGACGGTAACTCACATTTGTGTATGGTGACGTATAAGTTACTCACTGCATTTACAGGTCTCCTCTCACAGGTTATCACAGTAATTCTTTAAAAAAAGAGTTTGGAGCCCCAAGTTCCCTCTACCCCTAAGTTTCAAATCTTATGTTGAATAATTATTTCAGCCATTTCCCATGTCCAACACCAGGATCATTTTCTCCATCGTGACAACTAAAAAGCTTTGCTGGTTTTGGTTGCCCAGCCCCTAGAAGGCACTTAGCGTCTGGACCGGAGCGTGGTCCCCAGAGCAACAGCCCTGACACCCCCCCAGGGACCCCCTGGGACCTAGGTGATCATAGGGAGATGCCCCTATGTGATTTCTATGCACAGTCAAGTTTGGGGATCACGGACTTGGACCACTGAACTGGTAATTATCTAGAGGCAAGCATCAGTATCTCATTCACCTCTGCATTCCCCCATCATCAGCACATTTGGCGTTTATACAACATGTCAGAGTTACCACCACTAGTCCTGTTGAGAACTACCCAAGCTTTATGGCTTTGAATGGGGAATAATTGTCTTACAGGTCTCAAAGCCGTCCCAAATGGTTTTCACGGGGCCACCTTCAAGGTGAAGTCGAGGCTGCCTTCCTTCTATACGCCGTAGAACGGAATGTGCCCCCTTTCCCCTTTAGTTTCCGAAAGCCAACTTCATGCCTTGGCTTGCGGACGCAGCGCCCATTTCAACATTCTCACGAGACTCGTGCTCATCCTTATAAGGACTGCCTGGTCTGGGTCCACCTGGGTAATGCAAAACACTCTCCCCACCTCCACATCGCTCATCTAATTACATCAGCAAAGTATAACGTAGCGTATGTACAGGTTCTGCGGGTTAGGACAAGGAGAACAAAATGGAGCGTGACGAGGGTGCCTGGGGACTACTATACCTATGACAAGAAATGTTTGCTGACTTGGATTCAAATGGAGTAAATTGACCTACGGTGGCTCACTGCTTCCCAGACTCGGACTTTCTCAGGAACTCGGTGCTTCCCGCAAGTCAGTCTACCTCCCGGTCTCCTCCTCTGCTCTCCTGCCTGGCCCACGGCACCCAGAGCTGTCCCGTCCTGCTCCCTGCCCTTCTACCACCTCCAGAGACCTTCACCGTCAGCACTCATTTCCTCCCACTCCTCGCTCCCCTGCCCAGGCTTTCTCACTGGCCACTGCCTAGGTTTCCTTCTTTTTCGCCCTCCTTCCCGCTGTCTTCCCCGGGATGCTGCTGCCGGCCACCAGTCTGCCGGCTCAGCTACCCTTTTTCTTCTTTCAAATCTTCCTGAATATTCATTTCTTCAAAAAAGACATTGAATGTTAACTTCCTAGTAAGACACTGCTTCCTCTATTTACTCCCCACTCGAGCACAAGAAAAAATGAAAAAGAGAAATCACAAATAAGTATGCTCTGTCATATTTACAGAGCACGTGTCCAAGGAGATGCTCAGGAACATAGGAGCTGGGCTTCCCTAGCCCGTCTGCATCATGGCCAGTGAATTCGCAGACGAAGACTTTAACCTCTGGCTGAGAACAGACTGAAAAACTTGCCCATACAAAGACAGCCAGAGTTCACTTTCTGGATTAACCTCTTAATGTGTCTTTGGCATGAATCAGTCCATCTGATGAGTTGGTCAGCGCATGGTTCCCAGGGGCAATGCGGTATAGAAGCTAGAATTTTCACTAGGAAATTTGGAAAGCGTGCTCTCTCCTGGGAGAGGCCCAAGGGTGATGACAGGCTACGGAACGTAGAGGTGAGGTGGAGGCTCCAGAGACACAAGGAGAAGCGAGGCTCTCTCCTCAGACATACAAACAGCAGAAGGGTCCTCCCAGAATGACTCAGAGAAACAACTGAGCCAAAGCAAGTGAAAGCAACCTCAGGTTTCAATCTGCCACACACATTAAAATAATAATGACAAAAACTACAAAAAAGAACAATTGAGTTACAGAAGAAGAATAAAAGAACGCGGACTAACAGTTTTGCCCATGGTGGCCTCAGCACCTTCCCCTGAAATCACTAGAGGCAGAACAAATTTAGAAGCTGGAGCAGACACATTCCACCTTACTAACAAAATCCTAGTTAATTTGGGGTAGCAATATGCCCAACGGAAACATTTCTCAGCCATGCTTGAAGCTATGAATGGCTAAGGGACAGCTCTATACATTGAGGTATAAACAGAAACCTGCTGAAATTTTCTGGGAAAGTTTGATTTTCTAACATAGATTGACCTTTCCTCCTTGTCTTTTTCCATTTCCCCAGTATTTCCATTTCCATTTCCCCAGTGGTGGAAGGCAGATGTAATGGCCGGACCTGTAGCAGCTATATTGTGCACGTGACAGAAAAGGGCAAGAAAATTGCAGATCTCAGTACTAAAATCCTTTAGCCACAGAATCAAGAACTTCCTACCTCTAGGTTTCCTGTTGCATGAGAAAAAAAGGAAATCTGTAATTTTTTTAAGCAGATACTATGTCCATTCAGAGAGTTTGTCTTCCTTGCAGCCAAGGAAGCTAAAGAAGCCTCAAAACGAAGCTAGAACTGGCCGTGGGCAAGTTTGTACATTAGGTAAAAAAAAAAAAAAACTTTTTGTCACCTTTCCAGCTTCACTCCTGAAGTCCGTCTCCTTCTTTGTGATATCTCTTCTCTGAAGTGCTCAAGCCTCAAAGATTTCAGTGCACTCCTGGAAAGTACCCCTCTATTAGATTCCAATGCATGGTCTAGGAGACCATTCTACCCGCACATGATTAAATTAATCTCTGGCATTTCACAGTGTCTAACAATGGTAGAAATTTATTTTACTTACATTATCTCAACCCTAAAACAAGTCCTTAGAGCAGTAATTTTCAAAATGTGGCCCTTGGTCGAGCCACATCAGCATCACCTGCAAAAATGCAAATTCTTGGGACATGCCCAAGATCCACTGAACCTAGAACTTTGAGGGCAGGGGCAGGAACCTCCACCTTATCAAACCCTCCAGGTGATCCGATGTGTGCTCAAGTTTGAGAACCACTGCTGCAGGGTATGGTGCACATTTTTCAGAAAAGGAAATTGAAGCTTTTGTGGGTTACATTAACTTATCAAAGGCCTCCCTGTAATGTGTTGGAGACAGGCCTTTTGACACTAAGCCCAGAGCTGTTTTTACTGCATCCATTCAGACACACTCGTCAACTGTCTCATTCTAGGGGGAGCTGTTATTTTGGGGAAAAAAGAGAAAATCTTACAAACTAATTCACTGTAGAGTATTTGCATCTGATAACATTTTGGTTTGTCCTTCTCAAGGGAGTTTTAAAAGAACTACAGCTCAAGTCACCATGGAGCTCACACCTCACACCCATCAGGATGACTGCTAGCAAATAAAACAAAACTGCACGAAGTAACAAGTGGTATAGAAGGATGTGGAGAAACTCGAGCTCTTGTGCACTGCTGATGGGAAAGTACCACAGAGCAGGTGCTATAGGAAACAGTATAGTAGTTTCTAAAACAATTAAAATGGAATTACAAGGTGCATATATATACGATATATTATACAGTGGGATCATATGATCCAGCAGATCCAGTTCCGGTTCTAGATATAGACCCAAAAGAACTGCAAACAGGGACTGAAGAGATGCGTGTACATCAATGTCTATACCAGCATTAGTCCCAACAGCCAAAAGGTAAACACAACCCGCGTGTCCATCAACAGGTGAATACGTGAACAGAATGTGGCATATATATACAGTGCAATATTGTTCAGCCTTGAAAAGAAAGTTGACACAGGCCACAACACGAAGGAACCTCGAGGACAATTTGCTAAGTGAAATGCACCCATCACAAAAGGGCAAATACAGTAGGATTCCACTTGTATGCAGGACCCAGAATAGTCAAATTCATAGAGACAAAAAATAGAATGGTGGCTGCCAGGGCCTGGGGGAGAGGGAAGTAGGGAGTCATCATTTAATAGGTACAGAGTTTCCATTTTTCAAGATAAAAAGAATTCTTATGGGTAATTGGTGAAGACGGTAACACATTCCGCATGTACTTAATGCCAGCGAGCTGAACACTTAAAAATCATTAAGTCTTTTTATGTTGTGTGTATTTTATCACCATTTTTAAATGTATTTTAAAGGGAAAAAAAGAGAAATACAACTCAACTTACAAAACTCCTCTTCACTTCTGATAAGCAAAGTGTTAGAGATAAACAGTCAGGGTGACTTCCTTGATACCACTTAAACCACACCCCGAAATGTAATTTTTTTTAATTAATTTATTTATTTGACAGAGAGAAGGAGAGAGAGAGAGCACAAGCAGAGGGAGCAGCAGGCAGAGAGGGAGAAGCAGGCTTCCTGCTGAGCCGGGAGCCCAGTGTGGGACTCAATCCCAGGATCATGACCTGAGCAGAAGGCAGTGGCTTAAACAAACTGAGCCACCCAGGCGCCCCCCAAAAGGTAATTTCTTAGAGTTTATTGTTATAAAAACATCAAGTTGGGGAAAAAAGTCTTAACAAGGTTGAAACTGTTAGGCTTGGCATATACCATTCTGAGTAAAAGTAAAGATAAAACCCTCTATTCACCAACAAATGCCTTACAAACCAGAGAACCAACAAGGTCTCTGCTCCTAATGAGTTAGGGTTAGTGTTAGCCCATCTGGGGGACAAATACACCCGCCAGGAAGGCTACTGATCCATTCTTTAGGAAAAACAGAGATGGCATGGGTCAAACCCGGTTGCCAAAATTTGTCAGTGTTTTCGACAAAGGGCCATATTTACTAATTTCCCCCCATTTCTTTTCGATTCCGAAATAATGTCATACTTATCAAAAAGATGTAAAAATCATACAGAGAACTTACAGGTTCCCTTCACTCAGAGTCATAAATTTTCACCCTGTTGCCACATTGACTTATTCACATCTTTACTTACGTCTTTTCTGACCCACTGGAATGCCCCCCTTTCCTTAATATTTTGGCACATATCTCTTAGAACAAGAATATCCTTTTACAGTCCTGTAACAGCCTAATTCAGAAAGCTCAACACAGATACAATACTTTTTCTCATCTACTCCACAATCCAGTTTTGCCAATTGTACCCATTACACCTTTTGTCACGTTTCCTTCTCCAGTGCAAGATATCATTAAGGATCCCATACTGCATTTGATATCTCGTGTCCTTTCAGTCTCTTTAAATCTGAAATGGTCCCTTAGTCTTTCTGCAGGGTCAACTATTATATAAAACGCTCCTCCATTTGGGTTCTGCTGATGTTTCCCTGAGATGGATTTGGTTGCGTATGTTCAGCCAGAACTAACGTAACACAGCCTCAGAGCATCCTATCTATAGGCACACAAGTCCCTCCTTGGTGATACTAACCTTTATTACTAGGCCAAGGTGCTTTCCAACTTCTGCACTGTGTATTTACTATTTTCTTCCTTTACACCTAGTAAATAATCCATGGAGAGACTTTTTAAGACCATGCAAACGCCCTGCTCCACATCACAATTTACATTCTGGGTTTAGTATGCATTGAATGATTCAAGCCTAAACCAATCTTTGCTATGATGGTCGCAAAATCGGGATTTTTCCAACTACACGTTTCCCTTCGAGTTTATCAGCTGGCGTTTTTGCCTTAAGGAAGGGGACTCTTTTTCTCTCCTATTTTGATTTATCTATTTATTACTCGTACAGACTTGTGGATTCTTATTTTATTCAATGGATTACAGTTAATTACTGTTCTTAGTTCTTTTGAAGCTCAACTTTTCCCAGATCTGACCTATTCGGGCTTGTTTCCATATCCTTTGACAGGTCCCCATCATTTTTTACGAGGACTCCTTTACTTTCTGGCATAATAACATGCTGTAAGCTCATCTGTACCTACACTGTTCCAGTCCTGGGATCACTCACTTCTCACTCATTTTTCTTTCTCCCAAATTTGTAACATATTGAGATGGAATTGTTTTCTTCTGTGTCTGATGACAAACTGGCTTTCATTTTCTTGTCTCTTTCATATTAGTGTTAGAAATCTTTTAAGGACTCCAGGAGGGTATGTAGGAAGGACGTGCACTTTGGGAAGAGACCCGAGTTTGAACCCTGGCTCCATCACTTGCTAGCTGCAAGAACTCAACTTAGTTAACTTCTTCAAGTATTTGTTTCCTCATCTTTAAGACAGGGGAGGTGGGGGGTAAAATGTGCCTCTCAAAGCATTATTACGAGGCTTAAGGGACATAACATAACAGCTTTGAAATGACCAACTGCTGAATTGCCTACCACAGAGCCTGACACATAGCAAATAATTGCAAATAATTTGCAATAAATTTAGGTTACTTTTTACTCTTTCAATCACAGTATTGTACAATTTTAATGGGATTCTCTTCCTCTCAATTCATTTGTTTCCAATGAAGCCCCGGAGAACCACAGATTATCAGCTCCAGTATTATTTACTGAAATTTGCCCATAATCTCCAATTCCCCCCTTTAACCTATCAGGATTCCTTGGCATTATGTATCTGTCCTTGGCATAGGACAGATACATAATGATCCCACCTTCTCTTCCCTTCCTTATGTTCCTTAGAGTGAAAAGCAATGTGGTACTGAGGACAAAATTCTCTTGCTTATCAAAGAACATAGAGACAAAGCATGTAGTAGTAGTAATGAATTAGAAAATAAGATGCCATTTACAATAGTAACAAAAATGATAATGTATCTAGGAATTAACAAAAAAAAATGCATATAGCCTGTATAGAATAAACACAAAAAATCCTATAAAAAGACATAAAGGAAAGTCAGAATAAATGAAAGAAAATGCAATTATTCATTTATTTTTTTTGCAATTATTCATTTAGAGAATGACATATAGAAGTAATGATGTTAGCACTCCTCAAACTAACCTAGACATTCAAGGCAATCCCATCAAATTTCCAAGGAGATTTTTTTAAAGAATTCCATGAACTTATCCTAAAATTTATATGGGAAAGTAAACTCCCACCAATAGCTGAGGCCATTTTGAACTAGATAACAAGGAAGGGTTACCCACTACACCAGACATTGAGACATACTACAATTCCACAAAAACAGCTTGGTTCTGATTCAGGAACAGGCAAATGGGCCACTGGAAAAGAACAGAGTTCTTAGAGGTAGGGCCACAGATACATGGGAACTCCATCTCAGATGAAGTTAGTATCATAAAATAACGGGCAAAGGAGAGATGTTTATAAATTGTGATGGGAAAGTGGATCACTGTGATGAGCCAAACTAAGGCTGAACCTTACAACGTGCATGAAACTATTTTTTGGTTTGCTTTAGATGGATTTTGACATAAATGTGAGGGGTATACTTTTACAGAAGAACTATGAAGACACTAAAAGAAACATAAAGAAGATTTTAGAGAAAATGTGTAACGGTATGTTTTTTATAGAGGGGAGGAGGAGGACTTCTGAACAGGCCCTAAAAATACAAATGCTAAGATGAAAAATTAATGAATTTGATTCTGCTAAAATAAAGATCACCATAGACAAAGGAGCTAAGACATGAGAGTTTGGGGGAAAGTATTTGTGACTTACAAAACCAGCCAAGAACTCAATGCCCATAGTAGGAAAACAACTTCTGAAAATCAATAAACAAAAAAATGGAAAACCCAATTTTATTATTCTTAAGGGGTTTTATTTATTTATTTGATGGAGAGAGAGCACACGGGCAGGGACAGGGGCAGAGGGAGAAGCAGGCTCCACTACTGAGCATGGAGCCCAATGGAGGACTCAATCCGGGGACCCTGAGATCATGACCTGAGCAGAAGGCAGACACTCAACTGATTGAATCAACCAGTGTCCCTGGAAACCCAATTTGTAAAATGAGTAATGTATGGAATAGGTAATTCTCAAAAGGGAAGCTCAAGTAACTGATAAGAATATCAGGACATACCCACTCTTCAGTAAACAAAGAAATTCCAATAAGAACAAGACTATTAGAATGGAAAAAATTAAAAAGTAGATAAGTCCAGAGATGACAGAATGTAGCAACATGGAAACTCTGGTATAATTCTGAAGAAACTGTAAGCTTTATAGTCATTCTAGAAAACTGTGTATCCTCTATGACTCCAAAATCCATTCTGGTCCTCTATGTCAGAGAAATTCCTGCACCGCTTCACAAGGGCATCTGTATGAGGTCATGTTGTGTTCCTGGGACTGGAAAGCAACCTAAATGTCCATCAGTAGGGGAATAATAAAATACAGTGAATGATAAATCAGGAAAAAATATCCAATGGAAAAAAGTCTCTTCAATAAATGGTGCTGGGAAAATTGGACAGCTATATACAGAAAAATGAAACTGGACCATTCTCTTACACCATACACAAAGATAAACTCTAAATGGATGAAAGACCTCAGTGTGAGACAGGAATCCATCAGAATCCTAGAGGAGAACACAGGCAGCAACCTCTTCGACATTGGCCACAGCAACTTCTTTCAAGACACGTCTCCAGGGGCACCTAGATGGTTCAGTGGGTTAAAGCCTCTGCCTTCGGCTCAGGTCATGATCCCAGGGTCCTGGGATCGAGCCCCACATCGGGCTCTCTGCTCAGCGGGGAGCCTGCTTCCCTTCCTCTTTCTATGCCTGCCTCTCTGCCTACTTGTGATCTCTGTCTGTCAAATAAAAAAAAAAAAAAAAAAAAAAAAAAGACACGTCTCCAAAGTCAAGGGAAACAAAAGCGAAAATGAACTTTTGGGACTTCATCAAGATCAAAAGCTGCTTCTGCGCACCAAAGGACACAGTCAATAAAACAAAGAGACAACCCACAGAGTGGGAGAAGATATTTGCACATGACACAACAGATAAAGGGCTGATATCCAAGATCTTTAAAGAACTTCTCAAACTCAACACCCAAAAATCAATCAAGTCAAAAAATGGACAGAAGACATAAAGAGGACATACAAATGGCTAACAGACACATGAAAAAATGTTCACCATCATTAGCCTTTGAGGAAATTCAAATCAAAACCACATTAAGATACCACCTTACACCTGTTAGAATGGCAAAAACTGACAAGGCAAGAAACAACAAATGTTGGAGAGGATGTGGAGAAAGGGGAACTCTCTTACACTTTGGTGGGAATGCAAGTTGGTGCAGCCACTTTGGAAAACAATGTGGAGATTCCTTAAGAAATTAAAAGTAGAGCTACCCTATGACCCTGCAATTACACTCCTAGGTATTTACCCCAAAGATACAGATGTAGTGAAAAGAAGGGCCATCTGTATCCCAGTGTTCATACCAGCAATGGCCACAGTTGCCAAACTGTGGGAAGAGCTGAGATGCCCTTCAACAGACAAATGGATAAAGAAGATGTGGTCCATATATACAATGGAATATTACTCAGCTTCAGAAAGGACAAATACCCAAGTTTTGCATCAACATGGATGGGACTGGAGGAGATTATGCTAAGTGGAATAAGTCAAGCAGAGAAAGTCAATTATCACATGGATTCACTTATTTGTGGAGCATAAGGAATAGCATGGAGGACATTAGGAGAAGGAAGGGGAAAATGATGGGGGGATCAGAGGGGAGACGAACCAAGAGAGACTATGGAGTCTGGGAAACAAACTGAGGGTTTTAGAAGGGAGGAGAGTGGGGGGAATGGGTTAGCCCTGCAATGGGCATTAAGGAAGGCACGTATTGGGTGGAGCACTGGGTGTTATAGGCAAACAATGCATCAAAAACTATGATGTACTCTACAGTGACTAACATAAGATAATAAAAATAATAATAAATAATAACAATAAAATAATGCAGTGAATGCAGTGGTGGTTTCCAGGGGCTGAGGGGAAGAGGGAAGGGGGAGTTAGTGTTTAACAGCTGCAGAGTTTCAGTGGGGAAGATGAAAAAGTTCTGGAGAATGGTGATGATGACTGTGGAACAATGTGGATGTACCTAATGTCCAAAGTGGTCTACACGTAAAACACAGCAGAAATGGTAAATTTTATGTTATGTATATTTTACCACAAATTTTTAATTATTTTTAAAAATAGAGTAGATGCACACTACGGAATACCTTGCAGGAGTTAAAAATACTGAGCAAAGTGTAGTTATAGCCTCATGATATTAAAAACAGGATTGAACGACAAATTAAAAACACAAACATGTCACAAGCAACACTCCATAATTTACTAGCACATATACATTTTTAAATACTCATTATCAACACATTAGTTTGGAAGCTTGTTAGTTTGGAGAGGGGACTGGGAACAGAGGTTGGGGATTAAGGGGAAAAAATAATAAAACAAGAGGGGTGTTACGCGGGACCAATGATAAATGACAATAAGATATTATGAACTGAGAAGTTTGCACCTTCAGCTAAAAAGAAATGACATCATACACGTGAAAACACTTTGAAAGAACATAAAGTTTAACAGTTTATGGTTTATTATTTCCTTCCTTTGAAGAAGAATGAAATGAGTCAAAAAAGATTTGACTCTTAATTTTTTTGGATCTTGAGTGAATTCTGAAAAAATGGTGATTTACACATTGGCTAAGCATCACACGTTGGAAGTTCATCTGTATTTTACGAGCTTTTAAATATTTCCAGTGATCTCTCATTACCACAAATTTCTTCTTTCCTCTCTTTTATATTCTATTCCACCCTGAGCCAGATGAAGGGGGTCAGACAGGAGTTGCCTGGAGTGCTAGTATTTAAGAGGTGCTAAAAATATCACTAGAATGATGGCAAGATGGAAAACATTATTTTCTTTCCTAGCACTCCTATTATGGAGAGCACTTTGCAAGATTAGAAAGAATTCAGTTATAAATTGTGTGGGGTGGGGCTGTGTGTGTGGCCCCTCTCCCAGAGAGATACCCAACTAATAAGACGAGTGATTTAAACTCAGGGACGCAAGACCACACTGTGGAGTTGTGCACAACTCCGGAAGATGTCATTCACATATGACCACGAGACGGTGCATGGCGGCCTGTTTAAACTGCCCTCCTTTGGAGGGTTACCTACTTGGGGGAACAAATATCCCACTCGGTCAGAATGCAAGGCTTCCGTATCCACATCGGGTAAGCACATTTGGGGCTAGAGTTGAACTGTTTAGGAAAAGAGAGGACGCACTGAGTGCTATCAAGGCACCAAGTTTTTTGATGGCTCGGAGAGTCACCTGTTCCCTTCTGGTTCTACTTCCAAGACAGAATTACTGAAGTTCCTTCTTTTTGGAATGTTGAGGCATGATCGTCACCCCCATCCTGGCCAGGTCTTCAGAATTTACCCATGTTCTTCATCCGGTCCCCCTTCCTTGAGTGGCAGGAAGGGTTTGGTGCAGCAGATGGTGCATAGAAGATGGTTGCTAAGGGGTCCTCTGTGGATTCCGTTGGCGAATGGGGTAAGGTTAGCATGGCTGTACATACAACCAAGAATCTTAACCTGACCCTACAAAAGGGTATTTTTGAGAAGAGGGACAAGTCTTTACTTAACCCTAATTCTTAGGAAAGAGGGTTGGGCCATTACTAATTTCTAAAGGCATTTGGGGGATACCAAGAGAATTGTTTTCTCATGTGTTTCTTTCTTTGTTCAAGCGTACCTCTGTGGGATGTTTGGCAATGGTAACTCTTTCAACTTCCATTCTCAACTTAATTTCACACGATTTAATCCAAGGTGTAATGTAGGCATTTTAAAAAGTATTTTCTGACTGCTGAAGAACAAATTAGGACTGCATTTTGAAGAATGAATTTGGACTGTATTTTCATACATCAGTAAGAAATTTTCCTTAAAATATCCCTTTTTTTTTTTTTTTTGCTTAGTTCATATATAAGCTGTTTAATAACTTGGGTCATGCATTAAGCAGTTCACAATATTATGCCCATTGACTCTTCAGAAAGACCTCGAAGCAGAGACACGAAGCCAAAGCAATCTCTTCTGGTGACGTGTCCAGCATCCCAGAGTTTCATGTGCCAACCTAACAAACCTTCACTGAGTGCCAGCACCATACCAGGGGCTGAATACACTTTTTGGGACCCCGCCCTGGGGGAGTCCGGAAGTAGCGAGATCTAGCAGAAGCAGCCGCAGTCTAAGACTGAACCGTGACCTCTTCCAGCCTCCTCTGGCTGTCATCTCTTGGGGAAAGCCACTGCCCCACCTCGGTAGGAGGAAGTTGAACCAGATTGCTTCAAAGATAATGTCCAGCTTCTGAACTGGAAGTTTTGAGTAAAACTTTTTTTTTTTAACCATCTTTCTTACATGTAATGAGTTTTTTAAATTCTTATTTTTTGTTTAATTTTATGTATTTGACACAGAGAGAGAGGGCACACAATCAGGCGGAGTGGCGGGCAGAGAGAGAGGAGGAAGTAGGCTCCCCGCTGAGCAGAGAGCCCTCCGCGGGGCTCGATCCCAGGACCCTGGGATCATGACCTGAGCCACCCAGGCGCCCCTATATAATGAGCTCTTAAAAAAAAAAAAAAAAAGCACCCACATTGGAGCATAACCTAAGCATTTTACACACACATTATTTTCTTACTCATCCACCCAACAGTCCTCTGACATAGGTTGGGAGACGCACGCTGTTTGGAGGAGGAAACAAAGTACCTTCCCCAGGCCGCCAGGATTAGCAGAGGCTGGGTCAGATCTGGGACAGATCTGGAGAGTTCACATTTCCTTTACCTCCTAAAACTGCCTCTGATCTTTGTCCCTAGTTACCTGCAGCCCCTCTCCCAGGTCCCTACCTGTGACCTACCAGCTGCCACCTCTTGGTGTTTCAGTTTTGTGCACTTCAACCACTTATTTCCACTCTGAAATGAACAGCCTCCCGAAGACGATCTGTTCGCCTAGTGCTCCGGCCAACGGAGCCAGCACCCCCCCAGGGGGAGTGGCCACTTCCCAGGATGGGCGGGGTGCCGAGATGATGGACAGCCACGCTGCGCATGCTCCCCGAGGCTCTCCCCACGGAGCCACGAGAGGCGCTCTCGTAATTCACACGCCCCATTTGAAATATAGATGCTGAAGCACCAGCATTATACATCTGTTCCCTTGACTTTTTAACCAAAGAGTGTTAGTTTATTGCTGAGCTTAAGGATAAAAGAAGCAAGAAATGAAAGTTGGGTTGTTGTGGGTTTTTTTTTTTTAAGTTTCCTCCCCAGTAAGTACAATCAGATGTGGAACTCTCAAAGCCCGATGCTAGGGGGATGCTCGCTTCACTTTGCCTCTCGGTTTATCAGCTCGTTTTTTTGCGGTAACACTTTTCATCACACACACGCACACACACACACACACACACACACACACACACACACACATGCACAAAAACCGAAGGGCCCATACAAATATTTTTGTGTGAAATGCATCAAACAGCCCCAAAGTTGTGGTGCCAGAAAAAATAAAATAAAACAGGAATGATACCGAAACTGATTTACGAGGCTTTACAGGGAAACAACTGTCCTTTCATCTCTGGATACACAGTTTATCTCTGGCCCTGGAGAACTCGCTGGAATTCTGGGCGAAGGACACCTATTCAGCAATAATCCATCCAAGACCTGAGGAGCTCCATCATGAGCCAGAGATCAAACGCCTTTTATGTCCTTTCTGGCCCAGGATTAAAACAGCAGACCTCCTATATTTTAATGCACAAATAAAGAATCGATCAGGGGAATCTGCTGCCTCAGCAAACACTTTCATCCAAAAGAACAAATTACTTGTGATATAAAATCCGGTGAGTGTCTCTGTTGAGCATCTCAAAGATGAAGAGATAGAATGAGTCTTTCCAAAGGTAGTAAGGTAAATGAATGACTAAGCAGTCTGACATGTCTTTTCAAGGGGAAAAGAAAATGTCAAAGTGCTCATGTTCACCCCTGGTTCTAAGAAATGTGTATTCCTTTAGGATGCACGGCACAAGAAATTTCTTTGTACCTTTCCCACACTTTCTCCTTTGGCCAAAAGAATCTTTTGCCCTGCATCCAAGATTTGTATGTGGTCTCTGGGTGTAGCACCCAGAGTCCCACCGCGTTTTTGCACTTGGAGGTCAGCACAGAACTGTATCAGGTGCACAGAGTTTTTTGCAGGAAATACAGAGATGCCCGGGCACCTGGAGAGACCGAAGACCAGCTCACCATGAAGGGCACTGAATGAGGGTCTGCCTGGCTCAGGTATCTCTTTTCTGGTCTCTAGCAGCCTTGGCTGTCCTCTGTGTCTTCATCTCCCTGAACAAGGTTTGCTGGTTCAGGGATAGTTCTCTGCTCAAGACTAACCAGTCAAAGTTCTTTCCCAGGACTCTTAACAGAGACAAGAGCAGGAATTCTGCATTCTCAGGGGTAAAAGCTATGGAATACAATGTATGAAAGGGATGTGGTCTGCAATGAGAGAGAATGGAGAGAAAGAGTACACGCTCTCACAGTGGAAGAGAGGAAGAGAGGGAAGCAGGCTTCCCACTGAGCAGGGAGCCCAACTCAGGGCTCAATCCCAGGACCCTGCGATCATGACCTGAGCCGAAGGCAGTCACTTAACTGACTGAGCTACCCAGGTGCCCCTATGCCATATCTTCTTTATCCATTCATCTGTCAATGGACATTTGGGCTCTTTCCATAATTTGGCTATCATTGATAATGCTGCTATAAACATCAGGGTGCATGTACTCCTTCAAATTAGTATTTTTGTATCCTTTGAGTAAATACCTAGGAGTACAGTTGCTGGATGGTAGGGTAGCTCTATTTTCAACTTTTTGAGGAACCTCTACACTGTTTTCCAGAGTGGCTGTACCAGTTTGTATTTCCACCAACAGTGTAAAAGGGTTCTCCTTTCTCTCCATCCTCACCAACACCTGTTGTTTCTTATGTTGTTAATTTTAGCCATTTTGGGGGCTCCTTGGTGGCTCGGTGAGTTTAGCATCCAGTTCTTGATTTTGGCTCAGGTCATGATCTCAGGGCTGTGAGATCAGCCCCGAGCTGGGATCTGCACTGGACGTGGACATGGAGCCTGCTTAGGATTCTCCCTCTCCCTCTACCTCCACCCCACACTCTCACTCTCTCAAAAAAAAAAAAAAAAAAAAAAAAAAAGGCCATTCTGACTGGTGTGAGGTGATATCTCATTGTAGGTTTGGTTCTTTTTTTTAAGATTTTATTTATTTATTTGACACACAGAGATCACAAGTAGGCAGAGAGAGAGGGAGAAGCAGGCTCCCTGCTGAGAAGAGAGCCCGATGCAGGATTCGATCCCAGGACCCAGAGATCATGACCTGCGCGGAAGGCAGAGGCTTTAACCCACTAAGTCACCCAGGTGCCCCTCATTGTAGTTTTGATTTGAATTCTCTGGCCAACCCCAAGCATTCTAACACATCTCCCAATTCAGAATCCTATAAGCAGGAGTTGGGGCACAGACGTTCTTCTCCCAGGTTCCTAACAGCTTATGGAGGGTGGTGGTGGTTCTACAAGGCTGAACTTCCAGTTCACACCATGGGAGTAAATAAAGATGCCCTAAATCCACAGCATTCACAGCCAAAATTATTCAAACTAGACTGAATTTTGAGAACAAGCATGAATGGATCATGAATATGTCTCCCTCATACTCGTGCCCCCACCTTCATTTCAGTGAAATTTATTTTGTATTTTTAGGGTTTGAGTCTTCCCATGAGTAAGAGACCTAAAAATTACAGCAATAGTCTGGATATGAGGTTTATTTCCATCCTGTCCTGACTTGGGAACATCCCGTGTCTGGCCTTCTCATCCTAATCCACACTTCACCTTGTGTGGAACCGATTTTCAATCACTAATTCATTAGCAGGAAGTTCGGTACTGAAAAAATAGTGTTGCTCTTATGCTCTTAGAGATCCAAAGTTTTCTAGTAATGAACTATGTAAAAATCACATTCAGTATTTTTCTCAGAAAGATTGTTGGGTTCTGATGAAGTGTTTTAAAACAGCACAGTTGGGGCACCTGGGCGGCTCAGTGGGTTAAAGCCTCTGCCTTCAGCTCAGGTCATGATCCTGGAGTCCTGGGATGGAGCCCCGCATCAGGCTCTCTGCTCAGCATGGGGCCTGCTTCCTCCTCTCTCTGCCTGCCTCTCTGCCTACTTGTGATCTCTGTCTGTCAATTAAATAAAATCTTGAAAAAAAAATTTTTTAAATAAATAAATAAAACAGCACAGTCTAAGAAAAATCTGTCCTGTTTAAAAATCAGTAGTATGGGGGCGCCTGGGTGGCTCAGTGGGTTAAGCCTCTGCCTTCGGCTCAGGTCATGATCCCAGGGTCCTGGGATCGAGCCCCGCATCGGGCTCTCTGCTCAGCAGGGAACCTGCTTCCTCCTCTCTCTCTGCCTGCCTCTCTGCCTACTTGTGATCTCTCTCTCTCTCTGTCAAATAAATAAATAAATAAAAATATTTAATAAAAAAAAAAATCAGTAGTATGTTTGGAAGGGAGGAGGGTGATGGTGGACATCCATATGTCAGGAAAATCTTCCTCAATCCAAAGGTGGGTTTTAAGCCAAAAAAACTTTTTTACGAAAAGGGCAGGTTAGAATATGGAATATAGCTGCCAGGAAAATCCATTTTTGGAAAATTACCAACATGGAAAATAGTAACTATTTCAAATGAACTTATATTTATTGAGTATGTCCAATATCGGACCTATTTTAACATATGACACCCCTGTAATGTGTACATAACTATTTCCACTTTATAGACAAGAATAAAGAATCATAGACTACTAGCAGCTTGTACGAAATTACACAGGAAGTGATGTGTCCTAATGAGAGGTTTATGAAAATTCTTCCCTTAGTTCCCTTACTTGAACAGAAAAGCATGCTGGGGCGCCTGGGTGGCTCAGTGGGTTAAGCCTCTGCCCTCGGCTCAGGTCATGATCTCAGGGTCCTGGGATCGAGCCCCGCATGGGGCTCTCTGCTCAGCAGGGAACCTGCTTCCCCCTCTGTCTCTCCCTGCCTCTCTGCCTACTTGTGATTTCTTTCTCTGTATCAAATAAATAAGTAAAATCTTTTTTCTTTTTTTTTTTTAAGATTTTATTTATTTGTTTGACAGAGAGAGAGATCACGAGCAGGCAGAGAGGCCAGGAAGCAGGCTCTCTGTCGAGCAGAGAGCCGGATGCGGGGCCCGATCCCAGGAGTCCGGGATCGTGACCTGAGCGGAAGGCAGAGGCTTAACCCACTGAGCCACCCAGGCGCCCCAATAAGTAAAATCTTTAAAAAAAAAAAAAAAAAAAGCATGCTAACCCATGTCCTCTGCAGCTCGCTGATGTATGAGACCACAGCTGACCACCCCTAGAAGAACCGAAAGGCAGGTGGGGCTCTGAAGTTAAATTTGCAAACTCCAGCTCAGTAGTTTTCCAGTGATGGCGGAAAGTGTCAGAAGCTGTGAATGATGAAGATCTCAATTTTGAAAGGAGTTTGATGCCATAATTGAATTTAAAAATGGCCACTGCAGGGCACCTAGGTGGCTCAGTCAGTTGAGCATCAGGCTCTTGATTTTGGCTCATGCCGTGCTCTCAGGGTCATGAGACTGAGCCCCCAATAATCATGTGATATTGATTTCCAGTGTGGAACATGAGAACACCACCAAATGGGAATCAATTCAGTTACTAAAGAAGGGTACTGATCATCTTGCAAAATAATGCCAATATTCTATATGCCCTTCAGTAGTGGACCATTTACACAAACTATGGTACTTCCAATAAAAAGAAAGAGAATAGATATAATATGCTGATACTGGATGATCTTGTAGATATGTTATTAAATGAAAAAAAAACAAGATGAAGGAGAATCATTTTCACTGAAGAGAAGGAAGAAGAATGTCTACTTGTATTTTCTGTATATACTTTAAACTTTCCTCTGGGGGGGAAAAATACGGCGATTACATCTAAAGGAATGAACTGGGTGGCTAAGGGACATGGGTAGGAGGGCAAATTGTCATTGTATCCACTTCCTCATGCTTTGGAGTTTGAACAATGGGAATGTATTACATATTCAAATTTTTACATTAAATTCACAAAACAGGGGCACCTGGGTGGCTCAGTGGGTTAAAGCCTCTGCCTTCAGCTCAAGTCATGATCCCAGGGTCCTGGGATAGAGCCTGGCATCCGCATCTGGCTCTCTGCTCAGCGGGGAGCCTGCTTCCTCCTCTCTCTCTGCCTGCCTCTCTGCCTACTTGTGATCTCTGTCTGTCAAATAAATAAATAAAATCTTAAATAAATAAATAAATAAATTCACAAAAGAATGTATTGATTATCTACAGTGTACCAAATCTTGTCCTAGAACTTGCTGGCCTCTTTGAATACTCTCTTATCTCCATTCTCTCAATATCTATATCTCTTTTGCCTGTATCATTTATTTGAATATTAATTATATTTTGCCTCATATCTTTCACTTGCCTAGAAATGGGTTAGGGAAGCTAAAATGTTTATTATTTAATATCTTAAATACTTACATCCTACCTATTAAACTAGTTTATTGGTTCCTACAAAGAGACATCATTTTAGTATTTAAAATTTTTTCCTTTGTAAATGTTGAAAAAGAAAAACAAAACTGGGGTCATCACGTTGCCTGATTTCAAGCTTTACTGCAAAGCTGTGATCACCAAAACAGCATGGTGCTGGCACAAAAACAGACACACAGACCAGTGGAACAGAGTAGAGAGCCAAGATATGGACCCTCAACTCTATGGTCAAATCATCTTTGACAAAGCCCGAAAAAATATACAGTGGAAAAAAGACTTTTCAATAAATTGTGCTGGGAAAATTGGACAGCTATTTGTAGAAGAATGAAACTCAACCATTGTCTTACACCACACACAAAGATAAACTTGATATGGATAAAAGACCTGAACATGAGGCAGGAATCCATCAGAATCCTAGAGGAGAACACAGGCAGTAACCACTTCGACATTGGCCACAGAAACTTCTTTCAAGATATGTCTCCAAAGGCAAAGAAAACAAGCGAAAATGAACTTTTAGGACTTCTTCAAAATCAAAACCTTCTGCACAGCAAAGGAAACAGTCAACAAAACAAAGAGGCAACCCACAGAATGGGAGAAGATATTCACAAATGACACTACAGACAAAAGGCTGATATCCGGAGTGCCTGGGTGGCTCAGTGGGTTAAAGCCTCTGCCTTCAGCTCAGGTCATGATCCCAGGGTCCTGGGATCAAGCCCCATTGGGCTCTCTGCTCAGCAGGGAGCCTGCTTTCTGCACTCTCTCTGCCTGCCTCTCTGCCTACTTGTGATCTCTGTCTGTCAAATAAATAAAATCTTAAAAAAAAAAAAATGCTGATGCCCAAGATCTATAAAGAACTTCTCAAACTCAACACCCAAAAAACAAATAATCAAGTCAAAAAATGGGTAGAAGACACAAACAGACACTTCTCCAAAGAAGATATACAAAAGGCTAACAGACACATGAAAAAATGTTCATCATCATTAGCCATCAGGGAGATTCAAATCAAAACCCCATTGAAATACCACCTGACACCAGTTAGAATGGCCAAAATTCACAAGACAGTAAACAACAAGTGTTGGAGAGGATGTGGAGAAAGGGGAACCCTCTTACACTGTTGGTGGGAAAGCAAGTTGGTGCAGCCACTTTGGAAAACAGTGTGGAGATTCCTTAAGAAATTAAAAATAGAGCTTCCCTATGACCCTGCAATCGCACTCCTGGGTATTTACCCCAAAGATACAGATGTAGTGAAAAGAAGGGCCATCTGTACCCCCATGTTCATAGTAGCAATGGCCACGGTCACCAAACTGTGGAAAGAACCAAGATGCCCTTCAACGGACGAATGGATAAAGGAGATATGGTCCATATACACTATGGAGTATTATGCCTCCATCAGAAAGGATGAATACCCAACTTTTGTATCAACATGGACGGGACTGGAGGAGATTATGCTGAGTGAAATAAGTCAAGTAGAGAGAGTCAATTACCATATGGTTTCGCTTATTTGTGGAGCATAAGAAATAACATGGAGGACATAGAGAGATGGAGAGGAGAAGGGAGTTGGGGGAAATTGGAGGGGAAGATGAACCATGAGAGACTGTGGACTCTGAGAAACAAACTCAGGGTTATGGAGGGGAGGGAGGTGGGGACTAGGTGAGCCTGGTGGTGGGTATTAAGGAGGGCACGTATTGCGTGGAGCACTGGGTGTGGTGCATAAATAATAAATCTTGGAAAACTGAAAAAATAAAATAAAAAATTTTTTAAAATGTTTCTTTTGTTTTAGGTCAAAATTTCCATCTGTATTCTTTAATGAAGAGTCAGTTTTAAATTTCACTAACTATACACTAATGCTTTCCCCTTGCAAAACAAAATGGTTTATTAGCATCAAGATTAAAATTCCCACTTGCTTCACTCACCGTCGCTGTGAGTGAAATGCAGTAATTGTTGCCAAGCTGGGCTGTCCTTCTACACTATTCCTGTGCGTCTGCATCCACATATGTGTAACCTAGCAAACACAAAACATGGTGTGGGTGTGGTGTGTTAGCCTACATATCACAATCTATGTCTTGTCCTGCATTATTTTTTTACTCAGTAATATGTCTCCATGCTTGCACACACAGGTCAAGCTCAATTTTTTAAAAGTCTGCACAGGGTCAGGGCACCCTGGTGGCTCAGCTGGCTAAGGAGGTGACTCTTGATTTCAGCTCAGGTCATGATCTCAGGGTTGTGGGATAGAGCCCTGTGTCAGGCTCCCAGCTCAGCAGGGAGTCTGCTTCAGATTCTCTCTCTCCCTCTCGCTCTGGCCCTCCCACACTCATGTGCAGTCTCTCTCTAAATAAATAGATAAAATCTTTTAAAGATAAGTCTATACAGTATTTCATAATTTGGGTAAACTATATTTTTACCCATTTCCTATTTGTGGGCATGTGGAAATTTTTTCTCAATCATTTTGGTCTTAAATAACACTGCAGTGAACATCCTTGTGTCCATGAGTATACCTCTCTCTATTTCCTGGTGTCTAGTCTACTGTTACCAACAAAGTAGGTTTTCAGTATTCATTTGCTGATTTGGTGACATTTCTTGGGTGTGTTGATCTGAATTTAGGTGCAAACAAGTGGCCAATAATTGTGTAAAATGATTTTATATTTTCATTTTAGTTTGATATGGCATTTTATGAGGTATTAGCATGCTATAGAATCCTAATTATACACTAATATTTCTCCTAAGAAAACGGACAGGGTTTTGGATCAGGTAGGTTACATGTTGAACATTAGCTATAAAACTACCGGTGGAACAGGTTATGCTTTGTTGACATTATTCCTACTAAATGGTACAGTTGCTTTGAAAAGTTCCTCATGGCTTTTCATCAGAACACATTCAGCTAGACTCAGACATGTTCTCCTCACTCCTCGATTCCCTAACTTTTCACTTTCATTTCAAAGTCTAATCAACACAGTAGAGTCCTTTGCACATGCTAACAATTCCCAACAAACAGTCCTGCATTAGCAAAGACGGCCTTTGTACCCAGGTCTGAGAAAGCTTGTTTCCTTCTATGAGAACCAAAAATGAGAACATATGTGGGTAATTTAGGCAAAGACTCAGGCCATGCAGGGGACTGGAGAGTAAAGGACTCAGGCAGCGGGGAGGGGGCAGCAGTGGGTTGGGGAAGGAGAGCCTGAGTGGAGCAGACCCTTCTGTAATGACTAGCCCCAGTGAACCACCTGGTAGCTCACTTCTCTGGGAAATTTAACTATGCCCATGCGACTACAAAGCAAGGGTAGAGGCTGACATTCCAACAAAGAAGCTAATAGTAGGAGCCCTGCATATAATTCACCCTAGTTGATTGTTCCAGGAACCCAAGCAGAGCAGGGCTCTGCTCTGTTCAGACTCTGTGTTTCTGCTGAGGCCTGGGCAGCACAACCCTGACATTCATGTGTGAGCGGCAGCATCTCTGGTCTTGGACAGTGGCAGCAACAGCGCAACCCACGGACGGAGAAGTAACATTCTTACAGGTAATTCTTATTTCAAACCTAGCAGCTGCTTGGGGACATAAGGCCTGATATACAGACCTAGGGCCCTTGGAAAGAGGTCTTCAGAAATGGTGCCAGGTCTACCCAAGAGAAATGAAAGACAGGTTCACACGAAAACTAGATCACGAATGTTCATAGCTTAATAGCCAAAGTTCATAACCCAAACGTCCATCAACTGACAAGTAAGCTGAAGTCTTATACCCATACAGTGAAATGTTATTTGTCAATAAAAAAGAATGAAGGGGTGAGATGCCACCACATAGATGAACCCCGAAATCATGAGGCTAGAGGAAAGAAGCCAACTGCCGAGGACCACATACTGCATGAGCACATTTATATGAAATGTCCGGAACAGGCAAATCTATAGAGACAGAAGTAGATTCATGGTTTTCTAGGGCTGAAGAGATGTGAACGTTGGGAATGACACTTAAGGGGTGCAGGACTTCTTTGGGGGTTGGTGAGAATGTTCTAGAACTGACGGTGGTGGTGGCTGCACAACAAGTCAATAAATTATACACTTCACGTGGGCAGATTGTATGGTATATGAACTGCATTTCAATAAAGCTGTTTAAAAAAATTAAACTACATGGGCGCCTGGGTGGCTCATTCAGTTAAGCATCTGCCTTCAGCTCAGGTCATGATCTCAGGGTCCTGGGATCGAGTCCCCATCGGGCTCCCTGCTCAGTGGGGAGTCTGCTTCTCCCTCTGCCTGCTGTTCCCCCCTGTGTGTTCTGGCTCTCTCAAATAAATAAATACATAAATAAATAAATAAAATATTTTTTAAATTAAAGTACAAATCACCTGACTTCAAATCTACCATGTCCTCTGTCATCCCAGCCTGATTCTTGGGTCCTGACCCCTGCAGGGGCTGCTTTGCCACATTAGATGCACAGTGGATCCTGATGCAGAGGGGATTATGACCAGTGATGACAGGGTAAGGTGGCCACAGCTGCAGTGGCCGGGCACCCCCGTCTGCGGTCCGCCTGCTTCTGGCAGGGTGAAGGTAGCCGTCCCTGCTCACAGGTAGTCTCGTGAACATTCCCCCACCGCCCACATTGGGCTATGAATACATCTGCATGTATACATACATGTATATATAATCATTGTGTTCCTTCCTCTCTTTCTCCCTTATCATGTGACAGAAGATGTATTGATTTTATATCATAAATAGTTAAGTATTGTTAACTCGACATCATAGTGTTTAAGTTACAGCACATCAAGAAGAGTAATCCACGGTCACGGACTTTACCGCCTCCTCTCAGGAAGGGGTTCGTCTGTTTCTGACTGTCCACGGGCTAGATGCATCATGTTAGACACAATTAGGACCTTGTTATTAACTTAATTTAGAGATTAAGGATGGTTTGATGGGACACAGGTAGATGCCAGGTTGGCAGGGGTGGGTCTGTGACGGTTAATTTTGTTTGCCCACGTGGCTAGGGAGCCCAAGATTAAGTGTTATTTCTGGATAGTTTGGTGAACTATCCAGATTAGCATTTGAATCTGTGTACTCTGTAGAGGAGACTGTCCTCCCCCGTGTAGGCGGACATCACCCGATTCGTCAAGGGCCTGAATAGAACAAAAGGCAGAGGAAGGAGGAATGTGCCCCATCTTTCCTGCCTCACTGCTGGCCCCGGGACACACGGTCTGCTCTCCCCTGCCTTCAGACAGACCTGTATCTCGGCTCCCCTGGTCCGCAGGCCTCCGCACTCAGATTTGGCTACACCACCAGCTTTCCTGGGGTTCCAGCTTGTAGCTGACAGATCATGGGACTTCTCAGCCTCCATTATCAGGTCAATCAATTCCTCCTAGTAAATTTCCCCATAAGTTGATATAGATATAGGTAGATGCAGGTACATGTATTTCCTACTGACTCTTGTCTCTGAAGAACTCTGGCTAGGACAGGTAAGCAGTGTCCGAGCTCAGAGAGACCCACCATCTAGCTCTGCAGATGAGAAAGATGCTTCCCAGGGAAGCAGAGGGATCTGTCCGTGGGCACAAAGCTGCTTGACTGCGGACCTCATTCACGTTTTCCAGCAGTGTGCTGGGCCCTGGGGATGTAGTGGTGGGTCAGCCCACACATAGACCACACTCCATACAGATTACAAGGCTGTGACTGGGAATTCAGATCCCTAATTTGGCATATCTTTTTCTCGAACCCAATCATCTACTGCCAGAATGTCCCCAAGTCCCCCAACATGCGCATTAGATTGCAAATAAACTGGTTCATACTCCTCGCCCTTATTCGGGATCTCCTCCGATTTCTCAGGGATGTTGGTCTGCCGGCACCTATATCAGAATCATCAAAGGGACTTGTCCAACAGACATTCCTACAAATGGCCAAGAGACACATGAAGAAATGCTCAACATCACTCAGCATCATGGAAATACAAATCAAAACCACAGTGAGATACCACCCCACACTGGTCAGAATGACTAAATTACACAACTCAGGAAATAACAGATGTTGGTTGGCAAGGATGGGGAGAGGGGGGAACCCTCTTACACTGTTGGTGGGAATGCAAGCTGGTGCAGCCACTCCAGAAAACAGTACAGAGGTTCCTCAGAAAGGTAAAAACAGAACTAACCTAAGACCCAGCAATTGCATTACTAGATAAATATCCAAAGGACACAAACATAGTGATTTGAAGGGGCACCTGCTTGCCAATGTTTACAGCAACAATGTCCACAATAGCCAAACTATGGAAAGAGCCCAGATGTCCATTGACAGATGAATGGATAAAGAAGATACAGATACAGATATAGATATAGATATAGATATAGATATAGATATATAGATATATAATGGAATATTATAATATATATAATGGAATATTACTCAGCCATCAAAAAGATGGAACTAGAGGGTATAATGCTAAGCAAAATAAGTCAGTCAGAGAAAGACAAATAACCATTCACTAATATGTAGAATTTAAGAAACAAAACAGATAAACATAGGGGAAAGGAAGGGGATAAAAATGAGATTAAAAACAGAGAGGGAGGCAAACCATAAGAGACTCTTAAGACTAGGAAACAAAGTGAGGGTTGCTAGGAAGGAGGTGGGTGGAGGCTGGGGTGACTGGGTGATGGGCATTAAGGAGGGCACGTGATGGAATGACGTGGAATAACACTGGGTGTTACACCCAAGTGATGAATCTCTAAATTCTACCCCGAGACTAATAATACACTATATGTTGACTAAATTGAATTTAAATAAGAAATTTTTCTAAAAAAGAATCATCGAAGGTACTTGTCCAAAATGCAGATTCCTGGCCCCATCCCCTGAACCAGAATTTCTGGAGCCACATCCGAGAGTCTGCATTATTAACACAAACACCAAATGATTTTCATACACCTAGAAGTCTAAATACCTCGACTCTAAGGGTTCCAGGAGGCTTCAGTGTAGGGTAGAAGGTTACAATTTCCAACTCTGCTTGCCTTTCTACTGATTTTTGCCTGATAATCGCTGCTGTCAACTCATTTCTTGAAGTCTATATAACCAAAGGATGGAAAACCACCCTCCTTTCCATTCCAACCCAAGCATTATCTGCACAGACTATTATGTATTTACTTCTCTTTCTTGAAGACCTGATTTATTTATTTGAGAGAGAGATTATATGAGAGAGAGCATGAGCCATGGGGAAGGCAGAGGCAGAGGGAGAAGCAGACTCTCCACTGAGCAGGGAGCCCGATGTGGGACTCGATCCCAGGACTGTGGGACCATGACCGAGCATAAGGCAGACACTTGACCGACGGAGCCACTCAGGCGTCCGTGTATTTACTTCTCACAAAGACCTAGGAATAATGAAGATAGAGGAGAGCAGTCAAGCAGACTATAGGGAACAAGAAACAACTTAACTCTCAACACCAAACATCTTTCATTAATTGGCTGTAATCACCAGGGGTAGAGTAGATCATTGTTTTCCCGATATTTACTTCCTCCCCTCTCCCTTGCCCACCCGTGGAGGGTTATCCCTACATGTGGCTTTAGGTCTGGCCAAGAGATTTGCTCTGGACAATACAGTGTGATTATACATATGCAAATAGCTCTTAATATCACCAGTGGAAATGTGTTTGGAAAACAGGGAACTTGGGTTTGAATTCTAACTCTGTTACTAACCAGCTTTTGACCTTGAGGGTATGGGTTGAACCACATGACCCAGCTAAGGTCCCTTCCAGTTCTGATGTATGAGCCTGTATGTGATGCACACGACATCACAGGGGAGACTTCCCACTGCAACAGAGAAGAGCGTCATCACTGTAACATGAGACCCGACCTGGATGTAGCATGAAGTACGACACAGATCACAGATAAACTTTGGTCTGCCACCAGGTGATCTGGGCTCTTTAATTCTTTCCTAAGTAGCCCCTGTTCCCCTAAAGCTTGACCAAGGAACGCTCTCTGAGCTGCAGTACTGAACAGCTCTTCCCTCCGCTCAGGCAAACTGAAAGCCCATATTTGGGACAGCATCTCTCTCCTCAGCTTGTGGCATCATCTCCACCTCCCAGGTGTCCCCGTTCTCAGCCTCCTTCCTACACCTTCTGTCAGTACTCTGCTCCAGCACCTTCATTCAGTCTGAGGCATCAGTGAATTGGAGACTTGTCAGAATCCTCTAGGGTCTTTTCAGAAACACCCTGTCCCAGGTCCCAAATCTACTGCACCAGCATCTTCAAGGATGAGCCCCAGGAATGGGAGTTTTGAAAAGCCTCTTAAGCTATCCTGATGGTTGGCAAGGTTTAAGGACTAAGTTCCCTCCCAGAGCAGAAACCCCAGCCCAGCACGTGCCTGTGACAGCTCATCTGGCCAGTCCGTTCCACTTCCGAACAATGTCAAAGTCAGAAAAATCTTCCCAAACCTGAGGTTATCTGGCACTTGTCCCTGCCCCTATGAATCCCATTCTGCGAAGCTACACAGGGAAAGCTTAACTCTGCTCCCAAAGAAAGACTTCAGACACGAGAAGGTAATTGCTATGCTCTTACTCTCTTGCGATGAGATTTCCAGATCTTGGTCACAGCTGTACTTGTTCCCTGGATATGCCCAGTTGACTAGTATCCCACTTAGAATGTTGTGCCCACAAAAATACTCTTCTGACAAATGTAAAAAATGTGACGGTTGACTTTCAAGTATTACCTTCCTGGGGATGCATGCTTTGTATCAAAGTTAGAGATAGAGATTTGGGAATTCTCCAGCCAAAAGGAAAACTGGAGGATGAGTTTGACCTTGTCAGTGCTCCTCCAAGTCCTCCAGTCTTGGCTGGGTAATGATCTGCTGATGCCAAGACATGCCTTAGGGGAAGTATTCCCTACCTTGGGGGCTGCCTCGGCTCTTCTCTATTTTCATTACTCGAAATGAGAAGTAGCACTGAGGCAACTCAGAAGGGGATCCTCGAACAGCGTCCAGAATACCTAAAGCGACATACATCTCGGTAATTCACAAATCATATGAGATGAGGAAGTCTGCCAAGATACATTCTTTCCTAAACAGAGAAGCAGGAGGAAAACAGCACGATCCTGGGGTCATGACTTCAGTCCTAAAAAGCTTACCTCCTGCCCCTTCAAAGCAGACACCATGTCCCCAATCCTAAGGCCAGTTCATGCTTGTTGTGATGCCTGAACACCCTCTTAAAGAGAGGCCACCAGTCACTCTCGGATTTGTAAAGCTGTTTGACATTAGCTCCCGTACAAGAGGCAAGATATCTGTGGTAGTAAATTAAGAACCAGCCTGACCCTTATAATACAGAAGCGAAGTGCAATGACGTTTTCCCCGGACCAGGTCTGCCCCAGTGTGGATGGCTCAGATGACATTGTCCGCCAACTCCCATGAATGGAGCCCTTCCCTAGGGAAAGGGGAAAGGATTCACGACAGGCTGAGAAGCCACAATGAAACTAGGTGGCATGTTCCATGGTTTAAAAGAGTAAACTCGGTTGGCGGGTTTGGTTCTTATGGAAATGAAGTCAGTTAGCCGTGTCACCTCGAGAACATCTATGTTCCTGGGCTTGCACCACGGAGCTAGAATAGCCTGCCACACCTGTGACTTTGAACCATCTCTCCTAGTGACTAATTTCCCAGCCACTCTTGCATCTCTCAACACAACATAATGTGCCCTTCCATCAAGACTCAACAAAGTCATTTCTTTAACTGAAAGTACTTTATGTCTAATCAAAACCTATTTACTTTCCACAGCATGACCCAGCCAAGTGCAAGAGAGAAAGTAGCGTGCAGTGCATGAGGGTATGGATTTTAGAGTCAAAGAAAAGCAAAATCCTTGGGCAAATTCTTGAACTACTCAAGCCGCACTCTCCTCATTTGTGTTTATAACTCTTATGACTTTAAAATGATTTAGCACATCATAGGTAAATAAATAAATGTTAGCTAACTCACTGGCCCTTGTGCCCACACACATGTCTGCACACATTTACATTCCTACACATCCTGCTAACACAGATCACTTGCTGGAATAAAAATCGAGGGATCTGTGAACTTGAACAATTCCCACCCCATCTGTGGGCCACAGTGTCCTCGTCTGCACAGTGAAATGTTGTACCAGGTCATCTCCAAGAACCTGTCCAAGATGTGGAGCCCAACAGCCTCAGTTGAATTCAAGGTTCACCCCTCTATGAACAGGCATGGAAGGTTCTCCATGACAAAGCACTGAGTCAAGAGGACAAGGTGCGAAGCTGTGCACGTGACATCTCCCATCCATGCCCCGTGGTCATTGACTATCTCAGCAAAGACAGATAAGGAACTGGCAGTGGTAGGTGCCTCTAGAGAGGGGATACAGAGGGCAGGAAGGACACTTAGCCTTGTTCTGTATAGCCTTTGTGGTCTTGAGCCAGGTGCATTCTTTACCTATTTTTTTTAATAATTTAAAACCTAGAAAAGAGGTTCAGTTACAAGTAGATACAAAACCTCCACTATTTATTATAGGGCATTTCTACCCACCTGTAGCTTGCTTTTAAAATAACTTCACATTTATTATCATATTTAAAAATTAAGTGATACAGGCTGCGGTTCTATAGAATCTTAAGATGAAATTTTTCCACCTTAATGATTAGCCCTTAAAGCCATTCAATTCTCCTTGGAGGCTCGTTACCGTCGGGGGCGTTTGGTGAGATCCTTCTCACCACCATACCTTCCAGGGAATGCCATGGGTCAAAGGCGCAGAGAGTAATTTAATGATGGATCAGGGACTTGACATACATTATCTCACGTAATCCTCACGGCAGTTCTCCGCGCTGTAATTTCTCCATCACGCAGACGAAGGAAAGGAGGCTCACAAGAGGGGGCAGCCTGCGCGGAAGAGCCGAGTTTTAAACCCAGGTTTAACTTGACGTGGCGCCCATATGCATTCCGACTTACCAGGCTGACTCCTGCAAGCAATGTAGGAAAGAGGTTCCCATTAGAGCACCAGTCACTTAGGCGAGTAGGGAAAGGACAGGAAACATCACAGCGAAGGTGGACCAGAGCTGCCGCTGCTGGGACCCTTGTCTGTTTCCTGGCACAGGCTCTTCAGCATCACGGTACACTTCTTAAAACACATCCTCTGGTTCACGCCTCTGAAATCCCCTGACAATTGAGATCTAGTCTACCTGAAGAGGATTTTTTAAAGAGTCTCCTTCCGGAGGAATAATGCTCCAGATGGAACCCACGCTGAAGAGACTGGCCAGAGCCACCACAACCCGGATGGCTCGGAGGGTCTTGCTGCCATGTGACTCGCATGTGGCCCAGCAGGGATTTAAACTCGGGCCTTGGGGTGCCAAGGTGGCTCAGATGGTTGGGCGTCTGCCTTCGGCTCAGGTCGTGATCCCACAGGTCTGGGATCTAGGCCCGCATGGTTTCCTGCTCAGTGGGGAGACTGCTTCTCCCTCTCCCTCTGCCACTCCCTCCAAGCTTGTGCGCTCTCTCTCTCTCTCTCTCTCACTCTCTCTATCAGATAAACAAATAAAATCAAATAAAAATAAATTTTAAAAAACTCGGGCCTTTTGAGTACCAAGTCCTTATGACCTGTTTTATCTACTCCCCTTGTCTTACAGATGGAAAAAGATCTGAGGTCCAGAGAAGCAAAAGGACGGAGAGGAAGCGCCGGGTCAGAACTGAGATCTCCCGCCTCTCCATCCCATATCCTTCCTCCTACACCAAGACGTTGCCGTGAACACGAGCCATATTTTGTATCTCAGAGATGGCATAAGACACTAGTTCCAGGGGTCTGGCATTCTTCTCTACTCAGTCACTTCCCAGATGTATGGTACCTGGCCAGGAGCTTCACTTCTCTAAGCCCGTGTCCTTACACGGAAAGTGAGGGAACAATTACACCTACTTCACAAGGTGAACTTTATGTGGATTACATGGAATAATGAATGCAAAATGCAAACAAACATCAAGGAACCACGATAAATGTTAGCATCTTTACTGCTGTTATTGTCTAACTTAGAGAGGGAAAAAGATTTTGCCAAAACACATGAAGCATAGAGATGCTTCTCCTGAAGTAGGCTCTGAGCTCGTGGAGTGCAGGGAGCATGTCCTGCTCCTCTATGAATTAATGTGGGAGAAGGATTTATTGTATTCTAAGAGCCCGCTACACCCGGGATTCCAGTGAGGGGGTTCACAGGTGGTTTATACCATGGGACTCCCCACAGAGACCAGATGCGGGCATCTTAACCTATAAGGCGTGGCGGAAAGAAGACAGCAGGAATCGGCCAAATTCATCAGATCCCATTCTTAGGTGTGAATGAAAGGCTTAGAGTAGGAGGCGACAACAGATGGTAAAGAAAAAAGCCAAAAGATGCGCATGGAGATCTTAGTAAAGAGCCCCCGTGATGGGGAGGCCCCTGGGTGGCATGCCAGGCATCCCAGTCGGGTGAGCATCTGACTCTAGGTTTCAGCTCGGATCCCGATTTCATGGTTCATGCGGCCGAGCCCTCAGCTGGGCTCCCCACTCAGAGGGAGTCTACTTGGATGTTCTCTCCCTCTGTCCCTTCCCCCACTCGTGCTTGCGTACTCTCTCTCTGTCAAATGAATAAATAAATCTTAAAGTAGGGGGAGCGGAGGGGCTGGCACCTGGGTGGCTCAGCCAGTTAAATGCTGACTCTTGATTTTGGCTTAGGTCACAATCTCAGAGTCATGAGATCGAGTCCCATCCCCGGCTCCAGACCCCAGAAGCAGGTGTCTGCTTCTCTCCCTCTTCCTCTCCCTGTCCCTCCACAACCCCACCCCCACCCCTGCTTGCAGGCACGCATGCTCTCTCTCTCTCTCTCTCTGAGATAAATAAATAAATATTTAAAAGAGAAAGAAGCCATGATGGGAAGGAAAACAGAGAAAATGCAGTGAGAACCAGAGGAAAAGCAGATGCAGACAAGAGGCACTTCATGGGACTAGAAGCGCCCTCCCTCCTCAGGAGAACCCACACCCAGCTGTTCATGACTCAGAGCCAAGGACAAGAGCCGATGCTCGATGCTCGTCAACAGCTACCATCTCCACACAAGATGCTCAGACAGAGGAAAGCAGTTCAGATCAGAGCTGGCACAGCAGACCCTCACGGGCGCAGGCGTCCTGGCTCCTCTGATTTCTCTGCTCCAACCTCCTTTGAACATGGTGGCCAACCTCAAGGTCAAAAGATGCCACAAGAATTTCAAATTCCGGGAATAAAGATGCCAAAAGAGGAAATATCCAAAGGGGCGTCTCCCCGTCATTGGGCAGGGATTTCCTGAAGTCATCCAGGGCTGGCACCTGTATCTTGAGGGCTGTGGCTGACGCAGATGAAGCTGGAAAATGCTGCCTGTCAGCGGGGAATGTCTCTAGTCCCAGTGGAACCGGGGCTCTGTTACTGAGGAGGAGGAGCGGCTATCGAACAGCAGCAGCTTCTGGTACTCTCCATAGGCCATGCCTTTACCCGCTGAAGGACTCTCAAGGAAGTAAGTCTGCTCTACCCGGCTGTACCCCCTTCCAGGGCCCAGACCATGTTCCAGTCTCTGTGAGACTTGCTAAGCATCAAGATTCCCATCTTCCTTATTTCTTTCTCTCTCCTTAAAATAAACTGTTATTTTTAAAAATAAGTAGGTCTCGGGAGTTTGGGGGGATTTTTTTTTTTCTGCTTAAGAGAACCTAAATAACATGAGTCCAGCTTCTGGCATGTATCTGGCATGCAGAATATTCTCCGTCAATGTTTACGACACTGAACTGAATTCCATAAACAATGACACAATGACAGCTCTGTCGTTTACCCACCTGCTGTCTGCACATCCTGAGCCTTATCTCAGAAGACGGTGCTGGGCTTTTTGCGTTTATTTCTCCCTGGGATTTTGCCCATGTTTTATGCACAGTCATCATCACCAGCAAGCGTTTGGATGCTTTCTGGCTTGTGGGTCACGAGTTAGTGCATACATTGGTAAATGAGGGTCCTTTGTTGATTTTAGGGCTGTCACCAAGCTGGAGTTTTTAGCAGATTGGAGCAACTGAGGCCAAACCCATTATTTTCCTACAAGTAAGTCCTGAGTCTATAAATTTCATTTTAAAAGCTCTGATCAAGGGATGCCTGGGTGGCTCAGTCAGATAAGCATCTGCCTTTGGCTCAGGTCATGATCCTGGGGTCCTGGGATCGAGCCCCACATCGGGCTCCCTGCTCAGTGGGGAGCCTGCTTCTCCCTCTCCCTGCTGCTCCCCCTGGTTAGGCTCACTCTCTTCCTCTGACCATGAATGAATAAAATCTTAAAAAAAAAAAAAAAAAAAAAAGTTTAAAAAAAAAAGAGAGAGAGAGAGACTCTCTGACCAAAATAAAAAATAGAGGGAGAATACAACAGAGCTGAGTCACATCCAAACAACCCATGCCTGAAATGACAGGAAATAACCGGGGACTCTCTCCAAGGAGGGGACGGAGGAAGTGGGAAGTAAAAGGTCTGCCTGCATTCACGAGGAACAGTGGACAGAGAATTAGCGAGTATAATCTAAATTCATCTCAAGATCACATGTTTTTGAAAGACCTTATCTCAGTTGTCTCATCTCTCAGAGCTCAATACTCCCCAGGCCACTGTAGGTCCTAGTAAATGTTTGTTGAATTAAATAAAACAATACTCAAGGGTAAGAATCAGATTTATAGGGGCGCCTGGGTGGCTCAGTGGTTTAAAGCCTCTGCCTTCGGCTCAGGTCATGATCCCAGAGTCCTGGGATCGAGCCCCGCATCGGGCTACCTGCTCCGCGGGGAGCCTGCTTCCTCCTCTCTCTCTGCCTGCCTCTCTGCCTGCTTGTGATCTCTGTTTGTCAAATAAATAAATAAAATCTTTAAAAAAAAAAAAAAAGAATCAGATTTATAGACTGATCCACACACAGAACAGCGAGTAGAACTTCTACTTCACCATGCTTGAACAGACTCTGACTTTATCTAAATCAGTAATCTCAAATCCCTTTTGGTCTTTTTAACCATATTGAACAAAATTCTCAATCAAAACTGACCAGGTATTAAAGTAGCTGAAGCAGAGTAGACACTTTTGAAATTCATTATTTGTTATCATTTAGACAATAATCTTAATCCAATTAAATCCCAAAAATTCATATATAAAATTAATTTCATTCAAAGCAAACCAATTACTTATATTTGTAATAAGACTTTCCATGTCATAAAACCTCAAAGACACTCAATAAACTCATATTCCAATAAATGTTTTTTGGAATAAAAGAAAAAGACTCAAAACAGATCACATGGGGAAAAAATCAACTAAGGGAATTTACCCAGTCTAGACTTTTTTTTTTTAATTTCACTACTCAGATTGGGATTATACAAAATAAAGGTGCAATGTTCTTATTCACAATGATGTTAGATGTAAGATATTCATGAGTTATTTCTTTGTGCCATCTTTTAAATTAAAAGAACAAATTGGTGGTTTGCCTGGGACAGAAAAAAATACCACAGGTTATGTGTCATAAAATGAGAAATTATTGGAGTTGAAAAATACTCTCCTCATTCAGCAAACACTTCTTGACTCCATTGTGTGGTAGGATGTGGGACACAAAGATAAACGAAGCAGATTCCCTGCTGGCTAATTCAACGTCATGCTCAATGCAAGGTTTCTTCCTGTGCCCCACAGGAAGGCCTCCACGTGCATCCAATTCAAGGCAGACCAGTCCATTCATGGACAACTCAGACTGCAAGATGGTCTCCCATTTATTGAGCTGTATTTCACCTCTCGGGACATACTCTTAGCTCAGCTTACTTCTTCTAGAGACTCCCAGAGGACCTGAATTAAGGAATGCATTAATATGAAGACACAAATCAAGTGCTTTTTCCTTAAGGCATCTCTTCTCCAGGTCATCATCCCCAGTGTACTTACTGTCTGTAGTTAGACAAGATGTCAAGGTCTTTTGCCATCCTCATCCTTGGTTCCACTCCTTCTATGGAACCAAGTCCATCAATGTCCCTATTAAAAATATAATGCCCATGGGGTGCCTGGGTGGCTCAGTCAGTTGAGTGTCTGACTTTGGCTCAGGCCATGATTTCGGGTTCCTGGGATGGAGCCCTGCATTGTGCTCCATGCTTAGTGGGGAGTCTGTTTTTCCCACTCCCTCTGCCCTTCTCCCCCTGCTCGTGATCTCTCAAAAAAAAAAAAAAAAAAAATTTTTTTTTTAAATACGTAATGCCCAGACCTGGACATAAATTCCCAGACGTGATGTGACCAAGGGCAGTGGAGGAGTGGAGAGGAATACACTATAGTTAGCATTCCCCTTGATCTGGAGACTCTATTAATGGAATCCAAATTTGCATTAGTAATTCCTTACAGCCATGACTCATTCTTGGTTCCTTTTGAGCTCTGTGATCCCCTATGACTCCCAAATCATTTTCACATAAACTAATGTCAAGTCAAATCTCCCTCGACATATAGTTTCATAATTGGATGACAGTTGTTTTCAAAAGTCAGATATAAGATTTTCCATTTGATGTACAGTCCCAGTATAAGTCCAATTCTGCTATCAACATAGTGGTCTGACTTCCCAACTTAAATATTTTCTACATATTGATAATACACCTTATATGTTTTCATTTGCTAGCCAGGATCCAAAACAAGAAGACCCATGGGTCATAAGACTAAAAGCTTTCCTCAAAATTGGCATTGATTTGTTACTCAATGCTTTTTGAAAGTAGCTATTCAGTTACAAATCCATCTGACATCACTGTTTTCCATCCACAATTCCCTACCATGGAAGATTTTGTTAAATGCCTTGCTAAAATGAGATACATTTGGTCTATGGCATTGCTTTGATACCTCTCTAGCAACCCTGTCAAAAAAGGAAATGTTATTAGTTCAGCTTGATAACTTCCCAACATCTCAGGTACCTTCCTATGATAACTTTTTAAGATGATGCTCCATGAAAACAATGTGGTGATGACTGATGGAAGGAGAAATCCTCTGGGTCATGCTACTTGCCAATATCAAATGATGTTCTCGTTAGTAAAATGAAACTTTAGTGCTTGCCAGCATGTTATACTTACTGCTCTAGGTCTCGTCTGGGGTAAATTAAGTCATTTTTCCTGTTTTCTTTTCTGTTCTTAAAAAATGCATATAGTTTTTAGTCTAGTTGCACATATGAAGTAATCACACCATTTCCCATCCCCTAGCCTGTATCCTCAACAGTGACTTTGGAGGGAGAATAACTTACCTGATAGGCGAGTTCGGGGTTGGGAGAGGAGCATGGGTACCTCTGCCTATTCCTCTGCCCTTCCTTGTAAGAGCCAACTTGTGTGCAGGGAATAGAGTCAGTCCATCACTCTCTGCATGCAGGAGAAGTGTGGGGACCACTGCTGACTATTTCTAGGCAGGTAAATCTACTTAATCCTGGAGCTTCAGAGTAGAGATCCATCCCAGAGATCAATTCGGGAAGTCTCCTTGCAAGTCCTTCTTACTGTAATCATAAGCAGCAATAAAGGTAGCTAAGGTATATTCTAATCTCCAAATGCCAACTCCTTTGTCTTATTTCTTGATCAAACTCCAGGCAAATAATAGAGGTGCTAGTTTTTAGGCTCTTCAAATATCCATAAGGAAATATTTGGATAGGGAGTCCCCAGCCAAGGATGCCTGTTAGAGGGGTCCCGTATCAGGGCAGAAACTGTTCCGTTCTAGCAACCCCGCTCTACTGTCACTCGTTGGAAGCAGCCAAGGAAAGTGTGGCCTTGGCCTGAACACTGCAGAAGACTGGAAGGCCTGACAGCCGGGGCTATCAGTCAATTATGCCCAGTAGACTCTCTTTCTCATTTTTTATCCCAATGGTTCTCACAACTCCATGGACCCTGTGTGTGTGTGTGTGTGTGTGTGTCTGTGTCTGTTATTTTATGAAGTTAGGACAGATATCCAAATATTTCTACATAGAGATACAGCCAGTCTTACAGGTAACATTTTTATATATATAAATATATAAAAATTTTATATATATAAATATTTTATATATATAAATAAAAAATATAAATATATTTATATATATAAATTTATATATAAATATATTTTATATATAAATATATAAATAAATAAATATAAAATTTTATATAAATAAATAAATATAAATATAAATATTTATATAAATATATATAAATATTTATATATAAATATATATAAAATGTAGTATTATATATTATATATAATTATATGTAATTATAATTATGTATGTATATATAATTTATATATAATGTACATATAATACATACTATATAATACATACATTACATATGATATATATTACATTTACATTAAAAAGTCTTAAAAACAGATTAGACCACATCAAGTCATATTGTATACTGGGGAAAAAAATTTTCCAAATTTCTGCCCACATACAAAGAGATGAAATTAAGCTCTTTATATGGCCACTTGCCAATCTTACACAGAATTTTTATATATGAGGAACAAAAGAGTTAAATGTGAATGTGCTCTGTAACTTAGCAAGCACTAAATGCATGCTAATTAGTATTATGAATATTTACTACCACACCAAATGCCAACCTATTTCCAGCTATCTCTATCTCTAAATGTGTTTATAGATATAATAAGTTAAAAACCAAAATAAGGATCGTAAAGTATGATAAAATCTTGGCACAATCATTAAAATAAATACAAGTGGACCACATTTTATTATTTCAGGACCCAGCCATCAAAAGAATTATTGGCCTTACAAACTGCATCCTAGAAGGAAGTAAGCCTGCATTTACAGACCTAGAATAGGAATTTTTAAAAGTTTACCAAAAAGTAAATAAAATCAGGTTAGGCCAGTAAGAATTCTAGTCCCAAAGGCAAACCCAGCCTTGATACTAAGCAATGCCATTATTCCAAAGGGAATTGTGGCTTCGTTTTTCTTCTTTATCTTGACCCTCAGTCATTTCTTTGGTCTTTAGCACCCCTGAGACTTGGGAGAAAGAATTCCAGGAAGTTTCTTAATACAAGTTAATACAAGTCCTTCGTTTCACAATTGGAATTAAGCTTTTAAATGCAGACGATGTGATAACACATGCACTTAAAGCACATCAGAAAGTGCACATCTGATATTGGAGGCTTTGGGTGGAGTTGTGTTGCCTTGGGAAGGAGAGAGGTGGTCCACACACTGGGGGGTGGGGACAAGGTTGGGGTGGGAGGGATGTATACTTGAAAAAAATGGAGTTCCTGAAGATGGGAAGAAGACGAAATCAGGAAGTGAGGACTGAGGGAAGAGATATTCGCACCCACGCTCACAGCAGCCCTATTCACAAGAGTCAAAAGACGGAAGCAACCCAAGCATTCACAGATAGATGAATGGACAAACACGGTGTGGTGTATACACACAATGGCGTATTAGTCAACCTTAAAAAAGAAGGAAACTCTGACGTATGCTATAATATAAATGAACCATGAAGTAAGATAAGCCCATCACAAAAGGAAAATATACAGAATGATTCCACTTAATAGGAGGTACCTAGTATGGTCAAATTCGTAGAGACACAAAGTAGAATAATGGTTTTCAGAGCCGGGGGCTGGGGGGGGGGGGCGGGGTGGGAGAGTTATTGTGTAACTCAGAGTTACAGTTCAGAGTTTCAGTTTTGCAAGATAAAGGGTTCTGGAGATGGATGGGGTGATGATTGCACAACGGGGTGAATATATTTAGTATCAAGGGGCTGCACCCTTAAAAATGGTTACAATAAAAAAAATGGTTACAATGGTAAATTTTAGGTGATGTGTGTTTCTCTGCAATCAAAAAAATACTTTGTAACTGAACTAAAAGATCTTCTAGTTTTAAAAAAAATGAGAAAGGGAAGCAATTTGTCTCCGTCAGGACTATGCCTAGGTCCTACTTCTTTCTGCCACTAAAGGGTTAAGAAAGGACTTTTTGGTTTTTTTAAGAATAGTTTTAGCTTCATGGCAAAATTAAGAGAAAGGTACAGGGATTTCCCATGTTCCCCCCAACCCCAACACAGGCAAAGCTTCCCCCACTAACAGATCTCCCTCCAGTGCAGTGCAGGAGTCACAACTGATGAACCGGCACTGACGCTTCCTAATCACCCAAGCCCACATTCCCACGTGATTCCCTCTTAATGCTGTACAGTCTGCGGGCTTGGAGGGAAGTGTTTTTTCAATGAGTCACTTATATTAAATTATTGATGATAACTCCATTGCGTTAGAACTCAAAACCCACAGAAGAGTAGATTAAACGTGCATTGAAATAACCAAAATGTAAATACTTGCTGCTCAAAGTGCGGGCTACAGACCAGCAACCCCGGTATCCCCTGGGGGTGTTTTAGAGAAGCAGGATCTCAGGCTCTTCCCCAAACCTACAGAAAATCAGAATCTGTATTTCTCAAGATCCCCAGGTGATTCACTGGTCCATTCAAGTTTGGGAAGCAGTGTTGGAAACTATGCATGACCACAAACAGAGCAAAGAATTGTCATGTTTGACTGGTTGAGAGGGAAGGAAAATGTGTCATTGAAACTGTGTTACTTTGTTGTGAGTTAAATGGAGGAGAAGGTCCACATTTTACTCTTCTTTACCTTCTTAAAAATAATGAAAGCCAAATCCATTTATTGCCTTGAACACAGAAAATGCTTAAATTGAACCACAAGTTTGATTTGATGTCGATGACAGTGCTCTTGGAAGGTTCTACAGAATCAAACAGTAGCTTTGATCGAAGTGGAATGATGGTAGGACGTCACAGGCCAAGTGCAAATCTCTCACTGAGTGGCTGACGGTAGGTTTGAAATCCCAAGAACTCATCATTAGAGCAGAACTAATGCACGATACAATAATAATAATATTACTTTAAGTACCGACCCTTATAAATGTCCGAGAACAATAAAATTCTGGCCGCTGGTGGGGTAACTCGGTGTCTCAGTGGGTTAAGCATCTGACTCTCGGTTTGGGCTCAGGTCACGATCTTAAGCTCCTGAGACAGGGCCTTGTCTGGAGTCCCTGCTGGAGCCACATGTCATCTCTTCACAAGGCTCCATGCTTGGTGGAGAGTCTGCTTCTCTCCTTCTGCCCCTCCCCAACTCACATGCTGGCTCCCTTTCTCTCTCTCCAATAAAAATAAATGAATCTAAAAAAAAAAAAAAAAAAAATTCTGGTCACTGGTAACGTGATAAGAACTGCTTATACCCACAGCCAATGGGATTCACTTAATGAGACTAAAATGATAGAGGACAGAAAAGATGTCCCAAAGTGTACACTGAACACAAAGAGGGGAAAAAAGAAATTGACCAATGTTAGTTTTCAAATTATTAAAATAGAGTAAAAAAAGAGAGGAAATCCATGTTTGGATCAAGAAGGCCTTCTCCTTGGGATTTATTTTTCCCTGTTGGGATTTTTTTTCCTGTGAGTTTATACTGATGTGTTTTTCCCATTACTTCAGCAGTAGTTACATTGAATGTTAAGTTTACACTTCACACCGGACACAAAAAACAAATTCCTGATAGGAAGACAAAAATCAACAACTATATCGATAAAACAAAGATGACTGGAGGAGTGGGAGGGGTGGCTGAAGTCAGATTCTGTCCCAGACACCAGCATTCGTGACTGGAAAACATATTTCCACTTAATGATGATAATCTCCGTCATTGTGAGCTCTGTCCTCTTTCATTTTCTTTCCCTCTGGCAAACTGCCATTTGCTCTGGCTTTTGCAATAGTAAGAATAAGTAAATTTGACTCAATCAAACCAAATATTATTTTACAAGAACAAACTGGAAATCAATCTAAGGCTTGGCTTGTTGTTTTTGAAATCGATTCTAATTTTAAGCAAGAATTCAGAGAACCCCTGGAGGTTTACATGAGCTCATCAGTAGCAAAATCATTTTTAAGTAATTTTAAACGTTTTCCAGAGCAAGAAAGAAACTCTTTAAACTGCCAAACCTCTTGGCACGTTCCACATGCCCAACAAGTGTTCTCGCTCCCCAAGTGACAGGAGAACTGGAAATAACAACTCACTCCATTGCAAAACCAACGGTGGGTTGTTTGACTCTGGATTTGGAGGGGTGAAATGACTGAGGCATCCTAAAACCTCATTTGGGGTCCGCAGATGAGGTCTTCAGAGATAAGTTTAATACTCTCATAAAAGACTTACTCTCATTTTATCAATCATAGAGAACAATAGTTGTTAACATTTTATTGAGCAAAACTGGAGGGTAGTAATAAACTCAAAAATGGAGGAGTGGGGTTAAGACTCAAGAAGTCACCCTCATGCTGTGAAGACTGTCTGCTGGCTTTGGCCACTGTCAGCTGAAGCGATCTGAACGTGATTTTGTTTAAAGCTACACCGAAAGCCTTTGGCACTGGTGACAATGTGGGAGCATCAAGCTAGACATGGAAGAGATGTGACCGTGTCCCCCTCTCGGTGCCTGCTGTCTCCGGTCCTTAGGAAACAATGAAATAACAGAGCTGAGAGGGGTTCAACCATACAGTCTGATGACGAGTGAATCTGCTCTGGGAGCGCTAGCCACCTAGACGGCATAGAAAGTTCAATCTGGGAAGGAAGCTTGAGGTCCCAGATATACACCCCATCAGGAAAGGAAACTGCGATGCCAAGAGCTAAAAGACATCCATCCCAAGAACTCAGATCATCATATAAACAAGATCTTAAACTTGATCTTCCTGCAAATTAATTCCACTTTGTCCAATCACGCAAAATTATGATTCTAGAAACAGGCAAAGCTGTTCTATGCTCTCCTTAAAGCTATTTTTTGCCTCAGTTTTGAGTAGCTATATTTACACAGCCTCTAAAATGTACAACTAAGGCACTATAAGCTATCTCCTGTGGCCCCCAGGGACCACTGGGAGCAGTTGAAACTACGCAGAATCACAGAAAAACAAGGAACATGTTTCATGGACACTAGTTTTTCCTGTAGACAGAGACGACTAGGTACTTCTGCAAATACTGGGTCTTTGAGAAGACAGTGTCAACTTTATTGCTTTTTGAAATGCGGTGTAAAGCACGGAACTTTACAGTTTGCCCGTAAGCAATTTCCATCTTTAGGTTTAAATATATTTATGGGAGAAAAAGTACATGCATATGAATAGATACCACTTTTTAAATCATCACCATTTACATTAGAAATTTCTTCAGACAAACATCTTAGCTTTTTTTTCTTTAAAAAAAAAATTAGCAACTGGTAAGAACCCTCTGAGACGGCAGAAAATCCAGCTTTCCCTGTGAGCAGCCTTTCACTGAGAGACGTGAGTGATGGCAGATGAAGGCCTCTTAAGAATAGACTCAACAGAAAATGACAGCGGCTCATTCACAGACAGTTTTGTTCCGACTTGTTTGGCTACGAAAAGGTCTTTGGCGTATCTGTCTATTGTAAATGTGTACTTCTGCTTCTCCTTGACTAGACACTCCCTGTGCTTCTTAGGGACCTCTTCAAAGGCCTCTTTGACAAATGGCGTTTGCAACTCAGGACCTGATTTGTCATTAAGCGTTTGCGGGAATAATGAGTGGAATGGATTATGTTTAAGTGGCAGAGGGTGCCTGGCGCTTTCTTTGCTGATCTTGGTTAAGACGTCCCCTTGAGCTGCCAGGGAGTCCGTGTCAACAATGGGAGAGAAATTCCGTCTGGGTGGGGAGAACGCAGACCTCTCGGGGACGGCCTGGTGACCCTGAAGGTCACTTCTTGAGGTCTGGACCTCCGCAGGGTGAGGCAGCAGCAGCGAGCCTTCTAGCTTGGGGGCCGTCAAGTCGTGTTCTGCCACAAGTCCGTCCTGGACCCGCACTCCCTTCAAGTCCCAGCCAGTGCCAGGCTTCAGGGCTTGAACCGAGGTGGTGGTGTTTAGCAGGCATTGCTGATAGAGAAGAGTGTCGCTGATGGGGCCACACTTGGGCCAAACTAAAAATCTCGAGGACAAGGGATACTGCCTGTACGTCGTGGCCACACTGACGTTGGAAGAGATGAGTTCCATATTCCCAGACCCTGAATACTGCATGGTGAGATCAAGGCAGGTGGGCAGGAAATTGCAGAAGTCTTTGTTGGCCGGCTCCACTGGGGTGGGGCTGTAGGCGCTTTGGTAGGAGCTGTACTCGGGTCCGCGCCCCAGGCGGCTGGGCAGGAACAGGGCAGTAGCTTGGGACGCTTCCAGCATCTCCCTCTCTTTATATTCTCTCTCCAGCATAATGTTCTCCAACTCTTTATCGGCAAAGGCCCGCCTTTTCCGCATCCGGTCACTAACCGGGGGAGGTAGGGGTAAGCCCCCTCCCACATAAGTCTCGGCTGGAATGGGGCGGTAGCCTAAAATGAGCAAGCATTGCACAGGGAAAGAGATTAACATCTGGGGAAGACAAATCTAGGAGCTGAGAAGGCAACAGAAACGCCGCAAGTCGGCAGAACCAGAAAAATTTACAGTTCCGAAACACTCGTCTTTTACACAGAAAGCAAAAATGTAGGCTCAATTTAAATTAGGTCTCTCCGGGGAGCGGGGGAGTGATCCTGTAACTTTCTGTTATTGTTCTGTCATTACGGGTGTGTTTGTTTACCTGTCCAGGCACACTTCACTGGCTGAAACTGTCATGCACTTCCCAGACTCCTACATATTAAGAGACAAGTCTGCCCATCATCTTGCTCAGTCAATGCTTTCTTACTATCCGTGTCATCTTTCTCCATGGTAAACAGAGATCTCTATTCCTAAAGCTGACGGCACGGCTATTTTCTAAAGATGGTTCATTACATACACATTGTTACAGGTGTAGAATAGTCCAAGGAGAACTAGGGAAAAAGAGAAAGTTACAGCAAATTAGTGGGGAGAAAAAGAGAAGGGACTTAAGGAAACAGAGAAACACAGAAAATTTAAAAGAGCTGTTAACTGGTCAGACTCTACAGTGATTTAAGCAGGCCCCTCCCAGAGGCCGGAGGTAGAAACAAGCAAACAAAAGTAAAGGCAGAGAGGGGAGCTGCAGCTACGGTGAAAATTACTGAACTAAAACATTCTTCCCAAGTTCTGATCACACTGGCCAGATCCCAGAATGGCTGAACAAGCGATTATTAGAATAAAAAGTCAGTGCACATTTTATGAATAAGGACAAAGTATTAAAAACAACAAAACAACAATGAAGATTAACATAACATAAGTAGAATTCCTGGCAGCATGAAATACTTTGAGTATTTCACTAACCCCCAGGACTGGCTGCTCTCAAATTTGTTTGAAGGCTCCATTGTGATGTCTGTGTTTACACAGTGACAAACCCATTGTCCTCATTTGCAAATAAAATAAAATTTGAATATTAATGTTTCCATCTCTATGGTAGGTTTTGCCAGGAAGTTATTTACTTGAATTTACTATTCCATTTAGCCCTCCCACTCCTTGAGCTGCTTTGGCACCATTTCAAGTTATCCCTGTGGTCCCTATGGCTATAAATCTGTTTACCCAGTTTGCAACCAAATTCATTTTTAATGCATGAGAAACCATTCTAAGATCAGAAGTATATAGTACAGAGTAAGACAGACTTTAAAACCTGCGTAGAACCAACTCCATTCAGAAGCCACGTAAGAAAAAAAAAAAAAAACAGAATTCAAATATCTACTTTAAAAAAAAAAGCCTGCTTTTCAACCCGAATTTTATGAAGAGACAGTGATTAGAACAAATATAAACTTTCCTTTATTTAAATGGTGAAAGGTAGTCAATATATTATCAGATCAATAAATAAATTCTATTCCCAGAGTGACTTTTAAAAATCAGCAATAATCTAAGAAGAATTAATGTATCCCCAGGCTTTAGACATGGTAGAGAGAAAGAATTCACGCTGTTCAAAATCAACTTCAATCTCCACTTTCCTCATTTGATTCAAAGCCTCTTCCCAATTCTACAAACCTGACTGTCAGAAATGGCCAACTGAGGTGCACAATAACCACAATTACGTAGCTTTTCCGGGGAGGAATACAGTACGATGAAAAACAGTGGTGTTAGAGGGTGGGTCAGCCCAACTAGAGGTCTTTATCGGAGTGCCTAGCTGCTGACCTCCTCACTTGACTGACTCTAGCTCCAACAACAACCAAAGAAATTTTTTAAATTGATTTCCTTCCTCACCCTGTTATCAGGTGACAGTGGATCTTTGCACACCTCTCATGCTAGGGCAAATTTCAGACACACTCTTAACGATTAAGCAAACAAGTACTAAGCAGACAGCAGAATTATCGGTGAAGAAAACCTCAGGAGGGATGCGAGATCCATTTTCCCACATCCTGATTTCCTCCCTAGAGCAAAACTTCCTAATAAAAAGCACCCTCCCCTCAGACTGCTCCTTCACAGGTTAATAAAAATGCCATATGTGTGAATAATGGGACTCCCTCAGAACTTGGTTTAGAAGGCTGAAGAATAATTCTGCATTGCTTTACCTTCTAAAATGCTTTTGGCCAGCAAACTGGGCGCCCTGACTTGCCTCTGATACACGGCTTTGCGCTCAAAATTATTCTGCTTCCCGGAAAGCCCCTTCTTGTCCTGTGAACACAAGAAACATAATCAGCAATGGCCTAAAAGAAATTGTGGGACGGGAGGGACTAGGAAGTGGCATCAGTAACCCTCCCCGGCTCAATGTATTTACTTCCCCATCCCAAGTCAAAAATGACTCTCAACAAATTTACACCAGCACCCCTTAATTCCAGGACAACGACTTGGAAGCTCTGTCTGAGGCCACCAACTCCAACTGATGGGGAGTGGGGCAGATTTTCCCTGGGTCCACTTTGGCTAGAGTCACCCCAGATTCATCCCACAGCCAGAAGTTAGGGGGCATCCCACAGGAAGGCAAAATCCACAGTGGAGACGGGAGCTAGGCCCTGAAGGAGAGCTATGGGGTACAGCTGTGTCCCAGGCACCCAGAGGTAGGGTCAAAGGTGCCCATGGCCTGCCACTGAGCAGTGAGGCGGAGCTGGTTCCTCCCCGCAGTAAGGCAGGTGCGATGGGGAGCAGGGGGTTGAAGGACAGGTATGAGGCTACCGGTCTGGCAAACCCGAGCCTGGCTAAAAACAGTGGAAGACTGGGACACAGGAAGGCAAACAAAACCCTCAGAGGCCTCCTGGCATGGGGGACACAAGGAGAAACACGACTTCGCTCCCTCCCTCACCGCCAGGACTGTGGTATTCTGGGCCCTTGTACCCCGGCATTCAGCCCAGCAGGCCCGGGGGACCCTCGAGGGACCCAGGAGACCGCGGTGAAACGCGGCACAGGCGAGGCAGGCCCAGCCCAGGGCCAAGGCCACCTGGGGAATCCAACGCACACTCTCTGGGGGGCCTTGGGAACCTTTCCAGTAGGGTCACTGTCCTCTGTGCGTATGGTGATCCATTCCCCAGCCCCTTCTCGCCAAAAAGTAAACGCAAAAATCTTCCCACGCCCTGAATCTGGGAGAGGGGACCCCGTGCAGCCTCCCTAACTCTGAGCTCTCCGTGCGCGGGAACACAAGGAAACGCGAAACCCGAAGTTCAAGAAGAGCCTCCCCCTTAAAGAAAACTCTGGCACGGTGCGAGGCAGCAGAGATCTTTCCACCGGCTCATAGGTCAGAAGCTCCCGGCTTCGTGACCTTTCGCTGCGGGCACCTAATTCCCCTTGCCAGTGCGGTCTCATCTGTAAAATGGGCAACACGTGTGCCTCTCTTAACTGGCCCGTGACAGCGGCAGCGCTGAGCGCACGACCCGCTGCGTGGTTCTCTTCCCGAGACCAGCACTACAACACGGTGACGGACGACAGAACCGGGGCACTGCGGCAACCACCGTCCTCCTCCCCCCAGCACCACCAAAATAAGCCTGAACATTTAAAAGATTTAAAAAAAAAAAAAAAAAGGCTTTCCCACAAAGTTCCGAACCACTTTCAAGGTCTCTCCGCCTGCTTTTAATACAAAACTTTTCCCGGCACGTTCCCCCCAGCGATGCCCGCGGCCGCCTCTCCACCCCGCCCGACTCCGCGGGCCACGGGGAGCAGAGGCGCGTCCTCCCCGGCCTTCCCGGGAAGCGCCAGGCGCCGCGGCCCCGGGGACGGGGACGGGGAGCGGCCGCGTCGCCCCCCCCCGCGCCGGACCCCCACGGCGGCCCGGCTCCCCCGCGAGGCGCGACCCCGGGCCCGGCGGGTACGCACCTCAGTGGCCTGCTGCCTCCGGAGCGCCACCTGGGCGGCCATGACGCGCTGGCGCTCCACCACCAGCAAGCAGTTGGCGCACTGGCAGTCGCGCCAGCGGCAGAAGCGCTTGTGGCCCTTGAGGCAGGACACCACGCCGTGGTTGCGGCAGCGCGCGCACTTGGGCGTGCGGCTGAGCTTGCGCGGCTCCGCGCCGCCGCCCGCGTTCGCGCCGCGCTCCGGGGGCCGGGCGGGCGCGGGCGAGGCCTGCGGCGCGGGGCTTGGCCCCGGCGGTGGTCCCCGCGGCTGCTCCGGCCCGCCCGGCCCCCCCGGGGACGCGCCCGCGTCCAGGCCGTCGCCCTCGTCCTCCGCGTCGTCGTCGTCCTCGTCGTCGTCGTCCTCGCCGTCCCCGTCCGCCGACGGCGGGCTGGGCCCGGGCGGCGTGGGCGACGGCGGCCCGCGGCCGTCCTCCTCCAGCTCCAGGCTCTCCACGTCGATCTCCCAGTCTCCGGCCGCCGGGCCCGCCGCCGGCCGGTCGGCCATGGCGCCCTGCGCTCGGCTCCGGCCTACGCTCAGTCTCCTCCTGCGCTCTGCCGAGACACGGAAAGACCCCAAGAGGCACCGACCGCCGTCAGGCACGGACCCTCGGCCTTGGGCCCCACGCTCCTGGTCCGCCAACCTTGGCCCCTTGAGGACCCCTGTCCTCTACAAGGCCCTCACTTCCAGCCACAGCGCCTTTCTTGTATCTTTAGGGGCCCAGAAATCCCCAACCCAACAAGGTTTTTATCTGTTGATTCTAAGTGCTCTAGGAGCACCTGACCTTTAACCACAGACCTCTCTGGCTTTACACCCCCTCTCGGGACAACTCCCTAGGAAACGCGTTGATCACACACACAAAGGTATTGTGTCCAACTAGGCCGGCCTAGTCCGCTCGTCAGGCTTCCCCACGTCCAACTAGTGTGGCCATGATGAACAGGACCACGTCCATGGGAAAGTCCTTTTCCTTTAGATCACAAGGGCCCTTCAGACGCAGCGAAGTACCATCCTACACCTCTCAAAAACCATCCTACACCTCTCAAGTGCCTCTCGAAAACAGGGACCCCATTTTGAGCTTGGAAAGGTCCTTCCATGTCCCCCACCCCCAGCAAATAATCAACTCAAAGCCAAAATTATCCTTCTGTCAGATCCCCATAAGGACACGGGGCATGGAGCTGCGATGCCCTTCCAGTAGCAATAGGGGTTGAGCCGCGCAGGGCTGAGCTGCAAGGTCTCCGTATCGACATCAGGCAGGGTTTGCACGTACAGGCAAGACATGCACGTAAAGTAGAAAGGATAAGAAAAGGTGATTTTGCCCTCCCTGACACCCCAGCAACATCACAGCACTCACCAAGACTCTGAGGCCCGGGCCAGCAGCCGAGGCAAAAGTTATCCAGCCTTGGGACCTGGCTCTTGGGCTGCTGGCTGTGCTTGCAAACAGAAATCGGGGTCGCCACACCCTGCCACGAAATCGGGGGCTGACAGCTGGAGGCCTGGAGCCCAGTGGCCGGGGAGCAGGGGAGAAGGGTGGAGAAGATGAATCAAGTCCTCAGCGGCCTCGCTCCGCACATCCCGGACTCTGCAAAGTTCTAATCGGTCCTTGGCACCCCCGAGCGCTTCACCTCGCTAGAGCTGCTTTCGGCTTCCTCCGACCCAGTCTGGGCGGGAAGATTGGGCCGCCCTGGCCTGGCTCAGATCTCGGGCTCTAGGGGCGGGCGGGCGGGCGGGCGCACGCAGCTGCGTGCGGCGCAGCGCCCCTTGCTGCAATACTCAGCCTCTGCTCCCCTTCCTAGTATTATCGGCTCCGAGCCCCGAGCTCCGCGCCCTCTAATTGGACGGTTGTCAGGCGGTGTGCGCGCTGATTGGCCGAGGCGCGCCGGCCTGGCGCTCTCCGCCTCCTCGCGGCTGTGGCGCCCCTCCCAGCCGCGCTCCTCTCGGAAATGCTCCCGCGCGGCGTTCGGTGCAGCCGGGTCGTTCGTCCCAACATTAAATCCGAAGTATGACGGCGTCTGCTGGGGTGAAGTCGCCATTTATCCCGCGGACTATAGGAAACAAGCAGAAACACACTTACGGATCGCATTGTTCACAGAGAAGGCAACAGTCAAGACCGCGGTCAGAAAGGCTGGTGTTGATCTGCACGTTATCAGCATCGCCAGTATCTCCGCGCCTCGGCAATTAACCCAAAGTTGGGTGCGGAAGTGAGGCCTCTCTAACCCGGTGCGCAGCAGCATCCTACTTTCTCCTGCAACACTAAACCACGATACCTTGCACCCCCCAGCGCCAGGCTGGCGGACAAATGATCTGTAGATATTTCTGTGGCTAGCGCCGCTCATCCTTGAAGTGCAAAGTAGTTCCTCATTAACTTCCACCAAACCCGTGAGGCCGGCAGGTGGCCGAGTCACCCACTTACATTTTTCTCCACTGTCAATTACTGTTACAGTTGATTGGCGGGGGGAATACATGCCATTAGGAGATTTTAAGCGCAATATACCCACTCCAAGCATGTTTTTAAACGAAGTTGTTTTTTTAAAGGATGACTTTTTAGTGTGCATGGGTGCACTTATAAAGGAAAAAAAGAGACTTTCTACCATAAGCCTCAAAAATCCCTTACGCAAATGATTAATAACAGTTTAATTTCCAACATGTTCGAAGAATTAGTCCCCTATTTCAACCTTACATTTTATTTCTTGAAATGAATTTAAAAGCCCTTAGACCCATTTCTAGGAACACCTTTAAATAATCAGTGCCTCTCAGGATCGGTTTAGGAGAGACTGGGAAAGTGCCACTGCACTGGGCACATAGTAGGCCTGCGGTAAGTATATGTTAAAGGAAGGAAATTGCTGAACCGATTCTAGCGTCTCTCTTCTCAGAGCCCGTGGAAAGAAGTTAACCAAGTTCTGAGCGGTGGAAAGGAGGCAGTTGATAACTGTCAAAGTAACGCGATCGGCTGGCGGGACGCGCAGGTACTCTCAAGCCTTTGGCGGAGTTGCAGAGTTCCTTCCTGGTAACCAGACACTGGGATTTCCCTTTGTGCGGGTGTTTCTCCCCGAAGCCTCTCGCGATGTCCAGGGAAGGAACCAGAGAATCCGTCCTGATTATTGCAGTGAGCTGCTCAGTTGCTCTGGGCGTCTCAGAAGGTAAATTAGGAGCTGTGCGCGCTCAGACACGGGACAAAGCGTCACGCAGACCTTTTGTGCCTCTCGCTTTCCCCACTAATAATAACACCAATGAGTTTTATTACCTTTTTCGTAGTTTCTTATATTCGTCTAAGTGCATTTGTTCACTTACATTAGAGCGTTTTAATTCCTGACAACAGAAATGTGTTATTTTCCCCCATTTTTTTCCAATGACGACTCTGAGGTTCAAAGAGGAGCCCAGAGGTCTCCGGGAGAACAGTAGACTGGTCGGCCTCTTCTCTGAAGTCTCAGAATCTTCGAGGGGCCCTTCGGGACCCAACCACAAAGACTCACAATGGGTCCGCGTTTTTGTTTTTGTTTTTTTAATTTTATTCCCCCCGCTCCCCGTGTGACTTTTGTACCTGGCATTAGGAGCAGCTCTCCTATAACAGGACACAGCACGTTTTTATCAACTATTCTGCGACTATTCCTGCTAGACACATTTCTGCTTTTGCAAACACACATTTCAGTACTTCTCCCCTGTGACGTGAAAGTGAAGGACAAACCTCCGCCAGGGCTGGCCGCGAGTGCGCGCAGTTGGCTCCCTGGGCTTTTATTTCATTTATTGCTTTTAGGGGGGTAGTATATGAGATCATTAGCCCTTCACTAGTTCTTTTAAATATTAAGAAACAAAATCAAGAAAGTAGATTTGCTAATGTGGGGTAATAGATCGAGGGGAAGGGGGACTGGGAAGGAACGGAGGGCAAAGGGGCACTGAGTGGCAATTTCCTAAACAAAATAAACCAGACAGACAGCCCTTGAACTAGTTGGGAGTTGTAAAAGCTGCTACATGAGGAGGAAACAAGAGGGATTTGTGTACAGTAAACCATGAGGGCGAACCTAGGACTGGAGCTGGGGACTGGGGTTGTAGGAGGTAGTGGGGCCCAAGGACAGTAGCACCGGCTTCCGGGACTCGGAGCAAACCTAGAGAGCAAGGTCCTGAGAAGTGGGCCAGCAGGACCGGCCTCACCAGGCCCGAGGTGGGGAAGGCGGCTCTCCCATGCTCCCATGCTCGCGCTTGCGGAAGGGACCGGCCCGCAAGTTTCAGGTGGGTGGGCGCAGGGCTTTTACCTTCTCAGCACTCCCCCACCCCTAGCAGAAACCTACGAGACCGCCTCCATGCCTCCATACCTCCCTGCCCAATTCCGCAAGTCCCGCTCCACCCCACCCCCACCTGTCCTACCACCTTCCCTGCACCCAATCCGCCACGGGGAGGCCCGCAGCTGTAATCGTGATCCAGTTAAATTACACTCTATTCCCTGGTCCCGAATACCCCGCCTTGGGTATCCCAATTCCAACAATCGCTTAGAAGTGACGTATGTGGGAAGGGAGTGGGGAAAGGGATGTTTTTATTTTGGGATGAGCTTCAGGAAGTCTGAGGGACTCCGATATTAAACAAGAAATTGTCTCCATTTTTCTGGGGAAATGAGAATCTACGGTTGCGCAAAGTGGCTAGTAAACCGTGCGAAGCAGCAGGAGCAAAGAGCCCGGGCTCTAGACGGGTCGGTCCACTGACCACGTGATCTTGGTCAATTCTATCTCTGCGCCTCAGTTGCCTCATCTGCCAGATGGGAGGGGAGGCTTTCCTCGGCATAGTCTTCACCTAGCGAGAACAGCTCAACGAATGTTCGTTGGTTGGTTCTGGGCCCGGCCGCGGAAGGGCTCGGATGCTCGACGGAAAGGCGAGGGGCCAGGGAATCCAGCTCCTTTCTCCGGGTTCCTCTCTAAAAAGGAGTCAGGCCAGGAGTCGAGGACCTGTTAGGTGAGGAAACAAATCCCTTGCCTGGTAAACCACCAAATTACCAAGTGCAGGTCCGAGTCCCTCTTGTAATGACAAAGCAGCGGGGCCGCCAGTGACGCGGCAGGTCTGGGTGGTGGGTGAGGCCCGCGGAATCTCCTTCTCTCTTAACTGCTCAGCTCCTCTCTCTGCTTCCTTCTCCCTTGTCCCCCAAATCTCTCTCACCCTAACCGCAGCAACCACTCCCCCCTCCTCCGTTCCCGCACAGCTCAGACCTACCCGGTGCGAAGACCGCCTGCCGCAAGTCCAGCAACAGAACTTTAACAAGAAAGCGGAAGGGAGGAAGGGTCATTTTCTTCTTTTTCTTTTTTTTTTTTTCCCCTTCAAATGCCGCTCCAAAAAGAAAAAGAAAAAGAAGCGTGTTTCGGGTCAGCTCCGGCTCACGCGTGCATCCGCTGCGGCGCCCCCAGCTGCCCGCCCCCGCGCCCCGCCCGCCGCGCGCAGTGCCTCGGGCCCGCGTGGCCACGCCGGCTTGGGTGCGACTGGAGGGCGCTTGGCTTTCCCTGCCCGGCCGGCCGCCTCTCGCCCGGTTCCTAGAGCCCTCGGCCGCCGGAGCGTAGCGGGCCGTGGGCCGGTTTCCGGGCGGTGGCTGGGCGATCCGGCTTGGAGGCTGAGCGCCGGGGTTTCGGAGCCAGCAGACGGGGCTTCAAATGCGGGCTCTGCCGCTCCTCGGCTGGTCGGTAGCGAAGAACATCCTTCAGCTCCCTCTGCGCCTCCCTCTCCCCAACTGCGAAGTGGGGTTAACCTTAAAGGACAGGACACTGTAGATCCCCTGGCTCGGCGATCCAGCCCTACTGACCCCGGAGTACCTGGAAGTTGTTACTTGTATCAGTTTATGGTTGTCATTTTAACTCCGCGAACCAGCTTGCAGAAAGCGCGAGGCCCGGGGAGATTCCAAGCCCGATCTCCGCGCCCCGCCCTGCCCCACTTTCCTGCTTCCCAGGCCTGGAGACCAAGCTGGACCCGGGAGGACCCCTGCCCTGCATCACCAGCCTGAGACGCCGCCAGCTAGATCAGCCTGCCGCGAGCGCCTGGGGTGGTAAAGAACGTTTGGAACTTCTGCGTCTCGCAGAACTGATTGCTGTGGCCCGTTATGGCTCTGGTTTCTCTGGAGATGAACTCGAATCCACCTCCTCTCGCGGGAAGCTACTTTTAACATTGTATCCTCTCACAACTTTGACCGCTGTGGACGCAGCGAAATAAATAATCCCAGATGGGATTGCAGAGATATGATTTCCCAATTTGCTTTGCGTAATCAAATATACGACCTGTCACAAGCAAGGGGGCGGGCGGGGGGGCAGCCTTCGGGAGTAACTGTTCTCCTTTCCTTGCTCCGCGTGTCCAAAAAAAAGCTGAACAAAAGGACAATGCGATCTGGGTTCTCCTCCCTCCTCCGCATGAAGCAGGGTTTAAATCACAGGCATTTGAAACCGAGAAGGACATGACTAGTCCAGAGAGGAAAACTGAGGCTAAGAGAAGCGCATGGGATTTGCTAGGGAGGCGCACAGTGGCCGCCCAGGACCCACAGGCCCACAGTAACTTCTCAGGCTCCACGGTGCCTCTATACAATTTAAAAAAAAAGGTGCCCTTTGCAGCGGGTGTGGTGTCTGATGCTCCAAACGTGAAGCAATCGTGCCTCCCTTGCATATCTGAAGGATATCCCCCCCCACCACCACCCACCCCCACCTCCACCCCCAGCAGTATTTATCCTCCTTGCTGGGAAATGGGGCTCAGTTCACCGGAGGGTCATGTAGCAGCTAGAAGATGAGGCAACCACAGACCTCTTTCACTCCTCAGTACCCATTCCAAATGGTGGTCAGGGGAGGCGGACTCCAGAATGGTGGTGGAGCCTGGGTTCTGCCCCAGGGGCACTGCCATGCTCTACGGAAGGTCACCATGAGAGGAAGCTGGGCCTGTCTCCTGCTCTGGAACTCCCACTACCCCTAGGGGGCCTCATGATTAACTGAAACAGCTAACCCTCAACCCTGAGAACTTACACCCCCACTCCCATCCCATATTGGGGTTTAACATGGGGAGGGAGCAGACTTTATCCAAGCTCAGATCACTCTCAATATTTTCCCAACAGTCCAACTATACCAAGGAGAGAGAAAGCAAGAGAGAGAGGAGGAAGCAAAAAGCAGGGAGGGGTCAGGCACTATGGTGAAAATTTAATTTCATCCATGTGTAGCAGGCATTGGGCAAATTTTTTACCTTGCTGGGCCTCAGATTCCTTGACTAAAAAGTGAAGGAGTAAGATTCAGTGGTTTCCAGATTCTCTCTCAAACCTTAAAGGCTCTAACTAACTTCTGTTGATGGCCTCGTGGTTCATGGTAATAAGACGAAGGGCATGAGGAAAGTCCACAGAGGAAAGAGGAAGAGGAGGAGGAAAAAAATTAGAAACAGACTTCACTGTTGGTTCTGACATCTTCGTGGTTTTTCTGCTGCACCATACTTCTAAGATTGATCCTGTCTAGTCAAAATGCAGGCCAAAAATGTGAAAGCGATGGGGGCATCTGGGTGGCTCAGTGGGTTAAAGCCTCTGCCTTCTGCTCAGGTGATCCAGGGTCCTGGGATAGAGCCCTACATCGGGCTCCCTGCTTCTCCCTCTCTGCCTGCCTCTCTGCCTACGTGTGATCTCTGTCAAATAAATAAATAAAATCTTTTTAAAATGTGAAAGCAAAACCAAAAAAAAAAAAAAAACCACAAAGCTGTCAACTAGTCAAAGAAGGGAACATGGAGTAGTTTCAGAAAGAGTTAATTCCTAGAGCCCAGATCCAATGAGGATTCATTCCGGTGACAAAGAGGGTACTCACAATTCACAAAGGTTCCAAAGTAGGATTTTAAGCAAAAACTTACCAGGCCATCTAAACAGGCCTTCCTGGCCCTGTTCTGTGTGATATGCTCACTCTCGGGTCTGAGTTTTAGCCCCAGGAAGTCTCTCTGAGAAGTGTCTCTCCTGGCAGGAGGGATCCTCCTAATTTCTACCAGAAACATCCTATGCTCAAGCTCAACCCCAGCCTGGCAGAAGACCGTGACAGAACGACTTGCACAGCTCAGATGCACTATGGTGTCTGCTCGGGACTGGGGGTGGGGAGGGAGTGGAGAGGAAGAGAGGATCAAACTGCACTGGGCTCTGTCTTGCCTTCCTGTGGCTGGCAAGCGACTGTCCCTATACTCCAGTGACTGAAGTGTGAGTCCCGAGCCTCCAGCCTCGAAGCCAGTTGGTGAGAACACCAACACCTCTACAAAGTACTTGACTTGGCCTGAGATAGTTCTGGGATTTTTTTTCCATCTGTGAAATAAGTGGGGGGTGGGGGTTAATAATGCTAAGGGTTTTCCTGTTCTATCCTTGGTTTTGCCAACTAAAGTCACCCTTGACCTTGAGCCACTCTCCTCACCCTCCCTCTTTGAGGCTTCCATCTGTTAGTTTGCAAAATAAAAGACCTAAACTTAAAACAAATCACCCCTAAAGCTCTGTCCCATATATTTTTTTATACTTCTAGGTGGGGTGAGAAAATGGGAAAAGCCTGTGTGGGGGGAGGAGAGGCGGGGACAGGGAGAGAAGAAAGCCCCGCCTGAGGGCGCACCCCTTATAACAAAGTGCTACATAAACTTTTAAGAGCCCCGAGGAAAGAAATATTCTCTTTGAAAACGCTGACCCCACAGAGCAGGCGGGTGTTTAAAGAAGGGAGATGAGCGGGAGGGAGAGATGAGCAGTTCCAAGGGGGCAAGAAAGGGGGAGATGTCCCTGGCATCATACTGATTTAAACGCGGCAGGAGCACAAGTGCGTGACACTCCCGTCCCTTCCTCCCGGCCACCAGGCCCCCCCCCTGGCCCTCCACCATCGTTTGCAGAAAAATTTATTGGTGAGGTGAGGTCAGGCTAACAAAAGTGCATCCCTCGGCACTTCGGGCTCCTGAGGAATGCTTTGATCCTCTCCCAGTGTCTAGTGATCCGCAGGCGATTGCAGTGTCAAACGCCAGCGACCCCCGGGGCGGGGTCGCTGCCCGGGGACCCAGCTTGGGGAAACCCGCGGCAAGTTCGTCCTCCCTGAGGCAAGAGGCCGCGAGGGGGCGCTGTGGAGCGGGCACGTGGACCTGAGACCCAGCTGACCCAGAGGCCCGCGTCCAGGCCTCGGAACCGAGCGGCACCCACGCACCGGCGGCGTTACATCCTCCCCCGATCCCACCCGGACCCGCCCGCTCTTCTAGGAGGGTCTGTGGTCCTAGAGACAGTGATCGGGTCGTAAGTTTGGACGATCCCGGGCAGAGGAAAGGAAGGCGGTGGAGGTCATTTGCTTCCCTGGGGGTTCTGATCCCTCTCCTTCCAGCCTTCCTTCAAGTGTCTACTGGGAAGAACAGATTCTCGGGAGGAATTTGCCAGGAAGGAAAGGAGAAGAAGGAATCGCACTTACTGAGGGTCCAGGTCAGATTCTGTGCTGGGCAGACCCTTCCGACTCGGCATTACCGACTCGTCCACAGCTCCTCATTTGACACTTAACGGGAGCCAGTCCGGAAGGGCTGTCCTGTCCAGAGCACAAGGTTAGGACAACAGAAGCCAGGTCTGAATTTGAAGCCCCCCGTTTAGCACGCTCCCTACCAGGAGGTAGCCAGAGGGGCCCTAAAGAAAAGGGACCTAGATCCCAGGGGCCTCTGCAGGAAGTCAGCTCCCCACGTGCCAACACGCCCAGGTTCTTCCTCCAGGAGAAGCCAAGTTGATCTCCACAAACGAGAATTTGGCAAGCTCTCTTCTCAGAAGTGCCCCAGGCCATACGAGGCCCTTGTTCTCAGTCCTTCTCTCCTCCCATACTCCCGGCTTTCACCTTGCAGATCTCTACCTAGGGACAGCCCCCTGAGGAACAAAGAGCATTGTCAGTGAGGAACAGATTTTCAGAATTTGGCTTTGTGGCCAGTGAGGAAGACTGAAGCTTGGTGGTAGGAAAGGACCCAAGACACCCACATAATGCAAACGTGACGGGAAGCTGCATAACCAGCCTGGACTCCAAAAGCATAGCAGACCACAAGTCATTTCTGGAACCCCTGAGAAGTTTTAGACAAGTCTTTTAAGCTGTCTAAGCCTCCGTGGCTCGTTTGTAAAGGGGCACAATAAATATTTTCCTTTGCCTACCATCAGTGGTTTCTAAAGTTCAAAAAAAATTGGAATTCTTTGAAAATCACAAAGCATTTTCAGCATTAATGAGGTTCCCCTTGTCTGATTTTACTCACTTTCCAATCAGGAAGATCATATCCCGGGTAGCAAGTTAATAAGATCAAATAAGATGCTGTCTGTGACAGGCCAGAGAGGGAAGTGACAGGTGCTGTTTCATTCATGACTGCTGAAGCAATGCCCTTCTCTCAAATTAAGCTGCCATTATGTCCCTTCATCCACCAAACTTAAAAATCCACTGCCTTACCTCTCTTGTGGCCAACAGGGAACCAAGCTATGGAATGTTTACATAGATTTCTTTATCCCTGTGGAATCACTGAGAAGGAACTGTCCCTTCCATTTTGAAAAGCAGGAGGGATGCACAAAGGTAATAAACCTAAATAAACAGGTTGACTCAAACACTTTTCATTTCTCCTCCAAAGAAACGTGCTGTTGTGTGGGAAAGGACAGGTTCACCTTCCACTCTCTTATCTCAATCAGCTAAGGCTGGTTTCCAGCTGCAACTAGACGCTGAGCTGTTTTCTTTCCCTTTCTCTTACTTACACTTGTAGTAATGAAAAATTTTAAACAATATATAAAAGCAGGCCAAATAGTAAAATGTCCATTAGTATAATCCAATTGTATAATATCCATGCTATCCATATATCCATTTGGATATACAATATCTATATATCCATTAGCCAGATTTAGCAGTTGTCATGGGACGTTCTTTCTGCCCCTCCCTGCTCAGAGGATGCTTGAGAAAGTCTACTGCATTTTTGTCCATTAGAGCAGCAACCCCATTGACTGAATCAGTATACCAAGTGGATGGAATTTCTTGGGCCTCAGATTTGATATTTTCTAGAATTCACATCCTTGTGACAACTCATTCTAGCAAAATACTATCTGGGCACCGGGCTTGACGCCAGTGGACTGGGGACAGACACACAAGGGGCAGAAGTGAACCATGCCGCTAGATTTGAGAGTCTAGAAATTGAATTCCATGCAGCCCGATTTTCTAACCAACTTGGAGGAGCCCTTCTCAAACACGCAGTCATTAATTACTCCTTCAGAGCTTTAGGGCTGTTACCCTGTAAGGGCTTGGGAGCAGTTACTTCCCAGCGAGCTTACCTCCCTCTTGGTTTTCGAACTGTGCACCTGCTGGGCTCCTCCCCACTCAGGGAATTGTACTCTGCCCATTAATGAAAACACGTACAGAGCCCAAAGGCTTCTTTGCCTGCCCTGCCTTTACATAAACAGACACCCTGCCAGGGAGGGTCTCAAAGAACAGGGGTTTGTTGTTTTTTTCTTCTCCACGGTGTTTTGCTTCCCACTTGCACGGTCCATGCAGACATCTGTCTGCTTACCTTTCATCTACTGAAGAGTTACAAAGTCAGTAGACCCCTGCTTATCTCTTCCAAAAGAACCAGCTCTGGCCTCAGTCCGCAGAACAACGTATGAAAGCACATAATCAAGTTCCAGCTCGGCATTCCGTATAGTATTCCCAGATGCTTCACGTCATTTGGCAAATCTATAATGTAATAAATATTGATGGCTCCCTTACATGTGGTGTTAAGATTTGCTCAGCCAAATATTTCTTTTCTGCACTCTTTAAAAAATATGTCACAGAGTTGTCGTCCTGAAAGTTGTTTGTACTCTCGTGTCTTTATGTAAATGTCAACCAGATGCCGAGTTTCATTGTCATAGTTTCCTTTTGCTTTTATTTGTCTCTGTGGATTACTGGTGTTTGAAACATCTTTTAAGTCTTCCCTAACATGCCAGTTCCTGACCGAAAATAAAACTTTTTTATATATATATCAATGAACTTCCTTGCTTAATATGTTTTCATTGTCCTTTCTGGCCACAGGACCACGGTTCCCGAATTTCAAGCATTTTTCAAGTCAAGACACAAGTTGAGTAACCGCCTAATTGAGTGTAGCTTGCAGTTACTGGAATGGTGACTTTTAGCACCACAGAAGGGACCTGCCAATTACAGCCTTTTCCCCCGCCCACGTTCGGTTACACACATGCCTTCATTCAAAGCCCTGTTTTCACTCCTTTCCAAAAACATTATCCTTCTGGGGAGAAATTTTTCATGCATAAACTCAGCTCAACCAGTGACTTTTTCTAGAGACAAGCCTGAGAACACCAATTCTTAGTTATCTGAGGGAGATAAAGTATACACTGGTTCTTAAACCCAAATTTGTGGATGTTGGTAATTAAAAATTGAAAGAGAAGAATCCATGTGGTTAGTCTGCCCTGAGAGAGACTCTTGAGTCCTTTGGAGCTGACAAATTACTCTGTAAGAGCAAAAAGTGGTTTAAAAATTGTTTTAGATTACAGATTCTGCAACACAACAGAAGAATTTCCATTTTTCTCCCATTCCATAATTGTAAGTAAGCATTCATTGTTATGGGGGTATACGTATTTGGTAGGCTCAGATAAGTGTAATTTTGTTATCACTGCTACAAGAAAGGTTTTTATTGGTTTTCTTTTTTTTTTTTTAATAACTCTTCTGTTTTAAAAAATAATAATAAAAAGCAAAGGGAAATAAAAGAAACTCTGATTCTGTGTCCTGTGCAGAACACAGAAAATAAGTATCAGGAAATTTTAGAGTATTCACTTCAAAATCCACATTGTATATAAATGATATGTTCTGGAAAGATATGAATTCTTAAGTGTGGAATTTTATCTAGAACTTTTGAGAAATATATCATAATGACATCAGCCTCACATTTGTGTTTGTCTGCATGTTTGTAAAGCATTAAAGTTTTATTAACCAAACTTTTGGTACTTGATATAAATTAGAAATAGCATTTACAAGCTTTCTGAAAGTACAATTTGCTTTTGCTTCCATTGTAAAATTGGTCTCTAAAAACTACAAAGCTAATTAAACTGATGAACAGTATCTGTGGTGCATGGTTTGGGGAAGGAGACTCACCCCAGAGGTGCTAACCATTTCATTTCTGTTTCTCATTGTTTGCAACATGGTACATGCAAACAGACAAAAGAGGCTACTTCTCAATTGTTTAGTAATCACAGTATTCTCACAAAGGAAGTCGGGAACAAAATTTATCGCGTGCGCCGGAGTTATTCAGGAGTGACAGACAAGAGAATTTTTGTGTGATGCTGCTCACTTTATGCTACTGTGTTACATGATAGCCATCCTCAGGGATCCTGGTCCCAGTCCTACCTTGGTTTTGAGACTCACCCAACCAAGAAGTAATTAATCTCAATCCAAGTCAGGCCTACTAAGTTTCAGTGGAGTCATGGTGACATCTGGGGCAGCTGCTTACAGAAACACCAGAATAGAGGGGAAAGCCACCCAGCATCCTCTACCATTCACTGCCTCCATGAAAGCAGATCTTAATGGGTTTTAAAAGGCATTTCTGTGAATCCTTTTTTTCCCTCTACTTAAATTCCTACCACCCAATCTACTTAATTCTGAAAAACACTGAAAGAGTTTCCTTCCTTTGTATGCAAGGGCTTCTTTTTTATTCATCTGTCAGTGAAATTAAAGAATGCTTGGGCCATATGGGACCGCTCTCCAAGATTCCAAGTCAGAGCTTGATTATTCTAACGTGTTTGAGATAAAGTTATATCCATCACTTACTAAAAAAATAGCCAGAGGACAGTTGAGGCCATGAGCTAAGTAATTCAGAGACTCAGACTGCTCTGCCTCTATTCGGGGAGTCAGGGAGTGGGTCACGGGAGTGGGTTTATGTCTCCAAACAGACATGAATGGAAAATTCTTACCAGCATAAGCAAAGCCCACTAACCTGATAGGGTCTCAGCCACCCGCACAACATTTATTTAACACCATTGTTGTTCCTTGCCAGTGGAGCGGTGTCTAAGCTAAACCATCTGTGAGCGCTGCATAAGACAGCTGAAAACAGTTTTCGGGAGGGGTCCCTCTCCATCTGGGCACTGGGGACTCGGACGGGCAGGCGAAGTGAACTCATCTTGCTAAACATGCAGCCTGATGTAATTAATGTTTATAAGACATTATAAAGCATTAAATTTAATGCTCACAATATCTTTTTTTAATGTTTATCAAAGCCGGAACCCAAGTCGCTCTCCCTCTGAAAACCAATTTTAAAACGGGGGTTGAGAAAGTTTTAAAAGACTAGATTTCACCTTTCTCATCTAGTAAAAAAGGCCACGAGCCATGAAAGGACCAAAAAGCTAAATGTTAATAAAAGGAAGATGAAAAGTGAGAGTAGAGCCTAGATAATGACCAAGCTTCTAGCCAGCCTCTGTGGGCTCAAGGGTTTGTTTTCAAAGCCAGCCTTCTTCTCTGGTGCATGGCTCTATCTCCCATGCCCTCGGCCTGGCCTGTCTCCAAAGCCTCCTCTGCGGGCAAGCCTCTCCCAGCTCAGCCCTCCCGCACACATCGGCAGGTGCGTCATCTGATGACACTGCCACAGTCCGCTCTCCGAAGCCATCACTCCCTCCTCTCCGTTGTCCCCGGACAATGCCACCTGCCCTGATGCTTGTCCAGTTTGCAAAGCCATCCACAACCTCAGTCCCCACTGTGGCTGTGAGAGTAGCCAATGCGCTCTCACAGACCTGCAGGGGTTCACCGATGCCTTCACTCTGTCCTTCCACTGGAGCCGGCGCCTCAGTTCTCCACCAAACTGCCCTATCTTAAGGATTTGCTCAGATCCCTGTTTTACGAAAAACCATCCCTGCCCACCCTATCCAAGAAATCCTTTTCTCCTTTGACCTCTGATTCACCTTACTATCTATGTCCTTTATAATCATGCATTTTTAGTTTATGTTATATGTTTTATTTAGTTTTTACCATTTTGGTCTGAGTCATTTTTCCAAATCTAGGCTGTAAGCTTCTTAGAAGTAGGTCCATATCTTAAAACTCCAGTTTCCAATAGCACCTAGAACAATACCTTAAAAAAAGGCCTGGTTAGTAGATATTTGTTGATTAAATGACTAATTAAGCTGTTAATTTGTGAGAGGCAAATAAAAGTCTCTCATTAATTAACAGATATTTACTGAGTACTTACCATGTGCTGAGCCCAGTTCTAAACCCTGGGGACACCGCAGTGAACAAAACAAAGTCTCCCAGCATCATGAGAGAAAGATGGACAATAACGAATAAACCAGAGAGCCGCCTGGGTGGCTCAGTCAGTTAAGCGTCTGACTTCGGTTGAGGTAATGATCTCAGGATCCTTGGATTGAGCCCCAAGTCATCCTGCTCCCTGCTCAGTGGGGAGTCTTCTTCTTCCTCTACCCCTCCCCCTGCTCGCTCCCTGCTCATGTTTCTCTCTTTCTCTTTTTCTCTCAAATAAATAAAATCTTTAAAAAAAATAGAAAAAGAAAAAAATAATAATCCAGAAAGTACATAATACATCAGATGGTGATAAATTACATAGGGAAGAAAAAACCCTGAGTGAGAAAGTTAGGAATGGCTGCAGGAGTGCTGTCTTATATACAAAGCCTCACAGAGAAGGAGCATTTGAGCAGAGACCTAAAGGAAGTGTTGACGATGTCTGTGGAATACCACTCCAGCTGGAGAAAATGACAAGTGCAAATGTCCTGAGGTAGGAATGTGTTTGGCTTGTTTAAGGAACAAGCAGTGGCAAGTGCACCTGTATCAGCGTGAGTAAGGGAGACAGTGGTGGTATACAAGGGTTTGAGAGGTAGGGAGGGTCAGATCATACAGAGTCTAGAGGACCTGGGTCCTCACTCTGAGAGAGATGGGGAACCTAAATAAACAGAAATGTAAAACACGACTCAGTCTGTAGCATTCGGCATGAACGCCAGTGTCTAAGATCAGACCAGCACTCCAGCTATTTGTGTAAAACAGAAACACCACGACACTTATAGGGCACCCACCTGGACCAGATGCATCAATGGATTACCTAATTCATATCTCAAAACAGTGCTGTGAGTCAAGCATTATGTCTACTTTTTTTTAGACTTACAGAGTTTTAAGAAACTTGCCCAAGATCACACATATGATAAATTAGTGGGGGGGGGGGGCATTCAAACCTGGCTAGATCTGACTCCAGAGCCCAATCCCTTTACCACCACCTGTGGAAATGGCAGAGATCTCCAACATCTACTGCCTTTGCATGCATGCTCGAGTACAGATGACTTATTTATAAGATAGTCAATGTCAGGGGTGCCTGGGTGGATCAGTGGGTTAAACCTCTGCCTTCAGCTCAGATCATGATCTCAGGGTCCTGGGATTGAGCCCCATGTCGGGCTCTCTGCTCAGCGGGGAGCCTGCTTCCCCCTCTCTCTGCCTGCCTCTCTGACTTGTGATATCTCTCTCTCTCTCTCTCTCTCTGTTAAATGAATAAATAAAATCTTTAAAAAAAAAAAAGATAGTCAATGTCAGCTGTATGAGCATCTCCTTTTACTGCACTTGACATTTGAGAATCTGGATGCAGATTGCTGGCAAGGAGCACTAAACAGGTAAGTGATCATTTATCTGCCATTAACGTGTTACTAGACGTCCTCTCGTGGAATAAAGTTGCATGAAGGGCCTGAGAGTGAGAGCTCTGTATTGAGAAGCCCTCCACAGCCTGCGACTGCAGCCTTTCCACTAGTCTGGACAATATCCACAGAGCCAAATACTGACCACACCTATCCCCCCCGGGGCAGAGGTTCTCGACTTCCACAACAGATGGCAACCACCTGTGAAATTCTGGCTCTTCCTTCCCCCTCCAAAAAGAGTGCTTACTCCTGCAGGAGCTGAATCAACAGATCTGAAGGGGATACCAGCTACTCCGATGCCCACTGAAGATTAAGAGTCACTGACCTCTCCCTGTTGATGCAAAAGCTGGGTATTCATCCTTTCTGATGGCTCAGTAATATTCCACTGTGTATATGGACACATCTTCCTTATCCATGAGACTAGAGGAGATTATGATAACTGAAATAAGTCAAGCAGAGAAAGTCAATCATCATATGGTTTCACTTATTTGTGGAACATAAGGAATAGCATGGAGGACGTTAGGAGAAGGAAGAAAAAATGAAGCGGGGAGACGAACCATGAGAGACTATGGACTCCGGGAAACTGAGGGTTTGGGAGGGGAGAGGAGTGGGGGGGATGGGTTAGCCCTGTGATGGGTATTATCGAGGGCATGTATTGCATGGAGCCCTGGGTGTTATACGCAGACAATGAATCATGGAACGCTGCATCAAAAACTAATGATGTAGTGTTTGGTGACTAGCATGACATAATAAAATTTTTAAAAAAAAGAGTTTCCACCAGGAAAAAAAAAAAAAAAGTCATTGACCTGGAGGCACAAGTGTTCTATTAGAGCCATAATATCCGGAGAATTTGTCCAGCTCTGACTTCGTAATTGAAAGGCTTACATGGCAAATATTGATCCAACAAATTCTTTTTTTTTTCTTTTTCATTTTAGAATCATAAAGCATTGTGTCATTCAGATGAACTTCTAGACATAGTGTTTGGACCTGAATATGTAAAAGGAGGAGCTACGGACAGGTAGTCTAGCAAGCAAAAAGGGAGTAGGAAGTGTTGTCACTGCAAAGAGAGGTACCCACTGGCCACCTGGATCCTGGAATCATCAGGAAGCAGTGGTGAAACCGTATGATGATTGTCTTTCTCCAACTGACTTATTTCATTTAGCAGAATCCCCTCCAGTTCCATCCATGTCGATGGAAATGGTGAGTATTCATCCTTTCTGATGGCTGCATAATATTCCATTGTATGTCTATAACACATCTTTATCCATTCATCTGTCGATGGACATCTGGGCTCTTTCTACAGTCTAGCTATCGTGGACATTGCTGCTATGAACACTGGGGTATGTATCTTTGGAGTAAATACCTAGCAGTGTTCTTAACTCTGGGAAACAAACTGAGGGCTGCTGGTGGGGAGGTGGGCAGGGGATGGGATAACTGGGTGATGGGCATTAAGGAGGGCACGTGATGTGATGAGCCCTGAGTGTTATACAAAATGATGAATTATTGAACACTATATCTGAAAGTAATGATTTACTATATGTTGGCTAATCGATTTTAATTAAAAAAAAAAAAATGAAGCAGCGGCAGTCAGAGGCGGGATGGCAACTGGGTCTCCGTCCCCGCGCCAGCTCACATTGCCAGTCTGTGGCTGCCACGATCATGGCACCGTGACAGGGATTCGGAGGGTGGGCAGGACAGGAGAGTGATGGATTAGCAACATCTGTCATGAATGTGCCCTGCAACAGCACAGTTTATACGACAGCCAAGCGGCAGATCACAGCAGAGAGAGGCATCCAACCCAACCCAAAAAGGAAATGAACTTGCAAGAAACAATAGCCCTGATATTTAGCAGGTAAAAACCTGTCTATGCTCCACTTAATCACAGGGGTATGCCCACTGAGATCTCAAGAGAAAGCCCAGTCTTTAACATTACTGATTCATTTAGCTAATAATGTTCATGCTTAAGAAGAAGGGTAAACTGAATTATCACGTGGTTTATAAAACATGTCATAGTTAATGAAGCTATATTTTACTGCAGTCCCATGGCTGGATCAAAGCCATCAACAATGAGCAATTATCAAATTGCCAACGTGCTGACATCACAATTCTTAATGGCTTGTTTATTTAACTGTTGGCTACTGTCTCTCTTACGAGCTTTAAGCTTCTTTCTCCAATGTTTTCTGAGCCTGACAGTGTGACACTGTTTGTTTCTTTTTGTCTTTTTTTCCAAAGTTTATTATTGGTTTAGTATTTTCTTGAGTGGCCAACTTGATGGACAGTCAAACAGATCCCTCAGCTGAGGACATGTGAAAAACATGCTACTATTTACCAGCAACCTGATCTTTAAAAGTATTTAGGCAGGGAGGACACAAACAAGCCATTTTCAGGTCACCTTTCTCTGTCTACACAATACAAGTCTCAAGACTATTTTGATTATTTTTCCTATTTGTACAAAACAATTTGGGGTGCCTGGGTGGCTCAGCGGGTTAAGCCTCTACCTTCAGCTAAGGTCATGATCTCAGGGTCCTGGGATAGAGCCCCACATTGGGCTCTCTGCTCAGCAGGGAGCCTGCTTCCCCTCTCTCTGCCTGCCTCTGTGCCTACTTGTGATCTCTCTCTCTGTGTCAAACAATAAAATCTTTTTAAAAAATTTGTCATATGTAATATTTAACACATTATAATATTCTAGATGGTGCATAGTTATTATTTTCTTTCGTATAACTATTAAGTATATATAGATATTTTAAAAAACATTGAACATCTTACATTCCGCATAACTACCATTTTTCCTACATTATGTGTTCGGCGTACTTTAACATGAAAAGATTTGTTGATTGTGGAGAGATACTAAAGCACAGCTCCCATGAGATGTGTGCTCAGGCAAACATCTCCTCATTGTGCTATGGAGTGATGGAGACATTCAGAACTGGGAGACACCTTGGGAATCATTTACTCCAGCGGTTTTCAAACATATTTTAGCTTAAGACCCCTTTCTACCCCGGAGAGCATCCGAGAAGGCCCCAGGGTGAAACGCTCAAGTCCAGAGCAGCCCTGACTGAAACAGGAGTGGGGACCCTGTGTTTCTCGACTTCCCCAGCCCGGCCTGGTGGTCCCTAAATCATGGAAACTGAGGAAAGGGGGGCTTAGTCAGATGCTATCTTACACAGGATTTGTTTGCTGAGCATTTCAACACCAGACAGCGGACGCTTTATCGGGTTTTCCCTGGATCGCCCCTTTATGAGGGGCCCCAAAAGCAGGAATTTACATACCAGCCACTGCTAGAACATGAGGCTCCACCACGAATGGGCTCTGAACATACCCTTCCTTTTCTGTTTCTGAAGTAATTTATAAGTTTACATCCATAAATCTTCTTAATGGGAATAATATTATCAGGGAATAACAATCACTTGACAGACAAGTTGTGGGTCCTATTGTCATATTAACCTCAGCATCTGTTTATCAATTTTTTTAAGTTTTTTATCCATTTGAGAGAAGGGGGGGCCAGTGCAGGGAGAGGGAGAAGCAGGCTCCCCGCTGAGCAGGGAGCCCAATGCGGAGCTCGATCCCAGCACCCTGGAACCATGACCCAAGCCAAAGGCAGACACTTAACCCACTGAGCCACCGCAGTGCCCCGTTTCTGTATCTTTTTTTTTTTTTTTAAGATTTTATTTATTTAATCAACAGAGAGAGATCACAAGTAGGCAGAGAGGCAGGCAGAGAGAGAGGGGGAAGCAGGCTCCCCACTGAGCAGAGAGCCCGATGTGGGGCTCGATCCCAGGACCCTGGGATCATGACCCAGGCCGAAGGCAGAGGCTTAACCCACTGAGCCACCCAGATGCCCCGCCGTTTCTGTATCTTATCTCGATTGTAAGACATTCAGATAGGGTTAAACAAGGGCTATAAAGTATAAGCAAGGGGTAATTTTTTAAACTTTTTAATTGACCTGGAATTTATATCCAGTGAAGGTACAGCTATTAAGTGTACAATTCAATGAGTAACGTGTATACCAATGTAACCAACACCCCAACTGAGATGCAAGTGCATGTCTGTCTGACTGCCCTTGGGGTGACAGAGAGATGCCCGGTGCTGTGTGCAGGTGAGCCCTTCTCCGACGGAAGTCTTGCTGAGAGCCTCGGGAGCTAACGACCAGGTAGGGGCCGTAAGTCCCAGTCGGAACGGTAGCCCAGGCTGCTGGAGAAGTAGCCCTGGTCCAGCACAGCCGGAGAGCCCCACACCACCCCTCCGGGAACTCAAGCCCTGTCTCTGAATTCCAAGCACCAAGCGGCCAGTGGGCACCATGCTTACAATACTGCACAAGGGCATTTTTTCACCCGATGGGGCAGGTCTGGCCAGGGAAAAGAGGCCCGAGCTCCGTTTCCCAACATGGGCTCTCGCTGGGTCAACAGCGAGACTGTTAGCGAGGGTAACCCGAGCCGGGTAATGTGCGTAGGATCTGCGGCTTTATTGTGTCCCTGCTATGTTAATTAGTACTGGAAGCATGATGGATTGGCAACACGTGTGCGCTCAGAGTCTGAAACCAGCGCTGAGAGTTCGGCACCCCATTAGTTACACGTCACAGAAACCCAGGGGATGTTTACTCTAAAAAGAGGATCACTTACAAGAGGGAAACATGCTAATTCATTCCTGATTCCGTCTGGGGAGAGGGACACCCCACCGGCCTGGGAGTGGTGTAACCTGTCATCCAAGACAGAGATGCAAGGAGAGCCTGGCGGGAAAACACAGAAGGCCCCGGCCCCCTGGCCTGGGAACCCTGAAATCTCAAATCCTCAGTTGTTCCTACATGAACCCCTCTGAGACAGAAGTTCCGAGAAGGCTCTGTGTTGACATTTCAATCCATTACCCCGTTCCAGAGGCAGGGAATCTGGGGCCCGATCGCTCCCACACACTTGCCGTGCCACAGGGAGGGCACTTCTCTTCCCTCGCACCACATTTTAGGCCGGCTGCTGCCTCTCAGGCCTGGGCCAGCTCTGTGTACCTCAACCTCAGCCTGACAGGTACCAAAAGAGCTCAGAAAGGATGTGGAAAAACCTGGCACTCCTCGAGGCACATGATTATTACAGGCCTGTTTTTGTAAACTCCGAGGACGTTGGGAAGACAAATTCCAAGTTCCCTTCTCTACCTTTCCCTACCAGAGTTCCAGTATTGTTAAAGCAATTGTGTCCACGTGAGAAAATACAGTCGTGGCCAACATAAGTTTTTCTGGAAGTGGCTAAAATATGAATGACTCACTGGTGCTTGCTTTCAATTAGCCAGGATACCTGGAACGTAATATCGCCTGAGAACAGGGAATATGTGCCGATACGTTTGGGCAGTGGTGTGCTGGGAAATGTTTAACAGCTGGCTGGGGTTGGGTGGAGGCTGCCATGAGGTGCAGGGCCTGGTAGTTTCTGGGGTGTAAACATTCCCACCACGGCCAACTTCGAGCTACGAACCCAGTAACCCTGAATGCAGAGGCGGGAAAAAGTGCTCGTGTGTGTTCCTCACACACCAGCAGGAACAGGCCCCAGTACGTGGTCGTAAGTTATGTAAATACTTCTGAATAAAAATCATCCTTGCTCCTCATGACCTGTAACACTGGCCCTCTTCTTCCCTCTGTTACCGTCCACACATCTCGGCACAGTAGGTGAGAGCTTGCGACCCAAGTCAGTCTATCTGGTTCAAAGCCCACCTCTGCTGCTGTGAAACCTACTGCGTCTTCCTTTGTCTCTTCCCTCATCTGTAAAATTGAGACTTTTTACAGACTTACTCATTCATTTAGAGAGCAGGGGGAGGGACAGAAGGAGAGACTCTTCCAAGCAGTCTTCCTCCTGAGCGCAAAACCCCATGTGGGACTCGATCCCATGATTCATGAGATCATGACCTGAGCCAAAACCAAGAGTCCTACGCTCAACCAACTGAGCCATCCAGGTGCCCCCAAATTAAGACTTTTTAGAAAGAGGTTCTCCTCTACAGGGATGCTGTGTGGATGAGATAACTCACTTAGCACACTCTAACGCAGTGATATTCAAACTTCAGTACGCTACAGGATCACACAGACCAAGCACTAAAACACCGATGGTTGGGCCACACCCCCAAACTTCCCAATTCGGTGTCCCAGTTAGGGCCCGAGGATGTACATTTCTAATAAACTTCCCCATGGGGTCTGAGTTTACATTTGTAACAAATTCCCAGGTGATGATGACATGGTTGGACCAGAGCCCACACCTGGAAAACCATCCTATAGGTTTCAGCATGGTGTCTAAAATCCATTTCATACTGACTGTCATTACTGTCAATTTGAAGAGGTCAGAATCTTGACCTATAAATAAGGCAAAAAGACCCCAGGTCCTTCATAAATGAGCAAACTACCCCAAACGGCTCCTTAGGATCTAAGAAAAACCTCAGCTCCCCTCAAATAAGGAATAGCAGGGTAATTTTCACTTTTCTCGCTCTTTCCATCAGCAGGTCAACAAAGCCTCCCCACCTGAGTCTTCACGATGGACCAGCACCAGGAAGGAAGGACCAGGTAGAGCTAAAAGGCACATATATTAAAGAACCAGGAATCGAAACCTGGATTACTCCCTGAGGACACCAGCCAAAAGGAGAAATCCCTAAAGGGCAGCTGTCCTTGATCCGGCATTCCAGGTGGCATGCCTGTCTTTAAGGAGCTGATCCCACATATGCCTGGCCAACACTTGTATTAATTGGTGAGGACAGGGGCTGATGGCTCAGAGCTCTTAGCAAACTTAGACAGACATGACCGATTCTTGAGCGAAGCACAGAATTTATATTCCGTGTCACTCATTCTTTTTTTTCCCCCCAGGTTTTTGCTTTTATTTTTTTTTTTAAGATTTTATTTATTTATTTGACAGAGAGAGCGATCACAAGTAGACAGAGAGGCAGGCAGGGGGAGGGGGTGGAAGCAGGCTCCCCGCAGAGTAGGTAGCCCGATGCAGGGCTCAATCCCAGGATCCTGAGACCATGTCCTGAACCGAAGGCAGAGGCTTAACCCACTGAGCCACCCAGGTGCACCCCCAGGTTTTTGCTTTTAGTAATGAATTCGATTCTTTTACATTTTGGTGAAAACCTCAATAAAAACAAAAAGCAAAACAAACCAAAAATATATCTTGTTTTCCTACCTCTTTTGTTTAATAAGTTTCCAGTTGTTCACCTTTAATGCTTTATTTTTTAATGATTTTTATTATGTTATGTTAGTCACCATACGGTACATCTGCATCACTCATTCTTCATCAATCTTGCATTGTGAGTCTCATACTTCAACAACTCAAATTATGTAACATCTTACACTTATCTCTCATTACAATGACTAATTGCTCTAAGCCCAATATGTTCTCCGTATAACTGAGAGGGGAGGTACAAATGGCTAACCCTTCATGGTTTTTTAGGTCAATGATACTAGTAGCTCAAATAATTGTTTGTTGCTAATAGATGTCACACAAGCCACAGCCTGGGGTCAGGCCATAGGGCAATAGTGGCTCAATATTTACAATAACATAAGGGAAAGTCAGACTCAGCAACTGAGGAAGAGAATGTTTATGCCCGCCTCGTTCCCACGTGAACTCTCTGCACAGCGGTTCCCGGCGGCTGGGGAGTTGGCACGCATGCTCTGTTTGATTACGTAACAACTAGCAACTTCCCTGCTCTTCACAGGGAGACCACAAGAAACACAGAATAGAAAACCCAGATGGGAATCCCTGGGGAGGCACGTGCTTCAGGATTTTCGTGGACCGGCCTTTTGGAGCCTCCGTATTCTGATTTTGGGATATACCCAGAAGATGCCTGACCCAACATTTCCACCTGATTTTAATATGGCTCATTTGCATCCCTTTCATCTAGCCGTTGAACACCCGTGTGGGCACAAGTCTCCCACTGCACACACACCCCCTAACACAACCCTAAAAGCCAGCTTTCCCCAGTCAAGAAACACAGACTCTATCCTTCCTTTTTTTCCCAGGTTTTGCTTAGAAGGTAGTTGGTCCCTCCAAAGGTATTCCACTGCCGTAATCCTCTTCCTTCCTCCAGCAACTTGAGCCAGCTGCTGTTCTCCCCTCTTGCCATCTTGAGTCTCCACAAAGGGAGTATGGAAGGAAGAAGAAGAAAGCGAGCCTCCTGCCTATTTCTTCCTAAATCCCATCGAACAAAAGCACAGTGCCAAAGGTATTGGAACTGTATCATGCCCTTCACGCTAGGAACTAATTATATGACCCCAAAATTCCTAAAGTAAATAGGGAGTGAGGTGTGAACTAGCCAGAAAAATAAAACTACAGAAATTTCCCCAGCTCTTGTACTGGGTGCCTGTCTTTCCCCTGTTACTAGTATTTATGTTCTTACAGCTTATAAGCAAAGAAGTCAAAGGGAAAGATCAACAGATTTGACTACCTGAACATTAGAATAGTGGAAGGGAGGGAGGGAGGGAGGGGAGAGGAGGGAGGGAGGGAGGAGAAAGAAAAGGAAAGGGAAAAATAACAGACTAGGGAAAACATCTGCAGCAAGTAGGATAAAGGGTTAATATCTTAAGTAGATAAAAGTGTTATTTACTTGATAATAGAAAAGAGAAATGAGCAGAAGTCACAAAATAGTAAATACAATAAGTAATGAATACAGAAAAATAGCCTCATTGGAAATAAAAGAAATACAAAATTTTAAATATCAAGATATCATTACTCACCTAATAAAATAAAAAAGAATGTGATGTTAAACCCAAAGCCAGTGGTGTGAAACGGGCCCCGAAACATTGCTGGGAGCATCTAAAATTGGTACAACCCTTGAGCAAAGAAGCTTAGAAACCTATCAAATGCCATAACATTGCTCATACCTTTTGACCCAGGAATCCTACTTCTGAAAGGAAATAACACAAAGGCAAGAAAAAGCTACATATACAAATATCTTGAAGGTAACACTATTTATAATTTTTTTAAAGGGAAGCAACACAAAAGTTCAGCAATACAGACCAGCTAGGTAAACTATGGTACATCCATCCATTCATTTATTCAACAAACATCTTTTTAATTTTTAAAAAGATTTATTTATTTCATTTTAGAGAGAGACCCTCTGTATGAATGGTGGGAGAGGCAGAGGGAGAGAAAGAGGGAGAATCTCAAGCAGACTCTGCGCTGGGTGTGGAGCCCGCCAGGGGGTGGATCCCAGAACCCTGAGATCCTGACCTGAGCTAAAATCAAGAATCGGATGCTCAAACAACTGAGCCCCCCAGGCGCCCCATTTATTCAGCAAACGTTTATTATCATCCCCCAGGTACTAGTCACTCCTTCCCCACTCTCACAGTCTAAGAGTAATCAGGAACAGAAAAGGAAGGTAAAAAAATACGTTGAGATAATTTCCCTTTAAATCAAGAAAAGTCAGCCTTCAACAGACCACTGGTATGTATATTACACCCAGATCATCAGGGAATAAAACGCCCGTATCCTGTAAGCATGGTCATCATCAGAAAGATAAGGGATAGTAAGTGTTGGCAAGGATGTGGAGAAAAAGGAACCCTCGTGCATTGTTGGTGGGGATGTGAATGGGTGCAGCCGCTGTCAGAAACAGCGTAGAGGTTCCTCAAAACATTAAAAACAGAACCAACCTATGATCCAGCAATCCCACTTCCAGCTATTTATCCCGAGGAAATAAAAGCAGGACCCGGAAAAGATATCTGCACTCCCGTGTTCATTGCGGCATTATTCACAACAGCCAGGAGATGGAAAGAACCTAAGGTTCCACCAGTGAATGAACCCGTCAAGAGATTGGGGTACGTGCACTCAATGGAATACGACTCAGCCATGAGAAAGAGGGAAATCTTGCCATTTGCTACAACATGGAGGAGCCCTGAGGGCATTATGCTAAGTGAGAGAAGTCAGACAAAGATGAATCCTTCATGAGATCACTTACACGCGGAATCTAAAAAAGCCAGACTCACAGAGAGACTAGACTAGAATGGTGGTTGCCACGGGCTGGGGAACAGGGGGAATGGAGAGACGGTCGAAGGGAACAAAGTTTCAGTTGTAAACTGAGTAAGTTCCGATGGTGCAAAGCACACAGCAAGGTGATTCTATGTAACGATACTGTATTACATACCAGAAAGTTGCTAAGAGAGTAGATCTTCAATGTCCTCACCACAGAAGAGAAATGGTAATTACGGGATGTGACAGAGAAGTGAGCTAACCCTAGGGCAGTGATCATTTTGTAATATACACGTGTATCAAACCAATAGGTGGTACACCTGAAACATACAAGTTATATGTCAATTATATCTCAATAAATCTGGAAAAAAATAAATTTTAAATCAAATGCTCGGTGTTCATATCAAATTGATGGCCCTTGTCCGGAGGCTTACCTGACTATTTAAAGGCATTTGATGAGAGCCTTGGGGCAATCATGGGAGACAGAGGTGCCAGGGCCCCCCGCACCCAGAACTGACAGTCCACCGCTTTAAAGACTTGAACTTAAGTGTACTGGATCCCCCGGGCCTCAGCAACCACTTGCCTTCAAAGAGCCCTATAAACGTTTATGTGATGCCTGGGTCCCAGGGGCAGTAGAGATGACGGGCAGAAGCAGGTGATGAAGCAGCGTTGTTCCCCAATGGGGCTCCTTTTCTCAAACACAATCCCTCAGCCCTTCTGCTGTGCTCGCCACCGTCCCTCCAGGTCTCTGGAGGTATGGTAGGAGGGGAGCAAGCTTGTACTTGAGGGAGCTGTCTTGCTTCAGATCCTGGGTTGCTGGGCTTGGCCGGGCCAAAGAGAGCTCCCCAGGCTGCCCCACTTGCCCCTTGCCTCTGACGGCAGACCCATGTCCCCGACAATACCATTAGACACCTGCCTCCCGGAATCATGTAAAATGCCTCCCTCTAAAGAAACCACTTTTCTGGGACACCTGGGTGGCTCAGTTGGTGAAGCATCTGCCTTCAGCTCAGGTTATGATCCCAGGGTCCTGGGATCGAGCCCTGCGTTGGGCTCCCTGCTCAGCAGGGCATCCGCTTCTCTCTCTCCCTCTGCTGCTCCCCCTTACTCATGCTCTTGTTCTTCTTTCTCAAATGAATAAATAAAAAAATAAAATGCTTTAAAAAAATAAAACAAAGGAACCACTTTCCCACCACTCCTTAACACTGAAGATGTTTTCCAATAAGGGACAACCCTTCATTTCACGATTAGAGACAAGGCTTCAAAGTGACACCATAATAATAACAAATTAAGTATCAAATATAATAACTGCCGTGGCACAGCTATTCTGTGTTTTGCAGACGCGATTCACTTATGACTCATAACAAGCCTGTGAGGGAAGTACTGCTACTTTCGATTCCGCTTTCTAAATGAGGGAATGTAAGCTTAGAGTAACTTGCCACTCACGAGCCAGATGCCTTCTGACCCAGCGATCCCATGGCTGGGAGTAAATGAGCCCACAGGAATGAAAATCTCTATATACAAATACATTTGCGGTGGCATTAGGGGCATGGGGAAAGTCGGAAGTGATTTGAAGAGCATAACAAGCGGAGGACAGCTAAGTAAACGCATTCATGCATTAAGGGATTTGAACTCAGGCAGGCTGATTACATTAACCAGGACAACACCGTGCCTCCTTAGAAAGAGACTGACTACAAAATTTACATCACGGGTAAATGACTGATAGACAGAGGCCGTCCCAAAAGCAGGGGGAGAAACTAATGCCTGAGAGATGGGATGTAGGGTTGGTGACCAGGATCCAGGCTCAGGCAATACATTTTACTCATGTCTCGGTTCTACCTATACTAGGTCTGGGAGCACAAACTCCAAGGTCCCCCTCCTCTTCCTCAAAATAAAAAATGAGCAGGCACTAATCTAGGTACTGACCTATCTTAAGAAAGAAAGAAATGAAGAAAGAAAGAGAGAGAAGTGTTCATTTGTTTTGCTTCTTAAATTCTACATACAAGTGAAATCCTACGGTATCTGTCTTTCTCTGACTTACTTCGCTGAGCACTGTAATACCCTCTATCTAGTTCCATCTACGTCACTGCAAATGGCAAGATTTCATTCCAAGGAAAAATAAACTAAGATGAAAACTGAGAGGGAGGGCAAACCATAAAAGACACTGAACTCTGGGGAACAAATAGGGTTGCTGGAGGGGAGGTCGGTGGGGGATGCGGTAACTGGGGGGTGGGCATTAAGAAGGGCACGTGATAGAATGAACACTGAGTGTTGTAATGCAACCGATGAATCACTAAATTCTCCCTCTGAAGCTAATAAAATAAATAAAAATAATAAAATAATAAAAATTCAAAGTAAAATTAAAAATAAAATAAAAAAGGAAATAAGTGTGCTTTGATTCCCCACCCCCCCAAAAAATAAGCCTTAGAATGGGCAAGCTAATCTAAACCAAAGCAAAACTTCTCTGCACCGCTTCGGGGCTGGTAAAGGAACGTGGGAACAGCTTTGGGGTCTGAGCAGTGATCAAAAGCCTCGAGCCCAGCTCCCCGAGAGCGCGGCAGATTCCCACAACGGCAGCCTACGGAGAAAGGCTCCTGAAGCGGGTTTCCTCATATTTAAAAGCCCTTCAGTCACGTAAGGGGCCAGGCCAGGGCACAGAGCACAGCTTGGACGGGCATGCCATCTGCAGGAGCCACACACACACAGAGGCTACCTCCCTCCCCACGCTCATGAGTGTGTGGCATGCATGAAGCACGCTCTTTCCTTCCCTGGTTTATTTCCTTCCTGCCTCCTCCATGACTCCCACCGCTGAGAAGCCCACCGTCCCCCAGGCTTCTGCTGAGAGGTGCCTAGTGATGCAGATAGGGACTTTCTGAGCCTCAGTTTCCATTATGGACTTGCATATTCATTTCCCTCTGAAAGGACAAGCCCTAACTCCTTCTCTCATTTACTATCTCAGGATATGGACAAAGTCATTTCACAGAGAAATCGAGGGCTATCTTAAGTAGTGTGGACTCTTGGCATTCCTAGTTTCAACATTCATGGTTCCAACTTGAGCTGACTTGAAGATCAGGACACGTGGACATGAGCGATTTTTCTGGGGGACAAACTTGAGTCTGTTCTCAGTGGCGTGTGCGGAAGCGAGCTCCTTCATTATAGTGAGCATCACTAAGCACCCGGTGTATACATCTCAGCTCATCTGTGTGGCTCTCTTCTCAAAGCCTAGAATGTATTTTATGGAAGAAGGAAAGATATTGATACATGTGGGGCTCTCACAAAGGCCCTGGAATGTGACCGCAAAAGGTCTTGGGTCAGCCTCCTCTCTCACTGTCACAAAGAAATCAGAAAATATATCCTTGGCGTGGTTGAGGAGAAGTACTTGGTTCCATGAGCTGTGTTCACAGGACAATCTGCATGGGTCAGTCAGTAAATCAGCACGGAGATGATGCAGAGAGAGCACCCCCTCCCCTCCTGCCCCAGGAATCAGGAATTCTGTTCTAAGCAAAGGAGTCAGGAAACAACTGGGCCCTATCCTTCCCTCTGTAGGGTTAGCAGAAAGAAGGCAGCCAGAAAGACAAAAGAGAGGGTAAGCTAACAACAAAGACTCGGTCCTTCTCTGTGAGGGGGAAGGTTCCAGAAGTACCTCAAACAGGGGTTGGGTGGTAGACATGAGTCAATGTCCCAGCTCTGCCATTATCGGTTATATGGTCACTTTAAGATTCCATTCCCTTCTCTGAGATGAGGATAATAAAAGTGCCTTCCTCTTTGGGTTCTTATGAAGATTCAATGGGATCTGTGTGAACGTCCATCACGGTGCCTAATGACTCGTCTGTGCTCCAGGAACACTCACAGTATGTTTATTACTTTACTCTCTGTTAGATGGTGATGGAAAGGAGACACTTCCTGACTGCCTCCACCTCCACTTTCCCCTTCGGCTGCTTCTCCTCGAGAGGTTTATTTTCCTGGTCTGATAAATGCCTTCTGGGTTTTACTCCATGGGGCTCGAGTGGCCTCCACTGTCCATCCTCTAAGCCTACAAGAGTAGACAGGACCTACCTTGCGCGTCTTGGATAACTTCGTTCTTTGCAGGAAGAGAATCAAAGAGGCCAGGGACAGCCCATCTGGTCAGACTGCTTGCTAATAAAAGCCAGCACGCTGCAGAGAAAGAGACAACTTTTCAGAAATGTGATAGACCCCCTTCTGTGATGGACAAAACATCTGTTTGTTCCATCTTGCAGATTTGGGGATGCTGGGTCTAAGAGCTGTTTCTTCTGACAGCATTAGATGGAATACTGTTTCTAGCTCACACGGGGTGTCTTTTCAACTTCAAACGTAAACACTGAGCTCCAAGAGTGGAAGAAATACCAGGTTGCTGGGACAAGCAATGACTTGGTGTTTCTTTAAGGATCCCCTGGTTCGGGGCTACTTGTGGGTGAGTTAGCTCCTGATTGACAACCAGTACCGCATGGGAGGAGGAAAGACTTTTACAATGAGATTAGAAGAAAATAGCCATAATACATCTAGTTGACAAGGGAGTTGTAACTAAATTATATAAAGAACTCTTGCAAATAAAAGGCAAAGGATGCAACCTAAAGAAACATGGGTAAAAGATTTCAACAGACACTTCACCAAAGAAGACATACACACTCTTAATAAGCACACGAGAACATGCTTCCTGTAGTGAGTCACCAGTCACATAATGAAACAGCACTCTCTATTAGCATAGCTAGAAAATGTTTAAATTCAACAATGCAGAGTGTCAGTGACATGAAACACCCAGAACTCTCATCCTTCGCTGGTAAGAATGAAACCAGTACCACTACTTTGAAAAATGTTCCTGAAGTTGCTTATTCGGTAAAACATGCACTGGGCATATGACCCCAAAATCCCATTCCTGGGTATCCACCCAAGAAAAAGGAAAACATATGTCTCCATAAAGACGTGTCCAAGAATGTTCGCAGCACGTGCACTGAGAAGAGCCCAAACTGGAAATAAAACAACTGGGCCCCAGCAGCTGAATGGATGCACAAATTGTGACGTGGCTATGTCCCAGCCATACCCAATATGATTCAGCAATAAAACGAAAGGAACTAACACCTACACCAGCATAGCTTTACCTGAAAAACACCACGTTGAATGAACCGAGTCAGACACAGACGACTATACCACACTATAGGTTTCCATTTACACGACACTCTAGAAAAGACGAACCTCGTGTGGGGACAGAAAGCAGGACAGCAGTTACCTGGGGCTGGGGTTGGGGACACTGCCTGGGAAGGGACAGAAGAGAGTCAGGATTCCCCAGTCTAGGTCTCTCTTTAGCCGCAGGAACAAGTTATCAGTCTTCCTTAGCAAAATACCTCTGACCAGGTAAGACTCAGAAAGCAGCTGCTAATGAGAATTTAGTCTAAGAATAGATGTTCCCTGTGATCCACGGTGGAATGGTCACAAAGAAAACGTATATGATACTTATCCTGTGCCAGGGCCCCTTTTAGACACCGCAGAGATATAATCCTCCCGGGAGCGTGGGAGGAACACACCAGCAGGAACCTGACAGTTGAGGGAGAAAGCAGATGCCTGGTGCCTCTGCTGGTAAGTGGCCGAACCCGCATTTGGACACAGGCAGGGCATCTGCGGGAATCTGCTTCCTCAGCCACTTTGCTAGTACTGCCTCTTGAAGCAGGTACTATTTTGACCCCAGAAACTCTAAAAAGGATCTTCTAGAAGCATCACTAAGAATAGCCCCAGAGGGCACAGGGGGCAGATCCCATTGGGGATAAATAGGTTTTCCTGTTTTCTTAGAGACAATGGGCATCTCTGCACACAGGCAATTTTTTTCTGAGGGCAGCAGACTGGATTTGAAGGACATCTGAAAGCCCCCCAAACCCCAAACCCTTGGCGCCACCGGCAGTTCTCAGATGGTGCATTTGTGTGCCGGGTAAGGTGCACTGAGGCCAACACACTCAGTCCCAGGTTGGTTCATCCAAGGGGGACATAAATACACACTCGAGGGAAAACAGTGAGAAGGGAAGGGGCTGCCAGGTCCCCAAGATGGAGAAAATACAGGGAGGCGGCCATCTGACCGCTCCTCTCCTTCGGGAGCAGAGGGGATTGATAGGGAAGAAGAGAAAATAAATGGTCAACACCCTCTTCTGCAGGAGCACACAAAGCTTCACTCTGGCTAACCCCTCCGGGCAAGGACAAGGCGAGGTCAGCCTCCGCCCCAGGCGTCACCAATTCCACATCCAAAAAATCACCTGACAGCAGAAATCTTGCCATTCAAGCCATGCGTGTAGATGAATCAGCCCCTTCCCAGAGCAAACTGATAACAGGAGGACCTCCTTGGGGTCTCTGTTCCCTAAATCCTGACTCTGGACTACTAGTCCCCCTTAACAGCCTTCCCCTTGCCAACCTGAGCCGGCATCCCTGCTCGGGACATGTTTTTACAGTCTCGGGATGCTTCGCAGGTTCCATCCTGCACACATCGAGCATCTTTTATTTCCCACTAGAACAAAAATTCTAGGAAACCAGGGACCCTGCTTAGACTTCCATGCATCTGCCTCGGCATCTACGACACACGAGCGATGAGCCACATCTTATCTGATGGACAGAAAGAAGGAAGGAGGGAGGAGGAAAAGAAGGATGGGGAAATGAGTGAGTAAGTGAGCGAAGCTATATTTTCCTAAAACACAAATGATCGTAACCATAAATGATATTCAGAAGCACACTTCCCGAGCCCACTAAGGCCTCGGGGCTTCAGGATGTGAAAACATCCCTGATGGCTTTATGTGTTCTAGAAGCCCCACTGCTTCAGAACCAAGTGATGACTTCTGTTTCTGTGTTGCTCGTTTGCAATCCCAACCCTGCCTAATAGATAACTCTTTGGATTGTCATCAGTGAATAATATCTTCCAGGTGCCGAATGTTGCATAAATACATTTGTCTTACTAGAAAGCTCAAGAGGTTTTTTTGGTTGTGTGTGTGTGTGTGTGTGTTTTTTTTTTTTTTTCTTAATGGGAAACTATAAAACTCCGAATAGGTCTGCTTCTACTGGGTCCAGCCTCCTCGACCGTCCTTATCCTGGGTTGAGTAACAAGGTCCAGATGAACTGTAACGTTAGTTAATTTCTCTCCGGGCCCTGATTTCCTATGAGAAAGGAAGGTGAATGACATTTCAAAAGAGCTCTGTGAGATTTATGTTTTTGTATCCGTGGAGGTCTTTCAAGAGCCCGGGCATTTTCTCATAACTTGTGGAAGCTCCTTTTGTCTGTCTTTGAACCTATTTATTAGCTGGACAATATTTTAGGTGAATTGAAAAAAGAAATAGTCTTTGGCTAGATATAGAGAGGGGTTAGGAAAAGTCATAAATCAGGTATGGATTGCCAGCCGTAAGAAACGGTCTCACTTGAAGTGTGTACATATGCGTACGTACATATGTGATGTGTGTACAGAGAGAAAAGCATTTCTCCTTGTAGTACACTGAAGTAACTCCAGTTTTCCGAGGTTGTGTTACAGGGAACACGGATATTCTATTTTTACCAAGCGCAACAAAACAAACTTTTGAACCTAAAGTTAAGTGAATTCCTACATGAATCATCGTCACAACACACCCTGCCAGGCCCCGGGGATGCACACAGCATGATGCTGGCTCTGCGGAACATATAAAGAAACAGAAGACTCTGGCCCTGCTTTAAAGAGTTTACTGTCCTCATGGAGCCCTGCAAGACGTGCATATAAAATAAGACTGTACCACTCCCCTACTGAAAATTCTAGAATGATTTCCTGCTGTCCTTAGGGTGGAAAATCAAAACATGTAGCACCTCCCCACTCTCTTTCAGTCTCAATTCCTTGCTCTCTGCAGGTTCACTCAAGCACCATGGCTTCCTCAATTCCTCACAGGCACCACGTACGTTCTGACCCCAGGCCCTTAGCACCTGCTGTTCCCTCTTCCTAAAACTTTCCTCCTCTCTGTGGGCCTCCTTTATTTCTCGTCTGTTCCATACTCTGTATATTAATCAGAATGCTCTAGAATAACAATCAATAGGATACATACATACAAAAAGAGATCAGTTACAGGAATTGGCTCATGCAGCCACAAGACTGAGAAGTCCCACAATCTGCCATCTGCAAGCTAGAGACCTGGGAGAGCCAGCGGTATTATTCAGTTCGAGTTCAAAAGTCTTCAGAACATGGGTTGATGTTGTAAGCCTGAGAACTACAAGCGCCCCAGTCTGAGGGCAGAAGGGCAGGAGAAGATATATTTCTCCAATGAATCAGAGAGAGACATGCATTCACCCTTCTTCTGCCTTTTTGTTCTAGTCAGGCCCTCAAGGGGTTGGGTGATGCTCACCCACATTGGGGAGGGCCCTCCGCTTTCCTCAACTCAGCAATTCAAATGTTAACCCCTTCTAGAAACACCCTCCCAGACACACCTGGAAATAATATTTTACCAGCTTTGTCTTGGCATCCTTTAGCCCAGTTACACTGACACATAAAATTAACCATCACAGTGTATTGGATCACTAGGCTGCATGCCTGAAACTAATGTAACACTGTGTGTCAACTACACCCAAATAAAACAACTGATTTTAAAAAGTAGCCAACATACTCAGAAAGCCTTCCCGGAATTAACCAGCCTTTTGCTCGTGCACCCCTTTAATTTCTTCTTCATAGTTACGTTTGTAGTTTATCTGTATTTATACTTGTATTTGTTTCCAGATTGATATCTATTTCCAGATTTCCCCCACTGGACCATAAGCCCCATGGCAGCTGAGCTCTTTGGCCCGTGCTATCTCCAGCACAAAGCCTGGCACACAGTAGGTGTGCAAGAAATATTTGTTGACTGAATTAAGAACTGAAGGAAGGGGTACCTGGGTGGCTCAGTGGGTTAAGGGTCCGACCCTTAACCTCAGCTCAGGTCATGATCTCGGGGTTCTGGGATCTAGCCCCACAAGGGCTCTGCATTCAGTCCAGAGTCGGCGTGAGATTCTCCCTCCTCATCTCTGCCCCTCCCTCTGCTCGGACTCTATCTCTCTCTCAAGAATAAATAAATGAGGGGCGCCTGGGTGGCTCAGTGGGTTAAAGCCTCTGCCTTTGGCTCAGGTCATGATCTCAGGGTCCTGGGATCAAGCTCCGCATCGGGCTCTCTGCTCAGCAGGGAGCCTGCTTCCCCCTCTCTCTCTGCCTGCCTCGCTGCCTACTCGTGATCTCTGTCAAATACATAAATAAAATCTTTAAAAAAAAAAAAAAAGGAACCAAAGGAAAATGAAACCTTACCAGAACTTCACCACAAGATACAGGGCTAGATACACGATAACTCAGCAAATGGTCCAGTTCAGCCACATTTCCTCAACTTGATACACAAGATTTGTCTGTTTGTTGTTTTTCCCCTTGTCTACCTCAGAGACACAGCAGCGAGGGACAGAGACCCCACCGCTCTGCTGCCCACCGCTGAGGCTTGGAGCCTTCAGAATATCAAAGCCCCCGGCCCAGAGGGGAAGTCTTCCTTCTGGCGGCTGAACGCCTCCTCCCAGTGCTGATTCTGCTTCCTGCTTTTTTCAAACAAGGAAGGAGGATGCGGCCCTTCCTACATGAGGGGTCTGTCTGAATCCTCCAGAGGAAGAACTAGTGACAGCTGGTACGGGACGGCTGAACGCGGGGCCAGGAAAGAAACTGCAGGGACCCAGCCTGTCATCTGCATCAGGCTACCATCCAGATGTCTCTATATGTTTCAGGAACAGTGTTTCAGGGTCAAGGAGTCTGTCCCACATGTGAGGAGGGTAGCATTCATTTTGTCCTTATGCGTAAAGGCAGAGACTATAAACCACCACTTTGCGGAAACGGAAGCGGAAGTGGCGTGCTTTCAAAGGCAGGTGGAGATTTCTGGAGAGGAGATCAGAAAGCAGAGCTTGCGGTGGATGGGCTTTGAACATGCTGGAAACCTGCAGGCACTTGGTCGTATTCATGGTGTTCCTTCCAGGAAAAGAAAAAGTCATTTTGCTTTAATGCCCTTAGTGGGAAGCGTCAGAACCCCATCAGGACCTACAGTGAGGAAATGGGTGGGGGTGCTAGTTCTGCAGAAAGAACAGAGTGGCCGGTGTCGGAGCAGAGCAGTCGGACTGCCAGACCGTGGGTTTTCTTCCACCAAAGAAAACTGGGGGCCTGTGGGGTGGGTCTCTTTTATAAGCTAGTAGTCTGACCAAGACCCTCCCACGAAATTACATGTATTCCTTCCTCTGTACTAAGTCATGAAGACAGCAAAGCTAAAATTCTCGACTGAGGCAATCTCTAATTTACTCTAGGTCCTGCGGAAGAAATGCATAAGAACTAATTGCATCATGAGGGAAATGTCCCGGGAATCACCAGGCCGTGGGAAAGCATGAGGCCGTGTAGGAGTAAGGTCCTGGAGTCATTGCAGGGCAATGTGATGAAGCGATTATGCGAAAGACGTGGGGCAAAGAGCCAGTGAAACAATGGATATCTGCATGCAAAAGAATGAAGGCCCCGTCTTCACACCATACACAAAAATTAACTCAAAACAGAGCACAGATCTAAATGTACAGCTAAATGTAAGAGCTTAAACTGTGAAGCTCTTGGGAGAAAACACAGAAGGAAAGTTATGTGACCTGCCATCAGGCAAAACCTTCTTAGGTACAACATCGAAAGCACAAAAAACAGAGGGAAAAAGAAATAAACTGGACTTCATTGAAATTTAAATGTTTTGCCTGCACACGATACCATCAAAAAAGTAAAAACATAGTTCACAGATGGGGAGAAGATATTGACAAACTGTGTCTGATAGAAGACTGATATTCAAAATATATAAAGAACTCATACAGTTCGGGCGCCTGGATGGCTCAGTTAGTTAGGTGTCTGTCTTCAGCTCAGGTCATGATCCTGGGGCCCCGCATCGGGCTACCCACTCAGGGGCAGTCTGCTTCTCCCTCTGATCCTCCCCTGTCTCATGCTTTCTCTTTCTCTCTCTCTCTCAAATAAATAAACAAAATCCTTTCTAAAAAATTCTTTAAAAAAAAAAAAACCCACAGAGTTCAATAATAAAAAGGCAAATAGAACAATTTTAAAATAGGCAGAGGATCTGAATAGACTTTTCCCCATAGAAGATACACAAATGGTCAAATACACACATGAAAAGATGTTCAGTATTCACAGCCATTTAAATAAGTGGAAATCAAAGTTATAAGGAGGTACCACTTCATATCCACTAGAATGGCTATAATTTTTTAAATAGTAACAGAAAGGAAGTGGAGATTTCTGGAGCCAAGATCCCAGAAGGAAGAGCAGCATGGATGGGGGCCTGACACTCAGCTCCACTTTTCCCCTCCAGCATTTTCCAATACATAACTAGGGTCCAAGAAGCTAGAAGCTAAACAGAGTTTTTATTGGGGTTTAGGAGGAAAGGGCCTGTGAAACACCCAGGCTTTGTTAGGACCCCTAAAAACCTCCACTCTAAGATTTAGGACAATGGAAATAAGCCAGCTCTCACAAATACAGAAATGGAGCTTCTAATGACCTCCAATCTAGATTGGATAAAGTAGTCTGCCCCTAGTCCATCAGAATCAGATGACGTGGTTTTAAAAGTTAAAAAAGGGGTGCCTGGGTGGCTCAGTGGGTTAAGCCTCTGCCTTCGGCTCAGGTCATGATCCCAGGGTCCTGGGATGAAGCCCGGAATCACTGGGCTCTCTGCTCAGCAGGGAGCTTGCTCCCCCCCCCCCCCCCCGCCTGCCTCTCTGCCTACTTGTGATCTCTGTCAAATAAATAAATAAAATCTTTTTTAAAAAGTTTCAAAAAATGAATTAACAGATAAACTATTAGAATCAATAACTGAATGTAACAAGTCACCTGGACAAAAGCCCAAAGTACACAATATTTATAACTGTACCCTTTACAACAGCATAAAAAATCAAATGTCTGGGAATGAATCCATCAAAATGTAGGCAAGACCTCCATTAAGATAACTACAAAATATTACTCAGTATAATTAGAGAAAACTTAAGTAAACAGAGATATCTCTGGAGTTGGAAAGATAGTAGTTCTCCCCAACTAATCTATAGATTCAATTTATTCCCAGTCAAAACCCCGACAGCCTTTTTCCCTCCTGAAGAAATTGACAATCTAAATCTAAAATTTATAAAATGACCAATAAAAGTCACTAAAATCTTAAAGAACAAAACTAAAGATAAGATATCAAGACTGATTATAAATCTACAGTAATTAATACAGTTATTGGCAAAGGGATAGGTCAACCAATGGACCTAAAAATCATCCAGAAACAAACTTTTTAGGTAGTCATTTGATTTATGATGGTATTGCAAAGCAGGGGAGGAAGGATGGCTTTTTCAGTCAATGGTGTTGGGTCAACTGGAAATCTCTATGGGGAAAAAAATGAATCTTGACCCCTACCTCACCTTATACACAGAAATCAATTCCAGATGGATTGCAAATCTAAATATGAAATGTAAAACAACTAAGCTCCTAGAAGAAAACACAGGATTACCTTTATAACCTTGGACTTCATTAAAATTAAGAACTTCTGTTTCAAGTACATAAAATAATAGGCTTAGACTCATAACATATAAAAACCTCTCCAAATCAATTTAAAAATACAGATAACCTTATTTTTAATTTTAAGAACGCAAGTGGACACTACATAAAAGAGAATACCCAAATGGCTAATAAATGTGAAAAAAATGCTCCCCATCATTAGTTGTCAGGGAAATGCACATAATATTACAATGAGATAATCACTAAACACTCACCAAAATGGCTAAAATTAAAAAGACTGACAGTACCAACTGTTGGCAAGAATATGGAACATCTGCAACTTTCACGCACTGCTGGTAGAAGCAGAAATTGCTACAATTGCTATAACTGTTTGGCAGCATCTGCTTTTAAGCTGAACATATGTATACTCTCCCTGAGCAACTCCACTTCTACCAATATACATAATGGATACATGTACATCTGTTCACCAAAAGATGTGTAAGACTCTTCACGGAAGCACTATGAGTAGTAGCCAAAACCCAGAAATCGCTCAAATGCCCATTATGGGCAGAATGGATCATTGTGGTGTACTCGCACAACTGTATACAATGCAAAATGAAAAAGAGCTACATCCACATTGCAACAATGTGGACGAATGTCACAGACGGAAGCTGAGGGAAAGCAGCCAGTCACAAAAGAAAGAGCATTGCAGGATTCTACGTTTAAGATCTACTTATTTATTTACTGGGGGGAGGAGGGGCGGAGGGGAGGGGTGGAGGGAGAGAGAGAATCCCAAGCCGGCTCCCGGATGAGAATGAAGCCCAATGCGGGGCTCAATCTCACCACCCTGAGAACATGACCTGAGCCAAATCCAACAGTGTGTGGTGGGTCTGACTGAGACACCCTGGCGCCCCTGTATAATTCCATTTGTATAAAGTTCCAAAAAAAAAAAAAAAAAAGGCAACATGAATCTAGCGTTAGGAATCAGACTTGGGGTTACCTTTGCTGGGGGTGAAGATGAGTGGCAGAAGGAACAGGAGGTGGCTTTGAGATACTGGTAATAGTTTGAATCTTTTTTTTTTTAATTTATTTATTTATTTGACAGAGAGATCACAAGTAGGCAGAGAGGCAGGCAGAGAGAGAGAGAGAGAGAGGAGGGAGCAGGCTCCCTGCTGAGCAGAGAGCCCAATGCCCGGCTGGATCCCAGGATGCTGGGATCATGACCTGAGCCGAAAGCAGAGGCTTTAACCCACTGAGCCACCCAGGCGCCCCAATATTTTGAATCTTGAGCCAGGTGCTGACTGCAGGCATGTGAGGTCATCTTGTGAAAATTCACATGGCTATGCTATGATTTGTGCTCTTTTCCATATCTACGGGATACTCGAAATTTATTTTTATTTTTTATTTTTTTTTTATTTTTTTAAAGATTTTATTTATTTATTTGACAGACAGAGATCACAAGGAGGCAGAGAGGCAGGCAGACAGAGAGAGGAGGAAGCAGGCTCCCTGCTGAGCAGAGAGCCCGTTGCGGGACTTGATTCCAGGACCCTGAGATCATGACCTGAGCCGAAGGCAGAGGCTTAGCCCACTGAGCCACCCAGGCGCCCACGAAATTTATTTTTAAACCGTTGCTTGACAGGGGTGGTCTGGTTGACCCAGTCAGTAGAGCGTGTGATTCATGATATCCGGATCACGGGTTCAAGCCTCAGGCCGGGCTTCCAACTCACCTGAAATAAATTGTTGTGTGGGGCGCCTGGGTGGCTCAGTGGGTTGAGCCTCTGCCTTTGGCTCAGGACATGGTCTCAGGGTCCTGGGATCGAGCCCCGCATCTGGCTCCCTGCTCAGCGGGGAGCCTGCTTCCTCCCCCAACCCCCCGCCTGCCATTCCCAGCCTGTACTCCCTCTAATAAATAATTAAAATCCTTAAAAATTTTTGTTATCCAACAAAATAAATAAATAAAAAATAAATTGCCGTCACTACTATGATCTTCACTAGTTTTGTGTGTATTTGCTTTGTATGAGAAGGATTTGAGGATACGCAGTCACGTGGGTAATAATTATAATAAAAATAATTTAAGAAAATATTAGGCGAGTACTCATGGATTAGATTCCCTTTTTAACGTATTGGTGGAATTTTAGATATTGCCAAACGATGCCAGGTTAAAAAAAAAAAAAAAAAAAAAAAGGAAAAATCGGGAACTCAAACGTTCTACACTTCGTCCCACTTTCCTTCCCAGCCTGTTCGCGGCTGTTGCGTTCTCACTGGTTTCATTTCACTTCGTCGTCCAACGACAGCCTGTTCAACCACCCCCGCCGCAGGTGGTCTTCTGATCCGTCCTGGTCTGTACTCGTCACTCACCGCAGTCTCTCTAGTTTCCCGCAGCTTCTTCGTCACGGCGTCCGTCCGGCGACGACACCACCCTTCGGCGTCTGAAGTAAAAAGACAAACCCGGAAGCCCGGCTCTGTCAGCGTCTCCGCAGAACTACAGACGTCACCCGCAGTTGAAGGGACCGGGGCACTTGCATGACGTCATCGGATGAGGCGGTTGTTGATTGGTTGGCGGTCAGAGGCGCGGTGAGTGCAGTGAGTCCCTTTCTGATTGGCTGGCTTTCAGAGAGGAGGCTGGCCCTGATTGGTTGGCTTGTAAACGCGTGTTCTCTGAATTCCAGCGCTGTTGATTGGTTGGCAGGGTTTTAAGCCAGGGATGCAAATGTACCTTGCTTTCCGAAAGGTCGCCTTCCACCACTTTGCTTCAGTGGAAGACCTTCATTAATATGATCAGAGCTTTCTTCATATTAGCAAAAGTCTCCAGATTTCTTAGGTTGAGGAAAAGAGGTCCCAATGGAGGCAAGTAGAGCTACTTTCTGATAGCAGGACAAACCTGTATGTCTCCGGGCTCTTTGAAGTGAGATGGCACCATTTTCTTGCCATTTGGTCATCCCATTTTTTAGTATTTTTCCTTTGGGTACTTATGGGTATTTTTTTCCCTTTAGACTGGATTGTTGATCTATCGTGGTACGCCCTATCTCTCTTATTCCTTTTCTGTTCTGTAGTATTTTGTACATTTGCCATGTCATTTCATCTTTTTCATGCTTACCTTGGGCAATTCACCCAGACATTCCACATCAAACAAACTTTCATCCCGTGAAACAAACATGTATTTTGTTCAGTCCACCCAGCATTTTCTGCAAAAATGCAAATTTGTTACCAAGATTTAAAAACTGGGAGGTTCCACATGAAATTGCACTTATAATTCTCTGGAAAAACACCAGAAAACATGACAACATTCTCTGATACCAACAATCCCCAGAGACTTTTTACGTTGGCAGTTCTTAAACTTCAGTGAGTATCGGGACCATCTGGCATTGGGGGCATTAAAATCATTTTTCCTAAGCTCCACCTCCACAGTTTAAGAAATATGCATTTCTAACGAATTCCCAGGTGATGCTGATGATGATCTGAGGACCACAGTTCAAGAACCATTGCTTGAAATGATGCTTTTGCTTTCTAGTTACTACACCACTCCCTGTTGTCCCATACCTAACCCGCATTCACTTCCTTACAGCACCTGCCTGGTCCTGGTAGAAAGTTACGGTGATAAAACCTGTGATCTATTTGATCTGAATTTTCCTTGACCACCTGAGACCTGATTGTCCACAGTCCAAAGTTCTGTTGGAAGGCTGCATCGTGCAGTGTGACCCACTTTTCGCAGCCTACAGGCATAGAGGCTTTGCTGGGACAGTGCACATCCTTACAGAAGGTCCTGAGCTCCCTGATCAACACGAGGTTTTATACATGTTCTATACAGGGAGATGAATCGCATTCCCAGGATTCTTTGAGGGGACATCCGCCCAATTCCAATGCATCACTGGAAAACTGCTAGCCAGATCTGCTGGTTTTCTTTCTTGCCTCTGCTCAGGTCTCAAGAACACACAACACTCAGAACTTTCTTTACACCGCCTATTTACTCTCTAGGAGGTTTTGTTTTTTGTTTTTTGTTTTTTCCTTACAGTGGTAGAAAATAGTGAAAATTCTCAAGATTTTGTCACCAGCTTGCTTTCTTTCAAACATCTTCTGGTGGGAAAGTTGGAGTTGGTACATACTTCTCAGTTCCACAGGAGACACTTCTGTCTACCACGTTTTAAAATTTCTAGCAAGAATTTGTATCTCTTTGTTTCATTTTTTGTTGTTGTTATTGGTTTGTTTTTTTTTTTTTTTTTTGGTTTTTGGTTTTTTGCTGGTTTTGACACTTTTTGTCTTTTTGTGAGGTCTTCAGGAAGGAAGGGTCTGTGATCCAGCTTCCCTAAACCATCGTTATGGCGAAGTCCAGCTCTGGGTAATTGTGTGGTTCTGTTCTAAATGGTCAAACCTCTTTCTAACTGTGTGTCCCGCCCCCAGAGATCCCACTGGAACCAGTCTGGGCTGAGGCGTGAGTTTCAGGATCTTTTAAAGCTCCCCAGGTTATTCTAATACGTAGTGAAAGTCGAGAAGCAGCGCTGTAGCTCAGTGCTTTTCGAATGCTAATGTGCATACCGGCCCCCCCCCCCCACCCCCGCAGGGTCTTGTTAGACCTCAGATTCTGGCTCAGCAAGGTCAGGATCACTCTAGAGTCTGCATAATTAACTAGCCTCCAGTGCCGCTGGGGCGATGGCTCTGGATCCCCGGACCACACCTTGCAGCAAGGTTCCGGGATTCCCTTGGCTAACACTCTTGCCTGGGTCCTCTGGATCCCTCACGTCCACCGACGGCTGGATCCATGCAGGGCCAGCACATGACACAGTAAGAGGCACAGAAATACCGATGGAGCCAGAAGGAAAAGAACCGTGAACAATGTTGCCATCATCTCCAAAACTGATGAAGCCCAGACACCCGGCTCTGTACTTTCTCTATGAAGTGTGGAAAACAAGAGGATGTCATAAAAAAATAATAAATTTTAAAAACCCAGAGGCTCTTGGGAGCCCTCATGGTAAATCAGAGAATTGATGCAAAACTAGTTTGCATCTAGTTTGACTAGAGCCAAACCGTGTGTTAGCGTCATGCCACCACAAGATGGCGCTGTTGGCTCGAGGAACATAAAGCATCGGTAACCTCACGGTGTGGATTCGGTTTCAGCCCTGCTTTAGGGAACAATCCTTAGACAGGTGGAAGGAACATGATACGAGAGAAAACTCAGGGCTGCTAGAAGCTGCTTTTCATCAGGCCAGGAACCGTTGACGTTTGGAACAATCTAGCAATGTCTAAGAGGCATCCAGCTGTTGGGGGCTGACCAGGGCACTCTTATTGACATGAGACAAGGATCCCCAGAGGAATGGTGTGCCCAGTGGATTAGTGAAAATGTAATCATTTTCTACAAACACTAGTAGAATCCTTTTATGAAGTGAAAAAGAAAAAAAAACCTTTCCTATTTTTTTAAACTTTTTCCCAAAATTATTGGGTATTGGGAGCTTATGTGAATGCAAATGTATTTAGTACTTTAAGTGCATTTTTCTCTTAATATTAATTTCATCCCTCTGGCCTTATTATTATTCCCATTCTACAGGTGGAGAAGCTGAAGGAATTAAAGCACTTGCCCAAATTATGAACCCAGGACTTGAACCCAATTTGATCTGTCCCAAATCCTGCGAACTTGACCAGTGCCCTGTACTACCTCTCAATCTATATTCATTCACAAATGCACATGTTCCAACGCTGGTCTTTCTTAGTCTGGTATTCTGTGACTTGCAGCAAAAACATTTTACATGATACGGTGTGATACGGGAAGAATGGGTATTCTAGGTGCCCAAAACAGGAGCACCTAACCCATTCTTAAGCAGCAAAAGTTTCTGGGAACACATTTGTCTCTTTCCCTCCTTCCTAGTACTTCTTTATTTCTTTAGTCCTCTTTTTCTAAAGTACTTCCTTCCCAGGGCTGTTTCTCCCCGCCAACTTTCAAACAAATTTATTCTTCCTCAGTAAGCTGTGGAATGGAAAGCAAGCCGGTTGTATTAATTCTCACTAAAGTGTATATGATTGATAGTCACTGCATTATATTATCCAAATAAAACCCGCTTGGCTTCAGACCTAAAAGAATAATTCAGTGATGATAGTTCTGTCTACATGCTTGTTCATATCTCAGTACTTTCCTCATTTGAGGAGACAGACCCTGAAGAGGAGACAAGAGGCAGGGAGAAAAAGTAAGACTAGTGGTTAAAATGAATCAACTAGTAATTGTGAAGTTTTACACATATTCGGTGCTGAATGTAAAACACTAAGCTAAGCTAAGAAGAAAACCCTCTCCCAGGACCATTCCATGGCCTGAACACCATTTTATCCTCTTGTACTATTTTTTATTTTTCTCAACTGGAAAAGATTGGACTAACGAAGGACCAAAGAAACCTGAGGAGATCCTTAGCCATTTTACAAATAGCATAAACTATTCCAGAGTGACCAAATCACCCTGGAGTTCTTCATATTTAAAAAAATCTAGGTAATAAATGTGGGGAAAAATGATAGAAATGATAAAACTTGGGCCACCTGGGTGGCTCAGTAGGTTGAGCATCTGACTCTTTGATTTTGGCTCAGGTCATGGTCTCGGGGTCATGGGATCAAGCCCTGCGCTGGGCTCTGCCCTCGGCATGGAGCCTGAATAAGATTCTCTCTTTCTCTCTCCCTCTGCCCCTCCTTCCTCAAATAAATAAATAAATGTTTTTTTAAAATGATAGAACTAGAACATCTCCATTTTGCCCCCACTAATGAAATAACTGACTCGGGCACCACAGTGGGCAGATGAAATCATTGCATGAAAGGCTGAAGGGGAAATTCGCAATGGAGGGGTCTGGCTGACGTCACTTGACCCCACTGCGGTCTAGTGTGAAAACAGGCCCACTCTGTGCCTTCCGAATCAATACAAGAGGAGGCAGACGGTACATCCTGTGAACTCTCGCCCCAAAAAACCAAGAACTCATCAAATGAATTTCTAGAGCTAGCTTCCACACCACAGAAAAAAACAAGGGGATACAGGAACAAATTAAATGGTATTACAAAGAAGCAAATATGCAAATTCAGAACGAATGGACTCAGGGTGATGACTTCAGTTCCTCACAAAGGCAGACAGTGTCTGCTCTGAAATCAAGCGATTCAGAGCCAAAAGAACCAAATGCAGCGTGTGCACCATGAGTGAAACCAACCGATGGTAGAGAGAGAGAGCCTCGAGATAGTTGGGGGATTTTTACAAGGATGAGGTATCTGATGAGACCAAGGAATTACTATTAATCTTGTCAACTGTGGTAATGGCATTCTTGTTATGTATGAATATATCCATTCCTGGGAGGTATTTACCGACGCATGTAAGGCGGAATTGATATTACTTGCCTTAAGCTTTGAAGCAAAAGGAAGAAATGAATGTAGTAGCATAATCACCATGACAGTTGAATCACGGCCGTGTGTGTTTGGGGTTCACTATTCTCTGTGTACATTTTTTTGTTTCATAATATGAAGGTTTTTAATAATCAAAAAATAAAAAGGCACGCCTACCTCTGTGACAGTCTGTGGGACAAAAGAAAATTCAGTAGGTCAATGAGATCGTTTTCAGCTTTGATGGGAAACACCCACAACCGGTATGGGACCTCCATCAGTGTTAAGTCAAGACCCAATGTCCCCCTCACAAACCCCACTGCATTCTGTTTATCCATCTCAGAAGGACAGAGGGCGCCACCTGCCTGGTTAGGACTGGATTCCGTGCCTCCAACCACCGCCAGTAGGACGCCCTATAAACAACTTACAGCTCGCCTAGGAACTTCACCTGTGAATCCAGGTGGCTGGCCGCAGCGGGTTCCGCCAGCTCTGAGCTGGGGTCAGGCACCTGTTCAAACCCAAGTGTTGTCCCCGAACACCAGGAAACACAGGCCCACTGGATGCAGAGGGCTCTGAAACACGAAAGATGCTCACCCTCTTTCATAATAACAGAATGCACATTAAACCACAGTGAGATTTCCAGGTTGTGGAAAATCGGAGCAACCGAAAACATACTTGCTAAAGATGTAGGGACATGGATACTTTACTAGTGGGAGTGTAACCTGGAACAGAACCCATCAGAGGATAATTTGGCAGCATCTAGTACAATTACCAACACATATGCCCTTTTGCCCAGGAATTCCGTTTCCTATGAATTTATCCTGCTTACACTTGCTCCCACCTTGAGCAACATGTGTCTGTTATTCATTGCCACGTCGCTTGTACTAGTCGATGATTTGAAAACTTAAATACCTACCAGAAGGGGAGTGTTAAATAAATTATGCAACAGCCACACACAACAGAATAATATGTAACTTTTTAAAAATGAAATCACGTCTATAATTATATCAAACTACCCCCCAAGACATATTAAGTGAGGAGGGAAAAGCAAGACAAAGAGAGCAACCCTGTATATAGTACGCAATCGTTTGTGTAGAGAATGAAAAAAGATTACCTCTGCTTGTGTATACAGAGAAGCTTCTAGAAGAATGTCCAACACATGAATGGCGTTGGTTGCCTTCAGGTTGCTGGCAGGAGGCAGAATGTTCTCTTGACTCTTGAACTCTGTTATGTGTAAATATGACCTGTTCAAAAAGTAGAGATACGGTTCATTTCCTAACAACATAAAGCAAAAAGGAATCGGTTGACTTTCAAACCAGACTTCAGGGAAACAGTAGGGACTTAGATTCAGAGTGAGGCTGGGGCAGCGAGCGGGAAGATGTGCTGGAACGTGGGCCACCAGGTAGCAAACATCACAAAACACGGCTCGGGCTCCCTGTAGTGGCAAAACAGAATCCCTTTTAAATCAAATTAAAGCCGAGTCCCTGTCGGGGCGCCCAGCCGGCTCAGTCAGTGCAGCGTGCGGCTTGGTCTTGGGGCCATGAGTTCAAGCCCCACAGTGGGTGTACAGATTACTTTAAAAAAATTAAAAATGAAGCCAAATCCCAGAGGCTGGTCCAACGACCCCAGTTCCATCCTCCACGGAGGTTGAAGTCTTCAGATGAGGTGGTCTCCGAAACCCAGAGGAAGGGGCTTTGGAGCAGGCACAGCCCCGTCAATGCCCCAAAGCCCCCCGAAGTCAGTGCCAGCACCGGCAGAGCCCCCCAAGGGCCAGGCTCCATGCTGCAGCTCTCAAGGAAGGAAGTCTCGTCCCCACCAGCCAGCTGTGTCACCGGAGGGAGGCACACGGGGACTTCGGGCGTGGTGCTGGGCGGACACTCACGTAAAGAACGAATTGTGAAACCACGAGCTGTGGGGTCAGTAGGTCAGTTCAAACACAGACAGAGCCTGTTTGTTTGTTTTTTTTTTTAATCTATAAAACACAGACCTGTAAAAAAAAAAAAAAAAAAAGTAACTGGGAAAAAATACAGTATCCATCCGTGAAGCTGTTGTGAGTCTGTGTACGTAAAAGAGTTGAAGTCAAGTTATCTATCCTGATCGGGAGGGAAAAGATGGGACTTGGAAATATTTAAAAGCCGGAATATCAGGGCACCTGGGGGGCTCAGTCTGTTAGGCAACTGCCTTCAGTTCAGTTCATGGTCCCAGGATCCTGGGGTCGAGCCCCACATCGGGCTCCCTGCTCAGCAAGGAGCCTGCTTCTCCCTCTCCCTCTGCTGCTCCCCCGTCAAATAAATAAATAAAATCTTTAACAATAAAAAAAAAAAATGCCAGAATATCTTGAGCATCCATTCTGCTCGGAGCAACCAGTCATCATCCCGCATGGGCCAGCAGACCTGTGACCCACACCCGGGGACCACTCTGAAGGGGGACAGGATGTGGGATCTTGGAGCTGAAGGGGTGCTGTGGCTCATCATGTGTCCCCTTTAGTGCTCACTGTGCACTGTGGACACACAGGCAACTGTCATTCCTATCCCCTTCCCTTAAGTGAGGCCCCAGGGGCGGATCCAGCCAGTGAAATGCAAACAGAGGCAGGTCAGGAAAAGCCCTTCTTTCTGCTCGCTCCTCTCTCGCCACAAAAGCCACGTGTTGAGATGGCAGAGCCACGGAGAGAAAGAACCTGAACCCGTGCGTCCCTACCCGTAGAGCCCACCGCGCGCTTTGCACGGGCTTCGCCTTCTCTGGGTCCAGCCTCGGAAATTCCGGAGTCTGCTGCTGCAGGGTCCCCGAGACCAACCCGACTGAGCGGGACCCCAGCCCCTCGCGGCTCTGAAGCTTACAGAATGTGTTTGCTTTTAGAGGGAATTTGATCAATGAGGTGTGGTGACACCGGCTCGCTGGTGAGCTCTCAGGCTGACCAGAATTCGCAGGCTGGTGGTGGTACGTGTCATTTGCTCAGGGAAACGAGATCTTTCAAAACATTAGGTCTGCAGTAGCACGGGGTTGACAAAACAGAACTTTGGGTACAAAAAAACAACAACACAGTGTTGGGAAACATGGATTTACCTCCCTGTCATTTTATCCTATTTATTTAACTAACCTCTACACCCAACGTGGGGCTTGAACTCATGACCCCGTGATCAAAACTTGCATGCTCCTCTGCCTGAGTCAGCCAGGGGTCCCACTTCCCTCTCGTTTTAGAGATGAAAACAGAGACCCAGAGGAAGGGGTCAGGGATTTGGGCCACATCACAGCTCAGCCCTTCTGAGGAGCAGGTTACCAGGTCAAAAGTGGGGGGTCAGAGAGACAGGGCCCCCCAAACCCACAGAGGCACCGAGTCAGGGCCACAGTCACTCAGGGCTGCACGACCAAAGAAAACTCCTCCCCACCTAGGGCAGGATTTAGGGTCGCAATATTCTCAATGAGTTGGTCCCAAATTCAGCTACGGAAAACAGGCACAAGTTAGTGAGCCCATCAGGGGCCCCAACCAGTTTGCTTCCACGCGAAATTGCCAGATCTCCCACTTTTGCCAGGAAAGCCCTGAACCCCGGCGTAGGCGGGAGATCTGCCAGTTCTTCAATGTTGGCAGTTGGCTGAAATGAAAGTAAAAACTCGATACTGGTCAAACAAAATACATCCGGAGGGCTGGCGAGCCCTTCAGTCCATCGGGTCAAGGCTCTGGCCGTCCTGGTTCCTTGACTGTAGCGACAGGACCACAGCCATGGCCACGGGCAGGCCACAGGAGCCCTGTTCTCCAGGTAGGGCCACCAGATTTAGCAAATGGACACAGAGGACACTCAGTTCCACTGGACTTCAGATAAACAATGAATAATTTTTTACTATAAGTATGGATAGGGAATACTTAAATTGCAGAATAGAAATATGCCCCAGGCAATACTCACACTGTAATATTCTCTGGGACACACTTAGAACCTATATTGTACATACATTTATATGCAAACATAGATACTGATACAAGTTTTGCCTGGGACATACTTATGCTAAAAAAATTATTCACTGTTTATCTGAAATTCCATTTTAACTGGTATATTATACCTGGCACCTGACCAAGGAAGCTAATCAGTGAGCTTTCCTCTCTCTGGTCTCAGTTGTCCAAGAAATCTGAAAAATAAAGTAGACTTAATCCCAGCCACACCGACACACTCCCATAAGCAAGTGGGGCCCTTGATCGCTGGATCCAGCTGTCTGGTCAGGCATCCCTCAGCAAGCTGAATTCTGTCCAGGTGACAGGCCTTCAGGTCACAGTGGGCACATCGATTCTTCCTTTTGATCCCCTGGGAGACAAGCCCTCTGCTCATGGGTACATTGTGTCTGCCGTGAGGACTGAAGCAGGATGCTTGGAATTCCAGTACACAGGTTTGCTCACCTCTACTGCCCTCTGGACCTTCATCATCTAAGTCCTGGCAGGGGGGCCGGTGGTGCTGTGGAGCTCCACTGGGGCTGTTCTAGTCTCCCCCTCCCACCCCCACAACCTTGAGAGGGAGCTCAGAAACCACCATCCTCCCTCCTTACCGTGAACTTCACTGTCTGACACTGTCCATGGTCAAGAAGGAAAAATTCTTCCTCTACCTTCTTATGTTCAGTAACTGGGGGTCTGCAAATTAAACTAACGAAAGGCAGATTAAGAGGAGAAAAGGCACATAATTTTAATTACTATTTACATGCATGTCAAAAAATACTTACACGCATGTCAGTTCACAGAAAAGAAGTGAAACTCGAAGAAGTGGTTAGGCTTAGGGCTTATATGCCTTTTTATAATAGGAAAGAAAGAGGATTTGTGTGTCAAAGATGATAAATTGCAGAGAAGTGACTAGGACGTACATAGGGAAAACTAATGGAAGACAAGGGCTATGTTTATGCAGGCTCATCTGAATGTTGATTCCCTATTTGCAGTAATAGGTGGTGCTCTTCTGGGGTGCCTGGGTGACTCAGTGGGTTAAAGCCTCTGCCTTCGGCTCAGGTCATGATCCCAGGGTCCTGGGATGGAGCCCCGCATCGGGCTCTCTGCTCCGCAGGGAGCCTGCTTCCTCCTCCCTCTCTGCCTGCCTCTTTGCCTACTTGTGGTCTCTGTCAAATAAATAAATAAAATCTTTAAAAAAAAAAAAAAAAGGTGCTCTTCTATCCCTGATACAGGGCAGGCAACTTCTTCAAAGGGAAATGTATGCCCTGCTTTTAGGTAGGTACAGGGAGGGCAAAGAACTCCTCCTGCATCTGTTGATTCTCAGTTGCCTTCAGCTCAGTATAGTCCTTGCACCAAAGTGGCCCATTCGGGGTGACACACTCTGATTCCCTTCACCATCTCGCCCCTGGGAGGAGCTGGGTGGATGCCGCTGCTGGTCAAGAAGACAAGCAGAGGTCCCAGACGCTACCACCACCAGCCCCACACTCTGGCACAGACCACAGACCTTCCCCAGTTCAGCAGGGTCTTCAGTGCACACCTAAATGGGCGGGAGCCCTGTCCTGTCCTAGAGGGTCTCCATCTTCATTGCCTCCTTCCTCCTCTTCTTCCTCCTGCCTCACAAGGAGCAGAGGGGAACCGCGGATCGCATCCGTCTTACTCCCACTGACCTCCAGGGGGCAGCAGAGCTGGGAAGACCATTCATCAATGCAGGCAGCGGGCCACGGTCGGTTGAGCGAGCTGTACTTGACCTTGACCGAGGGACAGGGAAGGTCCTGGTTGTCCCACAGCCCCAGACTGCAGCCACAGCCGCATTTCCCATCTCTGGGGGGAAACCGGGGAGCTTGGCAAAGAAAGGAACAGGAGCTCTAAAAACCCCTACAAACTCCGGCGTGGGGGAGGTGCGGGGTGGTGCTGACTGACCGTGTCTGTAGATCAGGCAACACTTGACAATCCGGGTTGTGAGTTCAAACCCCACGTTGGGTGTAGAGTCTACTTAAAACAATTTCTTAAAAACAAAACCCCTGTGGGGCGCCTGGGTGGCTCAGTCAGTTAAGCATCTGCCTTCCCTGCAGGTCATGGTCTTGGGGTCCTGGAATCAAGCCCCACATCCACGTATGCTCTGTGGGGAGCCTGCTCCTCCCTCTCCCTCTGCCCCTCCCCCACTGCTCCTGCATGCGCTCCCTCTCTCTCAGATAAAAATAAAATCTGTAAAAAATAAAGAAATAAACAATGAAATAAATAAAATCCTGTGAACTCCAAGCCCATAGAATGAATCCGAAGGGGTGAGCCCCACATCCACCACTTCCTGGTAATTTTCCCTGGATAACTTACTTCCTCGCTTCCCCACCCATCAAAGGGGGGGACAGGACTACTACTGACCTGATATGGTTATTGAGGGATGAAATGAGCTAATAGATGTTAATCATCATGTAGAAAAATGGCTAAAACAGAATAAGTACTTTACGAATGATCGCTCCTGAGTCCCTCTTAACTCCCAACTATTTCTGAAAAATACTGGATTCTGGGTTGCATTTTTGGTTTTGGTTTTTGTTTTGTTTTTTGAGAGATAGAGAGAGTCCAGGGGGCAGGCAGAGGGAGGGGGAAAGAGAGTATGGGGAGCAAGCAGAGAGAAAGAGAGAGAGAGTGCGGGGGGCAGGGTGGGCAGAGGGAGACAGAGAGGACTTCAAGCAGGCTCCACACCCAGCATGGAGCCAATGTGGAGCTCAATCTCATGACCCAAGATCATGACCTGAGCTAAAATCAAGAGTCAGGTGCTTAACCAACCAAGCCACCCAGACACCCTCTGTTTTTAGTAAATTAATTGGCATTTGGATTGGCTCTAGACATATTTTAAACTAATTAGTAGCATCTAACAGGTACTTTGAATTGTTAATTTGAATAAATCATGTTGGATTAACAGTATTTTCTCTATGGGTATAAACACAGATTTTTGGAACACGTTTCTGACATATGTATAGGGGATTCTGGGAAATCAAATAGTCCATTTAACAGGGAGCTAGATACACATCATGCCCAATTGCCAATTTTTAAAACCCTACATATAACATCTTTAAGACTAAACCACAAGATGCATGTTTCTCGAAGAAGCAGGGTCTGTAGAAAACCTTGGACATGACCATATTGGAGAGAGGCAGCCGGGCTGGTTCTCAGAGCGCCCCTAAAGACGGAAGCTGCATCTCTCCTGGCTTGCTGCCGGCATTTTCATTCATCAGCTTTCTTTTCCCTACACTGTTGCCCACTCAGGCAGCCCCAAATGACATCTGTCTGCTGGGCTGCTGGTGGCCTGAGCTAATTTCAGAACCAGGACAACCCTTGAGACGTCCTGGGGTCTGAATGGAGGCTGAGATACATGCCAGCAGTAGGATAACTCAATAAAGGCTCATTCTCCTCCCTCTCTGACATCTCCCTTCCTTCCTTTCTTTCTGTCTTTCTTTTTGTTTTGTTTTGTTTTGTTTTGTTTTGTTTTGAAGGTATTTACTTATTTTAGGAGAGGGGAGAGAAAGCGCTATGGGGGAGAGGCAGGGGGGAGAGTCAGAGAGAGACTCTCAAGCAGACTCCCAGCTGAGCGTAGAGCCCAATGTGAGGCTCGATCTCCGAACCCCGGAGATCATGACCAGAGCTGAAATCAAGAGTCTGATGCTTAACTAACTGAGCCACCCAGGCGCCCCTCCCATCTCCCTTTCTAATCTCAAATGCAAGGAGCAGGATTTTTTCACACTTTAAATGACCTCCTAGTTCCTGAACAGGGACAGGCTGAGGGAGAGGCCGTGGCAAAGACATCAATGGCGTCCACAGCTAATTCTTTGAATGCTCGGGCTGTTCACCTGCAACTCATTCACTCTTTTCCCTTCTCCCTACTTTTCCCCAGGGTGCCCACTATGCTTGACTCTACCTTCATGCTAAGTAGAAAAAGGCACCTCCCCCAAAACCCCCTTTCTGCTCTGGCCAATCAGAAAAGAGCATGCATTCCAGAGCTGAGTCCCCCCTTAGTCCCCCTCTTAGCCAAAATCTCTGGTGCAACGCACAAAAGGCACAACCACCCATGGCAGCCAACGTCACCATGTGCTCCCTGGAGGCAGAAGCCAGTGAGGAAGGCCAGGGCCGGCTCAGGGAGTCAGCAGTCTGCTGGTGAGCCAGAGCCCACGCGGATGGTGGTCCTGGGTCCCAAGTTCCACCCACCAACCCTCCCTCCAGAGAAGACATCCCACATCTGGTTCCACCTGCGGTAGCTGGGAGAGACTGAGGTTCCTTCTCGTCCCCAAAGAACCTTCCATAGACCTTTGGAATCTTTCATTTACATTGCAGTGTAGGGGAACCTGGGCGGCAGCATCTGGGTCTCGATCTCAAGGTTGTGAGTTTAAGCCCTGCACTGGGCTCCACAGTGGGTGTGGAGCTCACTTTAAAATAGAAGAAGGAGGGGAGGAGGAGGAACAGGAAGAGGAAGAGGAAGAAGAAGAAGTTGTTGTTGAAGTTGTTGCAGTGTAAGTAAGTATGAGGTCAGGCTCTAAAACAACCAAGGAATGACTCAGGTCGTCTGGAGGTATAATTTTTCTGCAACTACTAAATTTACTTTTGGCTCAGCGCAGTGGCTTTGCCCGTGGGACATATGAAACTCTGGACACAGTCTAACAGCCCCCACCCACTCTCAGAATCCAATCGCTAAAAAATCTCCATTGTAATTTGAGGAAAGCCACGACCCTTTTCATTGACCCTTCACACTGAAATCATAAATAACACTGTGGGGACACTAAAGGCACCTCACGGAACCGACGACCGGCAAGAGGCAAGATGGCCCCTCGCAAGCCTCTGCCCTCGGAGATTGGACTTTGGGGAGGATGCACTCGGAGATGATTTTTTTTCCGGTAATGACAACGTTCGGTCCCGCATAAGAAATGAAATTGAAGCATTGATCTTATTCTTCAAGTAGAGGATCGCTTCAATATGAAAATTAACATATAAATTTAGCATCCATCTTATTTTCAACTCACTTCTGCTGAGTAAATGCGCATATAAAGAATGAACGGCTGAAACAGTATGCCCTGAAATCAAGTCCATTTTTCAAACATGTCAGATCAGAGGCAGCCAGTGCCTGTTTTCTGGGGACCCAACAAATGTTCCCAGGGTGCCCCCCTTCCCATTGCCTCCCACCAACCTAGCCACAGGGCCACTTGGGGACCTCAGACAATGAGTCCCAAAAGAGCAGACCCCATAACACATGACTGCTCTGAGGCACACCTCCTCCTCCGGTCCAATCTCTTCCTGTGAATTTTAAATGTTCTCAGGCTCTTAGAAGTCCTCAGTTAAATCCAACAGCCGGGACCAGGGGATCCAGAATCCCTGCCCCCTCTCCCAGTCCCTGTCACCTGTCCAGGCACTCTGTTATTAATTTCAACCACAGCCATGTACCCAGTGAAGAAATGCCTTGCTTCTAGAAACATCTGTGCAACTACTTTTGTTTTTCCCATCATCAAGAGCACTGATTTTTCACAGGAGGACATCACCTCACACCTGCTAGAACGGCTATTACCAAAAAGACAAGAGAAACTAAGTGCTGGCAAGAATGAGAAGAGAAGGGAGTCCTTGAGTGGCTCTGCCAGTGAAGCATCTGCCTTGGGCTCAGGTCGTTATCCCGGGGTCCTGGGATCAAGCCCCACATCAGGCTCCCTGCTCAGCAGGAGGCTGCTTCTCCCTCTCCCTCCGCCCTTCCCGACTCATGCTCGCTCTCTCTGAAACGAATGAACAAAATCTTTTCAAAATAACAAAAATAAAATTTTTAAAAACAGAGCCCTTGTGCAACATTAGTAATTTGCAAACTGCTACAGCGTCTCTGGCAAACAGGACGGAAACTCCTCACAAAACGAGAAACAGAGCTGCACTACGATCCTGCAATGGCCCTTGAGGGTACATTTCTGGAGAAGAGGAAGTCTCTTAAATCTTAAGTAGCCACTCCCTGGAGCATTTTTCACAATAGCCAAGACATGGAAACAACCTAAGTGTCCCTCACTAGACCCAGAGATAAAGCAAATGTCACATACTAACCGAAATACGCCAGTGACATCAGGATAAGTACTGTGGGATCTCGCTTCTACACGGAACCTAAAAATCCAAACTCACGGAACCAGAGTAGAACCACGCTTGCCGGGACCGAGAGAGGGGGATGGGGACACGTGGGTCAAATGAAACAAACTTATAAGATGAGAACGTTCTGGATATCCAAGTTACCGCACGGTGACTATAGCTACATTGTACACTTGGAAGGTACCAAGAGAACAGGACAGAGATGTTCTCACCACACACACACACAAACGTAATTAATGTGAGGTTAACTAACCTTCCGGTGGAAATCATTCTGCAACATGTACACCAGTCAAATTGTCAGCTCGTGAACCTTGAACTTGACACAATGTTGTATGTCGATTCTATCTCAGTCAAACAGGGAGGGCGGGGGAGGGAATTATTAATGTTTCTTACAACTCAGAGCTCCAGCTCCCGAGTGAAACCTATTTCCAGGTGTCACTAGTAAACTTGGAATCAGGGCACACCTGAAGGGCCAGCAGCACTGGAAAATCCCGGAGCCTTAAGCAGCAGTCTCCCTGAGGGAAAGGGGAGCACATTGGTGCTAAGATCAGGTGCTTTGCCCATCAGAAGTTTCCAAAAACAGGCACTTGTGATCCCAAATGTGTCCTTGAGTCCAACATTAACCTTGGCCCTGAAGTTCCTTGAACTCCATGGAGGGCAGGAGTGAAGGACGCAGGCATTTCGACCTCTCCCTCTGCCCCTTTAGGGCGCATGGACCTGAGAAGAAAACCTACGGATGGGATGTTCTCCCGTCTCTGTGATTTAAGACACACCTGGGGAGGACGATAAAAATGGAGGTGCTGAGGCTCTCCGAGATCCTGAATTCAACAAGCAGGGCTCAGGAATCTAAACTAGAAGGGGAAGCCTCGGGTTGCAGGGAGCACACTTGCAGACAAACCTATAGAAGGTGACTGGCCCACCCACACTCCCATCGTAGATGAACAAAGCATTTAAGACCAGCTTCTGGCCGGTCCTCGGTCCTCGCTAGCAGGGGAGGCAGGAGGCCTGGTTTCCTGTGGGTTCACAAGCCACCCGCCAAGCACCCCAGAAGGAGCTGGCTGACTTCTTTCTCTTGTATGTGAAGGAGTAACTGAGCGCCCCTGGGCTACAGGTCAGAGCAGGGTGGTCTTCGAGAGCTGAGCTAGAATCTGAGAGGGGGCTCAGGCGACAGGACAGCGACTGTGGGGCGCAGGACACAGGATCTGAACCGATTTCTCCCATCTGACCCCCGGCCACACTTACCCCCCAAAACAAGTAGGTCCTGCTTCAGAAGACTGTACGAGGATCGAACATACCTGCACTAGCCTAGGAGGTCGCTGCCTTACAACGTGGGGTTCCACGTTGCTGGCCATTGTCAGAAGGAGTCAGTAAGTTTGGAGATCTGTTGGGGGCAGGGCAATCGCGCTGGAGAGACACTGCACCTTAGGGCGAGGGCTGCTCACCCTGAAGAAGGAACAGCTGCAGACAGATTTCGTAGCCCCATGGGCTCAAGGGGACCTGTTACCGCTGTTGCTTGTTAAATGAATGCAGGTAAGCGTTTGAGACGCACACACCTTGGGAAATACGCTCGGCCTGGGTAGGCCCAGGCGTAGTCAGCCCATCACCACGACAGAAACTGTCCCAGACAACAGGGGTCCAACTGTTTTCTTCTTCACTCCCTCACTTTGACACATACGCTAATGTTAAGATACAACCCAAACAATAAGAGTATTTACTTTTAAACTCCCTGGTAGGGACCTATGTCCTTGAAATACATATTAGTCCAAGTAACATAAGGTTTTTCCCATCAGAGATTCTCATTCCCAAAGTGTCCCATAGAAATAAAGATGAGATGGGGTTTTTGTTTTTTTTTTTGTCCTAAGTATCTTTTTTTATCCCTCTGGGACCCCTTCCAGGAGTGGCTGGCAGCTGATAGGAGCTCCTGTCCCCCAGTTGAGGGAGAAACTTAGGCCAAGAGGACCTGCCCTCCTCCCTTCCAGGCTGAAGAGCCCTTCCTACTCCGTCTGGCATCGGGAACCCTTTCCGCATCCTTATTTCCTTCACCTTCCACCTTTGTACGTTTATTGTCTGACTTAAGCAATCATCCTCGCTTTCAGGCACTTTGAAGAACAGACGTAGCAAGAGAAGTGGCTATTGTGGGCACCACTGAGTATTATTGTTTGAAAACTCTCTTTTTAAAATATCTGATCAAGAATGCAAAAGCTAGTGAGCTCAATTAAAAGCAATCATCGCTCTCACTTAATAAGTGCTTTCTCTGTGTCGGGCACAGTGCTAAGTACTTACGCCTCACGTTGCAAATTGTTTCATTTTTACTTTTTCTTGAATGGGACTCTCCATTACCATCCCTGCTTATCTCGGACTCACGGACAGGTGACTCGGGTAACAGCAGACAAAAAGCATTCTCTTACACATACTAGGCACTCACTACGCATCTGCTGGAGCGTGGGAGGAGTGGAGAGACTGAACTGAGATCTATTCTTAAACAAGAAATCCTCTTTCTGAACACAGCCCCCAAACTGTCGTTCATATTTCTCAAGACATGTCCCCATTCAACAGACCCCTTGACCCCCGATTCATGTGCTAGGAAGCAGCTTTTACATCAAATTTCTCTCTTTAGAGATCCTCTTTCCACAAGCAGAAATGACATCAACGAAGATCGTCTCCTTAGTTTATTTTTTTTTTTTCCTAGAGCCCTCAGCATGCTACATTCACCTGACAAAGCTTAACCTTGTGTTCATTTCACAATACATTTCATGCAGTTCACAGCTGGGATGGGCTTTACACGGACATCACGCACGTTTCAGTTCAGCCCTGTGGAAAGAAGAATTCTTAATAGAGTTTGTCTCTGAAAACTGTCCGAGCTTACATAAGCATGTGAGCGGTTCACTCCCTCCAGAAGTGCAGCGTCACTCTAAAATGCAAGAAGGAATTTTAGCATAAGAATATAAGGTCCATTTGCAACCGAAATCGCTGGCTTCCGTTTTTACATATCCTGAAGAATCCTCTCTCGTAAAACCGCATTCAAGTATACTGTTTTGTCGGACATTCCGGGTTGAGTTTGGGAGCAAAGCCGGCCCCCAGCTTTCCCTCCCCAAAGAAACCTTGCGCTGGACCCGGCTTTCCCAAGACTATTCTTAGCATCAGACTCTCTTTGACAATAAACATTCAGCACTAAAGCCACAGAGCAGAGCTATTTGGCATTTTTTTCCAAAGAAGTGCAAGAAATTAAATAAGTTATGCTTTTTATTGCTAAGGTATAGAATCAAGCACAGTCACTTTGTCAAACAGAAGGAAAGGGTGTACACGGGGAGCGGCCTCTCCTGGCGGGCCCGGGGTTCAAATGCACAGAAAACGTCACCTGGTCACGCCGCCCAGCAGGGAGCGGCCTTTAGGAGGACGTGTTGAGTATTCTAGAGTCCGAGGAGTCGGACCTCTCGTCATAGTCCTCCTCGGTGTAGAGGGGCTGCTTGGCCACGATCGGGCAGCCGTCGTCGGGGATGGAGATGCGGGGGTCCTCGGGGGCGCGCGCGGGGAGGACGGGCGAGCTCCGGAAGACGCCGGCCGAGTTGGCGGGGAAGGGGCCCACGTACTGGGACCTCAGCTGGTACTGCTGCTGCAGGGTCATGGTGTTCCACAGGGTCACATCGTTGGGCAAAAAGGGGCTCGACTGGTTCCTGGCCAGAGTATTCCGCAGCATCAGCGGGTAGCGGGGCGGCTGGGGGAAAGGATGCTGCAGGGGCACGGCCAAGGGGTTGGGGACAACGTTACTGGAGTCGGCGGAAAACCTCAGCGTGTCCGGGACCCTGAAGGCCGAGCCCACGGACCACTTGGAGGAGGAGATGGGGTAGGAGCTCAGGCTGTGTTCAAAGATGTGGCCGTTGGAGGGCAGCACCAGCCCCTCGGGCTCGGCGGCCCGGTCCGCGGCGGCGGCGACAGAAGAGCGGCTGGACAGCAGGACCTCCACGGCGCTCACCAGGTCCCCGCCGCAGCCCTTCAGGATGAGCTCCAGCACCGTGGGCTTCTGGGTGGGGAAGATCTTTTTCAACACTTCCAGGGGCGGCCGGTTGGCCTTCAGGCTGAAGGGCAGGGACACGGTCCCCGAGGGGCCCTCGATCAGCAGGTGGTTCTGCTCCCCGTGGTACTTGGGGCTGTCCGGGCGGCTCTCCGGGTTGCCTCCGTTTTTCTGCACCGCGTAGCCCCCCTCGTCCACAGACACGATCTCGGGGCTCTCCGGGGTGAAGCAGCCCTTGCTTTTGGCCACATCTGGGGAGCTTCTCTGGTCGGGGTCTTTGTCGCTGAAGGTCTCCGTGTTGTCGGCCGAGCTGCTGTCCCCCAGCCGTTCTTCCGTCAAGTCTGAAAAGCAGAGAACAGCCGGGTTAATCCTGTCCCGGTGCGCATGAAGAGGAACAGATGTGCTGGGGGAGAGCCGCACACAGGCCGGCCGTTTGGAAGGGTGGATGCCACTGGGGCCGAGTCAACGCACGGGGAGCCTTTATCTTTCCTTTTCTTTCTTTCTTTTTTTTTTTTTCTTTAAGTCATCGCTACACCGTGAAGCTGGAACTCATGACCCTGAGATCAAGAGTCACAGGCTCTAGGACTGAGCCAGGCAGGAGCCCCCTGTTCCGAAAGCCTTTAAGAATCCAAACCCCCTCATTGGCCAATGTGGGGGGAGGGGCAGACTACATAAAAATCTAGAAATTGGAGTGATTTCTCAGACTGATGTGCACAGAGAGGCTTGCCTTGAACACAGAACAGGGATTCGGTACCTATAACCATGAGAGATGTAGCTGTCATAGCAGTCACAATATAAATAGGGACCTCTGTAGGTTTAGGGATCAACGCAGCCCAGGGAAGAATGGCTCAGGTTTGTCTTCTGTTTCCTTTTCTGCAAACGAGGTGGCTGGTGTTACCTGGGGACGTCAGCAGCAGGTGCAGGACCCATATATCCCTAGAAGGGGATTTTCATATTTTAAATCCATTTCCCATAGGCAGATTTTGCATTACACAGGTCTTGTGAACTAGTCCTACGTTTCTTCGGGTTACCTGGTACAATAACTAACCAGTAGAAGTGCCAGAAAGAGGCCTCTCTTCATTGAAATCTTTCTTACAAAGCCACTCCAGGGAGTGACAGACCTGACGTCCGCGCACCTTGCACCAGGGGTCAAGCAAAACCAGCTATGAATTCTGAATGGCAGGGCAGGTCACAGGACAGGGAGGAAATGGCTGGAGAGATCTGTCAAATTGCACAGGGGCATGACCCACCCATGAAACAAGGAGCCCATAACTCCAGGACCGTAGGGGTAAAGAGGTAAAACCATTTCATGAACTGTTTTATTAGTAAAGTTCATGGAAAGGATTGAAAGACACCTTCTTGAATTATACCAAAAGGGGGAAAAAAAAAAAAAGCTTCCCAAGATTTTTGGTAAGATTTGCTGGGAACTAGAACAGCTCCAAATTTAGCATTTTGACCTAAGACATTGCTCCCCAAAGGGCTGGTATCACATCGCCAAGCAGACAGAAGGGAGAAGCCTGGATTTGCTTGCAGTAGGAAATTCCAACAGACCTTTAAAATAAAAGGACGTATTCTTTACTAGCATGCTAGATGCAAGTAGATTTTTATCCTTTTGAAAACACTGACTGGCTGTCTCTCCTCAGAGCCAGTGTAACTGATCTAAAGATGAAAATTATTAATGACCCAGTTGTCAGGTTGTCAACAATTGGTCTGCCTGTGTTTTCGCAGCCCAGCCTGAATGGTTTCCTTGTCGCCTTCTCTGTGGGCACACCTGACTGTACTTAGAAAGCCAGCGGTGACATTTCCTCACTGCAGCTCCAAAAATCTCCCTCCTCCAATGTGGTGTTGTTTGTTTCAAAAGCCTTAAACAAAGGCCCATTTAGGAACATTCTTCTAATGTGGGATTTATCTTCAATATAAAGGAAAAACAAAATGTTGATTCTTCACAAAGCAACCGGTCTGTGTCTGGCAACAGGTAAATGCATTTTAAAACAGGCTTAAACTCTTTTATCAGTATTGCAGTCTTAAGTCTGATATAAATTCGCACTTAACCCAAATCTGCATTTTAAGTAAACTACTGCTTTTTCCAATACAAGGTTTCTACGCAGGGGTCATCCGTGGCCCACACATACAAAGCCAACTTTGCTTTCTATAACCCCTCTGGGACGTGCTCAAGACCTATCTTTGTAAGAGAAGTTTGCCATCTTCCCTCCTGCAACTCCCCAGGACAGAGGACGGTGATGCCATCTCCTTAGTGAACAGTATTTGTTCTTAATCCAAGAGAGAAAAGCCACAACAAAAAAGCTTCACATTCTAATCGGCAGACCTATCTGCATGTTCCTGACTCGTGACCCGGTCCATACCTCCTAGCGCTTACTCTATGATTAAGCACTGGAAAAATGAGTGGACAGGGACCCTGTGTTCACCCAGCACCGGCCTCAACACACGACCGGATTTCGTCCCCCTCTTCAGTGGAGCCTGGGAAAACAAGCCAAAGACACACCCCAGGTAAATACTAAAGTAAAATTATATACTTTATATTATTTAAAGTATATAAAATTTATATTTATATATATTTATATATAAATACATTTAAATTTATCTTTAAAAGTATATAAAATTATATACTTTATGTTATATTCTTTAAATACTGTGTACCTCTAAGCGGGGGTTTTTATAATTAACTTTAGCTTTCTTTACTTTGTCTTATCAGTATCAAGTATTTGCATCCCTGTCATATGCAAGATACTGAGGGAAACAGAAAAAAAGGAGGTGAAAAATACCAGGAAGTCTAAGGCCGTTTCCCACCTTGGGGGACTTAGCTCGTTGGGCAGAGGAGATGCACATACAAGGAGAAAAGCAAACACAGCCAGGAAAGAACTTGCTTCCTATCCAGCAGGATACGTACTGTACACAAAGGTTCATCGCAGCATCGCCCACAGTAGCCAAAAGGTGGGAGCAACTCAGGTGTCCACGGATGGACAGACGGACAGAAAACGTGGTACGTATATACAGTGGACTATTATTCAGTCTCAAAATGGAATGAAATTCTGACCCATGTTATGATGGCGATGAACCCTGAGAACACGCTAAGTGAAGTCAGTCACAAAGGACAATATTCTAGGATTCCACCTAGACAAGGTCCCTAGAAGAGACAAACTCACGGAGACAGAAAGTGCAATGATTGTTAGCAGGGGCTGGAGTGGGCGGGGAAGAGGGACTGGGACTGACTGTGTCCCAGGTATGAGGCTTTCCGATGATGAGAAAGTTCTGGAAATGGACAATGGTGGTGGCACAACACTGTGAATGTACTTAATGCCCTTACGTTGTGCCCCTAAAAATGGTTAAAATGGTCAATTTCATCGTATGTATATTTTACCACAATTAAAAACAAGAGAGAAAGAAAGAAATAGGACACACAGTGTCACCGCAGTGTAAGAGATGGTGACATTTTTTTGGAAAGCAAGAGAAACAACTGGTTCTTCTAGGAAATAAAAGGTATGTAAGTACAGCCAGGAAGCTCAAAACCTAGCTGTTTTTTAAATGAGTGAACCTAAAAATGGCTTCCTATGCTAAAAGATAATTTTTCCCAGCGTGTCTGGCCAGCTCAGCCTGTGGAACACTTGACTCTTGATCTCCAGGTTCAAGCCTCACCTTAAGGGTAGAGTTTACCTTAAAAATAAAGAGTTTACCTTAAAAATAAAATGAAATATAATATAATATTATATTATATTATATATTATATATAATATATAATATATTATATAATACAATATACAATATACAATAATATAATATATAATATATTATATATTATATATTATATAATATTATATTATTATATTATATAATATTATAATATTATAATATATTATAATATAATATAATATAATATTATAATATTATATTATAATATAATTTTTCCCACCCCAGATGAGCTGCCAAATGGAAAATAAGTTTTCCACTTATGGAAAACGCGTTGAGGTCTATCACCAAATTCACTGTTCCACAGGACATGCCAGGCTCCAGAAGAAAGTGATTCCAAGAGCGGAGGTTTGGCCAGACAGGAGCTGGAGCTGGAGAATGATGTTCTGGCAAATCGGACACATCCATCATTTTTTCAAAATGGCCAAGGATCCACTATCCCCGTCTCCTGGATCCTGGGTGACAGGTCGCTGAATCTGACAATGCACCTTGGTACCTGTGTTCCTGTTCTGCAGAAGAGGCCACAGGACAATCGCATACGGGCCAGCTTGTTCAGCAGCTGGGAACCCCCAGCCTGCAAAAAACCCCTGCCTGTCTGACTTTCTGGGTTCCCAGTTGTCACCGCTACAGTGGCATGCCGGGAGCCGGGAGCAGCACGTGCTTCTGGCTGCTTCTCTGGGAGGGGGGCTGCCTCATCCAGGCTCTCTTCTCAGGTTTCAGTCAGGCTGGCCTCTCCAGCTCGGTGGTGTCCACGCGAGGGCCACACGGTGAAGAAAGCGAACAGGGTGTCCCAGGAAGCAAATCTACAAATTCAGGACATTCCAAGCACCTGAGCTCAGCACTCGCCATACTACGTTCAGAGGGAGAACAGGAGACCTTGAAGGAACCAAGGAGTGAGGCACAGCCAATGCTCTCCTGCTCGGAAACAGCCCGTAAAGTCTTGCCCCGGTCTGTCCCCAGCCCAGGCTGTTGGGGTTGCAAACCCGGGCAAGAGCAGACTAGCTTCTCACCTTGTGCCAAGAATCCTTCCTCACCACCACCATTTCTAAAGGGCAGAGTGTGGAGCCCATCCGATTTTGTGGCAGGAGCTACTAGTGGTTGACCTGTTGTACCTAAACTAGATGCACTGTACATTATTCTATAAATACAGACTTTCACAAGTAATTATAGAGGGTGGGTTTCGAGCCCAGCGATAACGTGTAATTTAATAATAGGTGTTGCTTTACATCTCTAGGGGTTTTTTCCCCCCCAAATGAACTTTATAAAATGTTCATGTTGGTTTAAAACACAATGGCCTTTCTAGATACAGAAACGTGACACTGCCAACCAACAGAATAAAAAGGGAAATGGTCCCCCAGACACTTTACCTTCTTTCTTCTTGAAACTGACACACTAATTCCTAGATCATAGAGAGTAAGAATATACTCCAACTGATACCATTTTTACCCCTAGAATATGGGTGCAGATACCCAGACCTTCTACCCAAAAAGTAGAAAGAAACCAATTTCATGGGAAATTCCAAATCACCTAATGAAAGTGATACAGTCTGCTGTTTCTCCTGTTTAAACATCCAGGAATTTGAAAAATCTTACTACTCACTCTTCAAGTTCATATTTTTCGTGAGAGAGAAGTATTCCTAGCCACCCAGGAACTAAACCCTTTACTCAGGTCAAAGTATGTAAAAGAAGGAGATATCTGATTAAGAAGGAAACTTTTTCTATCAACAATAATACTACCAACTTCAGAAAATACATACATCAGCCTTAAGAGAGCTACAAAACTTCTCTTCCCTTTCACGACAGACTTTAACAAGGGAGAGAAACTTAACACTCACACAAAAGTAACTTCCAATCTAAAACTACAGTTAGCAAAATCTTTCCTCCTTTAGAGGATGTTTTTATGTGAAAATGTAGTTACATATTAAAAAAAAAAAAACCTAGGTATTCTTTTCAAATATTTTGGGGAAGCCTACCACATATGTGGAATAAATATACACATAAAAATGGAGAATCTTTCAGACGTGAATGTGGTGGGTTTTATCCATTCTATTCAATTATATCTGCAAAACCCAGGGGCTCCTGGGTGGCTCAGAGGGTTAAAGCCTCTGCCTTGGGCTCAGGTCATGATCTCAGGGTCCTGGGATCAAGCCCCTCCACCCCCCATTGGGCTCTCTGCTCAGCAGGGAACCTGCTTCCTTCTCCCTCTGCCTGACTCTCTGCCTACTTGTGATCTCTGTCAAATAAATAAACAAAATCTTTAAAAAAAAAAAACCAAAATATTATCTTGAATGAAAATACGAAAGCATTGGTATAGAGAGGAATATTTCCTAGTACAAAAGTCACTGAACTTTTTTTTTTTCCTTCTGAAATCATGTCACATAGTTTGGAACATGGATTGTATGTCCTCTACTGTGAACGAGCTTTGGGGACACACTTCTAACTGTTCCCTGATGGGTGGTTTTCCAAGCACACAAATCTTACAGCAATGACAGGAAGGAGCCCAAGCAGGACGGTGCTTCTAGAAGAGACCAATGCCCCGTCAGAACGCTAACCGGAGACACACTTTTTTACATTTTCTGTTATCTTTATCTCACACTGGAAGTGCTGACTCATTAAAAAAACCCTGAGTGGCTGAAAATCTTAAGTACAACAGGGAATGAGTATCAGTGGAAAATCTTTCTTTTTCTTCCTGGCTTGAGGGGTGGGGGGGGACTTGTGAAAAGTACAAAGTTGTCATGCTTTGCTTTTTAAAAAATCATTAACAACACGGGATGCTTCCTCAGGATCAATATTTGGGGGGGAACATTGGTATAGGAAGGTCAGACCTTAAGGAATTAAGACTCGTAACTGTGGACTTTGTAGGTCTTGCAAAAATTTAGTTTTGACCCCTTTGGTGACTCAGGAGCACTTTTCAAGAAACAGGAGGAAAATGATCTATAAATCTCCAAGTTTATTCGGAACTGATAAAAATGCAGCTGGCTATTCATTCACTCATCCATTTAACAAAAACCCTTACATCTCTTACTACGTGCCCAGGCAATGTATTATGTAAGATGATACAGAGCTGATCAAAACATTGCCTCTTGGTGCCTGAGACGCTCACAGTATAAATCTTCTGTAAAAGTTCCACGTTATCTGCGTGGTTGGTCAAATTTTACATTGAAACACAGCCAGTAACTCAAAAGCCAGCAGCTGGGCGGACTACGGCGTATTCACAGAGTTCATACTGCTGTAAACATTCCCATGTAGAGACAATGGTTGCAACAAACACACATAGTGAACTAATAAAAGTACTAAACGGTGAGGGGAGGGGGGGCAGAAGCCTAATCCCAGCTTCATAAAATGTACTCCTGTGTAGTCCTTGCCATCCAAAAAAGAAATTAGAGATTCAGTATAGAACTGACCCATTCCGACCGTTCCGTTTTCCATAATACTGGTAAGTCGGTAGTTGATTGTGCTCATTTTTAAAATAGCTGTTTAATGATAAAATCAAAAGGGAACACATAACCCATACAGGTTTTCCCATTAGTTTCTTTGGAGAGGTCCGCAGCGCTCGGACAAGCCTGTGGGACTGGAGAGTGACAGGATGTAATCCCAGGGTGAAGGACCTGGGACGACCGGACCCGCTGCTCGCTAGTCAGGCCCTGATCTCTGCCAAGAGCACGCACGCACGGGGAGCCCAGTTCGAGGCCCACGTGGGACGCGGCATGGAGATCCAGAGACCTGAGGCGCCAGAGCAGGTTAAAAAGCCAAAGAAAGAAGGAAAACTAGAGGGGACGAAAGGAGGACGGGAGGGAGAGGGGAGGCAGGCAAACGGATTAGGAGCTCCCACCTACGCACACACACCCCCGTCAGGAAGAAGAGCAGCACTTCCAGAAAGGGGCTCCGCGTCCTCCGGGGACCTTGATTTATGAAGATGTACTCACTTTCTCTCTGTAAAGCTGTTAGCAGAAAGTGCTGACTGGCTGCAGTTAGAATTTCTCATCAGTGCTCTTTGATTGTATTTTGCAAACAAAATGCCTGTTGCTTGGTAACATTTCACTTGAGCCTGACCTTCCCCGAAAGTTATTGCTATCGGATTCGATTTACACTGTCTTCCTGTGATTACTGTAATCTTTTAAACCCGGGAGCTCATCCATCAGGGAAAAGAAAAGTTGGTTGTGTAAGTCCAGAGCCCGGCTATCCGCCAGATTTATAACCCAGAGGAGCGAGCCGGGGTGGGGGGGTCGCTCCTGGCTGGCAGTGGACCTGCGGTTCCCAGACGCGGACAACGCGCTCCTCCTTCCTGCCAGCCCTGTCCTGGCGCCGCCAGAGGGACAGGAGGGCCCCCGCGGACAGCAAGAAGCTGCTGGACGCACTGGAGCCACCCCACCCCCAGGGGCGCCCTTCGGGGTGACTGGGGCTGGGGAGGGGGGATTGCCTGGGCCTAGGGCTGCCGGACAGAACGGCAGGACGCCCAGTTAAATCTGAACTTCGGATGAGTAATGGAAGTTTTCCAGTCGAAGTGTGCCCCGGGCAAGAGTGACATCCTATTTGCGGTTTGCCTGAGTGCACGCTTTTGTGGTCGTCCGGCAGCCCACCGAAGCCGGGGCGGCAGCGCGGACGCAGCGGGCAGCGCGCGGGGGGGCCGCTTCTCCCCCGGCGGGGCCGCTTCTCCCCCGGCGGCGCGCAGCAACCGGGCCCTGCCCTCGCGGCCCCGCGGCTGCCCGGGAAGGGGCGGCTGGCCTGGGAGCGGGCCCGAGCCGCCACCTGCAGTGTCCCCGGGACCGGGACCCCGACCCGACCGGGTGGTAGGGGACAGCGGCCCAGGGCGGCCGTGCAGCCGCCGCTGCGCACACCTTTCCTGGGGTGCCCGTTCCGCTGCCCTCCGAGAGGAAAGCGCAGGCATGCGTGCCGCGGGGGGGGGGGGGGGCTCCCAGACGCCCCATCCCCCCGGGCCCACTGCCTGCAAGCGCATGCCCCCGCCAGCTGTGCGCCCTGCGTCTCCCCCCCACCCCCCCTCCCGCACCAGCCCCAGGGAAAGGTTTGCGAGGGGCCAGGAGTAGGGGACCGCTAGACCTCTGCATTGGGTCGGTGTTCCTGTTCAAAGGGCAACTGTGAGTCAGGCTCCCTGCCCCAGGTCAAGCCGTCCTAAATAACCAGACCCCCCCCCACTTTTATTTAAAGTCATAACTATGCTTGATGAATGACTTTGAAGTCTTTCCCTCTTTTTTCGTTTTCTTTTAGCCTATGATCACCAGAGTTTCCTATTCTGGCCTGGACCAGTGATCGGGTAACAATCATTACACTTGCAGTTGTGTCTGTCTCTTCTTCAAATACATAAATAAATAAATAAATAAAGTAAAATTAAATATTAGGAAGCAGATGGGACAGGACTCAATCAAGCTGGGGCAAAACACACACACACACACACACACACACACACACACACACACACACAGAGCCACCATTAGGTTGTTAAGAGGAGCCCAGCAAGAGGTAAAATTATTTAAAGACAGTTTTCCACACTGTCCTTTTCTCCCTACAGATCTCCTGTTTGCTCCTATTCAGGAGAAACACACAGAAAAGGAGCTCCTTCTGTCCTATCTGATCCTGTTTAGTTCCTAACCAAATATGCTGTTTTGATTTCTTTTTCCTTTAAGAGCATTTCAAAGAACCGGTGCAGCTACTTATTGTGTAGACAAATATAGGAAGACTCTATAGCCACAGGTCTTTCCCTGCACAGCCCTGGGGGGGACTCAGGACACGCTCCTGGGGGAAAAGCTGGGGTGGGGGAAGGGAGGAGAACACAGGAATGTAGCTTAAGCTCCTCACCTTGGTCGTGACCCTTAACTTGCCTCAGCTCTTGAGCCCAAGTCCTGAAAGGCTGGCTTGGCTGGTTGAAGCTGCTGACTCAGATACACTAAGAGCTGAGAAAGGTTCACACTTCTCATGATATTTTCATGAGGGAGGGCAGGGGGAGAGGGTGAAGAGGACGAAGAGGGAATTTAGGAGAATAAGTGAGTCAGTGGTACAAAGAAGCTTAAATTAGAATTTGGGGCTCAATCAAAACCGAATACTGTGAGGTCAGTCCTAAACGATAACCAAGGAGCATGGGAAATGCACACCCAGAAGGAAAAAAGAATGCTCCAATCAGGAACTGGAAGTCGTAACCTTGGAGTATGCAAAGTCTCCTGAAGGCCATGACCATATTGACAGGGATGCTCAGTGTTCTCCACTGCCCCCGTTCCTTTTAAGAATCTGAAGCGGGATTTTGGGATAGAGATTTCTTTCAGCAACACAACTGAATTGTGGTGTGACTGTGTCACTCCCCCAGTGGGGTGTTTTTCTTCCAGCAGTGCCCAAGAAACATACCCTTCTCTAGGGTGAGCGGGTTTCTCAAAGATTTCTCGAGAGGGAAGGACTCCTGAGTTTGTGCACCTGTGTTTGTGCCCAACAGCAAAAAAGCCTCTGTGTCCATAGCTATGCACTGAAGAGGCCCTTTGCAAAAAGAACCAGCGGCATTTTGGGCACGGATATCACAACAAACACATGCCTATAATGCACCAGGAGACAGGGAGATGCCTAATGGCCTGTGAACTTAAGTACATGTGGACCTACTATTCTAACAGAGCGTCTCTTAGTTCTCTAAATGCAGAGAGCTACTTGTCCAGGAGTATCCGATAGGCTGCTGAATTCGCATAGTATGTTACTTACAAATACATTACAAGAAGAACTGCAAAGGCATGATACAAACAGCAACCCGTCTCCACACTAGACAGCTTTCCCTAACTTAAACCCCAAATGGGCTTCCTCCATATGAAGCAATGCATAGAACGGGTCCGTCTGTAGGCTTGCTTTCCTAATGGGAAGCATTATCTATTCTTCTCCTGCCTCCTCCCGCCTTTGGATTGGTGATCGGCTGCTTTTTAAAAGCATGGAACTACGGGGTCGAACCCGTTGAAAGAAGAGAGCAAAAGTTATATAAATGAATGTGCAAAGTATGGAGTCCGAGGAGTGAGGAGTTGGAACTGGGCTTTTAGTTCCCGACGCCTCGGGTGCCCCAAAGCCTGGTCTCCTTTTCAATTACTTGTTTTCGATTCGGAAGGCTCAGGCTATCCCCAAATAATTGGTTTGGAGGAAGAGGGAGTGCACCAGGGCTGGTTTCTCCAGTTGAATTCCGTCTCCCTCTTCGATTCCCCCAAAGCTCACTATTGCAGCCGCTACCCTGCCCGCCTGCCTTCCTGCTCTCATGACCCCTCCTCCCCGGTTGTTTTGGTTTTGCGACTCTTTAGAAGCCTTGAACTCTGGCTATCCCAAAGACCGGTTTGAAGTCGGCAGGGTGTGAAAGAATCCCATTTGGACAAAGACTCCAGAACCCAATGCCCTTGGGGTGCCCCCCCCCCACCGCCAGGCAGACGACCACTGCAAAATGCTACCAAGGGGGCGGGCTCCCTGACTCCTGCTAGGCTGCTGGGGAAACTGGAAACAGAAAGGTTAAGGAAAGTTACTGGCACGGGTCAACTTCTAGAACTGAGACACGACCTCCTGGTTACTTGTCCTAACTTAAAGGAGAGAAGCAAAAAGAATCTTTGTGACCCTTCTTTCTCCCCGCCTCCCTTGTCTCTATGGCAAATGTATAAATACAAAGAGAGGAGACGGACAAAAGATCGCCAAGGCATGGGGGATGGGGGCCGCTCATTACTCCCACTTATGCTTATACCCTACTTTGGATTAAATATCCGCAAAATCCAAGTTCAGCAAACTATCCTCTGTCCACTAATGCCCAGTCCTCCTCATCACGTAGATATTCTCAGGGCTTCAAGCCTGCAGAGCGTAGCGGAGCAACAGAACAGCCGACAGACCTGTGCCAGCCAGGCTGCCTATCCACTCACTGGTGAGTCTGCTCCTGAAGGCGTCTCTCCAGAAGCCAAGCGCAATGTCTTTTGGGGGGGGGGGGAGGTGGTGTAACCAGAAGCTCTATCAGAGGTCCACCTACAAGAGGCTTCTGGCCCTTCCAGGGCCTGCGCTCGCCAAATTTCAGTATTGCCCCTACTCCCCCTCCTGGGAAGATGTGCTTTTTACCTGTGTACACTTGGTCGGGTCCAAGGGAAACATCAAACACGTGTCCACTGAACTCCAAGAGCCTAAAATCACAGGGGCACTTGCGCTGAGCAGGACAGCAAGCTAGAGATGCCCCAGGAGGAAAGAGACTCAGCCGGGGCCTGTGGCCCCGAGAGAGGAAGCAGGTGGAAGGAGGGAGGTGGGGTGTGAGAATATGCCCACCTCCAGGAACCCCCCCAAGACCCACCCTCTCTACAGTAGCCCCGCAGAGGAGGAGACGACTGAAGGGGAGGTAAGAGAGCCCTTGCTCCCAGTCTGCCACTTGGTAGCAAGAGGCCCACATGGCCCCCGAGAACGGAGAACCCGGAAAAGGGCTGGACAGAGCTGTTGTTCTCTGCCGGAGGACAAGTTGTATTTGTACTTCTTTAGACCAAAGAGACCGCTGAGGGCAGCCTGAGGAACTGCGTTCAAAGATCTGAGATCTGTAAGAGCTGGGTGCGCCAGATTTGGGGTCCCCCATACCAGTTCAGGAAGCTTTCTGGTCCATTTCACTAAGCTTCTAAAAAGGGCTTCCTTCCACACATCACAAGCAGCTGGAAGGCCTAGTCCGCGCCTTACTTAGAAAGGCTTCGGGTTCACTCCAGCTTCCTGGGGCCAGAGAAGCAGGCCCAGCTCGGACTCGGCCAAACCTTGGCCTAGGCCAGAGTGACCTGCCCCTATCTGTCCCAACCTCCCAAGGCAAGGCCCTCTGTGGCCGCAGCCAGAAAAGCCCGGCCGCGCCGTGGGCTGTGTGCCCGCGTGGGTTTTAACTTGGTCCTGCTTCGGCCTCTTTATTTACCGGCGGCGGCGGCCACGTTCCCCCGGGGAAGGCGTTTGGCGAGCCCGACGCCCAGTCCCGCCCGCCGTCTGCCTCGCGCGAGGCGCCTCGCCCGCGGGTGCCTGGGCTCTGCCGGCTGCGGGGCGAACCGAAGGCCGGCCTGCGGCCGGACAGGGAGAACCGGCTCGGCGTGAGCTGGGCGGTAAGGCCTGAACACTTCCCGCGGGCCTCCCAGCCACAGCCGCGCCGCGGCCGCTGCAAAGTTTTCGCCGACGCGACGCGCCCGGCTCCCGCCCCGCAGACGCTCTTACCTGGCTTGGCGAGGGGCGCCTGCAACGCCCCGGCCTGGGGCTCCGCTGCCCAGCGCAGCGCGGCGGCCGCAGCCAGCTCGGCGGCGGGCCGCGGTGGCGGCGGCGGCGGCTGAGACGGCTGCGAGGTCGGCGGCGGCTGCGGGGCGGCGGCGGCGTCCCCCGGCGGCGGGGGTCCGGGCAGGGCGCGCAGCGAGTCCGGGATGAGGCTCTCGAGGCTCTCGTTGGCCTGCTGCCGGCGCAGCGCCACCTGCGCGGCCATGACCCGCTGCCGCTCGATGATGAGGATGCACTTCTCGCAGGTGCAGTCCTTGAAGCGGCAGTAGCGCTTGTGGCCCTTGAGCCAGGACAGCACGCCGTGGTTGCGGCAGCGCGCGCACTTGGGCGTGCGCTGCAAGGGCGCCCGCGGCGGCTGCGACACCGGGCCGCCCATGTACAGGTAGGGGGAGCCGTAGCCGTTCATGTCCCGGGCTCCAGGGAGAGCAGGCGGGCTGGCTGCGGCAGCGGGCCAGGGGGCGCTGGACCGCGGGGCAGCGAGGCCGGCTCCCGGGCGGCCGGCGGGCGGAGCGCTCCTCGGTTCCGCAGCCCCGGCGGCCGCGTGCGCTCTGAGACGGCGGGAGGTGCAGCCGCCGTCTTCACGGATCCCGCGGCGCCCGCAGCCTCAGCCTCCCAAGGGTGCTCGGCAATCCCACGCGCGTCGCGCCTCCGTCAGCGGCTGCCTCGGCCCGCACGTCCTCCCTCGCCGAGGCGCTGCGGCGGCTGCGGAGAGCCGGCGGGAGCTCTGGCTACGGTCTGAGCCCGCTGGTCTGCAGCTCCCGCGCGCGCAGGCCGGCCGCAGCACCTCCTCCGCCGCCCTCCCCCCACTGCTCCTCCCTCCCACTGCCACCCCCACCCCCGGGGTCCCGATCTCCTTGCGCTCCCCACTCTCCACCCCACTCCACGCCTTCCTCCTTCCTTTCCGCTCGCGCCCCCAGAGTCCCCTGCACGTCACCTTCCTTGCCACCTGCAGCCAGGCCCCTCTGGCGGGGGCGCTCACGGCCCCCTGCTCCAAGCTGCCTGCGCTTTGCCGGACAGCGGCGCTCCGGGACGCGGCGGTGCCCTCGGGGCGGGTTAGAGGTGGACCAGCCGCGGTGAGGGTGGGGGTGCCCGTAGGCCAGTGAGGTGGCCGCTCCCCTTCGTCCTCCCCCCCACCTCCCCCCTCGCCCCGCAGGCCTGCTTTGGCGGCACCCAGCCCGAGGCCGCTTTCAAGCCCACGCTTGGCCGCCGGGAGGGCTCCTCGAGATCCGGAGCCTACCCGAGCGTTGCGGGTGCGCTCGGGACTCGGCAGGAGCCGAGAGGGCTTTAAATTGGGGCGAGTCCGGCCGTGCGGCCGCTGGCGGGTAGCATTGGGTTAGGGCGGAGGAACTGGTTCGGGAAATTATGGTTTTCTTGATTTCCTTTTGCAACATTTTTTTCCTCTTTTGCTGCTGTGGAATAAAATGAATGTTGATGAAAACCTGCTGGCCCAAGGATGACAACCCATTTTGCAGGCTATTAAAAAAAAAAAAAGTCCTCCCTCTCTGGCGTTTGACTCTGTGTCTCTCCCCTCCTCCCCAGGTTTTAGTAAAAACAAACAAAAAAACAAAAAACAAAAAAAACAAAAACAAAAAAAACAGCTTCTGTCCTGAAAGGCCCGGAAGTGCTCTTGTGGAAGAATTGCTTAGGAGCGGGGTCTAACCCTTCCGAGAGCGGACGGAGGAGCCACGCTCGCGCCCCACGAGTTAGCGGATGTGAGGATCCCCGCTCCGCTCCGCCCAACAGCCACCGTGCCACCAAACCGAGGTCTGGAGTCACCTCACTCAGACCCCCGCAGACTCAGTGATTGAGTTACGGATGAGAGATGGGGCCGTCCTCCCCTCCCCCCACCCCAGCGTCTTTGGCTGGGACTGGAAGAGCGCCCGTGCCCGCGGGGACCGCATCACACTTTGTTTAAGCTGTTACCGGCGTGTCTCTGATCTACCGGTACCGGTTTGGCCTGATGCAGACGCCAGCAATGCGCCGGGAAGCCTAAGCAAACACAAACACACACACACACAAACACACGCAAGTAAACAAAGAAACAAACAAAAACAGGAGGGTGAGGCGGTGCAGGGAGCACAAAGGTTCCGTGCAAAGCGGGGGGGGAGACGGCATTCCCGAGCCTTCTGTCCGCAGGCTCCTGAGGACACTGAGCTCATCTTTTGGAGGTCGGGCGAGTCGACTTCGAGGCGAGTCTTCAGCAATGGCCAACCCTTCGGCGGCACAGCGCCCCTTGTCCCCTCGGGGAGGCCGCTTTTCTCTGCACTGCCCTGAAAGCAAGCAAGCAACAGGAAAACGTCCCTCTGTGTTTGCTGTGAATTCAAGTAAAGCGTCGCCAGGCGTCCTGGCGGCCAACCCTCCGCCCGTAGGGTGATTCCGGGAAGGGAGGAGGATTATAAAGGGAACCCGGTTGGGTGCGTTTCCCTCGAAGCTCTTAGCCGTCCTTCTTTTCAGACTAGTCCTGGAGTTGGGGATGGCTGGATGCTAGCTTGCTGGTGGGGCGTGGGCAGGAAACCCTGATGCTAGAGTACTACCCCGGGAGGCTTCCCCCCAAAGCTGCGTCAGCACAGACCCCTCCGGCGCCTCTCACCCCCATCCCCCACCTCAAGCCCTCTGCTTCCAACCTTCGCTAGGAAAACAAACCCTAAAACACTACAGCTGGAAGGAACTTCATAAGCTCTCGGGATTGGAGGCAGAGGTCACCGGAACCCCTGGGGGCCAGGGGCTGGGAAGTGGGATGTTGGCAGTCCCTTCAGGTAAAGACAAGGAGGGTCTAAAATGACACTGAACCTGGGAACTTTCGAGCGGAAATCTCCGGATCTCTTGGGAGTGAAGAGACCATGGACTTTTTTTCAGACTCGACTCCCAATTTTCTCCAAACGGTCAGGGTAACTAGGGCGTATAAGTAACTTGGGAGTGAAGGATTTTTTTTTTTTTTAAGGAAATGAACAGTTCTCAAAACAGATTTTTTTGGGGGGGGGTCATTCCCACTACCAAGGAGACCTCCTTTCCTCCTTCAGTCACCTAGCCACCCTATCCCTTTGCCACTCGAACAGTCTGGCATTATTTGGTCCGGGGCCCCGTTTCACTCCAGTGCACATTGGGGACTGAGACCTAAATACTCATTTGATATAGCGCAATAATCCTTTTCTCATATTTGATGGGAATGTTTTCCATATCCCAGTATTTGACAACATCTCCCTATAGGAACAGGTTTGTATTTATGTTGGTAAAATGTCCCCTGCCTCAAAGTCTATTGTAACCCAACACCTGACAACCCCGAGTCCCATTTCTGTTTGCAGAAAGGGTTTATTCAAGCACATAATGGGATCCCAGCAGAAAGCCTTTCAGAACAAGGGGCTATGGTAAACTTCACCACATGAACTCCGTTTCCAGGGCTATTAAGCTTTTAATTGGAAAATAGCAGAGGAAATTTCAAGGTGACTATAACGTGTTAGCAGTTAGTGCAGAGAAGAAAAGCCCAAGCGGGAATGAATGTAGAAAGCATATGGTCTGAATCACGTTTAGGAGGAGCGGCCTGTTCTCCTAAAGTCCCCGCCACTTACGCACTTATGGGAAAAATCATCAAAGAAATTGGAAAGGGAGGGAGGAGGATTACAAGTAAATGTAACCTCACTCGATTGGATCCACTCATGTGCTGCTCTGGGTGGTGCATCCGCTCAAACCACAATTAACTAGGTAGAACTGTGACAGTTATTAACAGCGGAAGGGTGAAAGAGAATGTGCGTATGTCACTCTTTCTCTTGGCGCACAATCTCGTGGTGTGTACATTTAAAAGCTGGGAATGCAGACGCCCTAGCTGAGAAGCCAAGGATGTTCTGACTCCAAGTCCAGGAGTCCTGGGGGATGTTCCTCCCCGCAAAACAAAACGAAACAAAACAAAGAAAAAAAAACCCCACTTAATCAAAAGGACAGTTTCACATTGTCCCGGATGTAGAATGCGGCAGGAAATTTTCTGCTTTGCTGGCTTCTCATGGAGGGGGAGGTCAGGGTTCTTACTTTCCGTTTTAATCGCGACCACGGTGACGCTGGAGGCCGGGGCGTGCAGAAAGCCCGGTGCATGCAGGAAAATGAGCCCCCTCCGCCCGCGCGTGAACTTCTCGGCTCTCATCCCGTCCGCGCCTCTAGGCATTGCTCTCTCTGGCCAGCTTCAAATTGAAAGTGGGGAACGAATGTCCGGTGAGGCGGTGGGGCAACCAGCAATTGATTTCTTGAGGTGACAATAACGCCCTTGTTCTCCCTCAATTAAATGGGGAGAGACTCCTGCGCACCTCCCACAGCATCCCCGTAGCCAACCTCTGGGGCGCAGGGTCGAGGGCAACCGCCGCTCGCGGCTTGGGGCGGGGTGGGGGTGTTGAATGAACACGTCTGGCGGGCCTGGAGACAGGGCTGGGCACAAGGAGAGTTAAGGACGGTCCTGTCCCCACACCATTTTGGCATTGGGCAGCCTGAGGATCCTTAAGGGCCAAGACTTTCTTAAGTAAACGGGGCGTAGACCAGCCTTCAGGCCCTGTGCAGACGGACGGCAGGTGCTACTGCTGGCTCCGTGCTTCAAGCTCTCGAACTTTCGAAACCAGCAGGGGCTCAAGCCCGGGCGTGAGCGCTCCCACTCGCGCAGGTGCCTCAGACCCCAAACACTAGGCCGTGCCCGCCGCCATCCTTTCGGGGTGGGCTGGGGGGAGTGTTGCTCCAGCTTTGCTGCATCCGAGGGGCCACGGAGCGCCCACCTCTGCCCCGAGCTTCGCAGGGGGAAGTGGAAAAGCGCATCCTCAGGGCGCTCCCCAGGAGACCAGACCCCGGCCCGCTTCCCCAGGAGGCCCGGGCAAGGCCTCTCCCTCCTCGACGGCGCGCCGGGGATGGGGCTCCCGGCCTGGCCCGACCCACCCCGCCCAGCAGCAGGGTCCGGGGTGCCCTTGGGGCGCCGGTGCCTTCCTTACAGCACTTTGTCGAAGGCTCCCCGTGGGCGGCCTGCAAACCCTGTCCGCCTTCTGAGCGAAGGGGAAAAAAAATAGCATGTCCTCCCCCAAAGGAAAATGCGAGCAGCGCGGGCCGAGAACATTCTAAAGATGTTTCCCCCGCGCCTTCAGCATTCAAAACAAAACAGAAAGGCCAAGGAAATCTTTTTAGGTTCTGAGCAACACCGAAGGGGCAAGGAAAGTTTCTTTTCACCGGTGCTCGCTCTCGGGGCCTTGGTTCACTTCTTCCCCAGAACCAGCCGCTCTGCCAGGACACCCTTCTGCCCCCGCCTCCCCTCTCGCCCAGCGGCCCCGGAACTAAGTCCCGCTGGGGGAAGCGCGCGGCGGCGCGGGATTCCGGGAAAGACGTCCCGGCTCAGGGCTGGGGGCCTGGGGATAGCGGGATGCGGCGGGCGTCGCCCGCACCCCAGGGGCCCTGGCGGCGAACTCCACGCACTTTAGGCCGACCAGAGGCGGAAGAGTAACAATGGGAGGCCGGGGGTGGCGGCCTCGTAGGGCGCCCCCGTAGGGCGCCCCACACCCGGGCCTAGGCCCGGACGCTCGACTCTCACCGCCGGCTCCGGAGCCTCCTGGGCGGGGCGACTTCCGGGGCACTTGGGGCTCCGCCCACCCAGCCAGCGCCCCGCCCGCTGCGCTCTTCGCCCCGCCCACCCGCTCCCGGCGCTCGCCTGCCGGCGGGGCCGCCTCTCTCAACCCGTGTAAAGTTAGCGGAGTGTTTTGCGGTGGAGAAGGCGGGGAAGTGGCGAAGTAGCGGCTGCGCGAGATCGCTCGCGTTTCTGTGAAGGGGCGGCCGGGTGGGGCTGAGCCGGCAGCCGCAGGGCTCAGGCCGCGTCCGCGTGGGTGCGCGCAGAGCGGGAAGGAGGGCGAGGGCCCGGCGCCGAGGCCCGGGCAAACTTCCCGTACGGGCAGCCGGCAGACAGGGCCGAGAAAAACCCTTCTCTTTCCACCCGCTTTTTGAGTCGCGTGGCCTTTTCCACAAAGCTCTTTTAATACAACTTGGTGCAAAACGCCAAAATGCGGGGCCGTGTGCGTGTACGTGTGAGACCGGTCCGGCTCCGAAGTTCCCGGGAAGCGGAGAAGGGCTCGGATTTTAGGCGTGCGCAGCGATCTAGGTTCCACGAGGCGCGAGGGAGACAGTGATGATGGCTCGGCGGGTCTGGCTCACGCCCCTGCCCCGAACTGCGGTTTCGTGCGTGGGTTTCGGAGGGAGCGCTATGACTGTGGCAGTGGCTGTGACAGCGAGGAAGCAGTGTCATCAGGGTCGCCCTAGTCCTGCAGGTCCTTAGGATGAGTCCAGGGGGCACCGGAATGGGGCGCCGCAGGTAGTGGGGGGACGGTCGCCCTCGCCCGAAGCCCCTGCAGGAGCCCGAGGTGGCCTTGGGGAAAAGCGCGCGTTGCGTTTGTCCACTGCCCCACGTCGCGTGGCGGCAGCTTACCCAGCTCCCGGGAGGGGAAGGCTCAGCGATCCTGCCTCGGTTTCCCCGAGATGGGAGCAGCAGAAACGCCTGGAAAGGTTCAGTTCTGTCCTGAGCCACCGCCAGACTCACAGGAGATGCCCAGCACGCCCACACTTGCACACGCGTGTTGGGCACACTCGTACACCGCACACTCCATGGATAACGCCTGCACGAGGAAGCGGCCTTGCTGTTACAGGTCTCCGTTCAAAAGGGGCAAAGCTTTAGAAAAGTGATTCTAATACGTGTATTCAGATAGGGTTAAAACCCAGCCACGAAGCCTTCCTTCTTTGCTCTACCTCGTGTTCAGAATTTGCCAAGTTCCTAACGCGGAGCACCTGCTGGGCCAGCCTGACTCCCTTCCTAGCAGTCAGAAATAAACACCACCAGGGGAGTAGTGGACCTGGGGCCTGGCCTTCCCGCCAGGACTGGCCCTCCCGGGGGCAGGGTAGTGCAGGCAGTTCAGAACCAGATTCAGCACTGGGCGCTGCAGGCCTGCGGGGCCTCTCTAAAGACAGGAGCGGCCCACCCGACCTGATCCCGGGGCTCTTGCCGGGCCGCAGAACGAGGCTTAGAAACCGGAGCCCGGTCCAGGGTAGAGTGGGGTGGGCACCCGGGGCCTAGAATAGGCTTGGCCAAGTCTTTGACAGCGCGCTGGCCATGTTTCCCCGGGGCTCCCCTGGCTTTTCAGAAACGCAGGGGCACTTAAGGGGCAGCCCCCCCACCCAACCCCACCGAGGGGGCGTGTCCAGCTTCTCCAACAAAACCACCCCGCAAAATTCGTGTGTTGGGGTCCTCTCTAGAATGGCTGAACTGGAAGAGTCCTGGATCCGCAGAAGCCAGGATTATTTTTAAAAAACGTAAGGGGCCCGGGCCGTGGGCAGCAAGGGCACGAGGTATCTTCAACTTGGGAAAAGCCACCATGAAGGCCTTGGGAGGCGGCGACTGCGCCCGCCAGGTCCCTTCCTGGCGCGCCCCGCAGCCTCCTGGCGACGCCTTCACAATAGCTACAGCCGCCCCGAAGGGCACACGGCCCGCAGTAGCAGCGGCCTGACAAGTGTGATAAAATGATCTTCCTTAACTAAACTCGTAAAGCACTGGGCAATAAAACTCAATCTTCTGTAAAATCCAATTAAGTCATTATCTGACTGATTGTATCTTTAATTGAAAACAGAAGTGACAGTAAATTTCTGTGATATATCAGGATCAATCGATACCACTATACGATTCAGCCCCAAGAAGTGATTTATAATGTCAAACCTATATAGGTAACTCCACATTATTCTCTCTAAAACCACTGGTGGATGAAATTAAGAGTAAGTGCATTTAATAAAAAACAAGATGGTCAGGTTATTGATTACAACAGACGGGGGTGAAATCAAATAGATGTTTTCAAAGCACAGAGCGAAGAAAATACAAGTAATTTCTTTTTTCCTGTTTAATACCGCTCACCAAATATACACACAAGGAAATTCAGTCATCAATAACATTTTTATTTCAGGTACAGCTGCAACTACACAGAACAATGAATTTTTTTCCGACTAGTTTCATTTCAGGATGGCTTCTGTTACATAAGGAAGTACTCCACAAGCAATTTTTAACAAAATAATGAACTCAGAAATCCGTAGTAACTTTTAAAGATGTACTTATTTTCAAATCAGATTACAACCTAAGGTTACAAAATAGTCTAGATTGCATCCATTTTTCTCCCCCTGTAGTAGAAAGAATGTGTAGGATAAACTCTCCTATTATTCTAGAAACAAACCCAGGAATTCTGCATTGCTGAGGTTACTTTAAATTGCTTTGTTTTGAAATTACACCCTTTACAGAAAATGCAGTGGTTCTTTAGGGCTTTAATGTCTTTTTCCGACTGTATTTCAATCATGTTTTTGAGTTGGGAGGATGGAGGAGGGCTTGGCTTTTCCAACAGCAACACAAACACACAGTATTTCCAATTACTCTGACCTTCTACAGATTTCTAGAACAATCACTAAGTTTACGCTCTTCTCACTGGTCAGGTATTTGGCTAAATTTATATTTTTGCGGTTTTATTAAAATACTAAAACAGAAACATCTAAGGCACCTAGATTTCATTTTAAAACCAGAAGTAATATCTAATTATGACACATTTAGATGCAAACGTACTCCCTGACTTTAGTGAATTATTATATTTCTTGAAAACTACATGTAAACCAGAATCATAAAAAAAGGGGGGGGGATACTACTATTTAACTGCGTGAGCAAAGCACTTAGTTCTTGCAGATGGTACTCAAGGATCCTAAAACTATTCCAAATGTATTTTAGCCTGTGGGCTAAGCTCTAAGGAGTATAAACCAAACACGCTCTCAACAGTTAAATCGACATGAGTCAAGGCACAATATTAACAACAAACCCCGTGTCTAAATGGAATAAGCCTGCTATTCCAAGTGAAGGAAACAGCCAAAGGCACCAGGCATCATTTACTCGTCCTCTTCGATGACGGGAGTGACGGCGAAGCTGCTGGGCTCGGAGGCAGACTCACATTCGAGCACTCCCTTTGTGCTCTCGTTACTAATAGGAGAGCTGCTGGAGAGGGAAACCAAGCCAGAATCTTGACTGCTGGGCGGCGAGAATACTGGGACGTAGGGAGAGACAGGGAGGGAGAAGAGTATGTTAAAAGTGGCTAGTCTTTCCGCATTCAGTATTCAATTAGGTTCCAACAAAGATAGAGGCACTGTGCATTTCTATTCTGAGTTGAAAGTGTTGTTCTAGGCACTCATTAAAAACCCCAGTGTTTCTTTAGGAAAACACACACACACACACACACACACACACACACACACACACACAGTATTTCTGCACAATATCTATTCAGTTATCTGAGTTGAAGGGGAAAGTTAGGTAGCAGAGTTCTGAATTTACGTGCATAAAGAGGAAAAAAAAAAAAACAGTCTTTTCCCCTGCGGAAACTATTTCCTCCCTTCACTGAACCCCTCCCCTTTATGTAAAGGATGCTAATAGAACTTGTCTTGTCAAATGATCCGCCTGACAAATTACCCCAAGCAAGGCTCCATGCATGTGTTTCTACCGTTTGACAGGTAACCCTAAGTTTTCTAACATGTAGCCAGCGAAGGTGAGAGATTAATATTCCTGGTATTTCTCTTGGACTTACAGGGCCAAACACTTGCTATTTACATAACTTTTGAAAACTAAAGAGTTTTTTTTTTTTTTTAAATATAAAAAGTTAAAGGAATACCTTCACTAAAATAGGAGTCAGGTAGAGATTTTAAAAGCAAATCCGTGAACATAAAACTCTATGAGGACCTGACATTAAATATGAAGGATGATAATGTGCTGAGCAATTTCTGCAACCTTACAAGCCACAGTAGATACAAAATTTAAGCAAAAGGGTCTCTGACCTTCTTAACCTTAGCCGAGTTCAGACCCACCCCCAGAACTCCCTTCCTGCCTAGAGTGAATGTAATTAAGGGGAAGCTGCAGTGGTAATTTCTCTCCTCATTAACTTCCTGATTGGTTTCAGCCTCAGGATTCTGCCGGGCAGTAGTTTGTCACCAATTCCAAATGGCCAATCGTTAATACTAATGTTTGTGTAACTAACTGCCAGCATCTGCCACGGCTTCTTGTACAACAATAATGGTGAAAGGGTACATTAGTGCTCCTGTGTTAATTCAGCCTGTGTTCATCAATAGGGAAATCTATGATGTAATTAGCAAAATGCACTGGGAGCTGAGTGCTGGAGTCATTTGTAGAGAACTAAATCATAGTAGAAGCTGTACCGGGTCCTGATGTGTTTGCCATCAATACTTATTATGTTTGGGATTTAATAAGGTATATTACCATGCTGAAAAGAGACCTTTTTACAAGAGAACACTATTTACGCTTGTTATGGGTTTGGAAAAGGTTTGCTGCAGCTAGTGGAACCACACAGAACTAAAGAACAGAGCTGGGATTTCAGAGGCAGACCTTGAACCACACCACTAGACCAACTTATTTCAGAAAGTCCCTTTCTTCTCATGTGACATACAGATGGACAGACAGAAGGACGGAGAGTTTTATATGACTACCTCAAATACCTCCAATAAGGAAAGGCACAGATCTGAGAACTTAGTGAGTAAATCTGAGAAACAATTAAGGCAATTTCCTGACCAGCAACTATCTTTAATATTAATAGTATTTGTTCAGTCACTTAAATAAAAAGGGTAAAAGTGTATAAGCTCCTTTTTTTTTAAATTTTAAAATAGAACGCTGTTAAATGTACTTTACAGACACCGAAAACCATACACATGCTTATATAAATACATATGGCAACAAAAAAAACCCTGTGAACCTATGAAATCTGAAGGCTTCATCTTACTGCAATTCATAAAGGCTAAATTCAAATTGTTCTATGGATGCAAAGTTCCCTGCAAATCCAAGATGATTTATGAATGGCGCTGTGTACCCAGAATGCTATATATATACAAAGAAAGGTTTTCCAAAGGCAGCAGACTTTGCTCTGACATCTTGGTCCCCTACACAGATCTGGACAGCTAAGAGCCAACTGCAGAGTCCATGAGCTGATCAGCCCACTGCCCCATCCCACCTCAAACCAGTGACAGAAGGTCCTCTGTCAGGAGCAACGGGGACAGGAGGGAGCCTTTACTGCCTACTTCCTGCGTGCCACAAACCTTAACGAAGTATGTAATGCTCCAACCATTCACTGGAAGAATTCTTCTCAAGGGGTGACACAGGGGACCCTCTGGAAGCTGAAGGGCAGTGTGGCACCAGCCAGCCTGACCCTCGGTCTCACTCTCCCTGCACCGTCCCCCACCCTTGGGCACCAGTTTAGTGACTGGCCACGGAAATGTCCTAGTCTCTGAGTTTAAGGAGGCAAAATACCTGACCCTTGTCAGACTCAGGCAGCAGCTAGGAAGGGGTCAGTGAATGCTCCCCTGACATGTCCTGGGCCAGTCTGCCTCCTGCCTTCGGTCAGCAGCCGACCTAGGAGACGCCCCCTCCCCATTACACCCTAGGCCTATACCATCCACTCACAGTTAACTGATCGGTGACGGAAAAGGGGAAGGGCAGGAATTCTGCAAAAGGAAGAAATCAGGGGAGAGCCCCCTTTGCCCTCAGTTGGCTTGTGGGTGTTTTCTGGGAAAGTACTCCTGAGACTCTGGCTCCAGAGACACAACAGGGTGTCACCTGCACAGACGGGGGCAGGGCTGCAGCCGCCTTCACGCGTGACTGCACTCCAGAGAAGATGCAAATAAATGAACGCAACCTGTTTTGAAAAATGCCAGTATTTTTCACTGTCTCTCTATGTTGTCTATGTTGTTCTCACTTTTGTCGAGGCTTAGCAGCGTCTTTGAAAAGGGGGCTGCTGAAGTTCGGGACAGTATTTGCTGAACTTAAGTTAGTGTGGCCCCTCCCAATAGTAGTTACAGTAAAGATTTCCTCAGCATTCTCTTGGGAGAAAAATGTCCAAACCCTATTTTACTACCACCCTCAAAAGGACCCTCTCCATTTTAATGCAGCTTCATTAAATGTTGTTGGGGGAAGAGTAATCATTGACCATTATAAATTATTTTATACCAATTAAAAATTCAAAAGTCAGAATTCTCTTTTCTGCCTTTCAATTTGATTCTAATGAACCTGACACAAGGCTAATTTCAACTCAAAATGTTCCCCTTAATTATTTGTGGAAATGCTAATGCCTTGTGTCAGTGGGACTGTAAGAAAAGGTACACTGTTGGTAGCACTAGAAATCGGCTCAGTCCTGGACAGCAATCTAGGGACGTGTAATAAAAACCGTACAACTGTTCATACCCTCTGACCTGGTAATTCCACTCTGGGGAATAAGCCCAAAGAAAGAAAGAATAATTGGCCCAGAGATGCTCAACACACAACTATTTGCATCACTGAAGATGTTAGTGCTTTGCTCGGGTGCTGGGGGGTGGGGATGGGGGGCAGCTGGGCTTGGGGTGGGGGCTGAGGGGGGAAGCAGAGAGCATTCACAGGCAATAAACAATTCAGGATTCTGCTACCCTTCCACAGATCACGGACAGGCTCCCAGCATTTCCCAGCATTTCCAGAAATGGAAGAAATGACTTCTGGACACCAAAGTGTCCAGAGACTAAAAAGTGAGAAACAGAAAAACTTGCCCATTTGATTTCTTGTGTGGGTCCCAATGAAAAATGGGCAAACCTTTTCCAGGCTGACCCTCGATTGAACCAGCAAGCCCAGTATCTGTTTTCTCTCAAGTAGCCTGTTTGTCTAAAAAGCTAAAGGGGTTTTCTTTTACAATTATTTAAAAACAAACAAAAACATCTTATACGTAATCACTCTAACCAGTGCTGGGGAAAAAAAATTTTAAAGATGATTCCAGTGATACTATCTAACTTACTGCACTCCCCCCTCCTAAAATAATCCACCTCACGAAAAAAACAAAACAAAAACCACTCTAACTGCTAAATCTTTCAACATTGCAAAGACCCCTGACTTTTAACTTGAATGATCTGTTGGAAGTCAGTGGGCTGGAACGAATAATTCTCCTCCAGTGATGTGAGAAAACAGGATATTCATGCTTGAGAAAAATTTTCTTCCTCTCTCTGTTAAATGCTGTTAAAACGCCCACTAAGAAACCATTTAAAAATAAGAATATGAGTGGCGCTCCTCAGTTGTTAGCAGCTCCCCGCCTCCATGTGGACAGGAAGAAAACAAAAGTGCTGGCTGGCCTCTGGGCTCCTGAGTCTGCAGGCCTCAGAGTCTGATGAAAAGCTAATGAAAATTTCTCAAACAACAAATTCTTCCGCTCCGTGATAACTGTCGTGTTTGGAAATAAAATCACGTCCCATCAACACCACTTAGCAGATATGTAATGTTTCACAATGGGACTCTTTTCCACAGTGGCACTGCTGCCCTTCTCACTCACGTCTAAAATAATTAGGATTATCAGAGCCGTCCAAAGCTTGGCAGGTTCAGTCTGTACTTTCAAACAGCATTAATTCTTGGCGCTCGGAACAAGGGATAAAAGGTAAAGATATGAATGGAGATCTTTATTCAACCCGATCTATCACGGATTAGCTCATTCTTTTCCAGTTCATGCCTGCACTCTAGTTAAGGGCAGGGCTAAGCTGTAACTGATGTAATTAGAAACCACAAGCTGAGAAAAATAGCCCTTTATTAATCCCCCCCTTTACTATATATTTGCTAAAATATATATATATATATATATATATATATATATATATAATCTTTGAAACAATTAAATGTGTTGTTTTTCTCCACCTACATGTACTGAAAGGGCAGTGGCAAAGTGACAGAGGGGGCTGTTAGGATTACGTTCTTGCAAACACATCTTCCGGGCAACGGTAAAATCCAGCCCCCATTTTGAGAGGGGCCAGCTCTGAGCTCTGCGTGCTGTGGAGAGAAGTGGCCCAGCCCCTGTACAGGGGGGTCGCTGAGGCAGGAAGCAGGCCCATAGCAGTTCTTCTCCCCCGACAACCGCAACACCAGTGCCAGCACGGAACGGCCACTGCTAAAAACTAAGTGACCTCGCAAGAGAAAGAGCATATTTATGCACTAGTAACAGTACCCCTCTCCCTCTAAATGTCGTGTATGACACGGATCCACAAATCACAAAGTTAACACCAGGACAACTCTTGGGTTCTCAAAATCAGCAGGAGCTGATCAGGCAGCCTACAGAAGGGCGGTGCAGAAGCCTCGGGCAGGGCTCACAGCCTGGCCTGCCTGTGGCTGCAGCTCGCTCTCCTACTGCTCCAGGAAGTCAGGGACAACACACCAAAACCACTCCCTTACCGACCTACAAAGTCCAACAGAAAGGGAAGAATTCTTTCTGGATTGTTTTAATGTAGCGCACAAAAAAAGAGAAAGCCAGGGGCGCCTGGGTGGCTCAGTCGGTCAGGCGTCTGCCTTCCGCCCGGGTCTTGATCCCAGAGTCCCGGAATCGAGTGGCACACTGGGCTTCCTGCTCAGCGGGAAGTCTGCTTCTCCCTCTGACCCTCTCCCATCTCATGCTCTCTCTCACTCTCTCTCTCGAATAAATAAAATCTTCAGGAAAAAAAAAAAAAAAAAGGAAAAGCGAGAAAGGACACTATTCAGCCTCTCACCCTCCACCCCCAACCTGGGACCCAGGTAGAACCGTCTGGGGCCAGACGCCCTCCTCGGCCCCCACCACCACCCTCTGCAGGACAGACACTCCTGAACTAAGGCATGGCAGCCTCTGGGGCCCCCCGTTCCTTGCTTATTTCTTAGAGGGGGGTCAGAAAACTGGAGTGTCAAAGCAAGCCCATGAATAAGCAAAACGCCCCGACCACAGCCCATCCTGATGGGTGCTCAGTGTCCCCAAGGACCTTCCTGCTCACCTCCCCCAAGCCCCCTACCCATCAGCAGTGGTGATACTGCCGGTGGCTCCCTGACCCCGAACTGTAGAGACGTCTCTTTGATCTCTCTCTGAAAGGAGCAAGTGTGCGCATGAGGGGTTCACTCATCATGACGAGCCCATGGATTTCTCTCACCCTGGGAGGTAGCATCTGGGGAGATACACCATCCAAACGTTCACACTGCCTCACTGGGTTTTCACCAAAATATAGTCGGTCTTAAAACCTACATATACTGTGGCTTTCACTCCTCTTAGGTAACAACACCCGAGACGAATCCTCACACTGGCCAACTCTGCTCTACTTTGCCCTTCAGTGAACCAGACACTAGGCTGACTCTGAAGAAATCCCCTGTATTACCTGGGGGATGGACAGAAGCATCCTGTGCCTTGGTTTCCCCATTGTGACATGAGGCTAACCACAGGCCACTGTGCTAATTAGTAGTAACAGTAATTAGTTTCCTTATTCCATTGGTCAGCAGTCTACGTCTCGGTGTGTTAAGTTAGAAAGTTTTTGCTTTTGAAGGTGTAGGAAGTCACGGGGGATTTGGTACAAGGTCTGCTCACACATACACCTGCCTTCCTGAGAGAGGGGAATGAGGAACACACCTGTACTTCACGGGGCCCAGAGCCTAGCCGGGATGTCTCAACCAACCTAATCCTCACTTGGACAATAGGTCCCTTGTGACATAAGCTCTTGGGGGGGGTGTGTGTGTAACAGGATGGCTGGTGTCAAATCAAAATCAAATAGCAGAATGTCTGTGGGCACGCTTTATAAACTGTACAAAAAATAGTGTTATCATCCAACGATCAAGGAAACCATCCCTTCAGACAGTAGTATCCGGAAGCAGGAAGACTCTTTTATGTTTGAGCCTAAGTTTGTCTAAGAGGTGGGAACTCTGGGAAGTAGTGGGCAGAGGCATTCATGCTCCAGAAGTAGGGTCTCCCCAGTTTCCAGTCCACAGTGACTGGGTGCCCGGAGCCCTGAGAATGGAGGCTTGCTGGGGCAGCCTGAGCTGATCTGCAGACAAAGGCAACAGGGCACAGCCAGGGGAAGGTGTGCAGGCGTGGTCATTTCCATACCCTCTCCATGCCTCAGTGTCCCTGTCTGTAAAATGGGAACAGAGTAGAGCACTTAGGATAGATGGTTCTACATACACTGGTGGGGCCCCGTAAAGCCCGATGCAGCTGAAAAGCCCACGTTCAAAACACATAATGCACCACCATTTGGTGATCCGCACGTGGGGCCTGGCCACAGCAGCACCTTGCCACTGTCTGGGCTCTGCCCCTAGCACCACCTCCCAGCCTCCAGCCTCCTCCCCGCTGCCCTCAGAGGCCTCTAAGAGAATGTTCTGAAAGACTGTGGGATCCGACATCAGACACTAGCATCTCAATAAACAGAGTCTGGGTTTCTTTAATTGTCAGATGATTTATAAAGAATAATTATGTGTCTCACAAAGCTGCTCTGAGGATTGAGATGATATATGACAAAACAGCTTGTAGACTTGATGACTCTACACACTTGTCAGTCATTACACATCCCCCCACACTGAGTCTGAAAACTTCAGAAAAAGTGAGTCTATGTACGCCACTGTCTACACAGAACCAAGAAATTAGTAAGATTTGTAGTAACACTGGTTGAGAAAGGAAAAAAAAATGACATCACAGGTCAAACATCCCTCAGTGTTCTCAGATGGGGTTCAATTCTGATGTTCAAGGAAAGGAGACTTGTGTTTTGTTCATTTTTTTTTTTTAAAGATTTTATTTATTTGAGATAGAGCAAGAGAGAGAGAGCTAGTGGCAGAGGGAGAAACCAGATCCCCAACACGGGGCTTGATCCCAGGACATGGGGATCATGACCTGAGGCGAAGGCAGATGCTTCATGACTGAGCCACCCAGGTGCCCTCTTTATTCATCCTTCTTTACACATCTGAAGACTGACAGTTAAAACAAATTCCAAGTTGAAAACCGAGTCTGTTAGTCTGTGCCTTCTATAGCGCCAAGCTCAGCACCACAGTCACAAGTAACATTTCCCAAGGTTGTGCCCACGGGCCAGAAACTGACTCAGCCAGCGGAGCCCTCAGGCCTCCTCGTGGCAGAAACAGGAAGTCAGCCTACAATCTGGAAGACAAACATCTGGGAAACTGAAACAGACTGAGGACAGCCACCATCCATGCTCTAGCACCGTGCAGGGCACACAGCGGGTGTTTAATAATGGATGAACATGTGGGAAAGACCATGGCAGTCAGTCTTCGCAGGAGGACTGGGATCACCCACACACCAGCAGGAGAGTCGCAGGCCTACTGCCAGTCTGGGGGACTAGAGCGTGCACGGGTTTTAGGTGCTTCCGTCTGTCTGTCCTGCACAGACTCTAAGCAAAGCTGGGGCACACACGCTTCTGCAGAGAGAAGCCGCAGCAAACACACCCTGGGCCAGGCAGCGGACCTGGGATCTCAGCGTGGGCCAGGCCCAAAGAGCCTGGCTCCTGGGGAGCACATGGGACCCTGCTCCCCAGGGACTCTGCAACGCCAACAAGGGCTCGGGTCCACGAGCAGTGCCTGACCGGTGGGATGTGTGTGTGTGTGTGTGTGTGAGTGAAACACGCGGCTGCAGCTGCACAGTTCAAACACGCCCATGATGGCATCTCAGAAACTAAAGCCGACCTGGCAAGCAGGATGCTTGAAAGTCATCTCTGGAGTTGATTTCCCATTCGATCCTGGGACCTGAGAAAATGGCAGGAATCAAACCCAGGACACAGGCTGTGTGTGGCATCGATCATGCTAAAAAAAACTGGCCTGGCTCTGTCCAGATGCTCTGTAGCAACAGACGCATTTCACGGAGCCCTGCGGTTTTCTGTGCACTGAGAAGGAGGAAGGGTCACAGATGTTTCAGCCTTAAAGGGTAAGGAGGCAACACTTCTGGCAGGAGGGCCGGTCACAAGGAGGCAGAACCTAGCACCGGAAGGAGCTCGGTTTCTGGCTAATCCACCAGCCTGTGGCCTGCCTTTCACTTTGGCATCCTACCATCTTCCATAAAACACGCTCTTTTACAAAACAGTCTAGATAATGTAGTTTTAGCCACACGCTTTTGTTATTTTTAAATTTTTCTTATTTTTTAAAAATTTTATTGTACTTATTCATGAGAGAGAGCACAAGCAGAGGAAAGGGGGCAGAGGGAGAGAAGACTCCACCCAGAGCAGGGAGCCTGACACGGACCGGGCTCCATCCATGACCTGAAGATCATGACCGGAGCCGAAGGCAAGACACTTAGCCGACTGAACCACCCAGGAACCCCTAGCCACATGGTTTTAAAGAAGTTCTTCATTTAGAGATATCCCAACACTTTGCTATTGAAATGGATATAAGAGAAAGTCTGTGAACCATTTCTCAAATAAAAGTCGTATAAAATTTGCAGTTTGTAATTCAAAAGTAAATATTGTGCCCCAAATGGTGTGTTAGAAGAAGGGCAGAGGGTGGTGTCGGGTAAATTATTTCATCCTTACTACCCAGGGACTCAGTTCTTCAAAGGCAAATATATAGCCTGAGGCTATGTATTTACTGAGGCCTGATAGCCTCAGTATTGGCTATCATCCCATGCCAGCTTTTCATTCTCCTTCCTAGCTAGCATTACAGGAAATCTAAGACCAGTAATTATTAATATTTTCCTCTGATACAGAATAAGGAAGCAGATGCCAGGATGCATCTAAAAAAAATACACCAGATGAAATCAATCAGGATAGAAAATTCCAGGCATTTCCGGACAGGAGGATACATGCCTACTCAGAGCCACACAAGCTACTTTACCACCTGAATACAACACGGCCATCGTGGATGGACAAGGTAAGTTCAGGTTACAGGAGCAAGAACACACTATTTTGGAAAGGTTCATGCTAAGGGTGAAGAGAGATAACAAAATAATAGCACAAACTACACAGTTTTCCAAAAGACAATTTCTACACGTATCCTAAGACCCCAAAAGCTAAAGAAAAAAAAAAAAAAGGAAATTCAACATACATATTTCCTTACTTTTTTTTTTTTTTAAGATTTTATTTGCTTATTTGACACAGAGAGATAGAGCAAGAGAGGGAACACAAGCAGCCAGAGTGGGAGAGGGAGAAGAAGGTTTCCTGCCGAGCAGGGAGCCCGATGGGGGGCTGGATTCGGGGCTCGGTCCCAGGATGCAGGGATCACGACCTGAGCTGAGGATAGATGCTTAACCACTGAGCCACCCAGGCGCCCCTCAATATATGTATCTCTGAAATTAAATTTTTATGTAAAGTACCATCTTTTCATTTAACCCCCAGGAAAGGATTTCCACCTTTTCCATGGGTCCAGTTAATCTGTGAGTGACAGAAGGCATTCAGGGAGCACGATGGCGCCTTCTCCCCTCCAGGTGTCTGTGGTATGTTTTAACTGTTTCAAGAGAGAAGAGTTCATGTTTGGCCAAGGATTTTAGTTTCCCTTCAAGAAAACAGTTTCCTGGGGCGCCTGGGTGGCTCAGTGGGTTAAAGCCTCTGCCTTCGGCTCAGGTCATGATCCCAGGGTCCTGGGATCAAGCCCCACATCGGGCTCTCTGCTCAGCAGGGAGCCTGCCTCCCCCTCCCCTGCCTGCCTCTCTGCCTACTTGTGATCTCTCTGTCTGTCAAATAAATATATAAAATCTTTTAAAAAGAAGAAAGAAAACATTTTCCTTTTTCTCCTCAACTGCATCCCATCTGAAGCCAAAGTTGACAGCAGCCTGTGCTTGGGGACTCCACAGAATGACCCCCTCCAGCCCCTTGGGGTGAGATGCTCTTGCCCAGGGACAGCTGCTGCTGGTCTGCTGAGGACAGCTTGGAACTGAAGGAAACCAACCCTGGCAAGTAGTTACCAAAGCATGAGATAAATTGTTACTTCACTCTTCCTTCCTCCGGTCAACAGGCTGGTTTCCCTTTCAGGATTTAGTTTTTGGTTTTGAATTCTTTTTATTGTGGTGAAACACATACAACACAAAACATATCATTTTAACCGATTTTAAGTGTACAGCTGAGGGTTATTATGTTTAGACATGTTGTTATGCATCTGCCATCTCCAGAGCTTTTTCATCTTCCCAAATGGTAACTCCATACCTGCTCGCCAGGAATGGTCCTTTCCCTCCTCCCTCAGCCCCGGGGAACCATCCTTCTGTCTGTCTCTGTGAATGGGACAACTCCAGGGAGCTCCCATCAGTGGGGACATGCAGTATTTGTCCTTTTCCAAGCGACTGGCTTATTTCAGTACGCATCGTGTCCTCAAGGTTCATCCATGTTGCAGCGTGGGGCACGATTCCCTTCCTTTTGAAGGCTGAATAATATTCCACGGTGTGTAGACACCACTTTGTTTGCCCGTTTGTTTATCAGTGGATGTGTGGGTTGTGTGTGCCTCTGGCTACTGTGAATAATGCTGTGTGATTGGTGGTGTTCAAATTATCTGTTCAATTCCCTGTTCATAGTTCTTTGGGGTACAACCCCAGAAGTGGGATTGCTGGATTATACAGTAATTTTACATTTAATTTTTTGAGGAATTGCTAGACCGTTTTCCACAGCAGCTACACTGTCTGACATTCCCACCAGCAATGCACAGGGGTTCCAATTTCTCTGCATCCTTGCTAACACTATTTTCTATTTGAATAATAGCCATCCTCAGGGGGATTTGGTCTTTTTTTTTTTTTTTTTAAGATGTATTTATTTGAGAGAGAGAGAGAGAGAGAACACAAGTGAGAGGGCAGAGGGAGAGGGAGAGAGAATCTCAAGCAGAATCCTGGCTGAACATGGAGCCCAATAACGGGCCTCGATCTCATGACCCTGACATCACAACCTGAGCTGAAACTAAGAGCCAGCCGCTTAACTGACTGTGCCACTCAGGGACCCCTGGTCTTTTTTGTATTAATCCCTTCCCTCAGTTTCTCCCCACACTTCTTAATGCTGACTTACTGTCCTGCATCCACTGTATTACCACCCAAGGTGACTGAAGAATTGCCCTCACTGTCCACCTGCTGGGTCACTCTTGGCAAACTGGTGGCCGTCTTATTCCCAGGCAAGTTTACTTCAGGTCACCCATGACGTGCTGATCACCGCAGCCCAGCGATGCTCCGGTCATCCTTCCTCCCCTCAGGGGCACTAGACACTTACACTTGCCCCCCCCGCCCCCCCCCACCACCGCCATGCCCTCCCAGCCTTCTCTGCCTTCCATCTCCTCTCTAGCCTCTACCCTGCAGGCTTTCTCCAAACTGCATGATTTGTCTCCCCCTTGCCACACAAACCTTAAATATCACCTTCTTGCAAATGACTACTTCAATTTATATCTCTTGCCCTGATTTCTGAGAACTACTTCCGTATTTCCAATATCTGCCGGACATCTCTACCTGATGAACTCCCTGCAGTGTAAATTCACTATGTTTAAAAGTAAACCCACCGTCTTTCTCCACAGAGTAAACCCAACCCTGTTCTCTTGGGTCCTGAGCCCACCCACTTCACCTGCTCAGGCTCCAAACCTCAGGATTACTTGAGGAAACTTCTCCCATCACCTTCCTCCCACCTCTAAGCACTGGCAAAGTCCGGCTCATGTGAGCCCCTTGGAGCTCTCCCACAGCCCTCTCCTTTCGGTGACCCCATCCCTCCATTCCCCAGACTGGATCCCACGCTCATCACCTTGTAGCTGATCCGCTAGCGTCTGGTCGTCCTACTCAGGCCTCTCTCTTGCACTTCACTCAGGATGGCCCCTGTGCTTCCAGAGGCCCATCTCCTTTCCTCAATCAACACCTCTCGTGGTATCTGGAAACGTCCAAACCTGCTGGCCTGGCATCTGAGGAGCAAGCGGATTCCCCACATGTCCCCTGCACTGGAACCGTGTTCCAGACTCCTCCCGCTCTCCACCCCGGTGCAGACCCAGGAGCATTTGATATGAGTTCACGCTGATCCCACTGTCCCCCAATCTCCACAGGTCAAACCCAGCTCAAAGCCACTTCCCTGGTCGCTCTCCACAGAAACGATGCCCAGGCTATTTTGTTGTGGCCTTTCATGTGGTTCTGTCACTTCCACCTTCCTTTCCCCTTCCCCAAAACTGACCCAACAATTCTCCCCATAGAATAGGGTAGGGGGCGCCTGGCTGGCTCAGTTGAGCATCTGACTCTTGATATTGGCTCAAGTCTTGACCTCGGGGTTGTGAGTCTGAGTCCCATGTTGGGCTCTGTGCTGGGCATGGAGCCTACTTAAAAAAAAAAAAAAGAATAGGAACAGGGTAGGATCCACTTCGTATTTGTCTTTGGGGCCCTTTGGTGGCCACCAGTTAAAAGCCTTACATCTGGTAAGTACTCAACAAGCAGTGGTTGATGAAGAAATGAGAGAATGAATAATTCACTGGTTGAAACCAGCTGAGCTGTTTCCTGGTCCCCAAGCAGTCGTAACTGGCACAAGAACAATGGCCCAGAGGCAGCTGTCAGGACAAGGGCAAAGGCATGGCTGCCGGCCCCACATCCAGGAAGGGTAAGGGAGCCAGGAGAGCTGGAAGTCCAATTATAGATGTGACAATGAACCCGAACCCTCAAGAAAAGTTCAGCATCCTGAAGGCAAGAAAGAAGAGAATCCATTTATAAACCTCCCTGTTGTCAGATGGTGGGAGGCAGGAACTTTGGCAACAGCAGGAGAAATGATCATTTGGGAAATTCATTTCTGCAAAACAGCTGGTTTCTCAAGGACAGAGATTTAATGAGGCATCATAAATCAACTTTTCCTTTTTTTCCTTTTTTTTGGGGGGGGGGGTTGGGAGTTTGGGAGGGAACAGAGGGAGAAAGAGAGAGAATCTTAAGCAGGTCCAGCCCAATGAAGGGCTCAATCGCATGACCCTGAGCCGAAATCCAGAGTCAGATCCTCACCAACTGTGTGACCCAGGCGCCGTGTATCTACTCTTAAACTCAGTCCTGGACACTGTGACTTCACTCTGGACACTAACCAAGATATCAGAACAATGAAACTGGAGGACAGGAAGGCATATGGGCACTTGTTTTCTCTGCAGTGAAAGAACCTTATAAAACTACTGCCTTCAACAAGTAGGTAATGTGGTGCCATCAGGTAGGTTTCGGAAAGACTGCTTTTATTATCGACTGACTGAAGATGTGAACACCACAATAAATCAGCTTCATTCAACAGACCTACAGAGAAGCTGGGCCTCAACATTCCTCACAAGCAGCCCTGACACATCCGCAGCGGGGGCCTGTGTGCAAAGCCAGTCTCGGCTCATCTCAGAGATGTCTATCTTCCAAACCTGGAAGTCTTGGAGATTCAAGTCTGTAGTCTATCAGAATAACAACTAAGAAAAAAAAAAACCTTTCAGCTTAAAAAAACAATGATCAACAAGAAGCATATAAATTTCAATGACTCCGAGTAACCCACAGGGCAGCGTTTGGTCACAATATAATTGATTTCGCCCTTAATGCTACTGTTGAAAGTCTTTAAATGCCCCAGCACTGACTCCAGCCCACACACTCCTCCTCGAGCCCCCATTCCAAGTAGATCAGGTATTTTCACACTTGGTTCATCTTCAGTGAAGACTGTAATTAAATCTTTAATTTGAAAACAAGAGTGAAAGTCCAGCACTCTGCATTATAAGCTGCCCTGGGAGCTTGGAGCAAAGAACAATCAGATAACGAATGGTGACCTCAGCTCCTTCAAGCTCAAGTAATCTGCTAATTTCAGAAGGTACCAGCTCATCTCAATAGTGACCAATTTACACGTGGAAGTGCTTTCCACAGTCACCTGGCCAGCCTCCTGGGAATCAGGAATGTTGTTTAAATTGCATCAACTGTCAAGTTTATGTGCTGCCTGGCCTTTTGATGACACCATCATGGTTAAAGCATAAGTTTCAGAACACGTTTTATTTCACATCCAAGGGGTAGGAAGAGTTCTGTTAGGGAGTTGGGTGTTCTCAGGAATGCAACGACTCCTGGTCCTTTTTACTTCCGCAACCACCTCCAGAACCTGCTGAAACTCTTCTTAAGCAGAAGGCAAGGCAGTGCGGTGCAAACCGGTTACCTAATTCTTGGAGTATTCATAAGCATCTGCTCTGTGCCCTGCATGGCAGTAGCCACAGGGAATAGGGCCGTGAATAAAACCAGTCTCTGTTCTCATAAGGAAAACACCAGGCACACCTGTAACCAGAGACACCTGGGACCGGATTCCAGCTGGGTCACTTACTGGGGATGTGACCGTGGGAATAGTGTGACAGCTCTGAACCTCGACTCCTTATCATGCATTAATGAAAAACAATAATGTTAAAGGCTGTTGCAATTCAAAAGAAAACATACCAAGTGCTCGGTGGACATGAGTGTCCTCCCTCCCCTCGTTCCTCTCCGTACGTAGTACGAGAGCAGATGATCAGTACGGGCTTCAAGTGTACACTGAGGCATGTGAAGCAGAATCAGGAGGAAGGTGGTGTTTTCTTCTCCATTCTGTTTGTCTGATCCTGTGTGTCTTTCTCACCAGCTTGCACGTCTTTTCTCTGTTGTTAGGAATCTGTGGGCCCTGCCCCCCTTCCCCGGTCTCCCCTCTGCCACATCACCCCTTCCCCTTCACCTCAACCTGCTCCAGAAACAGTTCTAGCCATTCAGGAACCACTTGGAGCTCTTGACAAAAAAGCTCCCAATTAAACTAATTCATGAGGTAAATGCAAGCTTCATGCTTTGACCCTCTTGTCGGTGTTTTCATTTTCTTGACACCGCAGGGATGTCATCTGGGGGCAGGGAAAATTTCTAGACTGCTGCCTATATGGCTCAATACCCAGAACGTACTGTTATCAACTGGGTACATCTTGAGTGTCGCTTTGACTAGGTCAGGGTTTCGTACTGTGCAGCGAAGACGCTCTTGCTGAGCAAGGTTCTGGCCCGTGCACAGCCGGTGGCCCCTTCCGGGCACGGAGTCACAGCCTTTAGAGCGTCTACGGTGAGACACTCTCCTGCTGATAATCAGCTTCCCTTCCGGGAGCTTAACGAGAATGAAGTCCTACGGTGAACCAGAAAACCATTGGTATTTTAAGAATCGAAGTTACAAGACAATTGCTTTCCACTAAAAGTAACTGTTTTCTAGCACTTCACAGATACTCCAGAATCCTAATGAAGTACTTGTCGGAGCACTGAATAAAATGAACTTCTAATTATTTTTGTTAGGAAGTGGTGTTAGTTTTCACACTAAAGCAGGTAGAACTGAGAGAAAAGGAAAAGACACAAATACTAACATTAGCTAACCACGCGCTTGGGAGGTAAGAGGGGAATTTATCAAGCTAAATCAAGGTCATCCATTTATATAAAAGCACTTAGAAGCTTCTGTGTCAAAATAAGCTATCAAATGCCAAAGGGCTTAAGTTTGTTAAATGTGTTTAACAAACATATTATTTTTGTAGTAATAAAAAGGGATATAAAAAGGCAGAAAGGAAGGATAAGAGGAAATGAAAGAAGGCAGAGGCCATGCTGGAAACCCAGCCCCACCCCCACATGAACCGTAGGAGGGAGCTCTTTAATGAGCACAGGCCGTGGACACTGGGAGATGAAGCAGGGATTCTGAGGAAGGCTGGACCCCCAGCCTCAGGCACGGGCTGAGTGCTGACCTAGGTAAGCAGGCCTGTGAAATGAGCCTCAGCCCACATTATTTATTAGTATAATTATTAATAATAATCGCTATCATTCACTGAGGCCCTATCGTGTTCCAGGCTGTACTTTGCTTATCATCTGAACAAACCACTCTTTGGGGAGGTGGGTAGTAATAACCTCACTGGGCACATTTTACAAACTGAGGCCCAGAGATGGTGATTAACATCCAAGGTCACACAAGCACAAGTGTCAGAGCTAGAATGTCCTCAGGCCTTGAAGCGGGACTGACTACCACAAGGCCACAGCACCCAGCGAGCGGTTTGCGGCCTTGCTGTCTCTGCCCGCCTACTGCAGACTGCACCGGGGGAGCCCTCTGCCTGCCAGCTATCCCCTTCTACATGGTCACAAAGTTGCTGCCTAGGTTCCTCCCCAGAAAGCCACAGTTTTGCTCAAAGAGACAACTCTGATGTCCAAGCATCACCTGAGCTGGAGGTCTGCCTTCGGAAAATGAATCCAGGAAGAGGTAGCTACCCCGGGGATTCCCACATTTAAAAAATCTGTTTTCCAAGCAAAAGAGATTTCAGGAATCCATCAGGCGATTTGGTGGAGTGAAGGGTTGGGGACAATATACCTGTTTGCCGCTGATTGTCAGATGCTGGGTGTTTCAGAAAATGAAGTAGGAATCACTTGGCAGAACCCTCCATTCTCTTCCAAGGCCTCCTCCTGCTGAGAGCCTTGTGGGCTCCAAGCAGCGGAGCCAGAGGGGACAGCATGCCCCGGGCCAGCAGGGAGGCCACCAGGGGCCGTGGAGTGAGCACTGACTTCTACCAAGATCCCCGGCACCTGGGAGGACAGTCTGACACAGAACATTAGGATCTGGGAATCTGGGAGCTACCAGACCCTGATGTGTCCAAAAAGTGTTCAAAGGATCTTATTTTTCCCAAGTTACATGTGCCTCAGGAGAGGAGAAGAAAGGGGGACAACAGACCCTTGCTAATGTAAACGCTTGCTTTCCCCTCCTCCAATCTAAGAGCATGTCGACCGTTCAGCAAAGTACACATGTGAGCAAGCAGGGGCAGGCAGGCGCCAAGGCGGGACACACCCCCACAGAACTCACGGTCCTAGCACGCTCCCCAAGCATGGACAGGCACAAAACAGCCCAATTCTGGGCAGATCCACAGAGGTGAGTGTTCAGGGTAGATAAGTAATTCTCCAGTTCCACCCCTCATGAGCTTTTGTGAAGTCAGGATGGAGACAGGGAAAAATGAAGCACCTCACCCGGGCAGGTTCCGGACCTCACGGTCAGCAGTATCAAGGCTCCTGATACATCTAACAGAAGTGCCACAGCGCCTGACCGGGGCGAGTGGGCAAAACCTATCCATCAATGAAACTCACCCAGAGTCCTGCTCAGATCGGAGACCAGAGCGTCAGGAAATGGTTCATGGTTCACTCCTAGATTCACACAACATCTGTCCTTAAGAGCAGGTCATCTTTGGGGCCTCAGTTTCCATATCTTTAAAGTTCGGAGGTTGGGCTCAGTGACTTGGGCCTTTTCTCCCAGAATGAAAATTCTGTTATGATTCCCATTGTGATACCATTTCTCAAATCTCTGTTTCCTTTAAGCTCTAAAGGGTTAAGTGCCCACTCAAAGTCAGTTAACTGAGTACAAAACAGAGCTGGGGAGTTTAACATCAAGTGGTTACTTCCGGAGCAAGGAATTAAGACCTTTTCTCCCCTAATAAAGACATGAACATTTTCTGTCAATAATGGATGAAGTAAGTTCTTTCCAATCACTGGGATTTGGCCATTAAAAGAGATGTTCAATCTCTCCAACCTTGTGCTGCTAAAGAAAGTGGCTTCAGGTGACAGGTGACAGTGTCTGCCTCAGAATCAAACACTGATCATGTTATGATGACTCGTTGGAAACCGCATCAGCTAATTTCTTCACAACCAGTCTCCTAACACTACTGGTTCTTCGGTACCCTGATGGATGGACTCAGTCTGTGAATCCAGTTCTCGAGGAGTGTCAATTGCTGCTCTTGTGGGACTCTCAGCTGTCGTCCACATGACCTCTTGGGCCTGGACACACACCCCTTAGCTCAGCCAGGATGTATCCTCAGCCTCTCCTACAAAGGAGACCGTGCATTTTCAGCTGCACTGAAAACACAGTTGTCTCTACACCACGTCAGCAAGAAGGCAGGTGGGATCACTTCCTCCTTCCTGTATTTTGGGCTGCCTATTCAACTGGGACCTCTAGTGACAAGAAAGCAGCCACAGAGACAAGAATTGCTGGGGTCTTTACAAGCACTTTTGCTTGTCCCGGAGCTGGTGTTCTTATGTCACACTGACTGGGATTAGGAGCAAGCTGGCCATAGACAGACCACGTAGAGGGGTTTGGCCTGGGATTTGTCACTTGCTCTTGTCCCTTCCCTGCAGGGAGAGGAGGAACAAAACCATCTGGTCAAACCGGCACCTCAGGTGTGGCCCAGATGCTAGACAAGAGCACCCCCTTCCTGCCAGGTCACTCAAGAGGGGCTCCAGTTCTCTGATGGAAATGAAAAGCCACCACTCGGCTCCATTCTCCAGCCACCAGAGTGACCAAAATATGAATGTTAATAGTATCATGCTAGCAAAAGTTTGGGGGAAGCAGCCTCTTCATACAGTACCGCTAGTGAACCAGCACAGCTCAGTGTGGCAGTTAATACAACCTGAGATGTAGGATTTCTTTGAAACGCCCCTTCTTAGTATCTCCCCAGAAAAACTGCAGCATGTGTTTCTAAGGTTCTGCAACATTGGTACCAAAAAGCACGGCTGTCAATCAGCAGAGAAATTAACCAGTCAATTGTGGTCCATCCAAACCGTAGAACTGCATGTGCCATTAAAGAAAATAAAGCAGGGGTGCTGGGGTGGCCCAGTCGGTTCAGCACCCAACTCTTGGTTTTGGCTCAGGTCATGAACTCAGGGCTTGTGAGATGAAGCCCCATGCTGCGCTCTGTACTAGGCATGGAGCCCGCTTACAATTTCTCCCTCTCCCTCTCCCTCTCCCTCTGCCCTTGCTCATGCACATGCTCTCTCTAAATAAATAAAATCTTAGAACAAAAAGAATACAGCAGATTGACATGAACCAACATGAAAGATCTCTAAGGCCAACTGTTGATTGAAAAAAATAGATGTTAGCAACAATGTGTTTGCTACAACCCCACTTATCTTAAGAAGCCAAGCAAACTGCATATTTCTACAGAGACTGTATCTGCGTTGACTGAATTCACAACTAAAGTCTGGAAGGACATATAGTTAAGAATTTAGCTTTTCAGGCACCTGTTAAAATAAATGAGGAAAAAGATCACAAGATAGCACACATGCTGAGACTACAGCTGGCTGAAAAATACATATGTGTATTTTAAAAAAAAGACAACTTACAAATCACAGACAAAATAAAAACATGAGTGTTTTGTTCATTTAGGATAAAAATAAACTTATTTTAACTGTTCTCTCAGAAACATGTTCTGAGAAACCACAGTTTTCCAAGTTATTTTTAACTGCTTTCTTTTAAATCTGACTTAAAAAGGTAGTTTTTAGATGAATAAAGCATGAAACATAGCTGTGTGGCAAGTTTCATCTTGATGGAAGAATGAAATGCCTGATTGCAAACTATTTTGAAAGAAAAAACATCTAACTAGAGAGTCTAGTGATGATGTTCTTATGAGCCACTTGAACCTATTTTGATTTTTGGAAATGCTACTTCACAGAAGGTCTAATACGCTGACAGTATCTGCAGTGTGTCATTACCACCAATTTGTTGTAAAACAGCAGGTCTTCAGCCAACAATTCTAGGTAATTCCTTTGGTTAAGCTGGTCATTTGGGAAGGTGTGCTTTAGGCAACTAGAGCTACTAAAGTATCTTGTTAACTTAATAACCTTCTAAAACACAAATTTATACACTTCCAAAAGCAAATAAGGGACTAGAATAAAAAATGTACCATGATGTCTATGTTTAAGACATTATAGAATACTAACACTTTATGACACATTCCCTATTATTGTTAAGAGTGATACTATAATACAGGCACAAATGAAATGTTTGGAATAAAGTCAAATTTAAAGCAGCTAAAAACCCAGATGCCTGAATCAGGCTTGGCTCCATGGACACAAAAGATGCAGTGACTTACGAACAAGTGATTTGAGATTCAGAGGGCAAATATTCTGTCCTCAAAATATACCCACTACCCACAGACTGAAATACCTGAAATGCCACCATTAGAGATTCACTTCTTCAGAATAAACATTGATGTCCCCTGAAAATGCAAATAATCAGGAGAACTAAGACATAAAACTGATATAACTGTACCATGTTATTTATCAGACTGTTTTCTCTCAAAAGAGGAAGGCCACAGGCGAACAGGCCCCCCAACATAAAAACAAGGCCTAGATGTGTGTGCCCGGACTCTGTGAAGAAGTTGGATAGGATGTTGAAAGCCAACCCTACTAATCCCTCCATTTCTGTCCTGGAATTGGTCCTGCCTACAACACTGTCAACTGTAATCTTTCTAAGAATTTTGGCAGGCACAAACTCCATCAGGAACATAGAATTAAGAGCATGGAGTTTCTAGGAAACCAGTAATAGTAACTACAATTTACTGAGCACTGGCCATATGCCATATGTGATCGTAATCCTTTGTCATACATTACTGTGCTCGATTCACACTAAAAAAAACTTAATGAGATGCATACTCTCACCTCCAACTTACAGGTGAAAAAACTAAAGTTCAGAGGAAGGAAGACACCTGTCCAGGGTCATATGGCACTAAGTGACAACCCAGGTCTGGCTGACACAAAACTCAATGCTCCATTATTCAATCGTTTCTCACAGCCCCCCCAAAAAATTACAAAGGAAAAGAAAGTAATTTGACCATGAATCCCTGTTGAAGCTCCCAAGCCAACCACCTTCTCTGAATGGTCACTCACACTTTTAATCTTTCTTTGAATAAATATATTTTGGTTAAGAAAGATTAAAAGAGCTTCTTTCCCATGGTGACTTTCCTGCCTTTCTTACCACAATAAATCATCTCTAGAATAGGGTAATTCATCAGTAAGTTGGAAGCTGCTGGTAAATCTTCAACATGTTAATTTCAACCCGTCTTTCCAGTCCCTTTCCCTGGTTGAAGTTCCCAAGTGGGAAGGAAGGCCATTTGGCCATAGGCCATGGATCCCACCATCCCAGTGACTTCTGGACTTTAAGGAAATAAAAATAATTCACCCTACTCAAATCCAGGAAATAAGGGTCAGGCAGCTATGTGTTACTTTCATGGAAAACAGAGCTAGATTAATTCGTTGTCCTATGTGAGCTGAAATGAGATTCCTATAAACAAACAGAACTAAATGCCTCTGGTGCCTGACTTACACCCACACAACTTCATGTTGGCTTTTAATCCTTCCCTCACTCTTCCTCCTTGGAACTACCACACAATGTACCACAGCACACCGGTCCGTGTTGTTTTGAGTTCTGGTCTTCAGTAGAACCCAAGTTGAGACAGACTTTCTTTATATTCCACCAGGTGTGAACCTGAAAGACAGTTCTGAGTTCAAATCCCGATTCTGCCGTTCATTGGCCCCAATTTTTTTTTAAGATTTTTATTTATTTGAGAGCAAGAGAGAGAGGGAGAGCAAAAGTGGGGGCCAAGGGAGTGGGTACAGGGAGAGAGAGAAACAGACTCCCTGACAGCAGGGAGTCTGACACGGGACTCCATCCTAGGATCCTGCGGTCATGACCTGCGCTAAAAGGCAGACATTTAACTGACTGAGCCACCCAGGTGGCCCCCACTGGCCTCATTCTTTGGGAAAATGACTTCTTGAAGGCTGTTGGCTTTATTACCACAAATACCCATACATATTTTTTGGTTGGGATTAAAAGAAAAATCTGGAAATAATTTCAAAAATCTCTTTAAGAACAACTTGAGTTATGTCAACCTAAACGTATGCATAAAGAAATAAACTTGTATGATGGTGCTAGAAACGACCAATAAAACCTGTGGACCTTTGAGAGATCTGACCATGAACACAAGAAACATATAAAGAGAAAAGCATTAAACAGACAATAGTGTTTTTAAAAATTTAAAAAAATCATTTTAATTTCATATCCTTTTGTTTCATCCTATGAACTTATGACAACCATGATGCAAGGAACATGAGAACATGATAAGAATACCACAAAAAGAAGCACCTGGGTGGCTCAGTCAGTTAGGCATCTGCCTTTAGCTCAGGTCATGATCCCGGGGTCCTGGGATCGAGCCCCACATTGGGCTCCCTGCTCAGCAGGGAGTCTGCTTCTCCCTCTCCCTCTGCCTGCTGTGCCCCCTCCCGCTTGCCACTCTCCTTGCTTGTGCTCATGCTCTCTTTCTCTCAAATAAATAAAATCTTAAAAAAAAAATACCACAAAAAAGGAAAGTAGGTTGAACTCACTTAAATACAGAAGTTCTAAAAGTGAACCCAACAAAATGCATTAAAAAGATGACCAAGTAAGATTTATTCTAGGAATATAAGGATGATTTTACATTAGGAAACCCATTAGTGTGACTTACTACACCAAAGACAAAAATCACATGGTTATTTTGATGGATGCCAAAAAGACATGTGATATAAAGGTAGAGCCCACTCTTGTAGGTATTCATGGGCATTACCACAGCACACACTGGAGAGGGAAGGAAGAGAAAATATGTAAATCTATATGAAAGAAATGAAAAAACTTCACTCTGAAACTTCTGCTTTCCTGTATTTCCTGATTTTTGTATTATTTGATTTTCCCCCCAATGATCTTGTACTGCTTTTTGTAAAAATAACAATACTAATGGCCCCTTGAACCAGGAGTTATGCAGAGAAAAACCCAAAGCCATCTTCAGGCAGTTGTGATCTATAGTTAAGTGCCAATAAAGAAATAATAAAGTTCAAAGAACGAATGAGGAGAAAGAATATTAACAGAAAGGGGTGCTTGGGGACACCTGGGTGGCTCAGTGGGTTAAGCCACTGCCTTCGGCTCGGGTCATGATCTCAGGGTCCTGGGATCGAGTCCCGCGTCCGGCTCTCTGCTCAGCGGGGAGCCTGCTTCCCTCTCTCTCTCTCTCTCTCTCTCTCTCTGCCTGCCTCTCTGTCTACTGTGATCTCTGTCAAATAAATAAATAAAATCTTAAAAAAAAAAAAAAAAAGAAAGGGGTGCTTGGGTGGTTCAGTCGGTTAAGTGTCTGCCTTTCCTTCAGGTCACGACCCAAGGTTGTGGGACGGAGCCCTGCATCAGACTCCCTGCTCAGTGGGGAGTGTGCTTCTCTCTCGGCCCCTCCCCTGCTCATGCTCTCTCTCTCTCTCTCTCTGACAAAAATAAATAAATAATCTTTGAAAAAAAATTATTAACAGGAATAGGAATAAGTATTTTCACCATGTGTGTAGAAGTTTCCCTCTCCAGGGACCAGGGAAAACTAACCCTATTGCAATTCATTTTGGAATACGTCGTGACCTAGGAGTTCTAGAACAGCTACTTCAAGAAGAGAATTCAGCCAATGAAGGTGCTCCCGGACATGGGACAACATGGGAGGTAGTTCCACAGCAATGAGCAATTAAAAGGAAGTCCTTAGTAGCCTGGTGAGTGGCTCCTGGAGCAGAAGGTGAGCACCAGGGTCACCTCAAAAAGAAAGATCTTGAACCATCCAGGACACACATATGAGGAGAAAGGTCAGGATCCAGCAGTTAGGGAAACAAAAAGGATTTTTAGGGGAAAGGGTCCATGAGGGATGACTGTGGGATCACTGATGTCCTGGGGGCATCCCTAGACTGCTGGGGCAGCCCAATCAGGGAGGGGTCTAGGGTAGGGGGGTAGTTAGAAAGCCACCCCGGAGCTGACAACCCCACTGCCCCTCCTCTCCCAGATCAAGGACTGCCTCTGACCTTGGCCTAAACTTAGACTGTTACATGACCCTAAAAATACATATTTTTTTAAAAGATTTATTTATCTCTTTTTTAGAGAGAGAGAGAGAGAAAGCGTGTGTGTGACTGGGGGAAGGGCAGAGGGAGAGAGAGAATCCTGAAGCAGATACCCCGAGGCATATGCAGCCTAAGATCATGACCTGAGCCGAAACCAAGAGTCAGCTGCCCAACTGACTGAGCCCCACAGGAGCCCGATCCTGTGAATGTATTGGATGCCACTGAATTATATATTTTAAAATGGCCAATTTTATGTTATATATGTGTTCAGCATCAAAAGAAAAAGTATAATCACAAATAAATGATAACTACGGCCCAGCAAGTTCTATGGAACAGGTAAATGGAAGAAACAGTGGCCCAACCAAAAAGAAAACAGAAGAGAAGGAAGACAAGCAAAGGAGACAATAAGACGGTTCTTTCAGCCGGACCAACTGAGAGAAGGTCTCACGGAGCCAGAGCCGGCACTGGCACACCCGCCGAGTCTGCAGCTCGACCACGAAGGGCCGGACCTCTGATCACCTGAATCTGCAAGAGGACCGAACGCAGCCTTCTAAACAGTCTTCTCAGTGACCTAGGTGAGTAAGAACCAGGTAGCCCGTGCCCTTAATACAGGAAGTCGTGCCCAGCAACCCAAGGTGAGAAATGCATTTTCCAAAGCATGGTTCTTTTGTCCAGGAAGATCTGGGGCGAGACAGCACGCTCTCTTCCCAGGGCCCGTGCACCACTGGCTCACGGAAGCACTGGTCTGAGCAAGGCTGACGCCCACAGCGGCTACAGTTACCATCAAGTGTTCCCAGCCCTGAGAATGATCTGGGGATAATTTCACTTGCTGCGCAGGGTCCCTTTCCTACCTATCAATACCCAGAACAATGCACAATAAACCGCCTTGGTTTAACAGCAGCAAAGTGCTACTCACAGGATTAAAAAATGAGCAAATCATTTGCCTCCATTTCCTGGAGACAAACATTCGGTTTGATAAGTAAACAAAAAGTCATTTATACTGAGAAGACCACTCGCGTGGATATGAACAGTTCTGATTTACTCCAACGGGTCTGGAGGGGGTGTCATTTATTTCAGTCCACTTAGTGCTGTAACAACTGCTTTTCAAAAACCCGACATTGATTCATGAAAATGAACATACGGAGTCTCTTTGCAGCATAAACCCCGACAGCCTCAGGCGACAGAAATGTAGTACAAGGCGCTGGAGGCCGGGCTGAGGACGCAAGCAATTACGCCGGTATTTAACACAATCTACTGCTCATCAGAAAAGCGCTTAGCACAGGAGTCAGACCCAGACAGCCACTTAACTGTCCCCTCCAGCGATTACACTCTCTCAACCCAAGAGTGTGTCAAATTAAAACAACTACACATTGACTTTTTGCTTCTGTAAACATTAAGGGCTGATTGACAACTTCAGGCTGCCGCCAGCCAGGCGTTCGCACCCGCCCTTCTGGCTTCTCTGCTCTGCACTGTTTCCTTAGGAAGATTCCCACGGAATGCCAGAGGGTTTCAGGGCTTTCCCCCCAGGGGCTCAGCTAAGGAGGGTCTACCATCTCTTACATAGGAAAGGCTTCAGATGACCTTAAAAAACTGGGCATTTTAAAATTTAGTATTTGTCACTGTCCTTTATGAGAGTTCTACGTACTTCCCTTTAGGAAAATGGAAAAATAGCCAGTCTTTTCCCCACACTACTATTCTCACTGCTCTACAGTGATCCTGGTTTTGGAAGGATTCCCTTCTTATCTTATTCTCGTTTCACAACTCTAAGGGGTGGAAGAAAGGTATAGTTGAAATAGCAGGCAAAGTAAACAAAAGTAAAAAAAATAAGTAAGAAGATCTACTCGCCACTGATATCCTGGTGAATCGGCAACTGCCAACTTGACAGGCGTGTTCTGTGCCGTCAACACACAAAGCCTAATGTTCTCTGATGATCACAGAAAAAGGCCACAGGCAAGTGTGGAGCATTAACCCTTCTGATACTTTTCCCTCTTGGTGCCAAGACCATTCAAAGGGCGAAAGGAGTCTTCAATAAGGGAAAACTGGATATCCACATGCAAACGAGTGAAGTCGGACTCCTCCTTACCTTATACAAAAATTAACTCAAGATCGATCAAAGACCTGAATGTTACAGCTCAAAGCCCAGTACTGTTAGAAGAAAACATGGGGGGTGGGGAGCTTCAGGATGTTAGATTTGGCAATGGCTTCTTGGTCACGACCCCAAAAGCAAATGCAACAGAAAAAAAAGACAAATTGGATTTCATCATGATTATATACGTCTTTTTTGTATCAAAGGATACAACACAATCCACAGCGTGAAACTCACAGAAGGGGAAATCATATTTGTAAATGGTACCTCTGGCCGGGGATCCAAGCCACTTGTCCCCTCCTGCTTTTAATGCAAGAATCCTTGGCAAGTCCCCAAAGACTCACATGCTCATATCCTACCCCGTGGCCAGAAAACAACTTTTCCACCCATTCTTGGACTGAGATCAACCAGGTTCTAGTCTATTCACTCGCTTTCATCTATTTAAAGTTAAAAGTGTGCAACACAGGTGAATCAGTATTTGATTATTCTTCCCCTAATTAGTCCTCCTCAACCCCACAGGTTATTTGAAGAAAGACTGATGTTGCCACAAAAGTTAGGCTTCTACTACCTTTGCTGAATATTTTATTTATTTATTTATTTAAAAATTATCTCTACACTCAATGTGGGGCTCAAACTCAGAACCCTGAGATCAAGAGTCACACTCTCTTCTGACTTAGCCATCCAGGCACCCCAAAAGTTACCTTTGAAATGGTGTTTGTTGAACTTGTGTTATTCCTTTGTCTCGGGTTTAAACACCACGCTGCCCCTTCCATAACAAAATAGCCCCCACTTGTCCCAGATGGAACTATGTTCAAGAGAACACCTGTGATGACAGACGGGTCTTATTTCTGCATTATCCAACGTGGCAGCCACTAGCCACACATGGTTGCCGAGCACTGGGAATGTGGTTATTGTGCCAGAAGAACTTGATTTTAAATTCTAGTTCGTTGAAGTTAAAATGGCCCTATGTACCTAGAAGCTCCTACTAGATAGTATAGACCTCAGAGAGCAGGCTGAAGACAAGAGTTGCAAAGCTGACAGTCTGAGGTTGGACAGTCAGAGAGACATGGAGTCAAGAGACAGGCAAGGCTGTGTCACTTAGTGTCTATTGAGAAGATTACTGTGTTGTAAAGTAAGTGCAGTGATTTTTGCTCTACCTGCCTGTGGATTCACAGAAAGATACTCGGTCTTTGTCCCTGGTTCCTTACACAGGGCTCCTAAAAGCCCTGGAACCTGAGTGATAAAGGGTGACAGAAGCTTCTTTGATTCTGATAAGGTGGAGGTTGGTGGGCCCCTAGACAGCTCTGGGATGGGGGCTGAGCACCAGAGAGAACCAGCCTTAGTCAGAAGTTAGGAAATTCCAGCCATACCCTATCAACATCCAGGGAGGGGAGAGGTACCAATGGCCAGTGAGATAATCAATCATGCCTCACGGTGAAGCCTCCATAATGACAGCATTCAGAGAGCTTCTAGGTTAGTGAACACATCAAAGTGCTGGGGGGGGGGGGTTTGCCCTTGAAAAGAACATGGCATCTCTCCTCCCACTCCCCATTCTTTGTCCTATGCATGTCTTCCACTTGGTCATTACAGAGTCCCATCCTTTATACTACACCAGTAATGATCCTGTGTGTGAAGGCCCCAAAATCTCATTTGCCGGGAAAATAAGCAAGGACTAATTTTGTAGCATCACCCTGGCGTGAGTTGTTTAAGGTCATGCAGAACACTACAAGGGCAAAGAGGACAACGAATCAGAAATCATTTTCCCAAAAGTCAGAAATAGGAAAAAAAAAAAAAAAGTAAGTAACCAAATTCTAGGGGGAAAATGTGGGAAAGAGCAACAATCTGGAAAAGAAGTGCAAAGTGCTCTGGGTGAGTGGGGTGTGCATGACCACGGAGCTCTCCACCTCTGCACAACACCCCTGGCTCTGGGGATCTGACTGTTAGACGAGGGCCTGCCATGGGCTGGGCTCGGCATGTCGGTCTGAAAGCTGAGTGAGCAGTCAGTAAATTCCAGACATTCCACGCGCGACCAGGAACACACTGGCTCATCAGGTCTCAGCATCCTTCTGTGTCCCAAGAACCTTGGCCAGAGGAGGAGACACTGAGAGACACTGAACTCTTCAACAGTGTCACAGTCCCCCCCCCAAAGTCTTATATTGACCCCCTAGTCCCCCAAGGAGACTGCACTGGAAACTGGGTCCTTAGGGAGATTAAGTGAATTCAAATGAGGTCATCTGGGTAGAGCCTGGTTGGATAGGACCAGTGTTCTAAGAGCAAGACGGGGGGACACAGGGGTTGAGGGGGGTGCTCAGTCAGTTAAGCATCCGACTCCGGATTTTGGCTCAGGTCACCATCTCAAAGTTGAGCCCCAGTAAGGCCTCTGTGCTCAGTGGGGAGTCTGCTTGATCTTCTGTCCCTCTGCCCCTCCCCTCTACTCACGCACACACTCACACACTCACACATGCACACGTGCTCTCCCTCAAATGAATAAACCTTAAAAAAGAAGAAAAAAGGCAAGGGAGATGAAAACTCTTTCTCTTTCTGACTCTGCCGCAGAGAAAGGCTGTGTGAGGTCACAATGAGGCAGTGGCTCTACCCACAACCGCACCTTGACCTGGGGCTTCTAACCTCCGGAACTGTGAGAAAATCAATGTGCTATTTAAGCCGCCCAGTGTGTGCTCTGTTACGGCAGCCCTAGCAGAATGTAAGTAATGTTAGCATGGAACAGGAAAACAGCACAGCCCTGCTTGTTCAACGTCTGTGCACAGGAGTTCCTCTCCTTTCACACAGTAGTAGGCTCTACTCATTACAGGAATTCATGTGTCGAGATGGAAGACTGGAGATTTACTAAAATAAGACTACACACGTACTTCACCTGGAGAATCTTGTGGTTTCATAGTTTTTGTTGGGCCTTGCAGTACTTTTCCAGTCAAAATAAACCCAACCCTTCCACATGATGGAATATTATTTTGCCACAGAAAGGAATGAAGCACGGTTGCATGGGACAATATGGATGAACCTCAAAAATGTACTACTGAAGGAAAAAAGCCAGACGTGAACGGTCACATAGGATTCCATTTCTATGAAATGTCTAGAAGGGGCCAATCCACAGAGACAGAAAATAGAACGGTAGCTTCCAGGGGCTGGGAGGGAGGTGCAAAGGAGGAGTGACTGCATATGGGGAACCCTTTGGGGACGATGGAAACGTTTCTGGGATTAGGCTGTGGTGATGGTTGCACAATTTTGTCAATATACTAAAAACCACTGAACTGTATGCTTTAAGGAGATGAATTTTATGGTGTGTGAACTATGTATCAATAAAGCTGTTATAAGCAAACAAATAAATCATGCCCCAGGCCACCTCTCTAAGCATGTAAGTAACAAAGGCAAAACATGCCCGGACAGGACTGTGTATCTGCCCACACAGTTTGGCTGTAACCCTGGTTTCTCCAACTGAAGAAGACTATCTCTCCCTTGGGTTACAAAAAGACCTCGACCAAGTCCCACGTAAGAGCAAGACAGCTGGGCACATGGCTACACCCTTACAGAGCGCAGAGAGGGAAGGCTGTTCTCTGTGGACACGAAGGGAAAGGCATGAGTCTCCAGGATCTGCTGACATTTAAGGGTCACTGTCCCACGCTCCCTGCCGTGTTCATATCCTAGGCATGATACTGGTCCACGGAGAGCTGGCTCTCCAGTTTAGTACCCGTGTACTGACCGAGCCGTCAGCTTCCATCCTGGTGGGGGTTCAGGATGGGGACTGAGAGGACCCGGTCCTGCTGAGAGTTTCCAGAGTCACTGTTCTGCCTGGAGAAGTTGTATGAGGACAGAACTGAACCAAATGCACAGAGAGTATAAATTTCCATTTTGATTCTGAGCGGCAGTGGGTTAAACTTTATTTGCAGCTATATTAATGGATCTAACCTATAAAACATGAAAAAAGAAATGTGTGGACCCATGAATTACCCAAACGGAGGAAGAAACACTGAGAAAGCCATGAGTGGCTTTAACCAAAATAAGAAACCCCTCCAAGCATCATCAGCCTGCCTGTTGTATGATTTTGACAGAAACACAAATGAAGCAAAGCAACTCTTTAAAACTGTTGAGTATGCTTCCAGAAAGTATTGCTGTCCTCTGTCCACATTTTGTTTTTGTCTTTTACCCCATGGCCTTAAAATGGTCGTTCAGAGAAGACTCGAATGGAGTATAAAATCGCCATTATTTCCAAATAAAAACACAGGACGCTACGATTTAAATTTCAGACCAAATAAATAATTTTTAGCATAGTAAGATACTGTGGACATAATTATATGAAAATAGTTGTTTGGGGATTTATCTGAAATCGAACTCTTGCTGGCCATCTCGTGTCTGATGGCGCAGCCCTCCCAGAACGGGCACATCGGGCTGACTCGGGGCCCTTCTCTCCCTGCCCTGGCAGCGGAGCCAATGGGAGGCTTCTGGATCCTGTCCCACCTCTAGAGGCCAGCACCATAAGCCTGCAATTGTGTCCTGTGCCGCTCCAGGAAGCTGGGAAGTGGCACCGTTAATCAATCTCCAGTAAGAAGACATTGCAACTAAGAGGGAACAGCCAGAAAAAGAGCAGAGGGCAATGACGGGAGGGCTATGTGCCCCCGTGTTTCAAGTGGGGGATGCCCTGCCCTAGACTTGGTGTAAATGGGAGAGAAACCCCGGATTCATTGTAGCCCCAGATACAAAAAGGCCACAAAATGGTTCTCCTAACTTCCCTGCTACACTGAAGAGAGGATTTAAAAATACGTGTTAGGAAGATGACTGTGGGGCTGCAGGGCCTGAATATTTTTTTTTATGGAGCTCATTTTTAATATCAGCACTTTTAGGGTGAATGTAAATAAACCTGATCATGCAATAAATTCAGTGTGCTCTTTTATTTTGCAGATTTAAGTTAAAACACCATAAATCTTTTCTTGGAAGCAGCATCTTTCAAGATAACAGAGGCAGCACCCGGATTTTGATACCCACTGAAAAAACAATAAATAAGCAACTGACTTCAGAGACCTCCCCAAGTGCATCCACTAGGCTGACAGGCGAGGCGCTCGACAGCGGGTGGGATGGTCCTGCGGGGTTTCTTTGCTTGCCCTATATCACAGGGATCATTCCCACGCACCACAACAATCCCGGGAGAGAGGGTTCCCTGGCTTTGCAAGAAAGGACGGTAAAAATGACCACTGCACACGGAGCAGAAGCAAACCCACTCCTACGATGAAATAACCATCCACTCTAGTTCCCCCCGAAGAGGCCGGTTACGCCGATTTCAATGAACCACCGTTGGGCGGTACATAAATGCCGGTCGCCATTCTTCACAGCCGAAGCCCGGCTGGAAGCTGACCTCAGCATATACGGTGTACCCGTGTATATGTGCAAGGTGGGAAGTATATGCCCGTATATAAATACATATAAAGCTAACTTTCAGTGTTCGGAAAACAAAAGCTATCCCCATATAACAGCCAAATTCTGACATAACTCAATTTGGACACCTCATCTGGTGTGCACTGCACTCATTCCCAGTGTAAACCCCACCGCGCCGGGCAGTGATATACTGTAATGTCACGGCGCAATCTGGATTTACTATAAAGGGCCGCGGACGAGCTTCAGAGCAGTAAACATTGCGGCGAGGTGTATTTCACACTGAGCTGGTTTTTATGAAGAACACTTCACCGCCCAGGCACGGCACCTGGATGATGGATGGTGAAAGATGCATGACAAGCTTCATCATTGTTTGTAAATCTTAACTGTTCCTGCTCACTAACTCTGGAGGCAATTTTCAAAGACAGCGGCCGACAGAAGGACAGCACAGCTCTCCTGAAGGTTATTCAAGTTGTACTTGGCCAGGGCCGGGCCTCTGAGGAGCTGAGGGAAAATAAACTCCGGAGTTGAGTCTCACTGCGCCCAAAGAGCATGGCCGAGGCCCAGCGGGTCCCGACCGAGATGAGGAGACCTCCTGCATGAGGACTTGCGTTGCTCCAACCAGAGTGGCCACTGTCGCATCCAAGTTAATGCCTGTGTGGACGCTGCCTCTTTAGGAATTAGAAATGGAAATGGTCCCTCAATGAGTAACAGAATCGGCAAACTCGCCGTGTGATGTTACTCGCCCACAAAAGTTCAGGTTCCCTGCACTGACTGGGCAGGCTGGGGACCAGACGTCACCCCTGAACTCCAGTGAGATAAGATCAGCACAGGCACCCCCGGGCAAGCACTGACCCCCAGTAACTGTGTGCAACTTCGTTACGTCAGGACATGGAGGAACTCCCAGGAGTGTGGTTTCCAGAGCTCACACTCTGTGTGCTGCTCTAGACGGTCTTCTTCAGCCCAAAGGAAAACCCTTGCAAAGGCCTTGAGTTTTTTAAGAATAAGTTAAAGATGTAAAAGCAGCCTCATAATAAGCCAATGACAGACTAGGCAGAGCATAAAATACTGCCTCAAAAATTATCTGGGGAAAACAAACAGGCCTTTTATTCATCCTAATTTTTTTTCCATTTTTTAAGGATTTATTTATTTGAGAGAGAGACAGGGAGCAGTGAGGGGCAGAGGGAGAGAGAACCTTCAAGCAGACTCTCCACTGAACACAGAGCCTGACATGGGGCTCGATCTCACGACCCTGGGATCCTGACCTGAGCTGAAATCACAAGTCATACACTTAACTGACTGAGCCATCCAGGACCCCTCACCCTAATTTTAAAATAACACAGAATAGCCACAGAAAATAAAAACGACTATAGGAAAATAGTTGATTGTGTTTCTATTTACACTTACAATTTCCAAGCTGGTAACTATTTAAATTTATTTAATTATTTATTAATTAAAATTAAGTTATTTCATTTTCTAATGTCTGCCTTCATCAAATATTAACACTCTCTCCTGTTAAATACAAAGAAAATGCACATATAGCCACAAAATTAAAACTTGACTTTGCTGTATTAAGTCATAAAGATGTTCTGAAGTTTATATTGAGCTTTGGGAAGAGCACTGTAAATACTACGCCTGATAAGCTGGTGAGTTTTTTCAAGGCTGCTTTTCAGAGGTTTTTTGTTTTTGCTTTTTTTTTTTTAAGATTTTATTTATTTATTTATTTGACAGACAGAGATCACAAGTAGGCAGAGAGGCAGGCAGAGAGAGAGGAAGGGAAACAGACTCCCCGCTGAGCAGAGAGCCCCATGCGGGGCTCGATCCCAGGACCCCGAGATCATGACCTGAGCTGAAGGCAGAGGCTTTAACCCACTGAGCCACCCAGGTGCCTGTTTTTGCTTTTTCTGTGACACCAACACACTATAGAAAGGCAATCCTAGAAGGAGTATTTCTGCATGACACATATGCTAAAGGAGTAGTTTCTAGAATTTTATCATTACAGAAGAGTTAATATCACATGTATATCTTCAGACTCAGCAGACAGAATCCAAACCCCAATCACAGCCATCATTTCCTTGCAAATACTTCACACACAAGAACGCCAGTCTGTTGCCCATGAGGCCCTAGACAAGCGAAGTAAGGCATCACTGGGCCTCGGTTTCTCTCTCTGCCTCTCGGAAATGAGGACCTTTCTCCTCTCACTGTCTCTGTGCCACAGTGCTCTCATCTATAAAATGGGATAATTGTACTACTATTAAGAACTAAATGAGTTATCCCCACTGAGTGCACAGAACCTTGTCTTACAGGCACTGTAAGAGCCACCTGTTTGTGAGGAGAGGAAAAGGAAGGGAGGGAAGAGAAATCACAGGATACACCAGCAAGAAGAATGCCCAGGGGAGTGGTTCGGAGACCCGAGTTCCTATGTGGCTCCTGTTCCCCAGCACCAGCAATAAGGCTCAGAGACGTCACGGCGCTCTGCCTGCAACCTCCCCCCCCACCCCAGCCTCTCTGGTGAGTGCACTTAGTAAGGAAGCCCCTCTTGACCTTGCTCAGAGGGCTGTGTTATTTGTCGAAAACCAGTATGTGCAAAGAAGGAAGTCTTTAAAATTTGAGTTTTCCAAAGGGAATATACGGAATATTCCGATTCTGATATGGATCCAGGATATGCAGTAGCCTGGAGGTCGTAGCCTATGTCTGCCCATGTCTGCTTTATTTCCATGCCTGTTTTACTGGAACTCCAGACTCTGGGCCAGTGAGGCCCAGCAGGAAGGATCCAAGGTTTCTTATTCATTCAAGAACCACAGACCATCCCGGGAGCCCTCTGGGAACACGGCAGGATGAGTGCCCCTGGCACCTGGCAAGGTGCAAAGCTGAATGAACATGATTCCCGCCCTGCGTGTCCGACCACAGCTCGATGACTCTCGCAGAAGGGCTGCAGACGTGAACCTCTTCCTTATGTGAGCCTGACCCCCCTCACGTGGGTCTCTAGGCAGTGCTCGCTCTTTCCTGACTGGTGGTGGCCTTGTCGAAGGGCAGTGTTTTACACACAAGGCATGCTAGGGGCCCAACCAGTCTCAATCTTCCCACAGTTTGCCTTGTACGGTGCTGTTCTCATGGAGGGAGAGAAAGAGGTTTGAAGAAACAAGGGAAATCTGTGTGTTCTCATCAAACGGCATTTCAGCTCGCCTTCAGTGCTATTCTTCAGCCACGAGGGGACCTGCTGGTGTCCTTCCACACTCCTCTTCCCTCATTCCCTCTGCTTTACTTAGCAAACATACCGCATGTAATTAATATATTAAAAATATGCCTCCACAGCCCCGTGTTGTTTATTATACGCTTAAAATGATTACATTTCATCTTCCTCACTCAGAAGACCACAATGTCTAGCTAATTTCAAAATCCCAATACACATATGATTAGTTTCAAACAGGGCCCCTGTAGAGCTAAAAACAGGCCATCCTTAATGACTGTGGTGTCATTTGCACAGCCCCCTGCCGGGCACTGGCAGGAAGAGAAAGATGTGTAAGACATGGTGGCAGGTCTTCATATGGAAATAAGGCAGTTGACAACTTCTGCCATGGCTTTTTTAACGTAGCTTTTATGTAAAAAATTTTTTGACCAATATGTAATAGGTAAGGCTGCTATTTTCTTTCAACTTTCCAAATAAGGGAAGTGAGGCTGGAAGAGATGAAGCGAGCATGTTACAGGCAGGCCCAGTGCCGGGGATCTGAGCCAGAGCTCCTCTCCTGGGGTGGGACCCATCGCCTTGCAAGCACTGGCCTCCATGGTCATTGCCAATGAATCCCCCACTTACCTCTCTGTTCAAAGCTGGAGCTGAGGGCGCCTGGGTGGCTCAGTCGGTTAAGCGGCTGCCTTCGGCTCAGGTCATTATCCCAGGGTCCTGGAATCGAGTCCCATATCAGGCTCCCTGCTCAGCGGGGAGCCTGCTTCTCCCTCTGCCCCTCCCCCAACTTGTGCATATGCGAGTGCGCCCACTCTTTCTCTCTAAAAATTAAAAAAAAAATAAAGAATAAAAGCTACACCTGAAAATAACAAGGTCGCTAAGAAAGACAGGTTTAGCAGTCAAGTGCTTTTCTTTGAAATCTAACCCATTTCCTCAAGAGTCTGACTTCCTTCAAATCATTTCCTAAAGAGAAGTTTAAACTCAACATTCTATAAATGTTGCATAAAACATATTCAGCTTTCCTTAAAGCAGAAGAAGAAAAAGGTCAGTGTTTTTCTCCCCTGTAGGCTTGCCATATGCTTCAGAGAATATACACAAAAAAGCGAGCCCTCAGATTCTTTGGTCTGCTCTCCTTCCTGTCTGAGCAGGACTCTAAAACATTTCCAGAACATCTTTCTCCCTGACAAGAAGAACTGCCTGAAATGACAACACACCCTTTACAGAAAGGAATGGTGGAAGTATGTACAGTATTTTGCCATCTCTTGCCATATTTGGTGATTTATAGAGCTTGTTTCCATATGGGACCTGATTTCACCCTCACAACACCTACCTCCTCACCCCGTGTTAAGGGGTGACGAAAGTAAGGGTCTCAGAGAAGAGTCTCATACTGCCCGGGCGGTGGCTCCATTCAGATGCTAAGCAATTCTACCACCCCAGCCAGGGGCGCTGGCAGAAGGTCACCTCGCCTCACCAAAGGGCAGTTCTGGCCTCCCGGATTGTGAGCGAAGGAGACCTGCGGGTGCTTCCAACAGGGAGCGCGTGCCTCACTGTTCTCACCTGCAAAACCAGATGGATGGTCTTTCGCTAGAATCCCGTATGCGGCATGAAGCAAATCCATTCCACAGAGGGAAAGCTTAGCTATTTAGTCCTGGCAATTACGGGGAGGGTGGCAGGGGGGTAGCACAGGCCGTCAGTGAAATCAGGCACGCACTTCCAGATTCACTGGGCTACAAAATTGCTAATGTTGCATGGATTTGAAAAGCCATGTTTGGGAACACAGACGCTTCTGCAAGCTGCCCAGACATCACAGAAAGAGCACAAGCCCTTCAACTCAGAGAGGCCCTTCCGCCGACTTGGGCCGTCTGACCTTTGGAGAAAACATAAATGCTCTGTATCCTGCTTCTTGGAGCTGCAGACATCCTATGTGTGCTAAATGAATAATACAGGAACAGCTCATAATACATAACGAGCACCTCACACGGGTGCTTCTGGCTTCTAGCAAGAGCAGAGGTTGAATGTAAAGGGAGGGTGAGTTTGCACAGGAGCCTGCTGCTCTATCCATGCTGGAAAGGGCCAAAAATGGCAAAGAAACTGGCTGCACCAGCTTTAACGTTCAAACTGAGACTGCAGGATAAAGAAACAAAGATCAAAAGATGCTCGTCTTTCTCATTTTAAATTGAAACCTTTTCCCAGGTGCTGGCCAGCCAAATACGCTCCAAGAACTTCTATGCAAGAATTCAACATGTAGAGAAAGATGCTTGTTTGTGACATGAAATGCCACCCACCCGTTAACATGAATCTATCTATTAACACAGAGGCATGGCTGTGGAGATGCCCCTCTTTATCCCGAGTGAAGAAGCCTCATTTCCAGGGTGCTCGGACCACCACTTTATGAACCACTGGCATCTGTTACTATGAAGAGGCCAGATTCATGCGTAAGCCAACCTTCTGTGCGTGCACGAGGATCAGTGCTTCTCAAGCTATCTGTGGGGAGGGACCGGTTTTGTTTTGTTTAAAATTTTAAGACTTATGTTTAAGTAATCTCTACATCCAACACGGAGCTCGAACCCACAACCCCAAGATCGAGAGTTGCAATGCTCTACCCAATGAGTCAGCCAGGCACTCCTAGAATTTTTTTTGTTTCCAATCCACCAAGGTCTCATACTTTCATAAGATACAACAAAAGTGAATTACTAGAATCATAATTTAAAAAGTGGTAAGTAACATGAGATGGCTAAGGAAATAGGAACCGTCACACACTGGCGGGAACGTATAATGGTGCGGGCACTACAGAGAATAGTCTGGTAGTTCCTCAAAAAGTTAAACACAGAATTACCATACAATCCTGCAATTCTGCTGCTGGTATGCTCACAGAAGAAATGAGCACAGCTCTCCAAACAGAGAACATGAAAGTTCACAGCATAGCTATTCACAATAGCCAATAAAAGGTTCAAATAACGTAAATATTTATTGACTGAAGAACAGAAAAGCAAGATGTTTGGTTTATCTACAACAATGGAATCTTAGTGGGCCATAAAAAGGAGTTCAGTACTAATACTTGCTACAACCCGGAGGAAGCTCAAAAACGTTATGCTCAGTGAAAGAAGCCAGTCACAAAAGGCCACATATTATAGGACTCCATTCACATAAAACATCCAGAATAGGCAAGTCCATTAAGACAGAAAGCAAATCAGAGGCTGTCAGGGGCTGGGGGAAAGGAGAGTAGGGAATGACCGCTTAGGTACGCAGTTTCCTTTTGGGGTGATGAAAATGCCTTTGAACCAGATAAAGGTCATGTTTGCCCAATACTGCAAAGGTCCGAGTGCTGCTTAACTGTACACTTAAAATGGTTAATGGTTCATCTTATGACAGGTGGATTTTACCATGATAAAAAAATGAATTCCTAGAAAAATGAAAGACAAAAAAATATTCAAACCCCAATTTTCGAATTAGATTCAATAGACCTTAAATCATGGTGTCAAACTGTTAGTAAGTTTTCCTTTATGTTTAGTTCCTTTACTCACTTCCTCTTAGACCACTAAGAGGGGCCCGCTGCCTGGACCCTGACTAGTCTTGCCTACTCAGCACCCCGCTAGTGTCCCTGACAATGGTGGCCCCTACCCCACACAGCCTGTGGGGCAAACCTTCCCTCTACTGGACCACTCCCGTCAGCATACAAACCTACTGCGCTATCTCCTTTCTTTGAAAAAGAGGAAAAGATCTTCCTTGAACTCGGCTCCCCTCCAGCTGCTGCCCCATTTCATGACTCCCCCTTACAGCAAAACTCCTTGAAGAAGTGTCTGTGCCGTGGCCCCTATCTTCTCTCCTGCGCACTCCCAAACGTAGTCAGGCTTTCGCTCCCCCGTCCGCACCCAAATGGCCACCTGTCCAGATTCCTCCATCATTCCTACCGTACAATAGTCGGTGGTTGATTCTAGCCCTCTTCTCATCTGACCTATCGGCTTCTTTGTCTATGTGCACTGAAATGTTTTCTTTGCTCAGCTTGCAAGACAATATGTCCCATTAGCTCTCCTCCTACCCCGCCGGCCGCTCCTTGTCACTTTAACCTTTGCTGGTCCTCCTCAACTGCGACACATGTCCAGACCCTGGAGGGCCCTGGGGCTCGATCTTCGGTCCTTCATTCTCCACCATCTACACTCAATATTCCAGGGGCTCTCACCAGACTGGCTTCAACTAACATCTATGCACAGGACCCTTGAGCTTTTATTTCCGGCAAGGATGTCTCCTCTCAACTTGAAACAGACTTTACACATCCATTCCTATTTGATGATCCCCTTGGAGGACTCAGGAACATCTCAAACTTCATGTGCAAACTCCTAATTCCCACAAACCAGGCCCATCCCGCCATGGTCTTCTTTACCTCAATAAACAGAAACTCCAATTTTCTACTTGGTGAGTCAAAAACTATAGTCAATCCCCTCACTTCTCCCTTACAGGCACATCCCAAATCCAAGAGCAAATCGTGTTGGTTCTACCTTCAAAGCAGATCTAGAATTCAACCACCTGTCAGCACCACCACACTCCTACCCTCCCTAGGTCACTGCCACCTTTTGCAACGATTACTCAGTGCTTTCTACCGGACTCCTTGCCTCCACCCTGCATCCCTACAGTCTGGTCTTCCACAGCAGCCAGAGCGAGCTTCCAAATGCACAGGACAGACATGTCTCCCCAGCTGCCCCTTTGCTGGAAAGCCTGCAATGGCTTCTCACGTCACTTGAAATAAAGACCAAAGTGCTTGCAATCTTCTACAGAGTGCTACTTGACTGGGCCTCCTTGTCTCTCTGCTCTACCTCCAAACACTTTTCAGGATATGGAAGGGGGAGGAAATGCCTCCTCGCCTCTTTACCAAGGAGAACATTAAGCAGTATTGACACAGTAAAAGGAACTTTCCCTGGAATCCCTATGACATTCTATTTGCAAGTTGCCATCTTCAGCAAAAGCAGAGAAGACTTTGAACTGGGACTCCTTTTTTTTACCTGGTAAAGACAGGTTAAACTTCTCTTAAAAGAAAGTGAAGAAAAACTGATTTAATGGACAACTTTATACTTTAAAGAAAACATTAAGTCTATGGAAAAACATTGTTTTTCAAATTACTTGCAAGTCCCCACTTAGATCTTCCAATCATAACTTATTTATTAAAACACAACCAACCCAAGGATCTCAACCCAAACCTGATGGAAGTGATAAATGCAACTGGTTATTGGCCAGCCTCTGTCACCTTGTCACAGGTGAATATACTGCTGTCCCTCTCCCTACCCACCGCACCCTGCCACCAGTCTCAGCCCCACTCAACACAAGGGCCTCCGCTGTCCCCAACTGCCTACTTGTGTCAATGCTGATAAAACTGAGGATCCAATGCTCCAAGAGATGACCCTGGAGGTGTCCTTTTGACCCCCAAACACAACTTCCTCTTCTCTTCCCACTTGCTCTGTAAACATTCCATGCAACACAGAAGCCCCACCATGCATTTGGAAGTCATAAAGCCACATTTCTTTAAACAATGAGCTGCTATTTGGATTTTCTATTTATTTATATTCTCCTTCTCCATGGCAATTCGAAAGTAGACATTATGGAGTTCCACTAACAGCTCTTCCTAGCTAACTCCCTCAGGTGCGAGGCTAGTAGTGAGGGAGAAGGGCACCAGGAGGGTAAGCCTGAGGCCTCCTCACGCTTTCAAACACAAGTATCACCAGCGAAAATGTAAGCAATCCTCACTGGTATTCGCCCTGTCTTTCCTGGTGAGCACTGGTGCCGCCGGTCCTTTCTGTCCTGGACTGTAACCTCTTTTCCTTCTGAGCCTTTCCTGCCATAAATTCAAATGCCTCCTGCTCCTCTTATACCTGTCCTTCTCTGCTCTAATAAATTTCCTCTTATCTTTTTATCTTACTGCCCTGCTCTGAATTTACACCTTTCTCTCAAGAATGTGAGTGCTTCTGGAAATATTCCATTATTCCTAGAGCAAGAAGCTCAGGCAATTTCTTCCTGAAAGAAGGTTTCACTCCTAATTTCCTGTATGAACAAACATTTCCTTAACTGCTTCATTGCTACAATCGGCACTAACTCCACAGACAATGGGTTAGGGTCCTGACCCTCTAGGCTGGTGTTTCTCTACAGAGTAGCAAGCTCACTTAAAAAATAATTCATTCATTCATTCACTCAACCAATAAATAACAAATAAAAGGCATCATAACAGGTAAAAAGGTAACTAAGATGTGTGCTCTGTCCCTAAAGAGCTTAAAAGCCAGATAAATACATAGAATCAAGGAGAGTGTGAAAGAAGGACCACATCGACATACGTTCTGTGGTATGAATATTTATCATACGGAGCTGTGCTTGTCCATTCCCGACAATAAACGGTCATTAATGAAAGTCAAAGTGCAATCAATAATGGGTACGTCAGCCCTGCTACAGTTCAAATGGATCCGTTCCCTTGTCCTCTACGCTCTGCATTAATGAAATCCTCTATTTCATTTCAGTAGGGCAAATAAATTATAACTTGCCCAGCTTTTTTAGACTTTCTTATTCTGAATTTGGAAATCAAAGCATGGTTTTGATTCTCGTTGTCTAAACGCCTGCTTTACAAAGAAACAAGTTCTCCGTAGAGTGTCAACTTACTCAGAGAACAAACCTCTTCTTATTTAGCACAGGCCAAGGGCCAACCGTCGGTTTACTAGCAGGTCACACACTATTGCCCTGATTCCTACTTACAGCCTTGATCACTTTCCTTGATCAAAAGATAAAGCTTAAATATAAAGAACTTAAAAAGAGGGCCTACAAACACAGCAGTCATAAAAGACCTGCCCATCACCACAGTGTAAATGCTGGGGAGAAGGTTAAAACTGAAGTTGAGGAATTGTGTATTTCAAACCGCTTTGGTTCATTAAACAGTCATTTTTTATTTTAAAGCTATTACATCAGAGTTATTTGCATTGCTACTGCATAAACTCTGAGATCTATTGTATTCAAAAATGTTTTATTAAGTTATTTCATTTCCTCCCCCAAAAGATGAATATGCCTTCAATTTTGAAATGGAAAAGTTTTCAATACAGTACAAGTATTCAATACAGAGAAATTCACCTCACCAAAAATATCAGGGTTTGAGCCACATTTTCCTCTGAACCTGTATTTCATAGTGCTCCTCCTGAAAATACATTTTTTTTTAAGGTTCTGATGGGAGTCTCTCATTTTATTCTTGTCACTCCAGGTAGTCAGAAAAGACGTGATATTAAAGCAAAAGCATTCCCTAACGAGATACCGTAAAGGATACTCAAACAGAGGAGTCACGTGGCAATCTCCCACAAACTCCTGACTTGCAAGACCTTGGAGAGGTCTAGAGACCCAGCATTGGCCACTCATCCTCCCTCCACCCCAATCCAAGCTGTGCATCCAGACACCTACCACTGGCTTTGGCTTCTGAGTAAGAGGGGCCATCCTCGAAAGTGAAGATCTGGGACACGCTCTGGCCCAGGTAGGAGGGAGGCGGGTAGTAAGAATGCATCCTGTACTGGGAACTCACTGCGTGGCGGTTCTCCGAGTTTTTCATCTGCTTGAGAAAAAAAAGGAATACACTGAGCCCAAAGTTGCATTTTACAATGATTACAAGAACTGCCTGATTCTCCAAGAGAACAGGCTATCGCTGTTGGAAGCTACCTTTAACCATGAAAATGCACGTGCCCCCCAGTACAATGACCCTAGAAACTCTGTGCATCCTTTAGGTGACTTTTCTATCTTGGGGTCCTTATTGAAGCACTCCTGAAGCCCCATTTGGTCACGTGATACTCAGTTAACAAGCACTAAGGGACACAGCAATAGAGGAACAACACGGCCCAGGAGCCAACATGTTGCCACAGCTCTGTCTAGTTACTTAGACATAAGCAAGTTATTTGCTTCCTCACTTTCCCTCGCATGTAAAACAGGCATCTCACTTTGGTTACCTCACTGTGTTCATATAAAAAAGAACATTTAAAAAAAAGACAACACGCAAAGCTTGTGTAAGGGTAAGCTTTTCCCATTCGTGCAATGACGTGCCTGATACTGTCCTCAACGTCTCTTCCCAGCCCCCTTCCACGCTCTCACTATAGCAAAAAACCCAAGTCTGGGATTTCCACTTCCCAGACCCTCTTGTCACCAGCGTCCTGAGGTGATGTGGATTCTGCAAACGGGACATGCAGGGAGACGCGGAAGGCTGACTTTGCAGTCATGTAGACACATGACTGGCAAATGAGATTCTGCCTTTGGGACACTGGGGCAGCTTTTATGTATGGATCAGCTCTCCATTGCTTCCTGACCTCTCATTTAAAGGTAAGGTGATGTGACCTGAAGACTTAGAAGCCCCCCACCCACTTCAGGAAAGTTGCAGAGCTGTCCTATTTCCTGCATGACCCCTGGTACAGACACTGAGCATGGGATCCTGTCTTCCCAGCAAGAACAGCTAGACTTCAATTATTTATACTACATTTTTTTTTAAAGATTTTATTTATTTATTTGACAGACAGAGATCACAAGTAGGCAGAGAGGCAGGCAGAGAGAGGAAGGGAAGCAGGCTCCCCGCTGAGCAGAGCTCGATGCGGGGCTCGATCCCATGACCCTGGGATCATGACCTGAGCTGAAGGCAGAGGCTTTAACCCACTGAGCCACCCAGGTGCGCCTATTTATACTACATTTAAAAAATTAAATTTAAATGGTATTAACTTTGTTTAAAAAGTCAATTTAAGGGAATGTTCAGGAAAAATCAATTCTGTCTGTGAATTAAAGAGTAAGTTCAAAATCATGTTTTTCAATCAAATAATGCTACTTGATTAAGAAACTCGTACTAACATGATAGAGGCTGGCAGGGCAAATTTACGTACTGGGCTTCGCCAAGATTATCTACGAATATTAAATTTTGGACAATTTTCCAATGACTACAGGCCTGTGTGTACTTTTTCAACTGTCCCAAGTGCTCCCCAGCACGAATGAATGCCCTGATGGGTGGATTACTTCTTCTTGGCAAAACAAAGACAACTGTATTCCAATTGATTATTTTCTCTCAATTGAAGTTTATCTGGCAAGCTCCCTTTATCCTTCCTACTCTGTTTCTCTGAAGTATATTAATTGGTATCTCTTCCAGCTCAATCACACTATTTTCATCTCCTATCATCACATAAATCCTTACTAAATAAGAGGCTGAGCATGCTATACTTGGAAGTAGCCAAAGGGGAAAACCTGTCTGCCCATAATGAAGAACCCCAGGTCAGGAGAGCCATTAAGGGGCCATGAAGTCACTGAGGAGGGTAGGGACCACTTAACTGCACAGAAGCCAATATTGGTTAGACCAGTGCATCCCAGGGCTTTCTTAATATGTATGCAAATGGCCTGGGGCTAAGCAGATTCTGATTCAGTAAGTGTGTGGTAGGGCCTCAGTCTGGCACAGTCCCAGGAGATGCTGATCCTTCTGGCTCAAAAACCTCATGCTGATGACAAGGGACTAGAGTAAATGATCCTTTCTCTCATACTTCACACCTTCAGGGCCCCACAACCAAAAAGGACCTCCTAAAAAACTCTTTTGATCCATTGTTTATCACTGCCAACTTTCCACCTGAATGGAGGGAGGATGGAAATCATGTAAATAGCACTGTAATTTTTCATGATTTTTCCTTTTATACATGAGATTCCTCAGAGCTAAAGGAATTTTCTCAGAGGTCTGCCACCATCTAAGACCAAACTCCAACTCTCTTCAAACGAAAGAGCCATTGCTGCCTCTACAGACTTCCCTGAAGTCCCCTGCAGTCTACGTAATGAACTTTGAGCAAGAAGCCAGCTGTCAGCTTTAACACACACAACATGGCAACAACAACACAACACACAACACACAACACACACAACACAACAAATGGTGAGGCTTCCCTGCCACTCACAGCAGGTGCTAAGCTGGTCACATCTTCTGGTTTGACATCTACAAGTCAGTTCTTCAAGAAAAATCCTTTTCAATTTTCTCTGTGTACAAGTAAACTGACAGGTTTTGAGACCCGCAGGCTCTGCAAAATGCTGGATTTTTTTTTCTTTTACTCTGTATTTGTATAAAGCCTCTTTTTGAAATGTTGAAAAATGTTCACTATGAGTCCAGAGCAGAGATCAGCCTACGTTTTTGGTAAACGGCCAAACAGGAAATATTTTAGGCTTTGCCACCCACAGGGTCTCTTGACAATCAGCAAATGAATGAGCATGGCTATGTTCCAATAAAACTTTATGTATAAAAAAGGTACACTGATTCACAACCTACATTCTCACTGGAGAAAAGGGAGGAGATCACCCAGCACTCAAGCCTGGGTTCTACCACTACAGTGTCTGATTTCAGTGGTCTGGGAGGCGGCCTGGCCCTGGGCTATTTCAAACCTCCCCAGGTAACTGCATATAGTACATCATTAGTTTTTGTTGTAGTGTTCAACAATTCATTAGTTGCATATAACACCCCATGCTCATCCCAATACCTCATCCTTAATACCCATCACCCGGACACCCCATCCTCCCACCCCTCCCTTCTGTAACCCTCAGTTTGTTTTCCGGAGTCTCTCATGGTTTGTCCCCCTCCGATTTCTTCCCAATCAGTTTTCCGCCCTTTTCCCTATGATCCTCTGCACCATTTCTTATGTTCCACATACTAGTGAAACCATACGATAATTGTCTTTCTCCGCCTGACTTATTTCACTCAGCATAATCCCCTCCAGTTCCATCCACAAGGATGCAATGCTGGGTATTCATCCTGATGGCTGAGTAACATTCCATTGTATATATGGACCACATCTTCTTTATCCATTCCCCAGGTAATACTAATGCGACGTCAAGATTGAGAGCCAGTGACCCAGATGTACCGACATATTTCCCACACTCCCAAGAAGTATGAAACCCCAAGATCCCCAGTATTAACTAAAAAATGCAAAAGGTTAAGGCTGACAAACAGGTCAACTGCTGCCAATCTCAAGTTGTATTGTATTTGCAGAGATTCAAATAAACTGCAGTTTTTTCCCTTAAACTAAAGCTTACAAAAAATAAACAATTTCAAACCCATGCATGTTAATTTTTTCCTTTAATTCCTTCTATTTCTAGAAAGTATCACATAACAAGGATTATGTAGAAGTAAGAGTTGAAGGATTTGAACTCAAACATTGAATTTCCCTAATGAATCCCAAGATCACTGAGCTACAAAAGACTTTGAGGAAAAGAAAAAGATACGAAGGGTCAGACTCCAATTGATGTTATTAAAATATGAATTTGCTGAAGCCATTTATCACATCAGCCACATTGAACTTGAAGAGTAATCCACAAATAACCATCCATGTGATCACCTGGACCGAAGGATGGTTCTACGCACAACTGACTCTTCAACGACAGAGGAGGGCATCGACTTCCCCATGCAGTCGAAAATCCACATGTAACTGCTGACGTTCCCAAAATTCAACTATTAAATAACCTGCTGTTGACTGAAGCCTTACCGATAACATGGTAAATTAACACACACAAACAGTATCCTTAGAAAGAAGTAAGCTAGGAGGATAAAACGCTATTAAGAAAACATAAGGAAAAGAAAGCACATTTACAGAACTATATTGTACTGACGAAAAAAAAATTCACATAAAAGTGGACTCGTGCAGTTCATACCTGTTCCTTTCAAGGGTCAACCGTGGCATTTCTAAGCACTGTGTAAGTCTCTGAAATGTGAAGCTAATATCACACTGTGACTTGTTTAGGAAAAGGCATGGCAGAATGCAATTTCAAACGCTAGGTCCCTTCTAGTTAACCTTCTAAGCCCCCCCTCCCCAAAAAGAACAAGAAACAAAAGCCACAGTCCTGGCTGCTTTTGGATTAGACAATTGGGTAAACAAGGAAATGTCTGAAACTTGCTTTACTTGAAAGCAGTAGTACTTAACTGGGGGCAGTGTGTCCCCTGGGAACATCTGGCGACTTGGGGAGACACTTCTGCCCGTGACAGCTGGGGGAGGTGAGGAGAAAGGTGTGCTGTGGGCCTCTAGTGAGCAGGGGCCGGGGGGATGCAATGCACAGGATGGCCCCCGCACAACAGGAACTAGCCAGCCCAGCATTTCAAGAGTGCCAAGGTTGAGAAAACTTGCTTTAAACACCCCTAGTCCCTGCTTATGCTCAGCCCCTCACCTCCGGCTCAAACGGCCAAGTTCTACTGAGGACAGAACTTGTACACAAATTAGAGGCAGTGTTCAGTTCTGCTAAAAGGATCTAATTTTTTTTCCCTTTATGCAGGGCAGCCTTGTTTCTTCTCAAGATTTTATTTTTTGTTCCTTTAAGTTAAACAAATGAACCAAGTAAAACCTAAAAACCCAGTATCCAATGAATTATGATTCCCATTACTATTAGCATGTGGTAGCTGGCAAGCAAGAGACATGTTTTATAATCTTATTACCCACTCCAAGTCTCTGAACCAGAGTGTGACCCACAGATAGAAACTGGGCTGGTGGGGAACGTGCATGGTGTTAGTATTAACCCCAGAGGAACACCTAAGAGCTTTGGGTTTTCTTTTATTAAACTGTTGAGGACATGCAGCACAATAAATCTGAACCACAGGTTTCTTTTTATACACCTTAGTCACTCTTTTTTATAGTTACAATAAAATCCCAATAAAACAAAAATGTAAGACCCTACTTCCTTTAAAAAAAAAAAAAATCCTAAATACCATTCCCTGGTTGTCTGGGGGCACCGGGGCCGGGAAGAGCGTGATCTTGCAGAGAAGAGCCCGCTCCATCCAGGCTGAGAGGGGTCGTGAAGACCAGACCTCGGACTAGCTGTTCACGGAGCCCCGCTCAGCTGCAAAGCAGGGCTGGCCAGGAAAGGAAACAGACTTCTGGAGAACCGTATGGGATAAAATTCCCAAGTGCAAACCCTGATATTAAAACAAACAGTAAGAAGATAACCTTGGCAATACCATGTGCTTTACAGCCCTTTAAGGTGCAAAAGCCACATTTGGGATGAACCTTTGATTTTATGAACAGAAATGTTTTTCTGAATAAAAGGCAGGGCTCTTCACACGCTGTGGAATTCCAGGTCTCCTGGTGATGTGAGGAGTGAAGGCTGGAGGCTGACTTTCATCCTCAATAAAGGATTTCTTCGGCTTTAATAGAAGCTTCTTTTCAAACCCTCGAATGGGATGCCTGCTCCCACACTCACCTCACCACACACTGTGAGCCCTCCTCGCCCACAGACCTCACCTGTGCACGTGCTTTACCCAAAGGGCAAGTGCCCATTCACCTCCTGAAACACACGCCTCATTCATCCTCTGGGATGCCACACGTCACAGCTGGAAAGGATTCTTAATACACAAGCTAAAAATGACGGCTGTTACGTGCACATTTCAGAGATGACTGAGAGGTTAACACGGCAAATGCTGACTCCTGGGACACAGCCCGTCCTTCCCCCTTTCCCTCCTTGTCTCTCGGGTCCTCTGGCGGTCAGCTTTCTCTAACCCAGCTTCCTTAACGTCCTCTGCTGTGCTCACCTTGCTTTCTCTTCAGGGCTCATGTTACCGGGATGCCCTCCACGCCCCTTCTCAATGCTAGGAAGACAAGGGGACAGCACGTCGAGACTGGCCTTGTGCCACCTCGGGCCCCTGCAGATTTCCCCAAAGCCTGGGTAGATCTGTCCAGTGAGCCATGGGGGAAGGGGCTGGCTTGGAGGGTCAGCTGAAGAAGCTAAGAGCTATGTGCCCAAAAACGGAAGGGCGGCTCCTCAGAGAGGAGGTGGGAGAAAAAACAGGAGGAAGAGGACGGCCACGCAGTAGAGCAGGAAGAACAATCAGTTAAGCAACGGCACCTCTATGACACCTGAAACTGTGCGCCCCGCAATTCCCCAAGCTCCAGGAAGTCTGTGACAAGACAGGCAAATGCAACATGAAACCTGCGTGAGGGGCCTTCTCAGAAAGAATGAAGGAAAGGAGCTCGATGTCAGGTCTGGATTCACACCAGCGCAGATACAAAACACACGAAAAACAGCCATAAGATGCACTACAAGATGCGTCACGGAACAATAAGCAAGTTGTCTGGAGATACAGAACCAACACAGACTGTGAGAACATACAGCAAGCCTCCCTCGACTCCCAGAAATCCCAGAGAGGGCACGAAGAGCCACACCACTCCCACACACACTTTAAGGAGTGGACACTCCACAGGGATCAGGACAAATACATTTGTCACTGGTCTGTTATGCTTGTCCTTATATAACACAATTAAATAGGATTATTTCCACATTTTAAAAAACCCAAATTAATTTTTAACTTGTGCTGCTTGGTTGGTTGTTTTCACCATGTGCATCTGTGGTGTTGAGAGAACAGGATTTACTCCTTGGACAGTATTTTCCAAAATGCAGCACTGTCACTGCAAGTGACCTAATTCACCAGGTTGCAATCAGCATTTAAAAAAAAAAAATAGGGGCGCCTGGGTGGCTCAGTCCTTAAGCAGCTGCCTTCAGCTCGGGTCATGATCCCAGGGTCCTGGGATCCAGCCCTGCATCAGGCTCCTTGCTCAGTGGGGAGTCTGCTTTCCCCTCTCCCACTCCCCCCGCTTATGTTCCCTCTCTCGTTGTCTCTGTCAAATGAAACTGAATAGAACAAAATAGAAGAAAAATCTGAACACTCATTGTCTGTGGTATGAGGAAGAACTGTTGTATGAAATGTTTCATTTTGTGTTTGTGTGTATGTGTAAACATGAACTCAATCACAATATAAAACATTAAGTTCTGGGGCACCTGGGTGGCTCAGTGGGTTAAGCCTCTGCCTTCCGCTCAGGTCATGATCCCGGGGTCTTGGGATCGAGCCCCGCATCGGGCTCTCTGCTCAGCAGAGAGCCTGCTTCCCCCTTTCTCTCTGCCTGCCTCTCTGCCTACTTGTGATCTCTCTCTGTCAAATAAATAAATAAAATCTTTTAAAAAAAAACATTAAGTTATTTCTCTGGATCTCTGTCTAAAATGTTTGAAAGACATTGGTATATAAATCTGGTAAAAGGAAGCAAGGACTTTCAAAAAACAGGTACACACAAGAAAAAACCTATTTTATAAAATGGTTCCTTTCCCGGACCCTGGAAAGATTCAGACGCACTTCAGGGGGCTCGGGCGGGGGAGGAGGGGGTCTGCCTGCCCACAGTCTCTGCTCCAGCTAGCCCAGCACCTCCCTCGTCTTCCCAAGCCACGCATCTCTGCTGGACTACCCAGCTCCTGGGTCAGTATTTCCATCTGTTTCGATTCACAAATCTAAACCACCTGAAGTTTTCCAGAGCTAGACAGAAAAGCAAGCATCATTTACCTGAAAGCCAATAGAAAACACAGCTTCAGCAAAGAAGCTGGTGGAAAAGGGTGTGGAAAGTCTGCATTTTTAGAATCGGGCTCATAACTCTCCAGACAGAGGACTCCCCGTTTTGGCGAACATGGTGAGTCTCTGAAATCATTATAACCCCTCTTCAGCAAGGCGGTGGGGGCTTGTAGCGGCGACTTTCTTAAAGTAACTTTCTTGAGAAAATGTTGGTTCTTGACCACAGGACGAATGGACTTTCAGAGGAGGAAAGGAAAGTGAAATTGAGTAAATTCATTGAGAGATGCTAGAGAGACCTGTCCTGTGCTCTCCTGGAGTCCTCACAGTGAAATAATCATTAACATAAGAAGAACCAACAGCTCAGGGGGATGAAGTGACCCCTTCCACTCATAAAGAGATTAAACAGAGAAGCAGGATCCAAACAAAGCAAGTCTGCCTTGGAAGCTTCTCCACTAACCCTAGCCGCCCTGCCTGCTGTAAGTTAAGATGTCTGCTGATTATAAAGACCTCCTCACTACCTTTGGCTTTTACCAGTTCTTCCATATTTTCCCTGCTTCAAGATCAAATAAGAAACTTTTTGGTAGCGGTTGTGCGGAGGGGAACGTCTGAAAATGAGAGGAAAACGAGCCTATAATCACACATTTGGGAACTTTGATTTTAGGACTGAAAGCATTAGAGGCATCCATATCTGTTCCCATCTTGATGGACAAACTTAATTAACCTTTGCTACTCTGTTCCAACCTACTGTTTTAGACAAAACTAGTGACCCACAAACAATATGTTACCATCAGAATCTCAACGGCTGTGACATCAAGAGATATAGCCCTATCAGCATTATCGGGAAATAAGCCACTTGGATTAGCTGCTCTAAGAAATATGGATTATATTCATGTCACACATGAGCTGTCAGAAACATTAGGATACTTTTAGCATAAATCAGCAGTGTGAAGGGTATCTTATGAGTACTGAACATGACAGACTGCTCGGAGGGCAAGGTGAGACTGTCTGGGGCCTGCTTCTACACGTGAGCACACGCACAGACACACACTTCACCTGAGCTGGTATGAAAAATTCAAATGCAGGCTGCTGAGGGGTGAGGGGTACGCCCAACTCTCCCGGGTTAGCGGTATGGAAAGGCCACTCCAAGACTATGATGGACATCCCACCTCTAAGTAACCAAAATGACACAAGAATGACCAGAAATCTGTTTCCCTAAAGTGTACAGAAGAGGGAGTGTCGGGAGAGGGGACAGGATGGGGAGCCACAGAACCATGCTTAAGAACAATAAACTCCGAGATTTAAATTTGGTTAATCCTGTGAAGACATAAGAGTCTTCAGTCTCGGAAAACATCACCTAAGATATGTTACATCCTCTAAGATCTGATAAGACATATCCTAAGATATAAGAAAACATCATATAATACCTGTCAAGGCTTCTTGCAAGGAAAACCAAGAATTGAGCTGCCCTATTAGGAAGGCAGAAATATAAGGGAACAGACGTGCCCTCTGCAGTCAGGTAAACCTTGGCTCAAAGCCAACCCCACGCTCAGCAGCTATGTGATCCTGGCAAGTTACTTCCTCTCCCTGAGTGTCCATTTTCTTACCCACAGAGGTGGTAGCAATCCCTGAGCGCTGCCTGTAGGGGGTGAACAGACAGCAGATATGAAGTGCTCAGACTGTAAGGCTGTTCAACACCTGTCCTGCTGCACCTTCTCCATCCCTTCCCCCAACGGGGCCTCCCTCTGTGGGTGCACTAGCGGGACGGCAATGGTCAGACTCCAGGACCCCTCTTATGGGGTGCCCTTTCCCAGGTATGCCAGGGGTCTGCTAAAAAAGAGGGAGACAGACAAACCTTTTTATCACATACATAAGTTTTTTAAGTATATGGACCTTCTGCTTGGTATTTGAAAGAAAACTCCCTTCTCTGAATTTTTTCTACTTTTCAAATCTTAAAAATTTGGAAACCCCACTCCAGATGCTACCCTGCCACTGTTACATACAGAGTGAGAGAAAAAGAGCAAGAGAGAAGAATGTGCCTTCACGTTTTTTTGGAGCCCATACCATTACTCAAGACGGGATTATTTTGTCCTTCTGCATTCTCCCAGGCCTGGCTGATAAGAATGACTAAGTGCCAAAAAGAATGCTCATGAGAAGGAATGAGATGAAAAGATGTGAAAAACAAAATGAGGACGTAATCCCTTTTTCCCGGTTTCCCTGTCTTATGAACCCGCTTGCCAGAGGCTGTGCATGACCAGGGTGATGCCCACAGGGCCCTGGGAGCAACCTGTCCTGGGGGTGCTCAGTACAGGGGTCTACTCTCTGCAGAGAACGGTTAAGAATTAATAAAAGTCATGGGGCGCCTGGGTAGATCAGTAGGTTAAGCACCCAAATCGATTTTGGCTCAGGTCATGATCTCAAGACTTGTGAGATCCCATACTGGAATTTGTGCTCAGCAGGGAGTCTGCTTGAGATCCTCTCTCCCTGCCCCTGTTCCCCCACCCCCACGCTCTCTCACTCTAAAATGACTAAAAAAAAAAAAAGGTAGTAAAACTCATTTAAGTCAATCTGCTTTGAATTATCACCATCCAGTGGCTGTTCTCAACAACAGCGGTGATAAGACCCCGGCCTCGCCCCGCCCCCCGCCCCCCCCCCCCCACTGCACAGGGACAACATCTCCACAGCCCTTCCCAGGAGAGCTCCAGGCTCAGTCACAGCAGCATCTGAGAATTCCGTGTGTCCTCTGATTCTCCTGTAATCCACTTCCCTGCAACCTATTCCTGGGGCGGGGGGGATGGGGTGGGTGGTGGGGTAAGTGAGGTTAGCACAGCGCCGGGGGCGGAGCTGAGACTCAGTACACGAATGGTAATGATGAACGGGTGAATGCATTTCTCATACACTCTCTGTAATACGATGGAGATTTTTTTTTTGGAAGATTTTATTAAGTAACCTGTATACCCAACAACGTGCGGCTCAAACTTACAACCTGGAGATCAAGAGTAACACATTCTACCAACCAAGCCAGCCAACCAGGTGCCCCAGAGATGTTTTGTGACTGTTATTTCAACCTTTCTACTGTCATATTCCTAATACAGTTTTCTAAAAACAGGGCAAACCAGCCTCTCCCATGCATTCCCTTGATTTCAGTCTTTATTTCAATTAATGAGGGACACTTAGCAAACCATATAAAATGGGCTCTCAAGAAATTTGAGCCTCACCCAGCCATGTACTTAAACACTCTGAAAAGCAGCTAATTTTGTATCACATTCACATATGCTTTGGAAAAAATGTAAGCTAAAAGGGCAAACATAAACAGATAAGATTTGGGCCACCAGCCCAACCAAATCAAACCTAAGCTTTTAAGAACTGTGATCTAATTATCTGGTGTTCAAGCAGATTACAGAATCCCCAAATGACTGGATTCTTTACTAACCTGGTGTTATTGTATCAGAGATCAGGTTGTGTAAAAATCTTGCAACAGACCGATAATGTATTTCTTTCTGCCCCCGACTGAATACAGAGCAGTCCCCAGGGTACACCAGCCCTTTGCAGGGGTTTCCAGCTCCATCCAGATGACACTGAACTTGTATTAGAACGGACATGAACCTGCACGTATCAGCGTCTTCCCAGGTTCCTAAACACCTGAGATTACACTCCACCGGGGCTGCCTGGATGCTACCGGACTGCTCCCTGCAGGCTGACAAACAGCACCTCAGGAAGTTCAGGGCCCAGCCCCTGGTCAGCACCGCCCGCCCCCGGGGCCAGGTTTCCAGAGGCCACTTCTACTTTCTTCTGTCATCTGCACATCTGTCATGGTGCACATCTGCACCAAAACACTTGGCATAAATGCCCGCCCTGTGCCCTGCCGCCCTTAGGAGAGAACCCTCAGCCCACCTCTCACCATCTGTGTGGGGTCAGCTTCCGAAATGCCCACTGTCTCCCTCAGCTCTGTTCCAGGCTCAGAGCCCCCCCAGCGGCACTGATTCCTTCCCACACGGCCCTCACTGCAGGCTCAGAAGTGCGGGGGCCACGAAGTCTTCATCATCTGTGAGACAAACCAGCAAGTCCTTCAAGAAGGAAGCAATAAACGCCAGATGCTGGCCGCCATGCCCATCGCTGGTGATTGCTGAGAGGCAGGGAGTGGGGGCTGCACTCATGCAGGCCTCAGGGCTCCGTGGTCCCCAGGTCCCAGCAGCCAACAGAAGCCCGCTGCCTGCAGGAGCAGGACTGTGCTGTGAAGGCCCCCGAGGGCCGGAGCCATTATCCTCTCCTTCCAAGAGAAGAATCTTGGGAGGAGGCATGCTTCAGAAAGGTATAAATGCAGCGAAGATTTGACAGGCCTCTGAAGGGGAAGTTCACAGCAAAGGCAAGGTAGCCCCAAACTTGGAGAAGCCACATGCCTTCCCTTCTCTGGCTTTAAACTTCCTGAGGTCTGTGGGGACTTCTGTGTTTCCTTAAAGAGAAGATTCTCCGAGACCGACCCTCTGACCTGGCCGAGTCCTGAGTCCTCACCGAACCAGACAGCAGAGCCTACTTGGGGTTCATGGGAAGGAGTCCCACAAAATGCTGGGTGTTCACAGAGCTGCTGCAGAAAGGAAGAAAGAGACTAAACCACTCTGCCTGCAAAGAGTTAAGCAGCGTGTAAAGTGGACACAATCCCTAAAAGCAGCAGCAGAAGACCCAGGGAACCCTGCTGTTGTCATGGTGACACACAGTGACTGACGCAGAGCTTTCCAGACTCTCTCTGGACTGCAGGCTAGTAAGATGGAGAAGAGACAGAGACGGGGAGGGGCAGGGATGGTGCTGAGTGAGGGCATTTACACAAAAAGAAATCCTGCCACCTCATAGAATCATTTTATTTTCACAAAACGTTGGAGAGCATAGTCTCAATAAAAACAATTAAAAAAAATGTTTTGTTAAAGTAAGCTCTTCACCCAGTGTGGGATTTGAACTCATGACCCTGAGATCAAGAGTTGCATGCTCTGCCGGCTGAGCTAGCCAGGCGCCCCTAAAAGCAATTTTTTGAATTGAATAATTGAGCTTTATGAAAAATCCCCTTGTCCTTCTTTTCTCATTTCTCTGTAAAAACCAGCACAGCTAACAACAACCCTCACGGAGGACAGTGAAGCACTAGACACATTCCCAGTAAAATAAGATGACTCTAATATCCGCTGCAGGTATTAGAACTGAATAATACACCAGGAACATATATGAGAACTGGGGGTATCTGGGGGCACACAGCAGTACCAACATTTTTCTGCGTCTATCCTGGATACCCCAAAATAAGCAACTACAAAATGATCAAAACTACAGATTTCACAGAAGTGGTCAGATACGAAATAAATATATCCCATCTCAGCAGAACCAGTCATACTTTCAATCAACATAAACTTACATCTCTCTAATTCCCCTTTAAGAAACCAAATAAAGGTTGTTAGCACTAACAGCCTCAGGCAAATACTCAATCTATTGTAATTACCTTTTCCTAAGGAAAGAAACTGCTTGAAATACTTTAAATGGTATCTGCTCTCATAAACTCTCCTTGTGTGTGCTGGCAATCTTTGCCAGTTTTTTTTTCCTTGAGAAAACAAGCAGTCAGCGTCCATCTGCCAACAGACAGTGGCCAATACCCAGCTTGCTCTAAGAGGAGAAGCCTCGGCTAGTTTTACCGGCTGGTGTGGGACAGTTTGGAGCAGGCAGCCCTGACAATCACAAGACTGTTTGGGGAGAGAGCCCCTGACCAAGGGTAGAGGGCCCAGTGCTGGGTCCTGGCTCCCCTGTACGCAGCTGCGTTCCACTGATCCCTTCGGCCTCCTCAGCTCAGACCTAACCTGGAATCTGAGGTGGCTACATGTGCATCACCCTGGGGTCCCTGATGGTACAGCTTGGTGGCCTGAGGCAAACAAAGAATGGATCTCAAGTCTGTTAAACCTTAAAAGCTGACGTGGATTTTGCACTCTACTTCCTTTTCTCTGACATACTGTTTTTCAGGTTTAAGAATATTTTAAAATACTGACTGTTAATGAGAACTGTCTCCCTGGGAACAAGAGCCAGATTTAAGCCACCCGACCCCCACTGGGCCCTCCTGTGGGACTTCCAGGAGATGGGGAGGGGCCGCCGGCTGCCCCCACATAGCACAAGCTCCAGAAGTCACTTCCTCTTAATCTTTTAGCTAAAGGTTGTTCTGATGCTGAGCAACTTGAATGAAAAGAGGAGGCAGTGTGAAAAGGGTCCCATCAGGCTGCCTGCTGTAGGACCTAGACCATCAAAGTGCAGGGGCTTCTGTAAGTCTGTAAGGCCCTGCGTGGCCCTGCTACCCGCCCCCACCACCAGCCCATGGAAGGTGCTAGAGGGCCATCCCAGGAATGCTCACAAGGGGGCACCTTCTCCGGACTCCAAGCTCCAGATGCTGGAATCAGCTTTTCTTCCTGCCTGCAGCTCAGTTTCAAATGCAGGGTTACTCAGATGACCCTCAAGTTCCTGTCTCTTTGTCCAGGTGACAACGGCAGGATTCCCCCCCAAGACCTGCATTTCGCATGTTTGTCTGATTCAGTGGCGGATGCCTACCACACAGCAGGCTCTCCGTGCCTGCTTATCTAATAAGCGAACACATCCAGTGAGAGGCATCAAGCATACATGGGCACCGTACCTAAGACACTTCAGACTGGGCCCAAAATAACCACCGGAAGGAATGAAATCACGTGTGTTGCCACTGTGACTGCGCCAGAACTATGGTCCGAATGGGAGTCTGCCTGGGAGTCCACACATTGGGGCCCCAGCTTCTGCAAAGCAATCCAGAGGCCTCCTGCCAGAGGGACAGAAAGGAGACCCCAGGTACAGCTCTGAGTCCTCCCGTATTCATTTCTGCTCACTTGATATGTACCTCTCCCTTGTCAACCTGGTACAACATGTTTATTTAAGAGATAATGTTGCTGTGGAGGAGTGCACAAGGCAATAAACAGCTTTTGCAGGCAATTAAATGCAGAAGTGAAATTGAGCTGCTGGTCAGCGGAACCAGCCATTCATCGTGAGTCTGTTCCAGTGTCACAAATGTTATTCCTGTTTCACAGCACGACAGGAATCTGTGACTGGGCCACAAATCTCCAGAGGCTGGAGGCAGACCCCACGGCGATTACAGTAGCTCTCAGCATGCAGGGCATGAACACGGAAGAGGCCTGAGATGCTGGGATGCTGACCTACTATGCTGCTCTATTTCTTTTAGTAGGTTTCACACTTAGTAGGTGCTCAAGAAACATCTGTGGCTTGCTTGATTTTATAGGGACACCTACCGGGAGCCTCGGCTTTACAATAAAAAGTCAATGATTTCTTTCTGCAAATAACTCAATGCCCTCCCTACTGATCTCTTAGAAGACTAGCTTCAAAAAATGATGCTGATTTGCACTTCTGTCAGTTTTTTCTAGTAGTCAGAAAGTCAGCTCTTTGTTGAGAAACGTGTCCTGCTCCCTCAACACACACTGATCCACTGAGCAGCAAGGGGAGGAGGATAACAAACAGAACGGTGGCTCGCTCTGGCGAGGAGTGAGGAAGGAAGTCAGCTCCTAGCAGCAGAGTCAAGAAGGTAGATAGAGGAGATGCTGCCAAAGGTTTGGGCCCTTGAGGCGGAGCCGGGGTCTGGCCAAGAGAAGACGCAGACAGGAGAGGGTAGCGCGGGGCTCTCCGGATGCACATGTGGGACACCTTCCACAAAGGAGATGAAGAACATGACGACAGGCATGGGAGTACCCCCATGCTGCCCTCCCCTGGGAAGCTTCCACCAGGAGGGCACAGGGCATGGCCCAAAGAACAGAGCCAGGGCACCTTTCTGAAACTGTGGGGCCAGAGCTCAGATGGCTGTTCCATACACGCCTGCCCTAACAACTTGGCTTAAGAAATGAGTCCTCCAGGGTGCCTGGGTGGCTCAGTCACTAACAGTCTATCTTCAGCTCAGGTCATGATCCCAGGGTCCTGGGATCAAGCCCCGCATCAGGCTCCCTGCTCAGCGGGAAGCCTGCTTCTCCCTCCCCCACTCTCCCTGCTTGTGTTCCCTCTCTCGCTGTCTCTCTCTCTCTCTCTCTCTCTGTCAAATAAATAAATAAATAAAATGTTTAAAAAAAAAGAGGAGTGAGTGGTCCAGTTCTTACAAATAGCAAAAATGCTTACTACTTATAAGTACTGCTTGAAGGTGTTCACTATTTAATTAATACTTCTCTATAACATACACATCTTAAAACATATGCTGCGTCATTATAACCGTTGTCTACGCTTTTGGTTTTCTCTTTGCTAAGTGGAACACATTCTTTCTTCCCCAACCCTGATAAAAATTATTCCCAATATTTTCATAATTGCCCCTACTCACATGCCAGTCTTTTAATAGCAACTAAAATGTGCCTTATGTATCCTGTATCTTGTTACTGAGGGGATCTGAGATAACTAAGTAAGATACGTATGAACAGAAGGCTAAAAATGGGTAGATTTTTTAAAAATAAGACTTAATGAAAACAAGTCACTGTGGTTCATGCTGGCATGGCCCTTGGTGTGCCCAGAAGCTTCCCCACACAGTAATCTCCTCACTGCAGGTGTACTACCACTGCGTATCCAGGCAACAATGAAGGCAGGACTATGCCCACTTCACAGACAAAAACACAGAGATTCAAAGGCTGTTTTGTATTTTGCTCAAAGCTTCAAGAACAGTTAAATCACAAATTAGAAACGAATATAGATGTTCCAGCACGAGACTCCAGGTTCCTCTAATCCAACAGACCTAGCTGTCAGTCCAGCCTCTGCCATCACTGACTGTGGGTACAGACTGAATCCTTTCTGCTCCAGTCCTCCGTTTTCTCTGCAGCAGGATGGGCTGAACTGGAACCGAATAGGACCCACTGCAGCTCAGACTGTCACTGGCCTGATGGTCACCTGCCGCTTTGCAAACTGATAGCTTGCATCTCTATAGGCTCTTGCATTTTAGATGTTAGGAGTCTATTTCCAAGAGAACTACTTTTTGTGAGCCTAACAACAAAGTTATAAGTCAAGCTTGTGCTTGTATCTGGTTATAAGGTTAATGCAGACTCCTACAGCATCAGACTTAGAGGGAATGGAGAAGTCATATGGTCAAGTCCCCTTGTCACAATCATTGGGATCATTTTCTAGGTTACAGACACATTGCAGGTGTGCCTAAATATGCTTTACTGATAATCATAGTCAAAGGAAAGTTGTATGCAGATTCCAAAAACAACTTTCAGACAGCAGGGAACTCAGCATATTTTAAACGCTAACTGCCAAGATGGCATATTTCAGGAAAGCTTCAGAGGCCCCATTCTCAGCCATCTGAAGTAACCACACATCCACACCGCTCTAGAAGTTTCTGCCTAATTCCAACCTCCATGAGTGAAGAAAGAAAATCAGAAGAGCATTCCAAGAAGATCCCCAATGAAAAGCAAAGCACTTAGGTAGAAATTCTAAGCCCAAAAGAACTAAACAGGGCGGCCTTAATGTTTATATTAATTGATGGTGGTTCCCGTGGCCCTGAGTTTTTGGCAGACCCAATGGTAACTAGTGATAGAAACACGATAGAAACTAGTGATAGAACTCCGGCTCTCCTGTCTGGTGGCTGTGTGACCTTGGCTAAGTCAGCCCTGAGTCTCAATGTCCTTCTTCTTCTTTTTTTTTTTTTTTAAAGATTTATTTATTTATTTGGCAGACAGAGATCACAAGTGGGCAGAAAGGCAGGCAGAGAGAGAGGAGGAACCAGGCTCCCTGCTGAGCAGACAGCCCGATGCGGGGCTCGATCCCAGGACCCTGGAATCATGACCCGAGCCGAAGGCAGAGGCTTTAACCCACTGAGCCACCCAGGCGCCCCTCAATGTCCTTCTCTGTAAAGAGGAGACAACATGATCTGCTTCCTGAGGCCATAAGGAGGACTCACTGGCCAGCAAAGGCTGGCTGTTGTTACTGGTGCTATTACTTACTAAGAGGAATGGGAATCAACTACAGCAGCGGAAAAGGACCTGGTTCTGCAAAATAATTTGTTATATGAGAACAGATTACCAATGGCGACCAGCTAGGAAAGAAAAAGTCTTAAGCCCAGCCTCCTGGGAAAATAAACTTGTATGTTACATGATGTCTTGGCATCTCCCCTGGGCAGCTAACCAGGGACATCTCTCTCCATAGGTGGTGGTGCAAGAGAAAGCATGAACAGCCTCAAAGCTGCCTGGCTCCACAGGACGAAGAAAGTTTGGGTACGGTTCTTCCTTCCCACTTTGCTAGCCAGGGTGCAGGAACTTGCCCTTGGGGTACTCTCTCCTTGCACATAGCACCTGAGATGTCTCTCCAAGACATCAGGCAAGGAAGATGGCTGAGAGAGCCCGTCTCCTCCTGGCTGTCCCTGGGAGGGAGGAACTTGGCAAGAGTCTTCCAAGGAAATCCAAGACCTCTGCCACCCCCTTCCCAGGTTTTCCAGGTGGAGTAAGAAGAAATGTTAGGGTATTGAGCATCATATGTCAGCTGCCATCTCACACCAGCTGAAAGAATCTGATGAACTAGATGTTGGACTTCGCTATAAAGCTGATCACGAGCTCGCCGGCTTTCTCTCAGAACACACTTAAGATGTTTTTGCTCATCCGTTTTCTCATAAGCAACAGGTTCACCTTCCTACTTTATCCTTAAAGCCTGGAAGTAGCCAGAAAACCAGGACACTTCAGTAGTAGTCCCTGCTCCCCAGGTATCTAGAGTCTGCACTGGTTTTTTTGTTTGTTTGTTTTTTCAGAATTACAAGATACTTCTTTCTCCTTCCAAAGAAGAGAGTCTCTGATAGAAATCAACCTAAAACCTGCCCCCAATAATAAAGTCCAACTGGCATGTGGAGAGGCTTGCAGGGGTCCAGGCTGACTGATCCATAAATCACTGCACTTCCTCTACCTCGTGTTACTCTGAGTTTGCACACCCATGGGCTGTAAGATCTCTTCTTAAAAAGTATGATTCTAAAAAATAAAATGTGTGGAAAACATGAAAATGTGTAGCCCAGCGGATTACAGCAGACATACTGATGGGCTGAAGAAGTCTGATCCCGAAGTGTAATGAGAGAATCCACAAAGTGGGGAAGTGTGAATATTAGGAACTTCCCCACACCTAAAAAATGCAGAATAGAATAGAATTGCTCAGAGGAAAAGTTCAACTCACATTTTTCTAAGGTGTGCATAAGAAGGTCAAAGATTTGCCCTAAACTCCCAAATATGTCCGTCCATTGTGCTGGAAGCCCCACTGACAAAGCGTGAACATGGTAAACATACCCAAAATACCTTCTCCCACAACCATAACACTGAGGTCAGAGGGGGCTTGGTGGGGATGAGTATCAGCACTTGTGTGTCCACACTCCTGCAGCATGGGGACACAGCCTGGGAATGCTTTCCCTGCCTCCACCTGCCTCACACATACTCCAGGATCGAAATGGTCAAAGCTGAAGGAACATGACAGCTTCTGGTACAACACTCCTTTCCTGACAATGCAAAACGTTTTCTTTTACCTGAGATGTTAATTTAAAAGTTCTTGGTTAGGGGCGCCTGGGTGGCTCAGTTGTTAAGTGTCTGCCTTTGGCTCTGGTCATGATCCCAGGGTCCTGGGATCAAGCCCCCCATTGGGCTCCCTGTTTGGCGGAAAGCCTGCTTCTCCCTCTCCCACTACCCGTGCTTGTGTTCTCTCTCTAGCTGTCTCTCTGTGTCAATTAAATAAATAAAATCTTTAAAAAAAAAAAACAAAGTTCTTGGTTGTACACTGAGAGTATGACAATGATCTTCATTTCCAGCTTAAAACAAAAACAAAAACAACAAAAAAAACCCAACAATTTGGCCCAGGATGACAATGACCTAATTCCTTTTCTTACCTTGCTTCCACGGAAACATACAGATGATAACACTTCTCCCTCCCGAGGTGCTAATTCATCACTAACATTACTGCCAGCCAGAAGGCTGCACCCACCATGTTCTAAGCTGCTCAAAGAAAGTGGGGATGAGCCTGGAGGAGAGACCTCACACAGTGAACCCCTTGCGAACCTGACTCCACCCAACGGGATCTTTATGTAAAATGATAGTGAAGAATGAGAAAAGTAAAATTTCAAACGCAAACATATACAAGCATACTCCTTTACAATCCCTGCAGCCAACCTCTGGGGTCACATGACATCATGGGAAAGTGAACCCCTTTCCACAGCACTGGCATAACGTGTACACACGTGTGTGAGCTGGTCATGGGTACATCTGTGTGTGCTCTTGACACATCCAGTCGCTCTGGGTAACATCTTACCTGCCACTGGTTTCCTGTCTGCCCAGGCATATAAGGTGCTGGGAGACTCCGAAGGCTGTTCTTCACGGGGGACCCGGCAAGGGGGCTTCCCACGTCCCCAGAAGAGGAATCCGCAGCCAAGGCCATGGAGTACTGCGGGTAGTTGTACAGATTGTTGTAGTAAGGGAACAGAGACGGCTGGTAGAAGCTGCTGTAGTAGGTGGAGTCAGACACCAGGTCAGGTGTGTTCTCCACGTGCCCTCTGCTGGTGACAGCAGGAATATCCTGGATGACCATGCGTCCCTCTAGAAAGAAAGACAAAAAGACCATACGGTATTAAATGCAGGAGCGGGGCGGGGGGCGGGGGAGGGGGTCCACAAAACTTTAACTCGAAACCCTGGCGACCTATGGCCTTCCTCATCTCCAAAGGGGTACACGAAGGGTCTGGAACACGCTGCTTCCTCCTAGGGCTGAAATATAGGATAAGTGTCTAAGGCTGGCCGAACGAGTAACACAGCTGGGCGACCCTCCCTGGTCAGTTCTTTTTACTGAGAATACCAAAAACATTTTACTAACATAAAGCTGGACCAGATTTAACTTCTCCCCAGAGAATCCTATTCTAACATCAAGAAATTAGAGATCAACTCTAGTTAACTTGGCTGTCTGTATCATTTCTACAACAAAATTAACTGTACTTCACTTTAAATAATAGAAAAATCCCACTGCCCTAACTATGGTAGTCACACTGATATATCAAAGAGCCAAAGTGAAAGGCTAAGAGTGGAAGCAAACATTGTTTCCTTCACTTCCTTCCACAGCTGATACTGTATCCTTCAGGAGTCTGGACAATGGTATATACAGGGGTAGACAAACTTCTTCTGTAAAAGGTCAATTAGTAACTATTTCAGGCTTTGTGAGCCATTCAGCTGCAGAATGTCCAGGTTGCTGAGTGGCTGTGTTGCAATAAAACTTTATTCACAAGTGCAGACAGTGGGCCGAAGCAACCTAAAGGCTACAGGTTCTCAACCCTGGGTCTAGATTTTAAATTGTGTCAAAGGCAATAAACAAGCCGACTTCTAAGTCATCTCTCCAAAGGACATCCATTAAACAATATTCAAAGAGTGGATCCACGTGCCTGAAATGGCCGCAAGGTGTCCGGATACCCCTCCCCAGGGAGTCTACAGTCGAGGGTGAAACACGTGACGGGATTACAAATAACAGCAAGGATGATCACACAGGAAGACCCATAAACTTTTATGGAAACCCAAAGACTGGAAAGATGACCTGCAGCCTAGAAAAGATTACAGAGATCTTGGGGAAAAAACTGTACCCCAGCTGCCCTCTAATGGAGGAGCAGAAAGAGGAGGAAACAAGGACAAAAGAATGGGAGCAGGAAAATGGGAGGGCTTGGGAGTGCTGGACAGGGCAGTGGGGTTGAAGAACTGGGTGCAGGGAATGGGAAAAAGTGGAGCTGGACCGAGGGGTGGGGAAGCCTCTTCAGACCCTGCAGGGTACGGCAGGACCTCAGATGATTTCCGAGCCAGGAGCACATGATCCGATCTGTGTTGCAGAGTGATTTACCTGATGACAGTCTTAGGACAAGCAAAGGAAAGAGAACCCTGAAGTCTGCAAACAGAAGTGAGGGACCTGTGCCATGCGTGGGGAGACAACTCAGCAGAACTGGAGGGGCGGTCTGGGGAGAGGGAGAAGGCTGGTGTGGCAAGGGAGAGGGAGGTGGTGGGCTCTGCTGAATAGAGGAGATGCTGGAGGCACATGCAGGCTACCGGGGAGGGCGAGAAAGTGCACTCCTGGCAGAGAGGAGGCTGACAGCACGGATCCAGGCACCCAGGAGATGCCAGCTGCCTCTGGGGAGAGGAGGAGGGAGTTGTTAAAAAACACTGTGTTCTGGGAGAAGAGAAAGGATTCGGGGGTAGAACCGGGAGAATGGAGGAAAAACACAATGTCACACAGACCAGATTTGATGGGGATCCTGGAGGGGCCAGGATGCCTTGTCAACTGCAGCTAAGACATCAAGCAAATCAGTTCTGGAAAAGACCAACCGAGGACTAGTTAAGTCTTCAGGGCCTTGTGGTTTTTGCACGCTGGAAGGAGGAGGAGCTTGCAAGAGTTCGAGGAGCAAGTAAGCAATGAGGAGACAGACCACATGAGCACGGACAGAGCCTTCTCTTCACCAGAATGCTGGTCCAGCAAGCAGGCAGCACACCTCCGGGCTCACCTGTGCAACCCTGTACCTAGCAGTGCAGGCCATGCGGTGGTCAGTATTCGCAGAAGGGATCAGGCGTAATGGTTTTCCAAGTAGCCAGGCATCAAAATAAATGTGAGGAAGACAGAGAAGCTCCTAATAAGATGTTATCTCATTTTTAAACCACAGAGAAGGGTTGAGCATAGGTAAGCGGGGAGAAGCCAGTGGACAGAAATTCCCCCAAAGAGTCAACACATGGCCCAGAGCAGATGCTCAGATGTCCACTGGTGGAAGGGGAAAAAGAAAATATAAAAAAGCTGCAAGCTCTGTTTTACAACCTCATTTTAAAGTCAGTGCTAATATCTCTTTTCTCTCAAAAAACACCAAACCCATCCCCTTAAGCTCCTGCCAATGTTCTATCAAGCCACTTTTTATTATATTTCTTTCCTTTCTTCGCTCCTCTTCCCAGCTGGTGAGAGGAGAAATTCCAATTTTGTTATTCTACACTGCATCGAGAGAAGGCCCCGGCCCATTCTCTCCTCCTGAACTCCCCTACTTTTTATTTTAAACACCAAACTCATGCCATTAACAGGTGGTTTTCAGTAGCTAATTCAAGTGTTTAATGTTGTATCTTCATTGTTTTTCTGATTAAATTAGCAATTTAAGTTTTGCAAAGATGACAAATTGTATGGATATTTAAATGAGAGAAGGAATGAATGACATATACTTTTTAAAATTTTTTACTTAAATTCAATTTAGTTAACATATGGCATATCATTAGTTTCAGGGGTAGAATTTAGTGATTTATCCGTTGGGTATAACACCCAGTGCCCATTACATCACGTGCCCTCCTTAATGCCCATCACCCAGTCACCCAGCCTCCTCACCCACCTCCCTTCCAGCAATCCTCAGTTTGTCTCCTAGAGTTAAGAGTCTCATATGGTGAGTCTCCCTCTCTGTTTTTATCTTATTTTTCCTTCCTTTCCCCCATGTTCATCAGTTTTGTTTCTTAAATTCCACAAGAGTGAAATCATATGGTATGTGTCTTTCTCTGACTGACTTATTTTGCTTAGCTTAGTTCCAACCATGTCATTGCAAAAGGCAAGATTTCATTCTTTTTGATGGCTGCATACTAGTCCATTGTATGTATGTACGTATGTTTGTATGTACATACCTGTGTGTGTGTGTGTGTATGTGTATATATACCACATCTTCTCTATTTATCTGTTAATGGGCATCTGGGCTCTTTCCACAGTTTGGCTATTGTGGACATTGCTCTATAAACAATGGGGTGCACGTGACCCTTCGAGTCACTATGTTTGTATCCTCTGGGATACAAGAATAAATACCTAGTAGTGCAGTGACTGGGACATAGATAAGTTTTATTTTTAACTTTCTGAGGAACTTCCATACTCTTTTCCAGAGTGGCTGCATCTGTTTGCATTCCCACCAACAGTGTAGGAGAGTTCCTTTTCTCTGCATCTGTTAGTGTCCTGAGTTGTTCATTTTAGCCATTCTGACTGGTGTGAGGTATTACCTCATTGCAGTTTTGATTTGTGTTTCCCCAATGCCAAGTGATGTTGAGCGTTTTTCCATGTGTCTGTTGGCCATTTGTATGTCTTCTTCGGAAAAATGTCTGTTCAAGTCTTCTGCCCATTTCCTGACAGGATTTTTTGTTTTTTGGGTGTTGAGTTTGATAAGTTCTTTATACGTTTTGGATTCTAAGCCCTTTACCTGATATATCATGAATGACATAGTCTTAACCACTCAGTCACAAGCAGTGATGGGACATCCATACATAGTCTCAGACATTTAGGGAGGCATTTTAGATGTTTATCTGTGTCCCTGCAGTGAGAAAAACTGGATACCCCTTACGACCTGCTCTTCAAAAGCAAGGGTCTCAATACAGAAAACAAAGTACATTAATGGGTAAAGAGTTAAACAGAAGCCCAAGAACACTAGCATTCTAAGGACACAGGTTCATGAATTTCTGCATCACAACTCAGTCAGGACCTTTTAGCAGGTCTCAGCTCTATCCAGCAACAAAATGATGCTGGTAATAATTCTCAAAGCAGCAAGAGGATGGACTGAACAAACTGCACAGGGAACCTCAAATGACATGCTATGTCAGGTCAGAGCAAGGATTTGCTCTGTCATTAGCTAATGATGCCATCACGTTCCCACCCACCCATATTTTATTTCTTCTTTCAAAGTATAGAATAAAATAAGATACATGTTAGAAAAGCTTCATTTCATACCAGTATTTAAATAATAAAAATCATTTGAGCTCTTTAAGAAGAGATGCCTAAATATTTTCCAATCCTAAAATGTTTAATTACTCTTAAATGACATCTTAGGGATGCCTGGGTGGCTCAGTTGGTTAAGCATCCAACTCTTGATGTAGCTCTGGTCATGATCTCAGGGTTGTGAGAGGCTGGTCATGGAGCCTGCTTAGGTTTCTCTCTTTCCCTCTCCCTCTGCCCCTCACACACCACTTTCTCTCCCCCTCTCTTAGAGAAAAAAAAAGAAAAAGTGACACTTTAAAAAGGTCTAGGGACATGTGGAACTACCAAACACTGTATCTTATAAATCACACATTTCATTTTCAAGTTCACATCAAAACTCTTGGTCAATGTTAAAAACAGCTTTATGACTCCCAGCCTTTATGCACATGCTACTAGTACATGGAAATTTCCCAAGGTTGAAATAAACATCCATCATACAGCAGGTGTCTAATCCAGCGGCGCTCAGAGTGTGGTCCTTGCACTGGCAGCATCCGCACCACCTGGGCACTTGCAGAAATGCACACTCTCGGACCCCACCACAGACCCACTGAATCAGAAACTCTGAAGGTTGGGCCCAGCAATCTTGAGTTTTAACAAAGCCCTCAGGAGGCTCCGCTGCACTCAAAGATCGAGAATCACTGGTCTATTTTAAAGATTCAAAGCAACTGCTCCATAGGTTATCCCTAAAAATGTGACCCCTGACTGCATTATTGTGACACTCCTCACTGGCTATCAAATAAGAGCAAGCAAATCAATACGACTCCCACCAAAATCTCTGCAGAGCTCCGATCGCAGGCGGTGTGTGTACTGCTGCCAAATGGTTCTGATCCTCTCGGCCTACACCCAGCCTTTCTTCATGTATTCTAACCACAAAAGCTTAACTCGACTATTTGAGCATCTATCCCCTTTGGAAAACTTCAATATTCTACATAGGGCTTCTGGAAAAATCAAGAGGAGCAGGTAAAATAAAAAGCATTTATTCTTGACCTTAAGTTATATTTTTGTATTTATATTTGATTCATTCATGGGTTATCCTAGAACTATGTTCAAAGATTTGCTTTAGTCGTAAAAGGCACAAAGAAATATTCAAAATGTTACATTTCTTCTTAAGAGTGTGCCATCTAGGGGTGCCTAGGTGGTTTAGTCAGTTAAGCATCTGCCTTCGGCTCAGGTCATGATCTCAGGGTCCTGGGATGGAGCCCCATGTTGGACTCCCTGCTCAGCAGGGAGTCTCCCTCTCCTTCCGCCCTTCCCATCCCCGACTCGTGCTCTCTTTCTCTTACCTTCTCTCTCTCAAATAAATAAAATCTTAAAAAAAAAATGTGCCATCTACTTGGGAAAATAAGCACAGACTGAGAAATCTACAAAGCATTCAACTCATTGCCACAATGACAGTATAGGCAGATGTCACCATCAGCAAAAGTAGTGGAGATGGGAGCCAGGATGGGGATTTAGACAAGATGGCATGGGGACACACTCGAAAGAGAATGACAGCAACAGGGTCATGAAGGAGGGGAAGCACAGTAGTGTTGCAGGGACAGTGCCCAAATGAGCCTGGCAGGAGTCCAGAGTTCATATCAAGGGCCCACAGGTGATGAGAATGGGAAGTTACGTTGGCTCAAACCATGGAAGGCCCTAGATGCGGAGGCCAGCCAAGTTTCTTATCAAGCTATAGCAAGTCAATGAAGGTTCTCAGAGTGAGGGAGTAACATAAAAACATTTTAGGGTGGCGCCTAGGTGGTTCAGTCGTTAAGCATCTGCCTTCGGCTCAGGTCATGATCCCAGGGTCCTGGGATGGAACCCCATGTCGGGCTCCCTGCTCAGCGGAAGGCCTGCTTCTCCCTCTCCCACTCCCCCTGCTTGTGTTCACTCTCTCGCCATGTTTCTCTCTGTCAAATAAATAAAATCTTAAAAAAAAAAAAAAGTTTTAGGAAAGGTGATCCAAGCACGAACAACAGATCTATGAGAATAAGGAGGCAGGAGAATGGACTACACTAGAATTGCTTATTCTGAATAGATGGCCTAGAAGCTAGGCTATGCTAGACTTTTTAAATAGTCAGGGCCTGGAGAGGTAATTATGAGATTGTATAGGAAGGCTGCAGTAATGCATGGAAATCCCTGGCTCATCTGTGCTGTGGGTACTCCCATCAAACAACCAAGTTACACTGCTGACACCTGGCACCCAGGGAAGCCACTCAGCTCCCCCAGTCAGACCCTTGTTCCGCTGCCGAGTGATCATGTGACACTCCAGCCTGTGAAGAGCAGAGCTCTCACCCAGACTGGGGAAGAGTAAGAACAGAAGCAGAACATGCCACCTCTCCAACCTCCACTCCAGCCTAATTCCCAAAAGAGTGACTAGAGACCTTGTCTTGAAAGCTGGGACGTCACCGTCAAAGCTGGTCGGTTGGGCCAAGTGTCACTACTGATTGGCAATAAACCCAAAGGCAGATTTACAACTTTCATAAATCACAAAACTCATATAAACTAACCAAGCACAATTTGAAATGTATATGTATGTATATATTCAAAAAGTAGTTCCCCATGTACAAACTCTTAATAGGCTATTCCTAATACTTTTCTGAGTCATAGCGGGGAAAAAAGTAAACATTGGCAGCTGGCTCTACAGACCTGATCTAAACGCCGTGAATTCCTCCCGCCCACCCCCATACCTGACACACACTGTGACGGGGGCATTTTAACTGCATGGCCAGGATGACGAAGCACAGAGACAGGGGAAACATCTTAATGAGTTTGCTGAAAATTCTTAAGCTGGATCTCAGTTTATTCTTCTAGAGTAAACAGGGCCAAGATGACTTAAAATGGTATTAGTAATAACAGAAGGCACAGCAGCTTGGGCTTTCCCAAGACAATGGGATAGCTTTCTTAACCAGCAGTCTCTTGTAAAAATTATCAACCTCTAGGTCCTCTGCCAAGATGTCAACGGAAGAATGAAGTCGGACGTTTTCAGTGCTGGTATTTATTACTGGTACAGTACTAATTTGTGCTGGAAGGAAAACAGGTCAGCAGGACTGGATTCAACAACTAAGAAAGCAGGAAGGAGCTAGAGGAGCTTGTACCTGGAAAAATGACCAACGGCATCCGTCTGACAGAGACGTGTGCGGAAATATTGCCTACAGACTGGATCCCTTTTTATTGCAATGCTCATGCTCGTAGCTTAGTACATTTACCTTCCACCCAGCCAGTTCTTTGATAAGGCTTCCCAATGCCTCTGCTACTTTTTTTTTGCACTAACATATGCAGCGTGAAATATGATTCACTCCTTCATGAGAGATCGATACCCACACTTGATAAATACCCGTATTGATCTTGCAGTGTTATATGCTGGTCTCCAGGCCCATGGCATATTAATAGTAGTTAACCAGTAATTCATTTTAAGGTATGTGAAGGCTTTTTTCCCCTACTCTTCTCTAGTGTCAAGATTCTCAGAGTTGTTGCACTTTGAGTCCTTTACATTCAAACCAAGAGTCAGATTCCCTTTTCAATGACAAAACCAAACCCCAGTTTCCAATATGAAAGACGGCACAGAAAACCAGAATTAACAGCTTACAAGCAATAAGACTATTTATGACTCACAGTGATCTCAGTTAATTTACTGAGAATGATTCATTTACATATAGCAGGTTTTATTTTTCTTTGTGATCCCATGCCTTGCATGGTCCCTGTCTTACTTAGCTTCTGGTTCTAAGAGTTACCCACCAGGCAAAATTGTTCACTGCTAAGTTTGAGATCTCAAAATTACCCATCTAACGTGTTGTGCTGAATATTAGGAGGATACAGAAAAAGTGTCAGTTATTTTCTCTATTTCCTTTTATTTTTTTAAGGAAAATTAAGGTATTAAGACTGTGTTCAATGATGACCTGTCAGGGAACTGGGAAGACAATGGGGCTACCTCCCTGGGATAAGAAGACTTGCTCAGCAACTGGCTTTTTTTTTTTTTTTTTAACCTTTCTTGTCGGCAGGGCTACCCCTATGTCCAGATTATCAGCTCCCGGCATTTCCTAGACCTAGGAATAATGGAGAGACCCTGAGAGATGTTTCCAGTCTCTCCCCATCAAGGGGAGAACATGGAGAAAGACACAGTGAGAACAGACATCCTGTGAGCTGACCGCTGGAACCTCTAAGCACGCACACAATTTCAACACAAGCTTGCCATCCTGACAAGGGAGTGGGTGGGTTTGCAGAGGGAGAGCAGAGCTGGCAGCGGGAGACCTAACCATGGAGGGGGCTGTGTGCCTACTGTCCCATAATAGGTGTCTGTGATGATGAACAAGGGACCATCACCTCTGCTGGCACCTTCCCCGGATGGAGACACAACTCATGTTCAACATAAGAAACTTACTGTGCACAAGGCAACCTGTGTGGGACCTTGGGGCACAAAGGCTACAGTCCCTGGCACTGTGGGACTCACAGGGACAGTGTGAGACAAACACACAGAAGGACAGACTGGCCAAGGCTGTGGGAAAACACAAAGCGTGCGAAGGGAGGGAGAGATGAAGTCCAGCCTTCCAAGTACATGTTCTGCTGCTGCTGGCTCACTCACGTCACTCTTGTGCACAAAGCAGGGAATGTGCTTGAGCCAATTTCTCCTTTTTCCCAAGGGGTTTTTAAAAAAATGTAATCTGGTCCTGGAGGAATTGCCAAGTTCAGTGTTCTTAGGGTGAAGGCTTTTCAAAACAAAACGAATCTGAAGTTGGTCTTTCAAGTCAGGAGCAGGTCTGGTTCAAAGGTGTGTAGAGTTATCAATGTGGGATACAAATGGACCTGAAGAGACATAGAGAGGGAGAGACAGAGGGAGGGAGAGACAGAGAAAGGGAGGAAGACACTGACTGAGGAACATGACCACATCAAAGAAACCAAGCAGCAGCTACAAGGGAAATGGAGAAAATATGAAGAGAGAAAGGCCTTCCAAGGGAGCTGGTCACAATTTGCAACAGGCTGCGCTGGGGCCATTGAAAAGCCCCGGGAGTAACACGTCCATTGTGTGTAGCAATCCTTGAACTTGGGCTTCAAGGACCTCCTGACCTCAAACTTTCTCTTGAGTATGTTCTTCTTCCTAGCGGACATCTTAACGCAGGGCAAAGACCCTGTGGGCAAAGCTTCCCTAGGATAGGATCTGACACTGACCCCCTCAAGCAACCAGGCTGCCCTGAGCCAGCAAGACCCCCAAGAGACTGACCACAAGACAATGCTTGACTTGACCTTCACGGCTCACCTATGGGGACCCATCCACTATTGCCCCTCATTTTCCTTTGGTAACCCCTGGAAGTATTTTGAGCACTTCAGAGAGTCTTTGAGGCATCCATCTGCTGTCTTCCAGGTGCTGGCCTCACTGAAAGAAACGCCTTTCTTGCTTCTCTTCCAGTTGGCTCTCTGCGTGACGATTTGTGACAGCACCAAGTGGTCGAACCTGGTCTGTTTGGGACCCCCAGAGCTGGCTGCTCCTGCATCCCCACACCCCAGCTACAAGCTCAAGTGCGGGTCAGTCCATCCCTGGCTTCAAGGTGCTTCTCTCTATGGTGAGAAAGAGCACCAAGGAGAAACTAAAGGATCACAAAAGGTTTTCGTAAAGGAGTCTTTAAAAAATACATACATATACACACACATATATGTATACACATGCATATACATATATATAAATACACACTCATACATACATATCCCTCCAGCAGGAGGAGAATGAGGGTGCTGCCAGCATAGGATGGAGTTCAGGCTCTCCTCCAAGGAGAAAATCCTAAGTGGAGCTGAAGACTGGCACACCACAGCGCAGGCTTCCCCATGTGGTCCCAGAGAACAGCTGATGGCATTGCACAATGTTCCCTCCCACACATGCACATCCACCTGTGTTCCCATTCTCGGGTTTCTGCTCTCCCTTCCCTGCTCTCCCTGCATGTTCCCCCTTCCACATCCCCTCCCTGTGTCCCTTAAAACTCCCCAGGGCCACCAGGAAAACTGCTGGCTGGCAGAGGGAAAGAGATATGGAGAAGATGCCATTTCTCTGACTTTGCTAGAAAATGTCTCATGGCACGTAACTTTTCTCCCTTTTAGGCTAGCACAGAATCCCCTATCATTGGCAAGAGGCCAGAGACAGCATGCGTCTCTGTTGACACCGCCAGTGGGCCGGATGAGTAGCAGTGCCACCAATAGGCCCCCAGCCAGCCAAGGTGTAGGAGGGGATGGAGAAGAGAAGAGGGACGTCTGGTGCTCTGTTCTGAAAGAGACCTTACAGGGAATCCCTTCCCCACTCTTTTTTGTATCCCTTGCACTGGGAAAACTTGAAGTTAGGAGCATTTGTGACAGACTGTGAACACAGATCTATCTCTGCTCTGGACTGTGTTCAGACAACTTCAAATGCAGAGGCTTTGTCAGGCTCTCCCGCTTGGCCACCAAGGATGCCGGGCACCGGGGTGTCCGTCTGCAAGTCTGCTCCCAGCCAGCATCCTTTGGTTTGGGACCTAGATTCCTTCATAACTTTCTCTTTAAAAATAAGATCACAGAGGGTGGTGGGTGAGGGATGGGCAGGATGGATGATGGGTCCCAAAGACCGCACTTGCGATGAGCACTGGGTATTGTCTGGAAGGGACAAATAGCTGAAATCTACTCCAAAAACCCATACCGCGCTGTTAACTAACCAGAATTTAAACTTGAAAAAATTACTGAAGAATAAACATAAGAAAGAGATCACAGGTGTTTTTGCCTTTGCTCCTGCAGGTCTCAGATGGTGATGGGGAATTTAGACGTGGACACGTCAGTAAATGTGAAGAAATAAAACACCAACTACCTCTCATCACATTGTTTCACACGGCTTTTGCTCTGCTTGAGGTTCTGCCTGGTGCCCGTGTTGCTTCAGTGAGGCATCTGCCGTGCGCTGTGCTTCTGGTCTTCAGGAATGATCCCTGAATAGGCCTGCCCCCCACCCCCACGGCCTGCCTCTCAGCCAGCTGTCACCCTTGGCGGCAGGGGTGGTCTGGCGGAGAATGCCTTGGGTCCAGGCCACACCACAGCCCCTGTACACAGCAGCATCCTGCGAAGACCGACCGCGGGTACCCACGGTGATGCCAGGACCAGCAGTCGGAGCCCAGCTCTAAACCCAGCACAGGCTGGTGTGTTTGCGTCCAAAAGTCACATCTCATGTCTGACCGCAGCAGTTCCACAAATGCAGAGGCCCCCGGCCACAGCTCCCTGTCAGGGGTCCATGAGGTCAAACCAGTTTCCACAGTAATATACAGATGTTACTTGCCTTCTCCACTGTGTTGACCGTTGTGCTGGTGACGTGGAAGCAGTGGTGGGGACATCAAGGCAGTCCTACCAAACCGCTCCAGTGCTCACCGGGTCCCTCACAGCAGTCCTCATTTGTAATTTTGTAAAATATTAAAGAATTTAAAATTTTTTGTGTCATCTTGATTAAGATGCCCTTGATGAAGCAGGAAAAAAAAACCAAACAAACCCTTGATTACATCTCTACCTTTGCCCGTCCCTTTTTAATATCCCGTGACAAAGTGGGAGGGATGCATAAAGCACTTCTCTGCGGCAACCTGAGGGCGATGGTTTCCTTGAACGAGGTACTTTGTCCAAACGTCTGAATGAAGAGCTAGACACTCGGCTTTTTTTATGGAACACCATATATACTTGAAAGAATGATGACAAACTGGCTACTGGGGCTTGGGCACTTGGCACGGTCTTCAAAAGGAACAAAGCGAGCCTGTCACTTCAAGGAAAACAACCGACAGTATTTATTGCCCAAAAATCGAGCTTTCAAGTAAAAATCAGAATTTTTGGAAACTTATGTCTGCCACCATGCATTTGACAGCTTCCCAAATTTGAAGACTGTTTGACAAGCTCAGTAGCGATATTAACGAATGGGATTTTTCTGATATCCTGCAATGAAATAAGGCCTCTGGAAGATCTGTACAACTCAGTGAACTAGTATTTTCCAAATGACCAATGAATGATGTTATAAAATAATGCATGGGTGAAAGGTCCATTTAAAGTGCAGGATGGCAGGTGCCTGGGCTGCTCAGTCCGTTCAGCATCAGACACTTGATTTCGGCTCAGGTCATGATCTCAGGGTCATGACAAGGAGTCCTGTGTTGGGCTCTGCACTCAGCGGGGAGTCTGCTTGGGATTTTGTCTCTCTCCTGTCCCTCTACCTCTACCTTCACCTACACACGTGCACACCCACTCTCAAAATGAGTAAATCTTGAAGTAAGTAAATAACTAAAGTACAAGATGGACCGATGGGTTTTACTTTGGAAAGAACAAAAGGCTCGTTAGCATGGTTTCAGACTTTACCCTGCAACTAATAACTTTAAGAAATTAACATCAGGGTACCTGGCTGGCTCAGCTGGCTCAGACTCTTGGTTTCCGCTCAGGTCACGATCTTGCAGTTGTGAGATCCAGCCTGGCCTCGGGCTCTGCGCTCAGCACAGAGTCCGTTTCAGGTTCTCGCTCTCCCTCTTGCTCATGCCATGTCACCCTCTCTCCCTCTTTCTCTCTCAAATAAATAAGATATTTAAAAATAAACAAATAAATCATGTTTCAAGTTTTGGTCCGCTATCAGAAAACAGGCACAAGGGTCTCAAGAGGCTATTCAAACACTACTCTTCGTTTTCCAAGTACTTATGTGAAACTGAATTTTCATGTATCTCAGTCAAAACAACAAGCTGAAGAAGCAGATGATTGGAACTCAGCCACGTCTAAGTCAGACTTAAAACAGTTTGCAAAAACGTCAAAACAATGGCACTGTCCTAAGTTTTGTTTTGGAAAAATACACTTTTTTTTCATTAAAATATGTTGCTTCTGCTAACAAGTGATAGATTTATTAAAGGAATTAACACATATGTTTTTAATTTCTCGGTTTTGGGCTTTAATTCCATAAATGTTGATAGATAGAATCCACATTCTTACAAGCTCCTTGAGGTCCTTGATGATTTTTAAGCACGTGAAGGGATCCTTGCCACTGAAGTGTTCGCAGGCCTGTGTCTTGTGAGTCTTCTCCTTCCAGGAGGACTGACTTCAGAGCGACTGGTGTCCGGGGTCCCATCCTGAGCTTGCTGCCGAGTTAGCAGTTAGCAAGGAGTCCCGGGGGGCACCTCTGGCTCTGACCTTAAGCCAGAAACACTTTCAGTGGAGGGGACACTAACCACTGCCCCGTATGGCCAGGCAGCATTCTGGGTGAGAGCACTGGCTTCCACGTCCAACTGCTCCATCAGATCTAAGCTCTACTGCCCCAGGACCCGGGATCCAGGCACTCTGTGCTCTGCACCCCATGTCTCCGTGTAACGTGGGGATAAGGCTGCCACCGACACCAAAGAGGGCCCAGAAGGCTCTGACGCACAGTAAGTGCTCCAGAGATGTTAGCTATTACTCTCATCACTGTCATAACATAGTGGTGGCCTTCTCTGCCATCAAGCAAGAGAGACACCAAATAATTCTGAAAAAAAAAAAAAAATCCCTGCCACACATGCTCATCTTTGGGGTACCACAGAAGGGCTGCACTGCACCTGGCAAAGGCTTCCTGAACGCAAATGAACTTGGAAAGGAACAGAATCCTCCGCGCCTGGCCTTCTCTGAGGTCAGACGGTAGCCTTGAGTACAGGCGGTGTGGTATCACTCCCTAAAGTCATAATCAGGAAATGCAGGAACAATCTGTTTCTCCCACAAGGCAATCATGACAGGGCTATTTTAAACGTCAAACACGAACCTAGAGCCAGGAAAGCAAACGAACTCTTCCCTGTGTACCTGCCACGGGCCTGAACCCATCTCAATCCAGTGAAGTGAATATAGCCGTGGGGGAGGGGGGCAGAGCTGACCCCTGCTTCCTGTCCCCAAACTCTCTCCCCCCATCCCCAACACCTCAAGTACTCAGTTCTGCTTCTGAGAAGCATAGCGACGACGGTGCCGCTTCCCTTAAGTCAGTCATGGATTTTATTTATTTGGGGGGACTGCTGCTGTTCCAAGGCTGAACTTTTAGCTTGCTATAAAGTTAATGTGCTATTCAGTGTTCATTCCAGGCAAGACTGTGGGGCTGTGTATTTTCTGCCACCCCCAGAAGCCCATTATCTGTAATTGCCCATTACCATGCATAATTATTTCTCCCAGCCTGGTCCGTGACCTCCAGGGCTGCGGGCTGTTACAGCTAACCGCTCCATCTCACCAAATTTGTGAAGGCAGCTCTCCTGACCCGTAGTACCTGCAAGGGGCTGTGCCGAGCCAACACCAGAAGCGTCCGCAGGCGCGCTTACCTCGAATCGGCGACGTTTCAGATTTCTTCCCGATGCACCTTTCCCACCTCCATGGAGTCTTACCTCCCCACGAACAACAGGAAAACAAAGCATAACCCACTCTCCACTGTGTGGGAGCTGGTAACCCAAACCAGGAATCATCTGCAGCCCTTCGTACTCCCCTTTCTTTGAAGTTGGCTATTCAGTTGTATCACACTTTTTAAAGACTACTACTGGGAGAAGGTGGAGGTGAGGTTGGGCAAAACTTTAAATCTTAAATTCAATATATATGCTCCCACATTCAGTGGGGGTTTTTGTTTTTTGAGTAGGAAGAGGTGCTGTGTTCTAATCAGTGATGACAACGGACCTCGGGGATTCCAATGTGCACTTAAGACATTACTTCTAGAATAGACATTCGGTCCCCCCGCAGCGAGTCACTCTACAGCCATCCCACTTCCCAGTGTTAGATGGGAATGGGCGGAAGGGACGGGATGCCCGCTGCACGAGCGCGGGGCCTGGGGGTGTGGCTATCCCTGGCACTTCCTTGGCTTCCCCACAACGGCCTCCTTCTGGAACCCTGCTGCACAGTGCCGGCCTGACAGCGGGAGACATGCCTCTAAGCACGGACCCAGTTCACACCAAGATCCGAAAGAGCAGCGCTGTTAGAAATGAGACCACTCAACGGCTGCGTGGCCACTCACGCGGCCGCTGCCCCCACGCTGTCCACCGCACCTCCTGGATGTGCGGCCTGTCAGCGTTTGCCATCTTTATCCTCCCTCGGTCTTCCCTTCCTTTTCCATGAAGCTCCTCTAAAATTAACAGAAGTCAGTTCTAAGTATAAACCCTGGTCCATCCGCTCAATGCTCCTCGTTACCAAAGCCAGGCCGGGTAACTGAGAGAAGGAAGCCTAACAAGATTTTCATGGAGTCGGGCACCAGGGAAGCCTACGATGTAATTCTGCCCCTTGTTCTGACGTCTGGAGAAGTAAGGGGTGAGTCTGAGCACGTGTGCACAATAGTGGCAGATAAGGCTGCGGCTCCCACACTTGGCCACAGGCCTCATAGTTAGGGGGCCGTGCAGACATGACCAGTGAATGTGCCAGGTTTAAAAAACAACTGTTCTGCTGACAAAGAGTCAAGCCTGACAATTTCCTGGGGGAACACATAAGTGACTGCTCATGGTTTAAGTGCTGGCATGGCGGTGCATCAAACACAGAGTCTAGAGAGTTCTCAGATTCCAAAGACAGAGACCTGGTCAGAACCTCATCTTACCCCACTGGGAAGGTCGGGCAGGACAGTGGCTGAGAGCTGTGATCTGGTCTGAGGGCACCACACCGGTTTGAAGCCCCTAGCCTGTGGCTCTTCTGACTCCTCCCTGAGACAGCTCGCCAGCCTCACTTCCCAGCTGCTGCCAATCCAGCTGCCACGCTGTTCTCCAAGTGTGCACGCAAGTCACCCAGACTTTCAGTGACCTTCTCGCAGCTAGGTGCTCCACCAAACGTGTCCCTAACCATAGGGACAGAAGGTCATGGCAAAAGATACGGTATACTTGGGACAACACCTGCCTCCCCCATATGGGGGCCAGGACCCCACCCCCCCAGCCTCGGTGCAGTGAGGCCTCATCACACACAGAAAGCAAGCTCTGCCAGTCATCTTGCCCAAATGAGACTTCCACTGTGACAGTGCCCTTTCCTTCCTTCTTTCTTTCTGGCTGGAGCGAGAGGCTTTTGGCTTTTAGTAATAACGGCAGAGACAGCATGTGCAAAGCCCTGAAGAATCAGACCATGTAGGATATGGACTTGTGTATTCAGACACACATGCACACACACACACACATATAAACGCATATGCGTACACACACACACACATCCATATGCACACCTGTATCTGTACCTATGTATCAATCAACATCCTAACAGCAAACAAAGAAAGGCAAATCTTGATTCCAGGAAACCCTTCCGCAGAGTTAGCCAGAATGCTATCCAGCAGCTAAGACACAGCAGGACGGGAGCTACGGAACTGGCCAGGTCTGCGCGCCTACAGGCACAGCCGCTCCCATCCACCTTTACCGTCCTGGCCGTAGGACAGGAGTCCTACAACTCCTGCGTGTCTAGAGCACTGGAGATCTAACATGCTTTCAGAAACTCTGCTTTACAGAAAGGTCTCCACTATCAAGAGCTACCTGCCACCACAGAAAGCACACTTAGCCCCTAGGAACATGTCTGCAGTGGGGTATAGCCTGGGGTCCGGCAGGAGGGGCGCACGCACTCTAACCCCGGGGGCCTGCACAGAGGGGGCTGTGTGCGGCGAAGGAGTCGGCCAACTCTGTGGGCAGCCCCTGCCGTCACCTGTGGCTGTGTCACCCACCCAACTCAGCGAGGCCTCTCAAGGTTTATTCTGAGACCACTGGACTGACAAGTAAGAGAAGACGTTGTTGTTGTTGTTGAATTCAACAATGAGACAAGGTTAAGTAACTGAACAGCAACAAAAACTGCACACACTCCTAGAAACACACAGGTTGTAAAAGTAAGTTGTCCCCCAGCCCCAGGAAAAAACGACAGAACAAACAGAGCCCCGAGCCCCACAGGGGTGCTCCTTCATCCTGGACTAGACACCGACCAGAAAGGCAGCAGGAAGGCTGCTCTCCTGAGAAAAGACTGCAGTGCTGGGACCAGATGCTGTCACAGGAAGGATTCGCCAAGAAGTCAGCCAGAGAGGAGAAGAGAGAGCTCTTCTTTCGTATGAGCTGAGCAGTCCCGGCCATTTGCCCCACTTAAGTGTAGTGGTAAGTCCACTTGTAAGAAAAAGCTCTCAAAACTCAAATTCATTCGGGGCGCCTGAAAGGCTGAGTCAGTTAAGTGTTCGACTCTTGATTATGGCTCAGGTCATGATCTTAAGGTCATGAGATCAAGCTCTGTGTTGGGCTCTGCCCTGGGTGTGGAGCTTGCTCGGGATTTTCTCCCCTTCTGCCCCTGCCCTCTGCCCACCCCTATATTCTCTCTTAAAAAGAAAAACAAAAACCCCACCCAAACTCAAATTCATTCATTCATTCACTCATTCATTCAGTACCAGCTGGCTGCTCACCTGCTTATCTCCAAGGTAGGAAGGGTCACTTTACCATGACATTACCATGTGCACCTGCAGGTGCCTTCGGGTTCAGCCTGAAACTAGGAAGCCCACTAGCTCCTAGTTTCCTTTACTGCAGCTTCCTTTACTGCAAGCCAAAACACAGACCATGCAGACCCGCCTGTACAACTGAAACAAACACTGTAGGCAAGGAGAAAAGACTATTAAACAGTGCGACAGAAAATATGACACCTTAGGTAAAAGTAAAACTAAAGCAGTAATAAGCAACAGATTATTAAATTCTCAGGGACTGGAAAACCGAAAGTAGGGAGGAGAAACAAAGTCACTGTAGATTAAATATGGTGAGTTTTAAGCCAATTATAAAAGATCAAAGAGAACATGAGAGGGGAGGAGTAGCCTTACAAGTAACCGAGATAGGAGACCTTGGGAGAAATATGACCAGAGTAAAATCATTACAGTTTACAGTAAAAGTAATCTAGGAATGACTTCAGAGAAAGAAATTCACTGGAGACCACTACTGGGTGAACAGCATGGGGACAGAAATCAAAAAGCCCTTTTTTTAAAAAAGGCACACAACTCCAGAGGGAAGGTACCTCCTCTGTAGAACAAATAGGACTGGCAATATGGAAAGTAGGAGTAAAAAATGTCAGGGCCATGAGCCACATTTTGGGTTTCTATGGCATCAACATCTGGCAAGGAAATTGGGCGTGAACTTCACCCAATGCCTGCGTGAACAGAGGGAAGAGGCAATGTTGTAGTATCTGCCAGGCAGCGTCCCTGAAAGTCATCTGACACTTGCTGTGTCGCCCCCCAGTGAAAACCTGACACTGCCCTCTCTAATGTCAATAGCCTCGAAAAGTCTCAATCCTTACTAACTCTCCCTTAACTAGCAGAACTAAGAAAAGAGCTGCTAATACAAATGATGCTAACTTTTAACTTTAATATCAGCTTTCATTTCTAGAATATCCTTCAATTTACCAATTTACATACAATCTTGCAGTTGCTACCTGCAAGAGCTCTGCACTGACCCTGAAGGGCTGAGAGAGCAGGAACCAGGGTGCCCCCTGGCAAGAGGAGTCACCTGCGGCTTAGCAGGGGCCCTGCACACCAGGGAACAGAGCAGCCACTGGAGTCGGGATTCAGCCCAAGCCTTCTGATTCCAGATGTGGACCCCTCCACTGCCCCAAAAGCACAGGAAAAATTCTGACACCCAGTTCTTCACCCTTGTTCTGAGTAGTTAATTCTGTGTGTTTTGTTTTGTTTAGCAATCATCAATACATTGGATACTACAAAATATCAGAGCCAGAAAGCCAAAGGAGGCACAGAACACGGCTTAGGGATCCCCAGGACGACAAGCACACAAGATTGAGGGTAACACCTGCCTTAAAAAATTTCCCTTTCTTGGGGTGCCTGGGTGGCTCAGTGGGTTAAAGCCTCTGCCTTTGGCTCAGGTTATGATCCCAGGGTCCTGCATGGGCTCTCTGCTCAGCAGGGAGCCTGCTTCCTCCTCTCTCTCTGCCTGCCTTTCTGCCTACTTGTGATCTCTGTCTGTCAAATAAATAAATAAAATCTTTTTAAAAAAATCTTACGTGAAATTCTACAGGTCACGTAGAACCGTAAAGATGATTAAAAGCTTGTGTATAGCTGAATTTATAAAATGAGAAAATGTAAAATTATAACATAGCACTTACTGACACTGAGAAAATGTATCTGAAGAAAGCGGAGAGAAAAGAAAAAGGAGTTCTGGACAGCAATTACTTTATTCACCCCACACCTGGATACAAACTGTTTACCTAGCTGAGCACCCTGTCTACCCAGTGGGTCCCAAACGACTCCTGTCACAACCAAGCACATGAGCCTGGACTCTGAGTCCTAGACCTGGGTCAGAATCCCGACCCCAACACTGAATACACGTGTGATCCAGAGCACGTTACTGTGCCTCAGTTTCCTTCTAAGTGGAAGAAACAGTTCCTATTTTACAGAGTTGCTGTAGAGATTAAATGAGAATATAAATAACAAAGCAGCCAAGACCACACCCAGCATGAGTCCAAGCTCAGTAATTGAGAGCTAGTGGTAGCTTAAGGATTATCACCGTCACCACCTCTGAACACACAAAGCCAGAGAGCTGGGAGTTAAAGCCCGCACTCAGAAGGCGAAGAACAAAAGCAATGTCCTCCCTTCTCATGGAAGAATCAGGAAAACGCTATTCACAATCGTGCATGGATCCTCCATTTCAGAAATCTCACTTATTCCTGCCATTCGGGTTCCTGGCAACACGGGCTAATGGGAGAATTACATTTCTCTGCTTAATCACCCTTATAACGCGTGGTCTTTCCGGGTCTACCCAATTTTCCCCTGCTCCTAGATGCAAGCTTGTGTTCCCTGTCAAACTCCTCTCCGCTGCTGTAAATAATCTCTCTCCCTGTTTTATATTACCTTTCAAATATTTATAGACTGTTATTCTCCTCCTCTCCAAGCCATACATCATTTTTGTTGTCCTTCCCCTGGATTCTCTCGAGTTTATCTACATCTTTTAGAGAAAAACAAACCCCAGGTGCTCCATGATGAAAACAGCACAGCCAGAGTGAACAGCCCTACACCGGTAAGGCCCCTTCTTCCAGGGCCACAAGAAAATTCTTTGATGTGCTTCTTACTCCTTTTCTCCTGTAACTCATAACTCCATCTCTCAGATAAACACTGAGGCACCACGTGATAAGGGAAATGAACACCACCCTCTCCAAGAGGATGGCTGGGGCTCTAAGAGATGGCAGCTCCTGGCTGGGATGCTGAGCAACCCTCTCAGACAGGCTCTGACTCGCTAATGAGGAGCTGTGTGCTCCCGCTTTGATTCACTCTTGCTCCCCCGTCCAATGCTTTCCACACTCGTACATCAGAACAGTGTCCTTGATGCTTTCTTTGTTCTACCCCTAACAAAAACATCTGACACTGTATTTTCTAACAGTTTATTTTGTTTTCGAAAACTGTTTATGTTCAACACAAGTTTGGGAGTGTTTTTAAAAATAAAAATTTCTCGGCCTGGGTGGCTCAGTCGGTTGAGCATCCGACTCGGGTTTCTGTTCAGGTCAAGATCTCAGTTCCTGTGATCCAGCCCTGCGTGGGGCTATATGCTGAGCCCAGTCTGCTTGGGATTCTCTGCCTCACCCTCTGCCCCCGCCCCACCTGCTCACTCATGCATGTGCTCTCTCTCTCTCTCTCTCTCTCAAATAAAGAAATAAAAAACTCCTAAAACTAAACAGAAATACTATCCTCATCACCAGGTAGACTCTACTTCAGTGGGGAACAGTGAGACTCAACGCAGCTCAGCCTTCTCACGCTTCACCTGGAAGGTGGTGATGTCGGTGTCTCCTCCCCCCTGCCCCCAGCAGGTCTGTGCTGACACCCTCTGCTTCTTATGCTAACACGTACCAGACATGACCCAAGGTTTCTAAAACGTTGTGCCTTCGTCCAAACTGTGAAGGGCAACAAGATACTGCAGTGCTCTCCCTATTTTGCTGGCGGTCTCTGACTCCTGAGTATTTACAAAGCGACACAGCATTCCTACACCCTTAGGAAGGATAAGAGAGGCTAACACTAAAGACCTAGATCAGTAAAAGTCATAAAACAAAGAAAAGCAAGGCCAAGAAAAGAAGGGGGAAGCTTACTCATATTCTAATGTGAAGACACCATGTATTCACTATGTGTAAGCATGAAGGTGCACCCCTCAGCTGGAAGAACCAATATCGTTAAGATGTCCATACTATCCAAAGAAATCTACAGATTCAGTGTAATCCCTCTCAGAATACCAACAGCACTTTTCACACAACTAGCAAAACCCTTAAATTTGTAGAACCAAAGAAGACCCCAAATAGCCAAAACAATCCATCACAATCCCAAACTTCAAGATATACTACACAGTCTGGTACTGGTGCAAAAAATGGTTGGAGATCAATGGAGCAGAATAGAGAACCCAGAAATATCCCCATGATTATACTGTCAATCTTCCACAAAGCAGGAAAGAATACGCAATGGGAAAAGACAGCCTCTTCAAGATATGGGGCTGGGAAAACCGGATCACTTCCTTACACCAAAAACAAAAACTCGAAATGGATTAAAGATCTAAATGTGAGACTTGAAACCATAAAAATCCTAGAAGAAAACAGTAATCTTTCTGATCTCAGCCTTATAGTAATATATTTATGGAGATGTCAAGGAAAACAAAAGCAAAAATCAACTACTGGCACCACACCAAAAAAAAAAAAAAAAAAAAAAATCTGCAGAGCAAAGGAAGCCATCAACAAAACAAAAACCCAACCTGAGAAGATATTTGCAAATGATATATCCGATAAGGGTTGATATTCAAATTGTATAAAGAATATATACAGCTTAACACTAAAAAACCCCAAATAATCTTATTTTAAAATGGATGGAGGACTTCAATAGACACTTTTCCAAAGAAGACATCCAGATGACAACACACACATGAAAAGATGCTCAACCTCACTCACCAAACCCACACGGGGTATCACCTCACATCTGTCAGAATGGCTAAACACAATCACAATCACAACACAATCAACAAGTATTGGTGAGGTTGTGCAGAACTAGGAACCACTGCGCACTGTCGGTGGGAATGCAAACTGGTGCAGCCACTCTGGAGAACAGCATGGAGGTTCCTCAAAATATTAAAAACAGAATTACCATATGATCCAGTAATTCCGCTCCTGGATATTTACCCCCAAAAACAAATATACTAATTCAAAAAGATATATGAACCCCTTTGCTTATAGCAGCATTATTTACAATAGCAAAGCTACAGAAACAACCCAAGTGTCTACTGACAGATAAATGCATAAAGAAGAAGTGGTATATATACACAATAGAGTATTACTCAGCCATAAAGAAGAATGAAACCTTGCCATCTGCAACAACGTGGATGCATCTAGAGTGTATAATGCTAAGTGCAATAGATCAGAAGGAGAAAGACAAATACCATATAATCTCACTCGTGGAATTTAAGAAACAAAACGAATGAGCAAAGGGGAAAAAAGAGAGAGAGAGAGAGGCAAACCAAGAGATCTTAACTACAGAGAACATACTGGTGGTTGCCAGAGAGGAGGAGGAGAAGTAGAAGGGGATGAAGAGTATACTTACGGTGAGGAACACTGAGTAATATACAGAATTATTAAATCATTATACTGTATACCTGAGGCTAATACACAGTCCATGTTAATTATACTTGAATAAAAATTTTTAAAAAAACTTCTTAAAAGATGCATTCCTGAGATTCCTGGCACCTGGGGTGCAGGTGGGGTGGAGGGAAAGGTGAGGGGCTACGTAATCTTCACCCAGAGACGTAGTCCTTGTCTTGTCCATTCACGTGGCTTCATGTGCAGAAGAAACCAGTACAGTACCGAGGTACCTGGTACCGAGTACCAGGGTACCAAGTACCAGGACAGTACCGAGGCTCACTGCTCCACCCCGACATCAGTACCTGAGCCTTGAGTGCTAGGCATGTTTCTGCCTTCCTCAGGGCTGACAAAGACCTTTCATGCACGTTTCTAGGCAAGCACTGTAAATTGGGCAAGCATTACCATTTTCTCCACTTTACAAATGAGCAAACAAAAGGAAGTGGACAGCTCAACCTCAGACAGGGGGCAGGTACCCGAGCCAGGCTTTGAACTCTGGGTTTTAGGTTCTTTCAATGACATGGAGCTTCCTCCCCAGGTGTGAAGTTAGGAGACACCAACAAAACTCTTTCCAGATGTCTTTGATCTCCAAGACCTCTGACTGAGCTTCTGCTGCCGCGTACCCTTCTCCCACGGAGGAACCCAGCATTGCCGTGTGGTGGTTAACATCTCACCCCGTGGGGAAGCAGGATGCTGGGCACGTTCCACACCAATCCAAGAAAGCAGTAAGTACGGAACAGGTAACGTGCTTTGTAATTTTACTAAGTAACCCTGGTAATCACGAGATTAGTCTCCAGTAAGCAGAATATCTGACTCGATGGTGTAATCCCACTCCCCAGTCACAGCCATTCCAGTTTGCCACCCACCAAACAGTCACACTGAACCTGCTGGACCACAACACTGAACAGAACCATGAATGGTTTACTCCACTGGGGCCATTAGCTTAGCTCAAGATCTGCCCAAAGTTAAACTGAAACAAGGAGTCGAAGCTAAGAGAAAAGGAAAAACACAGCGGATTTAGCTCTCATGGCCATTTCCACTTGGCTAACGGTCTGCTAATGGGGAACCAGAAGAGCCCCAGGCTTCCACTCCACGGCCTGAGCTCCAGAGAGTGCAGTGACCAGGGCTCAGTCCTCGGGTCCCTCCGCTCTGCCATCTGTGCCCAGTTAATCCTGTGGGTGAAACCCCAGGCAGGCCAGGAGGTGGGAGTTGCCCCCCATAGCACAGCGGACCCATCTCCATAATACATGAGAAACTCCTAGGTGTGGGGGATTGGAAAGAGTAATGGGCGAAGGACACACACAGAAAAAAATTAGAAACGGCTCTCAAACATATGAAGAGATGTTCAATTTCACTAACAACAAAAAAGAGTGATTACAAACCGTATTTTATTTCTATCGTTATATAACAATTACCACAACGTTAGCACCTTAAAACAACACAAATTTATCTTATAATTCTGTGTGCCTAAAGTCTAATACAAGTCTCTAAAAAACACGGCGTCAACAGGGTTGCATTCCCTTCTGGAGGCTCTGGGGGAGGGTCCAGGTCCTTGCTCAGGCAGGAAGAATTCAGTTTCTTGCACTTACAGGACCGAGGTCCCCGTCCCTGCTGACTGTCATCTGAGGGCTGTCCCAAGCTCCTAGAGGCCTCTTGCACTTTTTGGCTCAGGGTCCCTTCCTCTACCTTCAAAGCCAGCAGCAATGGGTCAAGTTTCCTGCTTCAAAACCCTCCTGCAGCTCCTTCCACTTGGCATCTCTGGGGGGAGCCAGGAAGGGTTTTCCAGTTCTACGGATTCACGCTGTGAGAACAGACCCACCTGGAAAACCCAGGGCCAACTCCCCATCTCCAGGTCCTTGACACTTCATCACATTTGCCATGGACGGGGACATCTTTGCAGGTCCCAGGGACTGGGGTGGAGATATCTCTGGGGGGTCATTCTTCTAATGACCACCCCAACATACAATACTTCAACTTTCAGGCCAGGAAGCGCCAAAGACAGCCTCATCCTGGCAATGCTGGGGCAGCCACTGTCTGCAGGCAGTGCTGTTGACGAGATCCCCCGAAATTACACGTAAATTTACCTCCAAGAGAAACCTCCTGTCCCACCATTTCTTTCCACCTCTACTCCCACCACCCCAGGGCAAGCAGCTCTCCCTCTGCCTGGGCACCTGCACAGTCTTCCCTTTCATCTCTCATCCACTCCTCCCCTTCAATCTATACCCCAGGCCTCAGCAGAGAGACCTTTCGAGAAAGTAAATCAGATCATGCCATTCAATGCTTCAACACTCCACTGACTTCCCACTGTACTTACAATAAAACCCAAACTCTCCCCCATCCTACAACGACCCCCGAGACGCAGTCCCAGTGATGTCAGCCCCTGCTCCCAACACACTGGCCTCTTCCCTATTTCAGGTGAGGTGTCCCTCCACTGTGCATTCAGCCTGGAAGCCCCAGAACTTGACCACCAAGGGCTCACGATCACTCAGGACTCTCCTTCAAGAGGCTCCCTTTCCTTAACTACCCTATCAAACAGCCGCTGACCCTTTGGACACATCTATCATATCATTTTGTCTTTCTTCATAGCTCTGACCACTTTCTGAAAATATCTTGTATTTGCTGGTGTACTTGCTTATCAGTCACCCCTGCTGGTGATGTAAGACCCACAGGAGACACGTTTCACGTGCTGCTGTATCTCCCAGGCCTGGAAAGGGGTCTGAAACAACAGTCACATGGTGAACATGTGTTGAATGAATGAAAAATAAGATAGAAAAGCAGAAGGAAGAAAGGCAAGAAGGGAGGGAGGGGATCTTATCCTGAAGGCAGACTCCCTAACCAAGATGAATTCAATTCAGTTCAGCAAACACTTAATGGTGTTTGATAAATTCAATCTGCTTCCCTGAATTTATTCATATGCCATGTTTTAGATAAACTCCAAAAACTCAGGACTAGAGTTAATGGGTGGTGCAAAAACAGTAGTTTTGTAACTGCTGAAATCAACAGAGAGTCATTTGTTAATATACAATGAACTGACACTGGATGGTTGAAACAATATTTAAAAATTCTTACTGCTTGGGGCGCCTGGGTGGCTCAGAGGGTTAAGCCTCTGCCTTTGGCTCAGGTCATGATCTCAGGGTCCTGGGATCGAGTCCCACATCGGGCTTTCTGCTCAGCAGGGAGCCTGCTTCCCCCACCTCTCTCTGCCTGCCTTTCTGCCTACTTGAGATCTCTCTCTCTGTGTCAAAAAAAAAAAAAAAAAATTCTTACTGCTTGGGCACCTGGGTGGCTCAGTGGGTTAAGGCCTCTGCCTTCAGCTCAGGTCATGATCCCAGGGTTCTGGGATCGAGCCCCGCATCGGGCTCTCTGCTCAGCGGGGAGTCTGTTTCCCTTCCTCTCTCTCTGCCTGCCTCTCTGCCTACTTGTGATCTCTGTCTGTCAAATAAATAAATAAAATCTTTAAAAAAAAAAAAAGAATTCTTACTGCCAAGAAACATCAGAAAGGTCTGCTTATAATACTGAGTGGCATCTGGGTGGCTCAGTCAGTTAAGCATCTGCCTTCGGCTTGGGTTGTGATCCAGGGTTCTGGGATCCCCTGGATCTGAGCCCTGCATCAGGCTCCCTGTTCAGTGGGAGTCTGCTTCTTCCTCTCCCTCTGCCGCTCCCTCTGTTTGCGCTCTCTCATTCACTCGCTCTCTCAAATAAATAAATCTTTTAAAAAAATGAAAGAAGAATCTGCCATAATACTGAATCAATATTTTCTTTTGACAACTAACCAGCTACTTACACTGTACTTTCAGTTTCTTGTGCATTTTCTTCTGAAAAGCATGTTCATTAGGATCGTACAGTAAGACCAGAGTGATGACTGTGAAGTCCACAAGCAGACATAAGAGACTAGAGTAAACTGGGGTTTGAAATGTTACTTGGTTCAGCAACAGGGATCAATATTTATGTGATTTTTCTTAGAAGAGTCAAAAAGGTTGTCACACTGAATTTTTTTATAAGTTGAAAAATAAGAGAGGCTGAGACAGAAACACAGATCTGTACTTACATAATTGAGTGTGACAATGACAGAAGGGACCGTGACAAGTCAAGACCCCACAAGACAGTGTCTGGAGCTACGGGTCCCACAGGCATCCCCGCCCTGCTTGCCCTGCATCCCGGTGCCACACGGAGCAGCACTTGGAAGAGGCTCTGATGGGAGATTACCTGGCAGAGGTACAGAATTTACAGTGTCCTGCAGGAGGCGCACTTCCGTGCGGCCCCTTCTCTACAAACCTCAGTCCTTTGAGAAACTTCGGACCTCATTACCCTAGCGCTACAGATTAGACCCGCATATAAAACAGACAGAGAAGTCAGCAATAAGGCAGAACTAGAGCGGCTGGGGAAAGAAGAAAGGAAGGAAAGGATGCTGATGGAGATAAAAGGGATCATCTTATCTCAGGGGAGTCTGCAGATGATTTCAGAGGCTGAGAAGCTTTGGAGACAGCTCTGCTAGCAAAACAGGCTGTTCTGAGTCCAAAGCCAGTTCCTGAGAGGGAGAGAATGGCGAGTTACTGCTTGGAGGGGAACACGCTTGGAGGGGAACACCAGGAAGAAAATCCCTGGTATAGGACAGTGCTGATGGCTGCACAACGGCACGGCAGCTTCAGCTTCAGAACGGCATGCCAACCGGCGGTTAAAATGGCCAGGTTTATGCTATGGATGTTATGACATGATAAAAATTTCACTTTTTTTTTTTTTTTCCAAGGAGACTCCATGCCCAGCATGAAGCCCAGCATGGGACTTGAACTCACACCCCTGAAATCAAGATCTGAGCTGAGGTTAAGAGTCAGAAGAATCAGGCATCCTGATGCAATAAAATCTTTTAAAAGTTAGTTTATAAAATAGCTGATGGGACTGAAAGGCATCCACAAGACCCAAAGAACAGCTGAGTGGTGAGGGGGTGGTCCATGGACAGGATCCTTGAATCAGCAGATAACTGGGAATCTGTGGGATCCTGGGATCATGACTTGAACTGAAGGCAGACGCTTCACTCACTGAGCCCCCCAGGTACTCTAAAAGAGGAAACTTTTTAAAAGACTGAATGTTGATATATATCCAGGAATAACAAAATGCAAACCTAAAGAACCCTTCATGATGTAAACTTCTAATCTTCAGAGAGACTCTCACTGGGTATTATATCTGCAATGTTTACTAGGATGAAAGCATCTTACCTTTTAATTTTAAAAAACTGAAGTTTGAATTTTCTGGAATCCTTATACCTTGCTTATGGGAATGTGAAGAGTGCAGTCTCTTTGGAAAACATTCTCAAAAGTTCCTCAAAGGTTAAAAAAACATAGAGTTACCCTATGATAATTGGGTACTCCTTGATATATAGCCAAGAGAATGTTCATACAAACACTGATACAGTGGAGCCCGGGTGGCACAGTCTGTTGAGCATCTGACTCTCGGTTTCAGTTCAGGTCGTGATCTCAGGGTCATGAGATTGAGTCCTGAGTGAGGCTGTGCACTCAGCATGGAGTCTGACTCTCCCTCTCCCTCTGCCCCTCCCTTAAATAAGTATTACTTGCTACTTAATTAATTTACTTACAACTTACTTATTACTACTTAATAAGTAGTAATTTACTTAATTTAAAGTTTAAATTAAGTAGTAATTTACTTAATAAGTAAATATTACTACTTAATAAGTAATAAATAATTATTACTTACTACTAATTACTTAATAAGTAAAATCTTTAAAAAGGGGTATAAAATGTGATAAAAGAATTATTTTTTTAAATATTTTAAAATATTTTAACATTTTTAATATTTTATTTATTTATTTGACACAGAGAGATGGCAAGAGAGGAAACACAAGCAGGGGGAGTGGGAGAGGGAGAAGCAGGCTTCCCACTAAGCAGGGAGCCCGGTATGGGGCTTGATCCCAGGACCCTAGGATCATGACCAGAGCTGAAGGCAAACACTTAAAGACTGAGCCACCCAGGTGCCCTAGAAGAATTACTCTTAATAGCCAAAAAGTGTAAGCAACCCAAACGTCCACCAGTTGATGAAGAAAAAAAATAGGATGCATGCATATAATGAATGCATATGATGCATTTTTTTTCTTAACTTAAGTAGGCTCCACTCCCAGTGTGGAGCCCAATGCAAGGCCTGAACTCATGAACTCAAGATCAAGACCTGAGCTGAGATCAAGAGCGGGACACTCAACTGACTGAGCCACCCAGGAGCCCCTGCATATGATGGAATATTAAAGATTTTATTTATTTGAGGGGGGTAGAAAAAAAGAGAGAGAGAGAGCACACAAGTAGCGGTGGGGGGAGGCAGAGGGAGAGAGAGAGAATCTCAAGTAAACTCTGCACTGAGCATGGAGCCTGATTTGGGGGCTCGATCCCATGAACCTGAGATCATGACCTGAGCCAAAATCTAGAGTCAGACACAGCTGACTGAGACACCCAGACACCCCTACTGAGTTTTAATTTTAAAAATGAGTAATAAATGCGTGCTACAACATGGATAAACCTCACTAACAGCAGGAAAAGCAAAAGAAGCCAGACACAAAAGGTCACATATATAATTCCATTTATATGAGGGGTCCAGATATATGAAATGTCCAGAGTGGGCAAATCTATGGCAACAGAAAATATATCAGAGGTTGCCTGGGGTTGGTATGGAGAGGAGGTGCACAGTGACTGCTAATGGGCACAGTTTCTTTTTAGGAGACAAAAATGTTCCACAATTAGAGTCTGGTGATAGTTGCACAACTTTGTGAATTTACAAAGAAACAATAAGTCGCATATTTTGAATAGATGAATTGTGTTACATGTGTAAATTACACTGTTCAATTACATTTGAGTTTATAGCATTTTGAAAATTCCAGAATACATTTTTTTTAAAAAATCACAAAACAAAACTAAAAAATGCACCTTGAACATCGATGAACTTACTCTCTGGCCATCTGCAGATGGGCTCACAACAACTGGTCTAATGTTTTAAAACAACTTCCAATGTGACCATCACTGTCCACTCACTCAACAGAAGTATACTGACCATTTACTGTAAAGCCAAGTACTGTCCTGTGCACGTGAACACAGTGATGAACAAAATGTTCTCCCTGAGACTGCATGTCCACAAGAGAGATACAGATGTAAACCTATCAAATATTTTCATGTCTTTTGCAAATGCTGTTACCCAACTAATTTTTGGCTTAATTTAATTTACTTTTTGGTATTTATCTTTTTTAAACAAGATTTTATTATTTGAGAAATAAATAAATGCAAGAAAGAAATTTAATAAATAATGATTTTGAGAAAGAAAATGCAAGCAGGGGGAGTGGCAGGAGAGGGAGAGAGAATCTCAGACAGACTCCATGCTGAGCACAGAGCTCGACAGGGGGCTCGATTCCAGGACCCTGAGATCACCACCTGGGCCTAAATCAAGAGTTGGAAGCCTAACTGACTGAGCCACCCAGGTGTCCCCCATATTTATCTTTGTGGCTCTAGATGTTTTCCAAATTTTCTTTTCAGCCAAAGTTAGATCAGAATGTTACTTCCTGTGTATTCTGTTGCTACAACTGCTGTATGTAAATACTACCTACAGAGAATTTCCATCAGGCCAATTAATTGCCAGTATCTGACATGGAAGTGAAGACTGCCCTTAAAATCAATAAAACTGAGTGAGATACTATTTAAAACAACAGATATCAAATGATCAGAAGCATGACTCTGCAGGGTTTGTTTTTTTATTCAAGCCTCCAATTGTTGCTTCAGTGTAAGGAGTTTTGTTTTGTTAGACAACCTGGAGATCTCCTTGACTCTGAAAGTAAAATTGGGAAAATAACGGTAAGTCTTCTTAAAAACAAACACCTAGGGGCACCTGGGTGGCTCAGTGGATTAAGCCTCTGCCTTCGGCTCGGGTCATGATCTCAGGGTCCTGGGATCGAGTCCCGCATCGGGCTTTCTGCTCGGTGGAGAGCCTACTTCCTCCTCTCTCTCTCTCTGCCTGCCTCTCTGCCTACTTGTGATCTCTCTCTGTCAAATAAAATCTTAAAAAAAAAAAAAAACACCTACATTTTCTATTCCACTAGAAATTGAGAGGGGGATCTAAAAATCAGTGGAGGTCATCTAACATATTAGTGGCCAGAATCCTCCAAAAATGAATTCTCAAAGCGATTTAGATAAAATACTTTGGGCATTCATTTAAATGAAGTGCTTCTCTTGTACAATATTGGAAAACTGCGAAGATAAAAACTGAAATGTTATTTTAAATTTATCTAACTCCACCCAGGATTTTTAGGTCAGTGAAATGATTCTGTTTAATACGATGATGGTGAATGTGAGTTGTCACAGATCTGTCCAAACCCACAGGACGCGTCATCCTTATGTGAGCAAGAGCTGTCAGGAGGTGACGCTGTGTCAACACAGGTTCAACTGCACCAGCCATCCCACTCAGGTGGGGTACGTGGATAGCAGGGGAAGCTGTGCCTGTGTGGGGGAGGCGGCATATGGGAAATATCTGTACCTCCCTCTACATTCTGACATGAATCCAGAACCACTCTAAAGAATAGTTTATTTTTGGGGGCACCTGGGTGGCTCAGTGGGTTGGGGCCTCTGCCTTTGGCTCAGGTCATGATCCCAGGGTCCTGGGATTGAGCCCCACATCGGACTCTCTGCTCAGCGGGGAGCCTGCTTCCTCCTCTCTCTCTGCCTGCCTCTCTGCCTGCTTGTGATCTCTGTCTGTCAAACAAATAAATAAAATATTTTAAAAAAAGAACAGTTTAGAGAGAGAGAATCCTCAGAGTCCATGCTGAGTGCAGAGCCCCATGTGGGGCTTGATGCAAGATCATGACCTGAGCCGATTTCAAGAGTCAGACACTTAGCTGACTGAGCCACCCAGGTACCCCAAATAAAGTTTATTTTCTTTAAAAAAAAAAATCTATAAACTTGGAGCACCTGGCTGGCTCAGTGGGTTAAGTGTCTGCCTTCAGCTCAGAGCATGATCTCAGGGTCATGGGATCGAGCCCCACATTGGGCTCTCTGCTCAGCGGGGAGTCTGCTTCTCCTTCTCCCTCTGCCTCTCCCCCTGCTTGTGCTCTCTCTCTTTCCCCTTCTCTCAAATAAATAAATAAAGTCTTTTTAAAAATCTATAAACTCAGTATCTTTAACTGTTCATTAGCGACCTTTCTTACCAGTTAAAAACCGCATGGGCACAGGACTCCATAAATTTTCAAACTGCCTCTTTTCATATCCATAAAGCACATACAAGTGCGTTCCCCTACGAGCGTGTGTGCTGTCTGTCTGTACGCTGAGATGAGAAATTACTGCTAAAGGGGAGACGCGAAGGAGGAGGTCCCGTCACTATCAGACACAGACCTGACTGACCCTTCTGACAGGGGCAAGGCGAGGGAGAGCGGGCCACTGGAGGCCCAGGAGGCCGGGCTGCAGGAGGAAGGCCAGAGACCGTAGGAGGCGGTTGGATGTGAGGGAGTGTGAATGTGAGCGTGTGTGGAAGTCCAGGGTGCTCCAGAAGGGAGGGCCTCAGGGGCGATAACATTCAAGTCCTTACTTACAAAGGGCGCACAGGCAGAAGCAAGCGCTCTACAATGCAACCCTTCATCTCTCTGCCAGCGGCGTGCGGAACAGGAGAGGCCAGGAGCTACGCGCACCTCAGCGGGAACAGCGGGCGAAACCGCCTCCGGCCGGCTGCTGGGGTTCAAGAAGGGGCACAGCAAACAAAACAGAGGAACCCAGGTCTCAAAGTGGAAGAATGTCTGCGAGAGTCTTTTTAAAGTTAGCGGACACTTTGGAAAATTAAAATATATCAATCTTTTGCTAAAATTCAAAATGTAAAGCCATGGAGATAATGCTGACGTTGCTTTAATTTTATAATAAAAGAAGCTCACTTTTTTTTTTTGGATCCTATTAGTGTGAGAAATAGCAATGAGCGGGGCTCTGCTTCAGAAGGCCATTTCTTCCACGGTGATACCCACAGTTATAGATGACAGTAACAGTAAGAATCATTCACACCCATCGTTCCAGGAATCTTTGGTCAGTGTTCTGTTTGATTTTAGTCAATCTCTGGTTAAGGATGGTAGAGATGTTAGGTACTTTTCCCTACTCGGAGGAAGTTCGTTCTCCAAAAAATGAAATGACAGCCTGGTAATAAATCCAATTTCCTTCACAGTGTCCTCAGCATTCAGCCAATAACCTCAGTGATAATTCTTGGGCACTTTCCACTCTACTTGGGCACTTTTGGGAGCCAAAAGGAGATAACAAAGAAACTTCAAGGACATAAAAATCTACTGAATTTCACTAAGCTATTGCCCTTGTAGACACTTAACATTAATGATTAGAAAGAGAAGGGGAGCAGCTTGCCCCGTATTTGCCAGGTGGGTAAGGCCCCCATCGTCTGACCCCATCGACAGCTTTCACCCCTCCTAAATAATCTCAACGCCTAGCCTTTCACATCCATATAACGGGATATTAGCCCATTATAAAATTTCAAGCGATGGTAAGTGAAGGAAAAAACCCTAATTACACACCAGTGGGAACAGTATACTGCCATTGTGTTCAATACATAAATAATATACATATCTGCAAAAGCGAAAGACACACGAGCCTGTCCAGGGAGCTAGTAATCCTGAAATGCCAGACAGAAGGGGCTTGCAGGCTGGGATTGGAAGGACAATCCCATTTCACATGAAGTGTTATTTTTAATAATCCCACTCTCTGGAAATATAAGATCTACCTGTTAGCAGCAAACTATTTCCAGAAGTTGGGCCCCATGACTGCATGAAACTTGAAGGACACACTTCAGTCTGTCTGTCTTTTCTACCTCTCCACCTCACTGCCTCCCTTTCTTTTCCTCCCTCTTCCCCTCTCTTATTTATGTAGTTTATTCTACCGGCCCAAACTGGAATTATTGATCAACTCAAACGCCTTGGTGCAAGTCCTGGGAGTGAGACCATGTATCTGCAGCTCCTGCCCCATGGAGGTGGGCTGGCGAGGGGAGAGCCCCCTGCCCGAGGCAGGCAAAGCCTCCAGAGCCCGGGAGCCCAGCACAGAGCTGGCTTCCATGTTCCCCTCCCTTTGAGTGCTGATTCAAGATTCCAAAATGACTCTACAGTCTACCAGCTCCAGAGGCAAAGAAGGGAATCTGGTCACATCCTCCTCGACCCTGAACCTTCTATCTTGCTCCCCTGCTGCTTCTCTTTGTTACTTTCCCTGTTGCCACTCTGAAATACTCTGCCCAGAGGCCTTTGTCAGGCCGAACTCCATCTAGCCTGAGATCCCCATCCTGCTCTAAAGCTCCTAGCTTGGGGTAGATGATCGAACTGTGGCATTCCTTCCCCCGGGGCGGAATGCAGGACTGCAGGCTAAACCAGGTTCACCTACGAGGCCCCACACAATGCCCAGCTTGGACGTTTACCCATCACTGGTGGTTCACTCCCTGTATTCCTCCCCAAGAAACTCAGGGGCCACAGCCTTCTAGGACAACAGTGAATGGGAGGGACTTTTGCCCCCAATATTGTTCTTATTTGCCAGGTGGCCCTAAAGCTCTTCTGAGGATTAAACCACAGCCTCTGATTTTAACTGTCCATTACCTAAGGAAACAGGGCAACTGCTCCCACAGCCTCTCTCCACAGGCAGGTAAAATGGAAAATCCAGGAGCTCTGGGACCATACAGCTCAGGACTGAATCCCAGCTCAACTCAGCTTTATTCTGGGGCACCATCCTTACCACTGGTTTTCTTATCTGCAAATGGGAATAGTTCCCACCTCGTTTGTAAAAATCCAGTGAGTCACTCCCCTCTTTATTCCTCGGACACACCCCTTTCCCATTTCAGCCCTCCAGCTAAACCCACCAGACCAGCCGGGACCTGGTATTATTTGGTAATCAACCTTAAACACAGTGTATAATCTCGGAAGTGTAAAGATCTTTTTTCTGATAGATATACCCCACCCTTTCTATCAAAAAGGAAGTTTGGAAAGCCTTGTAAGCCTATGTTAAAAGCAACGAAACAAGAACAAAAAAAAAATGTGATTGTCCTTGATAACTACAGAACCTATTGCGCCAGCAACACACAGAGTGACAGGTACACACACACATACACCTACCTGCTGCCCAGGGACCAGGGTTCCATCCCTCACTGGCTTTCTTTGGTGCCTGCTAACCTTTACATTCATTGTCATGGTCAAGACTCAGTCTTCAAAACCCTCAAAGACCTCCTCCCTCTTTTTTGGTAGGAGAAAACAAAAGGCCCAGAGAGCTAAAGTGACTTGTTTAAATTTCAATGGGTGTAAGGGGTAGACAGCGGATTAACTGCTACCCAGCTGGTGGGCACAGCGAAGGGAGTAACTCATGAAAAGCTTGGTTAAGAGGAACCACACGGCAAGGCTGTATTTCATCCTCAGCAGACTCTGAAGATGTTCTGCGACTCTCCGCATGTGTTTTTAGGATGAAACACAGTGTACTACTGAACAACACAGACCTGAACCGCAAGGGTCTGCTTCCAGGCTGATTTTTTCGATAAATATGGCAGTAGTGTTAATGTATTTTCTCCCCCTTATGATTTTCATCATAACATCACCCTCTAGTTTACCTGGTTGTAAGAATACAGGGTATAATACATGTAACATACAAAATATCCATTAATCGACTGTTTCCTGTTATTCCTAAGGCTTCTAGTCAACAGTAGGCTATTGGCAGTTAAGTTTTTGGAGGGTCAAAAGTTAGCAGGTGCATTTCTGACTGCACGGGGTGGGGGTGTTGTTCAAGGGTGAACAGTATGAGTATTTATTTGCCAACAGGATTTCACAGATCTTTGGTGCATTTCTTAGAACTCCTGTGCTCTAAGACCAGTGCCATTAAATGGAACTCCGTGAAAAACAGAAGCGCACACTTTCCAGTAATTTAATAATTAGAACCTGAGCTAGCTGTGCCTACAGGACTCTTGAAACATGGCCTATGCGACTGAGGAGCCGAAGGTTTTAAGTTTTTCAACATTTTTCACAGTGGCAAAATACACATAACATAAAATTTACCAACTTACCCATTTTTAAATGCACCCTTCAGCGATAATGAGCACATTCACACTGTTGTGCAACCGTCGTCACACCATCCATCTCCACAGCTCTTTTCATCTTGTAAACTGAGACTTTATCCCCAGGAAAAGGTAACTCTCCTTTCCCTCTGCCTGCCCCCCAACCCCTGGCAACCACCATTGTACTTTCTGTCCCCATGATCCTGATGACTTTAAGTAAGTAAGTACAACCGTACAGTATCTGCCTTTTTTGTTTTGTTTTATTTATTTATTTATTTGTCAGAGAGAAAGAAAGAGAGAGCACACAAGCAGACAGAGTGGCAGGCAGAGGCAGAGAGAGAAGCAAGCTCCCTGCCAAGCAGGGAGCCTGATGCAGGACTCGATCCCAGGACCTGGGATCATGACCTGAGCCGAAGGCAGCGGCTTAACCCACTGAGCCACCCAGGCATCTCAATAACTGCCTTTCTGTGAGCAGCTTACTTCACTCAGCAGAATACTCTCAAGGTGATCCAAGCTGCAGCATGTGGCAGGATTTCCTTCCTTTTGAAGGCTGAATAATATTCCACTGTATGTAGAGACCACATTTTGCTTATCCATTCGGAGGTCAGTGGACCCTCCGGTGGCTCCCACATTTTAGCTATTGTGAACGCTACTATTGACACGGCTGTACAAGTACCTCCATGAGACGCTGTTTTCAACTGTCTCGGGTAAACACCCAGAAGCGGAATTGCTGAGTTGTCTGGTAATTCTGTATTTAGGTTTTGAGGAAGCGCCATATTGTTTCCTAAAGCAACTGCGCCATTTTATATTTCCACCAAGAATGCGCAAAGGTTCTGATTTCTCCCCATCCTTGTCAATACTATTAATTTCTGGGGTTTTGTTTGGGTTGTTTTTTGTTTGTTTGTTTGTTTGTTTTTTTGATAGTGGCCATCCTAATGAGTGTGAAGTGGTATTTCACTGTAGTGCTGATCTGCATTTCTCTTGTGATCAGTAATACTAACCATGTACCTTCTTTGGTTTGATGTTTTCATTTCATTTCACTGTAATGAGATTAAGCTCAAATGGCCATATGTGGCTAGGGGCTGCCATACTGGACAGTGCAGCTCTAGACCACACTGATTCTTAGGGTGATTTCAAGACCCAGAGCAGTAAGCACAAGGAGCTCTGGATGCCAACGGACCAGTCAGATACTTTCTAGTTCTGTGGACCTAGCCAGTCACTTACACATCCCATGCCTCAGTCTTTACATGTGTAAAACGGGGGTTGTACATCCAGATTGCTCTATCTAAGAATGAAATGAAATGAACCAGCATGCATGTAGCCCCTGGTACAGTCTAAGCACACAGGAGAGAATCGAAGCTAATGGGACATGCCGCTCCTCATTTCCCAGTTACCACCAAAACTAGACACCTAGGAGTTGGCCTTTTCAGACCCTTTCCCCAAATAGACTGCAGTCCTTTCCAGAGAAATGGACTTTCAGTTCTAAGAAATAAGGATCGTTAGCTCCCACCAAAAGAACCCCAAAATGGAGGGTGGACAGAGATGAAATCTGTTATCTCAGCCCTCTGATAATCAATGAGTCTGACTCTATCCAGATTCAGACTTAGCTAATAACCAACAAGAAAGCGAAGCTACCAAACTTCCAAATCTAGAATTCCTGGCCATCTCCTTTGGGAAGCCCCCCAAAACAAACCTGCAGAGGGAGAACCCTTTAAGAAAACTCTGTAACGGGCATCTGGTTGGCTCAGCTGGTTAAGCTACTGCCTTCGGCTCAGGTCATGATCCTGGAGTCCTGGGATCGAGGCTCACATCGGGCTCCCTGCTCCCCATGGAGTCTGCTTCTCCCACTGACCTCTCTCCTCTCATGCTTTCTCTCTCTCATTCTCTCTCTCTCTCTCAAATAAATAAATAAATAAAATCTTTATTTAAAAAAAAGAAGAAAAGAAAAAGAAAACTCTCTTAAGTCCTGAATGTGATGCATGGCTCTGGACAGTCTGAGACCGTTTTTTTTTTTTTGTGGCCAAGGCCGTTCTTCCATCCTGGTTGGCGACCACCTGGGTGAACCCCAGGCACCTTACCTGACGCTGCAGTGGTGGGGGTGCTGGCCGGCGCAGGCTGCGAGGGGCTGCTGCCCTCGGTCATCAGGCACGGGTTGCTGCCATTGCTCTCTCTCTTGACAAGCAGCTCAGCAGCGCTGGGCAGCGGGATGGGGTGGCTGATCCCCAGTTCTTCCTCCTGGGCCTGCTGCCTTCTCAGGGCCACCTGGAAGCACAGGGCAGCAGGTCAGCCCCCCGTAACGAGAATCTCCTGCACGGCTTTGCCAAAACCCCCTGGAGTTCCAGTCACCCCAGATATCATGATCCCTGAGCTCCCGGAGTAAGGTCTGGGATGCTCTCACTCCTTTTGAGTCCTACCCAAGTCACCAGGATGTGCAGCCAAAGCTGAGAAATGGTGTCAAGCCCACAGTAGGTCAAAAAATGTCCGTTACACGAATGAGTATGTAGAGCAGGAAATAAGGCTGGCTGCAGAGGATCCGGAAAAGCTGTAGAGTCAGTCAAGCAGAGGAGTTCCATCTGAAGGGAAGTCAGCATTGACAGATTAGGAAGGAAGGAGAATAGGATCACTCAGTCTTTCTGGCCACACATTTGTCAAAGGCTACTGTATTGGGGCCAGTGACCAGCAAGATACAGTAAAATTATATTAGATCCTAAGGTAGTCACTGTTTAAAAGCAGGAAAAGGAGGCAGGCACACATGCAAAGGCAACTCAACACAAAATGCGGCAAAAACCACGAAAGGGACACCGCAGTCTCACAGCAGGACTCTGGAGGCAAAAATGGTTTTAAGGGTAAGAATCAGCCAGAAGAGGTACTGGAAGAGGGCCTTGAAGAACAGATGGAGTAACAGGCACACAGGCAAGAATGAAGGAGCCCAACCCAGAACAAGGGAGCAGGGTGGGCAGGAAAGGCAGGGGCTGCTTAGGAAACCCCGCAGGGCCAGGCTCTCCGGAATGAGGGGAGCATGTAGAGCGGTAACGGGAGAAAGGTTGGAATAAAGTGCTGAAGTCCCTGGAGAAGGAAGAGCCTGCAGGTAGAAAGAAAGTCAGAGGACAGGTCCTTCCTTTATGCCTGCAGGACGGAAGGAGCCGGAAGTGAGGGTATAAGGGACTTAAACTACCTAAGAGACTCCTCATGGTCCCTCTTCAACTTATCTGCTTTTAAATAACATTGTTAAAGGTTGCAAAGAAAAAAGTAAAAAAAAAAAAAAGAAAAGAAATTGTACTTTTGTCTACTACATGTAACAAAAAAGGAGACTTTCTATTGAAACTTGACTATTAGTGATAGTGAAATGAGAAAGTAAAACATCTGTACCTCAGAGGCCAAAACAGAAGCCAAAAGTTGAAATCAAAATGGTAAACCAGAAACACAACTACTATTTATTGTTTTAAGAAAATTGTAGTCCAAACTTAGCAAGCTGATTAACTTACAACTGGATTTTTTCATAACAAGAGTTTTCAACTTAAAAAACCATCCTTAAGTAATCAATTAACATTAAACGATTAAGCACCGCTCTTGGATTTTTTTGATTATTAACCAAGTTTAGAAACAGAATATTAAGGATTTGATCAAAAAATAGCAACAAAAAAAATCCACAGATCTCTGAAGTATATCATTAATGCATGCTTATGTCCTGATTCACACAAATTCCATGCACGCACAAAATGCACAGGGTATTTATTATATGCGCCATAAACTAAGGACACTTTTATAAAGGCCTCTCAAGGATTTTAAAGGAAAGCTATTCAGTAAGGGAAGGTGGGGGCAACTGATTAAAATGCGATTATTTTAGGGTCCCATCGAAGATCAATTTCACACTATTTGGGAAAGAAAAAAATAGCCGGTATACAGAATTTTACAGGCTTTCATCTAGCACCACACAAGACTTCCAGCGTGCAAAACGTTCAATTTTCCTACTATTGAAGTAATCCTGAGTCTTTTTTTTTTTTTTAACATAGCAAACGGGCTTTTTGGAAATTGGTGCCCCAATTAATGAAGCTTATACAAAATGAATGGCCCTACTTAAATACACGTTTTTATTACACTTCGAGGAAAAGTCCCCTCCCAAGCATACATATTCTGCACTCAATAGTTAAAACAACTCGATGTTCAGAAGATTTTTCTAGCTACAGATACAACTTCGGGGTCCCTAAGGCTTTTTCAGTAAACTCACTGTAATGCATTTTAACGCTACATCGGGGAAATCTTTTCACCCACTACAGACGACGCCGCAAATCCAAGAAAAAGCAGCTGTATGCCCAGACCGCTCTCGCAATCTGCGAAGCCAACATATATCCAATTTAAGACCCATTTATAAAAAATGAGATGCATACAAAAAGCATAATCTTCAAGCATTTACTCAGTCTTTGTTAAACACTCTCATATGAATTATTTTCCACGGAAGATATTTACACGTTCCCAGTCCAAAGCAGCACATTCGTAGTAAACACCTCTCTGGTATCTTTTCATCTTAAATAAACTGCCTGAAAAGGATGAAACAAATTTTAGCTGGAAAGAATGTATATTATTCTCTCCTAAAAGACCCTTTCAGGACGCCAGACGACGTGGAGAATTTCGGCTTAAGACGCTACATGCCTGTCTTCCTCAGGACGTTTTTTTCTTTTCTTTTCTTTCTTTTCTTTTTTTTTTTTTTTAGACACGACAGACAGGCCCTCAAACCCGTGCCATTTTCCCCCTCGCGCTTCCTTTTAAAAATTCGTCAAGCGTGCTTGAACACACGCCGAGTAACCGGTACCTGAGGGAGCCGGGACGAGGGAGCGGGAGCCGCAGAGCGAACGCTGTTCCCGCCGCGCTCAAAATGGCTGCAGCGCGCGGCGCGGACCCGCGGGCGGCGAGCTCGGAGCCGGCGCCGGGAGCCCCGCGGGGACCACGCGGCCTCCGCGCGCGCTGCCGCGACTTTTCCAAAAGCACCACGCGCCCCGCGCGGTACCCGGAAGAGCGGCGGCGGCCGCGGTCCCCGCCAGTCGCCCGAGCGGGCGCCCTCCCGCACCCTCTGCAGTGTGAGCGCCAGTCTCTGCTCGGGGGCCGGGGTCCCAGGGCCTCCCGAGGAGGGGGGGCTCCCCAACTCTCCGCTCGGAGAGTGAGGTCCGGGATCCACGAGATGCCCTCCCCCCGCCCCCCACCGCCCGAGCGCGCGACGGAGCGAATCCGTAAACTCTCCGCTCTGAAAGCGGGAGCTGAGGTCCTGGGGCCCTCGGAAGGCGCGAACCCTGCAACTCTGTGCTCTGAGAAAGCGACCGGAGAGCCTAGCAATAGTGGGGACCTCCGAGGGTGCGAACCCCGCGATTCTGCTAGAGGACGGGACCAGGGACTCCCGAACAGAGCGAACCCCGCAACTTACTGCTCCGGAAGCAGGAGCGGAGATCCTGGGGATGGATTCTCGGGATCTCCGACGGGGTGAACCCCCCCAACTCTCTGCTGGAGGGCGGGGTCAGGGATCCCGGGACTCCCAACAGAGCGAACCCCGCCACTCTCTGCTCTGAAAGAGGGATCAGAGGTCCTGGGGAAACTCAAAGGGCCGGCCCCGCCACTCTGCGGAAGGTCGGGATCAGGAATCCCTCGGAGGCCGAGCAAACCCCGCAACCTCCCTGCTCCGCGGGCCGGATCCCAGAGGACTCCCGGCCCTGCGAGCCCGGCGTGGCGCGAAGCTGGCAGCCGCGGCCGTGGGCGAGCTCCCCCGCCGGTCTCCGGAACCCGCACCGCGTGGCGCCCGCCCGGCCCGCGGGACTTTAAGCTGGGGGCCGACGCTCGGTTCCCGGACGCCCGCACTCACCTGCGCGGCCATCACGCGCTGCCTCTCGGCGATCAGGTTGCACTTCTTGCACTGGCAGTCCCGCCACATGCAGAAGCGCTTGTGGCCCTTGAGCGGCGACGCGTAGCCGTGGTTCCTGCATCGCGCGCACTTGGGCAGCCGCGGGGACTTCTTGCTCCCGGAGCCCATGCCCGACGCCCCGGAGCCCGAGGCGCCGCCGCCTCCACCACTGCCCCCGGCGCTCGCGCCACCACTGCTCCCGAGCAGCGCCCCGGCCGCTTTGCCAAAGCCCCCGGCCTTGCCCTGCGGGGGTGCCCCGGCGGCGTGCGGGGCCTCCGAAGAGGCAGAGGGCTTGCTGAACGCGTCGTCGTTGGGCATGGTGCCCTAGCGAGAAGTGCGAGGACCCGCCGGGCGCCTCTCGGGTCTGGAGACGGCTGCAAGCGGAGAGCACGGGCAACGGCGAGGCTCCCGCGGGGAAGGCCCAGAAGACTTGTGCGCTGCAGCCGGAGGTGCAGCCGGAGTGGCGCGGTCTGGACACGCAACGCCTAGACTGGTGGGGGGTTGTGCCCTTTCTTTTGGCGCGCGCGCCGCGCGGAACTTTTAGATACTTTTCAGAACGTTCCCGGGACTGCCTGGGCGGGAGAGAGCGCGAGGGAATGCGGCCACGCCCACCGCCCCCCAACTCCAGCCACTGCGTTCCCGCCGGGAGCCAGCTTGCACTGGCTGCAAACACCGAGGGCGTGGCTGCAGGTGGCTGCAACGCACCTCGAGGTGCAGAGCCATCGGGGACACCGTGATCTCCGCGCTCCCCCAGGCACCGCGGCCCGGCTGCGGAAGCACGCTGCACAGGGAGGGAGCTGAGCTCCTAGATCCGGAACGTAGCTGTGCACCTTCGTCGTGCACGCCGCTTGGAGGAGGTGCAGACCACCCTGTGGGGTCCCTTAGCTCCCTTCCCCCATTCTCCACGTTATCTCGGTAGGGCAGAGGCTGGCAGAAGCCAATTCGAAAAGCGGTTTCTTACTTAAGAGAAGGATGAGATTGGAGCCCTGAGAGAAGAAAAGTCTCTGCCCTTAATCAGCAAATAAGACCCTCACTGTGGGGCCGAAGCGCACCCCAAATTGGGTCTTTCTGTGCGCTCAGCCTTTAAAAAACCTCACTGGGGTGGGAGAGGGGTCGTACTTAACAGATGTAGACATTTATCAAAAATTCATCCCGCACTTAAGATCTGTGCATTCGCTGTGTATATTATACCTCTAAACATGGTCGGTGGTCTTACAGCCTTCCACCACACTCCGACAACACCCCTCTGAGCCTCTGTTCACTTACAGGGCAAATCCGAACCTAAGGCCTGCTGATCAGATCATTTTTCCTACACATCCACAATGTCCCTACAACACCAGCCCTTCCCCTGTCTGGATCTGCAGTAGCTTCCAACGGGGCTCCCTGTTTCTCAATTTTCAGTATATTTCACATAAAACAGCAGCTGGCCCCTGCAATGGCCTGGCAATTTCTCCTTGTGAAAAACAAAAGTTAAAGACCCAAGGCTGTGTTTTAAAGGACTTCAGTGATGCCGCCCCCCCTTTCTTAGCCTCGCAGAGTTTCCAACAAGCTTGGAAGTGCTCACTGTTGGCCCTTTATCTGTTTTGTTCAGTGCCACTTCCCTAACCTCGCCATGGCCCTTGTCCAGCCAGGGGGCTGCCCTAACATCTCTCCCCAACTCTCCCTGCTTTTCCCCAGTATCAGCTCTCAGGTTCCAAATTCCATGCCCCCATCCAGGGGGGTTAGGTCCGCAAAGGATGGAGGCCACCCCGCTTGGCTTCTCATCAAGGTGGTTACTGGCATTTCACTGAGCTCTGAAATCCTACAACCTACTCTTTGCATTCTTATTCTGAAGCCCCCCTCACAGGCTCTTTCCCTGAGCCTGCATTTTCTCCATTAGTATTCTCTGGCTGAAAATCATTTCCTAAAGAAACTTCTAGCTTTACACAATACCTCGTATCCTTACCACCAAGCCCAGTGAAGCTCTACTCTGGACGGAAGCCAGGATGCAACCATTCATCTCATTTGGGAATCTGTCAAATGATAACTACTATTTTGTTGAGCAATACTCCTAAATCTTCCACTGAAACACACCTGCCAATTGCAGTTATCTACCAATGATCCTTTCCATATATTTGTACTCCAATATATTAGCTAGCGTTGAATTATTCCGAAGGCCCAATCCAGGTGAGGAGTCAAGTCCCAAATTATAGGGAAGCACGTGTTTCTTAGGGGCCTCCCATCACTAGAATCTGTGATGGAGAGACTTAAGGCTACAGACAATTTGGGGCTAGGAAGCTGTGTGCCCAAGGTACAAAAACATAAAATGTGACAAAGTTAATAGCCTAATAAAGTTTTATTCGCAAACCACAGAGGAAGTATCAGGCACAAGATGATCCAAAAGAGAAGTCGGGAGCCCTCAGGGACAAGCAGAGTGGTTCTGGATATTTTGAGCAGTCTGGCCCTATTGTCTCCTTTCTTTACCGCCCCCCTTCCAGAAACTAGAGTTTTGAAGGCTGATGATGCAGTTCTGTATGCACTGAGTTGGACAGATGGCCAAGACATGCTGATGAGTGGGGTGGGGGCAGAGGGAAGTCTGTTCCAAAACTTAGCAGGGTTCGGCAAAGACCTCTCAGATATGACACCAAAGCACAAGCATTAAGAGCAAAAAATGACAGACTGGCATTATCAAAATGCAAAACCTTCGTGCTTCTAAGGATAGCACTAAGAAACTGAAAAGCCACGGACTGGGAGAAAATATTTGGAAATTGTATATCTGATAAAGGACTTGTACCTAGAATATATTAAAACTCTTGTGATTTAATAAAAAACAGACAACAATCAAAACAATGGGCAACATTCTGAATGGACATTTCACCGAAGAAAATATTTGAATGGCCAATAAGCACATGGGAAGATGCTTGCTATCATCAACCATTAGGGAAATGTTAAGTCCAAACAACAGTGAAGAATTACAGTACACCCACGAGGATGGCTGTGATCAAAGACAGAGACGAGTGGAAAGTATTGGCTAGCATGTAGAGACACTAGAATTCTCAGCTACTGCCGGTGGGAATGTAAAATAACACAGCCATTTGGGAAAATTTTACCATACAACTAAATAATTCACTCCTAGATAGCCACCCCAGAGAAATGAAAACATCTGTCCACACAAGCACTTGGACATGAATATCCATGGCAGCATCACCCACGTGAAATAATCCAAATTCATCAATGCTTGAATGAACGTATATATGTATGTATATACAAAATATGGCATATACATACCATGGACTCTCCAGTCATCAAAAGAGATGAGCTAGGGCTGCATTCATAGCAAGAATGAAACTTGAAAACAGTACGCTAAGGAAAAGAAGCCAGATTCATAATATTGTACATTCCCATTTATATCAAATGTCCAGGAGAGGCAAATCATTACAGAGAAGATTGCCAGGGCCTGGCTAGGAATGGAGAGGAAATGCAGATGGGTATATGGGGTCTTTCTGGGGGTGATGCCATGGTCTAAAATTGTATTGTGATTATGGTTGCAAAATTCAGCAAATTTATTAAAATTATTGGTATAACTAAAGTAAAAGAATTTTATGGTATATAAATCATGCCTTGGGACGTCTGGGTGACTCCGTTAAGCATCTGCCTTCGGCTCAGGTCATGATCCCAGGGTCCTGGGATTGAGCCCTGCTTTGGGCTCCCTGCTCATCAGGGACTCTGCTTCTCCTTCTGCCTCTGCCCCTCTCTCTGCTCACACATCTCTTTCTCTCTCTCCCTCAAATGAATAAAATTTTTTAAAAATTTTGCCTCAACAAGCAAGCAAAAAAACAAAAAAGCACCACGATATACAATGCGATTCCATTTCTGAAATCAGAACTAATGTGGGTTTATAGCTGGAGAGGCTATTTAGCTCTCTCTGGGTTACCGGATTATGAGGGATAATCTCCTTATACTTTGTTTTTATTTTATGTTTTTGCAAAGTCAATCCAAGTTCTGGCCACCCCCCCCCCATTCTGTCTCTCCCCTCATGGCTGTGTGGGAAGAGCTGACATCCGGGTTGGGCCAAGTCCGCCCAGCCTCAGCCCTGTGGTCAGCCTCAGTTTTCCAGCATTCTCAGCACCAGAATTCGGAAACCAAGCTCATTGTACAAAAAATTATTACATGTTGTGCTTTCCAGTTGTCATAGTTCTGTGGTGCTTATACTTGCTCTCTGATTTTTAAAAACATTTGGCAGGCATTACTTTCACCATCGGTAAAAAACCAAATACGTTAATTTATTAGTGAGTCGGTATAGCACCATATTTAAATGCCTGGCTCTGAATCCCAGCTTTGTGAGCTTAGACGATTTCTTAACCTCTCTGTGACACAGTCTGTTCATCTGTAGTAGGAGGATAGTAATAATATCTGCCTCAAAGGATGGTTAGAAAGACTAAATCAGTTAACACTCATCGAGTGATTAGAAAAGTATCTGACACCCAGTAACAAGTCTGTTGTCATCGTTATTGTTATTTCCATACTGGAAAGAAAAAATGAGTGGGAGAAAGCAGGGTACATATACATATAACCTTCCACATGTTAGTATAATTTAGTGTGGGGGTGGGGAGCTTTATTAGAAAACATCAATGATAAATTCCATCTCCTTTGCATTTTGTCCATGGAAAGCAGTCCTAGCCCTGGGTCTTGGTGCCACAGGTCATGGGGAAAATTCTCTGGTGCTTCTGACCCTCTACATGAAGCTACATACTAGGGTCAAGTGTGAAGCCCTGAGTTCACTGGCCTGAACTAGCGACTCAGTATACAGTTGTGCGGGGGCAACGGCAGGCTGTATGAGCAGTAGGAATTTAGGGAGGAGGGAGCGCGGTAGAGCCTCAGGCCCTGCACGCAGGAGGAAGAGTCTGTGGCCACAGTCTTGCAGGATCTGAGCAGGCACAAAGGGGAAAACAGGACCTTCTAGGTCATGGGAACGACTGATGGAAGGCTGGACACTGGGAGTGATCCTGTGGGTTGGGGGAGAGGGCCCAGGCCTGCCAGTCTGGAACAGAGGAGTCAAGCTGGAACCCAGCAGAAGATAAGGTTGGAAAGATAGGGTGGCACCTTGCCTGCCAGTGAGGAACTTGGCTTCTATCCTATAGGCAAATGGAGAAGGATAAAGGTTTTCGTCCTTGAGGTGTTTGAGGAATGAAAGTGGTTGGTCTGCCAATTGCTGGGTGATTTGAACAAGCCACTTAACCTCTCTGGTCCTTATGAGGAGAGGACAATATCGGAGGGATCAGAGTTATTTGCAAGATGCCCAGCTCCATGCCTGCCACACACAGATGGAGGAGGAGGATGGCAGTCAGTGTCCTGCAGAGCGTGGGATATAGGGACGCAGGCTGCCTGTGTTAGAGGTCTGGCTTTGCCACTTTCCAGCGATGTACTGCTCCTGGGCAAGTCACTCACCCATTCCAGGCCTCCCTTTCTTTATCTGGAAATTGGAAAGGACCTGAGAATTGTCATAATGCAATTACGAACATATGTAAAGGGCTTCGGTCCATGAGTGCAAGAGATTAAGCATGATCTTAGTGTGAGGAGGTGTTTCAGAATCCTGTAGGAGGAATCTTGAGCCACCAGTGGAAGGTGAGGGGAACTGAGGCAGGTTCTAGGATCTGAGCAGTTGGCTCGTTCTTCCTGAATAAACTGTTCCCGGCAAGGTCAATAATTAGGAGCCTAGCCTGGAACTTGGAGATGAGGGACAGAAACTCTGAGTAGCAAACATCAATCACAAAGCATAATGTCCCCACATTATCTGAGCACTTCGGGCCAGTCTCAGGACGCAGTAAGGTGGCCCATCAAAAGCATCAAGCAGGCTGAGTGGCATGTGTGGGAGCCCCTGGGTGGGAGGAGTCAGCACCCAGGGAGGCGGGGCTCTGTGTCACTCAAGGCAGATGCTTATTGCCTACAGGGGACCCTGGGGTCACCCCTGTTTCTAAGGCTGTGCAATGATTGACTTTCACAAGTAATGCCCCCCGACCGTGAGTTAGCAACAGAAGTTTAAATCAGGTTCTATTCCTTACCCTTTAAGAAAAGGATATAAATATTTTGTAATTTTTCCCAGGAAGAATTGTTAAAATGTAAACATTATGACATTTAAAGGGAAATCTTAAGATATCTAGAAAATAGAAAAATCACTGGACCTGAAAGTTAAATGAAGTGATCGGGAGAAAACGCACTTGGCCTCCAGAGAAAGTAAAAAATGTATTCTGAAGATAATAGTAGTTGACGCTTCAGTATTAACTGCTGTTCTGAGATTGTCAGCAGCATACTGACTCCTTTATGTTAACCTAAAGAAAAAGAAATAGTTTGCCATCATAAGTTTTTTTGTAGGATCAACTGCTTAAAATTTCAAAAAGAAATTCAGTTAAGAATACTTATTGTAGGGGGGCACCTGGGTGGCTCAGTGGGTTAAAGCCTCTGCCTTCGGCTCAGGTCATGATCCCAGAGTTCCCGGATCGAGCCCCACATCGGGCTCTCTGCTTAGCAGGGAGCCTGCTTCCTCCTCTCTCTCTGCCTGCCTCTCTGCCTACTTGCGATCTCTGTCTGTCAAATAAATAAATAAAATCTTAAAAAAAAAAAAAAAGAATACTTATTGTAGGGGCACCGGCGGGCTCAGTTGGTTAGGCTCGGATTCCTGGTTTCTGCTCAAGGTCATGATCTCAGGGTCCTGGGGTCAAGGCTCTCCTCTCTGGACTCCCGCTCAGTGGGGAGTCTGCTGGAGATGCTCTCCCTGTGCCCCTCCCCCCACTCCTCCACATGCTCTCTCAAGTGCTCTCTTTGGAATAAATAAATAAATGTTTATATATTTTTAAAGATTTTATTTATTTATTTGTCAGAGAGAGAGAGTGTGTGAGAACCTAAGCAGATTAGTCCCTACTTGGGGCTCATTGCTCAGTGGGGAGCCACAGGCAGAGGGAGAAGCAGGCTCCCCACTGAGCAAGGAGCCGGAAGTGGAACTTGATCCCAGAATCTTGAGATCATGACCTGAACCAAAGGCAGACACTTAACTGACCGAGCCACCCAGGTGTCCCAATAAATGAATCTTTAAAAAATATATTTATTTGAGACGGGGATTAAAGAGTATGCTTATTATAATGGGCATGGAGTAAGATACAGGATTGTTGAATCTTTAAATTCTACACCCAAAAGTAATATTACACTGTGTGCTTACTAACTGGGATTTAAATAAAAACTTAAAAAAAAAACCTTAATAAGAAAAGTAAAATGTTAGTCTCTGAAAAATTTATTTTACAAAGTTTAATTAGGTGGAGAAAGAATAAATAACGTACGAGTTTAATGTTTGAGATTTGTAAAGAGCTAACACATTCAAATTGCTCTTCTAGGGTTTAACTTACAAATGCCTTTTTTTTTTTTGAAGATTTTTATTTAATTATTTTGACAGGCAGAGATCACAAGTAGGAAGAGAGGCAGGCAGAGAGAGAGAGGGAGAAGCAGGCTCCCCGCTGAGCAGAGAGCCCGACATGGGGCTCGATCCCAGAACCCCGGGATCACGACCTGAGCCGAAGGCAGAGGCCTTAACCCACTGAGCCACCGAGGTGCCCCACAAATGCCTTATTTTAACTAACCATTTAAAAACAGAGGTGTCCACTTTTTAATTTTAGCAATCCCTCTGAAATTACTGTTTATGTAAGTACTTCCTTGTACAGCTAATGCTCTGGTAAACTGAAGCTCTCACAAGGCTTTCCTGCGTCTTCTGCTGCGATAGTGTTAAAAGACCAGAGGAAACAGTGATCACAAATCCTGAAATAACATTTTATTTAAGAGTTTCAAATGAATTGGAAGTTAAAATGTATACCAACAGAGGGGCTCCGATACATCTCCCATCGGGTTCAATAGCCACTATCTTGCCGATTTCTCAGTTTGCTCACAAAATAAAAAGAAGGTAAACAGAGAGTTTCACAGTGCTAATACTACCAAGATAAATAACAACGTAAATATGCCTGGGTTTTTACCGTGGGCCATTCACATGAGGCAGAAGCACTGAGAATAGTAAAATGAATATTTTGTGGCTGATTCCAAGTTTAAAAATTGAAACCTTTAGTGGACACATATATCAGTTATTATGTACCTCAGCGAGCTTTTTTTCCCCCCAAAGGCTTTGTCAGGTTTCCACTTTTCCAACAAATGCAAGAAAACTACACCAAGTTTTAGAGATACATTATAAAAACAAAAATTCATCTAATCCCAGAAGAAAAAATGATGGGTCAAGAAGCCAGAGAATGAGGATGGCTAACCCTAATCATTACAATTATTGGCATAAATTATTTAAAAATAATTTATACCTGTAGGGGCGTCTGCATGGCTTATTCGGTTGTTCCTGACTTTTTTTTTTTTTAAGATTTTATTTGTTTACTTGACAGACAGAAATCACAAGTAGGCAGAGAGGCAGGCAGAGAGAGAGAGGAAGGGAAGCAGGCTCCCTGCTGAGCAGAGAGCCCAACGTGGGGCTCGATCCCAAGACCCTGGGATCATGACCCGAGCCGAAGGCAGAGGCTTTAACCCACTGAGCCACCCAGGCGCCCCTGTTCCTGACTCTTGACTTCCACTCAGGTCGTGATCTTAGGGTCATAGGATCAAGTCCCATGTGGGACTCTGCACTCAGTGTAGAGCCGGCTTCAGATTCTCTCTCCTTCTGCCCCTCCCCTGCCAATAAACAAACAAACAAATAAATAAAATCTTAAAAAAAAAAACAGGAAAAACTACCTGCAACTATAACAAGAAATAATTATTTATACATTTCTATACTACTATCGATGAATATTGCTTCAAGTTGATTCCTGTAATTTGTCATTGTCTGAGTTGGCACCCCTAACCAAACGTGACTTCGGGAACACTCTAGAACATGTTCCTGGTGCTCAGAAAACAAGACAAGCGTGTGAAATATCTCAGCAAAGAAAATGTCAGTAACAGTTCAGTTCAAGAAATGTCTTGAGTTAGTGCAGGATTCATCCCCAACAAACGGTGACATTAAGCACGAAGGAGTTTCGAAGAGAAAACCCCGAAGCCTGGAGGGGGCCTGGGAGGCTTCTTGGAAGAAGCAAGCTTTCAGGGGAGCAGTTTTTGGACTCATGAACCAAGTTATGAAGGGATGGTAAATTGATACAAACTCGAATTACATCTTCCGAAGGGGGAAATGGGACCGCCTCTAGATGGGGACATTCCGGCAGACTCCAACTTGACCTTGAAATGTTCATCCGTGGGGTGCCCACTTCCCCAGCCCTCATCATTGCTCACTGCCTTCCTTGGGTGGCCATTCCTAACGGATGTATTCCGCTTCGGGATATAGTTATAGATATAGACTCGGGAGGAACACAAAACCTTTCTTTGCTTCAAGGAAACTTTTTGAGACAAGGGTGGAATATTTTTTTAGTTATTACTACTTAAAAATATTCATAAAAGCTGAGAAAAGCAACAAGGAAATAATCCCAGAGCGCCATGCGTGGCCATACTCCAGCCTGCAAAGTGAAATCCCCTATTTCTCTTCCGGGAGATGCCAAGGGGAGGATCATTGGTTGGGGATCTGCCAGCCCATAGCCAGATTCGCAACCACAAGGCAGGTGCCATCTGCAAGCCGGTATGTCTGCCCCACGTGACTGCCATCTTGTAGACATGCACTGGTGTGGAGGGGGTCCTGGGCAGGGCAAGGAAACTTCTCCCTGCTCCCTGTCAGGCCCTATTTCCTGCCCAGAAGACAGGCAATGTCTGTTTCCCCCTGCCCTTCCCCACACACTGTGAACTCGAAGGTCTCCATACAGGAATATGCATAATCAGCCGTTGTGGTAGACACCAGCCCCGTGGCGTTGGAGGTGGTAGGTGGTAGGAGTAGAGCGTGGGATTGGTAGCCTTATACTTAGTGAATACTACTGATACTCTCTGAAGTAGGGGTGCCGGATAAAATACATAAATATTGCACGGGACATAATACACTAAAAACTATTTTTCCTTGTTGATCTGAAACTCAAATTCAACTGGGTGTTCCGTATTTTTTCTTTGCCAAATATGGCAACCCAAGTTTTATAGGTCCTGGGAAACACCATTTCCCCAAGTCCTCTTAGGAATAGGAAAAAAAAAGAAAACACTTTTTTTTTTTTAAAGATTTTATTTACTTACTTGAGAGAGAGAAAGGGAGCACCAGTGCTCCCTGAGGTTCAATCCCAGGACCCCGAGATCATGACCTGAGCTAAAGGCAGACGCTTAACCAAATGAGCCACCCAGGTGCCCCGCCCACCCTCCCCCAGAAAACCACTTTTGTATCATCAGCTCTGTCTCTGTAGTCCAAATTCTGATGACTGTATGTTTGCTAGAGCCTGTGGGAGAAGCATGGCTTCTACATTTTTAAATGGCTGAAAGAAAATGAAAAGTTGAATTTTTGTGACATAGGAAATTCAAATTTTGGTGCCTTTAAATAATGTTTTATAGGAACACAATTGTACCTGCTCCTCTATGTGCGGTCTATAGCCGCTTTAAGATAGGAGGGCAGGGCCCAGGAGCTCCAACAGAGCCTGTAGGGCTCACAAACCTTAAAATATTTCTATCTGGTCCTGTTACCTAAAAAGATTGTGAACCGCTGCTATGGGCTTCCATTTGTTTTTGAGGCTCCCAGAATGATTTTTTTTTTTTTTAAGACAACAGTTCAAAATGGGATAACACATTTGGAGGTACATTGTGAGTCTTTTGTGGACAGCAGGCTTGGTCTAAAATGATGGACCTGTCCTTGCCCTCAGGTTCCCCTCCTCTCAGCAGGCCCTGCCCGGCTGGTGGGTTAAAGGAGGAACACGACCTAGACCCTCTCTTGCCAGAGCTCAGGATTACCAGGAGAGACAGCCACGTAAATACAGTGTCCGGCTGGCCGTGTATGGAGGAAGTGCATCAAGTTTGGGGAGGAGAGGAGTCATACCAGGCAGGCAGGGAGGACTATTTCAGCCCAACAGGAGGATAAAAGAACAAATGCACACAAGCCTCGGGTCTAATCCAGAAATGAAGTGAAGGGGAATTTAGCAACAATTAACAAAAATTGCATAGAGCTTTCCTCATGTCCAACACTGATCAATGCTTTTTCTATTAATTCACTGAATTATCACCAGGGCTTTTTTTTTTTTTTTTAGATTTTTATTTATTTATTTATTTGACAGAGATCACAAGTAGGCAGAGAGAGAGAGAGAGAGAGAGGGAAGCAGGCTACCCGCTGAGCAGAGAGCCCGATGCGGGGCTCGATCCCGGGACCCCAGGATCATGACCTGAGCCGAAGGCAGAGGCCTCAAACCACTAAGCCACCCAGGTGCCCCTCACCAGGGCTTTTGACCTAAGTCCTGTCATTATCTCCACATTGTAAGTGAGAAACCCGAGGACCACGGAGGTGAACTGGCTTGCCCAATCAAAAAAAAAAAAAAAGAGAGAGAGAGAGAGAATGTCAGCAGGTGGACCCTGCTCACATTCTCGACCATGTTAAGAAAGATCCAGCGGCTCCTCCGTTGTCCCTCATAAGGGGCACAGGGAACAAGTGGGTCATGGGAATGGGGAGGGGCGGGATGTTTCTGGGTCCCAGGCCTATGGCGGACAAGTGTGCTGGGAACATTAATAAAGGGAAACCTCACGCAAAATGGCGGCGGGGGAGCACCAGGGTGGTGCAGTCAGTTATGAGACCAGCTCTTGACTTCAGCTCACGTTGCGATCTCAGGGTTTGGAGATAGGGCCCTGTAACGGGCTCTGCTTGGGATTCTCTCTCCCTCTCCCTCTGCCCCTCCCCCCACATGCCTGTGTTCTCTCTCTCTCTCAAGTGAATAAATCTTAAAAACATTAAAAATAAAATAAAATAAAATGGAGTAGGGAAGCTAGAAAGGAGAGCTCTGGTGCCCTACCACGTCCAGACCCCAGTGGCAGGAGACAGTCAGTACCTTGCATTCTGAGCAGGAAAAAGCCTATCCTTGACCACTCTACCAGGAGGAAGGAAGATTTCTCCTTGCCCAGGAACAGCCCAGCCAATGAGAGACAGTCACAATCCAGCCAATGAGAAGCCACTATACTTGGAACTGCCAGTTTACTCCAATGGATGTTTTGCTTATAGCAGCCCCGCCCAACTGCCCCCTACCCCTTATAAAAAGGTATTGCTCTGCCTTATTTTCAGACTTGCCTGTTGTTTTCCCTTAGCTTGTGCGTGCAGAATGCCATTCTCTGCTATTCCTAAATAAAGTTGGTTTTGTTGGTAAGATAACTGACAGTTTATTTTTTAAGGTGAACAGTGTGAAACGTGATAGCAGCTTAATTAGGGAGATCTGCACTGAGCACTCTTGTTTGCCAAAGCAAACAAGACAAAGGGGTAGGTCATTAACAGTAATTTGCGATGCAGGTGAAAAAAAAATGCTGTAGAAAATCAGGGAGGAAAAGAGGGGAAGATTCCTGTTCATCAAGGAGTTATGACTGGTGTCAGGGGAGCTGGCTTTGAGCTGGTCCTCAGAGACCAGGGGTGTGAAGTGTATGATGAGAGTCTTTTCCATGTTTTTGTTTGGTCTTATTCACAGCTGTATCTCCACCTGCTAGCCCAGAACCTGAGATGCCCTAGTAGCTCATTAATGTTTGTTGAATGAATGAGTGGATTTTTAAAAAAGATTTATTTCTTTCAAAGAGAGAGAGAGAGTACGAGCAGGGAGAGGGGGAAGCAGGCTCCCTCTCTGAGCAGGGAGCCCAATGTGGGGCTTGATCCCAGGACCCTGGGTTCATGACCTGAGCTAAAGGCAGAGGCTTAACAAGTGAGCCACCCAGGTTCCCCAAATCTGTGGATTTTAAAATAGGTACTTATTTTCAATGAGTAATATGGCCTTGTGGTTCAAAAGTTAAAAGATTAAAAGACATGGAGAATGAGGGGTGCCTGGGTGGCTCAGTTAAGTGTCTGATTCTTGATTTTGGCTCAGGTCATGATCTCAGGGTGGTGAGATTGAGCCCCGCTTTGGACTCTGAATTCAGTGGGGGAGTCTGCTTGACATTCTCTCCCTCCCTCTCCTCTGCCCCTCCCCCTGCTCACTCTCTCTCTCTCTCAAATAAATAAATCTTTAAAAAAAAAAAAATCAGGGGCACCTGGGTGGCTCAGTCCTTAAGCGTCTGCCTTCAGCTCAGGTCATGATCTCAGCGTCATGGGATCGAGTCCTGCATCGGGCTCCCTGCTCAGTGAGGAGTCTGCTTCCCCCTCTGCATGCTGCTCCCCCCGCTTGTGTGTGCACTTGCTCTCTCTCTCTGACAAATAAAAAAGTAAAATCTTTAAAAAATGCTCTGGAGGGAAAGCAAGACAGAGGAGGAAGAACGGACAGAGGGAGTCAGCAGCCGAGAGAAACAGCCACGTTGACAGTGCAGGTCCCGAGTAACAATAGGCACCAAGCTAAACCTCAGTACTGCTCAGCCTCCAACTGCTGGGTGACCTTACAAAAGCCCCTTTACCTCTCTGTGCTTTGTTTGCCTCATGAAATAATAGAAATGAAATAAAAAGAAAGAGGTAGAATTTAATGACCTAGGGTCTCTTTGCTGCCTAAAAATCTGCAATGGGCCTCCTGTCTCGGGCTGGTGGGAGGGAAGAGGGGAAGCCAGAGATAGGAGAAGAGCAGAGATACTGGCTGGGCCTCTCCCCTCCTCTCTCTGCCCCGCTCTGCACCCTGCCCTCCCCTTGAACCCTAGGTCTTTGTTCGGCTTCCCTCAACCCTGGAAGTCCATGCAAGCAGGGGAGAGTGTGAGGGCTGGGTCAGGTCAGGGTCACGAGGAGGCCCGGACAGGAGTCTCACTCACAGATACGAGTCCACTTTCTGGGAGAGATGATCGACCTTGGGAAGGAAGGAACTTGGGAAAACAAATGCAGAGCCAGGGCAAATTTCCCAGGCAGAGAGGTGGTTTTCCATCTACTCCTAAGGACAGCTTGGCCATCATTAAGTTTAGTTAACATCTTTTAATATGAGAGGGACCTGTACCAGATGACGTAAGTGCATTATTTTTATTGTGGTAGCATTTACATAAAATGCACCATTTTAACCATCTTTGAGTGTGCAACATCCCCACCACCCATCTCTACTTTAAAATTTTCAGATGGAAGGGGAAGAAGCAGAAACTGCAGGAACCCTAAGTGTTCCCCTCCATGCAGTTTACATTGTATATACTCAGATGACGGCCATCCAGGTCAAGCGACATGCTGCTTATAGAACTCCAGAAGGCTACCTCTTGACCCCTCCGGTCAACGATAGTTTCTTTTTGCTAAGTTTAACTCTTTGTGGGGAAGGAAAGGTCTACTGCAAACAACCTAGGTGGTTTTGCAAATTGCATAGTCAGTATCTCCATGTTTCATTCCCGAAGGTTCAAGTCCCAGTGTACTGGGGCAGGAAGGCACTGTGCTAGGTCAATGAACATGCTGCTCTCCAAGAAGGTTTGCTCGCCTCCAGCCCGCTGGAGTCCCCAGGCCGTGCATCCAGGGGCCAGTTCAGGGATGGAACAAAGGCGACAACCTTTCTGGGAACCAGAATGCAGAGAGGTTTTCTTCTTGCTGCAGGTCACTTGTCGGGGGAGGTGTCCCAACCAGTGACCCATCAGGGCCATCAAAATGTCTGCTTGTTCTGAAACTGCTTTAAAAGGGACATCGCCTCACCCACTTCATCACTCCGTAGCAGAAGCTGAAAGCTAAGGTTAGCATTAGCCTAGGATTTCTTTTTTCAGACCTTAAAATTTAATTTTCTCATCATGATATAATTGACAAAAGCATTTGTTTTAGCTGTGCGCCGGAAAGGTTCCAAGTTCGTCCACATTGCAAAATGGTCACCACCATATGTCTGGTTAACGTCCATCACCACACACTGCGACAATTTTTTATTGTGATGGGAACTTTTATTAAGATCTACTCCCATAACAACTTTCAAATATAAAATACGGTATTATTAACTGTGGTCACCATGCTACACAGGACATCCCCAGGCTTACTTGTGTTATGAGCGGAAGTTTGTACCTTTGACCACGTTTACCCATCTTTGTTTTCAGTGACATCGAGGCCAGCTGAGGGAAGCAGAGGGGTTAGGGCATAATTCGTCAGACTAAGAAAGCAGCCCATAGGACACTAGGGAAAACAGATGATGAAGGAAGCTTGAAGGACAGATTGGGGAAGGATCCTATCCAGCCCAGAGAGAGAAAGAGATCACAGAGCTCTGGTCAAGGAACCCAGAAGAAGGCAGCAAGAACCACCCCTCCCCCCCGCCCCGCTGATGGGCAGCTCCAACCTTCCTACCTGCAAACCGGTTTTGAATTTTGTTACCTTGTCCAGAAGCGCCACGTGGGTTTTACTCACCACCGAGCCTCACACGGGGGCCTGGTACGTGATTAACAGTGCAGAACCAGGGAGCAAAGGAGGAGAAACCAGCTGGGCTGGCCCCTTTCTAACTAGAGAAAATGGCTAAGGCAGGGAGCATGGGAGGCAAGGAGGAAGGGTCACCAGGATAACTGTCACTTACTTAGACTGAACTGGACTGGTACTGAGCTCCCCGGGGTAGGCACAGGGTACATGGGACAAGAAGGAGATAAGCCTTAGGGTTTTTTTTTTTTTTTTTAAGCTGGGGGGGAAAATGTAGTTATGTGTGGGGATGGATGGTAACTAGACTCAGGTGGTGATCACCTCACAGTTCACAGTATATGCAAATATCAAACCATTCTGTTGTACACCTGAAACTAATAGAATGTTACCTGTCAATCACAATCAAAATAAGTAAGAGCAAGGGAAGTAAACACTTACAATGAACGACGCAGATGTACCCAGGGAAGATGGTGGGGGGGAAGCTCTTTCTTTAAATCAGTTGGAAGGGCTGCCTGGGTGGCTCAGTGGGTTGAGCGTCTGACTCTTGATTTCCACTGGGGTAGTGATCTCGGGGTTGTGAGCTTGAGCCCCGAGTTGGGTTTTGCCCCAAGCCTGCTTGAGATTCTCTCCCTCGGCCTCTCACCTCTCTCTAAATAAATAAAATCTTTAAATCAATGAGAATAAGGCAAAATAAAAATCTAAGAAAAATAAAGAAAGGGGAAGCAAGGCCTATATTGAGTTTTTTTGTTTTTTTTTTTTAAGATTTTACTTATTCATTTGACACACAGAGAGTACAAGTAAGCAGAGTGCAGGCAGAAGGTGAGGGATAAGAAGGCTCCCTGCTGAGCGGAGAGCCCCACATAATCAGGCTCTCTGCTCAGCAGGGAGCCTAGGATCATGACCTGAGCTTAGGACAGACGCTTAACCAACTGAGTCCCTTAAGACCCGTTTCAAAATTTGTTGTTGTTGTTTGTTTATTTTTCAGAGAGAGAGAGCACACAAGCAGGCAGAGTGGCAGGCAGAGGCAGAGAGAGAGAAGCAGGCTCCCCCTTGAGCAAGGAGTCCGATGTGGAACTCAATCCCAGGACCCTGGGATCATGACCTGAGCCGAAGGCAGTGGCTTAACCCAGAAAGTGGGAAGTAAATGGAACCACACGTGCTGAATCTCCTTGGCAAATCAAAACCGCGGAAACAGGTTTTTAAAGTGAATGCTGTAAGCTTTCTGGCGACAGCAAAATGAATGTGATTCGGTTTTCCTAAAAATAAATTCTCATATTTAGAATTTATTAAGCTTTCCTGTGTGACTTAATACATGATCAATTTGGGAGCATGTTCTACAGTTATTGAAAAAGACTGTGCTCTACTAGGCATTTACCCCAAAGAGACAAATGTAGTCATCTCCAAGGGGCAACAGCACCCCAGTGTTTATAGCAGTGATGTCCACAACAGCTAAACTGTGTGGATAAGGTGTGGATAAAGAAGATGTGATACACACACACACACACACACACACACACACACACACACTACGGAATACTATGCAGCCATCAAAAACCCTGAACCTTGCCATTTACAATGACGCGGATGGAACTAGAGGCTATTAGGCTAAGCAAAATAAGTCAATCAGAGAAAGACAATTATCATATGATCTCACTGATATGAAGAATTTGAGAAGCAAGACAGAGGATCATAGGGGAAGGAAGGGAAAAATGAAACAAGACAAAACTAGAGAGGGAGACAAACTTCAGGAAACTCTTGGTCTTGGGAAACAAACAGGGTTGCTGGAGTGGAGGGGGTGGGAGGGATGAGGTGTCTTTGGGATGGGTATTGGGGAGGGTATGTGCTATGGTGAGTGCTGTGAAATGTGTAAGACTGATGACTCACAGACCTGTACCCCGAAACAAATAATACATTATATGTTAATTTAAAAAAAAAAAGCAAAACTGTGGAAAGAGTCCAGATTTCCATTGGCAGATGAATGGATAAAGAAGATGTGGTGTATACACACGCACACACACACACACACACACACACACACACACACGCGATGGAATACTATGCAGCCATCAAAAATTGAAATCTCGCCATTTGCAATGACATGGATGGAACTAGAGGATATTATGCTAAGTAAAATAAGTCAATAAGAGAAAGACAATTATCGTATGATTTCACTCACACGTGGAATTTAAGAAACAAAGCAGAGGAGCATAAGGGAAGGGAGGGAAAAAATCAAACAAGACGAAATCAGGGAGGCAAGCAAACCATAAGAGACTCTCAACTATAGGAAATAAACTAAGGGTTCCTGGGGGGTGGGTACAGGGATGGGGTAACTGGGTGATGGGCATGAAGGTGGGTACCTGATACAATGAGCAATGGCTATTGTATGCAACTGATGAATCATTGAACTCTACCTCGGAAACTAATAATACACTGTATGTTAATTAATTTAATTTAAATAAATAAAATTAAATTTAAAAAACAAAAAGTCTGCTATTTCTCGGAGGTGCAAAGTTTGAACATACACTCAAGCTTAAATGTACACACAAGTTCATTTTGTTTTCATATATTCCCCATCCTTACTTTATGCTCTGTGATCTGTTGATGTCTCAATGTGCTCCGGTGTCCCTATAACCACAAACACGTATCTGTTCATTTCACCTTTTGTATTTGCTGGGTTTTGCTGTATATAATTTGAGGCCATGGCTCTGGGGACATAAAGACTCGTGAACTCATGATTATTACATCTTCTCAGTGCAGTGTACCTTTAATGGAGAGTGAAATCTTTCTCCTGGTCACTTGCAATGATTTTTTTTTCTTGAATTTTTTCTCTGGATCAATATTTTCTACAGCTGATTTTGCTGTCCTGGTGTATCTTTTCGCACACATGGTTCTTTTGTTGCTACTTTACAAAGCAAAGTGAACCAACATCAAAAAATACACCCATAACTTGAAAATTTCCTTTAATTGTTTTTTTTTAAGACTATTTATTTATTTGTGAAAGGGAGAGAGAGGGAGAGAGAACATGAGCAGGGGGAGGGGCAGAGGGAGAGGGAGAAGCAGACTCTCGCTGAGCAGAGAGCCCGACGAGGGGCTCGATCCCAGGACCCCGGGATCATAACCTGAGTCCAAGGCAGATGCTTAACCGACTGAGCCACCCAGCCACCCCCCATTAATTGTTTTCTAGTACAACTTTATTGAGGTATTATGAGGTATAATTTATAAGCCATGCAATCCGCCTGCTTCCAGGTACAACTGAGTGATTTTTAGTGAATGTACAAGCGGTGGGCTTATCGCCACAATCCGGCTTGAGAACATTCCCTTGTGTCCATTTGCAGTAACCGAGCCCAAGGAGCCACTAATCCACTGTCTCCACAGCTTTGCCTTTCCGGGACGCCTCACAGATGGCACTGTATAATATGTGGCCTTTTGAATCTGTCTTCTTTTACTTAATGCAATGGTTTTGTGGTTCCGCCACGCTGAATAGGATTCCGCCGAATGGAACCGTGTGGGACACCACTGTACTCAGACGTAGGCAACATTACCAGTCAGTGGACATTTGGATTTTTGGAATATTGTGAGCGATCCTGCTATAAACCTTTCCATACAAGTCGTTGTAAATGCCTATGTTTTCATTTCTCTCAAACAGATCCTAGGAGCGGAATAGCTAGGTTACACGACGATTTTATATTTAACCTTTTTAAGAAAGGTTCGAATTGCTTCCCAGAGTGGCTATCCCTATTTTCCCTTCCCATCAGCAATGTAGGAGGGGTCCGGTTTTTCTACACCCTCTCCAATGCTTAATGATTTCTGCATTTTTTATTATAGCCATCCTAGTGGGCATGAAATGTAACTCATTGTGGTTTTAAATTTCCATTTTCCTGCTGACGGACGATGTTACGCATCTTTGTATGTGCGTATTGATTATTCTTCTACCATCTTGGGTGAAATAACTATTCAAATAATTTGCTCATTTTTTAATGGGGTTATTTGTCTTATTATTGAGTTTTAATAATTCTTATTCTAGGGTGCTTGGCTGGCTCATTTGGTAGAGCATGTGACTCTTGATCTCAGGGTTATGGGTTTGAGTCCCACGTTAGGCATACAGCCTATTAACAAACAATAATAATAATTCTTATTCTGGATGCAAGTCCTTTAGAAAATACACGATTTGCAAATATTTTCTCCCAGTCTGCAATTTGTCTTTTCATTTTCTTTTTTTTTAAAGAATTTATTTATTTATTTATTTGACAGGCAGAGATCACAAGCAGGCAGAGAGGCAGGCAGAGAGAGAGGAGGAAGCAGGCTCCCTGTGGAGCAGAGAGCCCAATGCGGGGCTCGATTCCAGGACCCTGGGATCATGACCTGAGCTGAAGGCAGAGGCCTTAACCCACTGAGCCACCCAGGCGCCCCTGTCTTTTCATTTTCTTAATGGTGTCTTTGAGAATGTCAAACTTTTGAATTTTGGTCAAGTCTAATCTATCATTTTTTTTCTTTAATGTCTTGTGCTTTTGAGTGCCACAGCTAAGAACTTTTTGTCTAGCTCAGAGGAAGACCTGGTTCATCCAGTTGGAGGGTGAGTTGCTTGCAAATAGGAGGTGACATTTCTAGGTAATTTTTTAAAAAGATTTTATAGATTCATTTGAGAGAGAGAGAGAGTGAACACAAACAGGGGGAGCAGCAGGCAGAGGGAGAAGCAGGCTCCCCGCTGAGCAAGGAGCCCAATGTGGGGCTCAATCCTAGGACCCTGGGATCATGGTCTGAGCCGAAGGCAGACGCTTAACTGACCGAGCCACCCAGGCGTCCTCATTTCTAGGTATTGATATGAATTTAGAAGTAGGGTTTCCTGGGGCACCTGGGTGGCTCAGTGGGTTAAGCCGCTGCCTTTGGCTCAGGTCATGATCTCAGGGTCCTGAGATCGAGTCCCGCATCTGGCTCGCTGCTCAGCAGGGAGCCTGCTTCCCTCTCTCTCTCTCTCTGCCTGCCTCTGTCTACTGTGATCTCTCTCTGTCAAATAAATAAATAAATCTTAAAAAAAAAAAAAAAAGAACTAGGGTTTCCTGAATGCCTTTTGAAGTAAAAATCTGAGTTTATGTCTGATTAGAAATCATTTTTTAGGTTCTTTTGGACCTCTGGGGATATCCCTTATTTTCTGGTCAGCTATGAATTTATAGGATATCTATAATATTTTGTCCAGAATTTATAAATCTTTCATTGTGGGAAGTTGTTTCAATATGTATTCTGCCTTTGCTTTTCTTTCTTCGTTTTTTTGGGAAATGGGTATCAGGCAAGAACTGTGTTTATCAGTCTTTGCATTTTCCTTAATACTGAAGCCAGTACCACACAGAGGCTGGATGTCCATGTGAATGCCCATGCTCTTGCCAAGAGAAAACATATTAGCACAGGAAAATGCGTTCGTGTATCCTCTTTTCATTGTGAACTGGTGCCAAATTTATTCTCCCAAGGGAGACGACACAAGGTGAGAGTTTTAGTGAAAAGTAGGGAAGATGGGGGGGGCGGGCAGGAGGGAGGTGGGATTCCAGAGCACGGAGAGCCGCTCAGGAAGGCCACGCCACGCCCAGGCAGGCTCGTCAGGGGCCCCGGGAAAGGGGTGGGCATGTCCCGGGAGACAGGTCACTGCAGGTCAAGGTCACTGTTGTTCAGGAAAAGGACTTATGTCAACCCGGCCCCAACTTTTGCGAATTTTTGTTCCAAGGGCAGTTTCTTGAGCGTCATTTTTCCACTGAGCACGTCTCTGAAGTTTTATTAAGAAGATTAAGCATGGTGTGAACATGTTCAGTGTTCTTTCCTCCTTTTGTGTTTTTGTTTTAAGAATCAAGGATCCTTCTGAGGAAATTAGGAAGGGAAAATCAACCCCAGATTTTTCCCTCAAGTTTTGGGGAAGAGAATCTTAGGAGGGACAGGCATGTTAATTCACTTTAAAAAAAAAAAATTTATTTATTTACTTGAGAGAGAGAGAGCACGAGAGGGGAGAGGGTCAGAGGGAGAAGCAGACTCCCTGCTGAGCAGGGATCTCGATGTGGGACTCGATCCAGGGACTCCAGATCATGACCTGAGCTGAAGGCAGTCACTTAACCAACTGAGCCACCCAGGTGCCCCTCAATTCACTTTTAATAAATATTTGTTGAACACCTCCTAAGTGCCAGGCCCCGTGCTGTGAACACACACACGAGGAACAGGCCTCCTGGAGCATTCATTCCAAGAATCACAGAAATAAATGCCTGTGTACAGACTGTGAGGAGTGTTACGAATGAATCCACTAAAGGGAGCAGGGACAGATTGTAACCAGGGATTCAGACAGATAGGAAACCTAGGAGGGCTTCTCTGAGGAGGCAACTATGCAGAAACCTGAAGGATGAGCCCAACCGACCTTGGGTGGAGGGAGGGAACAGCCGGAGGAAGAGTCCGTGTGCAGTTTCTCCTTAGTGATGACCTCTTTGGGGAAAATACTGGGGCTTTGCCCCATTATAATAAAACCCGACATTTGGTGTCTTCCTGGGTGTTTTCCCGGAGTGGGGCAGGCTGGCATGTGGTCATCACCACTTTCACGATGAAGGAGCCCAGGCTCTGCGTTGTCCCATTCCCCAACCCTGGCTGTTTTCAAGTAGCTCATGTTGAAAGGAAACTCCGAAAGTTCCCCAGACACAAGTGGTTTTATTTCAGGCAGCAGTCTGGCCGCTCATTTGACGTGCAACCGAAATAACTAGCTGTTTCTCGAAATAAATGGCATTTTGAAGAGGACAGGGGCCTAGGAGGAAGAGGCCCCGGCTGTGGATTTAGCTGTAAGTCATCATCATCAACAGAACTTGTTTCATCAGGCCTGGAATAAGGTTCTTCTGGGCAGAATGAGCGAGGATGCGGCCGCGGCCCGAGGAGCTTTGAGTAATGGGCGAGAGCCCCGGGCTCCTGACACCACCACACATTTCTACAGAAATTAATTTTAGGATTGAGTTACTACAACTGAACGGCCACATTCTTCTAAAGATTGGCTAAATCACAGAACACGAACGCCTCTCGTCATTCATGAAATTAAAGATGGGAACAGCAAAAAGGGTCAAAGCCAACCCAGTGAATGAGGAACTCTGGGTCACGCCCACCCTTTGCCGGCTAGAGCTGTTAAAATACGACCACAGAAGGGTTCCAGGTCGTGTCCCTCACCTTTGCCATTCACGATCACCCCCTGAAGGAGAATATTTTAATTTAATAAATGCAAGTCAATTAACTAAGGTTAAATAAGTTAAATTGTATAATGTGAAATGCCTAAGATGTCATTTAACTTCTTCCTAATGAGAGAAATTAAACAAATGCTGAGAAGTAAGTTTCCGTCAGATTGAGTGTGACTTTGGAGGAGCACAAATCTGTAACGTCCAGGAATTTCTCTGTCTCCCAAGAAATCAATCTTTAACTCCCTTTCTCTTGAGAACTCAAGACCTAAAGGAGAAACAAAGAAAGAAAACACACACACACACATACACACACACTCGCCCACACTCACCCCACCCCACCCCGCCATACACAAATGGTAGAGCTACCTTATCCTATGGTCTTTAAAAGATGACACTATGTGGAATGTGAACGGTCATTGCGCTGGTTACTATAATCCGCCAACGTGGCTAGGCTGTGGTGCCCAACAGCTAAGGTTGTTACGAAGAGTAGACGCATAACACAAGCAGACACTTCCTGCCACGGCCGGGTGTCCCGGGCACAGCTGTGTGGTTAAACACTGGTGTTTTACAGCACTAGTGTTGTAGATGTTGCCGTGGAAGTCTTTTGCAGATGTAGTTAGTATTTATAGTCAGTTGATTTGAGTCACTGTTGTAGGTGGGTCTCATCCAATCAGTGGAGGGCCGTAAGAGTTTCCCCAAAAAAGAAATTCTGCCCAATGGCTACAACATAAACACCCATGCAGGCATCCAGCCTGCTGGCCGGCCATCCAGAGCGCTCACCCATGACGTCCACAGCTGCATTCGCTACTTCCTTAAGATGGATGTTTCTCTCTCTCCATCTGTTTCTCCTTCATAATGATATCTATCTATCATCTATCCATGTATCTACCTATCTAAAATCTTGGTTTCAAAAGAAGAAAATAAAATCAAGTGCCCCCTATGGGATCACCATTCCGCTCTCACCGGACCCTCCAAACAGGCCTGGGAGGTCGGCAAAATCACCTCCCTTTCATGGATGAGAATGCCGAGACACACAAAGTGGACGTAAAACCTGCCCATGGTCATGTAACCACGAATTGACAGAACAAGATCTGAACCCAGGACGTCCTGACTTCCGAGCTCCCTGCTTTTCAGACAGTACTTGCTTCCCCGCCACGACCCTCCCATAGGTCCCCAATTGAGGAGCCGAAGTTTTCCGCTCAACCTCCCGAAGCTGTGGGAACAGAAATGCTGAGCAGCAAACAGCGTCCCCAGCTACTGCTGTGCCCGGGACACCCGGCCGTGGCAGGAAGTGTCTGCTTGTGTTATGTGTCTACTCTTCGTAACAACCTTAGCAAACATATCCTGCTGCTGTTCACCTTTTTTTTTTTTCTTTTCTTTTAGGATGTATTTATTTCAGAGGGAGCGAGCTGGGGGGAGGAGCAGAGGGAGCGAGAAACTCAAGCAGACGCCACGCTGAGTGCAGAGCCCGGTGAAGGGCTCGATCTCCTGACCCTGAGATCACGATCTAGCCCAAACCAAGAGCCAGAAGCTCAACCGACCGAGCCACCCAGGCGCCCCCCTGTTCACCTTTTCTAAATGAAGAGGTTCTGTGCAGTGCGGTGCAGTGCCCCCAGCTCTTAGGTACCAGAGCTGTGACTCCTACCCAGCTCCGATCCCTCCAGGGCCCCACTGTAACCACGGCACTAGACAGCCTTCTCGAAAGCGTCCTTAGGACCCTGGCAGAGTCTGTCCCTGGGACCACATCACCCCTTCCCCCTTCTCTACACTCCTGGCTTGCTCTTCCCGACTCCCTTGTCTATTTCTCTCTGCAGAAGCTACTCGTCCTGGGACAGGGATGATGATGAACCGTCATTATTATTCGCTGGAAGGTTCCTAGCTGTTGGCCTTCACACAAAGGACACCCGGACACAGAAAACCTTAACCCACAAACTGAATGGTGGGCTCAGCACGGGGGGCAGATTGGAGCAGGCAGGGGCTGGAGGGGACTGGAGGGGCTGGAGGCGGGACTGGTCAGTGTACCAACAGGAGGGGGATGGCACCCCCAGGAGAACTGAATACAAACACGCTTCACAGGGGTGCGAGGACGGTCAGGGGAAATCAATGCAGGATGACACAGCACCCAGCGGCCGGCGTTGCCCCCTCGTCCTGAAGGGGTGGGGAGGAATGGCCGAGGGAACCCATGAGTTGCTGACGCCTTGGAGAGGGCTTCCTGGCAGGGGCTGTGGCTCAGCAGGGACAGAGCCAGCCTCTGGCCACCAGCAGGGAGAAACCCAAGGAAAGAGGTACTGCTTCTCGCCCTTCTCCTGCCTTCCCAGGCTGCGGGCGCACCTCCCACTGACCACAGCCAAACCGAAGCGGCAGAGTAAGGGGCCCTATGGATGCAGTCCCCAGTGGCCAGCGTCCCAGGACACGGGGCAGAACAGGGAAGAGAGGACCGAGTGCCTGGAAAGCAGTGCCCAGACCCAGCGTGGTAGCCCGCTGTGACAGGTGAACGCAGGGCCAAGTTCATACTCGGGGCCTGCAGACAACGGTGAAGGGCACAGGCCGGGAACCAGACTGCCTGCCTGGGTGCCCCCGGACGCTTCTCCACCTCTCTGTTTTAGTTTCCTCATCTGGGAAATAGGGAGGGTTCTAGGTACTTGCTGGGCTGTGGCAAGGATGAAATGAGTTGTGGCACTTGAATGAAGCCTGCTGGCATCCCTGCCGGCATTATTATACTCCAGGCTCAGGAAGCAGGGGCCCCCAGGGTCCTCACGTGCTGCAGAGCTGGTGGTGGGGGCGGATGCACCAGGGCCAGGTGGGCTGTGGGCCGGGAAGGACTCAGCAGGAGGGGGGCTCACTCTGCCTGGGGGGGTCAGGGCGGGCTTTGCAGAGGACACGCCGGAGCAAGTCCTTGCACAGAGTCAGTTTTCAGAAGGTCCTTTTTGCTCATAGAACCGGGACTGGCGACCGGTGAACATCAGTTAGCAGCCCCGGGCCTTTAAAGAAGGAAAGAAGGAAGGAAGTCCGATTGGGGCTTTAAAGAGATTAGAGGATTTGTAGAGGGTCAGAGCACAAGGATCAACCCGCCTTGAAATCCCGGCATGACTCAGCAGTGCCGCTGGGATCCAGAAGGGGGCATAAACAGGCCACTCATTTAGAGGGACTGCCATTCCTCATGGGTTTTTTTGCGATTTGGGAAATTTTTTTCCCCTTTCCTTTTCACAGCCCCGCGCCCCTTATTTACAGAGCCAGGAAACTCCTTTTCAAAAGACCCACTGAACAATCCTAATACATTTTTTTTCTTATCTCCTCTTTCTTAGAGTTTTTTGGTCAAGATTCACGGTTTCCAGACATTTCCAAATGCATCCATCACCTATTTTACCAAACACATATGTCCCACGTCATTCATATAGCCATTAGAAGTTTTGTATGGTCTTTATTTAATGAGGTTAGATTACTTTTTAAAAATCGAGGCAAGTTACTTACAGTTGCTATCATAATTCAGCACCTTCCAGGGGTGCCTGGGGGTCTCCGTCAGTTAAACCTCTGCCTTCGGCTCAGGTCATGATCTCAGGGTCCTGGGACTGAGCCCTGCGTCAGGCTCTCTGCTCAGCGGGAAGCCTGCTTCTCCCTCTCCCTCTGCAGCTCCCCCTGCTTGTGCTCTCTCATACTCTCTCTGTCAAATAAATAAAATCCTTAAAAAAAAAAAAATCAGCACTTTCCAGAAATCTCTATAGAAGTATGAGCCCATGGTATCTACAGAAAGGCTGGTTTATGTTGAGGTGGAACTTAATTAATTAATTAATTTGAGAGGGCATGGGTGGGGTGGGGGAGGGGCAGAGAGAGAACCTGAAGCAGACTCCCCGAGGAGCGCAGAGCCGGACTCCAGACTCCATCCCACAACCCTGAGATCCTGAGCTGAGCCGAAATCAAGAGTCAGAAGCTTAACTGAATGAGCTACCCAGACACCCCAAGGTGGAACTTCTAAACCCAGTTCTGATTATACAGTGTTCCAGAAGCGAGATACAAAATAGAATACTTTTGAGGGATTGAATGTGATCAGTTTCTAAGTTAGTCCTAACATTTCCAAAAGCAGATGCAAATGTTCTTACTTTCTTTGCATTCTTTGGAGTTGGTTTACTAAGGGAAAGAATTATGAATTTATCACAGTTTGGAATATACAATAGGACTATGGTTTTTATGTTTATGTGGGCATCTTGAAAGGCAAATAATTTCTTATTTCATTATAATATAGAATAGTATTATAGAAAACATAAAAAATACAGAAAAGAAGGGGAAAATAGCCCTTAATTCCAGTAACTGTGTAGAAAACACTGGCAATTGATGTATTGTCTTCCTTTTTTAATGCATATTTTCATTAGTTCATAAAACAAATATTACCTGACCGACTTTTATTCTGGGATCTGGGGATCTACTAGTAAATGATAAGCAGAGCTCCTGATGTCATCGAGTAAACAAGAAAAACAATAATGAATACACAAAACAAGAATAACTTCGGTCCTTCACCAGCACTAAGGAGAAAATCAAACAAGGTGATAAGGAAGCATGAGGTCTCTTCTTTGGATCAGGTACTCAGGGAAAGCTTCCCAAGGAGGTGATGTTGAACCATGACTTGCACCGAAGAAAGAGTTGGTGTGTAAGGAGAGGGGAAAGGACATTCCAGGCAGCTAAAAGAGCACGTGCAAAGGCCCCGCAGTGCAAACACGCTGGGTGCATATAACCATAAGAGGTGCTGGAGGGCTCTAGCACAGTGCAGAACCAGGACAGGGAGAGAAGACACGGTCAGAGAGCCAGGTAGGGGGCCAGATCACGCAGGCCTGGGTGAGAGTATGGGACTTTATTTTGTTAATCATTGTATATACATTTATAAAAATACATTGGTCACCCTGATTTTTCCCTGTGACATTTAAAATATTTACTTATTCATTCATTCATTCATTCATTTGTTTTAGAGAGAAAGCATGTGTGTATTGGTGGGGGGCGAGGAGCCGAGGGAGAGAGAAAGAGGGAATCCCAAGTAGGCTCTATGCCTAGCACAGAACTCAACACGGAGCTCAATCCCACCACCCCGAGACCATGACCCAAGCCAAAATCAAGAGTTGGATGCTTAATGGGTTGTACCTCCCAGGTGTCCCATTCCTGTAACATTATTAATATACCTCTCCTTATGTCATTACATAGACTTCAAAACCATCATTTAAAAAGAATACCTAAAATTCCACCGAGTAGATCTTTAACAATTAACTTACACATTTTCCCTATGTAAGGCATATTCTCTTAACAAATAACCCTGTGCAGCGATATATGCTTCATCATAAAATCATCTCCTTTTAAATGAAGAGATCATTGGCGTGATCATTACTGTTTCCAGCGGTTACTGATTTGAATCGGTTGCGATAGGCTCTCTTGCTTCTCTTAAGCAAGTTCATTTGTAGTTGGAGAATGTGGCTTGTTCACACTGCCACGAAGTAAAGGAGAAGCGGAATTAAACAATTCTGTCCCTTTAAGACCATGCATAGAACGAGAAGCAAGAAATTCACAGCGGTCGGGTCTTTTCATTTCCCCGTCTGAGATCGTATCTCCTTAGGAAAGGCTAAGATGAGGACCGCTATTGCACAGAGCCAGGAAGGATAACATTCTGGAGCTAGTGAGCTGTCGTCCGCGCTTCTATGCAGGGTTCTGAAAGCCAAGCAAATCTCACAGAGCTTTGCCCAAGAATGGAAGGGAAGAGCACAGAGTGGTTTCTCCAGTTCCCCGTGTGCTGGGAGGTGATTAGAACAAGCCTGCCCCAGATGCTTATATTTTCACGGTTCTATGAACATGATTGTTTTAGAGAATGATTTTTTCAAGGTGCTCACTCTGTGACCTCTAAGGAAGAATGTGGTTTTGGGACACCTGGGTGGCTCAGTTGGTTGAGCAGCTGCCTTCGGCTCAGGTCATGATCCCAGCGTCCTGGGATCGAGTCCCACATCGGGCTCCTTGCTCCGCGGGGAGCCTGCTTCTCCCTCTGCCTCTGCCTACCACTCTGTCTGCCTGTGCTCGCTCGCTCTCTCTCTAACAAATAAATAAATTAAAAAAAAAAAAAAAGAATGTGGTTTTTAGCAATGGACGACCCAAGTCTTGGCACCCCGTGAGAGAGCAGGGTGATCTATGCATTTAATGATTAGCTTTGATTTAGTTGTTATTTCGGACCGGGCTCATATCCTAGGCTGTGTAGCTGACTTGATAGCTGTGCCAGTGAAGCTAGAGGAGGGCGTGTGTACATGCTGAAGCCAGGATCCTCTGGAAACTTGGGGTCACTCACCGAATTACTGTGTGCATAACGCTGGCGGGAACGGGTCTGCTTGTCTTACTTAGTAGCTGCATAAACCTACTTTAAGATGGTTGGATCTGGGGCCCACAGGTGGCTCAGTTGGTCGAGTATCTGCCTTTGGCTTACTTAGGTCGTGATCTCAGGGTCCTGGAATCGAGTCCCACGTTGGGCTCCTTGCTCAGCGGGGAGCCTGCTTCTCCCTCTGCCCGCTGCTCCCCTTGCGTGTGCTCGCTCCTTCTGACAAATAAGTAAATAAAATCTTTTAAAACAAAGTGTTTGGATCTTCTTTTATTATCTGACCATAATCCCACTGTAAAACTGTCTGCATTCCATTGTCAATACAAGTCATAAATTCTCCTCTGTGCTGTGGGCTTGGATTTCTAATACTGGAAAAACTTTAAAGCTTATCTCAAACTCATTTTTATAGATAAGGGAATAGAATCCAGAGAGATTATAGGACTCACCCAAGGTCATTTAGCTAGTTAATACTCAGAGATTGTGTGTGTGTGTGTGTGTGTGTGTGTGTGTGTGTGTGTGTGTTAAAGAAATCCAACATTATTTTCTTTATTTACAAATCAGCTTTGTGTTGAACAAAGACCAGGTTCCTACTGGCAGATTTCATTGAGCCGCTCCATCATTTTTCCTGGAAATAAAAGCACAGACATCTGTTGGGAGTTGAATTGTGTCCCAGGGACTCGTGCGTTGAATTCCCAGCTCCCAGTGCCTCTGAACACGGCCTGCTTTGGAAGTGGGGTCCCAGTGGGCTTAATTAGTCAAGCTGAGAGTCAGGGGAGCTGGAGTAGGCTGGGCCCCTTATCCAGAACGACGGATGTCCTCATCCAAGGGGGACATTTGGGCACATCGATGCACTCAGGGACAAGGCTGTATGAAGATGAAGGCAGAGGTCACGTCCACAAGCCAAGGCCAAGGAAAGATTGCCCGCGGACAGCCGGAAGCTAAACGAGAGGCCCAGGACAGATCCCTCCCTCACGGCCTCAGGAGGAGCCCTGCCTCGGGGTGTCTCCTCCTGATGTTGGACTTCCAGCCTCCGGGCCAAAACCGTGAGGCAGGAAGTTTCTGCTGCTTAAACGCCCTGGTTTCCTGTACTTTGCAGCTCACGCACTCATGGATGATCTCATGGATTAGGGCGTCCAAAAATAATGTGATTGTGCCTTCATGGAACACGTAAGAACCTCACTGAACCCACAAATAACTCATATGGATATGAAAGCGATTTGTGGCTGCGGACCTGAGTGCCACCAAACTACGGATTGCAAAAGCTTCCTAAAATCCAACGTAGTATCAGTCCAAGGGGCTTCCAGGAACCTCCGAGTGCCTCGCCCGCCCTATCACGGGGTGTTTGAGCAAACGGTGCTTCCCCATATAACACTGTTGGGGGAAGTTAGGGACGGAATTTAAGCATTCTAGCAAATTCTTTGTTATCTTTAGGGTTTCTCATGTGCTAACTTGATTTCTGTACTACAGCGCGTGATAACGACTTTAAATTTTGTTCCCTTTCTTTCTTGAGAGCCATTCCCTTGTATTATGGGAAGAGCCATAGTCCTGTTGGATTTAAAATCCTTCTCTCCTCAGTTGTCATTTCCTTTTGCATGTCCCCAGCATGTGCAGTGACGTAACAGAGGGCCATGAGAGGTGGACAGAAAGGGGGCCATTTATCGGCTTTTTGGTCCTCTCACGCCTGGCTACAGGACAGCATGGACCCCATCTTTCCTCTGAAATACAGCTAGGACGTGACCCCAGGGGAACAAAACCTCTCTTATGAGGACTCAACGGGGAAGTACAAAGTCTCTGCACACGAGCGAGTACGGTCTAACCTTTCGAAGCCTTTGTCCTATTAAAGACTGTTTACCGGAGTTGGCAGGTAAAATTACGGCCGGGAGGTGGAAATACAGAGGGCAGCAAATGAAAGAATTAGTGCACTGTTAAAATTAGATTTGTCGATCGAGCAGGGAAACCCTTGCCCGCTGGGGCTGATCAGGGTGTTCTCCGAGGTCCCTGGCCAAGGACGCCGCCACGGCCACCAAGGAGAGGACTCGGAGCACATTTCAGCGAGGGTCCTTCCGGCATCCATCTCCACGTTCTGCCCTGGCAATAGCTCGGGAAGGGGTGCATTCCGGGTGAGGGCGGCCTCGAAAATCCCCCTCCCCTGTCCCACTCCCCCCTTCCCACTCCCCTGTCCCCAACTTCCTCCAAGGCTGATTTCCTCACCTTTGTTTTGTTTTGTTTCTTGGGTTTTTTTTTTTTTTTTTCCCCCTGTTTGGTTCTGAAAAGGAATCAGACCTTCATCAGACCCCCTCAGGTTGGGGCCCCCAGAATGCTTTTGCTTTTTTGAAAGCAAGCAAATTACCAAGAATTATAAAGAGGCGAGGCAGAACCACGGCATTTAGAGAACAGCCCTAGGACTCGGCGTCGCCTGGCCTTTGCAGAAGGGAAGACAACTGAAGCAGGAGCTCGGAATTCCAAGCGGCTTTGCACGACTCATTAAACTGCCATTTTGAACACTTTTGCCTTGCGCTGCAAGAATGATAGAATCCTAGAACAATCTATGCGTTTAAGTTCTTTTATAACAGAAAAGCCTCGTGCTACAAGGGCTCTCAGACGTGAGCACAAACATCAATTGAAATACAAGACAGTCATAATAGACCTAAATTTGATAAGCCACTCGAGCGTGACCCAGGCAGCCCGGCCTCTTAAATCAGGACGCACAACTAATTGCTACTCTTTTATTTATTATCTTTAATCCCTCATTGGATACAGTTGACTTGCTACTTCCTGGGATGAGGCCACGGTATGGGCGGCAGGGGTAGGGGGGAGGATGAATAATTTTAAAATTACGAAGCGATTTCTTTGTTACAAACCTGGGCTGACAATGTCAATTCCAGGCTTGTCCTTTCCCCAGCGCAGCGCCCTCTGAACTTGGGAAGGGCATTCGTTTTTCCTTCTCTCTACCTCCGGTGGGCAGAAAGTCAGGCGAGTCCAGTTCTTGGAAGCCACTGGTGTCTCTCTTCTCCTTGCCAAGGAATTGGCATTATTTCCCAGCATCTCCTTCTGGACACCCCAAAGGCTCATTAACAACCTATATCATATCGAAAATAGTAAACCTCTCTCCGGGGTGAACCTGCCCTTTCCACCGCCCTTTTCTACCCCTCCTCCAACTCGGCTGAGTCATTCCCGGTAATTTGATCAAGTTCTGCTCTTCTCAGGAGATGGAGATTTTGCACCTTGAACTGTCCGTTTATTTTGAGCTGGGTCAGCCGAATGTCATCGCCAGGATTCGATTTCAGAGATTTGCAGGAAATCCTTTCCCCTCCTGCTTATTTGACAGCATCCTCCTTTGTCCTGATGGTGTCCAAAATTCTACTGTTAGGGATGTCATCCTTTGTCTCTGTTCCCCGGTAAAACATTTTCGTGGGAAGCACAACCCTTGAAGCATTACCGTCTTTTACAGTTGAGCCTGTGGACGTTCATAGACTCCTATCTCAAGAGGAAGCCAAGTAAGGGAGAAAGGAGGGAAGTAAAACGACGGGACGGCAGTGGTGGGGGAAGGGCCACACACAGTGGGTAGACCAAGAGACTAGACAAACAACACTTAGCCCCCAACTTTGGAGCAGCATTGGTTCTAATGTTGGGAGAAAAGGATTAGCATTGCTTGACACATGTATGTATCCTGAGATCCTTTTTTATTAAACAACAACAACAACCACAACCCTATTTATCCCTGATTATGTCACTGATGCCTATTTATAGAAAACTTCATAAGATATGAAAAAATCTAAAAATTCTCATAATCGGGTAGTCTAGACATGTCTACTACTTGGCTGCAATCTTATGTAATCAATATCATACTTTGTGTAAAGCAATTTTTTATTGTTTTTCTCAACTGACATTACATTGTGAGCATTTGCCCAGGGTGATTTTTCATGGCTACATAATAGTCCAGTGTTTATTTAACTAGCTCCTGTCAATCGCTGTGGTTACATATGACAATAGCCAACATTTACAAAGCTTCCTCGGTCTCTTTCTAAATGGCTCACGTGGGTTAACCTGATCTCATCGTCACAAGAGCCCAATGATGAGGTACAAGTGTTACTCGGATTTTTAGAGATGAGGAAATGGGTGCGGAGAGGAATCTTGTCCAAAGCCACTTACCAGTAAAGGGCAGAGCCAGGATTCAACCCCCGGGGTTTGGCCCCCAGGGTCTGGCTCTTAATATTCCTGCCCAAGTGTGATTCTCTCTTTAGGTTGCCCAGACATAGGATCTCTAGGTTAGAGCTTCAAGGGCATTTTCAAGGCTCTTGAAATACTGCTAAATTGCTTTCCGCAAAAGTCACTCTTTTGGCAACGAGTTTCGATTTCCTCTCGTTCCTTGATGTTTAAAAAACAAGAGTGAAAGACAAAACCACCTGTGTTGCTGCTGAATGGCTCTTTTTCCATCTTGCCTCCCATCCCCGCGCTGGCAGCGGGAGGAGGGCCCCGGAAAACAAAGGTTAGTCTGGGCAGGAGACCTCAAGTCCTTGAATTCTGGCAGCTTTGGGGACTTCTGAAAGCACACTCAGATCAGACGCATCCTGGGCCGGCCTCCCTGTTCTTTGAGTTGGCTTGGAAATGAGGGGAATTATCAGTGTCACTCCTTGTGGGCTGCTTTTCCAGGCGCGGGTCAGGCTGGGGAGTCAGTGACGGGAGTCCTCCCAGCCCTCTATCTGCAGGGTACAGAGTGTGCGCTGGGACGCGGGCAGCGGGGACCGACGGCCGGGGTGGGGGGCAGCCGGGGTGGGTGGGCGCCGCAGCTGGGAGGCCCTGGAGCTCGCATGGTTAGCTGTTTGTTGGCATGCTGGAGGTTTCTGATAGAAAAGGCTTCTCAGTTGTTTCAGCAGAAGACCGGTTAAATGAATTATGGACTATCCACTTAGAGGCATGGCGTGTATGAGGTAATCAGTAGGTACTGACAGGGAAAGGTGCCCAGAGCATGTCGTTAAGTAGGAAAAGAGAAAAAAAGAACAAATTACAGAATTGTACCCACCCTTTGTTCTCATCTCAGAGTATGTGTAGGAAAAAAAAAAAGATTTCTTCTAGAAACTGGGAGGTGAAGGGTTTAGGACCTTCTATTTTCCATCTTATGTATGTTCATAGTCCTTGACATTTTCAGCAACTATCCATTATTATTATTGTTATTATTATTATTATTATTTAGAGAGAGAGTGGGGTGGGGGAAGAGCAGAGGGAGAAGGAGAGAGGGATTTTTTTGTTTTGTTCTGTTTTTTGCTTTTTTTTTTTTTTTTTTTTGGAGAGAGAGCCTCGTAAGCAGGCCCCACAGTCAGGGCAGAGCTGGGTGCAGGGCTCCTTCTCGCGATGGATCAGGACCTGAGCCGAAATCAAGAGGCAGGAGCTTAACTGACTGAGCCATCCAGGTGTCCCAAACATCTATTATTTTTAAAACTAATTTAAAACCGATAGAGGATTTGCAGTCAGGTAGAATACCTGGGGTATAAAATTTTAAAATACACTAACATATGAACTCACATTTACAAACAGGGAAGATATCTCAAGATGGAAACGGGATCTAAGGTGATCTAGTACTATGAATACAGAAGTACTTATTGTACTGGTATTTGGGGAATGGAAGTGTCTTCTTTCTCGTTGCATTTCCCGAATGTTTGCCGATGTGACTCTACACTATTTTTATACTCTAAATGTGGATGTAATGAAAGAAGCGTGAAATTGTGCCGAAAGTAAGCGGAGAAGGCAACTCTGCAAGGCAAGGAGGGAGTGTCCAGGAGCAGCACGAGTGAAGACTAGGATCCAGATACCTCGGTCGCCCCCAGGCTTGCTGTGTGATCTTGGGTAAGTCACTTGGCCTCTCTGGGCTTTGGATTCTTTATCTATCATGGGGTTTCTCAACCCTGCCTGCACATCGGAATCACCTGACGGGTTTTTAGAACGATACCTTGGCCTCTCCGGGATGGGGTCTGGGTAGGCCCCCGGTGATTCTGGTGGGCACACAACAGTGAGAACACCCACAGGCCCGAGCTCAGGGCAGGTCGGAGGGCTCTAGACCCAGACCCAGAAGCGACTGGTGGTCATTTAAGAAATAAATAAGGAGATTTTTAATGCCGCTCTTGGAGAGGAAAAGTTTGAAAGACACTGTTTGGCTGGATCACCTCTTGGTTTTGAAAAGTGGTTGTTCTTTGCGCATAATGACAGCCTTCTGTTGGGATTTTACCTCGGCTTTGGGCGTAAAGACTCTGCATTTTTAAAGCTGTCCAAATGCCTATTTACGCAGCAGACCATAACTCCTCTCTGGATAGGCCGCTATGCTTTATCAAATAAATGATACACATTTAAAAAACTGTCTGAAGGGGCATTTACCTGAGGGACTGTTATTGTGTTAGGATTTTATTTTTTTTTGAGCCCTTATGGTTCATTGGGTAAATAATACCTTTTAACCAATTTTTAAATAGACGCGTCTAGCAAGATGCCTTTTAATCAATCTTATGCACTCTCATAGCCTTCAAAGCGGGCTCTTTGAGGTTGCTTTGATCTTAAATTTTACATTAAGATACTTGAAGAGGAGGAGGAGGAAGAGGAGGAAGAGGAGGAAAAAGTGAAGGAGGAAAAGGATCAGATCTTAAGAAACAGAGCACAAGGCAGGCACCTGCCATCTGACTTTTGTTCCCCTTTGGTAGATAAAAAGATGTTCTTACAATTTCATTTCTTTCTTCTGCGCGGCTACTTCAGTTTTGATGCTAAATTCAAGACATGTTTGCCTTTGAGCAAAATAGACCCTAACTCTGGCCTTCAGGGAATATTCCCGATTGGTTTATTTTGGGGAAAAGTGGGGGAGTCTGGGACAGTTCCAGAACAAGAGGGAGTTACTTAGCCCAGATGGTGAAATGAAGAACATCTGATCGAATGGGGTTTAGGTCAGTGTGAGTCCCGGGACTTAGCAGCAGACACAGCAGTAGAGCTATGGGTAGAGACGGGACCCGAAGACCCCAACGGAGGTGATGGGAGGATTCGGTTGAGAATTACGAGACTGTTGAGAGCATCCGTACAGAAGCCTGGCAGCTTTGTATGAATCAGGCTGCTTAGCTGCAGACGACAGAGCTCACTCAAGCTCGTTCAGCCGCAAGGGGTTTACCAAAGTGTGTGAACTGAGGCACAGAACCTCCGGGAAGGTTAAAAAATTATACAATGGAAAAATGCAGCCATCGATAGCGCACCCAGGAGAAAGGAGGACTCAGACGCCAGAAAAAGAGTTTTCCAAGTGTGTTCCCGGACCAGCAGCGTCACTGACATCTGGGAACGTGGCAGAAAGACCAGTTCTTGGGCCTCACCTCAGACCCATGGAATGGGGTCTCAGTTCCTTTGTCGTCTCCTGAAAGAGGCTCTTCTCGGGGCTCTGGACTCATGTTGCTCACCCGAAGGTCACTGCCCCTCGCCCTGCACAGCTCACTCCCTGAAATATGCTCATTTGTTTGTTTAAATGCCTGTCTCCCCACCAAAACACAAGCTCCATGAGGCGAGTGACTGGTCTGTCTTGTCACCGCCCAGTTAGACAGGAGTTCCTTGGGCCCAGAAGGGATTGTTCCTTCCTCCAGGCTGTCTCAAAGGTGGAGCTCGAGGGTGGAGACGGGCTGCTGTCACAGTCAGGGAGCCTGTCGATCTGCCCCCTTTAAGACATGGGGTCACCACTCCTGGGGGAGACCCGGCTCATGGCACTCAGGTATCCAACCCTGGGGCTTGGTAGTTAGCTGCCCATGGCTGACTTCAAGAGATTTGTTCTCTCTCTCTCTCTCTCTCTTTTTTTAAGATTTTATTTATTTGACAGAGGGAGACAGCGAGAGAGGGAACACAAGCAGGGGGAGTGGGAGAGGGAGAAGCAGGCTTCCCGCTGAGCAAGAACACTGATGCGGGGCTCGATCCCAGACCCTGGGGTCATGACCTAAGCAGAAGGCAGACGCTTAATGTCTGAGCCACCCAGGCACCCCTGTACTGTTTCTCGTACATAGGTTTTCATTTTCTCAAGGCCAGATGCTTGTGTGAATTATCTTGGTTAATTCCCTTTTCAAACATATAGTTTTTAAAACGTGGACCTTGATATACTCTTTCTCTGTGTTTCATAATTTGACGTTTCTTAGAAATACAAAAAGCAAATAAACGGATAAAAGCAAACCTGACCCAGACCTAAGAGCTCTCTGCACAGAGGTGGTCTGGTGCCTCCATGGGGGTCCATCCACAACACACTCAACTTCCCAGCACGGTGAGTGTCCTTTGTCAAATGGGGATGGTGAGACTCTGCCTTCTGGGATTTTTGTAGCAAAGTAATGAGCTACTGCATGTCAAACCATGTAAGGCCTGGCCCAGGGTGAGTCCTTAACTGTGGGGGCCCCCTGCAGCGGACCAGAGGCCAAGGTGAAGGTACGAAGCAGCCACTCCGGGCCATGCCCCTGACTCCCAGACAGAAAGGCTTTCATTCCTGGGGCTAGTCACTGGGTTGTCTCGGGTTGACTGCTATCCCCTCAAACTCATGTTCACCCAGAACCTCAACCTGTGACCTTATTCAGAAATAGGGTCTTTGCCAGTGTAATTAGGCAAGTTCAAGTGAGGTCATTGTGGCTGGTGTCCTTGTCAAAGAGGGAAGTGCAGGGGCATATGGGGGGGGGGCAGTCGCTTAAGCATTCTACTCTTGGTTTCGGCTCAGATCTGATCTCAGTTTCATGAGATCGAGCCCCTCGTAGGGCTCCGTGCTCAGTGGGGAGTCTGCTTCTCTCCTTCTCCCTTTGCCTCTCCCTACCATGTGCTCTCTTTCTCTCTCAAATAAATGAATCTTTAAAAAAAAAAAAAAAAGGAGGGAAACATGGACCCAGACCCACAGAGAGGAGAGCACCTCGGGGAGACACAGACACAGAGACGGAGACCAGAGTGGTGTGTCCACAAGCCAAGGACTGCCAAGTGCAGCCGGCAACCAAGAGATGTGGACAGATCCTCCCCTAGAGCCTTGAGAGAGAGCATGACCCCGTCAGCACCTTGATTTTGGATCTCTAGCCTCCAGAACAAGGAGAGAATAAACTTCAGTTGTTTCAAGCCCCCCCCCCCCCCGCCCCAGTTTATGGTGACTAGCTCCTTGTCCTCAGCTGGATCCTCTCGCTTTCTTGGAAATTCCAGCATGAATGAGGTTAAGAGAAGACTGGAGAGTTTGGACTAATGGTCTGTAGCTGTTACTTCATCGCGGTATTAGACATCAGGTTATTAGACATCAGATCGAGGAGGACAATAGGAGGGGCATCGGTCAGTCTAGAACTCGGAAATTCCTTTCAGGGCAGCAGAAGATGTGAGTAAAGTAAGCTGGAGTGGCCACATGAGAGGCAGGTGCCCCTGAGGAATCCAGAGAAATCCAGAGATGGGGAACGAGACAGACTCGACCAAGGTACACGTGACTGGAGAGCGGCAGGGATGAAAAGCCAAGCACGTCTCCTTTTTCAATCATCGCGTCAAGCTTCTGGTCAGGGCTGCCAGGTGTTACGGGATGAAGTCCACCTGTCCACAAAGTCAACAACTTCTTTCTGGGCTCTGCTAAAGTCTTTGGCTTCTTGATTCCACAGATCTTTTCTCTTTGAATTCCGTGGTGGAAACCAAGGCGCCTGCCCAGAGGAGGAGTCAGGGTGACCTTGAATGGACATTGCTGCTGTTCTGGGTCGAGCTGGTGGCGGGCTGACTCACCTACCTGGCCTCATTCCTTTGGGATCCTTGGGAACTATGGGGCCATCAGCACTGTCTTAAGTCATCATAACACTCCCCTTCCCCACGCACACACCTCGCCCACCCCAGCAGAACTGCTTTAAAATTGCAAGTCCCTGGGCACCTAGGTGGCTTGGTCGGTTGAGCATCCAACTCTTGATTTCGGCTCAGGTCACAATCTCAGGGTTGGGAGATGGAGCCCCAAGTCGAGCTCCAGGCTCAGTGGGGAGTCTGCCCGAGTCTTTCCCGCACCCCCTCCTTTGCCCCTCCTCCCACTCTCTCTCTCTCTCTTTTAAAAAACTGTAAATCCCAGGGTTGGGCAATTAAAAAAATATATAAATAAAATAAAGTAAAATAAAATAGCTAATCCCCATAAAACCCTCTAAAAAGATTTCTGCCACAGGTCTGAATTTATAGTGGCTCCTTCCCATGGGCCTTTTCCTCCAGGAAAAGCTGCCAGGTGTGGGATTCTGCGCTGGACCGGAGTGAGCAGGCTGGTGGCACCCACCACACGTTATGGAAGATAACGAAGTCTAGCCTTAATGTCAAGCCCAGGAACACTTTGCTGGTGATGTGACGACTTTATAATCTCCATGCAGGTACTGGGGAGTCCGCGATGGGTTGGAGACCCCGATATTGAGCAGATAAATGAACCAAAGCATCTCCGTCCTGCAGCTCTCAGCAGGTTGCCGTCACCGGGCCCCGAGGGGTGACCCTCCTCCTGTTTTGTGCCAACACCGGCCCCTGTTTTCTTAATATTCTCTCCCATGTGCTCCAGGCCTTTATTATATCAATAATCCATTTTTATCGACTTTTTCTTTCCCTTTTTTTTTTTCGAGTGGTTTAATTCAAACCTGTAATTATAGTTTTTTTTAGTTTCTTTTTTTTTAAGATTTTATTTATTTATTTGATAGAGAGAGATCACAAGAAGGCAGAGAGGCAGGCAGAGAGAGTGGGGGAAGCAGGCTCTCTGCTGAGCAGAGAGCCCTATGCGGGGCTTGATTCCAGGACCCTAAGATCATGACCTGAACCGCAGGCAGAGGCTTAACCCACTGAGCCACCCAGGCGCCCTTTTTTGCAGTTTCTAATATGCTTATTCACAGACCCTCTTCTTGGTACACATGTATAACCAGTAGAAACAGAAGGCAAAGAAGTGCACTCATCGTTCAGTGCCTTCCAGCTGCAAGGGGGGCCGGAAGTGCAACCTTACTGGGGACCCAGAATCGGAGACTATCGGGATGCCTAGTGTATGCCGCAGCGCACCCCCGGGCCCCCCAGCGCGCGGCTCACCCTCCCGCTGGGCACAGAATAGACGCAGCCGGCTCTCGCTGCCCTTGGAGCCCCGCTGTCCCGTCCAGGGTCAGCACCCAGTTCAAAATTCGGGATCTCCTGAGGGCCTGTACGTTAGCGAACGAGGTTCAGTCCCATCTACCCGGAAACCAGTGAGCTGGAGCGCCCGGCTCTCGGGGACCCTACCCCACCCCATGTGGGGTGGCGACATCAAGATAGGATCCCAAGATGCACTACCCGCTCCTTTGGGAAAGGAAAATGAGGGGCTGCCCGGTGTCCCTGGTCCATCCTCTGATCTGGGCCTCGGGTACCCGGACGTTCCGAGCAGCTCCCACCCCTCCGGGGAGAGGGTCTCGCTCTCTCCGACCGGCCCTGATTCAGCTCCCGGGAGGCAGCCCCTGTCGGTGCATCCTTGGCCTGTGGCTCTGCTTTGCTCTTTGATCACTCTCCTGTCATTTGAATAGGGCACTCCTAGAGGACATCTGGGGGGAGGGACAGCTTTCTCAGCCTGCTTGCTGCCCAGAGGTCGCCAAGGGGACCAAAGATGATTTAAAATCCCAACCAGTCACAGACACTTTGAGGCCAGGCTGTGGTTTAGCAAAAATAAAACAAAACAAAACACAGTCAACTTCTTATCTGTTCGAGTCTGGTCAGCCTCTTGCAGTAATAGCCATCCCTATGGTTTTTTCTAGACATACTTCTTAGATCTACGTTAGCTATTGCCTTTTGTGCCCCCACGCCTCTGTGGGTACTTGAGCTTATCTGATTCAGGTGGGAAGGACTCAACCCTTAGTACCTCTGCTCAGCCACGGAAACCAGCAGCATTCCAGAAGCCACGGCCCACCGGCTGGGTCCACAGGGAGGCCAATAATAACATGGAACAGAGCCCCTGGCTGACCTTTAGGGAAATATAGTGGCGTGAGACCTGAACCGTTGCGCGTTAAGCCACGTTATTGATTTGTTGATTAAGAAATCTTTAAAAATGGTGGTAAAATCCATGTAACCTAAAACTTACCATCTTAATCACTTTTAAGTATACAGTTTGAGTCTGGTTCAAGGGAGTCAAGTACATTCACATTGCTGTGCAACCCGTCTCCAAAACTCTTTTTGTCTTGTAGAAACTGAAAATCTGCACCCACTAAACAAGATACCCCAGGCCCTCCTGTCCCCCAGCCCCTGGAAGCCATCCTTTTACCCCATGCAGCTAGGAACTGGACTATTCTAGTTCCTCGTATCAGCAGAATCATGCACTATCTGTCTTCCTGTGACCGGCTTATTTTAGTTAGCACAATGTCCTCAAGGTTCAATCTGTGTTGTAGCAGCTGACAGAATTTTCTTTTCTTTCCCCTTTTTTAAAAGATTATTTATTGATTTATTTGAGAGAGAGGAGCAGAGGGAGAGAGAGAGCATTCTTCCCGCTGAGCAAGGAGCCTGACGTGGGACTCCATCCCAGAACCCTGGGATGATGACCTGAGCCAAAGGCAGACGCTTAACTGACTGAGCCACAGAGGGGCCCCAGAATCTTCTCTCCTTTTAAGGCTGAAAAATATTCCCTTGCCGGTATATACTACCTTTGTTTATCTGATCATCCATCGATAGTCACGTGGGGTACTTCTTCCTCTGGCTATTGGGAATAAGACTTCCATGCATGTGCTTGTACAAATAGCTCTTTGAGACTCCGCCTTCAGTTCTTTGGCGAATGTACCCAGAAGGGGCCACTACAGTTTTTGTGGTTTTGTTTGTGTAGCAGAACTGATCCCATCCTGAGCACGACCCGGCCCAACTCACCGGAGCTTCAGACCCGTGGATAGTTGAAGCCGGGTTGCACTTGCGTTGCTATTTTTAAAAAGAAGGATGGGCTGAATATTCTTCCTGAGTTCCCCAAGCCGACCCTCACCTTGGGGACATCTGACTCAGTCCCCAGAGAGAAGATCTGGAGCCCCCCAAACATAAGCTTCCCCTTAACCAGATGCTCCTGCCTCAGCCAAGTTTTCCTCCTTCCTCCTCTCTACTTCATCCTTCATGCTCTCCTTCCAGCTGAATGATTATTAACATTTATGTTTTTATCTCTAGTGCCTGGCAATATGGTTGAAATTGAACTATAATTTCTCACATACTATCAAGGATTTTCCCAGGCACCAGGGATGTAAATCTTACATGAGGGTTGTTCTTGGCCTGAGGGACATAAATATTCAATAGGACACCCTCCGGGCTGGGTAGCTCCCTTTCACCTGGCCGGACCCACTCCCCACCTCTCCACCCTGCTCTCTGCCCAGAAGGGGGATTCTGTGGCCCACCTCCCTGGGTTCCTTGTCCCCTGGCCTTGGTTCAGCCAATAGAGAGCCTTGGTGGAGAATGGACGGTGGGATGGGAGCGAGGCTGGGGACTTGATTCCCCTGGATTGTCCTTTCCTATCCCTCCTGTGAAGCAGGCCCTTTTCCACATGCCTCTCCCCTTTGGGCTTTACTGGCTCTGGGTACTATAGCATCCTCTGCGCGTTCCACTCTGCCAGACTTTATCTCGGTGAGTTGTCCCTTAGTAAGTGGAGGTTCCCAATTTGGCAGTGGCATCTCTTTCCCACTGAGACCCCGATGGAGCCATGGCTCTGCCCTGTCAGACTGTGAAGACAGAGAGGAAACAATACTGTATATGCTAGGTTGTGACAATAACTCTACGGGTGGGTAAGAGAAGGCGTTTAAACAAAGCCACCCTGTAACCATCTCGTCTACTGTTCCCAGAGCAAGATCCCTGATCTGGGTATTTTAGAATTCAGCCGCTCATGACTCCCCTGTTCACAGCAGTGTGCAAATGTAGAAGAGATACAGATTTTAAGACACTTTCGATCTGATAAAGAAAACAACAGAAATGACAGTATTATACACGTGCGAGGGCTTCTCATGAAGGACACCTTCCTGGATACAGGAGTGCTATTTAAATCAGCCTGGAAGGGGTCCGTGTGGCTTGTCCCCAAGCAGAACCAAGCTCGGCAGTGCACCCTGGGAGGGCTCTGACCACCCATGCTCCAAGACCCAAGAAGCTCTACTCGGGACTGTGGCCACCTGCTTGCCCTCTTGTTGTTGGCTAGTATTCCTGGGCTGGTCCTTTTCAATGTTCTCAGTAATGTCCAAGTCATTCCTGCCATGGCCTGTGGCTCTCTTTCCTCTGCTTTCTCAACTCCTCCTGCATGGATACCTAGCGTCGCTGTCCAAGTTGCATTTTAACATCCAGCCCGATTCCCTTTTTGTTTTTTTGTGGGTCCAGTACTATACTCGCACACACTTGCTCAGGCACGATGGACCAAAACCAGTTGCTGGAACACCAAGTAATTGGCAGAAAGAGAGGTTTCAGGACAGGTAATTACACATGTTGCAAAGCGTTCACCTCCGTGCGAGCTCCCATTGGCTGAAAGCATTTACCATACGAAGGGTGTAGGGCCCCATGAACGTGGTAGAATGTACTGGAATGGATTTTTCTTTTCTGTAAGTACCTTAATTGAGGGAACTGTTTCAGAGGGCATGTCCAGTCGGTACTGCACTGGGGCTGACGGTGAGGGGACACGTGTGTTGCAGGGATAACTGAACTTCAGGTAAAGTGGTCAGAGAGGGAGGAGAAAGCTCTCCTGGACAGAGGGGTCACTGCATTCCTGGGGGTCATGACTGACATGGAATTCAAGCTGGATGTTGACAGACTGGTGAGTATTTAGGTTAAGATGTGACTGGTTTGGGGGACATAATTTTGGGGGATTTAGGCAGGCAAAATGGGGACAGCAGGGCCACCCATGAAGAGGCCAGGAGGGGAGCAGTGGGCAGCCGAGGTGCGTGAGCAGGAAAGGAGAACAAGGCCGGGAAGGCGGGTGGAGTGGGACTAGTGGGGGCCGTTGGCCGACATCAAGAGGTCAGAGCTCATGTTTTGGGCTGGGGAAAGCCTCCCGGGGCTTGTGTTCCAGAAAACTGTGACTTACAGTCTCTCCGAGGACATGTCACCACAAACTCAGTGGCTCAAAGCAACACACACTCATTATGTCACGGTTTCTGCAGGTCAGGAGTCCGGGCCCGGCTGAGCTGTGCCTGGTGCAGGGATGGAATCAAGATCAGTGGGGCTGCCGGGGCTGCGGTCTCATCTGCGGCCAGAGTGGGGAAGAATATACTTCCTTGCTCACGTGGCTGTTAGGAGCTTTCCGTTTCGTCTGGGTTGTCAGACAGAAGGCCTCACTTTCTTAGAAGTCGTTGGCCAGAGGGCATCCTCAGCTCCTCGCCATGTGGGTCTTGCCGACATGACCACTGGCTTCCGCACAGCCTGTAAGGAAGAGTCTCCTTGGAAGGCAGGGGTTACGACCTTATGTAACATGATCACAGACGTGACATTCTATCGCCTTTGCCATCCTGTGTGGGTAGAAGCGAGTCACAGGTCCCACCCACGCTCAAGGGGAGGGACATCACAAAGGTGTGACCATCAGGAGACGATGGGGACAAGCACAGTCTGTCTGCCACACTTGTTTCCTGATAATAACTTATAGTACACCGATAGCTGCTGTAGTAATGGACTATTTTTAAAATACTCTATTCATTTTAAACAACTGAAAAAAACAGTAGAGCGGATTATTTATAAACAACCTGAGAGTTACTGATTTCTTGGTAAAAAGAATTTAAGTTCGGCTTTGCTCTGATTATGTTTCTTCAAGTTGAAACCTGTTTAATGAAGGTAAAGGATAAGAGCGATGTTTTTTGTTTGGGGAGGTTTTTGTTTTGTTTTATTTTGTTTTGTTTTTGTTTTAACAAAGAGACCCTGAACTTTTATCTCAAATAGGTAGGAGGTCATCGAAGATTAAAGGTCATGCAAAAACATACATCCCATGGGACCATGTCTGGAACACGGTGCCTCCTGTCCAACTCATTGGAACTTCCTGGGGGTTGCTCTTCTCAAAATATTAGATGGGTGGGGCACCGGATTGGCTCAGTTAGTGAAGCGTCTGCCTTCGGCTCAGGTCATGATTCCAGGTCCTGGGATCGAGCCCCGCATCGGGCTCCCTGCTCAGCTGGAGGTCTGTTTCTCCCTCTGCCTGCTGCTCCCCCTGCTTGTGCTCGCTCTCTTAAATAAAATCTTAAAAAAAAAAAAATCTGACAGTTTCTTGTGGAGGCTGCCCTTTTCCTGGGGCTAAGGTGCTATATTGGAAGAAAACCTCAACCAGAACGTGGAAAACTCAGGTCCCAGTTTAAAAATCCATTACTTTTGTTAACAGCACCAGAAAATCTAAGTTCTCTGGGTTTCCATTTTTGTAGCTGAATAAAAAGGATACTTGTATCCATTTATTCTTTAGAAGCAGATGGATGAGGTAAAAAAATGCACAGTCATCTGGCTTTCTAGAAGTTCATGGTTTAGCATCTAGCAGCAACTTTAACGTAGGCTTTCTTACCTATCAGAGCTGTTCCCTTGGGAGACCTAACTCAGTGTCAGAAGGGTTCTTCCCACCTACATCTTATTGTCTCCACCGCCTGGTTCAGATTCTCCTGCAGTGCAGCAAACACCTGTCAGAAACCCAATCCAGTTCACGAGGACCAACACTTTCCTGGTCTCCCTTAACGATCACAGCAGAAACCCGGCCAGATGTCTGGACTGGGGATGGGCCATAACCCAGCGAGACCCACTCGGTTTATCTTCAGGGGTTTGGAAGTGAAACTCCAAGAGCTACTGTCAGAAAGAGCCTCACCCTTAGTAACCAGCATTCCTGCCTGCCCCTGGTCTCCCTGGGTCCCTCAGAAGAGGGGATGTCAGCTGGACCGACAGACAGACCTTCTTCCCAGGTTCATTTCATAAGCTGTTGTACTCATTCTCTCATTTGTTCAGGAAGCATTCCTTGTGGGATGACTGCCGGGCACGTTACGATATTTCATTTAATCTTTACAGCAACATCACACGCATGTGGTTTTCTAGAAGTTCCGTGGCCATAAGCCTGAAGGCGGGCGTTATGTCACCTGCATGCTACAGGGGTAGAAATGAAGCCTCCGAAAGGGAAGGGAACTTGCGCACGGGCTCAGGTGTAAAGGGGGAACCCAGGAGTCTGCGTTAGGTCTGATGCCAGAGTTCCTGGATCTCTCCCCCACCCCCCGCCCTCCCCAGAGCCTGGTGCTACTTGTTCTCTCATCCCACAGGAGTGGGCTCGGTCTGGGGTTGCCCTCAGGGTGATGATGGTAAAGAGGGAGAACTCCACAACCCTTCTCCAACCTTACTGAGGACAGTGCAGTATCCACATGTAGACACAAGGTGGCAGAGAACCACAGGCTGCAACATCCGCCACCCCCCCCCCCACCCCCGATTCCCCCCCCCTCCCGCCCCTGCCCAAGGTATGGTTCTGGCTTCTAGATTCCTGTGTTCCATTACGTTGAGAAAAGGATGTGTACCACTGCTCAATACACACTCAAACTATAAATGTGTCACAATCTACTACAATAAGTACAGGGAGAACTGTAGAAGGAAAAATAGAGGAAAAAAACCAAAGGTAGTGCTGTAATAAGCAAAGATTTACTTAAAAATTGTGGTTTTTTTTTTTTTTTTAGTATGGTTGTTTAGATGACACAGTACAATAATTATCATTAATTACCATTAAGTGGTATTTAAATTCTCCCTTTTTTTTTTTTAAAGATTTTATTATTTATTTGACAGACAGAGATCACAAGTAGACAGAGAGGCAGGCAGAGAGAGAGGAGGAAGCAGGTTCCCTGCCTTGCAGAGAGCCCGATGCGGGGCTCGATCCCAAGACCCTGAGATCATGACCTGGGCCGAAGGCAGGGCTTTAACCCACTGAGCCACCCAGGTGCCCCATCTCCCTTTTTTTTTTTAGACACACTGAGCACACGTGTGTACAAGCAGGTGGGGGTGGGGTGGGAGCAGAGGGAGAGAGAGAATCTTAAGTGGGCTCCATGTGGTGCTCGCTCTCATGACCCTGAGATCAGGACCGGGGCCAAAATCAAGAGTCTGAGGCTTACCTGACTGAGCCACCCCAGGTACCCCTTAATTCCCACCTAATTTTTGGGAATAAATAAATAAATATATATATAAAAGACCTCTTTTTTTTTTTTTAAAGATTTTATTTATTTATCTGACAGACAGAGACCACAAGTAGGCAGAGAGGCAGGCAGAGAGAGAGAGGGAGGAAGCAGGCTCCCCGTTGAGCAGAGAGCCCGATGTAGGGCTTGATCCCAGGACCCTGAGATCATGACCTGAGCCGAAGGCAGAGGTTTTAACCCACTGAGCCACCCAGGTGCCCTATATAAAAGACCTCTTTAAACTTTTTTCCTCATTTTTACTAGAGGGAAGATTACCTTTCTTCTAATTATGGAATGGAAAGAGTATGTAATCACGTTTTATAGGAAAGTCCACTCAGACGGTGTTTTATTTTAGTCTTACAAAGGCGTTTTAGAATGTGAGTCCTGACACCTGAAATCCCGTGTTTCTACCACTGCAGGCCAAAACAGGCCGGTGCTCCCTACTGCCCATAGAACAAGTGAGGTGGAGGCAAGGGCCGGATCTAGTTTAGTTGGTCCAGGGAGCCCTCTCTGGGGCCTCACCTTGCTTGATATGAAGTACAGTATGTCCAGTACAAGAGGAAAGAATTTTGTCTTTTTCCAAAGTAGTGTACAACGTGCTTCCAAAATGAAGACTCCCCCACGTTAGCCGTAACGAGGTCTGAGGCATTCTCCTCCGTGTGTCATCACTACTGCTCACGGAAGCTTCTCGAGTGAGAAGGAATGGACAGAAGGAATGGACAGAATAGGAGTGCACTGCTCTGGTCTCTTCTGATGGTCCACTGGTAGACCCACCATCAAGGGTATGGGTAAGGCCACCCCTGATGACCCTGGTTGGGGCCATGCTTCTCGGAATTTGCTTGGCAAAGAGATCAGTGTTTGAGGCCCAGGAATGAGAGGACCCAAGGAGCAAGAAGGGGACAGACACAGAAGCCACTGAGGAGGCGGAACAGGGAGGCTGGTGACAACCTAGCTCATGAGATTCGACGAGGTGATGCCTGGAAGAGCTTCATAAAGCATTAGGCCCCAGGAGGGACCAGGCCGGCGTGGGCTGCTGGCATACGGGGGGATGGGGAGCAAGCTATTATGGGCCTAGAACACGGCGGTGTGGCTCCGGGGCAGGGTGGAATGTTTGCCCCACACTGAGAGGAACACAGGAGTGCGTGAAGACCCCTTCCTCCGCACGCCCCACGCGCAGGCTTCAGGTTCATGAGAAGCTTTCTTGCAGCTTAGCGGGCTTTTCCTTCTTTCCCCCGTCAGAGCAGCCTGCCGGGGGCCAGCGTCGTGGGGGACGATCCAGCGCAGACAGGGACATCTACGGTTTCAACGATTAGCCACCAGTCTGGCTACTGGCCGCCCTCACCGGGTAACCGGGGAGACACTGTCCCTGTGTGAGCAACGCCGGCCACTGGAACTTGAAACGAAAAGCAGCCCGACCTCAAGGAAAGATGCCCTCCCCGCCCAGCGGAAGAGCTGGGCCTGCCACAGCGCTGCGGCCTGTTACAAAATGCCTCGATGAGCCTGACCTCGTGTGGCTTCTTGTCACTCGCTTGGAGTAAGCAGCTATGGAGGCTCTCTGGCTTTCCTTCCAGAAGTTTCTCTCTTCCAGGTCAAGTCACAGGACCTGTATGTAACAGGTGGGGTGCTTGCGTGCCTCTCCTGGGGTTGGTGCAGGCCCGGCAGGGTGCCGCGTAGCCTGCTCGGGTTTCCCCCTTCCACGGGCCCTTTCTTGCCCGGGCTCTGGATGGGGTCATGAGGACTCAAGGGGGCGCCTCTGTGAAGACTTGTGGGCAAGACGGGGGTGTCACCAGCGTTATTTACATGGGACCAGAGAACAGTTCTGGAGCTGGAGCGCTCCACCTGCGGCAGGAAGACCGGCTTCCTCTCCTTGCCTGCATCACCGGGATTTCTGTGGTGTCTCATTGCTCATGCAGGAGCCGTGGGCCACTGGCGGTGGGTGGGCGGTGAGGCTGAAGAGAGGAAATTCAGCATGACTGACTCATAAAGCAGCAGTGTGCCCGTGCCCTGCTTGCTGTCTTGCGGTCTGCGCCTCACAGGAAAGGGTAGAAGCCGGCAAACTGGTTGGTTTCCAAGGGCACCTTGAAGGAGTCTTATCAAAGCCACTGCTGATGTTCTGTTCTTGTTGACCGACCAGCCGAAGTCCTTAGACTTACTGGCTGAAACCACCCACAACCTGGAGAGCTCAGCCAGCCACACGGCAAGGACACAGAGTCCCCCGGGGCCCAGACCTTCTAATGAGACGTTTTCTCGGCAGGGCCCTTCAGTAAGCGCCCTTGCTTGTTTGGCTGGGGACTGTGGGCCTGACTCCTATATTCGCCCTCCTGAGGGTGGGAGTGGTTTCCTTAGCACTTGCTTTTCTAAGTAGAACAGACATGGAGAAAGCAGCTATTTTGGGGGGTTTTGTTCTAGAAAGTTCTGTCTTCCTGAGTCGACAGGTCACACGACCTACACCAAACTGGGGCAAATGTACATGAGCAGATTCTAGAATATTTAGGGGACCAAATTTGGGCCTGAAGGATGTACCTTTGCCCTGTAGCTCCTAGATCATGTCCCATGCAGATTTGAGGCCACAGACATCTGCTGAAAAGAGGCAGGTGTAACTCAACTCGTAATCTTTTCCCTGGAATAAATTTGTCTTCCCAAGTTAATCTCAGAAAAAGGGCAGCTGGGTTGATTTCCTCTCCAGAATTCGAGTCTCTAACACTAGAAATACAATCCCACAGGGTGTACTGCTTTGGTGAAGAATGCTTTTCTCTCTACAAGAGGGGCAGTGGGTTGGAGTAAGAGCAGGGATTCTGGAACTGGTTCTTGGCCCAGCTCTGTCACTTAATAGCTGTGTGATGTTGGGCAAGTTCCTTAACCTCTCAGCTTCTGTTTCCTTCTCTGTAAAAAGGGGAACGTAGGGGCACCTGGGTGGCTCGGTGGGTTAAGGCCTCTGCCTTTGGCTCGGGTCATGGTCTCAGCGTCCTGGGATCGAGCCCTGCATCGGGCTCTCTGCTCGGCGGGGGGCCTGCTTCCCTTCCTCTCTCTCTGCCTGCCTCTCTGCCTCCTTGTGATCTCTGTCTGTAAAAAATAAATAAATAAAATTTTTAAAAAAAAGGGGGGGGAAGTAATGGCGGGCATCTACCTTGCAGGTTCATGGTGAGGAGAAAATGCGTTAACACAGATAAAACACTCAGAGGAGTGCCTGGTACTCCTCACTATTTGAAACGAGAGCAGAATGTGAAATAAAGGGTTACCGGGCTACTAGTCTGGAGTGGTGGCAACCTCGGCCTAGGAGGCGGGAGACACGGACTCTCTCATCAGGCTTCCCATGAAGTAACTGGGTAACTCTGAGCCACTCAGAGCTTCAGTTCCTTCGTTTTATGATTTTTTAAAAAGACTTATTTATTTAGAGAGACAGAGAGAGAGTGTGTGAGCAGGGGGAGGGGCATAAAGAGAGAGAGAATCTCAAGCAGACCCTGTGCTGAGTGCAAAGCCCAATGGGGAGTCTGATATCTCACGACCCTGAGATCACGATCTGAGCTGAAACCAAGAGCTGGATGCCTAACCGACTGAGCCGTCTAGGCGCCCCAGTTCCTTCATTGTGGGGTGGTGATAACAACCCAAGTGGCCAACAAAGGACAATGGATGAACAAAACTTGGCATATACATACAAAGCAGTATTATCCTGCCATGGGAAGGAATGAAGGTCTGACACTTGCTGCAACACGGATGAATCTGGAGGATGTCATACTAAGTGAAATACACCGGACAGGCAAATCTGCAGAAATAAAGTGGAATGGAGGCTACCAGAGGCCAGCGGGAGTGGGAAGTGGGTCGTTACCACTTGATGGTTAGCTCCTGCTTTGGGTGGTAAGTTTGGAGATGGGATGGTGCCGATGGTTACTCAACAGTGCGAATGTACTTAATGCCACTGAGTTACAGACTTCAAAATTAAAATGGCAAACTGCACATTATCCATATTTTACCGCAATGAAAAAAAATCAAACATAAGAAGTCAAAAAAGAGAGGGAGAAATGAGCTTTGAAAAAGAAAGGGACTTGCTATAAACTTTGGACTTTTATCGTCCATGAGGCCATAAATGGTTAGCAGGAGGAAAAATGGGGTGGTGACATTAGCCTGAAAGCCCTTTCCAGAGCCAGCCTGCTAGGAGGTAGACTCCCTTTCTTTTGGGCACTGCCCTGCCCTTTGCTTCCTTTAGGACACAAGTCTGGACGAATCTTCCCAGGAGCTCTCCTGCCTACCCCGGGCTCCACCCACCATCCTTCTCAGGTGCCCGCTGCACCACAATGTGTCTTTCTTTACGTGGGTGTGGCTGCTTGTCAACTATGTCGTTAGCCCCCAGATGGGGAGGGGCTGATCCTCTCCACCTTGTGCCACCCACCCCACCCCACCCCGGGGTCCCTGACTCAGAATGAGTCACAACAGGTGCTCGAGAGGATTCCTCCCTGCATCCCTCATGAGGAAGTACAGAGATTGATGGACGGGGCTGTATGGTGTCCTGGACCTGGGTCCTGCAAACTTCCTAGACTTCTGCTCTGTCCATCATCACCAAGACATCTTACCTTGTGACCTAGAACGTACAGGCGTGCATGGGTGCGCGTGAGTGTGAATGTGGTTTCATTAACTATTACCAACCATTACTACACTTGGTACATCTGAAATTCCAGATTTGCTGGATTTTTAAAGAGTGCTTGTGGGAACACTGATTTTGCAACCATGACTTTCTGTTGGGCTGACATGGTCCCTGGGAGACTGGCTCATGCAGGGGTGTGTCCATCACTGGCCACTAGGGGGAGCTCATCGGTCAGGCTGGGCAGGGAGTAGAGTGACCCAGTTGGTGGCTCAAGAGGAAAGCAGCAGTGTCAGGGCTGGTGGGACCTCAGGGGGCCCGTGCAAGCTCTCACGTCCCTTAGTGCCAGCAGAGCCCATTCCCACTTCAGTTGATTTCGCTGAATGAGCTTCTCCTGGTTCACCCTTTCCGTGGTGAACACAATGCCTTGTGAGCTGGGAGCTGGATTTCCGGCTCGGGGTTCGGACCTGCTCCCTCCCGGAGCAGGACAGAACTCCTCTTCTCCCTGTTTGCAAAACCGCCCTTCAGATGTGTGACCGCCACCCTGAGGCTCGCCCTTGACGGTGGAACCGGGAGCACGCGCCTCCGGATTTTGAGGAGATTCGGCAGACGGCTTCTATCCAGAGCAGCTGGAAGGGTTATGTCGTCCTGAAGCAGTGAGGAGTTCCTTTCTTTCTTTCTTTCTTTTTTTTTAAAGACTTATTTGAGAGAGAGAGAAAGCACACAAGCAGGGGGAGGGCCAGAGGGAGAGGGAGAGAAACACTCCCAAGCAGACTGGCTGCTGGGCGCAGAGCCTGCCGTGGGGCCCCATCTCCTGACCCGAAATCACGAGCTGTCAGACGCTTCACTGACTCAGCCCCCTGGGCGCCCCCGAGGAGGTCCCCTCACTGCACTAGCAAGTGCCAAAGCGCTTGTCTCCCCCGGCTGCCCGCACGCACAGCCCCTCCGCCGGCACAGCCAACCTCGCAGCTCGGTGGGACACATTAGGCTGGGACCAGCTCCCCAAGGGCAGGTAACCGTCCCGACACCGTGCCCGACTCACGTGCTCAGACCGCCTCAGAACAAGTCCACGGACGAGATCTCAGACATGATCACGGAGCCCTGCCTGTTGGCTGCGGGAGGCAGCCACGGCCTGGGGTGAAATTCCTGCTTCTAGCTGGAACCCTAAGGGGCTCTACCATGACTCACGCCAGTCCCCGCTTGGATCCTGTCAGCAGGGAGCCAAAGGCTGTGGACAGGCGCCTGGGTAAGGCCGGGCTGGGGCAATGGAGGTTCTTCCTCCGTCGTGTCTGGCCCTGACGGACGCTCCTCAAACAGCATTTGAAACCAGCTCCCAAGACTCTTCGGACACATCCTCTCCTCCAGCTGCTTCTGGATGGCCACCCCACAATGTCCAGTTTGCCACTTTCTGCGTGCTGCTGAGGTTCTCATAGTCCTAGGCCGCTCCGTGGCTGGCGAGTCTAGTCAGGGGCTCCCCCACGGCGATGATCACGGGAGTGACGAGGGGACGGCTGAAATTTCCAGGAGGGGCCGACCGTGCAAGAGCTCTGCAAATATGAGCTGGCCTCAAGGAGGGACCAGATTTTCTGTCTCCACACTTTCCCGCAGGTATTTAAGGAGGGCAATGGGTCTCCTGAGCAACACCCCAAATCCTGGCCAGAACCATCAAGGGGAAGGACCTCACTGTGAAATATTTCCTGCATTTTATGGCTCCACATCCTTTAGTCCGTCTGAAGACACACGTCCCGACTTGCGGCACTGCCGTTCTCCTGACGGCAGAGGCCTGACCTGTTTCCCAATCTCCTGGAACCCGGGCTGCTCTTGGACTTGCTTGGGCCCAAAGCATGCTGTGGAATGATGGGGCGCTGGCCTTGAACGGAAGCCTGGGGAAGCCTTGTCCACTCGCTTTCCCTGCATCTGAGGACATTCTTGAACTACTCCGCTGGAAGGTACGAGTCACAGAGCTGAAACAGCTCAGCTACCGGAGCGCAGCCAGCGTCCCTCGGCTGATGGCCCCACGTGAGACTGGCCCACGGTCAGCAGCAGGGCCAGCGGTCGGCGGGCCCCTCCCAGACCCGTGAGCAATAAATGCTCACGGCTATATACCGCGGAGGCTTTGTGGGCTCTGTTACACAGCATCACTGTGGCTAAAGTCACGGATGTGCACACTTATAAATCGGAGAACGACGCAGCCTTGGAAGAATCGTCAGCGGCAACTTTCACCTTCAAATAAAATGGGTCCCTACACATTGGTCTTTGCTTGCACTACCTCGAGCTGAAGATCTTTCCCCGGCCTTCAGTTCGACAGATGTGTTCAGTATCCTCGTAGAAACCAAAGAATGACCACAGCAAGAAGTGAAAAGTCATTCTTTTGTTAGGTGTCAGATGGACGGAGCGGGGAGAAGCAAAGCCCTGCAAGGTCATGCCTCTCCGTATTTCCACGGACTCCAGAGAGCAGGGGTCCTCTGCCCAGATGGGGTGGTTGTTTGCAGTAGTCACTGTTCTTCAGGCTGGCATCTGGACGGAACTCCTCTTCCTGTAGAGCTCGGCATGTGTACAGACCACGGAGGGGTGTCACAGGTGAGTGGTGGCAGCGTTTGGCTTCCCTAATTTCAGCGTGGCTCAGAAGCACAGACACACCTCTGGCAGGACGCATTCATGAAACCAAGTCTGTTGCTCTAGCAATCATAGGCTGGTCGGCCTCCTGAGCCGGAGTCCCCAAACCCTGAACACACAGAGACACATAAAAGTACTCCATTCTACTTTTTAAAGTATTACGTGGACCAGAAAATACCACAGGCTTATAAGATCAACAGCATGCTTCCGGCTCTACCCTGACAATGACTGGACGGGGCCACGGGAGGGGCTTCAGGAATGTTCTCTGGTCATTCAAGGCCTGCCATCAATCCGTGTCGGCAAGCACACTTCCTGAAAGGGAGTCTTGTCTCTCCGAGATCAATTTATAGGTGGGGGAGGATATAAACAAGTTACCTCCAGTTTCCCTGTGCAACACCATTTTCCCTTCCCTCTTCTTAACTTGTCTTAACTGAGTCTCTGACCCGAAAGCGATGGACATGCATGACACGTGTCAGTGGGTGGGGAGACACCTCGAGTTGGTTCCTGGTCCCGTGGGCCCCTGGGGCCTGCCCTCACAGATGCCCCTGTCTCTCAGAACTTGGCATTGAGCCTCCAGAATGACTGCTGGCCTGGCTCTGCCAAGCGAAACCACTGTGAGCCTCTGTGCAATGCAGGACAGGAACAGAGAGAGGAATTCAGGGACGGCAGCTGGGGGGACAGCCACACAGGACACACTCTCCTTGGTGCCTCACTGTGGTTTCAGGAGGAGATGGTGATTTTTAAATGAGCATTCATGGTGGGGGGAAGGGAGCCACCACACAGAGAGACTCAGTGAGATCAGTACAAATCAGGCTTTCTTCCTTTCCAAGTGTAATGAGTGTGTCATTTTTCTTGCAAGACTGCTGTGATTCAAGTCCAGGGCTCTGGCTGGGTTCTAAAACCCAATTCTCGAGGTACACAGGATTTATTAACACTTGATATATTACACAAGGTCGAGAAAGAAAGAGTTGCCATGAGGCAGCTGCACCTTTGCAAAATTTGATTTTTAAATCAGGGAGCAAGAGGCTCGTAGTGCACAAGTGACACGTGAAGTCTCAGTCATTGGAAATTATAAACAAAGCCCAGCAAGATTAAAGACTACAGACACTGGGGATGCCTACACATCGGGTGCCAGTGGTTGAGATACGAGTCTACTTGGAACACTCCTTCCCCACGAGCAGTGTTTCCCGGTGCGTGGTCTCCAAGCACCCACAGCAGCATCACCGGGGAGCTTGGTTTAAAAATGCTGATTCTCAGGCCTCTTCCCAGACCTACTGAATCAAAAACTCATCTGTGTTGTCACAAGCCCTCCTCAGGATTTTGATTCAGGTTTGAGAACTACACTTTTGTGAGATACATTTGGCCTCCCCAGCTACACAGAAAATAGCCGTCCTTCCCAGAGAGCTAGTCCTTGCTCCCCAAGGCGTCTATGTAACAGGCTACCCACTCCCCTGTGCATCGAGCACGGTAGCATGTGCCAGCCTCGGGAAAATAAGGAAAAGTGTGCATTACTTTCCTGTGTCCTTGACCGAGTCCACGGAGCCCGTGCCCCTGCGGTCCACAGTTCACCTACTCAGCCACTCGGGTCCAGCAGCACCCACTTCCCAAAACCGATTTCTGCTATCAATAAAGAAAACCTAAGTCATGCCGTGCTGATGAATCACCCGCCAACTCCCTTCCCGTGACAGGATAACGGTAAATTTGTGCTCCTGACAGCCCTGGAATTATAGGCTGGCGAGGACACTGCTCCACGCAGTCACTAGCGGACCCGGGCAGGCGCTAAGTCCGTCTCAACACTTGCTTCCATGAACAAGATGGGAGAAGGAGACACAGCGACAGACTGGCTTTTCACATTCCCACAATCTGCCAACGTAGGTCACGTGGTCAAGCCCAACTTCAGACGTAGGCAGGGAGTACCCCGAGAAAGAACTGGAACGTCTGAGAACAGCCCAAACCGTTACTATCCAAGGTTATGGGTGGGCCACAGCACCCATCGTGTGCAAAGCTGTGTATTAATGTTAAACGGTGGGACCCAATGTTTCCAGTTTTAGGCTATCATTTTATTCCCACTCACCATTTTTAAAAATTTTTTAAGTAAGCTCTATCCCCAACGTGGGGCTCAAACTCATGACCCTGACATCAAAGGTCTCACGCTCTACCAACTGAGCCAGCCAGACACCCCTGTTCCTGTTCACCTTCAAATCTACAAAACCGACACCCTCCCCATCTAAGATCTTTTTTGCTGAAAATTTTTCAAATAAAAAAAAAATCTTTTTTTTAAGACAGTGTGCACATGCGTGAGTTGGGTGGGGGGCGGGCAGGAGCAGAGGGAGAGGGAAAGAGAATCTTAAGCAAGGCTCCACGCTCAGCACGGAGCCTGACCTGGGGCTCAATCTCAGGACCCTGAGAAATCAAGTCAGATGCTTAATTGACTGAGTCACCCAGGAACCCCTCAAATTCTTCTAAATTTAAAGAAAAAATGAAGCTAATATACTTACCAAAAAAAAAGGGGGCACAAATTGTGAGTGGACAGCCTGCTGAATTACCGCAAAGGGAACATAAGAGCAGAGCTACGTCCAGGCTAAGAAGCAAACCCTCCGTAGGGCCCTGCCAGCCCCTCCCAGGCTCCCTCTCGGGAACCGCCCCCTCCCTAGCAGTAACATTCTCCTGACTTTCAACACTGCCCTCCAAGGATGTTTCTACCCTCATTCATGCAACCGGTGCTGGTCCGCCAGGCACCTGAACTTCTCAGTCCCGGCAGCTGGTGTCACACCCAAGCACTGAAGCTGAACTTAGGGAACTCCCTGTTGGAAGACTGGCTTTTCCGGGTGGGGGGGGGGGTGGCATTATTTCAGATAGGATTGAGGGACCCAATCTCATTAGTGACTATCATCTTTATGCTCTGTTTGCTTAAGCGCATGGTTTCATCACAGAGGGAGCAGAATCTCTCTGTGGCCCACCCCGTGAGAAATCAGCGGTCACCGGGCTGGCCTGGAGCCGCCTGACAAGTCTGGTGGCAGAGAAGACCCTGTCCACCCGTGCTCGGGGGCCCTCCCTCTCCGCCTCACCCCTGTAGGTGGTTCCAACACTAGGCAAACTGGATCTTGCTGGGTTGGGGGTGGGGAACAGGTATAAAACCTGCTTTGGCTCAAAGAAAAAACTGGCATCTGGTCTTTAAGTTATTTCTTACGCAGCTTCCATAACCCAAAAGGAAGAATACGGTTCCCATCCTTGCACCTATTAAATCATCAAAAGATGCTCATGGAGAGGCACTGGGCAGCTTGTTTTCTAAAATGCCAGCCCCTCCCCCAAAATGTCCTCAACATCAAAAAGACACCCATAAAACATGGGATTTTGTTTTCCAGCTTCTCTACAAAATCCTCTTGGGAACTCGGGCCGGGTATCTCTGGGATACCACTGCAAGTGCGAATTCCACCTTTCACGCTCCAAGAGCTGACTGTGACGCCCCAGCGCTTTGCCCCAGGAAACAGCCCGTTGCCTCGGGCGGGGAGGGAGCGTGAGTGTGAGCCGTCTTGGAACAGGGTGGCCATCGGCTCAGCCACATCCTTTTGTGGTGATTGTCCTCAGCAAAATGGACTGAAAATATATTTTTATGATCGGCGGGATTCTAAATTACAGCCATGCTGGGTAACAACAGAGCAAACATGTGATTAGTAATTTCCTTATGGCAGAAAGTAGAAGAGTCTCTGGTGAAAAAGAATTTTCTCACAGAATGCTCTCTTTGTTCCAAAGCCGGGGCCATGGGTCACCGCCTTCTTCCTGCGCAGGAGCGGTCCTGCTTCTCCAGGAGGAGGGGAAGGAGGAGATGGACCCAGGAAACCCTGCAGAACCGTCTGCCTTCTCAGTGGCCGTCCCTCATGTCCTGGGCAACCCCCCCACCCGCCATCATGGCAGCCGTGGCTCCTGGCCTTCTAGAAACGACTGCTCTAGAGCTGCAGAAATGCCACCAAACGTGGACAAACACCACACAGGGGTTCTGTTGGCTCCTCACACATTAAAGATAAAAGAGGAGGCGTCCTGTTTCTTGTTTTGTTCCAGCTCTCTCCACCCCGCCTAATTTATTTGGAAAAGAACTACGGTAGTGCCGTGTCATTCCGGGGTAAAACCGTTCTCAGCGTGGACCAGAGGCCGCACTGAGAAACCCCGGGGAAGCTACTCCTCGAGGGGGGACCCACCATTGGCATTTCCCCCCAGCTCCCACCGTCAGTTCTCACGCACACAGCAAAGGAGTTCCCACAAAAGCACCATGAAAATCAAACTCTCCCTGCTTGCAGACGGCTCCCTGCAGCAAAGAACCCGTTGGGACGGGATCCCATCTGTGAGAGATAGCCCGTTATCTGCTGTGTTTTGGGGCCACAGAAGTCGGGGGTAAGAATGTTCCCCTTAGAGTACATGGGCAACTTACATGCAAGAGCCCAACACTTGGTTTATCGGGGGACTCCTGGTAACTCTCTCCAGCAGCAAGGCACCCCAACCCCAACCTCCCTCGCACAGGGATTAGTCCTGCTGTCACAACGGCAGCAGGACAGTCCTGCTTCACTTTCTTAACATTAAAGTCTCTAAGTTCCCACCGCTCTATTCCTTCTGTCTGGGGGAAGATGCTGGCCTTGAGCAAGGCTGTCTGAAGAAGGAGGCTGCCTGTCACTGAAAGGTTCAGGCTTCTCTTTATGGCAGCCAGAAAACTGCATCCAGATTCTCCAGCCCCACGCCGGCCTCATTCAGGGGGCCAAGTGTCCTCCCACTAATCCCTTGATGGACTCGCGCCTCAATAAACCAGGGAGGAGAGAACCAGGCCGGTCTCCATAATGCGCGGAGATGCCAAGATGAAATGCCTTCTAGGTGCCCGGTGTTAGCAGCGTAAACAAGGCCTATGCCAGCAAACCTAGAAGCTAGACACAGATCGAATGAGACCCCACTCCATGATAAAATCACTCACTGTTTTGTAAAAGTTAGCATAAGAAACATGAAATGGAGCACAAAGGTGGAGGAACTCATTTTCTCACGCCCGGACAACATGGATGCCTTCCTTTCTCAAACAACAAAACTCCCAGGACCTCCAAACCACTGAGATTCGGCCCTCCCTGCTCCAAAGGCATGCCATGCCGTCAAGAGACAGAAAACTCACAGACCTACTTTGCTTCAAACACCAACGCTCTTCTGCCTTAATTTGCCATGCTAGTTCAGGTCTAAAGGAGCCTGAAGGACTACATGAATGAAATGTTAGCCCCGACCCCAGGGCCACGGGATCTTTCCTGGGACAGACAAAGACGCTCATGCCCCCAGGTAGCTGTGACCTCGATCATGGCTCAAGGAAGAGGACAGGCCTTCTGCCCCAGATGTCTGGGTGGGGGGTGGGGTGGGGATATCTCTTACCGCCCCAAGTTGGCTTCAATTTCGAGCGCCACTTTTCACAGCTCCTCTGTGTTCTTTTCTAAATGATGCATTCCTCCCAGCCCGTGAAACAGGACAGGCACTGTGATACACCCCTGCTGGAAAAAAATCTGTCCTTTGGTCTCTTTCCTGAGCTCAGCAAGGCATGAACAGACAAGAGGAAGGAAAGAGGAATAGAGAAAGGTGTGAGAAACACCTCCGTGATATTTCTCCCATGCACCTGGCTCTTGCCAACAGCCTGGGTTAAAATTCACCACCAGTGACTGTGCCCAAACACCTCATTTGCATTTTGGCTGCCATGCCTTTTTTTTTTTTTTTTTTTTAAACAAGACGGACTCAGTTCCCTTTACTCTGTAAAAGGGACTGCAAGGCGGGTGCCATCACCCAGCAGCTGCAACCAAAACGAGGGCCAGAGGCCAGCGTTCTGCACTGCACCACATCTGAGAATAGGTCACTCGTTGCCTCCGCTTGGAGATTACCTGTCTGATGAGCTGCTTGCCTAATGAGGTCTTAAATTTCCAACGCCTGATGGGCAACCTGAGTACCGGGCAGAGCTGCGTGAACAGAGTCGTGCTCTCCTCTCAGCCAAGTGCAAGACCAGCAGGCTGGTGCTCCCCGCCCGCACGGTCCATCAGCCTGGGCTTCCAGGGCCGTAAGTCAACAGGGTCGGGCAGACAGCTGTCAGAGACAGGAGCAGGGACACGCAGAAGAGCTTAATGAAATTTTATTTGGAAAATATGGCAAGAATCTAAGGCACTTCAAACATTTAAATACATGTAAGACCAAAGTAAATGTGACGTGGTAGAAAGGAGTCCATAAATACGTGGAGAACTACACCAGGCTTCCCTAGAGGCAAATATATCGCCAATTCCTCTAATGAGATCCAACCTCTGCCATTAGACGCGGACTTGCGCGATGATTAATAAAAACATGGTAACATTACACGTAGTTCTGCATGTCTCGATGACTATGGAATATAAAAGTTGAAAATACTGTGTCAATTTCATATAGATACCTTTTATATAAAAAGTCATATAATACATCCACCTAAATTAACCCAACTGAAAACACCTCCTTTCATAAATGTTTTACTTTTCGAGAGTTCGTTTTTGATTTTTAAACAAGAAACCCACCAGACCAGGCCCAAGGTGCTGGTGAAGATCAGTCATCTCAACGGCCTTACTTTACAAGAGTAAACACACACACACAAATCAGCACGACCTTCCTGGAATGGAATTTTCAGAGAGCTTTCCCATGGCTCCGCATTAAGTCAATATAAATACTCGTGGAACATTTTAAAAACGCCAAGCCGGTGAGAAGCCGATGCTCCCTGGCAGGGGAAAGGCAGGGAGAGAAGGAACGGATGCTGCCCGCTCAGGTCAGGTTACCATATCGCACGGCTGTACATAACGGAGCAGAGACTCGACAGCAACAGAGCCGGGGTAAGCAGCCCGACGCTGCGGGAAGAGGGCCGGGAGGGAGATGGCATGGGCCCGGTGGCCAGCTCCTGCCAGCTCAGCTTCCGCCACGCCCCTCTGGGCGCCAGCCCTCCTGTCTGTGTGCTGGGGACTCAGGCACAATGCGCGTACATTCAGTAGCTGTCAGCCCAACAGGAACAGGTAGCAGCTCGACAGAGGCATGGAAATGGACGGCTTTTTGCAGAGAATCAATCAAATGAACTTCGGTGCGTGGGACCAGGAGATGTCTTCCTTCCCAGTCTAGGGGTGCCCTAGAGACCAGGAGAGGAGAAAAAATGGGGGGGGGGTTAATAAGTGACCTCAGGCAGATGCGTCCTCTGTGACAATGGAACACCGTGCAGCACGGCTGACAACCATGTGTGTGTCAGGGCACGGGCAGCTGGGGCGCGGGATCCAGATCCAGCTGGTCTCAGCAGCGCCGCGTCCGGCCGTCCCCGGGAGGCCATGTCCTGTGAGGGGCAGACTCTCGGACCACGGGCTGCTGCTCACGGTCTGCTTGAGGAAAAACACCAGGAACGCGGGAATGTAGCAGTGTGTATTCATGGGCGAACCAGGTGCCATTTGGATGATTCTGCCCAGAATTAACCCCTTCATGGGAGGACGTCAGAGCATCTGTCTCCTGAGGACAAGCAGAGGCCCAGTCTCTGCCGAGCTCCCTGGCAGCATACCTGGCCATCTGGGGGGGCAAAAGTCACGAACCCTTAAGTTCCAGCCTAAAACTCCCAGTTCCAGAATCCTCAGAAAACCTGCGTCTCCTGTCAACTCCCTGAAGAAGGGGGCCCACAGGCCTGGACTTGAGCCCGTTCACGAGCGCCAAATGCACAACACTGACCGGAGACTGGGCCTTGGCGAAGTTGACGTGGGCGTACAGAAGAACCGCGATGTCCTTGTGTCCAGCCTCCAGGGCTATGGAGAGTGCGGTGCTGCCATCCTAAAGAGAACACGGGAAAAAACAAGCCAGGGTGGGTTTCTCAAACTTCCAGACCACTGAAAGGTAGCAAAACAAAAACTCTCCAAGAAGTGTAAGGTTCTCCAAATCTGTTCAGTCCCATAGGAGACTCTTCTGGACCTCCGCACACCAAGCCCAAAGGCTACAATGAGGCACTATGCCCACCAGAGTGGAGTCCCAGTTGGAGGACCGACACCTCATCCCCACTGCGCCTCGTGGTGGTCAGCCTGGTGGTGTGCGCCCCGTGCACCCACGACAAAGGCGACAAAAGGGACTCACCCAACTACCCTTCCCACCAGCTGGGGGCTGTAGCAGAGGGTGGGGTGGAAGCCTAGGTGTCTGTGCTGCTTCTCTTTACAGCGAGCAGAAACACCACAGTGTGTGTTTAGACACCCTGCTGCTTGCCAAGGATCTTTTAATGCTGCCCTTCGGGAGGGAGCGGATCCTCCGGCCCTAAGCGCCCCCATCAACCGCTGCAGACACCATCCACGCACAGTCACCACGTCCTGCGGCCTTGTAGAAACACATCTTATGAAAATCCGAGGGGAAACACTAAATATGGGGAAGTCAGTTTCCATTGCATGTTTGGCGTCCATGAACTTGCCCAGCTTTGGATGCATGTCAAGGAGGGACAAAGCAAAACCCAGAACCCAGCGCCATTTACTTTCTGTCCAGTCTTAGAGTAAAGATGTACTTCTGGTCACTAGCAGCAGGAAACAATTCTCGGGTGGTCAGCATCTTAGGGTCCTTACCTCCCACCCGGAATTCTCTAAGCTATTTGCCCTCCCACTTCCCTCCCCTGTCCTTCTGGAGGTGACCAGCATCTCTGGAAGCCACTGTGGCTCTGGGGCCTCTTATTACTACATGTACAGGCTGTTCTTTGCTAAGAAAAAGCAGAAGTAAAAGCAAACAAACAAGAATCAAGACACATGCAACACATGCCACTCTCAGGGACAGCTAAGTGGGAGCTCTCCCTGTAGCCCCGCGCAAATTAAGGGGACGTGGGACAGCTGCATCCTCTGCACCCCAGGAGCTGTGTGCCACCCAGATGCCCGCTGTCAGCCCCCTAGTCCTTGGTACGAGTAAATGCCTGCCCTGGTTTGCTCTGCCTGCTGGCTTTGGCCCACCAGGATCCGACACTTAGTGTAAGAAAGGGTATTTTCCTTCTAACTTTCTAGTGTTTCGAGCTGAAGGAAGCTCTGGGCCAAACCCACGCTCCATGGAGATAAACCTTCCAAAGCAGCATTTCGACCCAGGGCACCACCCAGATATCAGTGCCTGTGCCTTCACCTATGGGCACTCCTCCCCTGTGGCCTGGAGACATGCAGAGGCAGAAGCACTCCTTGTGATGGTTCTCAGACAAGGTGTTATCTGGAACAGGGACAGCGTGGGAACGGGGAGAGTAGATCGGGGTTATGATGACAGAAAAGCCAGAGCAGGAGCGGGAGACGTGCGTGAAGGAGCTGGACGGTCTGGAGGGCCAAGCTGATGAGAGGCACAGGTGAGTCCCTCTGAGGGGCCCCAGTGAAGGGCACGCTTGAGTTCATTCTGGGGGCAGGTAAGTGCTTCACTGTGGTGACAGCTGGCTCTCGTCACCTAGTAGCCCCAGCCTGGAACAACTACCAATCCAGCTTCCCCAGCGCTCTGGGGAGCCGGTCCTCTCCTCCTCACGGACCTGAAAGGCGCCTGCACTCCATTTGCTCTCTGGCGTTTGTGCCTTCCCCTGCCTCGTGCTGGCTCTAGGATGGGCTCCTCACCCTCCTGTCTCTAGCGTTGGTGCCGAGGCTTCACCTTCCTGCCTTCGGCTCTAGTTACTGGGAGTGGGAGTTTGCACACAGGAGATGCTGCGGTGCTTGGCTGGGAAGGGCCGTGGCCCAGACCACAGCACGAAATCCCCAATGAGCAGCGTGGAGAATGTGCCCTTGCCCCTCTGCCAAGGGGCCCCGCAGACCCCTGGTGGGCAGGCCCCGAGGAGGCCGTGTCTGTTCACTTACGTTGTCCTCCAGGTGGCCATTGCAGCCTGGCTGGGCCAGCAGCAGCTTGACGATCTCCACGTGCCCGTGCTCGCTGGCGCACATGAGCGCCGTGGAACCCTCGTCGTCCTGGATGTTGACGTCAGCCCCGCAGGCCAGCAGGCCCTTCACCATGTCGATCCGCCCATGGCTGACTGCCAGCATGAGCGCTGTCTGTCCCGCCTGCAGGGAGGAAGGGCAGTGGGTGTATCAGCAGAACAGCACAGACCCAGAGGGGGGAGGTGGGGGGATGGCGCGATGACAGAGGGCACAGAGCAGACGTGGGGATAATCTGGCACTGGGTGGCAGCAGGCACAGAGAAATAGTTTCTTGTTCTGAGCGCCGAGCTAAGTAAGATCATCCAGTAGCGTGTCAGTGCTGCCCTGTCTCCAGGAGGGTCTGAGTCCCTGCAGCGAGGAGCCAGGAAGTTCAAAGGTACTGAGAAGTTCAACTAGACCAGGGCCACTGTGTGCCCAGCACGAAGACACTATGGATCAGAGACTGAGGGAACAGTTACCCCCAGGTGTATGGTGGGGATTCCTGGGCCCTGAGGTGGGCTGACCTACACAGTGCACGCACCCTGCTCCAAACAGAGGCAGGGCCAAGGAGGGAGACATGCACCATGTGACACTGAAGCCACTAGGTCACCAGCGTGTCCAGTCACATGGGGTGGCACGGGCTGGCGTGGGTGGGAGCCATGTGAGCACGGACCCCGGTGGCAAGGGCGCTCACCTGGCTGGCTTTGGCATTCACATCCCCACAGCCGAAGAGTTCTTCCACGACACGCATGTCCTTCTCGGCTTCCACGGCGGCCAGGGCTGCCAACATGATGGGCGTGTAGCCCGCCTTGTTCTGGTGATCCACGTTACACACGTCTGCAGAGAAACGAGCCTGGTCACGGAGAAACCTTCTTACAGCGACCCTTCTCCCCATGGGCCAAAGGAACAGGGTTGGGAAGAGGCCTGTGAAATAGCCTCCAGGGCTCCATGTACCAGAGTGACTTGGAAGGAACTATGAGAGCGTCTTCATATTCAACAGCAAAAAGGTTTTCTTGTGTCATAGGAGTCCAGAAGCAGCAGAAGTGAGAGTAAGCCTTAACGGCTGTTTACAACTGGTGCCTGGACTGCAACAGCCCAGAGGGCTGGGGGTTGTCCTAAGTAATGATGGCTTTCAAGAAGCCACATAATGTGGGATGAGAACATTCATCTGTGTTTAGGGGATCATGGTTTTGGAATGAAGGAGGCAGGGAGAGCAATGAATATGAAGGATTTGTGAAGGGCTGTGTAGGGAACACTATGGTATCATCCACTTGGAAATCACGGCTCATTCTGAAACCCCAAGTTTGGTCCTCTGACTTATGTGGGGCCCTTGGAAGCCGAGTTCCAACCTGGTGACTCCTAGCTAGCTGCTCTTGAAACTGCAGTCAGAGAGCAAATGCAGTAAGAAACTGCCAGGGACTGAGAGGCACAACAGACCAGACCTTGTCTATTCCTATAATTGTTAAGGAGGCATGGGGGCTCAATTATCCTTTTCAAATTCCTTTAGCACTATCTAATAAAATGAAAGGAATGGAAAGTGCAGGAAAGAAGCTTTCACGTGTGACCAAATACAGTTAGGATGTTCAGGAAGTTTCTATTGTGAGGAGTGAGAAGAAAAGGGACCATGAACACTTGCCTCACGCTAAAAAATAACTAAATGGTAGAGACATGGTGGCATTTAAACACAGGGCATGTTTTTTAACATAGAAAAGGAGAAAGATAAAGCTGTGATGGAGAAGCGTGTGAGCTGACGAGCTCTCTGATGCTCCCCATCATCTGTGACATTCGGTCATTCGCAGAGACTGCGGTCACCTAGGTTCACCGACACGCCGTACGGGAGCCCCGGTCTCAGCCTGTGACGGTGGGCAGTAGAGGGTCAAGTATGTCTGGTAGTGTGATTAACCAAAGCCACACAAGCGTGACATTGAAATAATTTAATTTACCAAAATATCTTGTCCACACAAATTTGCCAAGGGTAGATTAAATTGTTACTTTAAAGAGTAATCTGCAATCTTGTTTTTGGCTCTTTTGGATATTATCCACTTCTCTGTTCAAACAACAACGTGGACTGAGATTATCACCAGCTCTGTTTATACTCTGGAAAGTCTAAAGGGAAAGAGGCTTGGAATTCCTTCCTCTAAGATGGAAGCAGTTTGAGCCTAACACAGCCCCATATGCTGAGAATGAGCAAACTCAGAAAGGGGGATAAATCTGCTTGGTTACTTCTCTGCTTTACTCTAATTCCCCCAAAACGTAATAGAAGACATTAGAGAGCTGGATCAAATGCAGTATGGGGAAACTGGACACTTTTACTGCCTATGCTAAATCAAATGTTCACATTGTGTTCTCACTAATTTAAGACTGAGGTTCTATAAATTCTGTATCAGTCACATACTAGAAGTAAAAATATGTAGTTTGAAAATAAATCAGTGACTCGGGGACTGTATGTTCCACTGGCTATTATCATCGAACAAAAAGTTGGAAGTTCACCATTTTCCAAGGACCCCTGCTAGGCAGCACAGCCTTGCTTCGTGTATAAGACGTGCAGTGGCTACATTCTGGGATGGGAAATTCCAATCACAAACAAGAATGTTCACTGTCCTCGTTACTAGGGCTCAGATACAAGAATAGCACTTTTTCCCTCAGTAACAGGGTCTGTTTCGGTAGGAAAGGTCCGGATTCCACTACAACCGGCCACAGTGGCTTTGCGTGGTGCCTGTCTTGAGGGGCACACCTCCGCCCAGCGGCTGGCTGGGGTCAGGCCGCAAAGGCATGAGCAGCCTGCAGACAGCCAGGCTGCCGCGGGTCCCCGGAGGGGCGGCGCATCTGGCTCCTGAGAGAGCACCCGGCCCGCCCGCGTGATTCAGCTCCGGCGGGGCCCTGACTCATGCTCAGCGCCGGGGGACACCTCGCCTGAACGCGGCCCAGCTGCAGCCAGGATGGCCGCAGAACCTCCCTTCCAAACGGACGTGGGGCCGGGGTCACCCAGCTGTGTTTCAAGTTCAAGCCTCCCCCGGTGACTCGAGGAGGACGTCCTCGCCGCACCGCGTGGACCGGCAATGGGAGGGCGCGCGGGGTGGTCCCGGGACGAGGAGGGGTCAGCACCCGCGCAGGCCGACAGGGCCGGGGGCCGCGGCAGCGCACGCACCGGCGTCCAGGAGCAGCTTGACGATCTCGAAGTTGGAGTGCGACACGCTGTAGTGCAGCGCCGTGTTGCCGTTGCCGTCGGCCATGTTGATGACGTGGCGCAGCACGTCCGGGGAGACGGCCTGGAACGCCGCGATGTAGTCCCCCACCATGGCCGGGCTGGCGGACTTCTGACTGGACACGCGGAACCACTCGTGCTGCAGGGTGTTCAGACAGAACCGCTGCCAAAAACACGCAAGCAGCCGTTAGTTCTTCTATTTCTGGCCCTTCCCGAGACGCCGCTGAAAGCCCGAGAAACGCGGCCTTTTATGGTCAGGGAGGACGCAGCCAGAGCTGCCGTCCAAGAGCCACCCAGGAAAGCCAGAGCCCGAAGGCGAGCCTCGAAGTCCAGACTGGAGCGTCCCTCCCGGCCTTCCACCGTCTGCAGAAGAGGCCACGCAGCCCTGCTCGGGGGCTCTGCCAGGAAGGGGCCAATTCTGGCTCTGCTACTTGTGAGCTCTAGTCCCCTGCGGACAAGAATTCCCTGTGCCTCAGTTCACTCATCTGCAAAATGGGGGCAATAAAAACACCTCTTCCCCACCAGCCTGGGACAAGCGAGGCAATACGCATAACACCACGCAGGCCTGGCGCCATCGATTCTCGAACGATTAGTATCATGTCCTTTCGCTGGCCCTGCACGTGATTTTCGGAGGGTCAGGGCGGGAGAGGTTATCACCCACACTGACTGGTGCAGCTTTCTTCCCAGTCAGACCGCCCTTAACTCCCTCAACATGCCCACGGCCCTGCGCTGACAGGACCACGAGGGTGTGGCCAACCCAACTCCCACGCCAGGCCCCAAGACAACCGTTCAACCATGGAAAGGGATTAAAAAGCAGGTTCAAAACAAGGTACATCTCCCATTCAGAAGCGTCTGCGTCTGACCGTGAGCCCACGCATGCCTCCCCTTAGGCTGTGCCACGTAAAGGTGAGGCTTCTTTCACGAACAATCAAGTCAGTCCGGGACAGGGGAAGTTCGCATGCGCACTGCTGGGGATGGCATCCCGGACCCGTGAAGTTCGCATGCGCACTGCCGGGGATGGGCGGAGCTAGACTGAGTCTTCCGGGAGCCCTTCCTACCTGCGTCAACCGTTCAGCCGTGCTCTGCTTACTCTCTCAAGGGCTAGAAAGAAACTAAAGAAAGATGGAAAGCCTACGTCAGCAGCACCAGATGATTCGGATTTAGCCCGTTCAATCCTATTTTGTGGCACTTGATGAAAAGGGTCCTGGGTAGGGAAAAAAAAAATTCATCTACTGTTTTGTTTTCTTCTGCTCACTCTTCTCCATATTCGGATTTCCGTTTCTCCAGAGTCCGTCCTCGTGTGGAAAGAGGGAGCTTGTGTCATCTGGGGGCTGAATTCTGTTACTGCCGTGTTTGTGGTGTCCTGTTCCGGTTCTGGGCCCTGGCGCTGTGACTGTTCGTGTCTCTACCAGTTTTCAGGGCACAGTCCCTTACAGACGTCTTCACCAAATGAGTTCCATTTAACCAGAAAGGAACTGACCACGGAGTGTGCGCGTGACAATACACTTGGTACTCTGGGGCCAGAGACATGGACGTTCTCCCGGAAGACCACAGGACCCGGCATTTTGAGAGGGGTCTAAGAACAAGTACATTACAGCTATCGGATCTAGGGTCCAAAAGCACCAATTTTAAGTTCAGGTTCAGCCTCACGGGAAATACGAACACCGCAGTGACATTTCATGGCTTTGCTCTCTGTGACGGAAGCTTAGACACACGTTTAGTTCATACTGATGGAGTTCTGTCTGCCCCCGGCCAGGGATTTTATTTAGTATTTTCTTCTGTAAACATCACCCTGTGTGCCTTTCTCAGCACGCTCATTCAATGTCAAGACACAGCTGGCTCTGAGAAATTCAGTTTCCATAGCAATATAAACAAATCTGAGATGCAACCAGAACCTTAAAAAAAAGGGTGTCGAACGATCAGGTGACGGGATTCAGAGAGGATAAATAAAACAGGGACCAGTATTCCAGAGGTATCATCTGGCCCCAGTACTAACTAGTGGCTAGTTAACTGACTGTGGACAAGACACCTAATCATTAGGGCCTCAGTTAAAACAGAGTAGAGGAGGACAGAGTGGCCTCACAGGCACGCACGCCAATGCGCCTCTCACGCCCGTGACAGCTGTCATAGTCCTTCCTCAGACTGTGCGTGTTGTCCATGAGGAAAACGGTGGCTTTCTGGCAAGAGAGACTCCCTGAAGTCCCTTCTAGTTCTAACATTTTGGTTTCATTACTCTATAATCCTGTGAGACTTTCAAATCAACTTTCTCACTTGCTGCTGACTTCAGTTGTGTGGCAAAAAAACTTCACGCTGATGAGATGCCAAGATTCAAATGCCAATTCTGTCTACGTAATGGGAGAGCCTCCATTTTCTCAACATGCTGAAGAGAACTGTCAACCAGAGGGGGGGGTGTGACCTAGGAGAGAAGCTGCACCTCAAAACTTCAGCAACCCCTGAGGGAGAGCGACATACTTCGCCGTAGTGTCAGATTCACCACTGCCCCAGAAGTGCTCCTCGGTCCTGGGCCGTGTCCTTCTTGCTCCCAAGGCAGCCACCAGCTTCTCTGCTGTGTGCTTCCAAGTCTCTCAAAGTGGGCAGAGATGACAAGTGCAGTGACTCCGGAATTTAAAAATAGTGGCTGCCTGCATTCCACACGAGAACATAATATGCACTTCCATAATTGAAAGGAATGCTGACCTCAGCCCGGTCAGGTTGCTTTTTAAAAACCATAGGCCAACTTAAAAAAAAAAAAAAAATCTGGTGACTCTTCTCCCTGGATCACAAGGTTCTGTGAGCGGAAGCAGAATGTGTTGAAACCTGACGACCAGCTGCAGCTAGCCATGTGCAAGTGTATGCCTCATGGAGCCTGTGTCACCGAGAAAAGTACAGGGTGGGGCTGTCTGCTGCCGGGCCTGAGGGAAACGTTCAGTATGAGCAAGGTGGCACAGTGCTCACTTTGCTTACACAAGCCGGAAATAGTTCAGGGGCAAAGCATGTGGGTGGCAACAGCTCAGGGGCAAGCTAGAGACACCTTGACTTTGGTGTCCACTTGAGCACTTTGTACAGACTGGGGACAACATCTGGAGGGCAAACTCACCATATCCTTGCTGGTCAAAGCTTTGGGGTCATTTATATTATTTTTCAGCAAGTTGCAGGCAGACAACATCTTTTCACTTAATTCATACCTAGGACAAGATAAAAAGAAAGAGAGCTCACGATTGGCCACCCCAGGAAAGGCATTTTTATTGCAGACTTTATACCCCTTTAAAAGACAAGAGGCCTCGAGCGGACCTCCGCAGGTTCGTGGTGGTGCAAGGTGCCTGCCTGGAGGTCGAGCAGGCCTCCCTAGGTGTCCGAGGACATACAGTGCCACTGTCTCCGGCCAGAGCTTGGGCCTTTCCATATGGTGGCTTTCAGGCCTACCAGTTCGGCCTGTATGACATTCTGGAATAACATCTGGAACTTTTTTAGTCCTTTTATTCTAAGTTCTTAAAAATATTTTTACTCTTAAAAAAATGTTTTTACTCTTAAGGGGTTGAAGAGGTCAGAATTACTATGTATCCATCATGCAGACCAGTAAACCACATGTCTGAACTCAAAAAGTGTTTAGCCCCCATGAAAATCTATACTGAAAAATCAGATGGCATAGGTAAATAAATGACAGCTCAACAAAACTGTTAAAAAACAAAACACATAGATGACAAGATCCTCAGCCATGTGAAAATACTTGGAAATATAAACTAGAAACACTTACCTTATGTTGTGCAGTTAAACTCTGATTTGCAAAATTAAATAGAAGTTTTCTGAAATGTTCTGCTTATATTCCACACAGTGAAAAACCGTCTTGAATTTTTCATATGTCCTATTCTCTGTTTTACAAGCACTGACTCCGCATTTGCTAGCCGTCTTTAAAATGTTCTACATCGTTATGTACGTATTTCAGCCAACGAGAGTGTTTACTAGGTACTTCAGCTGCTGCTAAGGAGACTCCCAAACCCATTCTTGTGGGGTTCCCTATCACTCAGTGAGCAACAAAACACAGACGTGGGACCGATTACATCATCTTTGCAGTGAATGAGAGCTTTGGCGGGGGTTAAAGAGCTACTCCTTTTGCACACGGTGATCCCTTAACAGTACTGACCTGTATCAAGATGAATGGCTAATGATGAAATCTAAAATCTTAGAAGACATGCGCTGGCCACACTGAATCCTAACGTGCCTTCAACTATAAGATGGGTTATGCGAACACTGGACGCCTTAGGGGCATGGAATATTCTGTGGCTGGCGGCTCCACAGAGAAAACTAGCTAGCAAATACATTTAAAGGAAACAAAGGTGGCAGCCTGATGAGGCCCATCTTTTTGCTCCTCTGAGAGATCTAGGAGCTACCTCCCTCCCCACCTGTACTGATCAGCATCAGGACAGGACGGTTGTACCCCTGACGACAAAGTTCAGCTTTCCTTTGAGGATGGGAAAGACCCAACCAATAGTGACAATGGCGAAATCTCCTAATCAGCCAGTTCTCTTGCCAAAGGCACATTAAACGTGGGAAGGGTTAGGGAGGGGAGGGGAGTGTACCACACCTCTCTCTGATTTCCACCTTCTCAGGTTCACATTCTGGAACCTGCATCTCATCTTCCACCCTGGCGGACTTGAAACCTTCAACATTAACGGCATGGTGCCCTTCCGCCATTCCCCGAGTGTCTTCATCCTCCTCTTCCTCCTCCTCGTCTTCAGGAGGGTACTCACTGACATCACACTCGTCATCTGACTCGGAAGAAGAGCTTTCATCTGAGCTGGAATCATCACTTGAAGTTGTTTCATACCTAGGTGGCAATTGGGAGTTCAGGAGAGGCAAGGCGTACCCCGAAAGACCCCGTGACAGAAACTCTCAGGCAGGGAAAGCAGCTGACTCCAGACATCTGACCAGTGGTTTTAGACTCTGCATTTAGAAGTTCAAAGGAAGGTCTACTGAAAAATCTGGTGGTTTTGAATGGGTTCTGACTGAAGAGGGATAACTTGAGCTGCCAGTTGGTATCATTCTACCACTTGGAGGAAAACAAATATGTCTATGTAGCACCTCTGGCCTAGGATACACCAATGGAAACTTACTCATGAAGCCAGGTGTGCAGTGGTTCATTTTTTTTCTGGTCCTTTTTTTTTTTTTTTCCCCCTTTTCCCTAATGTTCTTCCTATTTTGATCCATCCACTGTCTCCGTGTCATGGTGAACGGATTAGGTAAATAATCGATCGTTCCTCTGGAACAAACCCTCCAGAACCTGGGCCACACTACCCAACTAGATTTCAAAGATTCAGAAACTAGGCCCCATTCAGTTAAATCTTGTCATGAATATTAACTCAGCTAACCACATTATTGCTTTCTTGTTGTGGCTGAGGCCACATACGGATGAACAGATGAGCTGCTCTGAACCAACTGCAGGATGACTAACAGGCTTCACTATTTATCTGGCCCCAGTGAGAAGGAATAAACAGCTAACAGACATTCTGTTTAGAAAGTAAAGAACTGAAGGCACAGCTGGACTACTGGTCTACTGGAAGGTCCTACAGTTCCGTTCGTAAGCCTGGGGAGATAAGCAAAACAAGCTGTTCGGAAGGAGTAGATGACCACCACCGGCCCGTGGAGTGATGCTCTCGCCTCTTTCTGTTTGTTCCTGAGTCTGACACAGGTGAGAACAAGTTGTCCAACACCGCGGGACCCCTGCCGCCTGCTGCTTTTGTTGAAGACTACTGTTTTCAGATCAGAGGTGGGAAGACGTGAATCGCTCAAAGTCATCAGGTGTCTTTTCAAGAGTGACACATCCTTAACGATAGCGAGAAGAGGAGAGGAGAGAAGCCCAAATGCACCTTTCTGAGGGGATCTTCCATCACCAGGATGTGGCTGCAGCCCAGACGGGGAACCTTTAAATGGGACATGAGGAGACAGGAGGCAAAGGACAGACAGACCATGTACAGACTGGCTGGTGTCACCATCTTCCCTTACCCTCCGTTAATGCCAACAAACTGAAGGTTCTTCTTGGCTCCATTTGAATCTTTGCTGCCGTCCTTCTTCTTCATGATAGACTTCAGTGTGCTTTCACTGTTTGTACATACTGTGAGAAAGGGAATCAGGGTGAGCAAAATTAACACAACTCATACCCACACGAGTTAAAGGACCAAGAAATCTTTCTTCATGTTCATTTTTTTTTCTCACTCAAGTCAGTTTAGCCCTTGGCATGTGCCCATGACAAGCTTGCATAAAATCCATTGGAAAGATGTATGCATGGAAAGGAATAATGCGAAGTTCTTTAAATGGGGATTAAAAAAAAAAAAAACACCATTAGTACTACCAGACATAACAGAAGGACTGACCACCAGTATCTGTATCAGGCTTCACTGTTTATAAAGTGATATCCCATCTTATTTTGGCCTCAAAAACCACTTAGGCACTAAAATGGGGATTATTATTGTTGTTTTCCCTCAGCTGGGAAAAAGGTCCACCTACCGGACTGCAAAGGAGTGAAATGCTATTTAAAGTATTTCATAATTCACAAAATCAGATGAGTTTTCTTCGGGGGACGGCACACTCCTCTATGTTGAAATCTTTTTAAAGATGTTCTAGGCCTACCTTCCTACCATTTCTTAGGTCAGTGGTGTTTCCAGGTCAGCCTATGAGGCACCGTGACATTAGACGGCAGCGCAGGCAGCGCTGGTCCTAGAATCCTGAGGCCGAGAAGGGTTGAGTGAGGAAGGTTACCATAGAGGCCGGCGGCTATCTGGTCGTCCGTCAGGTTCACGGGGCACAGCGTGCTTTCCTGAGAGGGGAAGGCGTCCTGGCCGCCGAGGGGTCTCCCTTCCATGGTGCCCACTGCTAGCTCGTGCTGGGAGGTCTGGGTGTGGAACGGAGCCCCTGCCTGAAGGCCTCCGCACTTACAGGTATACTCCAGACTCCTGCCTGTCAGGACACAGGTGTAGAACGTGTGATGTTAAGACCAAATGAAATGAGCTAAACTTCTTTTTGTTTTAATTTTTGCAACTCTCCATTTTCTTAACTGCTTTTTGCCCTGTGTTTTTTTGCATATTTAGCAATACTATGGAAGCCACCCAAACTCACACCCCAAGCCACCCAAACTAAAACCTCTTCCTTCTTTTTTCTTTTTATAAAAGATTTTATTTATTTGCTTGACAGAGATCACAAGTAGGCAGAGAGGCAGGCAGAGAGAGAGAGAGGGAAGCAGGCTCCCCACTGAGCAGAGAGCCTGACGCAGGGCTCGATCCCAGGACCCTGAGATCATGACCTGAGCCGAAGGCAGAGGCTTTAACCCACTGAGCCACCCAGGCGCCCCTAACCTTCTTGACCCTTAACCTTCCCTTTATCCCCACATCCGGGTCCACCCACGCCTGTCCTACCTCCATCTGTTCCCTCTGGCCCAGCTGTCACTGCCCGGGTTGGGCGGGCAGCACAGCATCCTGACTGTCCTCTTCCGTTATCACGGCCCCTCACACGCACGGCCGATGAGCAAAACTCCAGCCCCTCAAACCCCATCGGCACTCTGGCTAAAACAAATCAGAGCAAAGCTAAAAAACTCTCCCCTCTGCTCAGGGAAAGCAGCCCACGACGCTTAGCCGCGTCCTCTCTTGACCGCCCACAACCTGACCCACCTCCTTAACCTCTCCACCTTTATTTCCCACCATGCCTGGGCTTCCGTTTGCGGGGAGGACTGCCTCCCAGTCACTGGGATGCTGAGAGCGGGTGTCTCGCATCTTCCAGACAACATGTCTTGGTGAACACTCCTCTACGTGGAATTCTCTCCTCCCTCCCCACCTTCACAGGGTCAAGCCCTCCATCACCCTCTCTTCTGAGCCTTCCCTGATCTAACTAAACATGACTTTCTTTTCTCTGACTCTCACAGTCCAGCTCTCAGAGCCTCTTACAGGGTCTGTAAGACAAAGAACCTGGGAGCGCCTAAGACTCCCTTCTTGTCTGTAAGAATTTTGAGGGCTCCAAACCGTTCAAATCAACTTTCTCTCCTCACATCTACTAGATTGCTTTTGTGTACTTCGGGTACTTAATATTGGTATATATCAGGTACTGGCTAAAGCAGAAGAATCAGATCAATTCATTGCACATAATTACTGTATCTATGTATATCACAGTATCTTTAATGTGGCTGGCATGGGAAGATGTTTACAATGTATGGTTAAACGAGAAAAACCAATAATAAGATTCTATGTATGTGATCTTATTAAAAATATATATGAAAGTTATCAGGAAGCTATGGAGATTTTAACTTTTCTCTGTTTTTGCCATTTTTTAGAGTGAATATTAACTGTATTTCAAAATCACTTTAAAAAAAATAAGGAAATTCTTTGACTAGGAATTTTTTCCTAGGAATTTTAACCTAAGGATGTACAAAAAGATACAGAAGGATGTTCATTGTTTCCATGTGTAAAATAGCAGAAAGAGGCAGATATCACAGTACACCAATAAGAAACCAGTGAAATTAGGTCTGGTGCATTTATACAAAGGAATTCTATGCAGCCATTAAAAATGTTGATGTAGGTAGACATTTTTAGCACAGAAAGATAGGCATAATGTATTACTGGGTTTTAAAAATAGCTTATTGAATCATTTGGGGAAAATAAACCTATTTTGGCAAATAATTATATTTATATGTATACATAGTAGAAAAAGTATGGAAGGATACACAACAAACCTATTTAACACTGCTTTTCTAAGGCTAATGATGTTGGCTTCCTAAATTATGTATTATAAACAGGAGTTACTAATTCAAATAAATTTCAATCTAACCACAGTAATGTCATATGGAAAGGATTTGATCACAACTTCCTCTTTTCTAAACCTCTGAAATCGCTTACATCCCCAGGAGAAAAGAAATTTAAATACTGATTGTATTTTGAGGCAATTAGGAAAAAAAAAAACCCAACCATGATAAATTCTGTAACTGTTCTCTTCAAACTCTACTGTTTATATGCTCCATCTGGGGTGCATTTGCTAAAATGCAGATTCCCAAGCACCTGCTGCCATAAAATCATTCTGTAGCTCTGTGATGGGGGCCCAGTGGTGGGCATCTCAGACATCCCCACTGACTTGGGGTCCACAAGACACTCTGATGCATGTTGCCCACTTTAGAAAGTACTGGTTTAAAACAATGACCCTCTAATTTAAAAACAAAGAACAAAAACAAAAAAAAGCTGACCGAGGCAAAATGTTCACAGAGAGGCATTAGGGATCACCTAAATTTTAATTCTCATATATGCAAGCTAAGAAGTCTGAATGCCAGGGAGGCTCGGTGACTTCATAGGTGGACCAGAACCCACATTTCCTAACTGTGTGAGCAGTATTTTGTCTGTGAAAACAGTAGCACGAGTGCTCTCCTCTAGCTCTGCAGGCAAGGGGCCTCCCAGGTGACTCCAAGGATCTCCCTTCCTCCTTCAGCACACACACGCAACACTGTACGCAGCCTTCCTGATAATATTCAGCGTTCTTGTGATCTGATGTGCTCCCCCAATAGCAAAAACAAGGCATCTGAGAGTCCCTCTGCCTTATCGTTAGCAAAGTGAACAAACCAGGGCACTGGGCTCCGTCCCTCCTTCTCCATCCCCACTCATCAGTACGGCCGAGCTAGCGGGGTGACCTCCCCAAAGTCTCAGCAGCTGTGAGTCCCAATGCCAGCATGCTCTTCCTGGAGAAACACTCTCACTGGGCATGTTCCTATTTAAGAACCAGCGGGGACTTAAAACCGTTTTTTATTATTTTTGAAACCAGACACCTATACAAAAGCAGACACCATGTAATGAATCCCTGCATGCCCATCATGGGCTTCAAGAGCCATCAGAGCTCTCTGGCCCCAGCTAGACACGTCTACCCACTCACAGAGGAGTGCTGGGAAGCAAGAACTAGACGGTCTAGCACTTCCGTCCATAACGATTTTAGCATATATTCCTCAAAGAGCTCTTAAAAAATAATTAAAGCACTAAAAAAAAAACCTAAAAAAATTTTTGTCAAGATTATTGCATATTTGGTCAGTAGTCACATTTCTCTGATGATCTTAGAAAAACTTTCGTAAGATATCTGAATGGGAATCCTTGTCCCAGATTTCCACTGGTTGCTCAGGGTTTTAAATTTTGGGATCCATAAATTTTTTTTTCTTTTTTACTTTTTTAAAAGATTGTATTTATTTATTTGAGAGACAGCAATCGAGCTTGAGAGAGCACAAGCAGGGGGAGGGGTAGGCAGAGGGAAAAGCAGACTCTCCGCTGAGCAGGCAGCCCCATGTGAGACTCAATCCTAGGATTCTGGGATCATGACCTGAGCCGAAGGCAGACCGTTAACCAACTGAGCTACCCAGGTGCCCCTCTTTTTCTTTTTGAACACAGGTTTCAAAATATATAAGTCGAGGTATAATTTATATACGGGAAAATGCACAATCGTGGAGTTCAGTGACTTTTGGTAAATGCATACATGCCTGTGTGATCACCTCCCTCATTAAGATACAGAAGGTTTCTAACAACTCAGTCGGTGCACACCGCCCCTGCCCACCTTTGCAGACAACCTGTTCCTACCCCCACCCCAGGCCACAGTTCCTCCTCGCCAGAGCTCCGCTGTGTCAACTGGGGCGTCCTAGAACTTCTCCCAGGCAGAGCCAGCCCTGCTGGCAGGCTCGTCAGGGTTCTTCGTGATGAACGGACAGCTTCATGTTGCCTGTGGGAGTTCTACTGCTCAACCCTTCCCACCCTCTCTGTGGTCACAGGGCTCACGTGACATCATCACTCCCACCTGTGTCCTTATTTCAGCAAACGTCACCACATGCACTTGAACCAGGCTCTTCAAGGCTGCTAGCCCTGGTTCTACTTCCTCTATAGTCTTTCTCCCATGGTGCTGTCCGCACAGGTCTCTTTCCTCCCTCCACGTCCTGCAGCACTTGTGTCCAGACCAAAGGATGCCCGCCCTCTGTTTTCTTGGCTTCACGGGCGTCTCCTCCGTAAGAATTTGAGTGCCCCGAGCTCCTCCATGCTCTGCTCTTGGTTGGGTTCTCTACAGTGCCCACAGCAGTGCTGGGGAACGGACAGCCTTCCCTAAGTGCCTACGTGATTTGACGGAAAGTCGCCAGAGTTCCGTTGCGACTGACTGGCAAGGCAAAGAACAACATTAAATGTTAAACTAGTCCTCATTCGCTGGGACCAGAGGGGATGTGTCCCCTCTATTGCCAGAAAATGTTTTTCGGATGGTGCGGAAACTCTGGCTGCTCTGGAATGGCCCATAAACAATGGTCTGAACTTGATCAGGGGTCGTGGTCGTTAGAGAGCACGCGCAGAATGAGAAGTGCACCAGGCAAGGGCCGCTGTGTTCAAGTCAAACACAGGAAAGGTGCAGCGGAGAAAACCAAAATAAAGAGGACAACCAGATCCAAAGGTCTTGACCCTGGTTGCACTCTAGAACCAACAAACCTGGGGGTGGGGCTTTTAAAAATACAGATACAATGAACTCTCTGTAGGGGGCCCAAGTGTTAGTACTTTTAAAAAGCTCTTGAAGATTTTCTAATGTGCAGCCAGGATTGAGAACCACTGATTTAACAGATACAAAACGTGACAGCTGAGGGGTGCCTGGCCAGCTCAGTGGTAGAGCATATAACCCTTGATCTCGGGGTGGTGAGTTCGAGCCCCATGTTGGGCCTAGAGCTTCCTTAATAAAAACCTGACTGTTGAAAACAGGAGTTTAGGGTGCCTGGGTGGCTCAGTTGGTTAAGCAACTGCCTTTGGCTCAGGTCATGATTCTGGAGTCCTGGGATCGAGTCCAACATCAGGCTCCCTGCTCAGCGGGGAGTCTGCTTCTCCCTCTGACCTTCTCCCCTCTCGTGCTCTCTCTCACTGTCTCTCAAATAAATAAAATCTTAAAAAAAAAAAAGAAAACAAAACAGAGGAGTTTAGACATCCCTCTGGTTTCAATCCATCAACTTGGACCGTGTGAATTTTTAGGAATTACTGGAGTTTATTTAATAGGCCTGGACCGTTAAGGGTAGAAGTCCACGACTACCACCAGTAAAGCTACCCCAACGGTGTGGGTAAAGCCACAGCAGTGACCACAGAACACCTGCAGAATTCCGGCGCTCAGGTCTGCAGCTCAAAGCTCCCTCCAGGTGGCCGTGGTTCCCACAGGCACTGCTGGGGAATTCAAGAGCAGGAGACAGGGCAGCTGCCCTTCACGGTCTTTACTTAGAATGACCTCATTTCACAAGTTAACCAGATCAGTGATAACTGAAAGACAGTAAGTCACAGAAATCTCAGGGCTCTGGAAGGTAAGAGCACCTCGAAGCATTAATTCGAAAGTACATGTAGCATTTAATAGATGGGTAATTATGCTACCTAAGGCAAACTAGAACGAAAAATAAATCACTTTGTTAACGTGAAAACTCTGTGTAGTTCCTGACTTTAAAATATTTAGAATGCAACATTTAGAAATGTTAGAAGCAAACTATTTTATAAGAAAAAGCCTTCAATGAAAAACAGAGCAGGAGGAGCTTTTTTTTTTTTTTTTTAAAACAAGATTATCCTCTCCAATTTCCTCTGTGACATTTCTCCACCTAGAGTTTGTATTAGTTCTTGGTATATTGCACTCTGTATCTATATTTGTTAGAAAATTGACTTTAAAAAATAAAACGGGTTTTAGAACTGGCTCTGTTCACAAATCCCAACTCTTCTGCCATGCCAACCCATACTTTTATTTATAATGTCAAGTGCTTTCTGAAAACACACCCATGAACACTGTGGCCAGCTCTTAAACACGTATCTTGTCAAAATTTCAGCTGAACATTCTGATCTGATTTTTTAAAGAACATGTAGCTTGCTTGTCAAGAAGCAGGCCTGAAATTTCTGAGTCATTATGGAGGCCATGCAGTCATTTAGGTATTTTCCCCAAGTAATACTACGAATTCAAAGGGATCTGAATACACGCAGTTCTTCCATAAAGAAAAGGGCTTGGGCATAAATTCATCCTTTTCAGCGCACATATTGGTTTGGGGAACAGACATTAGAGATTATTCCTGAAGGATCACCTGCTTTTTGGTACACATTACTTCTACGAGAAGGCGTGCATCTTTGATGGAGGAGAAAGTGCAATCCCATTCTGGTTCAAGGTTCAACATTCAGAACTCTGCCTCAAGGCCAATGCATCTGGCTACCACAACAGTCAAATTGATCTGGAGAGCTTCAAGGGTCAGGGCTGCAGTTTAATAATTTCTAGGGCCATTTTAATATTTTCCCGGGAACGTTCCAGACAGCTGTCATGGGTGTATCTAAAAGTGGGTCCTTAGAAATTAAAATGCTAGAGTGGATGAAGAATCAGTTTCTCCTTCACTACAACCCCACCCATGCTTAATTACAAACCATCCCAGGGCCTGACCCAGAAAAGCCACATTGACAGGCTGCATTCACTAAAGTTAGGTTAAGCATGGGTGTGCTTCCAAAGACAGCTAAAGACCTCATCTCTTCCCCCCATCTCAGAGCACCTGACTGCAGCTGAACTCTGGGAACACTTTCTGTTTGCACACTACCTGGTGGCTCACACATACTGCCATAGGCGATCACTCATATTGCTGGTATATATGTCTTGGATTGGTCCAACTGGATTCCAAGTTCTTCAAGGCACAGACCCCATTACCTATCTGATGCAGTACCACACTTTGTAGAGTTCACAGTCAATGCATAGCTATCAACTGACCTGAACAGAGAAGGGGACAGAGCAGACTGTAAATATCTTTACTGAGGGGTGCCTGGGTGGCTCAGTAGATTAAATGTCTGACTCTTGGTTTCAGCTCAGGTCATGATCTCAGGGTCCTGAGACAGAGCCCCGTATCGGGTTTGGCACTTAGTGCAGAGTCTGCTTGCCCCTCTCTCTCTGCTCCTCCCCTTGCTCCTGCTCTTTCACTCTCTCTCATACACAAATCTTTAAGAAAAGTATCTTTACTAAGATATGAACGACTAGCTGCTTGGAGGAAGAATAAACAGCTTTGGCCACTGCCCAATATCAACAAATTCACTTTGTCCTTAACGACCGAACATGCAAGAACTCACTTCAGTTCTCAAAAACTACCAATCTGTATGCTTTAGCCGGAAATGAACCACATAGTTTAGGATTCAGAATATATGTCAAAGTAAACTCGCATCTTTTTCCGGAGTTGCACGGCCATGTCACCAGCACCCACTAAAAACAATAAAGCATCAGTTTAAAAGAGAAGATTTTCACGCATGTGTCCGTGGACGGGTTCACGAAGGTGGTGGACAGATTTCAAGCCCTTGTAAAAGATTTTCCTTTGGGTGGGAGTACTCTTCCCCAAGGTTTGTAACAGATGCCCCAGATCTGCGATTTCAATTTTTCTGAGTGTCAGCTATCTCTTTGGAGAATCTGATGAAAAGTGTTCAATTTCTTCACAAAACTGTTCACAAAGCAATGGTTCCCAGATCAAGAGGCCTTGCTCTAAGGCGGTTTATTCTGATAATACTTCTGTGAAACAGGGCCTGCGTGTGCCTGGTGGGTGGCAGCAGAAAACCCATGAATTTGAGAAAAACACGCTCTCAGCTAAATCTTGGAAAAGAGCTACTTTTAGAGAATAATTCTGCTTTAAGGGCTCCAAGCAAGAAATATGGAATCCAACCTTCTCATGACACAAGAGGACATGGCAGCCCCGCCATTTCCTCTCTCACCTGATGCTGCAAGTTCCTGAACCACTTCCGGGTCAGCTCTTCTGACTTCCGGGTTAGCAGGCCCTCCTCTCCATCAGCCCATTATATACTGCTGGGTTTCAGAAGCATTTTGTCCAGATTATAAGATGCTCTTATAGTATTTATTTAAGAAATTGTGATTAAAAAAACCTCCAAGTCCTTGGACAAGTAAATGGTATATTATTGGAGCTAAGAGAAAACTCACTAGGAATGGTATTTCTATAACAACTTCATTTCCCTGTTGTGTTTTGGCTCGGATCTCTGTCTACAAAATTGCTTTCACAGTTATGGGAATGACTTCAAGTTCATACTTTTTTTTTTTTTAATAAAATTTGCACCCAAGATACTCAAGGGTGCAAATATGGAAGCTGATTTAAAAAGCATTTCTGAGTATAAGAGATTAATTTTCTACAAACTGGCAGACAGTGAAATTATACTGTTAGAGATAGTTTTGTTTGTGTTTGCTCAAAGACAGTTAAATAGTTTGGGAGTATTTGTAAGTGCAAGTCATTCATTTATGATTTTCTCTCTCCAGAGGGAAAAAGGAAAAAAAAAAAAAAAGAAATAAATATTAACTTACTCCTCAAACCAAAATAATCCGACTGATTTACAGGAAGAACAAACATTTTTTTCCTAAGGTTTGTGTGAGAACAGAAACTTATTTCCTCTTAATTTTGTAATTCCATAAAAGAAAATATTAAGTACAGGAAACTTATCACCACAAGGAATCAAAAAGTGCTTTATGGATATCTGCACCCTGATGTTTGCTGCAGCATTACCAATGATAGCCAAATTATGGAAGCAGCCCAAGTGTCCCTTGACCGATGAATGAATAAAGAAGACCTGGTACGTATGTTATCCTCTGGGACATTACTCAGCCACAAAAAGAATGAAATCTTGCCGTTTGCAACAACATGGCTGGAGCTAGAGCGTATCATGCTAAGTGAAATAAGTCAGTCACAGAAACACAAATACTGTATGACCTTACTCACATGTGGAATTTAAGAAACAAAACAAATGAACAAAGAAAACAAGAGACAGACAAAAACCAGACTCTTAAATATAGAAAACCAATGGTTACCAGAGAGGAGGTGGCGGGGTGGGGGTGGGGGGTGAAATATGTGAAGGAAATTAAAAATACACTGAGCCTGAGTAATGTACAGAACCTAAAACTAATATAACACTGTATGTTAACCATACTGGAATTAAAATTTTAAAAAAGGAACACTGAGGGAAAAAAAAGTACAGACTATCTTTGGTCATCAACAAAGTCAGCTGTGTCAACTGATGACAAGGCCTCTTGAATTCTAGAACAATGTTTGTGACCTTTTATGTGAAAGATACATAGATAGAACATGCAAGATTCAACTTTTGTTTAAAAAAAAATTACATCTCTAAAATATAGAGACACACACACACTTGTACCCACCAGACACACAAGGGGTTGTCCCAAGAGAGCACGAGGGAGTCTTTGACTCTTTAAGCTTTCGGAACCATTAATTTGTTATAAGCACATATCCCAGTTATTATTTTAAGAAATTGAAGGAGGGGTGTTAGGCATTATGGTGCTACAAAAAAGAATGCTCTTTTGCCCGTGAAAAAGGGACATCTTGGGGAGCCCAGGGGCTCAGTCAGTTAAGCTTCTGACTTTTTTTTAAAGTACAGTTCACACCTAGCGTGGGGTCCGGCATGCACAGAGCCTGAGCTCACGACCCTGAGGTCAAGACCTGAGCTGAGATCAAGAGTCAGATACTTAACTGACTGAGCCACCCAGGCATCCCAAGTGTGGAGCCCATTTGAAAAAAAAAAATTAAAAGGGATGCCCTTAAATGTCCAATCTAGAAAAACTGAGAAGTCTCTGGATTGGGCACAAATGCATAATTCAATTTAGGCTTTGTTTTTAGCTTTTATACAGACTCTGAATGACTCAGAATTGAAAATTTATTCTGCTTCTTTTGTGTTTTCCCATTTGTACTGATATCTTTACTGATAAAACTCTTAGTTGGGGAGGCATAATAAATGAGGAGAAAAGGGGACAGCCAGAATAATGAGGATAAACATTTGGATGAAAAACAAGAGACCATTTGAGCAATTTTTGCTTGGCAATTTGTTCTGTACCTACGTGTCCATTTCTGGAAGTAGTAAAAACAGGGACCACAGTGACAGCCAGCATTTACTGAGCATCTACGGTCGGGGCTGCAGACTACTACAAATGCTTTACTCACACCGACCCATTAAATGTTCACTTCGACCCCAGGAAGGAAACAAAGACATCTTGTCCTGGGAGCACGGAAAGAACCTGAACCCAGAAGGTCTGGCTTCAGAGCCCAAACCTAGCTTTAAAAAAAAAAAATTCAGTACCAGATTCCTGTAAGTAATCACTTATATGCTCTTTTGGTGATGTCAAACTCCAATTCCACTTCATTTCATTTGGGGGAGAAAATGTCTACGCTGTACATGCCTTTTGGCACAGAAACGTATTCTAGACTGGCTGTGAACAATATTCCGCATCGTTTGGACCCCGCAGTAAGCCCCAGGGCATCCTGACACACTTTCCCTCTTCACAGTGTTGAAACTCTGCACCCTATCAAGCTACTTCAGTTTTCGGTCCATAGAGCAAACACTAACGAAAGCAAACACTAAGTAACAAAAGTTTAATGCTTTGCCCTCATCTAACTCCTTCTGCGTTAGGACGTTAGAATACAAATGTGATGCGATGACAGAAAAACTTTAAAATTGTGTTCTGAGAGGGAGCTGCCACCGTGACCACAGAAGTGCTATTAAAAATATTTATACTTTTGGGGCGCCTGGTTGGTTCAGTCCATTACGCGTCTGCCTTCAGCTCAGGTCATGATCTCAGAGTCCCAGGACTGAGCCCCACATCGGGCTCCCTGCTCAGCGGGAAGCCTGCTTTTCCCTCTGCCCCTCACCCTACTCATGCTCTCAACTTTCTCCCTCTCTCAAATAAATACATAAAATCTTTAAAAAAAAAATTCGACTTCTGTTCGAATGCTGCAGGTCTCCTCCATTTTAGCTGATTAATTAGGTGTTCATTTGCAGGGTCAGATTTAGACAGGGATGTCTGCGATGTCACTGCGACTGGAAAGGGACCAAAAAGCACGATCATACAGCCAGACAAAACCTTCCCCTGTTCCTGACGCTCGGGGTGTCAGGCAGACGACCGCAAGGGTACAGCTAAATATTTTTGGCAGGAATGTGAAACGGAAACCCCAGTTTGGGGAGGAGGGAGGAAGCTGGCGGGAGAATGTTCTTAGACTGGATGCCCCACTATACCATCTGTGTCTGGGGATATTTAAGAGTTTTATTTTGACTTCACATCTGACCTCAGACTTTTTAAAAAGAAGTGGAAACAGACCTATGATTACTTAAGCCTTCGCTTCAGTCCACATGTCATTTTTATCCTATTTACTCTAAAATGACCCCTCTGTACACTTAACTAGGCTGGACTCTAAAAGGCAGAAACCCCGCCCATTCACCGTCATCATCATGCTCGGTTTTTTCTTCTACAATAAACTATCTGTCCCACAGCACGCTGACTAAAAACTAATATGAATTCGGGTTTGGAAGTGGACACGTGGGAAGACAGAAAAAGAATCAATTTTAGTCTGTTTTAACCACTACCCTTTTGACTGGAAAGGAAAACAAGGAATGTAAAAATTTGTCAATGGTTTACTCACGATTCAGTCCCTACTGCACATTTTCACAACCAATTAAATTCAGTGTGCACTCATCAAATCACCTGCAGCGTTTACCTGAATTCATTTCACCTGCAGCACCTGGTCAGCGCGGAGGGCACGTTTTGGTAGCTTCCCAAACCTCAACTACACTTTAACTTGCCAACCAAAGAAGCCCCACGGGACACACTACTAGCAACACCACCAAGGACAACAAAGGGCTCTCCTGACACCTCACGGGATGGGTGCCCTTCGAATCCCCAGTTTACAAGTGAAGCGTAAAGAAGGGTGATGTTTCCTCTCCAGGTCATGCTGGTTCGAGAGCGGGAGAGCCGGGAACAGAGCCCTGTCCCAGGAGGACACGAGGACCGCTTAGAGACAGGTGAAAGGGAAGGCATGTTAACGAGGCTCGCAGGGAAATGTTATAGGTCATAAAATCTCCCAGGGTAATTTCTCAGTTAGTTTCAGTTTAAGGAAAAGTGGTGGTGAGCAGGAATCTCAATGAGGAAAGGATGAGAAAGACGACACCTTAAGCACCTCTCACAATTGACCGTGGGGAAGGTCCCTTCTCTGGCTCCGGAGGCCCTTATCAGAGAGGCCTCTCTGGACCCCCCCCACCTCCAGCCGCTGCCACCCCGACCATCAACACTCACTCTCCCTGTAACTGGAGTTCTTTTCTACAGGGCACGAGTCACCCCCTGACATACGGTGTCCTCACCCAGAATGTAAGCACCGCGAGGACAGAAGCCTACACCTGTGCTTGGAAGAGAGCAGCCACAGAATCGTTATTTGCTGAATTAATAAATGAATTAATGCAATCTCTCTACCTCCATCAAAGTTTTAATTAAGAACACGTCATGCCCGTCATTTTTATTGAGTACGTACTGGTCACTATGGTCACAAACACTGTGGGACTTTTGCCCGCTGTCCTGCATAAAATGAGTAAATGCGTAACTAGAAGATATCGTAGCAAACCAGCAGCCCCGGAAGGCAGCCCCTAGGCCAGCCAGCCCGAGCCTGCTTTGCCGCTCCTAGCCACAGTCCTCGGCCCGAGCCCTGTGAAACCCTCAGACAACGGGAATCAGCAGAGCTCCTGGCGGGTTGTGATTCTTGGTGTTCATTCTACCCATGACCATTCTGAGCCTTCCTCCGGGTTCCAAAAAATGATTCGAGTGGGTGAAAATATCCACACCCCCTTGAAGTACATCGTCCCTGCCCTTCCTCATCCCCAGGTCCCCCGGAACGCCACCTACCTGTGACTTGGCCCAGACTCATTTTCGGCAGCTCCGAGTTCCTCAGCTCCTCCGTGCCTGCCGACTTCATGACGGAGTTGATGGAGGACAGCGTGCTGATGAGCTGCGAGTTCAGAGAGCCGATCTGTGAGTGCGGCTCCCCGAAAGCTTCCGCCAGTTCACTGTAGTTCTCAGCCAGCAGCTTCTGCTGCTCCGCCAGCAACTTCTGGACACGCTCGATGTAGTGATCCAAGCCGCTCATCGTTCCAGAAGGAGCCTGGGGCTGGGGGTCCTCTGTGGACTCTCCAACAGGCTCATCCCCAACACCTACACTCCTCCTGCTGGCTGCCAGCCCCAGAGTCAACTGGGGAGGACCACAAGCTATGGTCCTCATCTTGAGACCAACCAGATAGTTGTCCTGAATATTTATCTGCCCCACACCTGACTCTTTGGTCTTCACAGCCGATGGCCTGTCGAGCCCAGAGCTGCCGGAGAGCACCGTTCCCACTCCAACGGACCGCATCTTGGCGGAGGAGTTGACATCCTTAACACGGCCTTCTCCGATGGCCACGGTCCGCGTCTCCACGGTCTGGGTGCTGGTCTGCTTGTCCAAAGTGCTGAGGGAGGTGTTGGTGCAGGAGTCCACAAGGGTGGCCATCTCGGTGTTGGTGGACTGGTCCACCTGCTCCCAGATGGTACTGGTGTGCCGGCTTGTGGTCGCAGGCACCGCCATGACAGCGGCCTCCACCTGGGGCACGGCCTCCGTGCTCAAGCCCCGGGACGTGCACTCCTTCGGGGGGCAGACGGTCACGTCAACAGAGCAATCTCCGCAGCCGATCGATCGCACCTCCTTGAGATGCAGGTTGGTCTTGAGGAGCGAGAGGTCGTTCACAGACTCCTCCGTGTTGCTGCCTGTTTCGCAGACGCTGATCTCCACACCCACGCTCCGGTCGCTCATCTCCACCGACCTCCCCGCACCCTGGTCCCGCGTCTCCACCCGTTCCTTGACGACCCACCGATTCATGGGCAGCTCCGGCCCCGCGGCTCTGGTCTCACAAGCGGGCTGGCAGGAGACCGCCACGCTGCACGTCTGCACGGAGGTCCCGACGCCCGCGTCGGCCACGTCCACGTGCCGGCCAGCCGTCTGGTCCCTCGTGGGCACCACGGCCTCCACCATCTTGCTGCACACAAGCGGCTGGGCCGTCACCGCCTTGTCCACCTTCTTCCTCGAGCCGGCGGCCTGCAGCTCCTGCTTGAGTTTTGTCATCTCGCGGTCATGGGTGGTCTCTCTGAGCTGGACTTCCAGGCGGTAGATCTTCTCCTTCAGGGCCTCTATGGTCTGCTGCTGCAGCTCAATTTCTTTGTCGGCCTCCGTGGTCACCCCCAGCATGGCCTCTGTCACGCCGACCCCGCAGCTCCTCGTCTCCGCGACGGTCCCCACGGCAGCGTCCCGACAGGCCCCGGGGCCCCTGCGGTACACGACCACGTGGTCCATGCGCTCGTCGGCTCCCACCGCCACGGAGCGGTACTCGCCGCCCTCGCGGAGCCCCGGGGTCGCCTCACCGCCGCTGTCGCGGATCTTCTGCTCCAGGGCACGCATGTCCGCCGCGAGCTGCCGGAACTCCCGGATGCTGTGCGCGCTCTGCTCCACGCTCGCCATCTCCTCCTCGTCGTCTATGTACAGCTCCCCGCCGCCCCGCCGGGCCCGGGACAGCTCCTCCAGCTGGGACGCGTTCCCAGCGCTGTAGGACCGCGGCCTCACGCCACCGATGTCGTTCTGCGCTGGAGCTCTCTGGTTTTTCAGCTGCGAGGCCAACTGCCGCTTCTCCTCTTGTAGGACCGAGATCTTGACCTGGAGCACGGGGATGGTTCGCACCTGCTCCTCGAGCTCCTTCAGGCGTTTCAGGGCGATGGCCATCTGCTCGCGGATGTGCTGCAGGTGCACGGGGCTCACGTTGGTCACCGGAGTGGAGATCCCTGAGCTCAGGGGGCTGTGGCGGATGGAGCTCCCCATGGATGATGTGGTGGCAGCAGCTGGGACATAGCCACCGTAGTCCCCGTTGCCTTGGTATCCGTTCTGAAGTGGGTGCATGGCAGGATTGTGGTTTCCAGAACCCATGAAGGAGGACAGTGAGCCCGTGGAGCCCAGGCCTCCAAAACTGGCCAGCCTGGGCCTGCGGAACTCACCAGGCGCCACCTGCATGGTGACTCTCTCCTGTTCCAGTCTTCTCCGGGTCTCCATCAGGGTCTTGGTGACATGAAGGTTGTGCTTTGGGAGCTGTGGTGAGGGTGGAGGCAGCTGCCGACTCTCCGGGACGGTCAGAAAAGTGGGCGAGGTCTCCAGAGGGGCAGGGGGCCTTGGGGTTGGCGTCGATGTCACTTGGCTTCTGGCGAGGAGGAAGTGGGGGCACTGCTTGTTGTCATCACTGTTGGAGGAGGAGAGGGATTCAGTGGAAGCCCACGCACCCTGCTGGCCGGGCGCGGCCCTGCTGTCCGGGCATGGCACAGATGGCTTCCGCCTCTTCTGGATGTTCAGTTTCTTGATGGTGTTTCCTTTCTGTATGTCATCCACGTACTTGAGGAAATCTAAGTCTAGCTGATAACCGTAGGGGGTCTCCACAAAATAAGGATCCTTCTGTTCCTTGTCATGATTTCCATTCAGAACACCCTCTGCTTTCCCTAGGAGAGCGAGAAGAGAACATTATAATGCCATATAATATACTTGTTTATAAAAGCTACTATTGGGGGGGCACTTGGGTGCCTTAGTCATTAAGCATCTGCCTTTGGCTCGGGTCATGATCCTGGGGTCCTGGGATCGAGTCCCGCATCAGGCTCCCTGCTCCGTGAGAAGCCTGCTTCTCCCTCTCCCACTCCCCCTGCTTGTGTTCCCTCTCTTGCTGTGTCTCTCTGCCAAATAAATAAATAAAATCTTTAATAAAACCAAACCAGGGGCGCCTGGGTGGCTCAGTGGGTTAAAGCCTCTGCCTTTGGCTCAGGTCATGATCCCAGGGTCCTGGGATCCAGCCCCGCATCGGGCTCTCTGCTCAGCAGGGAGCCTGCTTCCTTCTCTCTCTGCCTGCCTCTCTGCCTACTTGTGATCTCTGTCTGTCAAATAAATAAATAAAATCTTAAAAAAACCAAACCAAACCAAACCAAACCACTAGTATTTGTGTATGGTGCAGTGTAGCGGAGCAGTATGATTTAGGAGTTGACAGACGTCTTTCTGTTCTAATCCTGGATCTGCAACTTAACAGCTGAGTGAATAAGTTAATAAACCCCTTGGAACTTCAGTTTAACCCTGAGTAAAAATGGAAATACAAGTATTTACCTCATAAGGTTGTTAGAAGAATGTAATGAGATAGTGGTTTTTAAAGAGCCAAGCACATATTAAGTCCTCACTAAACACTTTATTTTTGAAAAGAATATATTGGAAAGACTTGAACGCATTTCGAGGGGATCATCTCTTTTGTTGTCTACAGTCTGCTGAAGTCTAGAGAGCAGTCCTTAAGACTCTTATTTTTATAAACTGAACACTGAGGCACCAAAAGTGCAAAGTCAGAAGAACGGACCAAATCAGCACAGATCCAGGAAGCTTGGGACAGGAGGCCTCACAGCAATCACTCTTAGGCAGGCTTTGCAGCCTTTCTAAAGGGCGGCCAAGGGCACCCTTTGTGCCTGACCACCTTCAGAAGATCACAGTTTGCCTTGAGCCAGCCCTCGCTGAGAGAGCCAGGACCCAGGGGCTGATGACTGACGCAGGAACACAGTCGGAGAACAGACTTCAACTCTGTTTTGTGTCTTCCCTTTTAAAACCACCACCACCACCAAAACCTTGCCCCAATTCCTCCTCTTTGATTTCTTTTGGACATACCATTCCATACTCCAGGAATACCTTGTTTTGCATTTTAACATATCCAAACAGATGCAAAAGAGAATGAAAATAAAAGCAAACCTATACTCCACACACTGGATCCCTGTGGCATTCAGTAAATGCTACTTCTGGCTAAACCAAACATTTAGAAAAGGAAACGCAAGAACTTTTTCAAGGCACAGACCTTGCTAGTGACCTGAGCTGTGCATTTCAAGTTGAAAAGCAAGGCCGTTTTTGTTTGTTTACATTGTAGGATTAAGTAATGTGTTTTCCTCAAAATCATCATAACAAGCTCTGCATTCTTTGAGCTATGGAAAGTACCCGAAAGCAATCAGTGAAAATGCAAGCCATTTTGTACCCCTGCTCCTATCCTGGGTCTAAAAACCCACCCGACTGTCGTCAAGACTTTCCAGCACTGTGCGTTTCCTGCCTGCCCTTCCAGTCCAAACCCTGCTGAACATTTCCACCTGACAGTGGGAATGCTCTGAGTGAACCTTCCACCTCCCATTTGCCCTCTTTCCTCTGAAAAGTTGGAAAGAAAAGTACAAAAAGACTGCCAGGCAACAGAGCTGTGTATTCTTCATGCCCTGATTTAAAACAATATTAAACTGTTCTCGCTGTCCGCACCCAGGCCCTCGATTTCATTTCTAAAACATGGAAAGAGAATTCTACTGGAACGAGGTGCTCAGCCTCAATCACTTTCTCACCTAAGTAAGGGTGAGCTGATGATGAGCCGGCACCTGGAAACTTGTGCTCGTGCTACCAGAACGCGTCTCTCCTTCTCTCTTTCTTGCCTTTTTAACCCACACGGACAACGCGCTCACTCCAAATATGCAGCCCGACCTGTTTCCAGGGCTGTCTGAATTCCACAAGCAAAGAGAAGCTGCGGGCTCGGGTGTCAGGCAAAAGCAGGCGGATCTGACGGACAGGAGCCAGGAGCCGGCGATTCTAAAATTGGGCTGTGGCTCCTCCAGGCCACAGGGGGCTCAGCCCAGGGACCAGCCCCTTACCCGCCCCGCGCTGCGCTCCGCGGGCAGGCGGCCACCCACCCCCCTCCCCGGCGCCTGCTGCGCTCCACCCCCCGTCGGGCACCTCCGGGGGAGGGGGGCGCCCGCTGCGCTGTGCTCCGCACCGGCCGGGTCGCAGCCGGCCGCACGTCCAGCGGCGCCCGAAAAACGCCCTCCGAGGGGGTGCCCGCTGCGCTCCGCCCCCCACCGGCCTCATGGCCGCCGGCAGCTCAGCCCTCCTCTTGGGCGCCCACCGATCCCGTCGGTAGCTCACCCCCACCCCGGGCGCCCGCAAGGCTCCGCTCCCCGCCGCCCGGACCTCCCGCCCGCAGCGCAGCCACCCGGCGCCCGCCCCGCCGGCCGGCCCGCTCCCAGCTCGGCGCCCGCCGCAGCGCCCCCCGCCCCGGGGCGCCCGCCCCGCCGCCCCGCTCACCAGCTGGCTCGCACTGGGCCCGGCCCTGCCTCGGACGCCCTCCGTCGGTCTTCACCCCCTAAGGAAAGGAGGTTCAACGTTCGTGCACACTTCGCCGGGCCACGCGCGAACACCATAGGCCCAGGTCTCACCAATGAAGTCTCCCTGCGGCTCCGGGGACACCACCCCCGGCCCACTCAGCGGCTCGGCATTCCCCGCTCTCTTAATGGAAACAGGAAACCGGGATCTGGCGAAAACGTGTGTTCTTCGGGCCGGTCGCGGCCAGGCGCACACATGCAGCCGCGGCTTAAACACTCCAGACAGAGGCTCTGTGTCCGCGGTACCCGTCACTTCCCAAGGAGAGTGTGTGTGCTCCCGCCCTCGGTCACCTGTGGAAGTTCCAGGCACAATAGGGCCACTGTCCCCAGCAGGTTCTCCAAGCGGCCCCCGCAGTCCTGGCTGGTCCGGGGGCGCTGCGGGAACGCTTCCCGGCTCTTGGCTCCTCACCAGCCACAAGCAGTTATGCCTTAAGTCTTAATCCCAACCAAGCCTTTGCCCTTGCTAAGAAGTTCTTTGAAACACCCCACCTTTTTCCAGCTACAAAAGTATTCCCTGCTTATGTCAATTAAAAAAAAAAAAATCACCTCCAGGCCATTTAAAGAATGAAAAAAGTCACTCAGCTCTCACCCCTTAGGAGAAATATCAACATTTTGGTAGAACCCCAAGATTTTCCTGTGTATTTCTTAACATTGTTATTTTACCCATTTTCAGTAGAAAAGGTTAATTTTTGTTTTATCTGTTTCTCTTCAAAATGCTTTTTTTCTTTTCTTCTTCTTCTTTTTTTTAATGCACGACTTGATGTCAGGATTTAGAACACAACAAAGCACATCACATTTTTCAGTGAAACTTAACTGGCCGCCGGCCCATCTTTAGTTAGTTGTGAAGTTCACAAAAGGCATAGGTCATGCTGAATTATCCCCCAAACAAACTCTGGACTTCTACATCTGGGACTCAGGAAAGGTTAGAATTTAACCATGTTGGGCTTGACAATTTCCTAATACTGCTTAAATCAGACTATCCTAAGGAGCCAGGATCCGAATTCCATCCCCAGCACCTAAAAAGAGCAACCTGGGTTTCTCAAGGTGTCATTTCTGCAATCAGCTGCCCACTGTATGTTCTACAATTAGGTGAAGACACCCAGTGTCATTTTTACCTCCTGCTTTCTGGGGTACCTTCACATACAGCAACACAAATAAGGCATTCACATACAGCAACACAAATAAGGCTCTGATGGATTTCCCAACTTCACTTGTGTAGGTCTTCTCTCTCTGTGCTTGATTAAGGATGTTAAGAGCAACGAAATTAATTTTTGATATTTCCTTCACAGCTCTCCCTTTCCAATCATACACATCACTTAATAAGATGTGGGGAACTATGTAGATGTTTAAACATGTTTCCTGAAGGAATAACTGAATATACAGTAGCATGTAATGAATTTTTAAGAATATCTTAATATTCTGTAGGCAGAAGTTACTTGCTCTGTATTGTCTGTAAAAGACAATTTTTCCGTGAAGCTGTTTCAGTGGTTATCTTCAGGTTGTGGAATCATGGGTGGTTTTTATGTTGTTTCTTATATTTTATACATTTTTACAACACATGGTTATCTTTTAAAAAATATTTATAAGATTGTAAGAAGTTACCGGAAAGCAAGGGAAAATGTATTGAAATAAACTCCAGGAAAGTTTGTTCAGGAGGGAGATGTACGGGGCAGCCATGGAAGACACCCCGATGTTCCTCTGTATGTATGAACCCATCCTGGAAACTAACAGGACTCCCGGTTTAGCTGGGCACATAAAAAGACTGTATTTCCCTGGCCTCTTTTACTATTAGTATGCCATATGCAGAAACATCATAAAGCAACCCCCCAGAACCTCCCTTCAAAGACACAGGAATAGTTCTCCGGCCTCCTTTCTTCTTTGTCACGTCCTCCATCCTGCTGCCCGGAATGAAGATGTGACAACTAGAACACTAGCTCCCTCACAGGACTGTGAGTTCACACATAGGGATGGAAGGACAAAGTGCTAGAAAAATCCTGGATCTCTAAGAGCTCTGCAGATCAGAGCTAATATACGACACCTGGGAAGCCACCTCTATACATCTATATAAAAGAAAGAGAAACTATTCTGTGTGTTGTGTCTCTGTTACTTGGATCTACACTGAATTCTAATGGATATGGCAATCTCTCCTCCGTGTCTCCCCTCCCCCACAAAAAATTAAGACCAGATCTTGAAAAGAAGAAGAACATTAAATGATTAACTGGGGAGAGGCTACAATAAAATTTTTTTATTACAGAAATTTTTATTAATTCAAGAATAATCAGGAAAGAATAAAAACAACACTTCTTAAAAAACTCTCTAAGTGGGTTATAAAGAGACTCTTAACTGCCTGAAACCTTTTTTTTGGACTAAAAGGGTTATGCCTGTTTATATATAGCCAAGAACCACTGGCTTTGTCTGCAAATGGAATCCTGAAAGTAACAGCTTCCAACAAAATATTCTGGAATCACAGGGCTGTCCCCTGGGGTTTACAAGAATTTTCTAAATGTCTGGAAATCCAGTGGTGGAGACTGCTCCTGGCACCGCCTCTGCCTTCATTATATAGCATTTATTAAAAGCTTAATTGGGTGCAGAAAATGGTCCTATTCAGTGGAAAGAGTAGGAGGAAGGATTATAAGAAATAAAAGGAGGTACAGTCTGCTGGGAAATAAACGCCAAACACCCTAAACATAACACTCATTGAGATCAGTTACAAAGGCATATTATCGACGAGAATATGCTCATACGTGAATAATTAATCAAAACAGAATGGTGTTAACCGAGAGCTGAGTTTTTAAGGGAAGGCAAGTGATGACAGAGAAAAAGGGCCAAGGCCCAAGGCAGAGACTGCTGGTGCGGCCCGAGGACGGACAAGGTCAGAAGAGCTGGGGAGTGGCTGAGTACGAAAGAGGCCACCAGACTCAGGTCCCAGACCAGGGGGATCTGGTCCACTTACAGTCACCCTGCGGGGCACACCCAGCCCCACGCTAGAGGCTAAAAAGGCCTTGACTCAGACTGTCTTGACTCTGTGTGTGGACTGGACCAAGGTAGGCCAAGAGATTAAATTCAAGGGGACCAATTAGAATGTTATCATCCTCAAGTGTGACACGAGGACCAACCAAATAAAAAATTTATTTGTACACTCGACTCACAATTAATATTGATAAAGAAAAACAGTCTTTAGTAATAATATCCATCTATCCATCCATCCATCCATCCATCCGTCCATCCACCCATCCATACATCCGTCCATCCATCCATCTGTCCATCCATTTATCTGCTGTTACTATTTACCAGGCTCTGTCCTAAGAGCAGGGGACACAGTGTGAACAAGAGATAAGGTCCCCACTTTTCATAAGACTCACAGTCTAGTGGGCAGCAGGGTATGTGGGGATAAAACCCAAGTAAAATACGAGGCAAAAATGAAACAAAGAGGTGGAATCACCAGAATTTATCCTGTTGCATCAATGTAAGGAGACGGGCCACTAACAGCGGGTGCATGGCTTCTTGGGTTGACATCATCTCTGAGCTGACCTACTTCCTACACACCAACGGTATCAGAGACCCTCTTCCCGCTTCTCTCTCATGACCCACTTTCTACGGTCTGCAGTTTGGGGTAACCAAACACCAAATGAAAACAACACTAAGTAGAGACAATGTCCCAAGTCCAGAGCAAATTCCCTTGTGTTCAGAGAGAAGCTGAAATCAACAAACTGATGGTAATTCTACTCTTCATTTATATATTTACCACCTATAAAACTTAGAGCTCTGTGAAAGGGGCCCAATTATGGCCTCAAGAAAAATTTAAAGTTTCCTTGCAGTTTATCTGCATTAGCAAAGTGAAATGGAGGTATGGATATCTCGAAAATAACACTTTTTTTTTTTTTTTTTAAAGAGAGAGAGCGCGAGTGCAAGTGGGGGAGGAACAGAGGGAGAGAGAATCTCAAGCAGGCTCTGCCCTCAGCTCAGAGCCCCATGGGGGACTCATTCTCATGCCCGAGACCAGGACCTAAGCTGAAATCAAGAGCCGAATGCTCAACTGACTGAGCTACCTAGTTGCCCAACTTCTTTCTTTCTTTTAAGCAAGCACTATGCCCAATGTGGGGCTTGAACTCAAGACCCTGAGATCAAGAGTCACAGTCACCCTACTGAATGAGCCAGCCAGGTGCCCCCCAAATAAATTCAGATTAACAAAAGGTTTTATAGGATCTTCACTTCTCAAGGAAATAAAATTTACTCTCCAAACAATACTTGGTTTGAGCAGACAAAAAAAAAAAAATGCACTCTCTGGGAGTGTGGGAGATTAGACTAGATGGTAGTAAATTAGTCACAGGGTTAACCTAGTAGCGGTGGTTCTCCACAGGGGGTGATTTTTGCCCCATGAGGGACATATGGCAATATCTGGACACCTTTTCGGTCATCACCACGGGAAGGGGGTGCTAGTGGCATCTCGTGGAGGGAGGGCAGGGTTGCTGCTGAACATCCCACAGTGGGCAGACAGCCCCACCCTCCTCAATGGCAGATTATCCGTCCAGAACGTCTGCTGTGCTCAGGCAGAAACGGCCTGTGCCCAGGACAGGGAGGAGAGTCAAAACTTCCCATAGAGCGATCGAGAACTTGGGTCACAGAAATCACAGTCTCCATGCCCCCACTTCTCAGGGGGACCGTAACATCCTACTCCAGGGACAGGGTTAAAAAAAAATGCCACTTTCGAGGAAGAAAACGCTAAACACTTTTCTACACAGGCTGCCCCACTGAGGCAGTCTTTAGTCTGAGCAAAACCCACCGGAGGGTTCTGGACTACTACGTCCTGGTGGACTTTTCAACGGACAAAACTTTGATATTATTACTTTATCTATGTGTGAGCATCCAATGACTTCTGGTCTCGCCGCTGCACTCTATAGGCCTGATTACTGGCTGAGTGATGGCACCATGAGAAATAATTACACCCGCGGGCCACAACTTCCATGCTTTTAATGTCTTTTTCTTCACCAGATGCTCCCCTGAACTGCTGAAACTGAACAACTCTGCTGATTCCCATAACCGCACCGTCTCCACTCCCATGGTGCATGAAGGCTTTGCCCCAAGAGCTGAGTCAGTCCCCGAGAAGCACATAATTATCATGGATCCCCATATTTAAAAGCAGCAGAGTTGCAAGCCTCCCGTTGTTAGAAGCCGTCGAAAAGACTCCACATGAGCTCGGGCAGAGAGGCAGGAAAGCAAACCAGAGGATGAGAGAGAGAGAGGGACGTTCCCACGAAGTTAATTACTCAAAGTATGAGAGCAACTGAGTTAGCAAATCAACTTTTCTAGGCTCAAATGAGTGGGACAAAGAAAACAGTGAAGTGGGATAGATACTTCCGGACAGGTTTAACAGGAAAGTTCTGCTGATGGCGCTGTTAGCACTAAGACTTTCAGACCCGAGGACCTTCCTGGTACCCAATCGACGAGCAACCCCATTTGGTGCAGAACACACAAAAAGGAGGAGGACAAGGTAAGCGTTCCTCATTCTGCTTTAAAATGACGTAGGACAGATGAGATTTCCTCCTGCTCTTCCATTATGGAAGAATTCCTTTCCCACCCGCTCGTCGCCCCTCCCAGTTAGCACACCCGCCCATCCATTCACACACACAGTGAGCACCTACTAGGTGTCAGAGCCTTTGCCCATAGCCACTAACCTGCACGCCATCCCCACACCTTCCACTGTCTCCCACCACTACCCCCTTCCATACCGGCTCCAGAATCCCACAGCCCACGAGAAGCATGCTAATCTAGGGAAGGTGCAATGACCCGACTGAAAGAAGGATTTTATTCTTTTATTCAGGAAATATTTATTAAGTACCTACTGTGTGTGAAACCCGGCTAGGGGCTGCTCAGCAAATCAGACAGAGAGCCTGTAGGTGAACGTGTGAAGTACAGGAGGGGACAGACAAGGGGCTGCAGAAAGGAAGGGCCAGCGGTGAGGAGCGCAGTGAAAGTCAAGCCCAGGGAGCGAGCTGGACAGAGCGGGGGGCGGGGGGTATGGATCGCGCTGGGACAGGGCTGGACTGGAGAAGGGTGCTGGGAACCGGGCAGGGTGTATGCTTGCAGGGGAGAACGCAATGGGAGAAGCTCTCAGGTAAAGAAAATGCACACACCCAACCTGTCCCGTTTAGACACCGAACAGAGGGCCGTGCCCCTAGTGAGGCAGACAGGCGACCACACCCCAGCCAGGCAGGGCCCTGGGAGTCCGGTTTTTGGCTCCTAAGTGCACTGAGAAGCTATCAAAGGGTTCTAAATAAGGGAGTGAAATGATCAGATCTTCAGCATCCAAGTCCCCATGAATGTTTCTCTTGGTGTCACAAATCCTTTGCACGGAGCTGAGTTTTAAAACAACTCGATGCTAAGTGCCAGCCGTAATGTTAAAACCACCAGAACTTAGAATCTGCATTTGGGATGACCTATGGCCTACTGGGAAAGCTTGACAAGCTCAGCTACTCTGGGCTGGGCTGGGGACCAGGATCAGCTCTCGGGACTTGCCCTTGGGGGCTCTCTCCATGACCTCATTATGCTGTCAAAAAAGAAAATATTTTTCTTTAAAACAGTGGATGACTCACTGCAGAGAAAAATGATAGGATTTCCTTTTCTGAAGGTCATTAAAACATGATTAAATTTACTCCGGGAGGGACACGTGTGGCACGGGTGAGGGTCTGACTTAGCGCTCTGGGATGCAGAGGACACACGGGCTCTGCACTTGAAACTCTAGGAGGGGAACCGCAGAGACTGAATACGTCTGTGAGGCAGGAGCATTGTCCCTGACAGCCAACAAGTGTGTCTGCACGGGAGGGAAGGCCAGCTGGCATGTAACTACCCCCTGACTGCTCCCACCCCAGCCCCCACTCTCCCCACACCTTCCCAGGTGCTGATTTAGCTGATGCAAAGGCTACAGATAGAGGGTCGGGTCTGGGAGAAGCCAAGCAGCACACGCTAAAATCCAAGTCTTCCACTCACTAAGCTGGTTTCTGACAAGCTCAGTTTCAGGTCAGTCTGTCCCCAGAGTCACCTGTCAGAGTCAGCCTGCCTGACAAGGATCTCGCTGCAGGTGGCCCCCAGGGCCTGAGGTGCAGACAACATCGAGAACTCCGAGAACACGTGCTTGCCCACGAGTTATTCTCCAATGTCAGCACACCTCAGATCAGCTATTTAAAGACGGGGTCAGGATGCCTGGGTAGCTCAGTCGGTTAAGAACCCGACTCTTTGGTTTTGGCTCAGGTCATGACCTCAGGGTTGTGAGATCGAGCCCTGCCTTGGGCTCAGCGCTCAGTGGAAAGTCTGCTTGAAGATTGCCTCTCTCCCTCTGCCCCACCTCTAGCTCACTCTCATGCATTCTCTCTCTAAAATCAATAAAAAATTTAAAAAGATTTTATTTATTTGAGAGTGAGAATGAGGCAGAGAGAGAGGCAGAGAGCCAGAGTGGGGAGAGAGAAGCAGACTCCGGGCAGAGCAGGGAGACTGCTTTGGGGCGCGATCCCAAGACCTTGAGATCAGGACCTGTCTGAGCCGCCCAGACGTCCCAATAAATAAATCTTTAAAAAAGTCCATCAAGGTCATGCAGAAAAGGAAAGGCCGTGCAGGAAAGGAAAGGCCGAGAACTGTTCTGGGCTGCTGAAGCCCGAGAGGCATGGCCCAGGCAGGCCCCGCCCCCTGCGCACACACGGAAGGAGATGGAGTAGATGGGGTTAAGTGTGAACCACTGGGGAGGTCAGAATCAGGGCGGAGGAGGTAGGAGAATTTCTTTTAAGTTTTCGGCAAGTTTGAAATGATTTCAAAATAAATTGCACATTTATGTCTATGTGTAGGCAGAGAGAATGAGAGTTGGAGATGACGATGAGCCTCCTTCGCTTGTGCCTTAGCGTTTTGGGGGGACAGAAGTGCCACCATCCGGTCACCGGGGAGCACGGCCAAGACTCTGCTGTTGCTCGTATATGCAAACGAGGCAGCCTGTTTTTTTTTCTTTTAACCAGGCCGGTGCTCTTGCTCTTCTCTATTACATATTCTTCGAGGAATGTTACATTTGTTTGAGGTATCCCTGGAAACGTGGAAGGCTTCTCAATTATTAATGTTGCTGATTGATACGCCAGGAGCCCCATTAGAGAAAATAAAGTCTAAACGCTCCTTTCTGGGGTGCCCAGGTGGCTCAGTCCCGTAAGCGTCTGCCTTTGGCTCGGGTCATGATCCCGCGGTCCTGGGATCGAGCCTGCTTCTCCCTTTCTCTGTCCCTCTGCTGCTCTCCCCCTCTCTCTCTCCAATAAATAAATAAAATCTTAAGAAAGAAAAAAATTAACGTTCCTCTCTGTGGCATCAAAAGTCGACCATTTGGCCCGAATCCAGGACCTGCCCAGTTTCCTTCCCACCCTGCAGCTCAGCCTATGGAACAACTTTCAAGCCCAGCCACCTTCGCTCATTCTGGTCCCTTCTCGTCCATCAGGATTAGCTACACCGTTTTGCCTCAACCCCAACAGCCCACCTTCGTCAAAGCTTCACTTACCCCCAGCTGCTCTGTCCCGGAGGAACCGGTCGCCTTCTTCCCTCTGCTCTGAAACGCTCTGCCTACACATCCTGACCAGCAAAGCACGTGTGGGTCTTCCCCCACCAGACGGTGTCTCGGGCAGGGCGGTGGAGAGCACAGGAATCAAGTAGAATTTCTTCTCCTACCCCCGACTGCTGGGCACACAGTGTGCTCACTACACGCGGAGATGAGAAACTCAGCACGGAGGCATCTAGAGATTGGTCGGCAATGGTGGGGGAAGACACGTAATGACAGGAGCCAGCACTCTGGGGCCAGACGGCCCGGGTTTGGACCCTGGTTCTGCCATTTCCCGGCTGCTGGCACGTTGGATGGTATTTCAGCTGAGTAATTGGGGAAATAACAGACGTGCCGCCCAGCATGGTTGTGGGCTGCTTAGATCCAAGCCTGCAGCCTGTTATCATTTACCGTGAGCAGATCGCCCTCCGCTGTCCGGTGAGGCGTCCCGGATGACCCAGAAGGCCTCCCCGCCCCCCTGCTGCTTCTCCCCGGTTCTGAGAAGCCAGGGCTTGAGGTGTTGAGCGAATGAGCTTGCTACAATGTTGAGGTCCACTCTGGACTGTGCCTCTGGGCGTGGGTGGGGGAGCGGCTGGCTGGCCGGGCAGGGGACGTGCATGTGCGTGTGCCTGTGGGGGCTCATGGGGCCCAGGGAATGCGGTGAGGAGATGCCGCTTGGGGGGAGAGGAAGGCCGGGTCCAGCATCAGCCACATAGGAAGGAAGTAAGCTAAAACCAAAGCCAAAGTCGACCCACATCCCTGATCTTTAGCAATAAAGTATGGCCAAATCAAAACATCCTCTTCTAATACGGGGACATGAGTCTGCACTAATTTTCCTGAACAATCTCGTGCTTTCAGCTCCACAGAAGTCCTGAGAGGAAAGTGTGCTTGAACACACTGTGCACACATGCACAGTACCACCTCACTCCGTGCCAGTCTAGACTGGCTCCCCTAGATGGGGGAAGGTGTAACTTTCATAAAACAAGAACAGAAGTTATCGATACTTCCAAGTTCAAGGACAAGCCACGGGGCTGCAGGGGCCTGAGATGGGCCATGCAGAGACCAGGTGCGCATGCATAAAATGAGAAGCGGGGTGGGCCTCAGGAATTTCCACAAGTTCCTTCAGACTATGACCCTCCAACTGCACTTCCCACGGAACGTCGTAGCACCGCACGCTGCGTGACTGAGGGGAGAAGACAGGGCATGGCAGCAGGTGTCAGACCAGATGAGCTTGCGCGGACAGCTCCCATGGCCTTGTCCTCTGCCCATTTCATCCCGCAGCACCTTTCCAGAAGCATCACAACAACACAGCCTAACCACGCCCCCCAAAGCAGCTTACCCTTGCTGTAGCATCAGTTCTACTCTGGACCTGCTGGAAGAATCCAGATGCCAGGCTGCAGGTGAGTCGCTGGGAGGGAAGGACGTGGAAAGGGAACGGAACGGGCTGTGTTTTAACAGAAGGCACTCACTGTGCGTCAGGGAGGCACGCCACACGGCAGGGCCCTCTCCTCCAGCGCTCTGTGCCCGCCCTCAGGTGCAGACACGCTCGGCCCCAAATCTGTCTTGAAACGGCCACTGGCCTGCCGTCAGGACCTGCCCCTGACCCACCGAGGCAGTGCTTGCTCGTGTTCACGGTCTCATTTGGAGAGATGCTACTTGAGACACAGCCCAAACTGGTCATGCATGCACAGCAGAGAGCTAGCGGGGGACGGAAGGCTGTTTTCCAAACTTTCTTCAAGAAATAACACTCCATTCTAAGGGCAAATAGGAAATGTGACAGTTCTAAGGATAATTCTGTGGGAAGCAGAGGAGGAGCACGAGCTGGGACAGTGGGACAAAAAGGGCTTTTCTAATAAAACAGCACTTGTTTTGGGGGGAGGGAGGGAGAGAACTGGAGTAACCGTATGAATCACAGCCTGTATTTTGTTTTATAGTGTTTATGTAAGAACAAGAAGCCAGCTTTAAGGCACACAGAACAGCTCCCCATTAGAAAAACAGAGCTGAAAACAAACGACCAAAAATGGATTTAGCCACACAGAAAAGGAGATTCTGGAACTTATATAAACCATAAACTCAGAAACGCAAACCTTAGCCTGTATGTACAACCTTTCACTCCCACGACAATGACATCTTTATGTTAAAGCTGAAACGGTCCGTGAACCAAAAATCAAGTACGAGGTATCCTTTCCAGCTTGTAATAAAAGCAAACATTTTTCCTAACACACAGAGCTTGAGTTCATATGTCACCACCCCCTCCCTCCTCCCCCCAAACTCCAGGCTCTCCTCTTTTTTTCTTCGTTTGGGCTTTCTTACTCACCTCCCCAGAAACAAAGTAACTATGACTTTCAGCAAGCAGGAAGCCAAGTCTCCAGCAAACCTCCCTCGTCAGTAAAGGGTCTAACACACATGAGCAGGGCAGGGAGCCCGGGAGCTGCTGCGGAGAATTCATTTATACCCATTTGGAATTTCCGGACCAGCTAGCACCCTCCTGGCTGCAGGGTTTAATTCCAACACTCCAGGTGCCAGAGAGACAGCAAAATCTACCAACCAGCAAAACGGCCAGCAGGGATCTTAACAGAAAAACAAAAAGGTGAAGGCAGATCGCTCCCATGCCCCTTCCGATTTTTGGAGCATGTTCTCCTCATTTTCTTTAGACACCGGAAATGCTGACCTCGAAATCCAGTTGCAAACCTGCTAATTCGAGGAAGAACAGAGAAAAGCAACAAATGCTTTCTGTTTTTCTCCCCTAACTTCTTCCCTTCCCCAAAGCCTCCGGAGTGGAGAAAAGCTCCGTGTTATAATCCGAGCTATAACTCAGCAGCCGTCTGCTGAAAGGAATGACTCAGTCGTACAGCTGAGCCCAGGAGGGGCTGGAGGCGAGGGGTTCCTCTGCTTGCTTTACTCTTCCTTAATGCAACATGTAATCTGAAGGCTAAAAACACTTCTGGGTGTAAAGCACAGACCCAAGCTTTTGTTTTCTTTTCTTTCATATTCTCTCATGCATTTTTACCCAAATTCGATCATGTGACTCTCAAAGACACAGACTTAAGTTCCCCAACAAGGCCATTCTGTTTTAGGATGATAACATCTTTCAGCAACCTCTGATTTCTGTTTTAAAAATGTAAGAATGATATGTTCCTCTAGTGGTTTAAATATATCACCTAAAACAGAAAGAAAGAAAAAAAGATAAGATACGGTACTTTAAGACATATTCTTCCCTTGGCCTAAGAGCCTAAGAACACTGGCTGAAAGTGACTCTAGAAGAACGAGATTTACTGAGCTCTGTCTACAGGGCAAACAAGCAGAACCCGTTCTAAACAATAAAACAGAGATTAACAAAGATTAGGGATGACTGGAAATCACCTGCCTTGCAAAATCCAAAACAGGGTAGAGCTGCGAGGAGAAAGGCAAAATTTCATAAGAATCCACTGAATTTGCCTTGTCTGACTGGTTCGTCTTGGTGGCCGTGCACACACACCTCACTCCTTTTACCTTCTGGTTCCAGCCTCCTGGCCCAGATCTGGGGGCTGGGTGATTATCTTTGGGACACAAAACTTTCTGTGTGAAGCTACAAGGACTAAACGTTTTAAGACGATGTGGGGCCCATCTGGGCTTGTTTTACACCAAATAAGTAAACTGATTCAGAGAAGAAGAATAAACTAAGAACAAAGCTTCAAAGTGCTAGATACTCTGAAATACAGGGTCCAAATCATTTCACCCAACAATACCTACCTTAGGTAAGAGATTTGGTTAGGTGTCTTTTTTTTCCCTTTTGGGGGACAGGGTCTTAAAAAAAAGCTTTATTAAAATACTTACATGCCATAAAATGCACCCATTTTAAAAAGTGACTAGTTTGGGGCACCTGGGTGGCTCAGTGGGTTGGGCCTCTACCTTCGGCTCAGGTTGTGATCTTAGGGTTCTGGGATCGAGTCCCGCATCAGGCTCTCTGCTCAGCAGGAAGCCTGCTTTCCCCCCTCTCTCTGCCTGCCTCTCTGCCTGCTTGTGATCTGTCAAATAAATAAATAAAACCTTTTTTTAAAAAAAGTGACTAGTTTGATGAGTTTTAGTAACTGTATACAATTGTGGCATCCATCCCCACAAACCAGTTTTAGGAAATGCCATCATCCTAAAAATTCCCTAAGGCTTGTTTTATCATTTGCTTTTTTAACAGAGCAACTTTCTTCTCTGTACTTGTGAGAAAATTCTGGTACTGCTCAGTCACATGATTTTATTCCAAACTAGGTATCATTATGCAAAGGCTTGTTCTTAAGAACTCAGTGGAGGGGGCAGCTGAGTGGCTCAGTCGTTAAGCATCTGCCTTCAGCTCAGGTCAGGATCCCAGGATCCTGGGATCCAGCCCCGAGTTGGGCTCCCTGCTCTGCAGGAACCCTGTTTCTCCCTCTCCCCGTCCTTGGTTCCCTCTCTCGCTGTGCCTCTCTCTCTCTGTCAAATAAATAAATAAAATCCTGAAAAAAAAAAAAAAAGAACTCAGTGGAGGAAAGCATCTGAATGTAGGGTTTCTTAATCCTGCAAAAGAGAATACTGCTGAATTTCTATTTCACCAACATTGTGTTCAGGTAAGAGCACAGCTTAGCCTATTAAAAAAAAAAAAGCCAGAAAAAAAAAATAGAAAAAAACCCAAAAAGAATATAGCTTATTCCCAAAACAGCTGAAGGTAATAATTTTGTACATGTGCTTCCATTAGGGTGAGGTCTAGCAGAAAAAATCACAGTATACTAATAAATACCCAGTCTTTGATGAAGGAGGACAAAGGTCGGGAAGGAAGAATAATTAAAGACAGGCGCGCTCTCTGCCTGCAGCGTGCCAGTCACGCAGGCTCCTGCTGTCCGGAGACAGACACACCTGCCTGCCTTTACTTTCTCTTAATTTACGTGCAAAAGAAGCATCCAAGCGAGACACGGGAGGGAGGACGGGGATGTACTCAAGGCTTTGCCTCTGACAGGTGCAAAGGAGCCGGGAAGGGTGACTCCCAGTGAGAAGGGGAACAGGCCGTGGACAGAAGCCTTCTGGTCACCAGGCTGGTCGAGGGCACCAACAGTCTTCACCCCCTGGGTGGCAGCTGCAGGGCTCCAGGCTGCAGTCAAGCCTCTCTGAGCCCACAGTTCTGATGCTAACTGAACCGGAGTACTGCACCAAGACCTTTTCCCTGGGGCGCCTGGGTGGCTCAGTGGTTAAGCCTCTGCCTTCAGCTCAGGTCATGATCCCAGGGTCCTGGGATCGAGCCCCACATGGGGTTCTCTGCTCAGCAGGGAGCCTGCAACCCCTTCTCTCTCTGCCTGCTGCTCTGCCTACTTGCGATCTCTGTCTGTCAATATATAAATAAAATCTTTAAAAAAAAAAAAAAAAGACCTTTTCCCTGGGGGGGAGCGGCGGGGGGGGGGGGTCCTGCCTGCAAGTCTGGAGAGAAAACTGACATTCAGTGTAACAGTGAGTTATGTTTTGGACATTGTAAGATGTAGGTTTCTTGACACAGCCTGAGCTTACCTTCCTCCCTCAGTAGTGTCCTCTTCTCCTGGCCAGAGGTTACTAACCCCCTCCGACCTCAGTGACCCACCACCGCAGCGAGGCTCTGAGACTCCCATCTATCCCACATACAGAAGTGAACTCATTTCAACTCCATAACCACTCTGGGAGTGAACTCGGATTACTGGGATTTATTTTTTTATTTTTAAATTTTATTTATTTATTTGACAGAGCACAAGCAGGCAGAGTAGCAGGGAGAGGGAGAGGGAGAAGCAGGCTCCCTGCTGAGCAAGGAGCCCAATGCGGGACTGGATCCCAGGACCCTGAGATCATGACCCGAGCCAAAGGCAGAGGCTTAACCCGCGGAGCACCCAGGTGCCCCAGATTACTGGCATTTTACAGATAAAGTTTATGTCATCCGCTGTGTGAATGCCACCTCCTAGTGAAAGGCCACGTGGGCAGTCCATTCTCTCCTGCACCTTCAGCAACCCCCCCCAAAGGTGGGGGGAGGAGGAGGGAGCTGGCATCTCTGAAGGGTGGGGAGGCGAAGGAACACACTTTTGCTTGGATTGTTCTTTCCCAACCTTTTTCTTTTCCCGACCTTCCCAGACAAAATCCTCCAAGTTTGCCCAGACCAACTAAAGCATCAGTTCTGCCTGAAGTGGTCCCTCAACCTTCCAGCAGCCTCTTCCATCGAGGATCTCAGGAGAGCTTCTTTTCACCCTCTGTTCCTACTTGTGCACACATCTCACACCCCGACAGACTCACCTCGATGAGCGCTATGCGCAACCCCCCCCCCCCGCCCCCGCCATACTGCAGGTGCTCTGGGCCCAGCCCATCGATATAATTCCTTCCGGAGGAGCCAAACTCTGCAGGTTACTCTTTCCTTTTAACGAGAGGTACAAAAATGTCAAAGATTCTGGGTCTGTGTCCTGGTTTTATAGTGGAAGCAGGCCTCTGGGCCTGAGGGGTCACCGTAGGAACATCACTTTTAGCATCCGAGGTGTAAAAGCCAAAGCTGGGACCTCCCAGACAGGCCCCTGCCCAGCCAAGGTTTCAACCCCGCTGCACAACTAAATGGCCTGGGGCTGTTTGTAAAAATGCTGAGCTGCCCCTCCACCCCCCCCCCCCCCCCCCCCAGTGAGTCAGAATCTCCTGGGCGGGAGGAGCCGGGCCATCACCATATTCAGAAGTTCCCCAGATGGGGCTGAACTGAAGCCAGGAGGGAGAACCTTCACTTCAAACCAAGCAAAATGTGCAACTCCAAGTGTAGTCTTCCTTTTGGCTTACAGGAGCCGAGAGCCCTCCCGGGGGCAGCCCATGAAGCATACACGGACTCTCAGCGTCCAGATCATAAACCCAAGTACCTTTAGCGTCCAGGCCGGTAACTGAAAAGAGGGGTTCAGGGCAGCTGGGGAGACCAGAGAGCACCTGTTCCCTCCAGTTAGCTCACGTGGCCTATAGTACACCACCCAGCGATGCCACCTCTTCTGACTTTCCCAGGAAAACTGAGGAAATTCGTGTTTTTCTATGAAATTACCTAGCTTAAAACATCTTGGCAATTAATTCAAATTAAAACAAAGCCTTGGACTGGTCAAACAGAACACACTCCCAGGCCTTACAGTGGCACAGAGCAAGGACTTCGTGCTGTCCATGTGGGATCCAGTTTCACTCATGTTCCCATCCCTGTTCCTTTCCCACTTCCCAGGTGATCAATTTTCTCATTCCCATTTTATTATTTTTTAAAAGTTTTATTTTTAAGTCATCTCTACGCCCAACGTGGGGCTCGAACTCACAACCCTGAGATCAAGACTCACATGCTCCCCTGACTGAGCCAGCCAGGTGCCCCTTCTTCCCTTCGTTCCTTTGTTGGAAGAAACTATAAAACTGCGGCGCCTGGGTGGCTCAGTCGGTTGGGCATCTGCCTTTGGATCAGATCATGGTCCCAGGGTCCTAGGATCGCGTCCCACATCGGGCTCCCCGCTTGGTGGGGAGCCTGCTTTTCCTTCTGCCTGCTGCTCCCATTTGTGCTCTCTCTCTCTGACAAATAAAATGAATAAAATCTTAAAAAAAAAATAAATAAAGACCAGGGCACCTGAGTGACTCAGTGGGTTAAGCATCTGCTCTTGACTTGGGTCGTGATCCCAGGGCCTTCCTGCTCAGTGAGGAGTTGGCTTCTCCCTCTGCCCCTCCCCCCTGCTCAGGCTCCTCCTCTCTCTTGGTCTCTCTCAAATAAATAGAATCTAAATAAATAAATAAATAAATACCCAAACCCAACAGCCTAGGATCCTTACCACCATGTCTCCTGAAGGTAAACTTAATGTGCCAAAACCCTACCTGCAAATATTTATCTTGAAAAGACACAGGTTGGGGGCGCCTGGGTGGCTCAGTGGGTTAAGTGTCTGCCTTCGGCCCGGGTCATGATCCCAGGGTCCTGGGATCGAGCCCTGCATAGGGCTCTCTGCTCGGCGGGGAGCCTGCTTCCTCCTCTCTCTCCAGCTGCCTCTCTGCCTACTTGTGATCTCTGTCTGTCAAATAAATAAGTAAAATCTTTAAAAAAAAAAAAAAAGAAGAAGAAGAAGAAGAAGGAAAAGACACAGGTTGAAAGTAGGGTGCTCCGTTATCAATCTCGTGGAAGGGCTGGATTATGTCTGTGGTACGTCAGCCTCCCCCCAGCAGCCCCTAAGGAGTGCACATTCCTGACGGTGCCCCTTCACCCCTCCTGGGCTCTCGGACAGTGATGGGTGTGACACAGAAGCCGGCGTCTGAGGTAACCCCAGGGAGGGGAGCAGTGTGGGCGGGGCTCCCTCCCACAACCCCACTGTCTCCTTCTCCACCCAGCTCCGGCACAGCCCCGAGGGCTGGCGGCCGTGGAGGGGATTACAGGACAGGTCCAGCAAGGGCTTCTCGCTCTTCCCCGTCCGGGTAGGTGCGTACAGCGTTGGGTTTGGAAGAGGACTCCTTCTTCACACGCCCGGATTAGAAGGATCTGCTCTAAGACTTAATGTAAGGGGCGATTTTCCAAGGAGAGGCCACAGCCAACACGGGGCGGGTGTGCCCAGCAGAGGGGTGAGAACGGCCAGGAGAGTGAAACGAGGACGACGAGGATGCTACGGGTGATGGGCCTGTCGAAAAAATGCCAGGAAGAAACCCTCGGTCTGCGTTATACTTTACTCAACGGAACGCCTTTCCTCGAACACATTTAAGTCTTAACACTGGAGTCACACTGAATTTTACATGTCAGGCTTTCTTCACAGTCTGGGGTGCCCTGTGATTATTACTTTCATCAGATTTGGACAAAGAGACGGTCTCATAATATGTTTTCACCTGAGTCTTGAAATCAGCATTTAGAAAGCCCGTGACAAAATGAATTGAGGCATGAAATAAGGGGGTTAAAATTTTAAATTAGAGAGCCACAAAGACTATGAACACTGCAAACAATAAGCGTCTATTTAATACATATTTACAATTTATAGGTTATGATAATAGTAAGTTATTAACAATCATTTATCTAATAATTACTTAATTAAATAACCGTTTATTTCCTCCCATCTAAGAGGGGGCAGAGATCTGTAGAGACCTTCCCAAGAGAACCGTGGGAAAGAAGGCAGGCCGGCCGGCCACCCTCCCAACCTCACAGGCCACCCCGTTGGTCTCCCGTCCACAGTTCCAACCAGCCTGCCCAACCAGACTGGGTAACACGCCTGGGGCAAAAGGAACTGATGAGAGCTCCGCCTCCTCTCTCTGGCTGGGCCCGCCTCCTCTCTCTGGCTGGGTCACTAACAGGCAAGTGGTCGTGGGAGCTGGAAAGAAATTTCCAAATGCCCTTTGACAAGAATCCTCCCTGGACAACCATGTTAAAACTGGTCCCCTCTCCCTGGAACGCAAGGCACTTAAGAGACAGGATCATTTTAAGCCTATGTCAGAGCACATGACAGACAGAAAGCGGATACGACGGCCTGCACTGAGCGGTGAGGTGAGAGGAGGAAGGCTGTCAGCGAGTATGTGCCCTGGACTGAAAGCCACCTGGTTCGTCCGGGAAAAATATCCAGGTGCACAGGCTGGGAGGCACTGGCCAAGGGAAGGACACTGTCAGCCCCGCCAGAGGCAGGGCTCAGTTCAATCACAGAGATTCTCCAGCAGGCACTGTGCCCCTGTCCTGCTCTGGATTCGCTGCCCAGCACTGTGCGGGCACAAAGCAGGCAGGCTGCAAACACGTGCTCAGGGAACGAGCCGCCTGCGGACCCCAGGTGCAGTACTAAGCAAGCCACAGTAGGTACACCGGGGTGCAGATGATATGACTCTCGCCCCCTGAGACCTCAGCGCTTACAGACTGGTGAGGCACGCTCCCCTGACTCTACATGAAAATACACAGCTTTCCAGGAACTAAGAAGGGATGATGCTCCCCTCAGAGTCCCCGAGAACAGGTAAGGGAGGAACAGGTAAGGGAGGAAGTAGCTCTTGAAGGATGAGGAGGCCTTGGGAGGTATGGGAAAGCCATCCAGATCAAGAGAACAGGGCTTTGAGCAAGGCCCTAGGAAGGGAACAGGGCAGCTGGGCTGGGGACCAAGGGTGGGGACGGTGCAGAAGCTCCCTGGGGCTTCAGGACCCTCTGCCCAGAGCTGGTCTCTTGCTGCCTGGAGCCCTGGAGGGCTGGGAGGGCCCACCAAGATTTCTGTAGGCCTCAGGGCTGAAGATACAGAAACAAATCACGATTTCTGTCCAAATGAGGCCAAAAGCAAAAGCCCAGATTTAGCAGCAAACAGAGAGGAAAGTCAGTAAAAGCCAAACATGTTTGGAGAGACGGGAAAAATAACAGAAGTCTGGAAAGTTCAGCCCTCCTTCATCTTGCCGGCCGTCCTGAACAAAACAAAGTCACAAAGAAGCGACAGTAAGTCAAAGAAAGACCCACCTTCACAGGACCTCGGGGCTGGTCCATGTCACAAAGAAGGGAAACGCGGCCCTCTGCCAGCACGTTTCTGTGCCGTCGTTTACAAGTGAGCTCCGGAATGAATGGTCTCACGGCACTGAAGTGGTTTCTCTTCGTCTCTCATCCTTCCTTCTGGTCGTTCCAAAAAGACCCCCTGATTTAAATGCACCACAATTTGCAAAGTCTGCCTTTTCACCATCAAACTGGCCAGAGGACAGAAAACCAAAAAATAAGAGCCCCCGAGGTAAAGCCCCCAGCTTTCGGCCCCTCTTTTACCTTTCTAGAAGATTTTCTGTCTGTTGATTCTTCATTTAAAAGCAGTATCTGGGGTGGTGTAAGTTCCACATGCTAGTTTCTAGAACCTCAATAATGCGCAAGCAGCCCCGCTCAGAGAATCCACAGTTCCCGGGCGCCCACGTGACGCCTGAGAGTGTCCAGGGCCATGCCCAGGAGCTGGTGGGATTCCTCACCGCCCAGAAGCTTACAATGTGATCGTTTCCCTCTCACACTGCCAGGCAGCCGTGCCCGGGGCAGATGTGGAAGCCGTGTAAAGCGTGGCCCGAATGGAAAAACTCGGTGGCACAGGGCTTCGGTGTTTTGCAATTTTTTTCCTGTAAGCTACATTGTTGGAATGGTTTGACATGCCAACCTTTCCCTCCGCCCCTACCGGCCTACGGACTGCCAGGTCTCCGCCCCGGGCGGCTGTAACAGCCGGTGTGTCATTGGGCTGACTCACCCCTTGCTCGGGGTGGAGTCCTGGCTGGGGCACAGGGCGCAGAAAGCCGGCAGGTTCTACTACTTGCTTGGGCAGCTCTCAGGAAGACAGATGAGTTTTTGTCCTCCCAGCTGAAGCTGGAGGGGAACACGCCAAATGGGCCACCTCAAAACAAACAAACAAAACAAAAAACAACCCCCCCCCAAAAACAACAAAAAACCAAAACCACATTTCCCTGGTGTGTCCCTGATTTGATTAATGCAGCCCCGTCCGTCCGTTGGGAATGCTGGAGGAAAGGAAATAAATCAGCCACACGTGGTGAGTATACAGACTTAGGTGGGGAAGACACTGGCGGCCAAGGAAGAAGGAACATGTGTGGGTTTTCGTTAAAAGAAAGGAAGAGGAGATGTACGGACTACGGGTTAAGACACCATGGGTCTGGGCTTAGGGCTCTTTAGAAATCTCACATCTCCCTTTTGTAGTTGGAGTCTGGGGAGATAGCCTACTCCTTTTTTTCCAGGAGGCTCCGAAAGGGGCCTGTTATGGCTGCTTGTACACAAACATTTGAAAAGCCTTTGCCTGGTGGACAACTGTTGCAAGAGAAAAGGGCACTGAGAATAGTGGGCAGGAATGGGAAAATCTGACAGTGAGGGCTGAATCAATGTTTTCACAAAATTATTTGCAAAGCTGATGGGATTTATTGATTAATCCAAATGTTGTGAGACGAGATCAGGAAATCATGTGGCTGTCTTCTTGGTTCTGCAGAACAGAGATCATGCCCAGAGTACGAAAGATCCCACAGACAGAAAACTTTGTCCCTTAAGTAAGATCGCGAGAAAGGACCTAAGATAAATTCAGCACCTGTGACTGAGCTCACTGCTTCCATAAACCATCATTCCAAGCACCACCTCCTTTAAATAAAGGCTCACTGGGCGAACCAGGACCAACCTCTGGCCCAGGTGGGAGGAAAGTCACGGGCCACTCAAATCTGGTCACACACGAGACCGAGAGAGAGTCCACAGACTGAACTTTGGGGACGAGAACACATCCCATCAATCCAACAACAATCGGTCCATTGGCCCCGTGTTCCTTCAGGTTTACAGTTCTGCTTTTCTATCTGTTGGTTAGAAAGACCTCCTGAATACTATAGGATAGTATTTAATCATGGTCCAAGTGCTGCTAAGATTGGACATCTGGCCACAATTTAGAAAAAATTCTCAAAATAGTCACACACGTATTTTTAAGTTGTGAGATCACTTGTCCATACAGAACTACCAGCTGAGATCACAATGAGATACAAATGGGCTGCATACTTAAAACACTTCTCATCCTCAGGATTCAAGAGGAATTGCAGCCTAAAGCAGAACCAGGCTGAGCTTCTAAAACATGAGCATACTTTTCCTAAAGCATATGGAAATGAGTGAATCAGTTCCAGCTCATTCCAAAAATATCCAGCAGAGAAGCCAAGAGAGGAAGAACAGAATCATTAAAAAAAAGAATTTTTTTTTTAACTTAGAATCTCTACAAGTGTTTGAATGAATCCTAGTAAACCTGATTTCCTGGCTGAGTCTTCTACGAGGTTTTTATTAGAGAAGTCTTCTCCATGCAATTTTTAGTTAGGTATGTTGTCAGAAAAAAGCAAGAATTTACGACCTCTGTGAATTGGAGAATTACGCTGGTATTTTCTGTACTAGATCAAATCCAACAGCCTCTTAGAGAGAAGGACCCCAAAGCAGAAACTGTGAGCTGTCGTCATTCATGTCCCAAGCCCGCACAAACTTTTCTCAGAAACTGCACAAAAGGAGATGAACGGGAATTATCTGGGACACAGGAAGAAGGCAAACCCTTGGAAAGGAAGCGAACGAGCTATACTTCGGATGGGCTCAGCTGGCCCACCCAAGTCCTTCGAGAAAGAGGGGAAGTGCATAATCAGAAAAAAACGCCAATACTCATGACAGGAAGTCTGCCTTAGGTAAGCAGGGCACAGGACATTCAAATCTTGTAGGAGGGGCTGTTCTAATCCCTGGTCTCACTCTGTAGCTTCAACAGCTCAAAGTGTTAACATTGAAGCATATCTCTCTGCTGGGTTTTTATTGTGTGTTTTTTCTTTCCTGTTGGCATCCACACAGCATCTCCCCAAATGCAGGGCGTATCTTTGCCCAACACCTGGGACGGGCAAGAGCCTGGTTTCTACCCTTCCTACACGCTGCCAGATAAGGCATCTTTCCCCGGCTCAACTGCAGAGTTTAATCTCTCGTCTGAAATCTGAATGATGCTTAACCCATTAGGACTTGCTCACAGTCTGGAGCAGCAGAGCTTCCCCAGGGGCCTCCTGGTTAAAACGGAAACCTCGAGAGTGTGGAAACGAAGCAAGCCCCACAGAGGGAGGGGCTCTCCAGAACGCCCCCGGGGGCTGGATGAGTTCTGGGGTTCTGATCTAACCAGACAGGCAAGTCCCTGAAATCCGGGATCTCCTATTTGTAGGTGATCTCTACGCTACGAAACTCAAATGAAACTGATGCTTAAAAAAATAACTATCTTCTGAAACACCATCACTATGAGAAAATATATTATTTCATGTGTAAACCTCAGTGGGAAATGAGCCTTTAATCAATGAAAAACTAAGTTTCATTTAACGTTGAAAGGCACAATCTAATCGAAATCCAATTACGAAGAACACCAAGTAACAGGATGAAACTGATGTACTCGATACTGAGATGTTCGTTAATCGGCTCTATGAGGTAATTCGCAGTAAGAAGAACCTCGCCTCTTTCACGAAGGACATTCTACTCACAACTGCTCTCCTTTTCGGTGTCATGGAGTTTCCTGAAATACACACTCTCCCCTCGATCTACTTCATTAGGACTTCGCAGATAGCACTCTTCTCATGTGTAATGTTGACAGACTGCGCTGAACAAGGGAAAATGGTGCTCTGCGCTCAACGTCCGGCTTAGCCATTAGGTAACTGGGTGGGCTGGGCAGCTTCGGTCTTTCTCATCTGAGAGTAGGGACGGGTGGAATCAGAAGACCCGCATCAGCCCTTCACCTCTGTTCTGATATCAGGCAACCGCGCCGCACCCTTAGCTCTCCTCGTACACCAGCAAACACACCGCTTACAGGCGAGGGCGGAGCACAGATAGGAACACACATTGCATCCTTCGGCAGAGGCTTCCAGGACACCCTGGAGGGTCACGGCCGGTACCCGCGCATTCAAGCAGTCCTAGCGTCTCATCCGCTCGCCTTCTGCCTCTGGAGGGAGGCTGGTGGAGACCACAGCTCCAAGACTCCCCGGCAGAGACGCACACCACCTCTGCCAGGTTGAGACTTTCCCTGCAGATGGTCTCAGAAACCCCGGGGCGGTTCCAGCCAGACCAGTTGGTTGGGGCAAACTGGTCTGGCACTTGACAAACAGCATGCAATTCCCGCTGTCGGGTTCACAGCAGTGGGCTCAGGGTTCTGTTTGAGAAACGCCGCTGCCCGGGAAAAATATTTACACAACCGAGTGGACTGTGCTGCGCGGCAGAGTTCTACCTGCTGGGCCGGGAGTCTGTGGGCTCCAGCTGACCCGGTCTTATCAGCGGCCTTTGTACCTCCTTTAAGATCAGCATGGAGACAAAACCTGGAGGCAAAGGGCTGACCAGAGTCACAACGAGCCTTACTAAAATTTATGAGAGGAATTTAAAATGACAACCAAGTTTTTCATGCAGCTTGATAAGTACCCTTAGTAACTTAAGATACAGTTATCTGGGAAAAAAATGTGTGTGTGTGTGTGTGTGTGTGTGTGTGTTTGCGCACGCATGCGTGCGTGTGCTTTGAAAGAGAAATAGAAAAAGGGGGAAAAACCACAATCAACTACCAAAGGCAAATATTAGTAAAAATAAGGCTGGTGATGGGAGGCCCAAATGGAACTCCCTAACATTCATCTATTTCTTTCATTTAACTGTGACACAGGACAGTAATACAATTCTTGCCTCAAAGTCACGCGTCTGACAGGGCCTGGCACGGCGGCGCGTGAACGGGCCCTTTTCAGACCAGGACCCGAGGAGGGACCTCGCAGAACAAGGGGGGCAGTGATTTCCCCTGACATCTGACCAGTGTTTCACATCTTGGAGTGTTTCTAGGGCTCCTGTTTTATTTGTCCCTCGCAACAGTCCTGTGAAGAAGGCTGGGCAGGTACATTATCTTCATCGGACAAATAAGCCACTTGTTATTTAGCTTCTAAAGAGAGTCGAAGCTCTAATTAAAGTTTCACAACATGAATTAGTGTTTACAGAGGTAAACAGGGCATCCAGGTTACAATGTGATTCTGAGACCTGAGAAAACGCAGACCGTCCCCATCCCCGAAGCGCAGGGATACCGATGACCCGCACCCCCGCCACCGCCGTGTCCTTCCTCAGTGTGCACAAGAACAGGGAACAGTCACGAGCAATTTCTCATGCGTGTAGCTCAGCACGTTAACAACGACAGTCAGGTGCTCTTCAGAAGACCACCGTCAAGTGTTCGCAACAAGTGAAGGCAAAACTGGACCGGCCCACGGAAGTAGGAGGAGATGTTGCGGACAAGAGGTGACAGACACAGACGCCTGGGGGGCTCAGGGGGTTGAGCCTCTGCCTTCAGCTCAGGTCATGACCTCAGGGTCCTGGGATCGAGCTCCGCATCCGGCTCTCTGCTCAGTGGGGAGCCTGCTTCCTCTTCTCTCTCTCTCTGCCTGCCTCTCTGCCTACTTGTGATCTCTATCTGTCAAATAAATAAATAAAATCTTAAAAAAAAAAAAAAGGAGGTGACAGACACAAAGACATGATTGATTCTGATGGGGTGGATGCTGAGCAGGGGGACAATGCTGGGAGGGATGCCCAGGTGAGGGTGCCATGTGTAGCAAATTAGAAGCGAGGACACCCAGTGAAATTTAAATTTTGAATACACAGTGAATACCTTTTTTTTTTTTTTTTTTAAAGTATAAATCAGTCCTCTATTTTATCTGGAAGCTCTGCTCACAGGAACCCTCAGCCTCTACCAGAATGGAAGGTCCTTGGAGGTAGGGGTTTGGGCCTGTGTTCTCCCTGCTGAATCCGAGTGCCCAGAACAGTGCCTGGGACGCTGGAGGCCCCGGACCCCTGCCATGTACCCGTAAAGTGTATTTCTCCAGCTTGATGCTATGCACACGGGTGCCTGTTGCATCATCTTTATGTTGGTCTGAAACCTAGGGCAATGCATTTTACAAATTACAGCATTAACTGTTCTTTTTTTTCCTTCTTCTTTTTTTTTTTTTTTTGAGATTTTATTTATTTATTTGATAGAGGTGGGGGAAGAGCATAAGCAGGCGGAGGGCCAGAGGGAGAGGGAGACGCACGGAGCCCAATGTGGGACCTAATCCCAGGACCCCGGGATCACAACCTGAGCTGAAGGCAGACGCCCAAAGACTGAGCCATGCGGGCGCCCTGAACTGCTCTTACTTTAAAATCGGTACCTTTTATTCCATCTAACTGGAGGACTCAGTGGGGAAGTCAGAGGATAAAAGGACTCTGAATGGTCCCTTACTCAGTTTCAACTCTCAATGGGAGCATGAATGTGGGATGTCACTCATCAGACGTGTTGGCAGCCAAGGGCCTGGCCAATTGGTACTTTTCTCAGCTGACTTCTTTATTCCTGCTTTGTTCCTAACACCATGAGCAATGTTTCTGGTGCCAGTGCCCTGACTCCACCTTCATATGGGAATTTTCCTCATGTTCTATGGGAGCCCAAAGCACGGATTTTTTTTTTTAGGGAAAGGGCTGGGGGAGACTCCTTTTGGGTACAACACACATAGGGGAAGTACGGTTTTAAAAAAAACCATATTTAATACTATACTTTATTTTTGGGAAATGAAAAAATATATACAATTTACTCCACATTTAAAATTTTACTGAACTACCCAAATTATTTATTTTTCTCACAGGAAGGATCAGTATCCAGCCCTCATTCGCTGCATAAATCCCTTTATCCCATCTTAATCTGCAACCTATAAATGTTCTTATGTTAATCAGATTTTGAAACAGTATATTTATAATGAGCATGTACTTCTGCATTGAGTATGGCTTTTTTTTTTTGTAAACAGTGGCAGGTATTTCTTTTGTAATACAGAGCAGGGAAAGAAAAATCCTAATTTTTATAAGCACATCTGGACTGTGTGAAGTACACACAACTGAAAGACAACATGGAAAATAAGCAGAACATGTATTTCCAGGTTGTGGTATTAGCAGGAATTCCTGCTTTATTTTTCAGAAAATACTAAACTTTTATATTTTAAAATTTTCTAAAACAAGCATCATATATATGTATATGTAAGTGTGTGTGTGTGTGTGTGTGTGTTGTAACTAAAGTAATTGTGTCGGGCTGAGCCTCTAATCAGATTGCTTATAGAGGTCCTGGCGACTAAAGTAAACACTACTGTCCCTTGCCTGGTCCTGACACCTGTCTGCAGTAACCATTCATTCCCGGACACCCCAGAAGTCACTAATGAGAGCTCCCCTTTGCTTCCAAACTCAGTGCCCAGACCTGTTAGGCAGGGGGAAAGGTGACAGCTGGGTCATCAGACTTTAGGAACAAAGGGACGAGGGACACTCTAGGACGAGTCAAGCTGAAAAGGAATGGAGGGGAAACGAGGCAGGTATCTAAACCCATGGAGGTAAGAACACACCATCTGGAGGGCCCCCTCCCACCTCTGCACGTGTGAGTGCAGGTGAGGACAGGAGTGGGATGGGAGAGCAGAGCATCACAGGGAACTGAAACTCACCCACAACACTCGGGAAATTTCACAAGGCTTCAGTTTCCTCCCTTATCAACTGTTTTACCAGAGAAACAAGGAATAAGCCTGACTTCTCTGACTTAGGTGAGTGAGTCTCTCTGCACTCACAGAGGGATGGATGCGGGGGTGGTGGTGATAACAGGATTCTGGGGAGGATTAAGCATGATGATGTAGACAAAACTCCTGGGCCACCACGGTACACGGTAAGTGCTGAAGACACGTTAGCTTTTGTCTTTCATATCGTCTCAGTGGCAGCAGTAAAGGCAAGCAAAAGAAAGAAAAGAGAGAGACTAGTTGTCCCAGAATCAACCACCGAGTTTGGACGGGTTTGGTCTGGGGCAAATAACAGCTTTCTTGCCAGAGGGCACGCTTGCAGCTGGGACAGAAAGTCACATGTGGGCTGGGCATGCCTACTCCAGAGGGCTCCTCCTGCTCCTACCCTTCCCAGAGCTCTCCAGCTTACAGGGCACTTCTAAGTCCATTTCTGGTCCTCATGTGGGTCCTAACCGTGCAGGCAGAGGTATCTACTGATGGTTTACACATGGACAAATAGTCCTGCCCCATATTTCGTGGTTAGGGCTGGAGATGGGACTCAACTCAGGGCTCCTGATTCCAACTCCACATTCCTCCCATTAGCCAGAGCTCAGGGCAGCAGAGCGGGACTGGGTTCAAACAGCACACAAACGCTCCCCACCCAGCCCCTGCTCTCGCACCTTCTGCTCTCTGGCAGATCATTCGAGAGTGGAATGAACACCTGGCACACCGTTTGGGGCAGGTGGTTGTCTCCTGTCTTACACCGTCTCTTGGGAGGCTTCTCTGCATTTGTTCTATAAATTTCTCCCAAATCTTACATAAGCAATATTGGACCAGATATGTCATCTACATAAGTCTCTATGTAGATGCAGAACTGAGAATGCACGTCTTCATGAGACGGCTTGTTGCGTGTTCCTCCCTGGGAAGGAACAGCATGACCTTCTCCGGCCCCTTTCTCTTTGCGTAGCAACGTGAAAACGGGACCTGCTGGGGACTGGATCCCAGGAACCGGCTCGAAGCACCAGACTCGCTTCTTCTCTCGTTGCTCAATCCCTCATCAAGAAGTTCGAGGAGAGTGCACCTTACCCTTGGATCAGCATTCAGGATTTTACATTTATCTTGCAGCACTTCAATACAACTGACTTGGGGAATAATGTACCTAAATGACTTCTGTAAAGAAAGACTCTAAAGATAATAGAAAACTCTCCCAGAGATTTAAAAAAAAAAAAGGCAAAAAACCCCAGCCTCATTGGATAGAAAATTCTTTGAAAACCTAGTTATCTAGGCAACTTGCTACTATCTACCCATTCTTAAAAAAGAAGTAAGAAATCAGCTTGAGCCAAGGCATACACCTCCACACACACACGCTCCAGAGCACGGTTACCTGAGGCACAGCCGTTAAGCTTTGTGGCGTGAGCCATGCTGGCTGGGATCCAGGGACAGGTCCGGAAAGGAGTGAGGAGTCATGCAAATCTTATGCACCAAGTTCCCCAATGCGTTCACCCTGAAACAAGAAACAGGGTCCCATCAAAATGGGTCATTTAAAAATATGTACGACAGGGGCGCCTGGGTGGCTCAGTGGGTTAAAGCCTCTGCCTTTGGCTCAGGTTATGATCCCAGGGTCCTGCATGGGCTCTCTGCTCGGCAGGAAGCCTGCTTCCTCCTCTCTCTCCGCCTGCCTCTCTGCCTACTTGTGATCTCTCTCTGTCAAATAAATAAAATCTTAAAAAAAAAAAAAAATATGTACGACACTAAATCTTCCATGCAGGTGTGCCAAGATGGCTGCTAACGGACGGTGCAGATCCGACAACGGAGAGGCAGCCCCTGGGTGGTGGGGACGGCTGCCCAGCACCACCGTCCGGGGCTGAGAGGGTCACACCCGTGCAGAGGCACCCGGGGATGGGCAGGAGAGCGGGTCTCCAGACAGAGTACTCTTCCAGGAGATAAAACTGGTTTTCTATAAACGTGACTTTTTTTTTAGAAAGGTGGCCTTCAACTGCCAGTGGGCTCGTAAGGGGTATGGCTCCTCAGCCCGCCACAAACCATTTTTTGGCTTTTAGCCTCTTTTCCAAAGGTTGGCTCGACACTTTCATTCACTCAGTGGCCCTCACAGAGTAGCTGCTGTTGCTGTCATACCGAGTGTTCACATTTTTAAAGGATTCATTCATGGGAACCCTTCTGAGGTATCTCAGTCTTTCACCTACTTGGTCTTCTAAGACATAAATGTGGTCTGGTCAGCTCCTCCCTTCAAAAGTCTTCCATAGCTCCCACTGTCCTGTCAGATAACCTCCACGTGACATAGCTTGACACACAGTTTGGAAATATCAGGCTTCACACCGGGCACCCTATTTGTTACTTGATGTGAATCCTCTATTTAAAAGTTAACGGAGGGGCACCTGCTCTCTTGGTTAAGCATCCGACTCTCGACTTCTCAGCTCAGGTCATGATCTCAGGGACATGGAAAGGGGCCCCATGTGGGGCTCCATGCTGGGTGTGGAGCCTGCTTAAAATACTCTCTCCCTCTGCCCCTCCCCTGCTCCCTCTCTAAAAGAAAAAACATATAAAAAAAAAAAAAAAGAAAGTTAACTGAAATTACTACCATAAGACATATTACAAGCACAAAATTGAAAACAAAAAAGAAACAAAAACAGGAAAGGAACACTACTCCAACCCAGCTTTTTCGAAATGCCTTTTGAAAAATGCTGGCAAAGAAAGCAAACAATGGTACAGATGGAAGTATTCCATTTCCACTGTGCCCGGATCATAACTCTAAACCCAGGAAATCTGAAGAAATTGATCTAATGAATTCCAAGTTGAGAATTCAAGCATGAGTTCAGAAACCCACAATGACCTCCCAACAACAGAAGAACGCCAACATAACACCACACCTGTATTTACTGGGCTTTCATGTAGCCACTGAAATCATTTAAGAGCTTTTTCTTTTTTTTCTTTCCTTAGGCATATATAAAAAAATTTATTATAAGAAACTGTCTCATGTAATTACAGAGGCTCAGAAGTCCCGTATCTACCACCTGGAGGTCCAGGAATGTTAGTGGTGCAGTTCTAGTTCAAACGTGAAGGTCTGAGACCCAGAGGACCCTATGTCATAAGTCCCAGTTTGAGTCCAAAGGGTCAAGAACCAGGAGCACTCAAGAAGCAGCAGCAGGAGATGAAGGTCTCGACTCAGAGACAGCAAATTCACCCTTTCTCACCTTTTTGTTCTGTTCGGGCTCTCAATGAATTGGGTAATGTCCACCTGCCTTGGTGATGGCAATCTTCTTTACTTAGCACATCAATTCAAATGCTCATCTTTTCTGGAAACATCCTCACAGATACACCCAGAAATAATGTTTCACCAGCTACGTGGGTATCCCTTAGCTCAGTCAAGTTAACACATAAAACTTTCCATCCTGGAGCTAAAGAGGAACTTTAAGGACAATCCAATCCAATCAGTGATCAGATTAGGAAATAAAATTCTAGAAAGTTTATATTTTAAACAAAATATATCACATGTTCGTGTGTCTGCCACATGCATTTGTGGTACCCATACACACAAACAAGTAGTGAATGATTTCTTACGGAAAAAAAAGAAAGGAAAAAGGCATGCCTTTCTCATTTTTAATAGCAGAAAGAGAAAGCACACACACCTTTAAGAGCTTTTAATAATGTAGTAAAATACTCAAAGGACATTGGTAAATATTGTATTCTTTCATAAACCTAATTTTGTTAAAAATACGGATGTACATATTTACACATCTATTTAAAACCGTCAGAAGTACACCAAAATGTTCCCTACGGTGTGATGTGTGTGATGCCATTTGGGATGAGTTTAGCTCCTTTATTGCTTTGGTAATAATAACTGTTTTCTTTCAAAAAAGGAAAAAAAAAAAGAGACTTCTTGTGTCTGGTTTTATTTGCTTTAAAATGCATTGGAGGAAGAAAACCGAATTTTCCAGATGCTATGCAGAAGAAACGTATCAGGCCCTAGTCATGGAGACTGTCGAGAAGAGAAAGAGAAGGGAAGGAGGGCAGAGGGAATGGCTGACCTCTGTGATCAAACACGTGAGCGTCTCCCCTCGCTGCCTGACTGGGCCTGCGCTATAGTTCAGAGCTAAGTACACGGTCCCCTTGCTTGGCTTCTCCAGCTCTGGTGACCACCACTCAGCCCACCCGCAGAGACCTGCTTCTCAGCCTCCCATGTGAGGCCTCCGGGCTCCCTGCTGGTCCCCACTTTTGGTCTGGCCGCACACCAGGAGGACGGGATGGCTCTCATCTGTCTGCCTGTGTGGCAATCGCCTGACCTGCTGCTGCAAACAGGCCCCGGTTCGGGTCCACGGCATTGAGCTTGGAAAGCAGTAACCTCTGTGTGGGCAGAGCTGGCTCTCTTAGATGGCAGGCTTTAGGGATCGAGTGTTACCTTTGAGACTAGAAATGACAACACATGTCTGGCAAATGCAGCTTTGTTCAAAAAAATTAGATTATATATAAATTATAAAATATATTATAATTTATATTATATATAAATTATAATGTACATAATGTATATTATAATTTATATATTATAATTATAATGTATATTATAACTTAGATATATTATAATTTTTATATAATATATAAATAATATATAATAATAAATAATATATAACTTTATATAATTTATATTATATATGTGTGTGTGTGTGTGTATATATATATATATATATATATATATAGACTGGGAGGGCAGAAGGAGGAAGAGAGGGAGCAGGAAGATAAGGGCGCAGAGGAGGGAAGCCCAGCTTCTAGAATTTTTCAAGTAATTATACTTCTAAAAGTCAACACAAACAAAACCTAAGCAAAACCCCAACCCCTGGTCCAGTTCTAGACCCATGTGCTTGCGCTCTTGCTTCATAACAGCCTGTAAATACCACCACTTAAACTCTTTTTTTTTTTTAAAGATTTTATTTATTTATTTGACAGAGAGAGTTCACAAGTAGACAGAGAGGCAGGCAGAGAGAGAGAGGGAAGCAGGCTCCCTGCTGAGCAGAGAGCCCGACGAGGGACTCGATCCCAGGACCCTGAGATCATGACCTGAGCCGAAGGCAGCGGCTTAACCCACTGAGCCACCCAGGCGCCCACCACTTAAACTCTTGAGGGCAAACAGAAGGCAGGAAGAAACAGGCTGCGTGTATTATGGGTGCGTGAGGTATGTGTCAAGGTATTTGGATGGAGATATGCCCAGAATCTTCTGAGAAGACTCTGAAGCCCAGAAGCTTCCTCACGTTTGGTCCAAGGTCATCTCCTGTCCGTGAACCTCCTTTCCCCCGGCGAAGATGTCTACATCAGATCCAAACTGGTCCCTCCCACCCTCCCTACAACCGAACGATAAAATCAAAATGGGGAGGAAGTCCCCGAATGAGGAACTACAAGCCCACCACGGGTGGAAGGAGCACGACGCGGCTGTCACTGGGCGTGGAGCCTGGAGGCATCTGCACAAATAGGACCCTTTTCTGTTGTGTATTGATTTCTCCCAGTCGTTCGTGTCTGACAGGGGGCGTCAGACTGTGAGGCCTTAGTCTTAGTCCATATATATCATATATATGATATATATATATCATATATAATGCACTCTCCCGTCAGTGCATTATATAAGCCAGAAAAGGTTTGGCCGCAACCCATTCTCTGTTACAGATCAGTAAACGGCTTCTTTTCATCCCCGGAGGAGACAGCAAACAGTAAATCTCAAGTGGTACAGGGTGGCTTAGTTCTGCTCACTAAGAAAAAGCAATTCTTTGGGGCGCCTGGGTGGCTCCGTGGGTTAAGCCTCTGCCTTCGGCCCGGGTCATGATCTCAGGGTCCTGGGATCAAGCCCCGCATCGGGCTCTCTGCTCGGCGGGGAGCCTGCTTCCCTCTCTCTGCATGCTTGTGATCTCTGTCAAATGGATAAATAAAATCTTTAAAAGAAAAAGAAAAAGCACTTCTTTGAAAGGCTTTCAGAGCAGACGTCAGTACAGAAAATGTCTTCTTCTCTGTTTATTTCAAGAGATGACTCGGAAGAGTGTTTTCAGTAGCTCCCCGCATCCAGGGCAGGGCCTGCTACAGACACTGCATGAATTTTCCCCATAAGTACTTGACATTACGAGCTTCCCAGGAAACAAACATGAGGAACAGCTTGCTGGGGCTTCTCTAAGAATGTCAGTGACAACCAACACACGAAACTGAGATCTTCCACGTCCTCCAGGCTGGAGCTCCCAACCCCTCCGACGCCGCTGCCTTGGCTGGAGCCCGGATGATGAGGAGGAGGACATGCTGAAGGCCACGCAGGTGACAGCTGGTCCTTCATGCGCTCTTACTACGACTGACTACTGACATATGAATGGCATCTGCTCCATGGCACGCCGCTGTTTCAAGTACCACTGATTAAGAACGGTGCCAGTCGTTAAATGGCCATAAAATGCTATGAAACATGAATCGTAAGCCACAGCCTCATTTCCGAACTGTTTAAGATGCGAAAAATGGGGGCGTGCCTGGGTGGTTCAGTGGGTTAAAGCTTCTGCCTTTGGCTCAGGTCATGATCTCAGGGTCCTGGGTTCAAGTCCCATATGGGGCTCTCTACTCAGCAGGGAGCCTGCTTCCCTCTCTCTGCCTGCCTCTCTGCCTACTTGTAATTTCTGTCAAATGGATAAATAAAATCTTAAAAAAAAAAAGATGCGAAAAATGTGCTCTCAGAATTTGCAAAACTGTGTCATGTTCAAGGCGCTTGTTACAAGTGCCAAACGGTTGTCACCTTATTCGAACCTCACGACGACCCTGTGAAGTACTAAAAATTCTCTCTCCCCATTTTACAAAAAGGAAACTGAGGCACGGGGAGGTGAGAACCTGCCTGGCTCAGAGGGCCAGGAAGAGCCAAGTCCGGAGGGAAGCCATCCAGGCCCCGGGGCTGCGGGCTCTGCTGCTCTAACAAGTAAGAATTTATGCCCCAAAGTAAGGGGAACCTTTCAAGGAGGCCGCCCGAGGGAGGTGTCTGCTCCCGGCCAGGATGCCCCGCTCACGTTCCTTCCAGACAGCAAGGGAGGTTTCGGGACGTGAGGGGATACTGCTTCTGGAGCAAGTGTATTTCCCGCCGTTTTCCTTCAGATGACGTGTTGAAGGGCGTGCGGAGGGACTCGGGTGACACACAGGAACCACCTCTCTGCGTGCCCGTCACACTCTCCTGGGGACTCCACAGGACCCCGGTCGGCGCGGCTCACCGCCTCGGGCCTTAGCCTTTGCTGTGGGTGTCGTCGGACTCTTTGCAAAAAATGAAGTACTTGCTCAGTCCAGCGACATTCTCCGCCACTGAGGGTCGGCGGGAGGCTCCCCGCGGAACCCGAGTTGTTTCCCAGACGGACAGAAGGAGGAGGACAGTCACCGTGGGTGACTGGGAAACGTGAAACCACCGTTTGGACGTGCAGGTCCTGACACGCTTCTATGACCTGTCATCAGGGTTTTTTCTTTTGCTTCACGAAATTAGCGACACAAACAGGTGTTCCTAAAATCTCGAAAAGACCGAATCTGATAAAAAATAACCACTCACTCTCTCCCAGGGCTAACGTGTTACTATTACCACCTGAGCTGATTTCTCATCGATGTATTAGGGCCGTATGTCTATTTTTTTTTTTTTAATCACCTTTACATGTTTTAAAAACCTGCGACTCCGAGCATCTCTGCTGGCCACTATTTTGATTCTTCCTGGAGACACAAGATGCACGAAAGCGCTGCTCCGTCCCCAGAAGTCACACGCAGCTGCCGGACACAGGCACGTCGTCGAAGGAGAAAACACTAGAACATCAGCGCACGCGCAGTTGATTCTACTCCACAGCAAGGGGCCCTTACTTTGCCCCCAAAGGCTGCGAGTGGCCGAAAAATGTATTTATAAGAGGCCACCTGGCCTGAGTGTGAGAGGACGAGCAGGTGTTTTCTGTGAGGAAGAGGGAGGGGATTCTGCACAGAAGGAGCAGCATCTGCAGAGTCAAGAGACACGGGCGGAGCACTCCTGATTCTGGGGTTGTGAGTCTGAGCCTCCCGTTGGGTTTAGAGATTGCTTTAAGAAAAAAAATTGTTAAAAAAAAAGGGGGGGGGCACCTGGATGGTTTAGTCAGGGAAGTGTCTGACTCGAGATTTTGGCTCAGCTCAGGATCTTGGGGTCGTGGGATCCAGCCTTGCACCAGGGTCCAAGCTCAGCGGGAAGTCTGCTGTAGGGTTCTCGCTCTCCCTCTGCCCCTCCCCCCAAAATAAATACATAAATCATTAAAAAAAAAAAAAGAAAAGAAAAGAAAAAGAAAGTGCATGGGAGGTAGTGCTGTGGCTAGAGAACTGGGCGCTTACACGGGGGCTTGTTGAAGAGAACAGCCCAGTCCAGAAGGACGACCAAGGCCTGAGGGCTCAAGAGAAAGCTGAAGAGGACAGAGTCTACAAAAGCCGAATTGGAAACACACACGCACAGACAGACACACGGATGCATGGACACAAATACCTTTCCCCTAACGAAACATGCAAAGCTCATTTATTTCTTTAAATAAATCAGTCTGTCAAACACTCATCCATCATCACCTATGACTGCCCAGATAGCTCTGTCCAGAGTTTAATTAAAAGTAACTTCATTGAAAAAGTATGATTGAGTGCAAACGCTGGCCTCCGTCCAGCATCAGATCATCTTCTGGTGATTTCTAACACTGGCTCCCACCACAGAAACTGTGGCAGAAGTGGTTAACGAACTCTCGGTATTTTCCAACCAAATTACCTAATCATGACCCAAACCCACTTCCCCTTCTCAAGTACAGCAGATAATTTCCTTGGTATGGGCGGGGTAGAAGGAAATCTCCGTTATCAATCAAGACCTAAGTCAGAACCCTACGTGGACACTAGCTCATTTACGATGTAGAAAAATGATTGGGTTTTGCCCACTAGACAAAAATTTTTTGCAATGTTTGTTCAAACAGCTACATTTAGAACTTACTCCTTGGGGTAACAATTTAGAGGCGAGAACAAGTTTTTATATCACGGGAACAAGTCAAAATGAAGACACTAAAGGGAAAACATGAGAGAAGCAACAATACATAAATTCATTTACTCATTTCACAAGTGCGTGCGTGCCATGTGCCAGGTACGGTTTCTGGCACGGAGGTTACAGCAACAAAGTAAATGCCCACCACCTCCAAAACCCCAAATAATCTAACTAGAGGTCTAGTTGAATGACATTTTAGGTCTCACAATATGTGGAACAGATTAGCTCTACCAAAAGCCAATTCCTTACTCCTCTTTTCTGCCTCCTGAAAAGAATTCCCACGTTCAGATCTGCCTCCCTGTGTCCCGAAATGGGATGGGCGTGTCTAGCCCTCCCACAGACCCTCGCTGCCCATCCACATCCACGACACATCACGTAAGTGCGTCGGGGTCTTTCCCAGAGTGTGCGCGAGGGCAATGCTACTAACCAACAGGTTAAAACCACCACCTCAGAGTCTGCAAATACTTTCGGAGCCTGGCACTGGCTCTGTTCCAGCTGGGCTGCTGGAACTCACTCAGCTTCCTTAAAGAAAAGGCTGTTGGTAGATTGTCTTTCCAGGAAATTTGCAGTGAGGAGAGTTTATCAGATCATAACAACCTGGGCGGAAAACTAGCCGTTTTCCTCTTCAACAAAGAGGGCAACGAAAGGGCAGATAAAGGAAAATTAGAATTATTGTATTTTTTTTTAATTTTACCACCCTTAACTTTTTTTGTTGACTTCAGAGCATGATTCAGTATAGGCACATGAAATGGGAGATCCTGATTTGCTTTGGTTCATCTCGAAAGGGTTAAGGCAGAAGAGACTATGGCAGAAACCTAACCCTTTCATTTATGAGCCTGCCCTCCTCGGTGAGGTCGTGCTCTCAGCAAGCCTCCCAAGCCTCCCCCCACAACACCTGCTAACTGTTTATGAGTTAAAATGTCAGAGCTTTTGCCTCTTCAAATATTAAAGAACCCAAATGTAACAGCCATAGCTGTTGGTGAATTAGTTTACTATAGTTTGAAAGGCTTTTGTTCATTCCCTACTTTAATTATTTAATATATGACATTCTCATTTATTTGCTTCTGTAGCAGACATTCTCCCTCTAATTCCCCTGGGATTGGGTTCTTATAGGACATTCTCTGTGATCACTCTTAAAATGATCAATACTATTCAATGACAAGTTCAAGGGTGCCCGGGATGGGTCACTAAGTACAAGGGGATCATAACACATCCTCGGGTTTTTAATCTTCAAGCAGAGGCTCTCAAAGCATGGTTCCCTGATCGCAGCATCAGCACTGATCTTCTGGGAACTTCCTAGAAATGCAAATTCACAGGCCAACCAAGACCTACTGAATCAGGAACTCTAGCAATCTGCTTTTTAACCAGCCCTGTCGGGGACTCTGACACAGGACCAAGGTTCTCAAAACCAGTGCCTTAAGAGATGGGTTTAGTGAGGAAAAAACTCAGTCCTGAGACTCCAAGAGCCAGGGATATCCACTGATTTTAAGAAAATGGTACGCAGGGGCACCTGGGTGGCTCAGTTGGTTAACCGACTGCCTTCAGCTCAGGTCATGATCCCAGGGTCCTGGGATCAAGCCCCCGCGTTGGGCTCCTTGCTCAGTGGGGAGCCTGCTTCTCTCTCTCCTTCTGTTGCTCTGCCTACTTGTGTCTCTCGCTCTGTCAAATAATTTTTTTTTTAAATCTCAAAAAAAAAAAGTGAAAGAAAGAGAGAAAGAAAATGGTACCCAATGATTTAGACAACGTCCCCCAAGGGGCTTGACTTCTTGCCATTCATTTACTCCAAACATACTGGCTGGGCACTCAGCATGCACTCAGCACACTGCTGGAACTTGAACGGTAAACAAGAGACTCAGTTTTTGCCTTCCTGGGGCTTAAAGGCAGGAATTTCCCACAGACCGACACACACACAACCGCAAATTATTAACACGTTATGCTAAATGCCACATGGAGGGAAAAAATAGCTGTTGTGTGAGAATGATGAAGGCCAAGCTTCTTGGGGCTGATGATGAGGATATGGAGATGGATGGGAAGGCGCGGTCCGTGCAACACCTCTAGGGAAATGACACTGAAGGGGAGACCCAAGGGACAGGTAGGGGTTAGTTGGGGGGGGGGTGTGGGGAATAAGGAGGAAGCCCCCAAACAGCCCGACACATCAACATTCCCACAAAGTTTCCACAACCGGCATATGAAACGACCCAACAACAGAAGGAAAACCTTTTCAAAAGATGGTGCTACAGCAAATGCCCATGGGTAGGCAATACAACAAACTTTGACCTTATACAAAAATCAGTTCTAAAGGACTCATAGTCTTGACTGTAAGACAACAACAAAAAAATCTGTAACTTTTAGAAGATAATGTCAAAGATCTTCAAGACCTAGGGCTTGGAGAAGAGCTTAAAGAAGACAGAAAAAGATCCCTAAAGGTAAAAACTGGTGAAGTGGTCTTCATTAAAATTAAAATCCTTTTTTCCTGTAAAAGCATGGTCCAAAGGCACTGGGGTGGGAAAAAGCTCTGTGCGTTTGAGCAACCAAGGCTTACATATAAAAGAGAGCAAAAGAATAGAGAGGTGAGCAGGGGCTAAATCAGGACGTTTGTTGGGCCTTGCTGGGAAGGGGGTTTATTTGGAGTCCAAAGTCACTAAGCATTTTTTTTTTAAGATTTTATTTATTTATTTGACCGAGAGAGAGATCACAAGCAGGCAGAGAGGCAGGCAGAGAGGGGGAAGCAGGCTCCCTGCTGAGCAGAGAGCCCGATGTGGGACTCGATCCCAGGACCCTGAGATCACGACCTGAGCCGAAGGCAGAGGCTTTAACCCACTGAGCCACCCAGGCGCCCCGTTACTAAGCATTTTAATTCCAATGAGTAACACAAAATAAATGATCTTACTTTTAAGTATTCTGCTTAAGGGGTGTCTGGGCGGCTCAGTCAGTTGAGTGTCCAACTCCTGGTTTTGGCTGCGGGGAGGTCTCGGGGTCCTCGGATAGAGCCCTGTGTGGACCTCTGACCCGGCACAGGGGGTGGGACCTGCTTGAGACTCTTTCCTTCTCACCCCACACTCATTCTCTCCCTAAAACGAATAAATAAAATCTTTTTTTTTTTTTTTAAAGTTTTTGACTTAGGCTTCTTGCCATTTTAAGGTGAGGTAGGTTGGGTCTTCTTTACTACTATTATGGGGAAAAGACACTGGATGTCTCAGGAATGGTTTTTTTTCAGACTTCATCGATAATTTCCCCCTAATGATGTAACAAGCTCTTGGACTATACTTTGACTTTTAAAATGTTTACTTCCCACTCTATAACAGAAAGGTGCAGCCATGCCAAACAGACATTTCCCATAAGTTCTTGTGTTCTCCTCAGAACCTACAAGTTCCTACTTATTTCAGAGAAAATTAAAAGATGATAAGGGGTTAGCCCAGGAGGTACCCACAATGTTACACTGTTATCAGCAGAACAGATGCACTTCAGTTAAAAACGGCTTTGGAAGGGGCACCTGGGTTGTGTAGTCTGTTAAGTGTCTGACTCGTGATTTTGGCTCAGGTCATAGTCTCAGGGTCATGAGACTAGCTCCTTGTTGTGCTCTGAGCTCAGGGGAGAATGTCCTTGAGATCCTCTCTCTCCCTCTCCCTCTGTTTCTCCCCACCCCCTGCACAATCTTTTAAGACTCTAAAAATGGTTACTGGAAAAGCCGGAACCAAAAACTGACTCAGAATTCTGGATCCTGAACTCTACTGTGCCCCAGACACCCTCAAGTTCAAGTTGCCCTTAATAAGTCATACAAACTGGTCCAGCGCATCTTGATGTCACTTTTGTTCGTTGAAATAAATCTCACTTAAGCCTTTCCTTTTTTGGTATAGGAGACTCCAAACACTCTCTGCTTTTCGGTCTCAGGCTTTCCTGCTGGGACAAGCACGCCGCTTCCATGACTCTGCAAAACTTCTGCTGGTGTTCGTCTACCCGCGTTTGGTGCGTAAACAGCAGGGTGCTGGGTGGGGGTGTTGGCATCTGCCACGGAGACGACTGAAAACACTTGTTTCCTGCCAGCCCGTCATTCCATGGAGGGATGCTTCGGATAACAGCAGTAGAGTGATAGCCTGACCGAGGACGGCCATGCCCCGGAGGGAGAGCCTTGTCCCCTGGTCATCATGGGAAGGGAAGACCCCTTGGGGTCATTCCCACCAATTTCAAATGGCCAGAGGCCACAGATGCGTCCTCCGAGGGCCAGTTCAAATGCCATCAATCACTCAACACTTCTGCCGTGCTCAGCTGGGAAATTCAACAGGCCCGGGGAAGGCGACTCTGCAGCTGGGACTCTAATCCCTTCCTCCTCACCCCGAGGTCCTGCCTCCTCCTGCCCACCCCCCCCCGCCCCATTCCTTCTTCTAAAAGCCTCTGATGGCTATGTCTCAACTCCAGCACGCTTGGAAAAGTGCCAGGGGGTGGAAACTGCCAGAGAAGAGGCTTCACCCCTAACCCATAAGAAAAAGGTTTGGCTCGAGCCTGAAACACAGGCTGAAGCCACGTCCCCAGAAGGCCACTCCTAGAGCGTGCGATGTGACAGCAGGGCAGAGCCAAATGCCATCCTTTCCGAAGTGGGGGGGCCTGGGGTTTCACCGCACATTTAGCCTCTGGGGCGTTAACACCTAGCGGGCAGGGGCTTAGGCAGGGAGGAAGCAAGAAGGCAAGACCCCAAAGGTCCCCTCTCAGAAAGACCAGGAACACAGAGATCTAGATGTGGGGCGGGGGCCGGTTAGGAAGGTCTGTGAGTGTGTGTGTGTCGTACTCAAGCAAAATGGATTCACAAACATTTGTGTGAAACTACAGGAAGGGGGTAGGGAGAAACCACAACAAAATGTCTAGCCATCAAGGGAAGGTAAACATTCATTAAATGTACGATTTCTAATTTTAACATGTCTAGCATCAAGGACATTGTTTTAATTTGTTCTATACTGTTTTTAAAAAATATATATAGGGGTGCCTGGGTGGCTCCGTCAGTTAGGTGTCTACCTTCGGCTTGGGTCATGAATCCAGGGTCCGGGGACCGAGCCCTGCAGTGGGCTCGCTGCTCAGAAGGGAGCCTGTTTCTCCCTCTCCCTCTGCCTGCAGCTCCTCCTGCTTGTGCGCACTCTGTCTCTCCCTCCCTCTCTCTCTCTGTCTCAAGTATATATATATATATATATATATATATATATATATATATATATAATAGAATAAAATAGAGAGAGCATGGACGGGGGTGGCAGTGGGAGAGACAGACCCTTAAGCAGGCTCCACACCCAGCCCAGAGCCCGACTCAGGGCTCGATCTCACAACCCTGAGATCACCACCCGAGCCAACATCAAGAGTCGGATGCTTCACTGGCTGAGCCACCCATGCACCCCTGAAATATACTTTTTAAATGTGAAAGTGACGTGTTGATAGGCAGTTACGAGCGTCCGTTGAAGCTTCGACGTCCCTTGCTATTCCGAGGGCAGCCCATCCCCCAAACCAAGAGCAGCGGCATCTGCCTGGCTTGTTAAAAAAGCAGAACCGTGGGCCCCACGACAGACCTGCTGCACAGAACCTGCGGCCTAACAGGACGCGCAGGGGGCTCGCACACACGGTGCAGTGTGACACGCTCTGGGTGAGCCCTATTTTCCCTATCAGGCTTGATGTTTCCTAATGGGCTTTCCTTCTGCCCTAAGGGAGCCGAAGCAGTGGTTCATGACCTTGGCGGGTAAGGGGAGTTTCGGTCCGGCCCCACCACACACGAGTGAGACTACTCTATCGACAGGGGGGACCCTGCCATGAAAAAACCTTCCCCAGGAGATGCCACTGAGCTACGCTGGGAGTCAATGGTCTATCCCAGTGGTTTTCAAAATGGACCAGCAGCATCACCAGCACCAGCACCATCACCAGCGAACTTGCTAAAAATGCACATTTCTCTCCTTCCTTCCTCCCCCTACTTCCTGTCTCTCTCTCTCTCTCTCACACATGCGCACATGCACACACACATGCATGCACACACGCACACACTCAAACGGTGACCGCGCTTACAGAAAGGGAGCTCACTAAAACCTCAGGAAATTCTCAGAGGCGGGTGTCCTGGTTTCTCTCTTGCACCATGTATTTGGTACCTGAAATGAACATCTTTTATAAGGATGGCCCAAAATTCGTTTGAAAATTGAGGATGAAGCCAGGAAGATACATTTGTAGCAGCGGACGGAGTCTTCCGGTGGGGGGGGTGTGAGGAGACCATGGCTTGGAGCGGTCAGTCAAATCTGCGGTTCCACGCCGCTCTGCAGGGCATACCCGACGGCCACAGTGTTTGAGCACAATGCCAAAACAAACCCACTGCACCAGTGCGGTGGGGCTTTTGAAAAATACCATGAAATTTTACTTGTGTTGGAAAGACCATATAACAGCAACAGGCAACACTCAAGTGTCCACTGCGATGAGGTGTCTAGATGCCGTCCTTTCTGTTCCAAACAATGGTTTAGTCAGTGGTATGAAAACTGGCTCATCGGTCTCTTTTGTCCAAAGGCAAGAGGACTGCTTGAAAACTCGAGGAACACAAGGCCACGCACATGTACTACCCAATGACAGGTTTCAGAGGGTTTTTGAAACTCCCCAAATCAAATGCTAAGTTCTATGGTTTTTAGCAGACACACCGTTCAAAGGAGAGATTTTACCACATTTGGTCGGTATCCAGAAGGGGGCAGGACCCAAGGAAAGTCAAGAACCTCTGAATTTCGGGGCACCTCGATGGCTCAGTTGGATGAGCTCCTGCCTTCGGCTCAGGTCACGATCCCGGGGTTCTGGGATCAAGTCCCACGCCAGGCTCCGAGCTCAGTGGGAAGCCTGCTTCTCCCTCTCCTGCTCCCCCTGCCTGCACCCTCTCTCTCTGACAAATAAAATCTTTAAAAAGGAAAAAAAAAAAAAAGAAACTCTAAATTTCAGCCTCTTTTACCAGACACAAATCTGGACCTAAGGCCTATCAATGAAATGTTTTAAGATATGAAGGAAAATCCACTCCCTTACCTGGAAACCTCTTTTCCTCTGGCCTTCATTGAAGAGCGGCTCGTGAGGCCGGGGGCTCATTCACGACAGCAGAGATCGGGAGGAGCAAAGTGGCAGCCCAAGACCAGGAGCCTGGAAACCACGTTTTCATTTCCACGTGGCCTCAAACGACCTCCAGGACTCTGGCAAAGTTACTTAAATGCTCTGGGTCCCAGTTCCCTATGGTGGGGCGAGGCCAGCCCTGTAGTAACAAGTCCAGGGCAGACGGACATCCTGCGAATCTGTAACTAGGCTCCCCTGGGCCGATGTTGCCAAATCAAGTCAGACCCCACGGGGCGGTGTGCACGGGTCAGCAGGACACAGCTCATGCCTCCCAGGCCCCCCCTTACCCCCTACATCTGGAAGCTCCCCCTGGCCCAGTGACGCCCACAGAGAATGACTACCAGGCAACAGGGAGGAGGTGCTGTAAGAGGAGGGTTCTGGATTCTTCTCCAACTCAGCACTCAGAGGGGCTGCTTTTGTCCTGCCCCTTCCAAACGAAGGTATCTTCTCTCTTTTGGGGCAGGAGCGGCACATTTTCAACAATAAAGAAAATCATAAGAGAGAAAGCGAAAAAGCAGTTACAATGCTTACGAATGGTCATCGACATTCTGGGGGGTGGTGTCCTAATTCCTCCCTGTGCATACATACGTGTCTACATATTCATTCCCAAATACGCTACTTTATTTTTCTTCAGTCTCTTCCATTTACTGCAGAGCAGCATTTTTTATTAACAGGTTATGATCTTTTTTTTTTTTTAAGGATTTTATTTATTTGGCAGGAGAGGTCACAAGTAGGTGGAGAGGCAGGCAGAGAGAGAGGGGGAAGCAGGCTCCCTGCCGAGCAGAGAGCCCGATGCGGGGCTCGATCCCAGGACCCTGAGATCATGACCTGAGCCGAAGGCAGAGGCTTAACCCACTGAGCCACCCAGGCGCCCCCAGGTTACGATCTTTTTATCCCTTCACCTACTGACATTTCTGGGACGGGACGATTATGAATAAAGCTTCTAGGAACATCTCCCAGACGTCTTTTTGGGGACATGTGTTTATACACTCAGGAGAACAGCCAGATCACGGAGAATGTACGGTTAACTTTCCAAGAAACACCCCAACTTCTTTCCAAAGGGGTTGCAACATTTTGTATTCTCACTGGCAGCCTTCGCAAGTTCAAGCCGCTGCTCATCGATACAGTCAGCTGTTGTTGTTGGCCATCACTGCTGGGGGTCTGACGTGCCTCGGTCTCCCCAATGACCGGCGTTACTGAGCATCTTCTCCTGGGCTCAGTGGCTGTCACAGACCTTCTTCTGTAGCAACTCTGTGCACATCTTTTGTTCATTTCTCATTGCTTGTCTTCTTGCTCTTGAATTACAGTAATTCCTTATATATTTTGGGTGAGAGTCCTTTTTTGGATCTGTGAGCGTTAAAATATCACAAATACTTCCACAGCAGGTTGTTGCTTGCGTTTTTGTTTTCCTGATGTTGCTTTTTGGAAGAACAGAAGTTTTAAATTTTGGGAAGCCCAGCACGTGTTTTCTTCTTCTGTGGTGAGCGCGTTGGTGTCTTGTGCTAAGAAATGTTGCTTGCCCCTGAGATGCAGAGATATTATTTTCTGTTTTCTTCCAGAAGCTTTACGAGGTTTTTGTTTTTTCTATGCTTCAACTCAAATTAATTTTTGTAGATGGTATGAGGCAGGGGTCCAGCTTAATTTCTCTCCATCTGAATAACCAACTGTCTCAGCACTTTTAACATTTTAACATTTATAGGGGCAATCTTTTTTTTAAGAGTTTATTCATTTATCTGAGAGACAGCATGAGCAGGGGGACAGGCAGAGGGAGAATGAGAGAGAGAAGCTGTTTCCCTGCTGAGCAGGGAGCCGGACATGGGGCTCAATCCCAGGGTCTCGGGATCATGACCTGAGCGGAAGACAGATGCGTAACCAACTGAGCCACCCAGGCGCCCCTTTAATTGCCATCTTTTGGAGATAATACCTGCATCCCCCTTTTTTAACAGCTGCAGAATGTCCCGTTTTGTGCTTGGGCCATATTTTATTTGACCTTCTTTCTTTTGTTATTGAATATTTCAATTATTTCCAATTTGCTCATATTACAAATACTCTGGGAACACGCTTTCACATTCAGCTTCATGCACCTGTCCAATAACTTGCCATGGATGAATTCCAAGACATGGATTTATGACATGAAAAGACAGGTCCTGTGCATTCCGACGGGTAACTCCAGGTCACCCTGAAGAAAGGTGAACTCTCAGCAAAACCGCATGGGAGGGCCAACGCAACCGTAATCCGTGTCTGTCTTTACTGCTTTTAACACAGTAAACACACCACCAAAACAACACACTCGGAACCTCTCTGCATATAATACGCTCTTACGAAGTCTGAATTCAATATGGCAGTTTCCGTTGTTCAACACGGGGTTCTCTGCTTACTCTTCCGCCTTGGCTCAGAGCACCTTCTATTTTGTAAACTCAGTCCCTGTGCATAGTATTTATGTTGTCTCTGGAGGTAAATTTATAGAAAATATTTAATTCTCTCATCCAGAAGTCTAAGAATGAGAAACCCTGGAATGACTTATAGTGGCTCATTACCTACTACATTGTACGGGGCTTGGTGTGTAAGCAGTCGGTCAGAGCAGAGATGGGAATACATTCTAGACTCCTGTCCTAGGACTGAAGAGGTCGTTGTATCAAAAGAACAGTCAAGGACATACACACGCAGCCCAGAGAAGCAGATGGTGAGGGAAAGTGCCGGTGAACCACAGAAGAAAGTTCAAGCTACTGCTGCCCCTGTGAGGCCAGATTCCTCAGATCAAGATCATGGAAGAAGAAATTAATATGGCCATCTATGAATTATATAAAACTTTCTGAAGCTATGAAACCAAGATTTTTTTTAAAAGAGAGCCAAGGGAAAAATATGAAATGTATACATATTAACACACACACACACACACACACACATTTTGGAAGTGCTCTTACAGAAACCACATATTCAAGTAAAGACATATGACTATATTATTCACAACGTCATATGATCATAAAACTCTCGGTTGCCGTAGTCTAACGATGCTCTCTAAAAACCCTTTCAGTTCAAAGCCTGGTTTTGTAGGTGAGAACATTTCCTGAAATAATGGAGGTTAAGAGGCAGAAGAGAGTCCCAGAAACTAGTTAGCGGTGGCCCCGTGTCCCTCCAGGTGACGAGAGGAAGGCACTTAACAGCTTTTTTCCTATGATGGAAGCAAGAGGAAATGGAACATTCCTCTCTGAATTTCCCCTAATTTCTTATTTAGTTTCTTACACTTCTGCTCCCTCCCCTTTCCTTCTAGGGCTTAACTGCTGTCTAAGGAGCCAGTGCCTGGAACATGGAATGTGTATTTCTTTATTCTCGTGATCGGCAGGAACATGGGGCCTCTGGAATGGAGAATGCTGGAAGATTTTGGAGGAGACTGGGAGCCACGGTTAAGCCCTAACTGGGTAATTCTTGTCATCTGAGCCTCAGCAGAGGAGCTCCTCCCAGTACAGGGTCCCCTCTGTGGCACCCTCACTTGCCTGTGGGACAACAGTGACACCCAGAGTCAGAGCCCGCTGAAGCACCCTGTCCTGCCAAGCGGCTCATCGCGGTCTGCAAAGGCACCAGCATCCCTCAGAGCAGGTCCGAAATGCAGTGGGCTGCCCCCATCCCAGCCCCAGGACATCAGAATCAGCATTTCAACAATTGCCCAAAACATGCAAGAAAGCACGGTTTCACAGAGATCTCTACACAGAGATCTCTGCACCACGTTCGCGTCTCTGCAAAGTCTGCATCCGGGGAGAGCACTGAATTGACCCGTTCCATCGATTTCTCTTTATTTCCTGACCTCCTGGTTTCACTTTGCAAGACTTAATTCGTACATATTCCTTTAGGGCTCAGGGGCACAGAGGCAAACCCCGAACCCCAATATCAGCTGTCGACAGAGAAAGGCGGTTACATGTTTGCTTTCCACCAACCACAACTTGCCCCCAACTTTTGGCCAACTGCTCTGCTATGAAAATATTGGGATTGCAGATGCTAAAATAGCACAGTATCCTCTTGACATTTTCACCAAGTCCGCATTAATGCTGGCGGGAAGGGACCATTCTGTCGTTCTACTGGGGACTGTGAGGGGACACAAAGTGACACCCTCTTCCTTGCATTTGTGCTTTAAGCTCCTGTCTTGTTCAGTCCCACCTTCTCACTGGAGAGAGGAGGAGGAAGTGGTAGAGATGCTGCCTTGCAGGAGCTCGGCCCTGTGCGCTGCCCCCTTGTCCCACCGGCCCCCTGGAGTCGTCCCATTAGAGCTGCAGGCTCCAGGCATGCTTCACACCCCCCCGTGGCTGGCTGCCGGGGGCGAACGATGGCCAAAAACGAGATGGATATGGGGGCGTCTGGCGGGCTTGGTCGGTAGAACGAGCAACTTTTGATCTCGGGGTCTTGAGTTCAAGCCCCACATTGGACGTAGAGCTTCCTTAAACAAACAGGTAAAAAAAACAAACAAAAAACCCCAAGATGGATACCATCGTAATGTGAATATTCACTCTGAGTGAAAACACCCTGAGAGGCCTTTAAGAAGGAATGTGAGCCTTCAAGCTCCAACAAGCCAAGCGAGAACAGAAACCGTTTGGGCGTCAAAGCTACTGTTCCGAGCCAGGGTGCACACATACATGTTCTAGTCTGAACAGCGCAGGAGGGGACCGGCTGCCGTGGGTGCTGATCATCACACACGACCGACTTTCACCCGTAAGCTGCATTCCAGGACATTATGGGGCCAAATCCACACGCTAAGTCAGGTCAGCAGCTGAGGGCAATTATCAAAGATTCTTAAAATTCCACTCGTTTGCTGGCTCCAGGTTCATTTTTTTTTTCAGTGCCTTGAACCAAGGTGACCATATAGCTCATGATCCAAATTGGGACACTTCGGAGAATATTAGAACGTTAAGTAGAAGGGATGCTGGAACAACAGGCATAAACCACGATGGTCCCAGTTCCCAGGCAAACTGGGACATATCATCTCTGAGCCTTTAAAGAACTAACAGAAAAAAGGGAGAGGGAGGGGAATGCCAAGACAGAGAAACACTGAGAGACGTTTATAAAAACACAGAACCCTGTCGTAAAACAGACATCTTCTATATATCTTACTTCCACGAGGCTCTCTAGGTTCTTACTAACGGACAGAGTAAAAACGCACGGCGGGGGCTGAGAAAGGCCGCAGAACAAGCAGCATCCGACAAAGCTGGGCTGGTCTCGCTGTCCTTGCCACTGAGCATAATGCCAGCAACAGGATTTTCTAGAGCGGGAGGCTCTGAATAATACAACCTCCGACATTCTCCTGGGAACTGCATTCGACGCTGACGTGCATTGTTTCCCTTTAACTCAGCATCTCAGAGCTGGATTATCAAAATGGTTTCAGGACAAAAAGCCTCCCACGTTCTATTCGAAACCAAACCCGACAATAGACTCGTCCTCGCTGTGCAATTTTATGATGTTTTCACATGTGTTATCTTAGCTGGGCTGCAAAACAGCTTCTTGAGAGATATCGCCCCTGTAACAGACCAGGAGACTGTGTTCAGAGAAGTGAGCTCCCGGCCTCTACAATGGTGCTGACCGGCCAGACAGCGTGCCGCTCCCCGCCTGCCCCCCGCCTCCCCGAACTGCAGGCTTTGCGAGCACAATGATCGTCCTCGTTTCCTAAGTATCTAGTGCTCAGAGCCTAGGATAGCAAATGTTCAAAATTATTTTAATTAACATTGGTCCATTTCGATTCTTGTGTCTGTGTTCTCATTTTTCGACCCAGAGAAGGCAAATATGAAATATTATATATGCAGAATATCGGTAAAGAAATACTGAGATGATTCTAGTAAAGAATGAGAAAAGAGAGGCACCTGGGTGGCTCAGTTGGTTAAGTGTCCGATTCCTGATTTCAGCTCAGGCTACGGTCTCAGGGCTGTGAGATGGCGCCCCACGTGGGCTCTGCACTGGGTGTGGAGCCTCCTTAAGATTCTCTCCCTGTGCCCCACCCCCTACAAAAAAATGAAGAAAAACAAAGAGAAAAGAAACAAGTTTACTACTATGTAGTTAACACCACATACAGGAGAAGGAGCCTCCAGAAACAGGATGTGAAAGCTGGGGGACTCAGTCATTTAAGCTTCTGCCTTCGGCTCAGGTCATGATCCCAGGGGTCCTGGGACCCAGCCCCGTGTCAAGCTCCCTGCTCAGCGGGAAGCCTGCTTTTCCCTCTCCCTCTCTATCCCTGCTTGTGTTCCCTCTCTCGTTCTCTCTCTCTGTCTCTGCTCTCTCTGACAAATAAATAAAAAATCTTAGAAAGAAAGAAAGAAAAAGAAAGAAAGGAAGATGGTTGAAATGTACTAGGCCAAACAGATCCTTTACTTTTGACCTCATGTCCTCGGACAGGAATGACAGCTCTGTGAAAAACACTTTCCCGAGGCTACCCACTGAAGGATCAGGGCTGGGATTTCATATCTCTGCTATAGTAAGTGTGGGCCAGAAAGAAAAACTAAGGTCATTCAGCATCTTCTCTAGTATTTGTTCTGAGTCAACAAGGAAAAAATAGCGCGGAACCCTTGGTGAGACACGGTGAGGGCTTTCACTCCCTGTAGCTTCCTTTCGTGATTCTCCTTGGTTGATACTAGCGAGGCATACAGCTGTTGTCAGACCTTTCTCTTCAAGACCACTCCCTGAAAGGAAACTGAAATGATTAAAACAAACATTTCCCCAAAATGAGAAACAGAACGGGGATTAAATACACATTTAATGGGGAAAGAGTGTGAGCACTAAAAACGACACTTGTTTTCTGCAGTTTTCACTGCTTTGAGACCTGACCGGTACCAGAGATTAATAGTTATAGTGGATTAAGTTTCATGGAAAGGCACAGAAAAGAACACCGAGGTATAAAAGTGACAGTCCTCTGCAATTCAAGCTTCCCTACTTCTCACGGTTCATCAACAGAATAAGAGTACAACACAACATCTGTGTTTATGATGCTAAGAAATAGTAAAACATCCTTATGTGATAATGACATAACTACCTGGAACTTAGGTGTCTGTTTGGAACACTAATGAGAATAGGAAATAATCAAATACATAGATAAATGATCACAAATAAATCCAGGAACTTTGCTTATGCTGAAACCTTAAACCCGTGGCCAATTTACTCTTCTTTCACGTACAATTCTATTAAATTTGGCTATTTGCCCCTCCCTCCCCCACAGCTCCCACAGATTATAAGTCTGGAGGATTGCTTCAGAAAGTCAGGTAACTCAAAGGCAAATTCCCATAGCTGGGGAAGAGAGGTTAAAACGATGCTGGGAGAGCCTGGGTGGCCTAGTCGGTTGAGCATTAGACTCTTGATTTCAGCTCAGGTCATGATCTCAAGGTCATGATCTCTGTGCTAGGCATGGAGCTTGCTTAAGATTCTCTCTCTCCCTCTCCCTCTGCACCTCCCTCCTTCCCACTCCCATTTCTTTCTAAAATAAAATAAAATAATGCTTGAAAAGGCAGAAACAGCCCTATAAACTGTACAGTTCCTAGGGATGCTGTTATTACTATAGCACAACATAATATTTATGATCGACAATGTCGGACCTAACTTACTCAGAGAAACGTAGATTATGTTCAGTAGATTGCTTAAGAAAGCCCGTAAATATGTAATCAATTTCAGAAAGTTTTCAAACCAAAATGGTTCAAGTAAGAGGGGGACACAGAAGACATCATCCCGGGGACAAACCCCGAGCCATTTGGAAAGCTCAGTTATCCAGAACAGCGTATTCTCTGCTGTAGAAATATAACCTACGATTTACTACAATTTACTTTTAAATATAAGAAAATATTTCCTGTGGTGCCTGGTGGCGTTCGTATTTTCCAAAGATTAACGTGTGATGGTTGAAACAGGTATCCTCAGCAAACGTAGAAAAACATAAAAGTAAAACAAAGCGTCAAGCAAGGACATTAGTAGTTGACTGCCAAGCCCTGAACCGTTAGCCCCGGGGGGTCTCCCACCAAGTTTCAGTCCTCCTGTCATCCCAGGGTAGCCCGGCTGGGACCCAGGACCTGCTAAGTGTCCCACACACAGCTGCTGAAATACCTCCGTAATTTTGTGGTCAAGTCAGATCATGAAGGCCAAAAATATAATTTGTGCTCAAATCATGAAATGCTTTCTTTAAAAAAATAAATACTTCTGGGGCACCTGGGTGGCTTAGTGGGTTAAGCCTCTGCCTTCGGCTCAGGTCATGATCTCACGGTCCTGGGATCGAGCCCCGCATCGGGCTCTCTGCTCAGCAGGGAGCCTGCTTCCCCCTCTCTCTCTGCCTGCCTCTCTGCCTGCTTGTGATCTCTCTCTGTGTGCCAAATAAATAAATAAAATATTAAAAAAAAAGAAGAAGAAATACTTCCTTAACCGTTTACCTTATTTTTGTCCCCCAAACCGAGGTACATATTTTAACTTTGAAACATGAGAGACTCCATTTCTTAAAAACGGGACCTCTCTTATTTCGCTGATTATTAACTTCAGGCCACATTCTTAAACTCCTAAAAATGTCACAGTAGAATTCAATTCCTTTCTCCCCAGGTTAATGGTAACTGATGCTTGTTCTCAAAACAGCGGCACCTGCACAAAAATCACAGGTACTTGTCACCTGGATTGGAACGACAGTGACCGCGAATATTTAAAAATCTCTGCTTCCTTTAACTGCCTTTCTGGAAGACAATATAGCCTGGCTCCAGACCACCAGACCAGGATTCTCGCTACTTTGTTACCAAGGTTCAAAAGACTGGTTTTACCACCGACCGTGGAGAAGCACCGATACCATCATAGTAAGAAGGCTGTATGCTCTATGGAGTGAAACATCACGGACTGTACTTAAAGATACATTTTCCCACATGCAAAACCAATCAAAGCTAAGTCTGGTCCATTTATCTTAAGATCCCTTGCTCTTACACAAAATACTCATGGGAGAAGCTCCCTAGAATGGAGATCAAAATTTTAACTGCACAGTAAATTAAATCACACACACACACAAAAATATATTGCAAAGAATATCTTATTCTGCAAAGAAAGCATTGAAAGCGTTAACTAATACAGAAAGTTGTTTTTAAGCAGCAATAGAGCAAATCTTAAAACAAATACAGTAAAAGTTTATCATCAAAAAGATATCTTAAAGTAGTGGCTTTGAAAACTTATGAAAGTTATGGACCTTATCACCAGAAAGTGTAGATATGTATATACATACACACACACACATCTTCATGAAATTTCAAAGGAAAATGGAGAGGCAAGACTGTCTCCCCCCACCCCAACAGATCCATGGTTCAATACTTTGGTTTGTAAGTGTAAGATCTTCCCAAATCCTGATCTAACCAGAAGCTTAACAATGACTTTCCCTTCACTATTTTTATGTTTCCAAATAGACGCTCTCTCTCTCTCGCTTTTTTTGTTATTTATAAAATAGTTCATAATAAATAGGGGGGCTATAAAGTAGGAGAAAGAAAGATAAATTTACTCAGGCATAAACTGCATCAAAAAAAAAAAAAAATCTTCTGGAACACGAGGAGTACTTACCAGCACCATCACGTCGACACTGGCTTGTGGAGAGGAAAGGCTGCCAGTTGGAGGCATAAAAATAAAACTCTCAAAATACCAAAAGGAAGCACTAACTTTCTTCCATCTATAGAAACTTTTCAGATGAAAGAGAAGAAAGGTGGCAGGTACCTATTGACTTTGAAAGACACAGAAACAAATTGGCCTTTAGAAGATTCAATTAAATTTCCAGTAAGAATTACCTGCCACAAAAGCTCTTGTGTAACTTGAACTTTTCTCCCTGTCAAAGATGACGATTCTACCGGCTGTCCACTCACGGCAATGCAGACCACTGCCCAGTTCTGGTGGCTGGGCAGGTCTGTGAACCCGGAATTCGGGGTAGGAAACTGACAAAAGCAATCTCACAGACTTCGGGGATTTAGCAAAAGCAAACGCTTGTTCAAAACCTGATCTGCCCCTCAACACCACTCTCCTCTTCCCAGTTTTGAGTTTTCCCAAATGTAAATTCATTCAGAGAAGTTGCTGGAAAAATAATATCTGGCTTGTTTTGTTTTGTTTTTGAGAGAGAGAGAGAGAGAGAGAGAGAGTGTGCCTAAGCTGGGGGGGCAGAGGGACAGAGAATCTTAAGCAGGCTCCACACCCATTGCAGCTAGACCTCATGACCCTGAGGTCATGACCTGGGCCGAAATCAAGAGTCGGCCACCCAACTGACTGAGCCACCCAGGCGCCCCAATATACACATATTTTTAAAAAGCTCCTTTGATAATTGTGATGGGAAGTGAAGACTAGGAACCACACTGTTTGAGAACAGTAGGAAAACAGTGAGATTAACTAAAACCTGTGTGCACCACTGCAGAAGTAAGTTTGTGATTCCTTACAAAAAGGACAAAAATGAAAGTGAGTGGATGAAAAAAAGTATTAATACATTGTGAATGTCAGCTGTACTTTTTCTTGTTCTACTAATATGGAATTCTTATTTTCCTAATAATAGAAAGGGATGAATATTCTATTTTAAGGACTGGCTCTCATCTCAAGGGAGCTTATTAGGAATAGGATGTTAGGAACATTTCCTTCTGTGGGCCATATTAGTCTTAGTAACATTTTGGGGAAAGGGTTTTTTGCACAAATGAAGTCAGGATTTGTAGTTCTCTGAAAAGCATACTAGGGAACAGAGAGAAGCACAGACGTGTCCCCAAAGACCTCAGAATCTAGCTGGGAGATGTGACCTTCACACGGGTGCCAAATGAGCAGAACGGAGGGAGGGCAAACGTTCCACAGAGCAGAGGGAACCTGGGTGAGGGCTTAGGGGTGCCAAGAATCTGGAGGGGTTGAGAGGAGGTTTGGTGGAAGTAGGCAGGGGCAACTTTGTAGAGTCACCAAGGGGAAGCCAAAATGGCAGTGCATGGGTATGGGGAGGAGGACACACAGCAGTTAGGAGGAAAGCCTTGGAGTCCTGATGGCCAACTTCCCACCTCTGTTCTGAGCAGGGTCGTTACCATAGTCACCTCGTTCTGCTTGCCAGTGATGGGTTTAGGAAAGGACATGGGACTCCATTCTGGTCAGTGAGAGGCAAAGAGACTTTCTCCAGGGCACTTCTGGGGAGAGATTCCTCCCCTCCTGAAACAGACACACAACGCCCTACCCGACTGGGCAGCTGTATGCCACCATTCTGCCAGCACATGGAAGCTGCACCAGCGGACGGTGGACAGCACTGGGGAGGGACCCCCTGAGCCCCCGATGCTGTCCCTGAACCCCTGGATCAGCCAACTTTTATTAATCTGGAGTCTTGCAGGAGCAGCACCATCGGTAGTAACATGACAGGCACGAGATAGCACTGGACGACTTATTAACAGTTCATACAATGTTTCATTCCCTAATTGTCTTATGGGGCCCTAGAAGTGTGTACAAATTCAAGAGTGAGCAGAACATGGTACAGAAGCTATAAAAAAAAAACACAAAACAAATTACAGGCTGTTTTACTTTGCATGAAATCCCATCTATCTACATCACGATACATGAAATAAGCAATTACCTTCTCTATGTTCCCAATAATGACCTTCTCTAACCAGTTTTTAAAATATTTCCCACTCAACTTTTCTCTTAAGATGAACAACATAATCACCAAACTACAGATTCCTTTAACCTCTTCTCTTAGAACCCCCTAGGTTCAAAAAAGCACAATTATCTTGACAAATAGTGACCTGCGATGGGTGGGTGTGTCATCCCAGAGATCAAAATCAGCGAGTATGGAATTTCAGGAATATTTTTGGTCCTGAAAACAGCTGGCTGCCAAGATCTGACGTTAAAGGAAACCATGACATCTGACTTAAACAGAAGTTCACTGCTACCTTCTATGGCTTGACCAGCTAGCTCCCAGTCGTCATTAAATGGGGCACCAAATGTCACCTCCTTTTTGTTCAAAATCTTTCAGAGACTGTCAGGGGCCAGAGACACTGTTCGTCCTAGGGAGACGGGTATTAATGGTCTAGGCTTTGTCTTCAGGGACAGAGGAGCAGCAGAAGGGAAGTTATGACAGACTCGAATTTAACCGCATGTGAAGAGTTATCCAAGAGGCATCTGCTGAGAGCTCCAGAGCACAGAGGGGAGGGAGATAAACCAAACTGAGCTGTGGGAAGGGGTTATCAGAGGGCATCACCCTTGAAAGCAGTGTTGACGCTGGGAGAGCTGGCCCTGAAGGGAAGGAAGTGTAGTCTTCAAAGAAGACAGGCAGTAGACAGAAAGGCAAGAGCCCCCAGGAGGGGGGGTGGTGTGTGAGGTTGCTGCGGGGAATTAAAATATGCAAGAGCTGGATGACTAAGGGCTTTGTATACGGAGCCAAGGAGTTTAGATTTTGTTCTGAAAGTATTCGGAGTCACTGAACATCACATGAGCCCAGGAGCCAGTGAATGTCACAGGAGCCCAGAAGCCGCAGGACTGTGTTTGTTTTTAGGAATTACCACTCGGGCGGAACTAAAGAAAAAGGCCTGCGTCTCGGAGCAACATGGCAGTCCCTGGGAATCCCTCCATCATCGAAGCGTACAGAAGTGACGGGGGCAGAAGGGAGGTCTGGGCCGGAGACTAGTGGTGCGGGATGGTTGGGCCCAAGGGTACACAGCTGACGAACGTCCAAGAGAAAGGAGACCTGAATCTTGAAGTGGATTCTATGGAATAGAAACCTGGTCAGGGCTGCTCGGGGGAGGCCCCTGGATCCTGGGATGCTCAGGAGACCACAGAGTCTTTCATAACTTCCACAGATCATTCTGGTCGCTGGGCATAACTGCACTGTATATTTAATCTGCCCGCAACTCAACTTGTGATTTCGTGCCCTCTGTCTCAAGGGCAAAGGGCTAAGAAACTACTTGTGAGTGGGTGGGATTCAAAACATGGTGTCATGGAACCACAGCCACAGCACAAGGTCTTCATCGCTCCTAGAACGGCTCCGACCAAGCCATCTGCTCCCACCAACCAGTCACAGCTTGACCCGGCCTTTTTGTTAGAAAACCTTCAAGCACAGGGTTTCAAGCAAGTTTCCTGCAGCCTCTCCCACTTCCCATCCACATTTGACGATTACCTTTTATACTTACCATTATTCCCTTTGTTCTTAACAGGAGTACTCAGATCCCCAGCAGATGAGCTAATAATACACACCAAGCACCTAGCACAGTGCCTGACATACAGAGGGCACTCACTAAGCGAGCCATCTGCTATCTACAACACTTTCCCTTCCCTGGATACAGACAGGGCTTGTGCCCGATTCCCCTCTCCGCTTCGTCACCCACCTGTCTCTCTAGATGCCAATGAGGTGTTTCAGCGCCCACAAGTTTGCACCCAAGGCTACAGCTGGGCACCCGTCACTGAAAATGGGGCAGCTATCTGGCTCCCTCCCCAGCAGGAGGGAGAATCAGACATTTGTTATTCATGTTGCTCTAGATAACGAGGCCTTGAGGCCTTTTCTCTCCGGGCACATATTTGGGTATTTACAATCTGTTTGTCTGTGATGCATCCAAAAGGAGGCAGGAGAGCAGTTAAGTTACTGAATCAGAAAATGTCATCTTTTCCTAGCAACGCATGTGAGCAGATGGCAAATGACTATTTTTACAGCTTGTTGCTTGATTACATGTAGAAATATTTATTAACATTGTATTTCTGTCTCCTGCGTGCAAACAGCAAGAAACGGAGTTAGGCAGCTGCCAGGAAGGCTGGGGGTCAGGGACAGTGAACGGTGATACAGGCTGGCTTTGTCTTAGCAAATCAGCAAGCCTCAGGCTAGGCAATGGGGAGCAGGGAGCACCCACTTATTCTCCTGAAGGCAAACAGTGCTATGCCGCACGACACCAACAGGCATCCAGAGGGACTCCCACCACCTAACACCACGTTTCATCAAATGGGACATGTCACCATCATGAGGTGGGCATTGCTTTATGTACCCCCGAGAAAGCAAAAGCACGCAAGATGGGGAGTTGAGCAGGAGAGCCCCCCCCCCTTAAACTAGGGCACCAAAGAGCCACAGAGAAGTAAGCCCACCATGCAGAATGGGACGTCAAGGAGAGCTTGGAACTGGGCGTGGAGGGGGAATCTCTGCCCTAGGGTTTGAAGCAGAGCCGGTGCTCCCTGGATTTGCATTCTGAATTCACATCTCCAGTGTGGTCCAAACACCCTCCGGTAGGGGCTGCAAACCTTGGTCTCCGTTTGTAGCACCCCCCCCCCGCCCCGCCCCCGTGACCGGAGATGCCAACTCTGGGAAAGAAGTGGACCTCCATGGTGGGTACAGGATGTACCCTGTTTCAGAGACACTAATGTGTAAAAGCACCTGGGAACAAAAATACAGGACGCTCACCCACAACAAGGACCATGCCAGGAGTTACTCAGAATATACGGCTGAGAAGAGGGAAGGCACAAACCAAAGTGCCCACGGCAAGGCAGAGGTTCTCCAGGTTACCACCTGCAGGGGAAGAGAGCACATGAGGAACGTGGGGCAGCCGGAACCCCCCAGCTGGCAGCAGGTCCCAACCAGCAGCCTGGGGTCTGGGGCTCAGCCTCCGCCCGCTGGTTTTTCTGGCTTCAGGAGCTGGGAGAGAAGCTCGGCTCAGCCTAGATTCAAGTCAGTAAAATGCAGAAAACAACTCACCGAGGATTACCGAGGAAATTAAATGAATGATTGCATTTTAGTAGTGTTTTGTATACCACAAAAGTATACCACAAAAGTGCCCATAAAAGTTTATACTTACTGCCCTACAGATAAATATCCTAAAGGTCTCCTTTAGTCATATCCTGTGTTTTCTTAAAAAAAAACAACACCACCTTTTTTTGAATGATTTTCATTTGGCAGAAGACTGTGCATACATCAGGGACTTAATATATCCTTATTAAGGAATAAATAAATACTGTTCAGATGTGGCCCTAACCCTATTTAGCTCTAAATTCCTGAGGGCCGGTTACCACTGCTGTCGAACAAAGAAAAGAGGGGGGAAATAAAGCCCACCAGCCTAGGACGTGAGGTCTTTATAAAGCGCAAGCAAGGACACAGATCCCAGATGCCCACCCTTGGTCCCCCGACACTCACACCTACAACACAACCAAAACTACTGGAGGAAGGTTCCAGGAGCCAGCGCGACATCGGGGTCAGTCAGGAGAGAAGACAGGGAGCTTCAAAATGGTGGGGTCGCTCAACACTGAGCACAAGGACACTCCGCATCATCAAACAGCCCCTTTGGGAGACAGAGGCTGATGTCTAGGTGTCCTGGAATGTCCTGGCATCTGCCTGTCAGGCTTACTACCAGGGACCGGGAAAGGAGGCCTTCGCCAAAGCACAGCTCGAATCAGGAGGGGAAAGAAGGTACCAGGCTGACAGGGAGAAACCACGGGCCGAAGACGCGGGTCTCCACGTCCAGCGTGAGTGGTCCGGACTATCCCAAGGGTCTGTGCTTGAGGGAAACAGGAGCACTCCGGAGAAAGGGCGAAATTCTAAATCTTCATTTACACAGCATCACCCTCAAGATAACACGCAGAAGGCCATTTTTTTTTTTTTTAAGAATTTATTTCTAAGAAATCTCCATGCCCAATGTGGGGCTTGAACTCGTGACCCCCCCAGACCAAGCGTCGCATGCTCCACCAACCGCGCCAGCCAGGCGCCTTGGGAGACAGATCCTTTGAAAGCATGATCCATGTTTGGCAGGGGATGCCTGACACTTTCTGTTCGTTTTATTCTGAACACTTGTTTGGGTAACTATTTCAGGACATTGCTAAGGTGGCTATTTTGGTCAACAAACCAGGGAAACGCAGAGAGCTGTCCAAAACACCACCTTAGAAAAAGTGATTAGACAACCTCCAGTTTGGCCTTTTCTAGACATTCCGTGAAGAATCAGGTATACATCAAGACAGAACTTAACGGCAATGGACAACCATCAGGAAGACGCAACCTACAGGTTTCCTTGGATGAAAAGAGAACACACACACACACACGCACACGGCACGCACGCACATGGAGGTCTGAGCTGAGGCCCATAAAAAACAATTTTTCTGGGAAACCTGGAAACAAGGTTTATTTCACCTCGGTCAGGCTGTCAGCCAGCATTTTTGTTGGACTCAAGTTCTTACAGATTTAAATAGTTCCCATTCTCAACTGCTGGCTTACGGCTAAATACTTAACTGTTCTTATCTAGGTACCCTACTTGATAAGGGCTTAAGAAAACATACTAAAAAGAAATGTTTGAACAAACTTTTTCTGGATGGTAGCTGTCTTTTCCTCTAGGAGGAAATCTGGCTCTTATCTGCAGGAATTTGTTGCCAAAGACGAGACACCTCTGTGGGCTCGGAGGGTCTGCCCGGGAAATAAACAGTCCTTAGGTGCTGTAGACCCTCAGTGGGACCTTTCGGATTCCCCAGCATCTTAGGGATTCCAGCTTTGTAGACATTCATCTTAGGCTCCATTGTCATTTTATAATTTAGAAGTTAGAAGTTAAGGAAAAAAAAGTTTAGTTTGCTCAAGGGCTTAACGTTAGTCTGCGTCAAGATTTAAGCTTCAAACTAAAGACTGTCTGGGTGGACACGGGTACTTAGAGACGGGGCGCTCACTGGTGGTTTGGTAAGAAAGATTTCTGTGGGGGCGCCTGGGTGGCTCAGTGGGTTAAACCTCTGCCTTAGGCTCAGGTCACAGTCTCAGGGTCCTGGGATAGAGCCCCGCATTGGGCTCTCTGCTCAGCAGGGAGCCTGCTCCCCACCCCCCCTGCGCCCCACCCTCCCGCTGCCTACCTCTCTGCCTATTTGTAATCTCTGTCTCTCTGTCAAATAAATAAATAAAATCTTTAAAAAAAAAAGAAAGAAAGATTTCTGTGGTTGTTGCTAAGATATTTTTAAAGGAGTTCCTGGTTTGTTATTTTTTAATGCAACTTTTTCAGGTGCTTCTACTCAGCTCTCTAGATGCATGCTAGATCCATTTGAAATTAAGTAATTATTTCTGCATTTACTGTTTGCTCCCACTGGATTTTTAAGCTTCTTCCAGAGCAGGACCCATGCCTTATTTCTGCACACGGACATCATGGCCATCGTTCACTGCACCGCGCACAGGGTCCCATCACAGAGAGCCCAAGAAGGGCACAGAACAATGAGATGCAAAGGTGACTAGCTTCTTTCTGCTCCAAGGGAAGTCTACGCAGAGCCTGAAAACTCAAGTCATTCATTTCAATTACATTTCACTAGGCTTCAGGTATTTCTTGGTTGGCCCAAATGAGACTACTGCTCCCTTATTCCCTTCTTCTCTCTCTCTTTTTTTAAAGATTTTATTTATTTGTCAGAGAGAGCAAGTGAGTGAGCACAAGCAGGGGGAGCTGCAGGCAGAGAAGCAGGCTCCTCACTGGGCAAGGAGGAGCCCGATGCGGGACTTGATCCCTGGGATCATGACCTGTGCTGAAGGCAGATGCTTAACTGGCTGAGCCCAGGCACCTCTCCCTTTTTTATTTTCATCCCTTGTAAAGTTCCATGACCTAGCTGGGCAACAAAAGCTCTAAGAGCAGCACCCTGTCCCTGTATCTAGAAGCACAAAGGCTGAAAACATTTTAATGAAAAACAAAGTTCCTATTTTTTAAAAAAAGGAAAATGAGTACATGCCCACCTTAAAACTCATGATTCTGCATGTCCCTGAGCACCATGTGAGATGTGCATTCTGTCATAATCTGTAGCTTCTGCACAGCCCCCACTCATGGAGGGCAGGGGGCCACGAACCCCAAGACCCCACTTACGTGTTCTGAGCTCTGCCAGTAACGATCTACGAGGTATCAGCCTCCGAGCTTACAGAAACCACTTAACCTCTTGTATCTCTCTTCTATTTACAAAGATACACTCCTTTTGTCTTTAACTTCAGAGGACTACTGAAAAAACTAACACTTGAACCCACGTGAGGCTTCTAAACATGAAACTTTACACAGATTCGTACACTGGTATAGCATGTGTGGGTGGTCAAACAGGCTTTTACAGCCAAGATGTTACTACCCAGAAGTAACCGTTCAGAAAGCCAGTCGAACTCCAGAATTATTTTTATGTTCCCCTGTTATTCTGTATCTGTGAAATCCCATTTAAATGTACACATAGTATTCTTACCAAACCAAGAGTTCTAGTTTTCAAATGCAGATTCGCAGGAAAAGAAAAAATGGAGAAAATGGGTTTTAGACAAACAAAGACTCTCAGGATCCTGAAAAGGGTGCTGACAGGATCCGGGGGTACAAGGAGTCAAAGCAGGCGTGCTAAACTGCGGGAGGGACAGAGCCTTAGCACTATGTGTGGTCCCGGGGCAGAAGGGAGCTCCGAGACACGCACATGCTCTGAGGTGGGGCAGCCCAGTGTCTGCTTCTCGGTGCTGTCCCCAGCTGGCTTGGGACCATGCATGTGTACGAATACTTAACTGCACAGCAGCCACCAAAAGCATACTCTGCAAGGTGACAACAAAACATGGAATCGTATACACAGCACCAAGTACGAGGGGAATGTTCTATGAACAGCAGTGGCTTGCACATAACCGGAAGCCCAGATCCCCTAGAGCATGATCAATGCCACGTAACTGGATGTCTACCCTTCTGCCTCCTCCACCCGGCTGTGTGTAAGCTCCTGGAGGCAAGCACACAGATACCTAAGCCCACCTGCCAACTCAGGAGATGCTGATCCCCTAGGTTTGGGGTGAAGCCTGGGCAAGTCTATTTAAAACAAACAAACAAAAAACCCAACTACTCAGGGATTCTGAAGATGTACAGCCAAGGTTTAGCCACAGTAACCTAACCCACTATGGTAATCTCTGCTCAGAACTGAAGAGGCAAGATGGCGCCCAAGCAGTGGGGTTCCGGTTCCACTCTAGGGAGAGGGAACAATCAATAATTAGGCTTAATTTTAACAGCCACGGAATCGTGCAAAGCCCTGTTACACGCTGAGTGGGAGCCAAAGAAGCTTACCCATGACTGGGAAAGACAAACACACCTAGAAAAGCTCTTCCAAAAATCCTTCTCATCCTCTCTTGCAGGCTCTCCCTCCAAACAGGAGAGGAGCTCCAGGAGGAGCTTAAGGACCTTCAAAAGTGGTTACAAAGCAGAAGAATCCAGTAAATGAGTTTTCAGCCATAAGCTGCCTGTCCTGTCAGGGATAGCCTGTCCCGTCCTCTGTCCCAGGTTTCCGAAGGCAGTGCTCTGGGTTTGTTCTCTCGTCTCGCTCTCTTCCCAAGAAGCGTAAGCAATAGCAGAGGTCCCCAGGGCAAACCAAAGCCAACCAGCAGAAAGCCAGCACGTGGGCGTCCTCATCACCCGTGTCCGGACTGTCTCCCTCCACCGTGAAGGTGAAGGCACCGCAGGAGCGAGCCAGCGGGCAGGCGGGGCTGGAAAGTGGGGGGGGGGGGGGGCGCAGGGCAGGGTCTCCTTCAGAAAGAAGAGGGCAACCCATGTTCTCCCTGAGAGAAAAAGAGAAGAAATCTGGCTGTCCTCTGGCTGCAGGAAGACCTGTCAGTCATGGGAAGGGAAGGCATGAGTTATCGTGGGGCTTTGACTTCTCCTCTCTAGCTGCCTGGCACGGCTTCTCTTGCAACATTTGACGACAGAGATTTCCCAGAACAAAATGACAGAGGCTTGAGGCCTTTGGGTCTTTTGTTCTTTTCGACGGTTCGCAGGGTCTGAAATCCCTGGGCGGACTCGGATTCTTCCCTGTCGTGATGACGTAAGAGCTTCCACACTTGCTAAGTCAGTATCACCGAGAACTCACGCCGGACTCAGAGCACCTCGGGGCTTTGCTGACACTCGTTTTACTAGATAGTCAGTAATGATTCATAAAGCTCAAGTTTAATGATATGATTTGGGCACAGCAGATATAAATACCTCAAGAGGATTAATTCATCTTTGATTGCAAGTATAACCGTTCGGCCTAACACGGGATCTGACAGCTGTCCGCCGTTCGGCGACTCTTATCAGACAAGGCCCTAAGTAAAATTCTTACCCAGCCACTAGGTGGCTTCCAGGTAAGGAGAAAGACTGAATTAAAGACCTTAGATTTCTGGTATTGGGCATTCTGGAAGGATGTGTGCAAGTTAGCCCTTAAGCAAGGATCTACACAGACCAGAGGTGAGACAACAGATTAGGGAATTTGGCCCAAGAGGCTTCCCTCTGGTAAATCAAGTGACGACTCGTTTCCAATACAGAATTAAGTCAGTTCAGTGAGCCAGCGTGTGCCCTGTATTTAGGTCAACAGCAAAACTATTCATAGGGCTGCAGTTGCTGAGAAAAGACACAGCATTTTTTATTCTTTCAAACCTTACACTGCTATTTGATGTGACCGCAATATTTATTTTTTTTTTAATTTCGTTTTTTCTTTCTTTCTTTCTTTCTTTTTTTTTTTTTTTTGCTTTCCTTGCAAAGGATTACTTGTTGCTCTCCTGGGCCTCTGAAATCAGGTTTCAGGTGCTGGGTGGTTAAAGAGTTAATGCCCTATTCCAAGACAGGACTGGCATGTGCTTAATGACCCTGAGTAATACAGAGTGAGAGCATTTCAGAAGACACTAGGGCCTGCACAAAGTCCTTTGGCCTGCCCAGACCTGAACCAGACAAAAAAGCACACAGCAGAAGACGCTAAACCAGCTGGATACACACAGCAAAACAATCCCACAGAGGAGAGTCTCTTTTGGTATTTTAAGATTATAGCAAATTGCTAATATTTCAATAAATATTAGCATTTAACACGGGAATTTATTGTATTATAAAACCCTTGAACTGTTCAGTAAGGCTGACTTGAGGCCGTCTGTGATCTGCACTCTGTATGCACCCCGTAAGTCAAAGGCAGAACTACTTGTGGGTCAGGAAATATCTTTATCCACTCTGTCCCTAGTTGAATGCTGGAAAGCTACTACAGTTGTATACAGTGGCTCGTCTGATTCTAAGAGAAGGGCACATTTAGCTATTCTGAAGGAACATCAGCTCTTCTGTTGAAAATACTTACCCATTTTCAAAGCATAAAGCAACTGGGCTGACCCAAATTTGAGGATATACAAAGAGTCAATTACACAGAACAGCTGTCACAAGGAAGATGTTACAATGTCACAGTTGGGATTTCAGCCTACCTCATTGTCCCCGCTCGCCTTCCACCCGACAGGTTAGATTAAGGATTGTGCCTCTACAGACTGTATGGTTTGAAAAAGAACATTTTAGGGGCGCCTGCGTGGTGGTGGTGGTTAAGCGTCTGCCTTCAGCTCGGGTCTTGATCCCAGGGTCCTGGGATCTGCCAGTGTAGGTATCGCCCGATACCTGCTCAGCGGGGAGCCTGCTTCTCCCTCTCCCTCTGCCCCGCCCATTGCTCATTCTCTAATAAATAAAATCTTTAAAAAATAACATTTTAAAGATTTTAAACATTTTAAAAAACCATTCTCAAGGCATAGATAAGACACCCCCCCGCATCCACCAAGCCCCCCAATTCAGAAGTACCAGAAATGTCTCCTACTCCTTTGAGGTAAGTATTGACTCTACAGAACCAACCCGAGTCAGCTCTACAAGAGGACTTTGAAGTGACCTGGGTCAATGTTTCTTTATGAACAGAGGCTTGCACTTCATATGACCATTTTTTTCTCCCAAGGGTGCTGTGGATTTTTACAGACAGTGTACATAAGTTCAGGAAATGTGAAGTCCGTGGTTTAAAATGCTCTAAGCCACAGTAAGTGAAGGTTGGTCGTTAATTCCGTACTTCTCCCTTTCCACAAACTCACTCTCTGTTTTAAGGTGGCCCATGAAGTCTGTTCAAGCTACGAGAAGCAGCAGATTGTACTTGGGAGAATGGGGTGAAGCCAATTTTGCTTCAGGAGAGACAGGCGCTTAGTTAGGAAGCCGGGAGAGAAAAGCCACCTCCCCACCCAGAGCGCACAAGCCTTCCCACTGAATCGAAGCAGCCCTTCCCGGAGGACAAATTGGGGGATTGTGGGTGAAGACTTTTTTTTTTTTTTTTTAAACTGAGCAAGCTCTATCACTCATCATCATTTAAAAATCATTTCGTGGATCCCTACTGTGTGTGTGTGTGGCAGTGAATCAGGTGCTTAGGAGTGAATATATATATATGTATATATATGTGTGTGTGTGTGTGTATGTATACATATATATAAAAAGACGGCAGTCTTTGCTTAAAAAAATTATGTCCTGGAACAGAGAACACTCTGCCTTTCTCAAGGAATGGCACACTTTTATAACACAGGGGGTCTGGAGCTGTCTACCTTATTCGTGGGAGTATTGATCTGTACCCAAAGGAAGCTGAATTCCACGGGGAGTATCAGCAGAAAGAAGCTTGAGGATGAGGTCAGACGCGCAGGGTGGAGAAAAGCAGGAGGCAGGTGGGCCCGACACATTTCTTTGATAACTGCCCACAATCAGCTTGGCATCCGGCGGGTGGTTCCGTAAATACTGTTGACTGACAGCAGCCAGGATTCACTCCTCCCCCAACTCTGCCCACACCCTCTTCCCGTCACATATTCCACTCTATAAATATGTGTTGTCATTTTGACGGAAGTGATAAGTCCTAAGTGGGACCTGCTCCCAAGAGAAACCTGAGCAGGAAAAGTGGAAAACAGAAGAAGCGATTCAAAGTGTGTACAGGCACGTGTCAGGAACTGGCCCGTTGAGCTGAGTTTGTGCCAAAGATGATAGGTACACGGCATCAGCCTACCGCCCTAAGTTGACGGTGGGGAGAATTCAGCCAAGGAAGCAATTTTTTTCTACCAGCCCATTTTGCTTTTACCTCCCCCCACAAGAGCCAGATGAAAGAAGAGGTGGCTGGCTCCCTCTCACTACTGACTAGGTGTAAAGGTGACACTGGGCTCTTCCTGTGGCCAAGAGCAGAAGCAACTTTTCAGACTACACAGAGGCACCCACAGAAGCCAGGACTGACATTCTGGAGACAAATAATATGGAAATAGAAGCCAGGACCTTAGACATCTGTCATGCCCTCATTTCCTCTTCCTGATACGTCCCCTCCACTGACTCCATTTACCTCGTGAAGATGATAGACATGTCTGGTTTTGAAAAATAAGTGTTGAACAGCACAGCCAACAAGGGACAGTTGTAGGATACAGACTGTGAAGCCACCGATCAAAGAACTGGACACAGTAAAATAACTTCAATTTTAAAGATAGCTCAAATAAATAGATCATAAACTCTATTAGATATAATAGTAGGTTCTTTATAGGAACGAAAAAAATCAACCTAACTGGCCCACCATTCACTCTTGGAACTATATTTTGAAAAAGGAAACAAAAACTCTCAGAATATGAAGATCTTGCATTCTTAGAAAAGTGGTGGCTACATTACCCTTCACCAAAATGTCCTGCCCCTTCCTAAGCAGGAATTACACACCGCCACCCAGCTGAATTCAAGTACGGCCACGTGACTAGCTCCGGGTGATGACCAATGACCATGTATTACTTCCAGGAGAACACATGAAGCGCCAGCAGGAACCGTCACCTTGTTCTCTTTTTCTCCTGCTCTGAAGAGGAACAATGATGTCGATAGAGGCTGTTCCAGCAAAGGACTGAGGTCAGCACTGAGCAGAGCTGCAGCGGACCCACAGTGAACACGGAGCGTGAGTGAGAAATCAGCTGTGGTTCTGAAAGCCAGTGAGCTTTGGGGTCATGTAGAATAATTACCGCCTTGGCGGATTTTGAGCGGACTCACTCAGGGCTTGGCTGGATGTCTGGATGACAGGAAGTATTCAGAGAATCAGTGGCGAAATACGGTAGGTACTAGATGAATGTAAGTCTTTACAGCGTGTGGAGACAAGAAGCTGTTTGGTTAAATGACCGCTTGGACAAGCAAAATAAAGGTTTTTGTAAATTGAACTGCAAACCCAGGTTACGCACTTTGATAGCAATCTGACAGCATTCCAAGCGTCTAGTCTAACAATCGGCACGAGATCCGCCATCTTTAGTCCAGTGGCTCCAGACGTGAGTAGACAGACCAACAACCAGCTCCTGAGCAGTCACGGGACTGACTGTCACAGTGGCTTCACTTTAGCTCCCCATGGACACAGCGCGTGACACGGTAGTTCTAGGCCTGGATCAAAGTGACAAGCCTAGTAAACCAAACAAGTCCCCAAGATGACCTCAACTTTAAAATTCCATCTGGATGAGCGAACGCTTTGGCATCAAGCAGTGTTTCCACACGGAGCTTCAGTCAGGGGTGTGGTGCCAGGCTGATGCCGGGGGTGGGAGGGTAGGGACGAGTAACACTGATGGGATGGTTGCCAAAGTCCCTGCTGCTCCGTAACATGTCACCCTTGGTGCCGGGAGAGGTCTGTCCATGAGGTGCAGGGGATCCACTCAGGTGCAGAACTCACATTACCAGCGGGCATAGCTTTGGCAACGTGACATCCCATGGACCAGAAACAGGTTTATCGTCTTCCTTACTCACGGACTGTTGTTAGGTCAGGGGCCACCTGGGATCCCCTCTACCCTGTCTTCTGCCTTTAGACATCAAAGATATAAAATTTGCTTCTGATGTCTTGGCCATAACTTATGGTGACCTAATCTACATCCAGAAGCTGGTACTGACTGCACCGGTACAAAGGCCCACCAGGGAAATAAGAGGAAACACATCCACTCATCAGGCCTTTACCAAGGACTGGTCCTTGGGCTAGGTACGACGAGGGCATCTGGGAATCCTAAGGTCCGGGTCTTAAGCTCAAGGGGGTTTTTAGTCTAGTTGATGAGAAAGGAACAAGAAAGGACAAGACAAGACAAGACACTCTTTTCAACTAGCCCAATTTATAAACGAGTACCATGTGGATAGCAAGCCATCACTCCAGGGCAGAAGACAGTGAGTGAACACAGGCAAGGATTCCTCTCACCCAATTAAAGTTTCAAGGGCGGGAAAAAGTCAAGCAAAAAAGTGAGAACCTATGATGTCAGAAGGAAATGACACGACTCAGAATCCGACTCACCTCTGAGTTATCTGTATGTTAACTGTTTCAGTTGAAGATGCAAAAAGGGACACCTCATTGTTCTCAAGAAAACGATACTCAAATTCATCGGAGAGAAAAATAAATGGTTGTAACTTTCAAGAAGGGGAGGGGGAGGCAGGGTGGAAGAAAAGGAACTACCTGGACAGGACTGTAGGTGAGGAAGCGAGGCAAGGAATGCAAGAAAAGCGCATCCAGGGGTTATATGGAAAGCACACCAGAAAGTTTCACATGTACAGTTTTATGCTATATAAAAATTGTGTGGGGGTGCCTAGGTGGCACAGTCGGTGAAGCACCCGACTCCTGATCTGGGCTCAGGTCATGGTCTCGGCGTCCTGGGATCGAGACCCATGTCAGGCTCTGCGCTCAGCATGGAGCCTGCTTAGGATTCTCCCTCTCCCTCTGCGCCTCCGGCTAGTGCTGCCTCTCTCTCTCTCTAAAATAAATACAATCTTTAAAAAAAATTGTGTTTTTGTACAATTGACATGACAACCCATAAATAAATAAAAATGAGAAATTTAAGGTGACGAGGTTATGGTTGTGATTTTTTTTTTTTTTTTAAATATAAAGTTACGGGGCGCCTGGGTGGCTCAGTGGGTTAAGCCTCTGCCTCTGGCTCAGGTCATGATCTCAGGGTCCTGGGATCGAGCCCCGCCATCGGGCTCTCTGCTCCGCGGGGAGCCTCCTTCCTCCTCTGCCTGCTGCTCTGCCTACTTGTGATCTCTGTCTGTCAAATAAATAAATAAAATCTTTAAGTAAATAAATATAAGGTTACCAACACACATTTCTTTACAAGATTCTGCCCAGTAAATTCCACAAGCCCCACGACATACAGTAAAACCTCCAGCCACTCTCAACCCCGGGCAGACCCACCTCCCCTGCTTCAGGGCCTTAAGGAAGCGCAGGGAACCGTGCGTTACTGGGTGGTCCCAGAGCCCGAGGGGCACTCCTGGCATGTCATGGACAGAGCCCAGGGATGCGGAACAAAACCTGCAACGCAGGGGACAGTCAGTCCCACACAGTGAAGGACTCTCTCACTCTGAACACCGGCAGAGCTGCTGTCAATAAAATGCCCCAGCGAACAGGACGAAGACCAGTCCTCCTAACCTTCTCACAGGCTGCCCGAGGCAGACCATAGAGATCCTAAACTTCAACCAAATGTTGTTAATTTTATACCATTATGATTAAAAAAAAAAAAAAAAACAGAACAGAACAGAACAAACAAACAAAAAAAAAAACCCAGGCTGAGAATGTCATCTCTCCTCAAAAAAGGAAATGGGCAAAAGATTTTTACCTAATTGGAAACAAAAATCACACTTCCTAAGAGAGATGATGTTGCTTTGGTGCCAGAGCCGATGAATGTGCAAACACGGGGGGTCCACAAATTATTCCCACAAGCTACACACGCACTGGCACCCGTGCCATTATCCCACGGCTGGTCTGGAGCAACCGTGAAGTGACAAGGGCCCTGTGATGGGAGGGGGTTCAAGCCAGGACGATGGCGAGCGTGCACGGTGGGCGATCCACTTCTTGCAAAAAGCGCTCCTGGGTTGGGGGGGAGCCTCCCCAACATGCCAGCAGCTACTACAGACAGCAGCTGCTCCCGGCCACGAAGAAAAGCGGGGGGTGATGGTGGGGGGGAGGCACAAATGCCATCCCGGATGTTCAGTGAAAACGGTTTGCCTACTTTTCAGCATTTTCAGGACTTCAGAGATGCATGACCCTCTGTAACATCCCAAAAGGCTGTTGATGCTGCCACCTAGTGAATCCCGTCCTTCTGCCACCACAAAGTGCCAAACATGTCGGAGCTCGGGATCCAGTCTTTCTAATCAGGAGGTGTTAAGTACCCTGCTTTTGACGCCACTTAGAGTGACCCTCACGGTACTGAGCAGGGGGGACGTGGGAGTCCCAGAGCCTGCAGGCTGTGTTACCTGCCTTCACAATTAGTCACACTTCACAAAGGAGCGTGAACAGAGGCAAACAGGCAGGTTCTATTTCCCATGAAGTCCGCCAATGGTGCTCCGCCCAGGGCAGGGGCAATGAAGCCCTACCTGAGGTCAGCACATCGTCGACAGCTCGGCCACTGTCCGCTGCGTGGGGAGCACGCGTGCTCATCCTAAGTCACTTACTGAATCTTACAGCGGCTGTGCTTGCGCGGCGGGTGGTGCTTCCCCCTTTGCCGTGGCTGGCGGGGAGCGCGGGGGCAAACTGGGGGCCCGTCCCCCGCGAGTTTACAGGACACTATACACGCTGTCCCTCTCTTCCTTCCTGATTTCCTCTTCTTGCTCTTTCCTGTTGTCCCAACGTCCTCACCCACTGATGTCTAACTTTACTCTGCACGCCTCTCTAAGCCATCATACACCGTGCTCTGAGACGGGACTGGGTGCCCGCACAGAAGTCAGTACCGTCCCCGGTCTGTGTACGACGCTGCCGCTGGGACCCCGGGCAGCTTCCAAGCCCAGGGAAGGCAGGTGTCACAGGGCATGGTGACTCCTGGGGCTCACGTACCTCCCGTTACCTCATTACCAGGACGGCTGACGGGCTGAACCGAGGTTCAGACGAGCACCGTCATCGGAGCTATGACTCACTTAGAACTGCGCGTTCATCACGTTCCAGGATGGCCTTGGAAGGTTTCTTTGCCTTGGGATTTCTGGTTAAATTCCTGCAGCTTCTAGAATTCCCATTCCACAAATGCACTGTTGCACTGCGTTTGTATTTTGCCCCCTTCCTAACTAAGCGGTCCGTGTATTCCAAATTACGATGTTTTTTATATGAAAGGTTTTTATTTATTTATTTTTTTAAAATACAACGGCTTGTTCAAGGGCTGAATAGAAACTGTTACAGCAACCAGCATGGAGATAACACCAAAATCCCGAAGGCATTCCCTTCTCTTGCAAGAAACACCTAGGACGACTGGCTACCTTATCGCCTCCTACATCAGGCTGATCTGGAGTCCTGCTTCCGGCCGCTGAACTGCCTTCCGCTAGTGCTGCTTCGAGAACGAGACCCCATGAGAATCCGCCACTGGGACATCTCTGACTTGGTGTCGAGATTCCCTTTCTTATTTCTAATAACTGGCTGTTAAAAAAAATACAGATTGTAAAAATTACAATCCCCATCCTCCACCCAAGAGTCACCACACTTGGCTCTGTATTTTCTCCAGATCGGCCTAAAGCGCAAAACAGCCCATCGCCCCTGCGGGCAGAGCACAGTGTAGGGGTGTGGTGGGCGGCTGTGGGAGGCACAGAAGCAATGCACAGGCTCATTATGCAAATAAAAGCAGGTCTTCTCTCCCAGCATCCTAGTCTGCAATGCACAGGGGCACACGAGGTTAGAGGGTAAAGACGATAAAGATCTGGAAAATTTACTGAGAAGATAAACTGTGAAAAAATTAAAAAAAAAAAAAACCCTCAGAAATGGAATCCGAAGGTCAGAGAATCAGCATCTGAGGTTCTGAATTCGAGCCTTATCGTCTATGTGATAAGGGATGCTCTCCTTCATTAAAAGGTAAAGGGAAGCCTAAGGTTTTTGGTGGTTTCTCTGGAATTCATGCGCTGTGTGGGCTGAGGGCAGAGGACACGGGTCTCATGGTTCTTATTCCGGTTTCAGGCATCACCGGAGGCCCCCACCTCGTCCTCCCCATGTCCTAGACAGAATCTGGGAGATAGGCTCAGACACCCAATTTTACAAGTTGGAAACTAAGGCAGAGAGTCCGCAAGGAAGCCGGCCCAGGGAGCAGGTCTCAGGTCGATGACAGCTTTCTGACTCACTAAACAAGCCTCTAGTTTGCCTACTGCTTTTACGGGCCCAAAGCTGTGGACTGGGCCCGAGACTAGCAAACTGAACTCTGGGGACGGACGGCTAACATCTCCGAAGGCCAAAGACCACCAGGCATGTCAGGCCAACCCTCCCTTCAGACGTGGGGCTGAAGACAGGCCTGGTGGGCAGGGGACAATGCAACCAAATGACAGCAGAGTAAGTGAGCACATACAGGACACAGAAGACACCTCCTTCCAAAGGTGAATCATTCAAAACAATTCAGTTAAACAACCACATGGGAGAACACCACTGTATTTTTCTTCCATAAGCTCACGGAGGAAATGACTTCCTTTCCAAAAAGGGGTCTTATAAATTGGCTTCTTTCCCTTTGTTCAATCACATTTCCTAAAAAAGTGGAAGACTTCAAACGTGGTTTCTACCAAGGGGTCCAGAAGATGAAGTCAAATGTCAAAGACGCTCACGTCATGGACAGTGTGCAGCCAGGAGCGTGTTCTTTGCTACGCACCCTTGAACTCCACCCGCCCCACTCCCCCGGCATCACACCTGGCCTGGGATCTACAATTCCTCTCTTATCTGCAAGGATTCTTCAATGACCCTTAGGTCCCGAAACGGTGGGGCCTGCCACTTTCACCTATCTCTTGACCACAGTCAAGGGGGCAGGAACATCATGACCACAGGAAACTGCACTGTGTCAAACCAGCTGCTACGGAAAACCAACAAAGCGTACCTCTTCACCTTGTCCAAAGAGAGAGCTGCGCGGATTCCATTTCTTCAGCCAGACAAATAAACCAGTACTTTATAGAACCACCTTTTCTCATCCCACACAACCTTGGCCTAAGGGCTCACCACCGCTTGCTTTTGCAAAGTGGGATCGAAGTCCGGGGAAGAATCTTAATTTTATATACTTCTACATCATTCTAATTTGTGAGGATGATCGTGTAGTACTTTTATAATCTAGAAAGAGTCTTTGGTAATTATAAACTCCTTCACCAAATCAAACCATGCTCCTACTTTTGACCTAGTGATTTCTGTGATTATCCCAGAGTAACTAAGATTTTACCGCCATGGGGTCTAAAGTATCAGAAAGTTAGACATGATCTACATGTTTAACATTAGAAAGATGGTTTAGAGATTATAGCACATTACCATGATTCAACATTACTTATCATCATCATCGTAGAGGCTTTGTCAAACCCTGGAAAACTGATGCACCTGAAGTAAAAACTGTATTCCAAATATACCATGTAAATAAAATGAAAACTGGGGGCGCCTGGCTGGCTCAGTCAGAAAAGCATGTGACTCCTGATCTCAAGGTCATGAGTTCAAGCCCCATGTGGGGTACAGAGATTGCTTAAATAAATAAAACTTCAAAAATTAAAATGAAATGAAAACCAAAATACAATAAGAAAGAGAAAAACATGCTTATAGTAGAGTGACAAAATTTATAAGCAATCTGAAAATATTTTGTTGATTTTCTTTAACAAAGAAATACAACCTACCTGCTGACCAGGGGTAGGAGGAAAATCACTTTGGCTCTGGTTCCAAAAGAAGATACTAACCTTCTTCTTTATTTAGAGTTAACTCACCTGGCATTTATAAGCTTTCCTAAATTTTAGTGGAGTCCATTAGAGGAAACGCAAGTACCACCAGTGGGTTAAAAGGCAAAATATGGTAGCACAATCAATGTTTACGAATCTATTTAAAATAGACTTGAGACCCCAATCTAAAGTTAACAGAACTCCCTCAAGGATTTATAAACAAATCCATATAATGTATAAACCATAATCGTATCGAAGTACTTTCCAAATTAAAACAGTACAGTGGTATTATGGCAATATCACCGCAATTATCAGCTTAATCACATGGTAAATTTCTTCTGGTCAAAGCCAAATGCTACATGAGTAGAGAGTCCTTCAGCCAACTTTCTGAAAGGGTAGTGGTCATTTTTTCTTCCGGTTGGGCTTTTAAGAACATAAACATTTTCCATGATCTCACAAAGGCTCAGGTCCCAAAAGGCAGCTGGGCTAGGAAGGAGGCCAGCGGTGACCCAGAAAGCTAACGAGAGGCGTGAGTAGGTGCTCATGTGTTATTTCCCATGGTTCCATCCAAGAAAATGCCGTACTGAAGCGACGTGTATGAATGCATCCATTATCCCACTAAAGGCTTGACACGGGCGCAGTTCACTCCCTTGGAGACTATCTAGGCCATCGACCGGGGTGGAGGCTCTTAGGCAACTTTATGAGTTGGCCTCCTCTAGGTAGCTTCTCAGGTGCGGTTCAACTGCCCCACCCTAAAGACTGATAACCCTAAAACTCTGTCCTGTCTGTTTATCCCCTCGGCTGGAAGAAAGACCCAATCAGCCTGCAGGATGACTGTGCTGGTCCTGAAGTAGAGACTGTAGACAGAGCCCTCTTTTGTCTCCAACTGTCTGGACACTGGTCCCACGCACACGCCTTGACATTGGCCATCGTCATCTCCTATGCTCAAAAACTATGACATTTTTCTATACATAACGTTGGTCAATAGAGTTTTTTTTTTTTTAGGCCAACAGAGTTCCTTTAGGTCTTTAAGAGAATACACAAATACAAATAAAGGAAAATTGTTCTGTAGTGACATGCTAACCATCAAAGGAAGTCATCCCTGTTATAATTCTCAAAGTTTACACTCTTTCCTGCAAAGCTTCCATGGTAGTGGGTAAGTCACAAGCACTCATCACCCTACACACACACACACACACACACACACACACACACACATTCACACTCACACGCAGCTTTCTACAAGGAAAAACAAAGGTTAAATATACCCAGCTGATAAGGGTAGCAGGAACATGAAAGAAGGTTCCTCTGATACATCTCATCTCAACATTATTGCCCATTTCAGTGCTTTCTCTTTGCTTAAAAATCCCTGCTACCCCTATAGGGACTTTCAATCCCAGCACAGTACGTTAGGAGAACGAGGACAGCAAGACCTCACAGAGGATCTCACAGCACGGGTGGGGAGCAGACTGTTCCGGAACTCTGCTTCTGGGCTGCGTGAAGACAACGAGGCTGGCCTCCGCGACTGGGGTAGGGCAGGTATGTGCAGCTGGTCCACGAGCAGGGTGGAAACAGGCATCTGCGCAAGAACTAACAGGCCCACTCAAGAGGTGCCCAAGTGAACCTGTGTGAGCAGACGTCCCCACCTGTCCCCACCTGTCTTCCAGCGGATTACGAAATGCCAGATTCCACCTTGGGGCCATCCTGAATGACCCACAGCATGCAGAGGGACTCTGGGAGGCGAAAGAGGGTGTCATTTACTAAGCACCCCTCGAAGAGCCAGCTTTAAAGAGTGACCCAGGAAAACTCATATAATTGGAGTTTAGGTTGTAGCCCCCAAGGGTTCCTTGGGCTTTATAAAACACTCAAAAATAAAAATCTGGGTGAACTGCCACATTTCACCAGTTTCTTCTTAGGTTTTAAAAACCACTCAGGAGCCAGTCACATCTTGTCCAAATCCACTAGAATGTAAACACCAGGAGAGCAAGACTCGGTTTCTCTTCTCCTATGTTTCCACAACTGTAGGAACAGTGCGTGACACACGTGCACGTGCCCGCTGAGTGGACGAACACATTCTACGACCCCACTAATACTGGTTCTCCTTTTCTGCTTCAGTGGTCATATGAAAGCTCTAGCGTATTTTTGCCTCTTGTACTTTTAATTTTTAAAATGTTTATACAACATATATATATTTAAAGTAAATATTCTACATATAAAATTCAATCTGTATCCGGGGAAAGCTCCATGGCTTTTCTTCCCTTCTGGTCTTTTCTTATTTTTTTTTTTCATTTTAAGATTTATGTATTTATTTGAGAGAGAGAGCGAGAGAGCGCATGGGGAAGGGCAGAGAGAGAGAATCCAGAAGCTTCTAGAACCTCCCCCCGTACCCCCGAGTGTGGAGCCCAACTCAGGGGGATCCCAGCACCCCGCAATCATGAACTGAGCCAAAATCAAAAGTCGGCAGCCCAACCGACCGAACCACCCAGCCACCTTCTGGTCTTTTAAAGGGGAAAACATACTCATACTAAATGGATCAAACTGGCTGAATGGTAAAAGCCGGAACGGGAAGCCAGTGTGTGGTGGAGCCTGTTGAACCCCAGCCCCGCTCGTGGGGAGGGAGTCAGGACACAGGGCCATGTCACACAGACAGACCTGGGGCTCCCCCAGATGCCGTCGGGGCTACGGAGACAAGCTAATCTCGTTAACACTTCTCTCCCCTACGCTAGCCACGGCCTAACCCATAATATAATCCTTCTCCCCAGGTAGGCATCCGCCCACAAAACCGTCCTGGGCACAGCGGCCCTCCTGAGTAAGCTGATCATTTCCTCATACTGCAAAGCACTGAGGGAGAGTTGGCCACTTGGGAGTCCCCTTCTCCGCTCCTTCCTTTCCCCTGCCACCAGGCTCACCGTCCCTGGACTGTACCGTCCCACTCGCTTCCTGGGTAAATGCGATCCAGCCTTCTTTTTCCCCCCACGGGGAGTTTCCCTAAGGCGTGGCATTCACAGTCCTGTAACACCTGGTCTCTCCCCACCTCCCCAGCTACGGAGGACAGTAGATACATACACACAGACACAATCTCCTTCCCCTCGTGTTTACGTTCTCTGAGTTTCATGCCTCGGCCCAGGCTGACCCTGCTGCCTGCCACACGAGGGCGCCACTGGCTTCCTGCCCCAGTCTTTAAGACCCGGTGTAGACACTTCCTCTTCCAGAAGTCTTCCCGGGTATCCCCGACCAGTGTGAGATGCCTCCTCCCTGGGCCCCCTCTGTGTGCAACTTCAAGGAGCTTAACATACTGCTGAGACTTCGTTTTCACTACTGTGATTATTTATTGGGATTCTTTCTCCAATTAATCTGTTACTTTCCTCAGGGGGATGGAGTCTTCTTTCTTTTGTCTCAGCACGGGCCCATCTGGCATATCTACCCCCAAAATGCTTGGTCTACGCAAGCATAACCAAAGGAGCTGTAGGTGCTTGTACATACGGGCATGGCTCCCTGTATTTTACGGAAAGTGGCACACCTCCCAGTGCCTCTCTCCATCGCCTGGAAATCCGAGATTAAGACTCCCTCATAGGGCTGGTCTGCAGAATCACCCTTAAGGAAGATCAAAACGTGACTGGCAAATAGGAGGTGAGCCTCTAGTAACGTACTCTCCTATAAAGCATCTCTTCAGCAACGTTTTAATCATACACTTCTTGTACATACTCTTTCCGAAACCTATTAGGACACGTGCTTGTAGTGGGATATTTTCTAGCAAGGTGCATTTCGGGCTTGTTAGCAGATGGATCCAACACACTCCAGTCACAATACTCTGAAATTGCTCACCCCGCTCCTTGGGGGTTCAATTTTCCCATATTTGCCATTCTTAACTACTCTTTTCTTTAAAAATATTTTATTTATTTATTTGACAGAGAGAGAGAGTAAAGCAGGGGGAGCAGCAGGCAGAGGGAGAGGGAGAAGCAGGCTCCCCGCTGAGCAGGGAGCCTGATGCAGGGCTCCATCCCAGGACCTTGAGATCATGACCTGAGCCAAAGGCAGACGCTTAACCAACTGAGCCACCCAGGCGCCCCATTCTTAATATTCTTAAGACCCAGAATCAAATGCCTCTTTTCCATGCAGCCTTCCTTGTTCTCCGTAGACAGAAAGCACCCCTCACGCCTCTCACCTCCTACAGCGCTCTGTGTCTCAACGGCCTTTGTTTCAAGTGTCACAGCATCTGACGTCGTGCCTGGCATATATTCAACAGATGTGCAACGATCCTAGCAAGAACAGCCCCTTCTATGTGTCCCTTCATATCCGTCATAGAGAACACGAGAGACAGACCAGATACCCAACATCAGCGACCAACTTAGCAAGAACCGTGGTACATCAGCACAAGGGGATATTGTGTTCCTAATAAAAAGACCACTCTATATAAATGACTTCTGCCCATCTGTGGAAATGTTCATATAATTACAGGGAAAAAAATACACAAGCAGAAGATGAATCATGGCTCCAATTTAAAAAATTTCTGGATGCGTCTTCACAAGGTGATTTGGAGTTAAGTAAACTTGACATTAATAAGCATCTTTAGCTTATGCTCATGGTATCGCAGGACATCCATGTATAAATTCTCCAGCATTAAATATGTAACCAGAAGACCTTTACTATCTCAGAAATCATCAAATGGCAAGTCCAGTGACCGAGGGCTGGGAATCTTCTTAATCACTTTAATGTAATGTTGTTGATTTAGTCCAAATTCTGGAAAACAGACTTAGGGAAGCTTTACTAGCTACTGAAACACACCCTCTCTGAAACCAACAGGACAAAACATCCAGAAAGCTTTAACCTCACAGCGGACCTCTGTAACCCTTGGCTTGTTGAGAGGAATGGATTCAGTAAACGGGAATGTTCGATCAAGTCAAGGAGTGCAAACAAACCACAGAGGAGAGGACGAGACCCAAGAGCAGCGGAGGGAAAGTGATCTCTGTCATTCCACCATTACCCATTATCTGGGGCCTCCTCACACAGTCCCTGCGAGGGGGGAGCGGAGGGTGGCAGTCTCCTTCCAGAACAGGTGAATGTCTCACGGCACAGGGGCCGGGGCATCCAAATGTTCTAAAACAAGGAATTTCCAGTGGCGCCTGGGCGGCTCAGTTAGTTAAGCATCTGACTCTTGATCTCGGCTCAGGTCTTGATCTCAGGGTCATGAGTTCAACCCCTGTCACAGGCTCCATACTTCAAAAAAAATTTTTAAACAAGAAAATTCCAGCGACAAGAGGTTTTCCATGTCAGAACCCATCTGACTTCACGGAAGCCGACTCCGGTGTGATCTACTTATGACAGTGCCCCCCAAATTTTTAAGAGTCTGCAAATGACACATATTCAATTATAACAACATTTTTCCTGCGATGTCACTCTCTAGATACTTCCTAAGGTGTGATTTAAGAGACAAGTTGATAACAGGATATTTCCCATCTCCAACAAAAAATGGTCCAGAACGTACCGCTTCTTCCCAATATGGCTTTCTTCTGTACGCAGCACAATGCCAAGAGCATTCTTTGAAAGATGAGGAAGATCATAAGGAAGAGGTCCTGTTGCCCATCTCGGAGGCAGGCACAGTAAATCTAGAACATTCTGACAATTCATCTGCTGTCTCACTGCCTAAGTGTTCCTCACATGAACGTCCCATGATTACTTTACACTCAAACCAAAAGCCAAATAGTGTCTTCCAGCGTTCAAGTTACATGGGATCGCTCTGTTTATAATGCTCACCACACCTCTTCTCAGCCTAAGAAGGGAACTTTCAGACTATGGAAGCTGGATAGCTCCTTGAAGTCCCAAATCATCCATCACCCAGCAAAACCCTTGTACATCTTAAGCCCAACCCCTCTGACCCCACTTTTCTAGAACTTGTTTTTTTTTTTTTAAAGATTTTATTTATTTATATGACAGACAGAGATCACAAGTAGGCAGAGAGGCAGGCAGAGAGAAAGGAAGGGAAGCAGGCTCCCTGCTGAGCAGAGAGCCCCATGCGGGGCTCGATCCCAGGACCCTGAGATCATGACCTGAGCAGAAGGCAGAGGCTTTAACCCACTGAGCCACCCAGGCACCCCCTTTTCTAGAACTTGTAAAGCAGGTTTTTAACTCCCTGCTGGAGGCCAATCTACCCTCCTCCTTTCTCAAGACTTCCTTCTTCCATGGATGATCTCATCACCAGCTCAGTATAATCAGAAGTTCACATCTTAGAGCTTTAAGAAGGATAAATGCAAGGGAGGTTGAAGTTGGGGCTTTTTAATTATTCCAGATAAGTTCCCAATTGCATCATTTGCCGGGCTTCCTGAGTCCAGGACGCAGGGTGCAGGGTGACTCAGGGGCATTCACACTAAAGGTCAAGGCAGTTACAACCGACTCATCACCTTCACAGGCTACATAATGTCATGTTCAGTGCTTTATCTTTTCTGCCATTAAATATAATACTCCACCAGCCCAAAGCCAGAAGCTTCCACTCACAGGAAAACAAGAAAGTGGAAGAGAGAAGTCGTCTTCAGCTTCAAGAAAAGGCAGGATCTTTGCATCATCTGGAAGCAAATTACCTTTCCTCAAATCTAGAAATGTTTTGTCTCGAAACCAAAGGTGTGACAATAGCTGAACCCTGAAACACCTAACATTAAAAATCATTTTAAAAATGGGGCACCTGGGTGGCTTGGTCGGTCAAGCATCTGACTCTTGACCTTAGTCAGGGGTTAAGCCCTGTGTTGGGCTCCACGCTGGTCATGGAGCCTCATTAAAAAACAACAACAGAAATTTTAAAGAATACTTGGAAATATTTCAGAAATTTAAAAAACACTTTGAGGGAAAGGCAATCCTAAAGACCTCCTCCTCTTTAGTGACAAGAGGACAACCACAGCGGGCTATGTGGGGTGATCATGGGCCTTAGACAAAATCCAAGCAGTTCTCTGGCTGGCTCACTGTGTGATCTCGGGGGAATCTTTTAACATTTTTTATTCTTTTTTTTTTTTTTTTTAAAGTAGACTCTATGCCCAGAGTGGAGCCCAACAAGAGGCTTGAACACACAACCCTAAGATCAAGACTTGAGCTGAGATCAAGAGTTGGACCGACTGCTTCTTACCAATACGGCCCTTAACCGACTGAGCGACCCAGGCGCCCTAAGTCATTTAACATTTTAGGCACTGGAGGTTCCGTTTCTGAAATATTAGGAGGTTTCTATGAAGATCGCATGAGATGCTATTTACAAACTGTCCCACACACTGCCTGGCACAAAATGCTGATTCAGTAAGTGGTTATCATTAGCGTCACGGTTAATATTTCCCAAGTTCCCGGGAAAGAGATGGAATAAATAACCAGAGCAATTAGAACAATACTTGTTTGGTGCTTTGAATATGAGCTCTGTTACCTCAGACACTAAGGCATCCACAAATTGAAATCCCAAAGTCAAGATTCTGTAGGATGAAAAAGCTTTTTGCTAAACTCAAGGGCCAAAGACATGCCACCTATGTCCTCCTCAACCTCCTCAACCATGACTTAATGGAAAAAAAGAAAAACCAGGCATGGTAAGGTGAAATTTTTTTTTTAAAGGTTCATTTAATTTATTTGAAAGAGAGAGCATGTGCGTGTGTGCACATGAGCGGGGGATGGGCAGAGAGAGTGGGAGAGAAGCAGACTCCCAGCTGAGCACACAGCCCGACACAGGGCTCCATCCCAAGACCCTGAGATCATGATGGTGGAATTTTTTTTTTTTAAAGATTTTATTTGACAGAGAGAGAGAGAGAGATCACAAGCAGGCAGAGAGGCAGGCAGGGGGTGGGGGGAGCAGGCTCCCCGTTGAGCAGAGAGCCTAATGTGGGGCTCAATCCCAGGACCCTGAGATCATGACTCTGAAGGCAGAGGCTTTAACCCACTGAGCCACCCAGGTGCCCCGCTAAGGTGGAATTTTTAAATGAGAAAAAGTTAAGCCCATTTATTCTTTTAATGAATTATAGGACACACAGTAATTATTAATAGAGTAAGTAAAATTTTCCTCTGTTCTAGAATGAGGGAAAGGTAAAGACGATGATTCATGCAGGAACTACTAATAGTAAAGAAATACCAAATGTTACGTGATGTCTCTCTAAACCACTACGGTTACACTCTCATACTCCTAACCTTTAAATGGGATGCAAGACACATGAGCTGTTCTTAGCAGATTCTTCTGGGTGAATGATCATATAATGATTAGTTATCAAAGCAACTTCAAGGTCCTCAAGGCCTCTTATTGCTGCAAAGATAATTTACATATTTAGAGGTCAGAGTCAGCCAGGCACATTTTCAAAACATCGCAACACCAGGCTTTAACAGACAAGCTGGGCTTTGTACCGAATCGTGCCTAAGCCCACTTCCAAACCCAGTAGACCAGGGGTGGGAAGAATATGGAAATCTCTTACAAGACACCAAAGTCCAAAGGAAAACGTCCTTGAAAAAGATGTGCCTTCTTAAATCAGGATCCAAACCCACTCTTCCATCTATATTTTGAAAAGGAACAAGAAAAACTTTCTATACAAGAAACAGGTGGTAAGACCCAAGAATGAGCTCTGAAATAACAGCAAAACGCTCAAGAAGCTCCTCACTGCTGTGGATGAATCCACTCCGTAACTACCAGAATCCCACCAGTCACACAGGGAACGTGCCTGGGCGTCGTGCTTCGTCCTCACGGGGGCTGCGAGCCACGGGAGCGGAGATGTCGTAGCAGAAACAGGAAAAGTTACAGAGGAAAAAAGAGATCCCACTGGAATCTCATCCAGGCGAGCTCTGTTCTGTAAGAAGGAAGAGCAGCGAAGGAATCACACTGGCTCTCCCGGGAGAAGGGCCCTCAGTACTCGTAAGCAATGAAAATATTTTATCAATGACGAGAAGACTTCGTAAATAGAATTACAAGGACACAACTCACTTATCAAAAGTTTTGTGCCACACAGTATCTATGCAAAACTAAAGTAATTCTAGGATGATCAATCGGTCCTAGACATTGAGTAAAACACTCTAATAGGAATACATCAGATAGTATGTCACTTCTCTAAGTAACAGAAAGACCAAAAGTTACTCTTATTTTTTTTTTAAAGATTTTTTATTTATTTATTTGACAGGCAGAGATCACAAGCAGGCAGAGAGGCAGGCAGAGAGAGAGGAGGAAGCAGGCTCCCTGCTGAGCAGAGAGCCCGATGCGGGGCTCGATCCCAGGACCCCGAGATCATGACCTGAGCCGAAGGCAGAGGCTTTAACCCACTGAGCCACCCAGGGACCTCAAAAAGTTACTCTTATTACCTTAAAATATGACATGCGCTAAAAAGTGAGAGTGAAAAATCCATGTGAGACGATGAAAGGAATGTTAGGAATGTCCAAATGCTAACAGCAGCCCTTGAATATAAGAACGTTTTTCCACAAAAAGGTTAACCCGCTCTGTTTATAGTCCTATTGGTCTCCAGGTCCCTATGTGCAAATGGTTCTCACAAGCCACCATTAAATGGTCTGATCAAAATGATTTTATACCAAAATGATGTTAACTGCCCAGCAGAGTCAGAGCAAGTTTCAGGCTTGCTACAGCCGTGCTCACGGGGAGGACCTCACTTGAAACCCGACGGAAGAGAGACGCAGGGATGGGCCGCCCCACACAGATCCTGGTTTCCCAACAGCACCCTCCTCCAGAGGGATCCGGGCTCCTTGAAGAAGTGACTGATTCCAGGGGTAGAGCAAGAAAAAGGCAAGATGAGCCTGGAACCTGTGGAGGTACCGAAACGGAAGGAAGCGCTTGAGAAAGGACAGGAACCTGTCAGAGGACATTGGGGCCAATCTGAAGGAACACCTGATGGCCAAAGCTAGAGCGATCTGAGCAACAAAATTCATATGATAGCAACGGATTAGAACCGTTAGAATAAAATAACTATCCACGAGCCCACGCTGATGCATGTATGAGAGAACAGCTCTTCCTTAAGAAGAATGAATAAATAGGGCGCCTGAGTGGCTCCGTGGGTTAAAGCCTCTGCCTTCGGCTCAGGTCATGATCCCAGGGTCCTGGGATGGAGCCCCGCATCAGGCTCTCTGCTCAGCAGGGAGCCTGCTTCCTCCTCTCTGCCTGCCTCTCTGCCTACTTGTGATCTCTGTCAAATAAATAAATAAAAATCTTTAAAAAAAAAAAAAGAAGAATGAATAAATAAATGTCTAAGAGATGAAGGCGATACCAAATGACTATTAGGGCAACGGTACAGTAACAATTACTGCAGACAAGACCTACAATGGCTGCCAAAATCAGTGCAGGAAAGCTTGAGGATAACAGAGTCTTTGCACGGACTCAAAGGATCTGGCCCTAAGATATTTATTAATTACAAAGAAACTAATTTGTTCATTACGGCAGCAGGCTTTATAGGGGAGAAACCCAGGAGATACTACTGGGATCAAGGAATCAAGATGAGCATCACCACCAATAAGAAAAACTGACATCAAGTAACCTCACAAGTAAATAGGAGAAAACCTCCCAATTCAGGAAATCTCATTCAACAGAAGAACTGACTGGTACTGTTCAAAAGTATCAAGATAATGAAAAACTAGGGGGAAACAGTGGGAGTCTAAGGAGGCAGAACAACTCAGTCTAATGTGGATCCGGCCCTAGATCCTAGAACAGAAAAAGGACATTCCTAGAAAACTGAATGGGAGGGTAGCAGGCCTAGAGCGTAGCTAGAAGGACTCTGACCATTTACATCTCCTGGTTCTGATCATGATACTCTGGTTATGCAAGAAATTCACACTGTAGGAAGCAGGCTGAAGAGGGACATGTGAACTCTGTACTGTCTTTGCAACTTCCCTCCAAGTCTAAAACTATTTCAAAATAAAAAGTTTTTAAAAAATGGATGGAAATGGAAAGCAACAAAGTTGACTCTTACTCCTCATTTCCATCTGACTTTCTTTTCTTCAGAGATGTTCCCAGAAGTACCTTCTCGGCTCTACTTGGTGAACCACGGAAAAGCAGAGGACGACGTGAGATGTGAGATTCACCCGCAGAGAACAGGAGGGGGACCCTCTCCCCAAATGGATATGTTCTGCCTTCCAGGGTTTAGCTAAGTTTTTCAGTTAGACTTGAACAAAACACAGTCTTCACCTTCACATGTTAGCAAATTCCCAAACTGGTCTTTCTTGGACGGTGCCAAAGAAGAGAACACTGGGTGTGCACAGACTCTGTCAACAAGTGAAAGATCTTCTGGAATGACTGACAGCAACAGTGCAGGGGTGGGGTGGATAATGAGAGACAGGTTAGGAGTGGGGCGGGCTGTACGCAGGCCGGAGAGAGAAAAGCCCAAGAGGCAGGTATGTACTCTTAGTTGCCTCCTCGCCTAACAACCGTAAGTTGGGCTAACAACACCTTTAAGAACACTTTGTTTACATGGCTCATACACATACGTCAAAGGATTTTATTATTCACATTTTATTGAGATTATATGTTACCACATTGTACAAAGAATAAGAAGGGTTAGACATATCCCCATTTTCACATTTCTTTTTTTTTAAGATTTTATTTATTTATTTATTTGACAGAGAGAGAGAGAGAGAGAGAGCGCGCGCACAAGTAGGCAGAGCAGCAGAGGGAGAGGGAGAAGCAGGCTCTCCACTGAGCAGGGAGCCCGATGCGGGGCTCGATCCCAGGAGCCTGGGATGATGACCTGAGGCGAAGGCAGCCACTTAACTGATTGAGCCACCCAGGTGCCCCACTTTTCACATTTCTTTTGAAGCATTTAGGTACTTACTGTGAGTTCTTAGATAAGAGTAGGTAGCATCTATGCCTGTAATAAACCCTTAAAACAAAACAAAAACACTGTCCACCAAAATAAATTATATGCCTAATTTTTGCCTCACCAATTCTACTTATGGGACATTACCTTCAAGACATACACAAGTATGGATCAGTACTCACACAAGACAGTTAACTGTCGCTTGTTTATTTAAAAAAAAAACAAACTAAAAGCACACCAAATGCTCATTAAAAGAACGCTCTGAGAGTACACTGTACAACAGGATACTGTGAGGCATTTAAAAGGAATAATGTAAATCTAGATGCACTGACCTAGAAAGATACTCATAATCTAGACGTAAGTTAAAACATAGACAAATTATATCAAGAGCCTACCCAAAGGAAGAGGTTTACTTGCATGTAAACGTCTAGAAAATACACAGAAGGATGTACATCAAACTTAAGGGGATATACGGAGGGAGGGACGCCTGGGTGGCTCGGCTGGTTAATTGCCTGCCTTCGGCTCAGGATTTGATCCCCATGGGATGAAGTCCCTCATCGGGCTCCCTGCTCAGTGGGGAGCCTGCTTCTCCCTCTGCCTGCCACTCCCCCTGCTTGTGCATGTGCTCTCTTTCTCTATCTTTAACAAATAAATAAATAAAATCTTAAAAAAACAAAACAAAACAAAAAAACCCTGGGATATATGGAGGTATCATGGGGTTCTTATGTCTTTTTTTTTAAACAGGCTGCACACCCAGAGTGGAGCCCAAAGTGAGGCTTGAACTCACAACCCTGAGAAGGTCTAAGCTGAGATCGAGAGTAGGACGCTTAACTGATTGAGTTACCTGGGCCCCTCATCTTAAGTCATTAAAACAAAAACAAAAACAAAAAAACACAGTAGAGATTATTTTTTTAACTTTAATTTTTTTTTAATGAAAATAACACACAGGCACTCCAGGAACAATCAGAAAAGGAAATCAAGGAGACGGATTCATCTACAACTGCCTCCAAAGAACAAAATATTCGAGAATAAATCTAATGGAGGTAAAATACTTGTACACTGAAACTATAAAACGATGCTGAAATAAGCTAAGACAGATGTAAATACACAGCAGGACCTCGTGCTTTTGTGAACTGGAAAACTTAATATTGAGAAGATAGCAACACTGCCCTCTACAGAATCAGTCCAAGCCCTAGCAACAGCTTTTTTTTTTTTCCTTCCAGAAATAGAAAAACTGATCCTTAAATTCATATGGAAATGCAAGGGGCTCTGAATAGCCAGACCATATTGGAAAAGAAGGACAAAGTTGGAAAATTCACATTTCCCAATTTCAAAACTTACTATAAAGCTATAGTTATCAATACAGAGTAAACTGACACAAGGACAGACATACAGACTAATGGGGAAAAAACTAAAGGTCCAAAACTAAATCCTCAAAAAAACCCAAAAAACCCAAAAAAACCCCCACAAAACTAAATCCTCACATATATGACCAACTGATTATTTTAAAGGGTGCAAAGACCATTCAATGGGGGAAAGAGAGACCCTTCAACAAATGGGACAACTAGTTACCCACATACAAGAGAATTAAGTTGGACCCTGACCTCATACCTTATAAAAAATTACATCAAAATGGATTAATACGCTAAACATAAGGGAGAAAAACATAAAATTCTTAACATAGGAACAAATCTTCCTGACTTTGGATTAAGGCAGCAATATTTAGATAGGACATCAAAAGCATGAGCAACAAAAGAAAAAACCAAATCACTTGGACTTCATAAAAATAAAAAACTTCTGTACGTCACAGGAAATTACCAAGATAGTGAAAAGACAAGAATGGGAAAAAATATTTGCAAATCATATACCTGACAAGGGTCTAGTATCCAGAAGATATAAAGAACTCTTACAACTCAACACCAAAAGGTAACCCAATTTATTTTTTAAAAGAAGACCCAATTTAAAAATGGCCAAAGAGGGTGCCCGGGTGGCTCAGTCAGTTAAACGTCCGACTCTTGATATTAGCTCAGGTCATGATCTCGGGGTCCTGGCATCAAGTCCCATATCAGGTCCCCTGTCCAGCGGGGAGTCTGCTTCTCCCCCTGCCTCTGCTCCTCCCCGGCTTGTGTTCGCTCTCTCTCAAATAAATAAGTAAAATCTCTAAAAAATAAATAAATAAAAATAGACAAATTTTAGAATTGATATTTCTCCAGAGAAGATACACAAATGGCCAGTAAGCACAAGAAAAGATGATCGATATCATTTGTCACTAGAGACGTGCAAATCAAAACCACCATCGAGGACTACTTCATAGTCACAAGGATGCTACAATAAAGAAAAAAAGGAAAAACACGTGTTGGCAAGGATGTGGAGAAACCGGAACTCTGCATGGGAGTATAAATGTAAATGGTACAATGTCTGGGGAAAACAGTTGGACAATTTCTCAAAAAAGTTAAACAGAATTAGCATATAACCCAGCAATTGCACTTCTAGACACATACTTAAAAGAACTGAAAACAGGGACCCAAATACTTATGTTCATAGCAGTGTTATTCACAATAATCAGTAGGTGGTAAAAACCCTAGATGTCCGTCTACAAATAAATAAATTTTAAAACTATAGCATATCCCTACAACAGAATACTATTCAGTCATATGCCACAGCACGGGTGAGCCCTGAAAACATGCTAAGGAAAAGAAGGGGAACAAAAAATATTGCATATTACACAATTGCATTTATAGGACAGATCCCGAATCAGTAAATTCAGAGAGACGGTAAGCAGATGAATGGTTGCCAGAGGCTGAGGGAGGAAGGAATAAAGAGTTACTGCTTAACGGGTACAGGGTTTCCTTTTGGGGTAATAAAAATGTTTGAAACTAGATAGAGGGGGCAGCTATGCAACACTGTGATGTGCTGAATGCCACTGAATTGTTCATTTTTAAATTATTCACTTCTACGCATACGAATTTCATGTCACTGAAAACAAATACTACTGAAAAAAAAATATACGGGAAGAGCAAAATAGTAATTACCCATGAGTCACCTTCCGCTAGAATAGTAAGATGGTGGTACCAGTGCGGATGGGCGCCTTCTGCATCCAGATACCTCCCTGGGGAGCAGTCTGGATGGATAAAGGACTGTCACCAGGGAAAATGACACATACTCAAAACCAGTGACTGTTCAAAAGCACTGGCCCCGGGGGCTGCCTGAGAAACAGCCCAGAATGGGGGCTGAGAGGTCACACAGCCCTCTCTCTCCAAACTTCATCTACAGCGATGGACACCTGAAGGCGTCCCACATCCTCCTCTACAGAGGCGGAAAGTGAACAACGGGCACTCCGCCACCCACACAGGGACCCGGGGCAGGGACTTCGGAACGATTTACAATCTGGGATGAAAGCAGTTTGTTACCATTTTACCAATCTCTGGAAATTAACACCTCCCCTATTCCCTCAGCACGGATCCTCTGGGGGGTCATCTATCAGGAAACACACCCTCAGCAGCAACAGGATGGCTGCGTACTTGACTCTCCGGGTCTTGTCCTTTTTTTGTGGTGGTGGAGTTTAGGGGGGAGGGAACGGGGTGCTCCGCCAAAGCAGGAAGTCTCCCCCGCAGGGTGCTTTCATGGCAAGAGAAATTCACACCAGAAAAAGCACTGTCCTTTTAGCCACTCATTTTTCTGGGTCATATAAATTAATTAAATATAAATTAATTAAATTACTCCTTCTCTCAACAGGTACCCACACCTGCATTTTAATTTAAGCTGTCTGCTTTGGCATCTCCATGGGATTATCGGGAATCGATAACTTCAGCTCAATCGGCAGCTTTTCAAAACTCCTTAAAATCGAAACGCTTCTCGGATAAGGAAGAGTGACAGCTTCAAGTTCTGTATCTTCACTTGTTAATTCTCTTGATGAGAACAAGCAGGTCATTGATACAAAGTGGCAAAATCAAAGGCGTTTCTCTTGTTTCTCTTGTGTTGGAGGAAACTGGGATGAGAACAACAGGGAACCTCAACTCTCCCTATTTTTATGTTCAATTGCCCACATTCTTCCTCATTTTGAGTGTCACTATTACACATTCCTAAAGCTGTTTAAAAAACTCTAGACACTAACTGTTGAAACCCCATTCAGTATTTTTAAATACTGAAAAATATCTACACTTGTTGATTTCAGTTTAAGGAATAAAGGAAAAAAAAAAGTCTCGTGAATTCTCCACTTCATTGCACTGGATCTCAAGACATTTTATAAAATATAAACTAGCTCAAGCTCATTAGCAATTTGAGATTTTACAGTGTTTCTGCTTCCCTTCAATCCTTGGCAGGGCTGGTTTCCATCACTTCCTCAAGAGTTCTTAAAATGAGAACCCTCTGTTAAGGTTTAGATTTAGAGACTTACAAAGTCAAAAAGAAATCATAACTCCTGCACTTTTAATCATCCATCCTCCTGGTCGATGATTTACCCCGTACTTCCCACCAGGAAATGAAGAAAGTTTTGAGAAACGAGTTATTCCCAATGTAAATCTCCAGTCAGCCTCTGTCAATTACGTTAGCCTTTCCCCCGGGGTAGCCTTTCTCCACCTCCTGCCTGAAAACTACACTACTATTTAATTGCTTTGTGACTTCACATTTTATTAAGAGGCAGAAAAAACATAAAGAGCTAAAACAAGGAGATAAGCCCATGGCCATAAATTGTCCCCTTAAGCAATGAAACTTGCCTCTCTGGCACAGTAAGGTGTGCATTGTGAAAATCCCCTGACAAGTGCCATTCTGCAGGAGTCCTGGGTCCCCATCACTTACAGAAACCCCTCCGGGTCTCTGGTGTGTGGCGCCATAGATCAGAACCCAGGGCGGTCGGCCGCCCTCTTCCCACTGCCAGCGTGAAGGGCACAGCCTGCGACTCACTGTGCTCTCTGACCCAGGCCACCTCGCAGTGTCTTCTACTCTCATGACCCCCAGCCACAAAAAGAGGCAGAAGAGAATGAGTGGAGAAAAATTCTATCCCCAGACAGCACCCCAATGTGTGAGCCTCTCTCCCCAGAAATCAGCCCACGTGGTCTCTAACCCAGGGAAAAGATCTCTGCTGAAGGCGTACCCTCATCAACGGAGAAGAGTATCCCCTTTCCAACCCCGCTGGCTTCCCTTCTGAGCCCCTATTTCTTCCTTTTGCCACAGGACGGAAACCCTTATCAGATTATACCACATTCCTGAGTGTGCCCGAGCCCCTGCCCTCTGGAAGATTACATCCAGTGACTCGGGCAAGCCAAGCAGGACGTGGGGTTTCAAGCCCTGGGAAAAGATCAATTAGTAACTTCTCTAGCATGCTGCCAGCTAGGAAACAAAGGCTTCGAGTGTTGTGAAAGCCTACTGATGTGTATAAGAAAGTGGGTTTATGACATTGTTCCGGAAAAGCATGCAAGTATTTGCAGGGGGTGGGGAGGGGAGAGAGAGAGAGTGTGAGAATGTGCGTGCACGTGTGTGTGTGTGTGAGCACGCGTGCGTGCTTACATACGTGCATATGTAAAGATCTAAGCATAAAAATGCCTGGCAGGACAGACAATAAACTCAGAAGTGGTTATATGAAGGGTTGATCCAGAAGGTGAAATCCAAGTCAGGTTTTTTTTTTCCATGTACATGTTTTCTGACAATGGGTAGGTCTCGATTTTATCATTAATTTTAATGATGAAAGATAAAATCTGGAAAAGAATGGTGACCCGTCTTTCCAAACCGAAAATCAGAACACATGGTCTACACCAAGGCATATCCCTCTCTCCTCTAAATGCAAGAGGTAGTTAAGGAAAAGTAATTTAGTCAGTGGAATGTGGAAGTTTCAAGATTTCAGTAAGTTTTTAAGAAACAGGACACAGAATATCTTAAACAGGATTGCCTAAAATATCCAGCTGGTTTAGCAGCATTCGATATTGAAAAAAACGCAGCAAGTACTTAAGTTGGTGACATCGTGTCTTCCTTCAAGCCATGGGAAGTGACCCCAGGGGCGTTCCCTCCTGGTCCCGGGCCAGCACGCTCATGAAGAATTTGGCTGAAGTCAATGAACAGTTCCTGCATTTACTTTTTGCAAAAGGACTACCCAAGGAATAATGAACAAAGAAACAAGAAACAACAACAGAATCCCGAAGGAATTTGGGTTGGAGCGCTCTTAAAAAAAAAAAAAAGACAACAATTGCAACTGGCTACTTCAGGTCTTCCAGTACAGAAAAATTAATTTGCATTTATATTTCAAACTGTATTTCAAGTTAAGTTTTACACAGGCGAACTATTTAAGGTCATGAAAGAAAACCATAAAACAATAATAACTCCACACAGGTGAATGCCTATGCAGTCTGTGGTTGGACATGCGGATACTCATTCATTCCTTCTACAGATGTCGCAAAATGCCAGAAACCTCGCTGCGGACAACAGAGACTCAGCCCGTTCCCAGGCTAGCGAAGAAAACAGGACAAAGTAAATCAATGCAAAGTAATTGCATACTGGTAAGTCTCAAAGGGGATAAAAAGAGATGAGATGGAGAATGCCAGAGGGAATGACCAAGCCTGGACAGGAGAGCACTCTCTGAGAACCGGAAAATGACAAGGACAGGGAACCACTGACATGCACTTCTGTCAAGGGGTCGATTTCTAAGATCTTTGCATAAATCGACCCATTTACACCTCCCAGCAGGTCTGAGATAAGTAAGGACTATTATGATGACGATGGTGATGTTCCAGGGGTCCAAGGGCACGGAGCTGGGGAACAGGAAAGCCAGGGGGACCCAAGCAGCCTGCTCTGGGGTTCTCTCTTGGGAACTTTATCTCTGAACAAGACAGAGTCAACCACAAGCGTGTGAGCACAAGCGTGAGTGTACGTGGGTCTGTGCACATGCATGTGTGTGTTCACAAACAAAGGAAGAGCTCCTGCAGAATCCTGGGGGGCAGGAAAGATGTTGGCACGATCCCTGGAATGAAAAGGAGGCCAGGGGTGCTGGAACACAGTGTTAGACGGAGAGTAACAGAGGTGAGACTGGAGATCAGGCAGAGCTGGGTCATGTCCGGCCTTGCAGGCCACAGGGAGGAGACTGCCAGGTCAGCCCAGGAAGGGTACACCGGGACGGGACGACACTTGAAAGAGGTCATTGTACTGTGCAAGGGCAGACTGTAGGGGTAATACTTCCAGGCCTGCCTGCTTCCTAGTTAGTCTGTATGGGGACCACAGGGAAAAGATTTCACTACCAAAAATTAAATATTTGCTTCCTTTTAAAAACACCATACAGGGGATGCCTGGGTGGCTCAGTTGGTTAAGTCGCTGCCTTCGGCTCAGGTCATGATCCCAGGGTCGATCGAGTTCCACATCGGGTTCCTTGCTCGGCAGGGAGCCTGCTTCTCTCGCTGCCTCTGCCTGCCTCTCTGCCTGCTTGTGTGTACTCTCTCTCTCTCTCTCTCTGGCAAATAAATAAAATCTTAAAAAAAAAAAAAAAACAACCTTTTTTTTTTTAGAAGCATCTACATAGCCTGAAACTTCATTTCACAGATTAAGAAGTCATCGACCCTCTTCCCACTTCATGTACTCTGTGCCTGATGATTAGCACAGCCCCTGACAAGGCTCATTAGGCCACCCTGCACCGTGTGACAAGAGTGTGTAAATACGGTCACTGCGGTTCTCAGTTCTGAGTGACATCATCTGGGTCCTGCCTCTGGGGCCACAAAGGTCTTTGAAGGCAGCGCCTTGGATCCCTGGTCCACTTCATGCCAGGGCTCCTCTGATTAGTTCCTCTTTCTCAAATCAGAAACTGCAAACCCACCGCTCTTAACCTCAACAAATACTTTCTTCTTTCCCCATCCTGGAGTTACATTCAGGTCCTAAGTACTGAGCGCCCTCAAATACTCCTTTCCAAGTCAAAGCATCTGAGTCTACACCCGCTGTCTCTTCCCTCCCTCCTCTTTCACCTCCCCCAGCCCCAGGTGGCATCCCACTTTGTTCCTTCCTTCTCTAGCACATTCTAGAGCTGGGTATCGACCCCTGTCCCTCCCTCACCTTTCCAGTATGTCACGAAGCACCAAGAATGAGGGTTTAGCATCAGAAAGCCTGGGTACACACCCAGCTCTGCTACCGACCACTTCCATGAGCTGAAGTGAGCAGGTCACTCAATTCCTCCTCTATAAAGCAAGGTTAATGACAGCTGGTCCAGCTCCTCGCGGCTCTGTCGTGAGGATCCCGCGAAGTAAGGCGTGGGAAAGTGCTCCGTGAGCTCATAAAGCACTTTTGCATTCTACTGATTTCACACGCCTGTTATTACTGTCTCCTCATTACCTGGGACCGGTCAGCTGCCCCTGGGGCAGGAATGGCTTACATGTCACCTTTAGCTTCCCCACAGTGTCAACACTAACGACACAGCTGTGTGAGCACTTCAGCTCTTACTGTGAATTACAAATTTGGTAATAATCGTATGTCATTGCAAACAAGTATAACTTTTTTTCTTAAAAATTATAGAAGCACGGACCTTTTTTTTTTTAAGAGTATTTATTTTCAGAGAGAAAGAGAGAGCATGAGCAGGAGAGGCAGAGGGACAGAGACTCTCCGACACTCCGTGCTCTCATCACAAAGCCTGAGGCGGACCCCGACCTCACAACCCTGAGACCTCACAACCTGAGCTAAAATCAAGATTTGGATGCTTAACCGAATGGGCCACCCAGGGGCCCTGAGCATGGACTTCTGGAGGACAGTACTAGCCAATGGTTACCTGAGCACACACCAAGAGTCAGCTATCACCTAGCAGCCCCGTGGGAGAGGTTCAGTATTATTTCCATTTTACTGATGGGAAGACTGAGGGAGAGTAGTTCAGCTGCGATTTGAACCCAGGCATCTAGCACTAGCGCCCATGCTCTTCTCACTTACTGTCCTGAGACCCCTTTGTGACAAGGACTGAAGCAGAGAGCGAGAAACCAGGCAGGAGGCCGGCTCTAGAGTATGAGAGGCGGGCCACCCGGAGTCTTTTAACAAACAAACGAACTTACTCAAATTGCCAACAGCCAGTGTTGCTGAGGGCTCAGGGTCATCAGGCACTTCCCTATGCCACTAGTGAGAATATAAACTGGTACAGCCTGTTGAGAAGACCATTAGCGGAATGAATCAGAAACCGGAATGGAGCATTCCCACGTTCCCACTGACTTAGCTGAGCCACTCGGAGCGGGACGTCCTTGGGAAATAAGTGTGCATGTGCACGACAGTTGCACAAAATGAGACAGGGCAGGGAAGCCAGAGTGCGTCACCGTGTAAGTGAACAGCACACACCTAAAAAATGATGCTACAGATAAAGAGGAATAAGCATTTGCATTTTTCCCTCCAGGTTTTATTTATTTCTTTGAGAGAGACAGAGATAGTGCCAGAGATGGCGAGAGAGCATGAGTGGGGAGGAGAGGGAGAAGCAGGCTCCCCGCTGAGCAGGGAGCGGGGCTCGATCCCAGGACCCCCGGGATCATGACCTGAGCCGGAGACAGACGCGTAACTGACTGAGCCACCCAGCGGGCCTGAGGAATAAGCATCTTCTTAAGGAAAAGATATGCAAAAAAAAAGCCAACCTTATCTAACCAGTTCAAGTTCTGAGTGGGCTCACCAGCTGTGTGAGCATGGGCAAGCCATTTAATTTCCCTGCCCCTCAGTTTTCTTACGTTTAAATGGGGATAACAAAAGAGACACTTCACCAGCTTATGAGAATTCATAAATTAATACATGTCAGGTGCTGGGGACAGAGCCCGGCATAAGGCAACCCTGTGGTCAATGTTACTCGCTTTGCAAATTATCTGGCAAGTTGGCACACATAACACTCATGCACAACACACACAGACACATGTCATCACAAATATTTGTAATATAAATATTACAAGTAATGCATCTAAATTTGAACGCGGATTTTCTCTGGAAGCGGAAGGACAGGCTTCTTTTTTTCCTCCTTTCAAATTCTCTGTATGTCTGAAATTCTCTTTACTCGACTAAAGCCAGCAATCTATTAACATTGAAGTGTCTCCGTTTTTTCCCAGTGGCCTTAGTAATACTCCTTTCCGTCTATTCACTTGCCCTAACATAATCCACTCCATGCATATTGTTTATGGAAATAGGGTACTTCTACTGATTTAATCCGAGGAGTAATACGTTTTCCCCTTTATTCTTGAGAGCCGAGCAGCTAGCTCATATTTCATCCTATATAAGTCTCTCCTGCCCTCTTACACATTTACGGAGGAAGAGCGCTCCGAAAGGCTTATGAGAGCTTTAAAGCTGGGGGTGGGGGGGAGACTCGATCAAGGGCCCCAAAAAGCAAAGGTAAAGGGGACAAACACGAGAACCTCAGGAGAGCCGTACGGAAAAAGTCCACCTCACCTCAGTCAGGTCAGGCCAGAAGATGATTGTGATCAGTGTCCCGGCCCATGGACGATCTCCCTCGTGTGGTCCGAAGGCAGAGGCAATTCAGCTGTCCAGCAGGCCGTCCAGCCGTGCGACGATCATTCTGAAAGGAAAGGAAGCCTGGTGAGGGAAATGTCGGGGAGCCACATCCTTGCCGGGCCCGGGACCTGCAGGAGAGGGGAATCAGTTACTGGGGACGGCTGCGGAGTGGAGACATCAGACTTAAGTCCTTTTCCGGGGTGGGGTGGGGATGGGGTGGGGGTGGAGGGTACAGCCCAGCATGACAGACGGCCCAGAAGAGGATGCAAACGGGGTGTCCTTTGTTCTCAGGACAAGCTTAGCTGCTCGCTCTCGGGGTACGTCCCCATCCCTTCGAAGACGAGGGCTGGTCCCTCCCAGACTTCCACCGTTAGCCCCCACGGCTGTTCCTGTACTGGCCGATCCGTACAGAAGGCAGCTCGCTAACACTGTCCATTTTTCCATCTCGGTGTCCCTGTCGTTTCGGAGTCGGACCACTCCGTCAGAAGCACGCGGCCTTTCTTGGAAAACTCGGTCCATCGAGGACTTTCTCTGTGCGCGGCAGTTCCCTGGACTCCAACCCTGGGATGGTTTTCCAGCCATCCCTCCTTGTGGGACCACCTCCGCGCCCCTTTCCCTTGCAATGTCCCGCAGCTCTGCCTCGCCCGGACCCACCACTACCCTCCAGATGCCGCAGCACCCCAGCTGCCCCCAGCAGCAGCCTCGAGCCTGGCCTCGCCCCACAGATCACCGCCCACCCAGGCTCCCCCACAGAGCAGCTGCTCCCGTCCTCCTCCTACCTGTGTCCCCCTCAGCAGCCCCCCTCCCCTGGGTCTCAGTTCTCTGGACCGCGAAGTAAAGACCGGACTAAAATGGTCTCCATCCTCATTGTGCTTGGAAGTCAGATGTCGCTGCGCTTAAATCCTGGCCCAGGCGCTCCCCGCCTTCCCGAGGAGCGCAGTCTGCCACGTGTAAGATGGGAACAGGCTGTCTAACCCCTAAGGTTACTCTAAAGGTAAGAACTAGGAGACCGCGTGCCTGGCGTACACCAGAGGCTCGTCCCCACCCCATTTTAGAGGATACGTGCAGATCTAGACTTTGCTGGTCTTCGAATTTCCAAATCTAGCGTTCTCTTACATCCAGATCCGTGGTGGTAATAATATTCTCTTCTGGCAAACCTAAACTGCTCTGAGAACCTTCAGCACCTTCCATAATCTAGCTCTACTCTACCTCATCTTCCTCCAACGTCCAACAAACTCCGTCTGTCCTCAGCAGGCTAAGTCTTCCTAGGTTCCAAAGAACACACCCTTAGACCCTATCTGTGGACCCATCACTCCCCATGGTGGACGCGGCTTTCCTTATTCCCCATCAAGGACCAGCTGAGCCCCTGGCCCTCCCAAAGCCCACGTTCCAGGTGATTTAACCCTCACACGGTGTCCTAACAGCACTGTCCGTTGTTTCGTGTTTATTAAGCTCAGTGGTCCAGCTGGAACAGGGCTCTTCTGATTATTTTAAGTTTTTCACTTTAGTATAGATCACGTTTCAGTGTTTATAAGCCACGTATTTTTTGGATCAGCTTTGCAAATGCTTTTTGAAATTTATATGCCTTTGTGCCTTGATGTAATAAGATTTATTTTTTTATTTTCTTTATTTAAAAAAAAGATTTTATTTATTAGACAGAGACACAGGGAGAGAGGGAAAGCAAGCAGGGGGAGGTGGGAGAGGGAGAAGCAGACTCCCTGCCGAGCAGGGAGCCTGATGCGGGGCTCAACCCCAGGATCCCGGGATCATGACCTGAGCCAAAGGCAGACGCTTAACAACTGAGTCACCCAGGTGCCCCAAGACTTTTTTTTTTCTAATTAATGCCACCATTTCATTTGCCTGGAGTCTCACCTGGGAGCTCATTCTGACAGAAATGAGGAAACCACACACAGAAAACCCAGGGGCCTCCTCACGGAGCCAGGAGAAGAGTCTAAGCACATCTGGCACCCGCAGATTTTGTGTCAGGGCACATGCTGAGAAGCCAGCTTGTGATCAAACCCTCTGCATCGACGGGGGGGGGGGGGACTCACAGTAGAGAAAGGGGACTGGCTGCCACTGTTTACCTCAAGAAAGACGGTGGCCGTGATTTCAGGGCTGAATGAAGGTTCTGAGGGGGATGACAGAAGAAAGAGTGAAAGGTCAAGGGGGACAGAGAAAGAACCACCTGGGAAGGGGACACAGGGGCAGAAGGACCGCGAGGCGGAGAGGCACAAGCCCAGAGAAACAGGAGGGATGTCGAAGGCCGTGGATGGGGGACTCACAAGAGGTCCCTGAACTTCACTAGTAAGGTGGCCACTGGTGACCCCTGGGGACAATTGCAATCGTGCTGGTACAGGACATAAGTTGAAGGGGACTGAGCAGAAAGCAGGAGGGCCATGGAGACAAGCAGAGATAAGCCACAGAGTCTGTCCTGGTCTTTTTGTACCCGGAAGCTTACCTGACTTAAACCAGTAAAAGTACCTCCCGTCACTTAGTCCCTCGCTCCTGGCTTCGCCATGTGCACAGAGCTCAGTCACCAAAAATAACTGACTGCAGACCCTCTCTGCCTAGCACCCCCTGGCGTGCCTGCTTTTGCTTCTCTAAGAAACCTTCCAGAACTATTCAACGGCCATATGCTGTCCACGTTCAGCATCGAAATTCTATTTCCCCAGTTCAGGAAAATGATAGTTATCCATTTATCAGAGAAAACAAGCAAACAAACAAGAAACCCAAAACCCACACACTACAATTTGTCAGGTCAAAAGGAGCAAAAGTCCAGGTTCAGGTAAGATACTAGATGATGACCTCGGGGTGACTTGCATAATTTATGCTAAACTGTCAAAAAGAGAACTTTAAACATTTCTGTCTTCCTTCAAAATAGGGCTTTATTTTAAGTTTAGAGCAATCAGACAGGTACCTCTGAAACTAAGAATACGCTGTATGTTCATTAATTGAATTGTGAAATGAACTAACTGAATTTAAACGTAAAAAAATTTTTTAAAGGAAAAATCATATGAATAAAGAAAAAATGAAAAGCATTATTAGCATTTTCAATCTTCTGCTTTGGTAGGTACTCATGACACATTTAAAAACAATACACAAAAGTGTCTCTGGTGACTTAGAGACTCGGTAACAGAATTATCGCCAGCTGTGTCTCCACTGACGTTTCTTTCTCAACAGTAACTCTGGTCTCTCTGCCAGTAGCTCCCCAGCCTACCAGCTTCTACACCAACCCCTCCACCCTTTGCCTTAACAAACTCTCTTCTCCCTCCTCTGTCACGTGTCTTGACCGCTGAAGAGCCGTTCTGGTCACAGGATAAATATTTCTGTTTAGGAACCAAGGCCACTTTATCAGCCCCTACAAGCTCAACCCCGTGGCCGTTTACTTTTCAACATTCCAAACACCCTTCAAGGCTCTTCAGCAGGTTATACGTTGGTGACGACTGTGGTAACAGTAGACACGTGAACCCGGGCTCTTGTGGGGGGGGGCGGGGGGCGGTAAGGGCACTGCTGCATAAATATTTTATGTGGAGCCGATGCTGAAATCCTAGATGAGGAGACATGCACAGGCCCTCGGTCACCTGCTGGTTGCCCAAGGTGGCAGAGTTTTCTTAATGCCGCGAGCAAGTTTTGCCACCTGCTAGACGGTTCTCCTTGATTTACTCCTAAATATATTCCCCCCTCAACACACACCAGATGTTTTTATTTTCTGATGCTGTAACTGTGCTGTGGGCCAGGCAGCAGACGACGTAAGAGCGAAGGATGGCGGCTGATCAGTGGAAGTGTCCCCGGTCGCCGTCAGCCTGGTGCATGCAAAGTCTGAGGGCAAAAGTGCACCGTGTGTGGGAGCCAGGTAGGGGAGCCTCCCCGCGGGAGTAGTAACAGAACTAAGTCACCCCTCACCAGAGAAGGGAAAAAGGAAACGCTCTCCTGATGCTTGTACGAATTCACGGACATGCATGGAAAGTGCTTAGGCACGGGGAGGCTACTCTTCTGCAATCGACAGGTTTCCCAGCAGGCTCTAGAAACAGCCCATCAACAAATGCTGTTATGCACCTGGTTTGGAGCAGGACCAGCCCCCTCCAAATCTGGAGCCGAGAGGAAGAGCAGGAGATGCCTCTGAGTGGCGACCTGACCCGGGGATGGTGGCTCATGCCTGCAGAGGAGCTGGGCCAGCTCGTGGCCTGGTTGTTGGCTGGGCGTGGAGAGTCTCGACCCCGGGGCGGGAGGCGTCTCCGTGGGTCTGCCTGGCTCCGCTTCCCTCACTCCTGGGCCGAGAGGGCTCTGGCTTCCCTGCACCAGGGAGGGTGTGGTCGGAAGGAGAACGTGGCTAAGATTGTTGCAGGAGAGCTGAGGGTGAAAGGTGGAGCCCCAGAGGGTCACACCCGCTCGCCGGCTGTACCCCCAGACATGCAGGGGCCCGAGAGAATGGCAGGATGGGGAGCCTGGACTCCTCATGTCATAAAGTGCCCCCCTCCCCAGCCTCAGTTCTGACCCAGCAGCAGGGATCAGTGTGAAGAGATGACCCGGGGGCCTTCCGACGTCATGACCAAGAGCAGGAGCCTGGGACAACTCCAGCGCCGTCTGGGGAGGGCGACACGGGGGAGAGCCGCCAGCCTCACCTTTCCGCTACCACCAGCGACGCTGAGTCAGAGGAGTACGGCATTTCTTCACCCCGAGTCTGTGCACCAAGACTCTTCCCCAACCTGAATTCACCGCTGAGTGAGCAAATGAACCCATGACGCCGAAAGGATTAGCATCTAACAACCTATACGTATTTTCTGAGTCTTCGTTCAGATTCACCGATTTCCATCAGGAGATGAGAGCGTTACTCAGAGGAAAGGATGCCCTCCCAGGAGGGACTCGGGAGGCTCTTCCTCCACGCGGGCATTCACCGTGAACTTCAGCCTTGCTCGTCACCAGGGCTGTTTAAAGGGTTTGCGCTGACAGAGGCAGGTGTCACCGGAGGCATCACCTGCTCACAGCCACGAGGCCTCGTGGGGCGGAGTCACTTTGGAAAACCCACGGTCATCCGTGACCCTGATTCCCCAGTCTGCCCCAAGGTTCTTCAGGTCCAGCAGCCAGATCTTCTCGGAGCCAAAGAGGACTCCTCCCCCAGAGTGCAAAAAGCTAATGAATAAACCCACAGCAACACGTCCGTGGTATGCGTGGGGGGGGGAGGCTGTTGTTCTCTCCACATAACTACTCCCTTCTTTGGAATGTCCCGACCCGGCCAGAGGGTCATAGCGGACTCTCCCATACTGCCACCCCGTATACACACATCCCACCCAGCCACGGCCTCAGGGGGCCCACGAAGACGTCAGGCCCATGTGAAGCAAGACGCCTCTCCCGCAGGGCTTCAAAGCAGCAGCCGCTGGCCGGGTGCCAGAAGCAGGTGGCCCGGGAACCGACAGCGCCAGTCTGCGGGAAGGCGGGGGGTGGGAGATGAGAGCAGGAAGGACGACACACAGCGTCCTCCAACCTCCTCATGCTTTCTGGTTTTGATCCTAGGTCTTCTCTGAAGAGCCTGGATTCTCTGGGGTTGCTTCAGGATCCCGAGAAAGCCCTCCTGGAGTTGGTCTGACCCTCACAGCCAAAGACAGCCAGGAGAATACCATCCTTCCCCGGTTACCATGTTCTCAGCCTAACAACTGGGGGCACCGGGCGAGCACTGGAGCAGACCCGAGAAGGCAGAGCCAGGCTGGGGGTATGAGGGGCAGCAGGGCGGGGGGTGCCCGGTGGAGTCCATGCTCTGAACTCGGAACACATCTCCACGTCTGGGCCTCCTGTCTCCCCATTTCAGCGTGCCTGCCCACCAAATTGTGCCTCACCCAATCCTGTTTTTCTAGGCTTGCGTGGTGAATAACCTGCTTTAGCAGGTATTTCACATATATATACAAATATATATATACACCTGAATGTAGTCCATGCCTCCTGTTTCCACCTGCTGACATTCTACTAAATCAAGATACGAAGGCAAAAGGGCGTCTGGGTGGCTCAGTCGTTAAGCGTCTGCCTTCAGCTCGGTCATGATCCCAGGGTCCTGGGAATGAGCCCTGCATCGGGCTCCCTGATCAATGGGGAGCCTGCTTCTCCCTCTGCCTGCTGCTCCCCCTGTTTGTGCTCTCTCTCTCTGACAAATAAGTAAGTAAAATCTTTAAGGGGAAAAAAAAAAAAAGACATGAAGGTAAAACCCCGAGGGGGATATTTGCACTCTGCGTGGTGCCCACCCCGGTACAGGCTTGTCATCTTCAAGATGGAATTGTCAGCAGAGCTCGAGCTTGCATTACAAGACAAGTTAAACATTGCACAGAAGTGGGAGAAAACAGTTATCTAAAGTAACATAATTTGTGGGCTTGGGGGGTTTTGGGGGCAGAAAACTGGTAGGGTCTGGAATAACTTCCCCCATAAACATCCATGTGTAATTTCTTGATACGGTAAAGAATAGTCCAACTCAGTCACGTATATTTTCTCTTCACTTGTCATATGTGATTTTTCCTTAAAAACTTGCAATGAGGGGCGCCTAGGTGGCTCAGTGGGTTAAGGCCTCTGCCTTCGGCTCAGGTCATGATCCCAGCGTCCTGGGATCAAGCCCCGCATCGGGCTCTCTGCTTGGCGGGGAGCCTGCTTCCTCCTCTCTCTCTGCCTGCTTCTCTGCCTACTTGTGATCTCCGTCTGTCAAATAAATAAATAAAAATCTTAAAAAAAAAAAACTTAAAAAAAAAAAACTTGCAATGATCTTGTAACGAGGTATAAAGCTAGCTGTTTGTGTATGTATGTAGCTTTTTGTAAAAATCAACAGTCCAATACATTCTTAAACTGTAATACTGTCCAGAAGAAAAAAATTAAAATACAGTTAATTTTTAAAATTTTACATAGAGGGCTCAAGGAAAGAAAAGCTTTTCTCTTCTAGGATTAATCAGAAGGAGAATAGTTAACTGACCATGGAAACTATACTATTAATAAACACAACTTTTTTACCGTCTGTGGTTTGGCAAAGGGAAAAAAAAAAAGTTACACTTGAGAAACTGCACAGAGAACGAGGAGCATTCTGTCATCCAAAGTACACTTCCTTACTTTGTATCTAGATTTTGTATGAAGGAGGAAGAACATTTCCAACTTAAAGCAAAGAAAACAAAAGGTGAACGAAGGAAGGCTTGTACGTGTGTGAGACCAGATAAGAAAGTTCTTTCTCTCCAATGGGCTTACCGCTCGGCTCAGTCCTGCCCTTCAAACCATAAGCCCCGGGATGTAAAGCTCCGTAATCTCTGGCATTTTGACCCTCTTCCAGGTCGCCGTGGAGCAGGTGACCACATCTGGGGGTGACCCGGGGCAAGGTGGCAGGAAGCCCCTCGCTGGACCCTGAGGCCTCGAGGAAAGGCGTGCCAGCAGGTAACGAGCCACTACCAGCACCCGGTCAGGGGTTCCGTACGGTGCCACACTGAGCCGCGGTGCGCTCTTATCCCCAAAGTCTAAATGCCAAACATCTTTACTTTCCCGGAAAATTACAGCAAAATGTACCATTAAGAACAAAACAAAACAAAGAAACAGGAGCACCCGGGTGGCTCGGTCGGTTAAGCGGCCGATTCTTGATTTGGGCTCAGGTCCTGAGCTCGGGGATCCTGAGATCGAGCCCTGCACTGGGTGCTGCGTCCAGTGGTGAGACAGCTTCAGGATTCTCCCTCTCCCTCTGTACCCACCCCCCCCAAAATAAATCTTAAAAACAAGCAAACAAAACCAAAGAAAACCAAGCACCTAAAACTAGCAGTTTTCAAATCTAAGCGTAACTCCGAATCCAAAGCATTAATCTATTAAAGCGCAGATGGCCGGTTCCCACCCAGGTGTCAGAGTCACCAGGTCTGGGGTGAGGCCTGAGAATGTCCATTTCCAACAAGTTCCCAGGGGACACGTGCTGCTGCTGCAGGCGGGGCTGGTGGTGGTGTTGGGGGGCAGGGGTGGGATGGGGGGAGCGGGCATCACCTTTTGAGAACCACTGTCTTAAACCGAAGTAGACAAAGGGCGTGCACGAGCTCTACAGGACAGGGTATGAGCTCGGTGTGGACGACAGGGACAGCTGTTCACCACGCCCCTCCCGTCAGGAGCAGGGAAGTCAACCGCTTTACGAGCCAGACAGGGTCCCTGCTCCCCTCTCCTGCGTGTCTGTCCTAGAACTCCTGCTCCAAGGAGAGGCACTGAGCTCAGCAGGAGGGCCCCACATCTCAAGCACAAACCCCATGTCCTGTGACCCTGTGAGCTGGGGCGCAGCCCCCAACATGAAGGGACGTAGCGACAACGCCCGGTGCTCACCCATCAAAGAACCAACTAACGGCCAGTGTCACTCCTGAGAGTGAGACTCCAACCAGGACACGACGACGCAGCCACGAGGCCCGAGGGGTACAGTAAGGGCACACCCCCGGCAGGAGAGGGACTCAGGGAAAGGCACCTGCTGGCGAGACACAAGGCACACGGCAGCTCCCCTTCTGCCTCCTGACCTGTCCTCTCTCTGCACCTTGAAAAGTCAGGTTGGGGGGAGCTGTGGGGGCCGTCTGCCTGTCTCCCCTCGCTCCCCAGCCTGTCTCCCCTCAGACCCCCACGGATCTGATCACCCTGGCGACTCTGAGCGTTGAGAACGACACCCACAGCTACCAAAGCCACGCTTCTCAAACTTGCGCCTGCGTCACAAGCGCACAAAGGGCTCTGAAAGCACAAACTGCGGGGCTCCGACCTCCGGGTGCAGTTCCGCAGATCCAGGGTGAAGGCAACAATTTAGATTTCTAACAAGCTCTCAGATGATGCCGACGGCCCAAGGACCACACTCAGAGCCACCTGTTGAGCTATGCCTTGCTATTAACAAGAACACTATCTTCTTGAATTAGTTTATTACATGAAAGAGAATATGAATGTGGCTTTTGTCACCAACCCTGTGACTGACCTCAGACAGGACGGTACTTTCTGTGCTCTAATTCTCCATCCGTAAACTGAGAACACCTACCTCCCCAAATACCGTCGACCTGACTAAAGGTTATTACTGTGTAATTTAAAAGACGTCCCCCACTACCAGCTGCTGCCTTGTCTTTTAGAATATTGTTGACTGCCTCAATAGAAATAATTTAGAACATTTAAGACAAAAACCCATACCCTTCATCCACCAGACAAGATGGGAGAAATCTTTCTCTTTTAAAAAAGATAAAGCCTCGCCAATGTGAGCCTCCCCAAATGCAGAATAATCAAAGATGCTCTTGATTATTCCTCATGAAAAGAGATATTACTTCAGTCAAGTTCCATGTTATATGTAATGACCAAGCAAAAACACAGGTTTCAATTTGAAATACACATACTTTTTTTTGTTTGTTTTAAAGAGTGTGTACTTTTGACAAAAAAATTACAAAATGTAATGGCTTCTTCCCAGTTGAGAACACAGGGTCGTACGGTTACCCATTTCAATATTAACAATCAGATAAATGCCAGATTTCAATCTTGGGAAGTAAGAGCAGGGATCCAGGCCCATTTCCCCAGAGTGCCCCAGTCAACTAGGTCAGGCAGTAAAGTTCGCCAAGGAAATGCTCTCAACCTCATTAATTATCAGAGCCCGGGCTCTGGCATTTCAAGACAGAGAGCTGGCGCTCTGCCCAGCCACCCTCCTCCCGTTCCTCAGCCTTTATGGAATATTACAAGCACAGACCTCCTGTCACCTTTCCCAGGAGGGGAGTGGAGCTGAAGTGGGCCTTTCAAATATTTGCAGTCCAGGGGCCAAGCGAGTCCATGCTAGTGATGATCATTGAGTCCTAACGGGACAATACAACTCCCTCCGGGACAAAGACAAAGCCAGGTTAGACTGGCAAGCATCCTGGGAACGCAGAGCACAGGTGGATGGCCAAAGCCAGCAGCTAGCTTCCTACTCTCGGCCTCTAATTAAAGCCACCAGCACTTACAAGAATGAGAAGTGTGCTGTTCATCGACAGTTAACCCCATCTAATACTAAACATTTGCAAAGTGTGTATGTATCTCCTTTACCGTGTAATGCAGGGAGCCTGGCCTTCCTCCATCAGTCAGTCTTACCCCAAGGGGGTAACTCTTCAGTCTTTTCACTCAGGATGTCTAGAGCAAACATCAATGCACCTCAAGGGAGAGCGGTGACTTATGATAGAAAAGACAAGAATACAATGGGGGAAAGAACAGGTCCCTCAATAAACGATGGGGAAATCGGGACAGCCACACGCACAAGAATGAAACTGGACCTCTATTTCACACCATACACAAAACCAACTCAAAACAGATGAGGCATCTGAACATAAGACCTGCGACCACAGAACTCCTGAGGTCAGTCTTGGTGATGATTTTTTTTTTTAAATATGACTCCCAAAGCAAAAGAAACAAAAGCAAAAATAAACAAGTGGGACTAAATGGAACTAAAAAGCTTCTCCACAACAAAGGAGACCATCGATAAAATGAAAGGGCAACTCTCTGAATGGGAGAAAATAATTGCAACTCATATATCTGATAAGGGTTAATAGCCAAATTATATAAAGAACGTATACAGCTCAGGGTACCCAGTTGGCTCACTTGGTGGAGCATGTGACTCCTGATTTCAGGGTTGTGAGTTCAAGCCCCGTGTTGGGTGTAGAGATTACTTAAAAAAGAAAGAAAGAAAGAAAGAAAGGAAATCTTAAAAGAAAAGAAAAGAAAATAACTCATACAATTTAATAGCAAACAAAACAAACCAATAAATAGCAATGCCACAAACCAATTAAAAAATGAGCAGAGGATCTGGATACTTTTCCAGAGACACAGAGATGGATAACAGGTACATGAAAAGATGCTCTACAACATTAATCATCAGTGAAATGCAAACCCAAACCACGATGAGATGTTACTTGTTAGAGTGGCTAATACCAAAGACAAGAAGAGGAGTCGGGCACCCGGCCGGCTCAGTTGGTGGAACGTGTGGGTTGATCTCAGGGCCATGAGTTTGAACCCCAACTGGGTGTAGCTAATACCTAAATATATTAAAAAAGAAAAAAAAAGGTAAGAAGTAACAAGTGCTGGTGAGGATATGGAGAAAAGGGACCCTTCATGCACTGTCGGCAGGCATGAAAAGTGGTGCAGCCACTCTAGAAAACAGTAAGGAGTTTCCTCAAATAATTAAAAGTAGAGCTACCATATGACCCAGCAAACTCCAGTTCTGGATATGTATGTGAAGAAAATGAAAACCCTACTTTGAAAAACTATCTGCATCCCCATTTCACTGCAGCATTACTGACAATAGTCAAGATATGAAAACAACCCAAGGATCCTTGATGGATGTGGATAAGCAAAATGTGGCATGTATATATACAGCAAAACATTGCTCAACCATAAAGGAGAATGGGATCTTGCTACCTGTGACAACATAGATGGACGTAGAGGGTGCTAAGTAATGTTAAGTCAGACAGAGAAAGACAAATAGCATGTGATCTCTCTTATATGCAAGACCTAAACCACAAAAAACAAACAAACAAAAAAAAGCAAAACCAAGCTCACAGATGGAGAACAGGCTGGCAGTTCCAAGGGTGGGGGTGGGGGGGAAGGGGATGGGCAAACCAATCATTGTTGTTTAAATAAAAATTTAAATAAATTTATTTGTTTAATAAATTAAAATTAAATTAAATTTAAATTTAAATTTAAAAATTGCTGCTTGACATGTAGGTCTTTTTTTGATTCATTATACAATCATTTTTTTTCACATTTATTTCAATAAGTTCCAGTTAGTTAAGATATATATGTCCTCTTAAAAAGCATAAATATATTTTTAATCACTGTTTATTATATGCACAAGCTAGAGACATCTAAGTCAATGAAAAACTGAGGTTCTAATACCAAGTAATTTGCAACTGAAATGACTGAAAAAAGGAAAACCCACAGGTCTACCCAGCAGCTGCTGGGGTAGACCAGCAGACACACAGGTTCAACTAGCATCCCCAGGTTATTCTGACCTTGACCCACAGGGAAACTGGGAAGAATAACACTTGGTGAGTGTAGGACTTGACTTTATGAGACAAGAAGCTAAAGGACAACATTTGAATCTTTACCAAATACCTAAGTTTTTCCTACAAACCCCTATTTCTCCTTCCCTGATTAATCTGTGCCTTTTATAGAAAAATGTCTTTAATTTTTCTGATATATTAGGAAAAACATCTCACTCTGTGCATCTAAGTTTCTTGGCTGAGACTTCCTCCAACTGCATTTCATCATTCATTCCAAGAAGCAGAATTGTGTGTTTCTAACCGTAAATTTACATGAGATTTTAAGTGCCTGGGGACCGGAGAAATTATCTTGGTCATTGTTTCCTTGTTTAAAAATGGGCTCTGTCCTAAAAATATTTGATTGAAAAATGACGCATGGCCTACTTCCTTACCTATTAAATTGAAAAAAAGCAACCTATCTTGTTCAACATGTGCTCTCCATTGTTAAATCTTAACAAATAATGCATTTCTAAGGCTTTGGTGCTCAGAATTTTCTTTACAGGTCTCCTACATTAGAACAAATCCACTAACACCTACCGCCAAACTTCTGCATTACCAACCTCCAGCAATGGTCAACAGTTCCTCCAGGGAAACTTTTCTCTGCCTCTGGCATGTACATAGCTGTATCCAATACCACTGCTTGTCTTGGTAACGACGCTTTTCTTGTGGAGAAGACACATGACACCACCTTTGCACACCAACACCCCACAGAAGGAGTTGGTTCTGGACGGAGCCCCACAGCTGGGTGGACAAGCACTGAGATGACCCCCAGGTGCTAGATGGGAGACAGACGCTCACATCCCACCATGGAGTGGACAGTGGTCCCATTTAAAAGAAATAAATTGGGCAAAACGCATCCAGGGTCTTTAGAGTGATTACAGTTATTCGGTATTATTTCTATATATGTTCATACACATATACACACGTATACACACACACACACACACACACAATTTTATAATTTCTAACCCAGTCACTTTGCTTCTAATAACACACATTAAAGAAATAATGTTCGGGGCGCCTGGGTGGCTCAGTTGGTTAAGCGGCTGCTTTCGGCTCAGGTCATGATCCCAGCGTCCTGGGATCGAGTCCCGCATTGGGCTCCTTGCTCGGCAGGGAGCCTGCTTCTCCCTCTGCCTCTGCCCGCCACTCTGTCTGCCTGTGCGCTCTCTCTCTCTCTCTGACAAATAAATAAATAAAATCTTAAAAAAAAAAAAAAAGAAATAATGTTCACAACAATAGAAAAGATTAGGCACAAATACATGTATTGCCCCACTAACTACCATAATAAAATGTCAGAAATTTAAATTACTATTAAACAGTAGGGAGACATTAAACATGTGTATGAAGTCTTATGAAGAACTAAGCCAAGGAATCTTCAATAACTTTATTAACATGAAGAGCAACATAATTTAGCCTCTCTCAATATATCCTAAAAACTTACAAAAAGTACAAATTTTCAATTGCTTAGTCTATGTGACTATTAGTATATGTGACTTAGCATATGTCACTATTAATGTCAGTGAATAGAGACACTGTCCCGTGCCCAGTGTCCATAATAAACAGGGTAAAGCAGTACGCTTCCAGATCTTATCAAAAGCTTTAAGAAAACCATTTCTGCCTTTTACAGTGATGAAAGTTCCTCTAACAGATTAACGTTCTGATCAGAACACCTCCTGGACAGGGTCTAGGTCACAAATCAGGTTTCTAGGGAGCTGAGTCTTGATTTCTGACTATACTGCAGGTCTACACCCAGCCAGACCCACTGGATAACAGTGCAGCCAGCCAGCAAGACTCTGTGATCTTAAAACTGTCACCCCAGCTAGGAAAACAAGTCTTCATATTCAGGGCATGCTAAGGACATCACATTTTCACAGTAATTAAAATACAGGGGCACATCTTTAAAAAGAAGTCTAAGTGAATTTTACAGAAATAACATCTTTTTCAAATGTCCATAATTTGCTATATGTGTTTATACAAATACCATATATAACTTACTGTATATATTTATACCAAATAACATATATAAATATTTAACATATGTAAACATATATACACATATTTAACATATTTAACACATATAAAAATTATTTAAATATACTAAAAAATTATTTAAATATACTAAATAATTCAATACATTCTTCTCAGTAGCACACCACACTCTAAGCACAGATTAAAACAAAATCATCAGAGAAATACTAGGCATTTAAGCAAAAAAAAGCCCAATACATAGAGGAAAAGAAATTATTTTCCTAAATAACTATTGCTTCAAAGAAATATAAATCCTAATATGAGACTGCTTTGACAATAACAGAAACACTTTGGGCTGGAGAAGGTGGGAAATTAACAAAACAGAAACCCTGTAGGTCAAATCTTATGCGTCCGGCGAAGGTGAGCGCAAAGCTGTAGGTCAAATCTTACGCATCCGGCCAAGGTGAGTGTAAAGCTAAAAGCAAGCAAGCCCTGAGTAATTACAGTAAGTGAACTACACATGCAGTGAGGAAAAACACCCAACTCCATTTGTTAGAAAAATTACTATGAAACACTTCAACAACAGTGACTGCATAAAACAAACAAACAAACAAACAAAAAACCAGAAACAATAAATCCAGGAGTTGATTTAAAATTCAATAAAAGTGGCTCAGTTGGTTAAGCATCTGCCTTTGGCTCAGGTCATGGTCCCAGGGTCCTGGGATCGAGCCCTACATCAGGCTTCCCAGAGCCTGGTTCCCCCCCCTGCTGCTCCCCCTGCTTGTGCTCTCTCACTCTCAAATAAATAAAATCTTAACAAAATAAAATAAAATCCAATAAAAAATAATAAAACCCTATCAAAGAAGTTAAGTGTATATCTCTTCTAAGGGTACCTAAGTAAATACTAAAGTAAATACTATTAGAAAAAAAAAAAAGCACCAGGACATATTGAGGGAATCGAAGTAAGAATGATGAATAATACAGAGATTAAAAAGTTATGCTTTTTGAAATGGACATGACACAATGGAGGGGCAGCAGGAAGAGTAGTAAAGGGTGCCTTTAGCAGGTGGAAACAGCTGGGAGTCAGGTAGACTGAGGTGAGGTCTCTGCCCCAACAGCCTCCCATGTCCCCTGTGCCTCTCAGAGGGGATGGTCCTGGACAGAGCCGCACTGGGACCACCCATACCAGCCCCAGGGGCTAGGTCAGCAGGGAAATGGGCATTCGCTCATACACTGCCCTGGGGTGGCTATCGCTCCCACAGTTAAAAGAAATCAACTAGGCAACATGTATCAAGGTCCTTTAAAGTGGCTACAGCTTTAAAAACAAATGTAACTTTTGACCCTGTAACTTTGCTTCTAATAATACACCTTGAGAAAACATGTTTTAAACTCCCCTCCCCCACAGATTTAGTAACGTAGGTTCAATGCCCCACGATTATAATAGCAAATAGTTAGGAACTGAAATGATTACACAGATTTCATGTTTATGAAGATTTTATGAAGATGAGGAAATGCTTGTATTATACAATTAAGTGAAAACTGGGTATGAAGTTGATTCCACAAAAAATACATACAAGGGACTAGAAGGAAATCCAACAACGTTTCAATAATGATTGTCCTCGGTCTCAAGACAGTCTTGGGGGACTGATCTTTAAAACCTCTGAGGCTTAGTTAGGGGCACCTGGGTGGCTCAGTCGGTTAAACATCCAACTCTTGATTGTGGCTCAGGTCATGATCTCAGGGTCATGGGATCGAGCCCCAGGTAGGGCCTCCTGCTCAGCAGGGAGTTTGAGATTCTCTCTCCTCCTTCTACCCCTCTCTCTGCTCACTCACTAAAATAATAAATTAAAAAAAAACAAAAAACCAACCCTCTGACACTTAAATGTGCTGAGAATAAGGAAGCACATGTTGACCTGCACACCTTCATACCAGGCACCTAGTGACTCAAAAGAAATGCAAGCACCCATCACACAGGGTCACCTTCCACACCTCATACCGGACTGGTCTGTGATTTTAGTCAAATTGCAACTTCTGAGCTTTATTTTTCTTTCCGCACAGGGGGAATAATCATAGTTACCTAACAGCGGCAGGAAGGGGAACTTAAACAAAGAATGCAAAGTGGAGAACTTAGGGCTTCAATAAACGTTAGTGCTCGCCTCTCCCTTTCCTCGCAAGACGGTAAATTTTGTTCTTGCTGGCCAGTGTTGAGCCACTTTAAAAAAAAAATTAACTCTCAATTCAATACCACTTGGCCACTTAAGTTCTAGAACACGTGCAACCGTCCAGACCGCAGGAACGTACTCACAAGAGGTCGGCCTCTGACGAGCCCAGGCACTGGTCCAGGTGGCCAGGGCTTCAGAAGGGGCCAACACTGCACTCGAGTTGTACAGGGAAGAGACCTAGAGGTGCTTTTCAAAAGAAAACACACCCCTGGGTGCATAAGTAGGTTTCACGTTCCCCAAGACATGCCTCATTCGTACGGCCCTTCCAAACTAGGACCTGCCGTTCGAGTCTCCCTCGCTGGCCTCCATCTACGCAGAAGAAATGCGTTGCGTTCTGCACAAGAGATCGTCAAACCCCGTCTGTGAGAGGCTCAATGAGAGCGAACATGAACGCGTTTCTGCTGCTGCAGGAACAACAGGTCAAGTTTTCGAGAGGGAGCTGCTCCCACGTTCTCCCTGCAGCCACCAGACGTCTGGGACAGGTGGGTGGGTCGGTGGGGGAAGATCTTTATAGGAATCAATGGTCCCCAGCTCTCTTTTTTATTTCAATGGCAAAAACTTCGCTGAATCTGTCTAGTGATCTTGGAAAGAATGTGGGCATGCGTTTGCAAAGGAAAACGAGAGGAAGTCAGACTTCAGCGTCTCTTCTAGGTCCCCCGCCACACTTGTGGAAGGCTGGGCCACGATTCCAGGCTCACCAGGCCCCTCCTCAGTGAAGTCGCCCCACCCACACTCCTTGCTACCTGTGCCATGCCTGTGCCAGGGGACTATGTCTCCCACTTGCCCCAGCAACCTGTGGGGACCAGAGAAGCCAAAACCAACGCCGTTTGTCAGAGACATCCACACAAGTTGACCGGACAAGATACGGCGAAATGGGTAAACTGGGAGGCTGACTAAAGCATCTGAAAGAAGCACAGAGGAGTGGCCAGCAGTGAGGCCATTGGCTGAAAGGGTGTTAGGAGGTCGGAGAGGAACCATGAAACGTAAGAGCTGGGTACGAGCCTAAATGAGGAGGAGGCCAGAAGTAGGCGGGGCAGAAGTAAGCTCGCAGTGTACCCTTTTGGATATTAGCTAATGTTAACATGAAGTCATCACAGTTATCAGTACATTTAAAAACCCTGCTTTTTGTCCCTCTTATTTTAGCTAATGTTAACATGAAGTCATCACAGTTATCAGTACATTTAAAAACCCTGCTTTTTGTCCCTCCTATTTTAGCACTGCTAAAATTACGTATAGTTACATAACGTGTGTCTTTCATGATCAGCGTAACACAGAGCCAAGCCTGGATCCTCAGGACGGACACACACACGTCTAAGGTAGAGTTAAGTGCTGCTTTGGGCGACGTGCGCTCAAACTGTTTCGTATGAATGGGAAGGGCTGAAGAGTTTAAAGACTTCTCCCTTGACAAAGCAAGTGCACATTTTGTAACACAGGGACAGCAGTGAGAAGCCGGGATGCTGAAGAATGAATAAAACAGAGTGTCCTCTCGGGAGCTCACAGGCTGTGCCCTGTTTCAGATAAGAGAAAGAACAGGAACTTCTGATTTTTGTCAGGTCTCTGACAAACACACGTGCGGCGTCTCTGAGTCCCCTGCCAGGTCTCTGACAAACACGCACGCGGCGTCTCTGAGTCCCCTGCCCTGGTCTAGGTGGTGATACCATTTCCTAGTGATCCAACAAGCTACTAGGGCTGAATTCATTTGGGTGGGTCAGAGCCCCTCATCTTTCTGGACTGTAGACTAATTTGAGATTTTGACCTTAAAAAGGGAGAGGAAAAAAAAAAAAGAACTTCTCCCTAGCAAAGCATATATAAACATAATTCTGGAGTCAGTTTCACGGACACGTCTCACCTGAAGCCCAAGGATAAGATGCTAATGTTCTAGCACCCATTTGCACCTACAGAAACACATATGTGCATATAATCATATACGCCTAAACCGAAAGATTTTATGTTTCAACCATGCCAAGCGCTTCTGAGGTTCATTCTTTGGCTTATCTTTTCAGTAACACCACATCAGTAGTGGCAACGAGAGAGGTCCTGTCAGAAATCAAACAGCACGTTTATTCTCAAACACAGTGCATGGAACGGACACAGACCGAGAATCACTCCGAGTTCACAAAGGCTCTTCACAGCTCTCAGTTAATGGAGTAGTCACAGTTTCAGACCCGACACAATGCACAAAGAACAGAAACGGAGACAAAGTGGCCATATTAGGGATGTGGGTAACAGAACGAGCTTCCTGGCAACAGAGACTTCAGTGCGGGCTATATATAAACAAAAAATATAAACAAAAAATTCTTCTCTACTAAAGGTCAGAAAATAAAAATAAAGTTTGACAAGACATTTCATCAGTTTGCTTGAAGCAACTTTGTGGACAGAAGGATGGTGTGCATGTTTGTTTCATCTTTTCTCGTAAGCAACTGAAGAAAGTACCTGATTCGATCTCTTCTCCATGTGCCGAGTGCTACCAGCCAGAGGGTCCACTAACGTGCAGCCGGAGACATGTCTCTCATCACCGGCTGCTTTCTACAGTGGTTTGTGATAAGAAATATGCATCACTTTCCTTATGGACTCTAAGATGGAAAAAGGACCACCTCTAGATAAAACCACCACCCGGTAAAAACTTTCGGGACCTTTTCGAAGGTTATGTTCGACCACTGTCCAACATACAACTCATTACCGAAATCCCCTCTGCACATCTCCGACTTGGGGTAATCCAAATTCTTTAACATGTCCAGTTCTATTGGTAAGGCCATTTGGCAGGAAGTACCCAAAGCCTTGAAAGAAAGGAAGGAAGGAAGGAAGAGAAAGAGGACTAACTTTGAGCAAGCTATTCAATTTCTGAGAAGGTGTCCTAAGGAAATAACTTGACAAGTACATGGCGATGGGAATATCTCAAAGATATTCATCATAATGCTGGTGCTTATGATACTAAGAAATTGCAAACCACCAAAATGTCTACCAGTGAGAGATGGTTTTAATAAAGGGTGCATTCATATAATGGGATGCTACATAGCCATTAGGAAGAATAATACAGATATAGAAATATAAACACGAAATGATGTATACGCCGTAGTCAGTGGAAGAAAGCAAATCACTCACGAGTGTATATAAGATCTCATGTTCTTTGTGAACACACAGGGAGAAAAAATCTTGAATTCATGGACAGAGAAGAGAAGGGCTCTTATGTCTGTCTGAAAGCTTCAATTCTGAGAAGTTCGTCGGCTCTCCTTTCCATGGTACAGCCCTTCTACTATTCCTGGTAGGACATAGTTTCTAGGCCATTTTCCTCCCTGGCTGCCCTCTTAAAATGTAGAGCTCAGAACCGAGAGCAGGCCCTCAGAGGCCGCCTGTCCAGTGCAGAAACAACGGCATGATTATCTCCTTTGTTCTGAATACTGTCGTTAATGCTGCTGGAGATGGCCAACCATGTCAAGTGGCTGGCTCAAACCTTTAATCCTTTTTTTTTTTTTTAAATTTTGTTTATTTATTTGACAGAGAGAGACAGAGCAAGAGAGGGAACACAAACAGAGAGAGAGGGAGAGGGAGAAGCAGGCTTCCCGCTGAGCAGGGAGCCCGATGGGGGCTTGATCCAGGACCCTGGGATCGTGACCTGAACTAAAGGCAGCCGCTTAACAACGGAGCCACCCAGGCACCCAAACCTTCAATCTTTTTAACAAGAGTGGCTACTGACCCAGGGCTCTCCATGCCACAGACATGCAATTTTTTTTCCCTATACCAGGGTTAAGGAAATTGCATTCAGTAGAGCTTAATTGTATATTTGTTCATACTGATTGCCTTTGACTTTTAGAAACCTTTTTCTATCCTGATTTCTGAAATCCTAACCCTGAGAAAGATGCAAACGCGATCCACCTTTATCAAAGATCACCTTCTCAAACCAGGCCACCATGTCTTTTTTGGGAAGGATTACAAAACTATTTATCTTCTGGCAATTTAAAATATTTTTATATGAAAACAAATGTGGACGAGTTAAAAAATAAAATACAAAGCAGATTTCTCTTTGGGCAAAAACATGCAACTTCAAGGACACACAGCTCCTGGCTATGCTTCCAACTTACCCGACGCTCCTGCCTGCCACTGACCCTGTACCTTTCCCCCCTTCATAGCTTCCCCTAAAAAGTATAAACTCTAACTTTCCCTAAATAGTACCTTGATAGGAAAATGAGAGCAGCAGCGGCAAGGCGGGGAAGTGTACAAAGTGAAAGGGCTAATGAACCGCAATACACCTACGTGTAGTATTATAATCAAATCTATACTTTTCCAACTTACCCATAGAAGGATCCTAAGAAACTCAAACCCCGAGTTTTATTCTGGTATCCCCTAACAATGATATTACTCAAACTCTCTCTTCAGTAACTAACTGATTCAGAAAGGAAGAAAGGAAGGAAGGAAGGAAGGAAGGAAGGAGGAAGAAAACAAAGTGAGTTTAAGAAAGGCTTGTCCTTGGGAAACCCACGTTAACTTGCAGCAAACCGCTGTGCCTCTTTCCTAGCCAATCCCAGACCATCCCTTCTTCCCTCCAAGATCATTTCACACCTACTCCTTTGAAGGCACTCAACTAGAGTCCATGAGAGGAAACCACGAGTAAGACAGAAGCTTATCTTTAGGGAGACAGAGCGATGACACACAGACGACTCCAACACAAGGTAAAAATGCTCTGAGAAAGGGGCACCGAGGTGGCCCAGCTGGTTAAGAGCCCAGCTCTTGGTTTTGGCTCAGAGCATGATTTCAGGACTGTGAGATGGGGTCCTGTGGCCGGCTCTGCACTCAGTGGGGAGTCTACTGGAGACTCTCTCTGCCTCTCCCTGCCCCTCCTGCTTATGCTTTTGCTCTTTCTAAAATAAATAAATGCTTTTTTTAAAAAAAGATTTTCAGAAAGTTTCAGACCAGGGAAGCAGTAGGCTGTGGGAGGGACGAGCTCTCTCTGGTAGGACCACAGCACCCACGAAGACGGGGCATAAAGGTATGGATGGGGGTCATGGTAAGAGACATCAACATTGCCAACCTGAGAAAGCTCTGATTTTACCAGGGAATCACCTTTAAAAGAGCTTTCTCAACCATACTTGGAAAGATCTAGCACTTCTCATTTTCTATTTCAGAAAATAAAAATCTTTTCCATTTCTAAAGAACACCTGCCTCTCTTTCCACTCTTTTTGGCCTTCCTCCTATCCTCCGAGATTGCCGGCACAAGGCGACAAATCAGAAATATTATGCCCTTACACTTTCAACAGCATTTTCAAGTTTACTAAGCATTTTCAAGTAGATTACCTCTGGCAGGACTTTTTAAGCGTCCTAAGATAGGATGAAACTGGGCCTGAAGACGCAGACTCAGTGGAAGAAACTCCACATTCAGGTCGCCTCCCCCAGGGTAGGCAGCCTCCCCCTGCCCTCAACATTAGTTTTGCTCTTTCCAATTAAAAAAATCATCATCCTTGAGTTGCCTAAGCTTAGACAAAAAAAAAAAAAAAAAAAAAAAAAAAAAAAAAAAAGAAAAGAAAGGAATAACAGTGTTGACTTATGTAATCAAAAACTTTGCACAAAAATAAATCAAATGGGTGACCAGTGCAAAAATATTTGCAAGAAATTCTGCGTGGCTACCTCTGATGTTTGGTGTTTAGAATAAATCTGTAAGACCGCAAGAACAGACCAGACCATTGATAAGAAGGTGACAAATCTGGGGCAAAAATCTTCAATACCTATGGGTAGACCCCCCCAAAAAAGGCTTGCAAAACTAGAGTAGATCCTTGTTGCTCATGGACTCCATATTTGCCAAGTGGCCCGCTCAGTGTGCCCTCTAACCCCCAAATCAATGCTCGCGGTCGCTCGCGGTCACTCACGGCCCTATGCGGAGTGGTGACATCTTCGACTCACTGTAGCACACATTCCCAGCAAGTCAAACAAGGCAACACCCAGCCTTCTTGTTTGGCTCTCCTGCCGCAAACAAGTGTCCCTTTCACAGTCACTTAGTTCCACGTTTTTTTGCATTTTTGTTGATAACTGTCCTGTCTGAAATGGCCCCCAAGCAAAAGGCTACAGGGTTGTCCAGCTATCTAAGTGCGAGGAGGCTGGGACGGGTCTTACGGGGAGCCCGTGTGTTAGATGAGCTTCCTTCAGGCCCCAGTTGTGGTGCTGGCAGCCAGGAGCTCAGTGTTTAAGAGTCAACAACATGTAGCAAACAAGGTGTCTTTAAAATGGAAACACATGAAACAAAGCTACACAGTAACTGCTGGCGGAAGTGTTAATGACCGAAAGCTCCTAGGACCCTAAGCTAGTCCTTTTCAGACTAGGAGCCCCGCTTTAGTATTTATTAACTCAGTGCTCCCGGCGCCCTGCAGAACAGAAACGTCACACACAATAGCACTGACTCTGTAAGGATTCGGGGGGGAGGGGTTCCTCTCAATTTTTCCATATTCCCCGTATGTCCTACAATGAGCAGTGTTGCTACCTCTGGGTCCCCTGGGATAGTCTAGAATCACCCCAAGTCCTACGTGTATTCTTTTTTCTTACTGTTCTCTCCCTGAAAGAGAACACTGATTTTTAACATAATCACCTGCCATTATCAAACCCTAACAAAATTAATAATCGTCTTATCACCGAGCATCAGTTCACATGAACGTTTTCACGATTAACTCAAAAGTGTGTTTTTGCAGATGGTCTGTTCAAATAAGGATGCAAGCAAGGTCACACCACCGCATCTCACCTGCTGAGCCCGTACGGAGGATGAGTCCTATGTGAGTTTGGAACAAGAGAGGAAGTACCCATATGACTGAAAGAATCAAAGGAGAAAGAAGTCCAGCCTGCCGAAATGGACAAAATAAACAAAACTAGAACTCGGCAGCCAAGTCAAAACCAGGGCAAGAGCCAGAGATAAGGCACCAACAGGCTGAGAACTGAAGTTAAGTAAGGAGCGTAATTGGATAAATTATTGAATTATCTTAAGGGAACAAGGACATTAGATTTTAAAATCCTGCTTCAGATCAAGAGGGTAATGGAAGGCCAGCTATGAAAAAGAACAACCTACAGTCGGTGTATCTGATTCATTTCACTTTCCAAACCTTAGTTTCACAAGCACATTTTGACATCGTGGCACCCTAATAATTACACTATTAGTTTTAAAAGGTCTTGGATAGGAGTTTATGTTTTATTTCACAGGGACCAAAATAAGTGTAAAATACCATACAAGGTAGTGACATTGGTACGACAGACTATTTCTAACTCCCAGATTCTGATCCAAATCACTCCACAGATTTAGAATGCTTTATCATTATTATTATTATTACTATTATTATTATTTTGCAAAAAGAAAATAAAGCCATGCAGTTTATCAGGGCAATAGCCAACCTTACAGATCATTTATCAAGCCAGGCACTCCACAACCACATGAGGTCAATAATATAATTATATCAAAGAGATGTGGAAACTGAAACTCCACGGTTAAATGATATTGTGAGGGTCACCCCTCATAACGGACGGCACCGGATCCTGAAACCAGCCTGCTCGAGGCTGGAGCTTAAGATTCAAACCACACTCAATCAGAGGAGAGCACAAGAAACCAAGCTTCCCAAATGCTTCACCAGCCTTCTCTAAACCCACACTGAGCTTCTCTCTGCGCAGCAGATACACAAACGAGGGAATTTTTTACGTGAGTCACACATGTTCATTAATTTTAAAATAAGAAAATTAAGCCAGATAAACTAAGAAACTCTAACGAGAAACAATAAGGGTTGGCAAGGACTCGGAGAACAAGGGACTCCCGTGCGGGCTTGACACAAACAGGTGCAGCCCCGGTGGGAGAGAGCTCGGGGTTTCTTTGGAACAGTACAAATAGAATTACAATAATCCAGGAATTCCACTGCTGGGTGTTGACCCAAAGAATATGAAAGCACTAATTAAATGCTGTTTACTGCGGCATTATTTACAACAGCCAAACTATTGAAGCAGCCCCAGTTTCCATCAGTAGATGAATGGATAAAGAAGTGGTATGTGTACACATATTCTATTAAAATGGAATATTACTCAACCATTAAAAAAAAACAAAACAGTGAAATCTTAGGGTGCCTGGGTGTCTTAGTCAGTTAAGTATCTGCTTCAGCTCAGGTCATGATCCCAGGGTTCTGGGATCGAGTCCTGCACTGGACTCCCTGCTCCGCGGGGAGTCTGCTTCTCCCTCTCCTGCTACACCTGCTCATGTGGTGATGTGTCTCTCTCTCAAATAAATAAATAAAATCTTAACAAAAAAAAAAACAAAACAAAACAAAAGAAATCTTGCCACTTGCAACAACATGGATGGCAGTAGAGAGAATAATGCTAAGTGAAATAAATCAGAGAAAAACAAATACCATGCGATTTCACTCATGTGGAATTTAAGAAACAAAACTAAGGCAGAAAAAAAAAATGGACAAACCAAAAACCAGACTCTTAATTATAGAGAACAATCCGATGGCTACCAGAGGGGAGGAGGGTGGGAGGGTGGCAGGAATAGGGACGAGGAGGAAGGAGAGCGCTTGTGACGGGCACTGGGTGTGACACGGAAGTGCTGAACACACTGTATCATACAAGTGAAACCAACAGAACACGGTATATTAACTATAATGGAATTTTTAAAAATTCTAACAGGTCTCAGGATTTTTCGGGGGGAGGGGTCATTATTAGAACTGGCTCCAAAATTTCCCTTCCTCCTTAAAATACGATTTTCTAAAATGCCTTCGTATTTAGTTATAATTTTGTTCTTCCCCACTTGAGCTAAAACAAAACAAACTCTAGAGAAAGAAGAAATAAGAATGATCACTCAGCAACCCTCCATCAACTTTGCAATATTTTATTAGAGGAGTATGATTTAAAGTAGCTTTTTCATACAGCTCTAAAAAAGTTTAATGATTAAATATGATCAATGATGCTTGTCTACAAAAAATTAATGATGTTATTATAACATCATGAAGGTTACACATTTTTGTTTTGTTTCATTTCTTAGTAGAAGGCTGTCAGCATCTTTATCACCCCTAAAAGGTCATTTTTGCATTCCAAAGGAATTTTTTTCTAGTTGTATTTTGAGAAACATACTTTCAAAGCATTTATGCACTGGGAGCCCACAGATCTTCTTACATCAAATATTTCATATTCCAGGAACAAGTCTGGACACATCAAATCTGAAGGAATTTCTTCAGGCTTACTAAACCAGCCTATGTGATTTCATTTCCAGCCACACAGGAATCTTAAACTTTTCAGTAACTGCAGGTAATTCTCGGTCATGGCAAGGAGAAAAGGAAAGCCTCTGGCCCTGAAACATTCCCCCCAACCCCATCAAGTCCCCCCAACCCCATCAAGTCCCCCCTATAAGGACCATCTCCTTAATACACCACGTAGAATATATTACCTATGGGGTCTGCGAATCCTGATTTACAGTTAGTCACTGGACTCCTCTAACGTAGCGGTACGGGCAGTTACGGCGAACACCCAGCACAGCAGAAGTTTCATCCCTGTAGAGGGGACTGACAACCACGTATGCAGTGTTGGGGAGAGGAGAGGCAGGGCCCCCCACCCCACCGTTTTCCCAACAGTGAGGATGGCTCCACGGTGTTCCTGCTGCACCCCGGACCCCGGCGGACAGCAGGACACCACTCTGCTTCAGCTTATGGATGTCGTGTGAGGCTCACCGTGGGCTCTCCTGGCTTCCCGAGCGCTCCTCACTGGCCCGTACCCGTGGTTCTCAGAGTGTGGTGCGCAGCCCCGCAGCGGCAGCACCTGCAAACTGGTCAGCAATGGAAATTCTCAGGCCAGTCCCGCACCTTCTGAACCACCACGGCTGGGAGCGGGGCCCAGCAATCTGTGCTTTACTACAACCCTCCTGGAATTCAGATGAGGATTACGATTGGAAAATCACTGCAATCAATGATCGTTTTCTTCAAGGGGCCATTGACTGAGATTGCCATTATATGTGGGTTTAATTTCCACCACGCCCATGAAGAGTGGTTGGCTGACCCTAGGGTATTCCTATGAGAGTATATGCAAACACAGGGAAGCTTTGAACTTACCACAAGTTCTGTGTACGAGGGTGACTAACGGGACAGTAAGCCCTTAGCGTCCCTTTTTCTCATCTGTGGTCCTTCCAATAGTTGGTAAGAAAAGGTCACTCTTGATTCAGATTCCCTTGATCTGCCATGTTCCTCTGGTTGCCCGCATTTAAGGTGACTCCCAACAGCTGCCTGAAACACACCTGACCCTAGAACCACAAATGCACGGGAGCGAGGGCAGGGACCCTGAGAGAGCCTGAGGTCAGCTCTCAGTTCCCCCGTGTTTAAGCCTCAGTTTCCCCAAATTAGAACAAAAGTACAGCCCAACCTTCATCACAGGGACGTCATCTGAATCAAAGTGATTTAACGCCATTCTCCTTGCACGGGGCAGCCCTCCCTCCACGCGACACAATCTTTTTATTCTGACCCAACAATTCCACCTTAAATACCTCGGAGCATGCTCAAGTCTCTGGAAAAGAAAGGCTGCCAACATCTAGATCACGTTCTCTACAAAAGCACCTGATTAATGATTTTTTTAAATAAAGGGGACAAAACTCCAACAGCTCTCATTCCTAACAAAGAATCACATGATAGAAAAACAGCTCATTCTGCACTGAAAGCCGTGTACACAGCGTCTAACCACAAACACGCTGATCAAGAGAGAACATTTCAAAATATTTTCTTTAGAGATCCCTAAGCCGTTACAGGGTTGGGGCAGGGGGGGGGGGTGCCAAGGCGCAGTACAGACTTGCGCAGGTGAGTCAAGAATGCGATTGGATGAATTAAAGAAATCACATTTTGGCATGGCTGAAGGAGGCACGGGGCATGATTCCAAGTTTCTGCTGGTGGATTCAAATGAGTCCTTCCCCTTCTTTTTTGCGGCTGATAACTTAACATTAAAACACATTTTATATTATAATTAAAAGATCAATAAACCATAAGGAAAGAAAGCTTTCACTTAAGAATCTTTTAAATATGCTGTGGGTTGACGTCAATATCATTACTGATTATTATTTAACAAACACTCAGGAGACGATGCCTTTAATCTTCATACAGACTTGGGTTTGAGTCCTGGCTTCGCCGTTTCACCAACTCATGGACCTTCTACTTTTGTCCTCATCCTGTCCATTCTACATCAGTCACTGAGTCCTAATCTGTTCCCAAGAAGGCTAAAGACCCTTCCTGCCTCAGGGCCTTTGCACGTGCTGTTCCAGCCCTGTTCTCTCCCATCTCACCCACCCCCAACTCCATCCCTCACCCAGAGCATCCACTCCCAGTCTGCAGCCCATTCTATTAGTCCTCGGGTCCCAAGTCACTTCTAGGGAAAGCTGTCCTAGCTGATGGTAGATTAGATCTTCCTGCTGCATACTCCTTTTCCTTACTTTAACACCTGCCACAATTGTATCTGTATTGCTCTTTTAATGTCAGTCTATACAACTGGACCACAAGCTCCATGTGGGCTGGGTTCCTGTCCACTGCTGTATCTCTAGGGCCAAGTGCAGGGTCTAGAGCACAGGGGAGAGGCAGCATTATACATTTCTTTTTATTTTTGTATTTGACAGAGAGAGAGAGAGAGGGACCATAAGCAGGGGGAGCAGCAGAGGGAGAGGGAGAAGCAGACACCCCGCTGAGCAGAGAGCCTGATGTGGGACTTGATCCCAGGACCTGAGATCATGACCTGAGCCAAAGGCAGGTGCTTCGACCAAGCCACCCAGGCTCCCCAGAGAGACAGCATTGTAAATAGTCCTCTAGGCATCATTTCAGGAAAGAGGTAGCATCATGGGTAACGATTCCATCTCCCATCTACTCCCATCCACTCAATCTGGATGAAAGAGGGAAACAGGCAAACTCGTCTGTTTTTCCTTTGTCCCCAGGGCCAGCTTTTGTTCTTCCCACCTGATCTTTTCACCTGTACAGCAACTGAGAAAAGACTGAGGGAAGGAGAGAGGCTTCCTGGTCTGACTTTGACCATCCAGAGCCAGACAGGTGGGACTAATCGTTATTATTTTTTAAAGATGTTATTTATTTATTTGACAGAGAGAAAGACAGCGAGAGAGGGAACACTAGCAGGGGGAATGGGAGAGGGAGAAGCAGGCTTTCCGCTGAGCAGGGAGCCCGACGTGGGGCGCAATCCCGGGACCCTGAGATCATGACCTGAGCCAAAGGCAGACGCTTAATGACTGAGCCACCCAGGCACCCCAGGTGGGACCAGTAATTAATCTTGAACTACCATCTCCCTTCATGGCACGTTCTTCATCTCCCTCCTCAGCCCTCCCTGTCCGCTGTCCCCCCAGGCCCCTCATCTCGGCTCCTGCTTTCCCTCGTCCCCGCACTCAGCTCCTCCCAAGACGGGAGACGCAGCGACTCAGCAGCTAGAAGGCAGGACCTCAAGGCTCCCAGAGCTACACAATCTGGGAGAAACTGCCGAGCAGATGGCAGGAAATTAATCCGGAGCCCAGGAAAAGGGGGAGAGGAGTCTGATCATGTGCAGAGGTAGACAGCTCAGAGGAAGAAAGAAAAAGCAACCGGATAAAACAGGGTGATCGCAGAGATTTCTGCACGACGGCTGCCGGGCCTTCTCCCCCCCACAACCACGGAGACGGAAAGCTGGGAGCCGGCAGCACCTCCCTCCCAGGCCGCCGGTCAGGGCCTCTCACTCCTGAGAGGATTTACTCTGACAAAGGGGTCCCGGTTCCTTTTGTGGTCGGTGAGGTTTTTAGATGCCTCCTCTGTTCCCTCCGCTCGATCCAAGACCTGCAGGCAGGCTCGTGCACGGGTGTGGGAAGGACGGTGACGGCACCGTGTCAGTCGAGGGTGGGAGGGGTTCTGTAATTGACACCCTAATGGCCTTCATAAAACCCCAAGATGAGAGCCTCTCTTTGGAATTACTGGTACCTAAAAAGGTACAAGAAACGACGACCTTGGGGAGAACCTACTGCAGACGAGTCTGCCTGTTTATCCCATCTGAAGGTGCCTTCTCCCTGCGCCCCCCCCAACCCCCAACGTGGAACTTGTTTTCGGACTCTCCGCATCCAATCCAGTGGCATGGGCACTGCTGACCCTCCAGACATGCCCACAGAGAGGGCAAGTCCTCACTCCAGACGGCTCAGAGTCACGCGGAGAAGAGACCCAAACCCGCCAAGGAGGTCGTCTCTAGGGAACACTCTGACCCCCGGGACTGTGTGTGGACAAGCCCGCACCCCGAATGCAGGATCCTTTTCCCCGCTATAAGCTCTCAAAAGCCGTCCCAGGAAAAGCCTCGCACACTTCCTCCCGACTAACAATAGGCAGCCACCTGCTCACAGCTTTACTCCCGGCTCCGGAGTTCCTAGAGGATGGAGTCACTGCCGCTCGTGCCCCAGCCGGCAGGCAAGGAGGAGACAGAAACAAAGGAGCCAGGTGGCTTGGGCAGAGGGAGGACTGGGGGGCTGCTCTCTCACACCCCCACAGTACAGCCGGAGGCCGGCCTTCCCAAGGCTGCCCCGCATCTCAAGCTGTGCGTGGAGACAGCTGTCTGAGCCGCAACAGGAAAGGGAAGGGAAACAGTCCTTCCTGAGGACGGCCTGGTCCTCTGTTCTAAGGGAGCAAGAACTGGTGAACGCGGCACACAGCCTGCCTTCAAACGCCACGGGGCTTTCGGTCTGATGTGCCACCAACAGCTCCTTGGCGGTCAGGGCGAAGAGGGAGGCCGGAGGCAACCGGCCGGAGGTCACAGCCACAGTGCCAGGTCAGGGAACGATCCTCCCAGAAGGGTCGGGGTGGGGTACTCCCCACTCTCTCTACTGGAAGGTTCTAGAATAAGAGGCCTGGCAGAAAAACTTTCAAAGTGAGTGCAAAGAAGAAATAAAACCATAGAGAAGACACATGGAAAACTCATCATATATGCTTTCTCTCTCCCTGTTTCCCTGCGGAGTAAGTGGAGAAAGATAATAAACTCGTTTGAAACCACCGGTGATATTAAAATGAAAAAAATTTTACATGATTTCATCTCTGTAATTTCATGCACTATGTAGCTCTTTAACCAGACTTTAAAATTCTTGCTCTTTATATATTTATACCTATTTTCTCCCCTCATTTTCATTGCATAAATATGACAAGGTCATTATAAAACATTTTAAAATCCTGATCTGAAAAAAATTCAGCTACATCGGTCTAATTCCAAACAAACAAACAAAAAACCTTTACCACTGTTAACACTTTAGGACGTCCTTTTCTATTTTTTCCTATGCATGGTCAGCTAGGGGAAGATCTTTGTTTATAAAAATTTCCTTAAACCTATTGGATTTTTTTCCCACATGAGTCATGCATATCTGTTTGTTCAAATAAATACACCTTTGTTTGCATGCTCTTTACAAATGTTCTTGGCAAACACCCCTGCTATTTACCGTTACAGCAATCCTAGAAAGCAAACGGGGTCATCTACGCTCTCTCCAGACATTAATAGCCTGGAAGGACCAAGTTCACTTGCTGCAGTCACAAAATCAGGAATCCTCCATATGCCACGGACAGACCTTTAGAAAGCCTCCCTGGGTTAGTGACTATAGTAACCCTGACAAAGGAGCTTTGATCCTTCCCTAGAGAAACACCTGCTGGTTGACCGAAGGGAAAAAAAAACCCTGATTCATCATTTCCACTGAGGGTCTGCAATACGGTTTAGAATGACTATGGATACTGTGCAAGGGGAGGGTTATTCACCCACGAAAGATATCCTTTCCTTGAAGGAATTACCATCGAGAATTTTTAGCACACATCTAAAGGGAACTGGCCAATCCAAGAGACCAGGGGTTTCCCCTGCTCCTGCCGTCCACCACTCTCCCCTTTCACAGCATGGGCCGGTCTGTCGCAGAAGCTGAAGAGCTCCAGTGTGTTTCCCTATTCTGTGGGGTTGACTTTGCAAACAGAGACACCGGAGCCACGCTTGTGTTCTCTGTCCTGCGGTACTCAGTGTGCGGGAAGGGAAGTCTTATCAGCCCTCGCTCTTTAAATTACATGAGAGACAACTGAACCAAAAGGGGCCTGAAACCCAGCTGGACATCCAACAATTAATCCAGAAAGGACATGCTCACACGCAAGGCCCATGATGCACCCACCACGCCTGCTGCCCGTGACCATCACCACCGCTGAACAGTAAGACACGCCCCGTGCTTCACCCACGCGGTCTCGCTGACCTGAGCACTCTTGGCCAAAATCTCCTATTCAGCCTGTTTTCTTTTCTTTCAGGGGCTTTAGATTTACCCACTGCGGCGGGTAAAGTACTTCTGCAAACAGAAAAGACGGCTTTGCTCTTCGAGCTCACCCTGGACTCTCCACGGCGGTTGTGCGAATTCAGGGGTCTCCCCCACTGACGGGGATGTTGCAGGACATTTCTCTGTTCCCTGGACCCCGGACTCCACCAGGCTCACGTCAGAGGGGCTCACGAGACCTAGCCGGCCACCTCCGGCGCCGCGCAGAACCCGGATGATGAAACACGCCGCCAGCATGTCTCAGGGGCTCTGGTGCTGCAATCCGAGAGGGCTGGACACGGACAGCAAGGGGGGGGGAGCTGCTAATTCACTCCTCTCCTCCCTATCAGCCCCAAATGTTTCAACAAGTGACCTGGGAACACAGTTCGGAGGCTGCTGAGATAATGACTTTATTTGTTCCCCCAGGGGGCTGGGAGAGCTGCGGCAACCCTACCTGGTGGGAACCATTTGTACTCTTTTCTTCCCAAAGCCAGGAGCCAGGCTTGCTTCCAAGGGCAAGAAATGCTTCCCGGTCTCTCTCCAAGCCTGACGGCCGAGGGGCTGCTCGACAGACCAGGTGTGAAAGCCTTGTCTCCCTGACAATGAATTACGGGCGACTTCAGATGAGCCAAAGCGACATCGGTCTCTCTGGTACCAAAAGACATTTTCCTGACCAGACGGTATCAAGATACACACACCTTACAAGGCGCCCAGAAACAGAAATAAGGACGGCAGAGCGCCTTGCGTCACGGCACTGGGGCGGGCTGGGGGGCGCGTGTGAGAAGTGGGTCCAGGAGAACGAAGAGTTGTCAAGCTACGATCTGATGAGAAAGGGGACGTGGTGGGGGCGAGGAAACCGGAGGAAGACGGCCACGAAGACGCCGCAGCCCTCCTCTTCACAGGCAAACGTCTGGAAAGGTTCGCCTCCACCACAGCTCCTGGGCTTGGCACAAGTGACGTTTGGGGCTGGACACGCCTGTGATGTGAGGGCTGTCCTGGCTTCTACCCGCTACTTGCCAGGAGCCTCCCACCCCCTGTGGTTCGTTTTTAACCCAAAGTGTCTTCACAGATTGCCAAAGACCCCCCCACTGAGCCGAACTGTCCCCGACTGAGAACTGGTGTACAGGGCACAGTCTGCACACCAGACAAGGGCACGGGCTGAGGGGGCCTGTGGGAGCGGCACACTCCCCGCCCCCCAGTCCACTCACTGAGCCACACATGCTGGGACTGGGTCCATCCCCAGCGGGCACAACCTTCTTCGAAAGCCCGAGGAGGCCAACAGAAGCCCTGCATCACACACGGGCCTGTCCCTCACGCCCGACCCACTCCGCCACCCTCAGCTCTGGGCCCAGCAGGCATCGTGCCCCGAAAACTGTTCCCCTCCTTGAAATGAAATGAAAACGCTCCCCTCCTTGAAATGCACCCCTGCAGGATTCCTCGGACCCCTCTGGACCCGCATCCTCAAGCTGCTTTGCAGGTTGCTCGTCAGGTGCTGGCCCTACGCCTCCCCTTCTCCCACCCTGGGCCTCCAGCCCGAACGGGGAGATCTTGCTCCTTCCAGCTGCAGTGACCACCTGCCCCGGGGTGGGGGGGTAGGGGGGTGGGGGGTCGGGCACAACTTGCCCTACGCCCCCAGGCTGGAGGGCGTTTCCCGGTCCGTACTCCTAGTTCCAGAACTCACAGGGCTTTAAACTCTTCAGTGATTTCCCAGCACCCTTGAGCTCAAGTTTAAAATTTCGTACGGAGGCTAACCCGGCCCTTTATGACCTTATCCCCACTCCGCACGCCTCCCCCACCCGCCTACCCAAATCCACTCTCCAGTCTGAAATCGAACTCAGCTCTCTTGGGTCGTGAACAAAGGACGCTCTTCCACCTGTGTCTGGAACAGGCAGCCCCTTTCAGACCGGCCTCACCCGGCTAACGGCGCCTCCCTGCCCCCCACCCCTACTGTTCCCAGTCCTGGGGCCTGAACAGCCTGTCCTCTCCTACCCCTAGGGAAGCACTAAGTCTGCAGCCAAACATGCCAGACCCCCCCCCCCCCGCCAGCCCTACCTATCAGCTTCCCCCCGGCTCAGCCCTCCTCTGCTAACTGCTCACCTCGCGTGTGACAGTTCAGCATCACTAGCGGACACCATGCGGGTGCCATGGGGACAGCAAAACACGCACACGATGTGGAACGAGCCTCAAGAACAGCATCCGGGCAGGGAAGTTACAGAACACAAAGGGTTCTACGTACCCAACGGTACATCTGCAGACGGAAAGCAGGAAAGGGGCGGCCTAGAAGACAGGAGGTGCAGAGACGCGGAAAGGAGAGATTATCCAGGCACCGCGCAGACCGTCTGGAACCCCCTGCGAGAGGAGGACGCGGACTCAGGTTCTGAGAGTGGCGACGGGCAAACGGACGGGCACAGACACTAACCCAAGAGAGGTCCAATTTTGCAACGATTAACCACTTTGTCATCGGTTGAGTTCATCGGGTTGTTTTCGAGTGAGAACGTAAGCAGTCCCCCTGCTAGTTTTCCGGAGGCACCAAAACCACGGCGTCCCGCAGTGACTCTGCGGTGGCGGGAGAAGTACGGGTCACAGACCTAAGCTGACTCTCCCGCCACAACAGCACAAACAGCAGCAAAGCAAAGGCCTGGGGTTCTTCAAACATCAGTTTTCTCAAAACAGACGTAACTGGGCAGATAAGGTTTCACTCTACCTGTTTGGCACATCCTGTGTCGGGTGTCAAACGCTCACAGCCATCCTCTGAGGGGAGTAGTATTGTGGCCGCTTGACAAATGGGAAACAAATTCTGAATCGAGAGGAGACAGAATTCTCTGTCCAATCGGACTCGCACGTCTTTGTCCGATGCCCCTCTCGACCAAGTACCTGACCGAGGAAGAGCTCCAGCCGCCGAGACCCACCTGCTTGAAGGGACTTTTGCAGGTCTCTGTAATTAAGTCAGGAATGTTCCAACTTGAGCTAGTTGCTCTCATTTCAGTTTTAAAATTCACTCTGGCCTGAGGCAAAAACTTGCCTCCTAAGTACTTCAAATTGTTTTGTCAACCAGGGAGTAACCTTTACTAAAAAGCTCTACGTTCTTTCCTTCTCCTTCCTGGGTGGTGGAGGGGGAAAAAAATCCCAGAATGCTTCAGACGTCTGCCTCTCCTTTATATGCAACTTTTTTACCCCCACCCCAAAAAGGGTCCTAGGGCCTTTGGGCTTTGCACAGTCTACTGATCAGTTGTCGGGGCAAAGAAGACATTTGCTCTGCACTCCTTACATGCAAACATTTTGCGACACTGCGTTTCTTAAATACAAATCATAGCCCACCACCTCTGCTATACATGTCAGGCAGCAGAGGCTGAGAGAAGTCCAAAGCCTGTGCTCTTTCCTCTCCGGAGACCAGGCTGACTCAGCCCCACTCAGCCTGTCCGCGCTGCCCACCCCCCAGCCCCCCAAAGAGCTCTGCTCTGAGGCCAAAAAAGACGAAGTTCTTAACAAAGATGGCGGCCACTAAGCCCACTAAGGGCAAAATGCTCTGAGGAGATACGAGGAGCGGCCCCTCAAAGAAACCACACCCCTGTGCAAACACAGCTGAGTAAGTGGAAAAGAGAAGACCGTCCCTCTGCAGGTTTCTCAGCCTCGGCACTACTGACCTTCGGCTGGATAACTGCTGGTTGTGGGGGCTGCCTTGTGCATTGTCGGGGGTTCAGCAGCGTCCCCGGCCTCAGGCCACCCGATGCTGGGAGCACCCCTGCTCTGAATCGTGACCATCAAAAGTATCTCCAGACACTGCCAAATGCCCCCCAACGGGCAAAATCACCACCGTCCCCCCACCCCACCACCAAAGCCCCCGGAGAAGCACTATCCTAAAGAGGTTCCAAAATATAAAGTAGTAACAGGTCAACTCGCGGCCTTATCTTCCTCCATGCGGCATCAGTTTTCCACGGTTCTTGTTCTACACACTCAGATGTAAAGGAACCACAAGCAGAATTTTCATCTTAAACGAAAAAAAAAAAAAAAAGTCCCCTCAAATGACTCGTTCTTCAGGACCTGAGCGGCATTGAAGAGACGGCGTTTACATTCTCCCAGACCTGCGGTTTTGCTGAAAAATTAATCCATCCCATCCATGCTTTGATCTTCAGGCAAATTATTTCCTGAGACAAGATTTAACTTGTGCGGATGCCACAGGCTAACCAGCTATCAGAGCGGAACTGGCATCCAGTTCCAGGTGGCAAGTGGGGACGGCGCTTCCCGACCGCCCCCAAAGGGACTCTGGTCAGAAACACAACCCAGTGTCACGGGGGCGGGGGCTGGGGGGACGATTTTCCCATGAAACGGTGAGGCAGCTTTGTGTTCAAAGGAGAAAGCGGTTTGGAGGAGGTGGGTCGGTTTTAAGCATCAGCACTAACTAGCATTTCTGTTACGGGAGGTTTTTGTTGTTGTTGTTCTTGTTTTCGTTTTTCTTAATTTCACAGTGAGGAGGAAAATCACGCCCAAGTGGTCTCCTTGCTTCTGTGGTTCGTTTTCCCTTTAAGAGGAAAGGAGGAAGCTTCTAGTCTTCCAACGGCGCTTGCTCGTCCCGCACCTGTTCTGCAAGGTGTGTGCCGCCAGCCAGAGGGACAGACGGGACCTGGAGAAAATGCTTGTTGTATCAGCAACTGCACGCTTGGCCAAAGGAATGCTGGCTGCAAACAAAGCCCAGAGAGTTCGTTTTGCTAAGAAGCTATCCCTTAGTTTGGGCGGCAGGCAGGAGAATGCACCCCTACCACCCCCACCCCCAACGATATCCAGGTCCTAATTCCCCAACCTGAGTATGTTACCACGATGGACTTGAACATGTGGTTCAAGTCAAGGACCCACGAGCTGAGCAGAGTCATCTGGGCTCTCCTGGTGGGTTGAAAGTCATCACGAGAACTGGAAAGCCCACAGACGTCTCCGGCTGGGGTCAGAGAGAGAGAGAAATGGGACGGAAGGTGAAGGAACCAGAGAGATCTGAAATGTGACAGGGACTCACATCACCACTGGTGGTTTTGAAGATGGAACAAGTGTGTCTTCAGCCAAGGAATGCGGGAGGCCCTGAGAAATTGGGACCATGAGGAAACCGATTCTTCCCCAGAACCAGCCCTGCCCCCCCGGATTTGATCGCCGTGAGTCCTGTGTTGACCTTCTAATCTACAGAGTTGTAGGAGAATGTATTTATGTTGCTCTAAGCATCAAACGTCAGGGTTCTGTCACGGCAGGGAGAGAAAACTAATACAGACTTGGCGGGGTGCTGTTGTGACAAAAACCAAGAAACGACCTGTGGCTTTGGAACAGGGCGGTGGGTGGGAGCACAGCAGACAAAGTCTAGACGGCCTTGAACAGAGCTGTTAGGAGACACGTGGATGTGAAGGAGAGCTCGGGAGGGAGGAAACCTAGATTGCCGAGGAGACGCCGGCATTGTCGCGAGCGGAGGAAGTCACACATACCACCCGGCTAGCACTCACTGCCTACTGTGGGCGAAGAAAGTGATGCCCCCGGGGTGAATGGGTGGTTCAGTCCGTGAAGCAGCTGCCTTCGGCTCAGGTTATGATCTTAGGGTCCTGGGATCGGGTCCTGCATCAGGCTTCTTGCTCTGCGGGGCGACTGCTTCTCTCTCTGCCTCTGCCTGCCACTCTGCCTGCTTGTGTGTGCTCTCTCTCTCTCTCTGACAAATAAATAAATAAAATCTTTTAAAAAAATAAAAAAATAAAAAAATTTAAAAAAAGAAAGTGAAGCCCCCAAGGGGGGAAGGCGCCTGACCATCTGAGGGGCAACCCTGCTGTCCCTGGGGCAGACAGCCTCTGTGAACCACTCTTGGGGATGGCTGCAGTGCCTACCTCACGGGACCACAGGGGTTAATGAGGACGTGCAGGCAGAGCCCTCCCATGGTGCCCAAACCAGGGCAGACACTGGGAAACGGCTGGAGAGGAATGCATCCTTTCTCCCACAGGAAAGCCTGTGATGAGTCCTCCCTCGGGCAGACTGAGGGTCTAAGCATAAAAGAAGGGAGGAGAGGCAGACCTGGATGTTCAGGAAGCCAGGGCTCCATAAATCAAAGTGCCATCTGGGAGCTCAATGGGGCTATTCCGAAATGCAAGAGACGGAGGCACTGAGGCCTGGGGACGCCGTCCAAGGCAACGGAGCCAGACAAAAAGGGGGCTGAGCTGTTCCTCTGGGTGCGTCTATTACTGGAAACGTGCCAAGTGCAGTTTGAGAACACTGGGCCGAGATACTGTGCCCCTCTCGGTGCCAACTTGGACAGGAAGTGATGCGGCTGGGTCCCACGGTCGAGAAGCCGGCAGGAGGGGGTGACGGGGGCGTCCTCAGAGAAAGAGATCATTTTCAATTCTCCAGCCTGGTTTCCTACCTCAGCCTCCCCCTCTCCCCCGCCTCCCACCCATCTCCATCCATGAAATTATAATACACAACAAGAATGAAAAAGACCGCAATTGTTCCTGCAGGGGCACGGCAAAGTCAACTTTTGCAGAAACGCCTAGAATTTTCTATGGAGGAGGGATGACAGGTGTTTTCCTAGTGTAAGAATTTTTTAGTTCGGGCATTTTCGTAAGGTTTCTGGGAGAAGACATCACAAGGAAAGAAACAAGGAGCCGAAAGCATTTGAATATCCTTTCTGTCTCTTTGCATGGGCACCCTGGGCTATAAATTACAGTGGTTTATTGCCCAGGACTCCCAGTTGAGAGTTAAATGTCAGCCAGCAGGCTACGACATAACAGAGAGGGAGAAAAAGTCACCTTAGGAATGGTGAAGACAAAACCCAGCGGCAAGGAAGGAATCCAGTCTCCCCTAGTAGGCTGATAAGACAGTGGGTCTGCCGACAGAGTCCTCCTTTTCTGCCCAAGAGTCCCATCTTCTTCCTTTCGAGAAAACCTCTTAGCACCTGCAGGGAAGCCACCATTTCTTCCGTTCCTTTCTGCTGGGGGTAGAAGGCACAGCCTCCCGGGTGGCGTGATGAAGGCACACATGTCTGTGAGCCAAGCACATGTACCCACCGAACACAATGACGCTTTCAAAAAAGAACAAGTTTCCAAAGTTCTGCCAACAATCCCATTGTTTTGGATTCACCAACTGGAAAGGCATACACTTCTGCACGACATTTTCTGAATTTTGTCAAGCTGGGTGGATCTGAAGGCTCATTCTTTGCACTCCCACTGTGTGTCACTCGGTGCCCTTTCCACGCACACCCAGATCGGCGGTTCTCAGAACAGATCCATTATTCGGGTGCACGTGACAAGAGCACTGGATCTTGTCTCTGCCCACCCGTTTTCTCTGCCCCTCAAGCTGCAAGCCTCTGCTGACCCGGCGGGGGGAGACCAAAACCCAGCAGAACAAAGGAGCCGCAGGGCTTGCCCTCTCCTCCGCATCTCAGTCCAAATCTGGAGACTCTGGGAGGGTCGGCAGGTGAATCTCTGGGTCCTCCTAGAAGGAGGACATGCACCTCGTGTCTAGTGATTTGGTTTGGCTTTTTACCAACATGGGAAGGAGGAGGTATGGCTCAGAGACAGTTAGAGAATGGACCTAGCTACTTGGCAAACACACTCCAGCCTCCTGTTTGCAGAGGAAAACAGCATGACAAGTGGGAGCTGTTTGAAGCTCCCAGGACCTCCACGTGGGCTTCAGCCACTCCATCAGGACCCAGTGATGCCGATCGAGCTAGTCGCACCAGCCTCTCTCACCCCGAGCTTCTCGCGAGGATGATCCGGACACCAAGACACGATCCCACAAAAATGATCTGCAACTCAAAGAAGTCATACAGCTCAGGACTGGGAGACCCTCACAGGGTTTGTTTGGAGGGTAAAAACACACATGCCGAAGACGGTCCATTTTATACGCCTCTTTCAGGGCCGTAAGAGCTTCCCTACGGTCAGTACCCAGACTGTGCCAGACTCTCTAAATGCGTGTGCATTATTTGATCTGTTTCTTCCAAAGATCCAGTAGCAAACTACCTCCGTGTTCACTCTTTCCTGGAGGAAACCCAGGCTTGGAACTGCTAAACAACACGCCCCAAGTCACCAGCTGGCAGACCTAGACTCTGAACCCAGACTTTCGCTCTGACCCCAGGATTAATGCCTGTGATCTACTGTGATCGGCAACAGACTCTGGGAATAGTGAGGCCTCCTCCAAATTGCCCTTGGGGGCTCAACAAATTGTACTGACAAAATTAATAGTGATCTCCCTTTTTGAACCACCTTGGCTCCTGCACGTGACAACCTGCCACACCCTGCCTTGCCACCTGACAAGAAGTCACAACCTCTCCCTGGCGCTGGCTTCAAAGCAATGCAAATACTCCGAAATGCCTTCCCCTAGAAGGAGTCCCCACCCCGGCACACGGACTCCAATTCCAAAACTGTCCAGGCCCCCCACTGCAGGGGGCCTGACGCGTCACCGTCCAGGAGTTCCCCAGCCTCCAAGCACGCCCCTCCCAGCTCCCACCTGCAGCTGTGCCTAAGGGTTTACCACCCCACGGCGGCAAGAGGTAAGAACACCACCGCTGCTGCAGATGCTACCGCTGGTAACAGACCTCTCGCTGCCGGCAGAAATGTGGAAGCACGTTCCTCCCAATAAACTCAGGCAGTTTTACCCACTTTCTACAGGTTCTAAAACGAGTGATAAAGACCATCCCAAGACCAGCAAACTGTAGGCTCAGGCCAAGTTGCTGAGTGAAGACTGTGTAATAAGAGAGGTATCAGAGGGGGTTGCGGGGGGGCGGGGGGCGGGGGTAGGGAGAGGGTGGTTGGGTCATGGACATTGGGGAGGGGATGTGCTATGGTGAGTGCTGTGAAGTGTGTAAACCTGGCGATTCACAGACCTGTACCCATGGGGCTAATAATACATTATATGTTAATTAAAAAATTAAAAAAAAAAAAAGAAGGGTATCAGAGGGATCTTCCAAACATTCAAAAAAAAAAAAAAAAAGGATAAAGCAGAAGTGGGTGCAGGGACGAGAAGGAGGGGGAGATGGAGAGTTAGTGTTTAACAGGGATGGAGTTTTTGCCTGGGAAGATGAGAAAGTTCTGGAGAAGGAGGGTGGGGATGCTCGCCCAGCAACGTGAACGGACTCAGTGCCACGGAAATGTATACTCAGACATGATGAAAATGGGGAAACACAAGCAAAACTCACACTGACATTCAAGTAAGTTCTTCCTTTTGAAACCTCCCACGTACAAAGGGAAAGGAGGTCCCAGCTCCTTCCGAAACCAACCACTGGAACATTCTAGGCCCACTGCAGGTGCTACATGGAGGAAACGGGAATTGCAGGCCCAGAGCTCCGGGGAAAAAGACGAATGCTCTGAGGGACGGCCTGCTCTGCGGAGGCCGCATGTCTCGGTAGAGCCAGAATCCCCCTCCAGTCCTCTGAGGAAAGCACTGATCGCCCTTCAACATTTGTGTCTCTTGCAAAATTTGTATGTTGAAGTCTTAACCGCAATGTGATGGTACCTGGAGGTGAGACCCTCGGAAGGTAGCTGGGTTGAGGTGAGGTCAGGTCGTGAGGGATGGGTGCTCCTAGAGGAAGAGGAAGAGGGAGCAGAGCCCTTCCTCCCTCCACCACACAAGGACCCAGCAAGAAGCACCAGCCAGGAAACACGCTCCCTCTCACTGTCCCCAGAACCCACCCAGGCAGCCACTGGACCTTGCCCTCCAGCCTTGACCATGGGGAGAAGTGACCAGGCTGTTAAGCCCCCCAGTCTGGGGCCTGTGTCACACAGCCAGAGCTATGACAGGTCTCCTCTGTATTTTATCTGTGTGGCACCCACATTCAGTTCACGGTTGAGACCCATTACCATTGGTAGAAAAGTTCCTAAAATGGCTCGCTTGTGTGCAGGGACTTTGGGCACCACAGCTAAGGTGGACATCCAGATGAACTCTCTCTTCTTGGTGTCACCAGACAGTCTGGCAACAGCCCGACTCACACAGACACACACGCGCACACGCGGAGACGGGCCAACTGTTTCTTCCACATTCTCAGGTTCTTCAGAGCAACGCCGAGGACAGAGGCCAAAAGGCTGTCATGACTCAGAATGAAACGGTCTCCGGTCCGCTGCAGTCTCCCTCTGTCATCTCAGATAAAGGCTCCGCACTAGGAAAATCACCAAGGCTGCTGATATGGGATTTTGAACACCGAAGAATGAACCAGGTCGCATCTCAAATGACTCTGAGTCCCTCCCACCAAGCCTCTGCACGCAGCTCTCCCACCTGAGAGTGTTGCTTTGTGATTACGGACCTATTTAACCATGCTCTTTGTCTCCCAAGACTCAATGCTCTGACTTGTAAACCAGTCTTGATCCCAAAAGTGAACAATTAAGTACTTTTTACCTGTTTTGGTGTTTTGTTTCCCCTCACTGGAAAAAAACAAAAATACTATGCCTCCCATTAGCAAACTTTGAGCTGAACCAACCTAGGTCAGCGTACCTCCGAGTTACACAAAATTCCGATCCGTTTTCCTTAAATTTTGCATAATTCACCTTTAAATGCCACTGCAAAATTGGTACTTAACGTCCACACCAACAATAAAATAAAATTAAATTAAATTAAATTTTAAAACCTAATCCTCCCTAATACCAAAATAGATTAGAAAACCCTTAATAATTAGAAGTGTCCCAATTAAAACCTGAATATCAAGTCCAATCAACAGAGGAGAAACATCAAAAAATGGACACACAGGTATGTGGGATTTAATACGTGATAACGGTGGCATTTCCTATCAAAGGAGGTAAATGGATTACTCAGTAAATGGTTGTGAAAACCAGAAGCCATCTAAAAAAAGCATATTGGGGGGCACCTAGGTGGCTCAGTGGGTTAAAGCCTCTGCCTTCAGCTCAGGTCATGATCCCAGGGTCCTGGGATCGAGTCCCACATCGGGCTCTCTGCCCAGCCGCGAGCCTGCTTCCCTTCCTCTCTCTCTCTGCCTGCCTCACCGCCTACTTGTGATCTCTGTCTGTCAAATTAAATAAAATCTTTAAAAAAAAAAGCATATTGGGATCCTACATTGTAAAATAAATTCAAGATGGATGAATAATATACATATAAAACCTAAAAGCAAAGAAGTAACAAAAGCAGCCCTGGACAATTAAAAGATAATAATTTTAGAGTAAGGATGGCCTTTTCCTCTTTATGGTATTAAATTCAAAGGCCTTAACACAAGGCACCTGACAGAACTGTCTGCGTGGAGAAATGTCACATAAACCAAGTCAAAAGATGAGCAGTAAACTAGGAACATCTCCAACTCTCGTCACACACAAGGGGCTCGTTTCCCTTGGAAAGTAAGTGACATGAATTGGTCACTCACAGCCCAACGGCAAAGGACAGAACAGTTCCGAGGAAGGTAAACAGGAGGAGCTCCTCCAGGCTCAGGAGAGGACTCAGCCTCCCAGGTGACGGCAAACTAAAACCACGGGAGATGCTGTTTTTCCCTTATCAGATCGGCGAAGAGGAACAAGCTTCACAACCCACCACGCCCGCGAGGATGGGAACGGACGGGCGCTCACATACCTCGCTGGTGAGCGTACAGACATTAGCACGGCTTCTACGGAAGATACCTGGGGCGGTACCTCCTCCCAGTACAAACGCCACGTATCCTTTCACCTGGGGACCCCCGAGTTAGGATTTTATCCTATGTGAGCGAAATAAGCTACGTGCAAAGTCATCTCTTGCAGCGTTGTTGCAAACGGCAAAATCAAAAGGAGACCTATTTAACAGAACAGAGTATCTGTAAGAAGAAAATACTAGGCTGCTCTGTTTAAAACTATAAAAATATAAGAGAAACTCTACCTATAGAGAGGAATTTCAAGATGTTTGGTTAAAGGAAAAGAGCAAGGTGCATAACAGTATGTAAAGTATGTTATGGGGGGGCAGGGGGAAGGTTGGGTGGCTCAGTGGGTTAAAGCCTCTGCCTTTGGCTCAGGTCATCATCCCAGGGTCCTGGGATCGAGCCCCGAGTTGGGCTCTCTGCTCAGCAGGGCGCCTGCTTCTCCGTCTCTCTCTGCCTGCCTTTCTGCCTACTTGTGATCTCTGTCTGTCAAATAAATTAAAAAAATCTTAAAAAAAAAAAAGTACATTATGTGGGACTTTAAAAGGGGGGAGAATATGACAATACACACTTTTTTAGTCTTTTTTTTTTTAGTATTTAGTGTTTAATATTTTTACACTTTTTTATTTAGTGTTTTTTACTTATGAGTATCTTTAGAAGCAAGAACACTGAACGCTCCTGAGGAAGGAATATACGGCCAGTGGCAGGAAATGGGGAGGCTTTTCACTTGACCCTTCTATATCTTTTAGAAGAAAATCTTTTTTCATACTGTTAGGCAAATCCTTAGTGACTAGGGTGGGCATGGGAAACTAGCAGAAAGGGAGCACCAAGCGGCCCTTCTATATCTTTTAAATTTGAGCCACATATTATCCATTTGAAGATAGTTTTTTAATTCCATAAAATGGTTATAAGCTGAAGATACTTACCAGAAAATGGAATAAAAAGACAAAGACCTAGAAAACAGAACAGAAAAAGAAAAGTCAAAGGATTGCTTGAGAAGGATCGTATATTTCAAAATGTGAAATCAATCAAGAGAGAAGAGAGAAAGCTATCAATGATAATTCAAGAAATTTTCCAGTAACTAAAAATGTAAGTTTCTAGATTGGGAAGGCCACTCTGTAGCCCCCCCCCAAAAAAAATCAATCAATCTGTGAAAATAGGTCAATCAGTATATCTGGGACAAAGAAAAGGCTCTAAAGCTTTTGAAGAGAAGAAGGGGGGAAATTTTAGGAAGTAATCTTTTCAAAGGTCTAAGAGAAGAGAATTTCTGAGCTAGAACTATATACCTAGCTAAACTATCAAGTGTGGGGTGGAGGCAGGGACAGTTTGGACATGCCAAATCCCCGGAAATGTCTCTCCCCACTAACCTTTCTCAGAAGCTGTTGGCCAATTCCCTCCACCAAGATAAGAGACCAAAAGATACCGCAGGGAAAGAGAACACCACAGGACCCAGGAAGGAGAAACGCAGGGCATCCATGGGTCAATGGGATACTTCATAAGGAATGCTTTTAGGAACAATGGATCAAACAGACAGCTACCCTCAGGTTTTCAAACATGAAGAGAAGGCTGGGCTTCCATTCTGGAGAAAATCAGTAAGAGACTCATAGAGCTAACAAACAAAACATTATTAACTCTGGGTGAGAAGAAGCTGTATGAGGAAGGAAACGTTTGAATGACACATCTCAGCTGTGAATTATTTTCATAGTAATATAATATAAACGTTATACACTAACCAAACCAAAAATTACATGAAGACGATCTGGAAGAAATCATAAGAACTATATAATCTTACCTCCACAGTATGAAGACAGTAAATAATATCCAAAATTGGCTTATCCAATTAAATATACAAAATAAAGAAACAGCAAAATAAACATCCAATTTTTATTTTAAAATGACTAAGATTGCCAAAAAAAAAAATCAAAATTCCTAGCGCCTTTGTGTTTTCTGACACCTCGTTCTTGTGACAGGCAGAACCAGGGAGAAGTGCAGGTCTATGTGCAGAACATAACAAAAAGCAATTTGAACAGGAAACTAAACTAATTTGTAAGAACCAATGGCTCTAGGTAATCGATTTTTTTTATGTTTTTTTTTTTAAGATTTTATTTATTTATTTGACAGATCACAAGTAGGCAGAGAGGCAGGCGGGGGGTGGGGTGGGGGGAGCAGGATCCCTGCTGAGCAGAGAGCCCGTGAGGGGCTGGATGCCAGGACCCTGGGATCATGACCTAAGCAGAAGGCAGAGGCTTTAACCCACTGAGCCACCCAGGCACCCCCACGAATTTTAAAAACAAACTAAAACTAGAGTTCCTTCGAGTCACAAATCCCATTTGTCTAAAAACCAGCAGAGAAATCATCACAACCCTTGGAACCCACTCTCCCGGAGCACACCGTTCACCCCACCACCGCCTGCTTAAAGAAGAGGACTACACCCACTGGGGTCGTTGACTCCAACCTGGCCAACTCAGAAATAGGATATCCTGCAGATCTTTGTCAGCCTCCATACAACAGAACCTGCTAAGGTTGCCCAAATAAAGAAGGAATTTCTCCAAAGATTTTAAAAGCAAAGGTAAAGTTCCAGGAAGACATTTAAGCTATGGCTTTGGGTACCCCTAAGACAGCCCCCATGTGGAAAGCAGGCACTAGGACCTCAGTTCTTATGTGTCCAGAGTGAACAGCCCCCCAGGAGTCTCATCCTCTGGGGTTCTGGCCAACAATTTCTTTTACTGAACTGTGGCAAGAAATCCTTCAAAGGATCTTCTGTCAGACATTAGGGTCCGTGGGTCTAAGGAGCAAAAGTTTGGGGCTGACAACAGCTTAGGAGTGTGTAAATACTTTTACCCAGGCAATTCAATCAAATAAAAGCTTACGGAGAGTTAGCACATCCGAAGTTGCTGCTTCAGAGGACGGGTCAAACCTCTACGCTGCACACCCCGTGAAACAACCGTGTGGATCTCGCTGAAGCTCAAAAGAAAGCCAGCTCTAACCTCAGATGAAGAAATCTCTTCTGTAAACTACCTCTCCTTTGCATAGTGGATAAGAATTCTTTATTTTTTTTATAATTTTTTTTAGATTTTATTTATTTGACAGAGAGAAAGAGAGATCACAAGCAGGCAGAGAGGCAGGCAGAGAGAGAGGAGGAAGCAGGCTCCCCGCTGAGCAGAGAGTCCGATGGGGGGCTTGATCCCAGGACCCTGAGATCCTGACCTAAGCCGAAGGCAGAGGCTTAACCCACGGAGCCGCCCAGGTGCCCTGTGGATACGAATTCTTATACACCCTTTATGCCCAAAGGTCACTTGAAGGGTCTAACAATAAAAGGCATAGTTATCGTCAAAGAATAAAAAAAACTCCTAGACAACTTTTCATCAAGTGAAGGCTGGGGGGAGGGGAAGGGAGAAGAGGGTTTGGATGATCTTACCTACAGAGTGAGGCACAACTGACCATAGGACTTAGCTCCTGGCATCCTGGTAGCCAGAGCAAAAAAGGAAATACGATGAGTTACACAACTTCCATACCTGGCAGAAGAAATTAAAAGACCCCGTTCATCAGGGAAATAGACTTTCTTTTCATAACATGAACTGAAACATACAATTCCTTACAGGAGGGACCGTGAACAGCACAGTGAACCCGTAGGAGCAGCTCACTGGACACGTGCCTATGAAGCCCCTTCTGTGTTTCCAGGCTCTGTTCTCAGAGTTTGGGATACATGAGCCAACAAACCAGGTCAAGAGCCCTACCCTGGGGAAGGCCATATTCTGCTGGGGGAGACAGACAGTAAACATAATCGGTGAGTTACAGGATATGCTATTATGTTATGGGGAAAAGGACAAGGAAGGACTCAGGGGGACGAAGGGTGACAGGAAACTGATTTCAATTCTGAACCAACAGTCAAGGTTCTGAGATGAGGACTCGAGCACTCAGCCCCAGCAGGAGCGGGGATGAGAACAATGGAGGCAGAGACGCAGCCTGTGCAAAGGCCCTAAGGGGAAGCACACAGCCAAGTGTGAGGAAGAGCATGGAGGCCCGCGCTGTCGAGCAAGGGGGCGGGGGAGTACAGCAGAGGAAGTCGGAGACTACCCAGGGCCCAGGTCAAAAGAACCCCAGAGTTTACTGTAAAAACTTCTCCTTTTATGCAAACAGGAAGCCAACAGAGGGTTTAGCAGAAAAGTGCCACCATCTGACCTTTGTTTTTAATTTTTGTTAAAGATTTTATTGATTTGAGAGACGGAGGAAGAGAGAGCACAAATGGGGAGAGAAGCAGAAGGAGAAGCAGACTCCTCACTGAGCAAGGAGCCCGACGCGGGGCTCAGTCCCAGGACAACCAGAGCCTAAGGCAGACGCTTAAGTAACTGAGCCCCCCCGATGTTTTTAAAGAACCACGGCTGAGAATGGGCTGAGAATGGATCCCGAGGATGGAAGCGGGGAGACCAGCTGCGGGGCTGCTGCAGTAATTCAAGCGAGAGAGGGGAGGGGGGAGATGGGGAGGAGGCAGACTCTGGGTAAATTCCCAAGGTAGAGCCACAGGATCTGCTAATGGACTGGAGTGAGAGAAAAGAGAGTGAAGATGATCACAGTTTCAGGGTTTTGCCCACAATGGAAACAGGAAAGGCTGTGGGAAAAACAAGTTCAGGGAAAAAGCAGGAATTCTGTTCTGGCCACACGGCAGTGGCCACAGGAGACTTCCAGGTGGAGACAGGAGGAGGTGGTTGGACGTACAAGCATGGAGTTCAGGGAAAAAGTCAGAGCAGGAGAAATAAATGTGAGACTCACCAGAGTATTAACAGTACTCGAAGCACCGAGTGAGAGTCTACAGAAAAGAAGAGATCAAGGACTGAGCCCTCGGGCCCTCCAAACATCAAGGTGATGAAGAAACTGCAAAGGAAAGTGAAAAGGAACGGCCAGTGAGCAAGGAGGAGAACCAGCAAGTGGACAGAAACTTGAATGCGAACATGCTTTATAATGTCCATCAATGACAGCAAAGGGCGCCAAGTCCAAGTTCAGGGGAAGCACGCCTTCGAGCAGCTGCAGTGCAGCAGGCCAGGCGTTTAGCTTCCGGCCAGTTCTGCCTTGAACATCGAGAGCTGTCGGCACCGAGAGAGGGTAGTGAAGGAAAAGCCAGAGCAGGTCACAGACGAGAGGCCGGGAGAGCACAGAGAGGCACACACTCCTGGCCCAAGGAGTGTATCAGAGTCTGCAGAGGGACCTGGGTCCGATGCCAAAGCAGCTCGTTGGAAAATATGAACTCCAACCCCAAAGTCAGTGTGCAGTCCCTTCCCCAGCTGTTCCCGCCCACGTGCCCGTTATCCCACTGCCCCCAGCCAGTTTCATCCCACTCTCAGTCCTGGGCCTGCATCGCAGACCCCACAGCACACCACGGGCCCCTTCTTCGTTAGCAAAAGGGCCCCGACAGAATCTCCTGCCTAGAGTCTGAGTCCAAGAGCCAGAGACCCCAGCGACCCCTGAACGTACACATCTGTTAGCGAGAACAAGGGAGACAAAGGGCACAGAAAGGGGGTGACTGAGCTCTCCTCCTCTCTCTGTGCACACTTCATGTACATGTACATGAAGGGCCGCCTTCTTTAAATGTCTGAATGCACCAAGTCAGCATACTCTATGCACGTATTTCCAACCTCACTCCAAAGAGGGCTTCAGGCAGCTTTCAAAACTAGACTGAACTGTATTTACCTTAATTTTAAAACAGAAGAAAAATATTAGATTCAGAACAAGGGAAATTATTATGGAATAGTAAACAAAGTCTAAATGGGAAAAAATGACGATCCTGAAGCTACATAGGTTGTTTAACAGCAGGACACACATTTGGCCAAACCAGTCTCATACGAGATTCATATCGTTCAATAGATCACCATCTTCTAATACTGGGGCGTAGGGCAACTTGTCTAATGCTTCTTCATAAAAGGGCCCCTAAGAGACACAAAAGACACGCACTGTGTTAGGGTCTCCTGTGGCTAGTCCTTCAATTATTTCCTGTCCCTCAGGATGTAACACATGCCAACATGATCAGAGAAATCAGAGGGAAAGGAAAAGCAGCATTCACAACCACCCAATACTTGATTGGGACTGGTGTGTAAAATCCTTTAGAATTTCATATATGGACACTATGTCTCAAAACCAAGTTTTCATTAATACTTGAGGTTGATTAAGTGTTATCCATTGAGGACTGGCCCGCTTACCTTAAAATTCAGCCAATTATAGTGAATAATGCTGTGTTATTTGAAAGTTGCAGAGAGTAGATCTTAAAAGTCTTAAAAGTCCTCATGGCACCAAAAGACCCATGAAAAGATGCTCAACGTCACTCATCATCAGGGAAATACAAATCAAAACCACAATGAGATCACCTCACACCCGTCAGAATGGTAATATCAACAACACAAGAAACAACAGGTGTTGGCAAGGATGTGGAGAAAGGGGACCCTCTTGCACTGCTGGGGGGAACGCAAACTGGTGCAGCCATTCTGGAAAACAGTATGGAGGGTCCTCAAAGAGTTAAAAATAGAAATACCCTAAGATCTTGTAATCATACTACTGGGTATTCACCCAAAGGATACAAAAACACTAATTCATAGGGATACAAGCACCCCTATGTTTATTGCAGCGTTATTTACAATCGCCAAATTACGGAAGCAGCCCCAGTGTCCATCCACAGATAGATGGATGGAGAAAAATGGGTATATAAACACAGTGGAATATTACCTGGCCATAAAAAAGAATGAAACATTGCCATGTGTAATAACACGGATGGATCTAGAGAGCACAGCTAAGAGAAACAAGTGTCAAAGAAAGACAAATACCATATGATTTTACTCACATGTAGAATATAAGAAACAAATGTGTAAAGAAAAAAAACAGACAAATCAAAAGCAGACTCTTAACTACAGAGAACAGACAGATGGTTACCAGAGGGGAGGTGGGCAGGGAGATGGGTGAAATAAGTGAAGAGGATTAAAGAGTGTATTTATCATCATGAGCACTAATGTATAGGACTGCTGAAACACATAAAATATATACATATTTTATATACATATAATATATATAATGTATATATAAAAATATATTAAAATATATATAATATACATATAAAATATATAATATGTATAATATACTGAATATACTATATTGTACTTCTGAAACCATTCTAACACTATGTTAACTAACTAGAATTAAAATAAAAAACTTCAATAAAAAATTAAAGTTCTCATCACAAGGAAAAAAATTTGTAACTACGTGTGGTGATGGGTGTTAACTACACTTACTGTGGTGATCATTTTGCAAAATACACAAACACTGAATTATTATATTATACAGTTAAAATTAACACAATGTTTGTGTCAATTCCATCTCACCTTTTTAAAGAATCAACCAATCAGAAAAAATCTTGGCATTCTTATCAAAATTACAGAAACTAAGGACACCTGGGTGGCCCAGTCAGTTAAGCAGCAGACCCTTGATTTCAGCTCAGGTCATGATCTCAGGGTCATGAGATCAGGCCCCGAGTGTGGCTCCGTGCTCACCCAAGGTTCTCTCTTTCTCTCTCTTTCTCGCTCTCGCTCTCACTCTCCTTCTGCTCCTCCCCCCACTCACGCATGAACGCTCTCTCTAAAGTAAATAAATGATTTTTTTTTATTTTATTTTAATTCAGTTAGTTAACACGTAGTGTATTATTAGTTTCAGAGGTAGTTTCAGAGGTAGAGGTCATAGAGGTAGAGGTAGAGGATTCATCAGTTACATACAACACCCAGTGCTCATCACATCAAGTGTCCTCCTTAATGCCCATCCCCCACCCACCTCCCCTCCTACAACCCTCAATTTATTCCCTCGAGTTAAGGGTCTCTCGTGGCTTGATGAAATCAGAGAGGGAGACAAGTCATAATCGCCTCTTAACTACAGGACATAAATAAATCTTTAAAAAAAAAATCTATGCAAGACTCTTACCTAAACAGACGCCTCAACTCCACTAAAGGCTGCAAGGGTGAAACTCTAAGAATGGCCAAGATTCCCTGCCTGCCCCTCAAAATGGGTTCTGAATCTCCCCAACATGCATACGGGAGAATAACCACTCAAGGCACTGACATTTTTTACCTTGCATTAAGTATAATTGCAATTTGTCATCTTTCTTCAAAGGGTTCTGATTCTGTCCTTTTTCAACACTAAGGCAGAAATTCCCCAGTAAGGATATCAGCAACAGCTCAGCAATTTTTCATTTTGCAAGAAAAATACCAGGACAGATTCACTAAGCCCTAATAAATTTCAGGGTTTCCGAAAGGCTCCACTCTGTTTTTCTCTTTATATTGTCATCCGCCTTTGAGTGGCTGCCAAAACCATATTAACTCAGGCAATTAAACAAAAGACAATCGACCAATCAGATAGCAGTAACACAGAGAAAATCAAGATACAAAAGTCAAGAGAGTAAGAAGAGTGACTTCTTGTTTAAAGCAGATCTAGACCCTTAAGAAACAATGAGTGGAAAGTTACCAAACTGTGGGTACAGCTCTCCAACTCATAAAAGATTAATCAGTCCTGTATAAAAATGAGACCCTGTTTTCGGTATGTGGGCAGATTTCTGAAGCATAACTTTTTCAAAACAAACCCCAAGATACAGATGTCATCAATCTAAATAAATTCTGTTTCTGAATCCGCATAGAGGCCACGAAACCTCTTAGAATTAAATACTGTTTTCCATGGTGGTAAATTACGTTGCTGTTTCCATCATCTGCTGCCCTCCCTGGAAAAGGAATAAGACTCCCCATTGTCACGTGACTCACAGTGTCTCCAGATGGAAGAGTTCAGTTCATTCCCCTACTCCGCTGTTGGTAGGCTTAGCCACGCGACTTACCAGTCAAGTGCACGTGAGGACTGACATACAAATGGAAGCATTAAGAGCCACGAATGGATCGGCGATTCCCTTTCTCACCCTCTACCATGTCCCAGAGTGGGAAGGCTCACTCAACCCAGATCTGGAGCTAGAATACAGAAGACCTTTGGAGCAGAGCCATAGTTGCCATGTAATACGAAGAAGAAATTAAAATGGCGTCTTAGGTCACTGAGTATCATGCAGCCTAAGCTGAGAGTTGAAACCATCACTTATTTAAAAAAAAAAAAAAAAACTTTTAATGATCAGTGGAATAATTAGTACCTAGGGCAGCTGAATGAATGCAGAAAGACATGTAGGTCTTACCGCCAGTGAATTTCCATGACCATCTGCAAAACATATGTAATAAACTGGAAATAGGTCTTTTTCTAATTAAAGTTTTTACTTTATAAATATGTGCTTTAGAAAGAGAGAGAAAACTTCAGTTACTTGACTGACCTTTAGAAGACCTTGTTGAGAACAACGGTACGTTCCAAGAAGATAAGGTTCAACAGCTCACCCTTCCAAAGGCACGTAATTAATCTCTAACTAATGGGGGGATAAAACAAGAATCAAGGTTATAAACTTAACCGGCAAACCAGTCTCCCAGCAAAACAATGTAATTGTCTGGGATTTTATAGGATGTAGAAATCAATCCCAAAAAAGTTCAGGTTCATGTTAGCCTTTTCGTATTAGCCTCTGTCTGGAAATCTTACCGATATGAATAAGATCTGAGCAATTAAAACCTAACTTGATGAAAATTACTAGATCTCTCAAACTTTTTTCTAGAAGCCAAAGAAAAACAATGCTTAAAGACTCTTCTCATGGCTACTCTGATGAACATATACAGCAATTCATTTAAAAACTTCACTGCCAACGGAAAAATTCAGCACCGTCTCTTGCAAATTTGTGATGGGCCTTGGGCAAGCTGGATGACCAGAGAAACTCCTAACATTTACTAGGACTAAGCTGACCCAAGAGAGTGGGAAAGAGATAATGCTATACTCTGCCTTGAAAAGTCCTGAATCTGGGGGCCATGGTTCCCTCTACCTTGGTTAGCAAGTCCACAGTAATTAACAGGAAGGCTATTCACACTAAGTTCAAATCAAGTTAGGAATGCTATTTCCTACAATTGGACAGAAAGTTACATCCAGAAGGTGTGAATCTTCATGCATTTGGGGAACTTTTATAGTCCCCAAAAGATCCAGGGTAGTAGGTCCCTCTGCAAGGCTAGTTTGTGAGGGATCTCGATAAAGTTTAGCTCAGGAACACTTTGCAAAATATCAGGGTCAAGCTGATGGGGTGTTTGGAAACAAACGTGAGAGTCTGATTTGGGTTGTGAGGTAGCGAAGAATTTCCTGGGGACTCCTCTTCCCTGCTCCAAATTGGGGCTAGAAAACATCAGTGGGAGCAGACATTCAGCAGGAGAACACGTGGTAGGATGGAGACCATTTTCTTCCCACACACATTTCCTTTTAGAAAAAGCTACCCGTTCTTACCCTTGGCTGTTTACTGTGGTGCTTCCTACACAATTCCAGCCTCCTTGGTCGCAGCGGACGGGATCACAAAATGATTCCTATTTCCAGGGAGAAAAAAAGGAGGCATAGGCTAAGCCCATCAGCAGGAAGGGAGAGAGGGCTAGAGCAGCAAGGTTAGAGACGGGAGTCATGAGAAGCAAGGGCTGGGGTGCCATTTTCTGCCACATGTGAGCTGAAGCAGAGAAAGGTAATCTGTAGAGAAAAGCCAAAGTATGGTGCAAATGCTGGAGACAAGACACCATGAGTGCCCCACAGGAATCAGTTTCCAGTCCTCACTCCCAGCAGGACTGGCTGGGCTACTGTGGTCCGGTTGATTTCCCAAAACTCCTTGTTGATGCTGGTTTGTCTAAGTCAGTTTAAATGAGTTTCTCTTTTTACACAGCCAATAAGCCTAACTGTTTTACCATAAATCTTGAATTATTTATTTTTAAATGTTTGATCTTAATAAACTTCCAAAATGAGGGAATGGCACCAGGTGTTATAAGCAATTAATGAATCAGTGACCACATCAAAAATTAATGATGTACTATACGGTGGCTAACTGAACATAATGAAAAAAAAAAAAAGTACAATGAAGTAAAAATAAATAAATAATAAATAAATAAATAAAATTAGACAATAACATGCGTATAGTTAAATTATAAATCTGGGGCGCCTGGGTGGCTCAGTGGGTTAAAGCCTCTGCCATCGACTCGAGTCATGATCCCAGGGTCCTGGGATCAAGCCCCACGTCGGGCTCTCCGCTCAGCAGGGAGCCTGCTTCCTCCTCTCTCTCTCTCTCTCTGCCCACTTGTGATCTCTGCCTGTCAAATAAATAAATAAAAATCTTTTAAAAAATTATAAATCTTAAATAGTTATGATGAGGAATTCTTACAAATGATATATTCATTTCATCGGCAACTAGGTCAAAGATAGAGAACTTCATCCAGACCCCAGAAGCCCCCCATGTCCTTTCCCAGTCAATATACCCCTGACCTCAGTCCCCCTGCCCTATTCTTCTATTCACCAGTGATTATTTTTGCCCCTCTCTGAGCCTCGTATAAAAGAAGTCATACAGGGCGCTTGGGTGGCTCAGCTGGTTAAGCGACTGTCTTCGGCTCAGATCATGATCCTGGAGTCCCAGGATCAAATCCCACATCAGGATCTCTGCTCAGCAGGGAGTCTGCTTCTCCCTCTGACCCTCCCCCTTCTCATGTTCTCTCTCTCTGTCTCTCTCTCCCTCTCAAATAAATAAATAAAATCTTTAAAAAAATAATTTAAAAAAAGAAATCATACAATATGTACACTTTTGGCTTCTTTTCCTCAATATCTATAACATTACTCAATATAATGTCTCAATATTCATGTTTTTCTGTGCAGCACCACTTTGTTCTTTTTTTTTTATTGCTGTGCAATATTTCATGCATAATCCTGCCACAATGTATTTACCCATTCATGTGCATTCGGACTGTTTCTCTTAGGTTTCTATCATTCCGTTATGAGCAGTCTTGCAAATGCTTCTGGTGCACATACGCACTCATTCCTGTTGGACATATATATCCAGGAGGATAATTACTGAATCACAGGATATGTATTTGTCCAGCTTTTTAAGTCCAAAGTGACTAACCAATTTATACTTCCACCAGCAGTCAATGAGAGCTTTTCCTATCTCCGCTAATATTTGGTTATCAGGGTTGGTTGGCTGGTTGGTTGGCTTTAATTTGAGTCATTTGAATATGTGTTGTATTTTATAGTAGTTTTAATGTGCATTTTCCTGATGACTGGTGATATGGAATGCCCTTCTCCCATTTTTAAAATGAGGTTTTGTTTTTCTTGTTGATTTGTAGCTGTTCCTGACATATTCTGGACAAGCCACTTATTGGATATATGACAAATACCTTCTACTTGCCTTTCCACCCTTCATTTATGCTGCTAAATGAAAGTTCTTCATTTTAATGAACACAAGAAAAGGCAAAACAGTGCATGTTGCTGTGAGAAAAAGATCCAACCTCTGGGTCCCCACAATCACTGATTTAAGAAAAAGCTAAGTAGTTAACAGAATGGGACCCAGCTTTTGCACAGGCCTTGGACTATGAATACAATGTCACTCTCCTCACTCCCCCAAAGCTTCAGATACAATGAATCCCTGATTCAACACCCAGCAGTGTGCCCACAGTTTATCAACAGTATTTATGCATTAATCTTAGAAACATTATTCTAGATGATGAATGGCTTGCACCACTTCAAAGTCCCATGACATGTTTCCAGCACCGCTTTGCGTAACCAGCATTCGTATGGAGATATCGCCCGAAGAGATGTGCAGAGCACCAACTTGGGGTCCCAGCAATGCATCTCGTCTCTCCCCATCCCAGTGCCTCCAGAGACTAGTACCCCAACCTCAATAACCAACAGTAATTACCAGGGATCCTGCACAACCACTGAGTTTCCTTGGCTGCGGCAGCAGGCAGACCAACAGGCTTCCCAAGTGATCCAGATTTCAACAAAGCTCGGGCAAGGCACACGTGCCCATGACCTGGTTGATCACCTTCGCTTCTCTGTAGAATACATCTCGTTACCCCCACATCGCAGGCCAAGACAGATGCTATTCCTCAGGCAAAACTGTGGAACACCTTGCAGAGAGGAGAGAAGGCACTGCTCAGAGTTGGGGCCCCTGAGCCCGTCTCTGCCCTTTCCCTTGCTCCCAGGGTTCTCGGATCCACTGCGTGCTACCTGGGACCGTAACCCTTTCTCTACTCCTCTGGCCCTGGGCAAACAGGACACTCTTTTATGATGTTCTTTCAGGGAGTTTTAGAGTCAGGAAATACTGCATCTTAGACCTTCCTTCCTTTATATTCCCTCCCTACGTCCGTAAGATTGTTTCTTTTCAGACACAAGGAGGCAGAGGAAATAGACCCCTGGCAGGAAGTGTAAGAGCTGAGACCCGGCAGCCCAGGCTCCCGACTGCTGCCCTGTGTTGAATCAGATCCCTTCCATCCGAGCAGCCCAAAAATAAAGGTAAGAAACAGGGAAGGAAGTGGGGGAGAAAAAGCTGCGCTGGGCCATCGAGGGTCAAGGAGAGAAAGAGATCTTGAGAACCAAACACAGTTTCCTGGGACTCAGTACCCCGAACCAGCCTGTGGGTTGGTTCTGCAGGTAACAGCTTCAAGTCAGGACTCAAATCAGATCCACGGGGAAGCACGGCTATTTGGTCAAACTGGATGTGAGGCCGGAGGCTCCTAACACTTTTTCTTTGAAAGAAAAAGTTCCCAAGAAAACAGTTCCTAAACTATATAAATGTCATGCCCTTAAACAGTATTTTCCCACTCGCTGGCAAAGCTGATGGACAGGAAAAAATGACATCCCCCTCCACCCCCCTTGTAGTAAAGCTCCTTTCTCTGATGGTTCTGGATTGGCTCAAAGTCCTCCAGGTTTTCTTACTCATTCCTGACTTTGAGAGGTGAGAGGCTGCCCCGCCCTTCCCAGCGAGCTGCAGGCAGCACCCAGCCCTACACAGTAGCACTCTGTCTCCGAGTGAGAGACACTGTTCTCTGGAAGGTGTGAAAGAGCTTTATGAGCGCATGGGATCTGACTAAACAAACCAGGTCCTTCCAATTAGGCTCTCCCAGTTCTCGTGATTATCCAAACAGTAGCCTTTTGTCTCTAGGGGCTGGCTAAAATAAGCCTAAAAACAAACAAAAAGAGACAGTTTTCTTTCTCTATGAACCTAAAAATGGGTTAAAACTCTCCTGGGGCCGTCAGAGTGGCTCAGTCCGCTGAGTGTCCAACTCCTGGTTTTGGCTCAGGTCCTGATCTCGGGGTCGTGGGATCGAGTCCCACGATGGGCTCCCTGCTCAGTGTGGGTGTGCTCAGGGTTCTCCCTCTCCCTCCCCTCTGTTCCTCCCTCTGCTTGCTCGCTCTCTCTCTTTCTTAAATAAATAAATAAATAAATAAATAAAGGGAATTTTAAAAATAATAATAAAAAATAAAAATAAAACTCTTTTTAAAAAAGGGGGGGAAATCACCCTATGGAAAGCTGTGTGTCCCACCTTAACATCTGAGTCATTCCCCAGAAGGGGGGGGGGCAGGCGGGACAGGAAGTTCTTCATCTTTGAGCATCTCACCTCTTCCTTTGGCTACTGCCTTTCCCCCTCCTTTGGTGCTGTCCTACTCTGCGAGTCTGATCTCTATTTTGTGTTGAACTTGCTGCTTTTTTTCATACTGAAGAGATCACATGGCCCCAAGAGCCATAAATAAATGGGAATTGAATATAAAAATTGAATATAAAAAATATTATAAAAAATTTGAATATAAAAACTTTCCTGACAAAACAGAGTCCACTGAACTTGGAGAGGGTACCTTATAGGATCCCCGTGCCCCCAAGTTCACACACACACACACACACACACGCGGGAAGGGTGCGTAGGGAGGAACGGCAGGGAACAAAACTGGGTTCAGACGGATGCCTGGCAGGTGGGGGGGGGGGGGGGTGCGGCACGCCACGTCTTGTTAAGACAAATCTCTTTCCAACCAAAATGCTTCGACTGTAGCTGATGGAAGCAGAGAATTCCTTATTACCTAAGGATCAATGAGATACCAGACCGTGAGCCCCTCGACCACTGCCACAGTTGACGGATCAGACCCGTGTGCAGATCTGGCAACTTCAGTATGTGATGGATATGATTACGCACATTCATTCAACAAACAGTCCAGAAGGCCTACAAAGCGTAACCTAGGCATTCTCCTTCCACTTCATGACTCCACAGAGAGCACCCACGGCCGTTCCTCAGGCGCTGCCTCCCACCCACCACACCCCGGCCCTTCTCAGCATCACCACACCCCGGCCCTTCTCAGCATCATGAACAATTCTCAGATCCCACCCCAGAGCCACAAGGACTCCCTTCCTCCCACCAACAAAAACAGATCGGGGGGCGCCTGGGTGGCTCAGTGGGTTAAAGCCTCTGCTTTCGGCTCAGGTCATGATCCCAGGGTCCCGGGATCGAGCCCCACATCGGGCTCTCTGCTCAGCAGGGAGCCTGCTTCCCTTCCTCTCTCTCCGCCTGCCTCTCTGCCTACTTGTAATCTCTGCCTGTCAAATAAAAAAAAAAAACAAATAAAATCTTAAAAAAAAAAAAAACAGATCGGAACACAAGTTCACGTGACTTCATGAAAGGATTCGTCTTGAATTCCCTCAACTTAAAAAAAAATTTAACAATATACAAAAACTTCCATAGCAGTAAACTATTTGAATCGTATCTCCTAATTGTTACTGAAACCCCACCCAGGCTAAGAAACTTCGAGTTGTAGGATGTAAGCTTCCATCGTCTCTCTTCCAACCTCCTCTCCTTGACAGAGATCCTACAAACGGTACCCCGCCCCCACCAACACCGCTCCCGAAAGTAACCCTGATAGGCGACCCAAGGGTGGGTCTCTGGAGGCAGAGAAATCTTCTTCTGCTCCTGAGGTCAGAAGCCTGGGTTTTCTAAAGACCCTTTAGGCTATGCCACCCAGGATTTAATCTTGCCACCAACAGGCCAAACAGTACCGCAAATACCTTAGAGGTACTGAAGACAAACAGTGCCTCTTCCCTTGATCAGCAACGCCCCAGTGATATATAAAGGGGGAGAGAACATTTGCACCAAGTACAAAGCGGGGCTGCGTTCCTAAAGAGGGATACGATCCTCAAAAAGAAACAACTGAGAAGATAAAACAGGCCCCTCACACGGAAGCTGAGGGATGAAATTTCAAAAGGAAATAAATCAAAACAAACGCGGGCATATCAAATCATATTAAGTTTCATCCAAACCACTCACTGCATTTTCTAAAAAATGGCAAAAATTCCTGGCCAACCGCAGAGCATGACTTAGACAAATTCTCCTATAAAAATGTCGCAGTAAACGTCAAAAATCAGTGGATCGACTTAACAAATCAGCAAAGTTCAAATGGTAAGGTGGCACGAGCAAAATTCCAGCTTTCAAATATACCAAAAGCCTTAATTCTCAGAACTGGTAGAATATATTCGTAAAGTTTTGTTAACTTTTACTAGCAGCCCATCTCTTGCCATGCACCTGCTAGCAAATGAAAGGAGAAGGTCCCATGAGAACGGAATTTTACAGCATGGAGAAAGAGAAGAGCTAGACCAGTCAAAAAGCTGACATATAATCTCTAGGCGAGTCTTTAGTCTAATGTTGTGTATCTCGCTATGCTCTGACATATAGTACAGCACATGTTACAGGAGCCCCTTTTGGGGTGCTCATCTCCATCAGTCTGGGGAATTCAAGAACAGGTACTGACCCGCCGGCTAAAACAAGACAAAGGGCAATGACAAGCATCAGAGCCAGTGGAACTCACACCGCACCATGGGAATATCCGTGATACCCCACTCCGGTGGTCTCCACCACAACAGACCTGTGAGCGGTCCGGCCACCAGCTCCGCTCCCGGGTGTGCGTCCAACACAACTATATACACACATCGGCCAAAACACGGGCACGGACCGGCTCGTGACAGCACTGTCCGTGCCGGTCCCAAGCGGGAAGCGACCCAATGCAGGTCTCTAGGAGGAGGGGTCATCGGTGGTACAGCACGCCATGGGACACAACAAACCGATGACAAGAACAATCCATAGCCACATAACACAGCACGGAGCAATCTGGCCAGCACAACCCGGACACAAAAGGGTACACACACTGCAATTCCGAGCGTTAACCTTCACCCACGGACAAAAAAGTGACCTATGATATGAGAGGCTACCCCAAGGGCGTGGCTCTGTGTGAGGGAGGAGATGAGCAAGAATCTGGTAGACAAGGGACTCAGAGCATCACGTACGAGGGACAATCAGCACCCCTAAAAAGGGCTACTCTTTTTTTTTTCCAAAGATTTACTTATTTATTTGAGGGGGGACGTGGCAGAGGGAGGGGGAGAATGTCAAGTAGACTCCCCGCTGGGCACAGAAGCAGACTCGGGACCCAGTCTCACATCCCCGCGATGACGACCGGAGCCGAAATCAGGAGTCGGAGGCTTAACGGACTGAGCCACCCAGGTGCCCCCCAAAAGGGCTACCCTTAAGCAGTTACTTCTGCAGGAAAGAGCAGTTCTGTTAAGAAGGGTGGGGGAGAAAAGGAGAGGGGTTGGAAGAGAAGGGAAGGAGAGAGAATGAGAAAGAGGGAGGATGAATTCAGCTCGATTTCTACCTTTGCTCTAATTATTTTTTCATATTTTCCCCAAGGTCAACAGGTGAACAAGTCAGAATCACCAACAAAATCTGAACAAATTCAGACAAATGCAGATATCAACACATTTACATTCTTCCCTCTAATGAAGCCCAAATTTATATAAAAAGGAGTTTTAACTGCAATACACGACAATGTAAACCAACAAGAATGGAGGTTCTTGTGTGTTTCTCAGGAGATCAGATAATTATAAAAAGGGATTAGTATGTCTTCTGAGCGTTAAACTAAGCCCCACTTCTCAATTCCATTAGCTAATTAAAAAAAAAAAAAAGCCAACCTTCCAACAGCCACAGGGTTCCTGACACTGTCTGAAATATGTAACTGTTTCCAATTAACTGATTGCCTCTGTAATGAAAAAAGCATGAGGATACTTAGTTCTGATAGGTCCTTCTGGTGTATGTATCCATACACAAATATACGACTCAACAGTGTATCTGTTTGAAGATTCCTCATCAGTGAGAACGAATTCATACTTGAAACATAAAGCTCAAGGAAGAAAAAGGCAAACAGGCATGGAAAAGCCAAAGAGAAAATAACAACTGCTGCTTTAGGTCACCTGCTGTGCGCCTGGGGGGGGGGGGGATGCTCTCCAGCAATTCACACATCTAGCGAGTGGAGGGTTTTAATAAGAGCCTCTCTGTTAGGTCTCCTCTTGGACAGTTCTGTTCTTCTCTACTAAACACACACACACACTCAACAAATCTCATTTCCCCGTGACCTTGTCAAGTACGGAATGCTTTATTTAAAATTATAAAGGTTACTGAGAAAAGACTTAAAAATAATGGGATATGTAATAAAATTGGGAGGCAGAGGGGAGAGGAAGAGAGGAAAGGTGGGGATGATACTAATTCCCTTTCTTTCTTGGCAGGGAATGAACGGATACTGCCAAATTTGTTGAAATCAAGGGTACCCTGTGGCAGCTGGTTGCAAATCTGCTGACACTCTTCCAACTGAGTGGCAGGTCCCTGTCCCCTCTCCCTGAGTCTGAGCAGGCTTTGTGATGGACCCAATCAATAGTTTGGTGAAAGGAAAGTCATATAACCTCTGAGACTAGGTCTTAAAAGGCCACAAAGCTTCTAACTGGTTCTCTTGAGGCACTCTAGCTCAAGTTAATTGTATCTGTCCATCTGGAGACTATTTGGGGATGAGATTAACATTTTAATCAGTGAACTCTGGGTAAAGCAGATTGTTCTCCATAATGTGGGTGGGCCTCATCCAATCAGGTGATGGTCCGGAAAGGACAAAAAGATCAGCTTCCCCACCAAGAAAGAATTCTCCAGCAGACTTCCTCTGGTCTTCATCTGCACCACTGCCCCTCCTGGGTCTCCAGTGTGCTGGCCCGCACTACAGATTTTGGACTCACCAGCCTCCATAATCATGTGAGCCAACTCCTTAAAATACGTATTTTTCTATGAAAATACATATATCCTATTTGTTCTGTTTGTCTAGAGGACCCTGATTAATACAAGAGGGAAACTGGTGGCCACGTGAGTAGTCCAACCACCCAGGGCCACCAGGCTGAAGTTGCCATCCGTAGTAGATTCTCTGGGCAGCGGTCAACACCGAGCCCAGCCCCCCAGCCATCCCTGCCAAGGCATGGGACACGACAGCAAAGACTTCTAGGACCTTCCAGACCACCCTGTTCACCAGGGGCGTGCTACACAGAGACCTCACCACCCAAGGAGAAGCAGCCAAGCCCTGCCTGAATCCCTGGTCCACAGAATCCAAAATACCATGAAACACCTGTTGAAGCCACTGAAGTCTGAGGTCATTTGCTCAGTGACAACCGCCAAAAGAATTAAAAATGGAAAGAGTTAACAGTAACACCTGATAAGAGACTGTAGCTGAGCAGGGATCAGAAAGGAGGGATGGGTTTTAGTTTTCACTTAAAATGCTTCTTTGTTGTTTGCATTATTCTACGTCCAAATACTATTTCAGAAATTTAAACAATTAAAAATTAAAGAAACGGGCGCCTGGGTGGCTCAGTGGGTTAGGCCTCTGCCTTCGGCTCAGGTCATGATCTCAGGGTCCTGGGATCGAGCCCCGCATCGGGCTCTCTGCTCAGCAGGGAGCCTGCTTCCTCCTCTCTCCCTGCCTGCCTCTCTGCCTACTTGTGATCTCTGTCTGTCAAATAAATAAATAAATAAATCTTAAAAAAAAAAAATTAAAGAAACAACAGTGACTGTGTTTAGCATTTATGGTGTACCAAGTAGTCTTCTAAGTGCTCTCTATGGTTTGGGTTTTCATTTAAAGATTTATTTATTTGAGAGAGAGCGAGCGAGCACACATGAATGGAGGGGCAGAGGGAGGGAGGAGAATCTCTAGCCGACTGAGCTCGGAGCCAGACGCAGGGCTGGATCCCAGCACCCTGAGAGCATGACCTCACCCGAAATCAAGAGCTGGACACTCCAAATTCAAGAGCTGGGGGCATGTCAGCGCCCCTCTATCATTTTAACTCACTTGATTCTCAGGTGATTCCATGAGGGGAGTGCTTTTGTTATCCCCTTTTTATAAATGGGAAACAGAATCACAGAGAGGTTCAGTAACTGTGGCAAAGGTCACACAGCAAGCAGCACAACCTATATTCAAATCAGCCAGTCCGGGTCCAGAGCTACAATATTTCCACACAGATAACCGGGCTGGCTCAGCAGCGAGAAGCCACTGGACAGAGAGCATGATCTCAAGCTGCCACTCCCCTGAGTCTCCAAGTATGTGACCGACCAAATATTACGTCCAGCTCTACCAGACTGCCTCGTTGCTTCGAAACCTGGGCCCTAAAATGCAATGCCCTTTGCTCTAATCCCCACCACATAATTTTTCAAGGCCCAGTCTCCTTCAGTATCACACAAACCTCTCAGCATTAATTTTTCCACCCCTTACATTTCCAGAGTGAGCAGATATTTCCATCCTTCTGCCTCCTACCACAATTCTGTTTCTTTCTACCTCCCCATGTGCCATGAACTTTGCCAGGGTCTAAGTCTCTGGATTGCCCCCACCAAGCCATGCGTAAAATAGAAACGTCATTATTATTTACTAAAGGCAAACTGCTGTTGGCTTATTCTACATGCCAGGTGGTAGAGCAGCCTTTAATTCAGATAGATTTTTCTGCATTTTGAGAGGAAAGAGTGCGTTTAGAGCCATAACTAGGCAAAGCAGCAGTCCGCTGCATGGTCACCTTTGGCAAGTGTTCGTGATCGAACCACAGGATGCTGACTTGAAAGTAAAAAAGTTTTTGCCCAAAGAGCTCTAATTACTTTTTCTGCCTTTATACTAGTTCATCGATTTTCCCTCTATTCCAGAGAAAGAAGACGAAGACCAGCACCGTTTCCATTGTCCAGGATGGCCTGTGCGCGGTTCAGCTCTCTTCTTGAGATAACTCAGTGGTGTCTTCTTTGGAGAAATCTACTCCCTCGCCAATTTCTAAGGATCCCCTGGAGCTCAGCTCAAATCTTACTTTTCAGGGGAAGCCCATTCTAACCATTCAGGCAAGAAAGACCCCTTTGGATTCAGAATTCAGAGAAGTACTCAATATCTGGAAAATGAACGAAACACTCCTTTGTCATATGTAAGGAATCTGCCTAGCTGGTGTTCTTAATTTTTCATACATAATTTCCGGACAACCAGCAGCTTAATGGTGTGATTCCTCTGGTACTCCCGAAAAGTCCCAGCTTAGTACCTTGGCAAAAAGCATCACGTAAAGAAAAAATCACAAGTGACTGGCAAATGAAATTACAACAGTCCCATTTACACTATTTAAAAAGCAGGTATCGGGGTCAACTTCACCGTTACTTTGAAAGCAATTTAAACCATTAGGCAGATGCCTTTTTGCGGGTAACGTATTAGCAATTTATAGGTTACTTTAATTCTATACTAGATTCAAGGACAGCTGAGGTCTGCAGGTGGTACTTTAACAACAGGGGTCCAGAGCCATAAAAAACAAAGACTCTAGTTTATGAAATGATCCCCCCAAAAGGGGGGGGGGATATATGCACAAAGATGGTTTCTTTAGCAATATATACCATTTCAAGTCCAAAAAAAGTAACACTCATTTCTAATGCTGAGGGCAATATTAAATGGAAGCCTGCCCATGGGATTGTGGATGTGTGCAGGAATTAGAAAGTCGTGGAGATTGAAACAATATTAAGACAAACAAAATACCAAATTGACTATTAGGATATCATAAAAACAGAAGCCGCCATGGAAAACACTAGAAGTGAACACAACTGGGATAATCCATCTGCTGGACTGGGACACATACGGGTCACCCTTCTTCCATTTGTGAAACTCTGTAGATTTATTGCTTTTACAGTTTAACACAGGATAGAACTCTCATACGCTGCTAGTAGAAGTACTAACCAAACAACTGCTTGGAAATCTGTTTGGCACGGTCTTCCAAACTGAACAGTTTAGAATTCACAGTGCCACTCCTAAGAACAGACCCTAAACAAATGTGCACAGTTGTATCAAGACGTGTGCTAGAATGTTCACAGCCACACTGTTGGCCATGGACAGAATGTGGAAACCACGTAGATGCCCATCAACCCTAGAATGGATAAATTACTTGGGGGCACAGTCACACAATGGAATATTGGACAGCAAAGATAATGACTGGATCAGAGCCACAAGCAACATGGCTATATCTCACCAGTGTGATTTTGACAGAAAGAAGCCAGATTGAAAAACACACAAACAACATGTACTAGATGATACCCTGCCCACAGAGCATGAAAACAGCCAAAACTGATCTTTGGGTTGGGACAGTGGTTACCCTGGGAAGAAAAAGGAATGGGCAAAGAGCAGAAGGGAGGGGTCTTCTGCAGTCTGGCAACCTCCTGTGCCTTGATCTCAGTGCAAGTTACAAGTTTATGTTCACTGTGAAAATGCATCATATTAGACACTTACGATTGGTAGGTGTGTTATATAGTTTAACAATTACTTAAAAACAAAACAAAACAATAGATGTTATAAGCCAAGCCACCTATGCAACAGAGGCATAAAATGTCCCGAAACATTCGAAACCAACCTAGTTTCTTTGATTGCAGGGCAGAAGTGTGGAGGTGGCCGTCATTTGGGCAACTCTGCTAAAATAAGACTTTTAAAACGTGCCCAGACTGGGGCACCTGGGTGGTTCAGTGGGTTAAAGCCTCTGCCTTCAGCTCAGGTCATGATCCCAGGGTCCTGGGATCGAGCCCTGAGTCAGGCTCTCTGCTCAGCAGGGAGCCTTCTTCCTCCTCTCCCTCTCTGCTGGCCTCTCTGCCTACTTGTGATCTCTGTCAAATAAATAAATAAAATCTTTTTTAAAAATGCATAAATAGTCCAGCAAATGCCTGAGTGAAGTGTCTGTAATTTTTCCCTGAGATTCCCCCTTGCTGCTTCTGAACCCTCATACCCTACAGGCCTCCCCTCCCATTTGCACAGCGCCTGTCAGCCCTTCACCTACCTCCTCCTCCATTCCTTGAATTTCCTCCAGCTACACCCCTGGCCACCCTCCTTCTCCTCCTCTGACTAGGGGGTTAATGCAAGAGCACATCAGCTCATGGCACTATGTGTGAGCAAATGCTGACACTCACAAAATGAATCTAGGTCTTGACTGTATCAATTCCAGGGGCCATTTGCCTGTGGTTTATTTCTTTGGGGCCAGTTTGGATGATTTAAAACAAAACTATTTTTAAAACATTGCTCCTGTTCTGCTCTATCATCTCCACCCTCCCCTCCCCGAAACACACACGCGCGCGCGCACACACACACACACACACACACACAGTGAGTTCTCACTTTTGCTGACCTGGAACTTCAACTAGAAGGGTTCATGAACTTGACAAAGTGTCCCCAAAGCACCCTTGTGCCCCCCAGGGGATAAAATGCATCCCTCCTGTGATTGTGTTTGAGGGAGGCCGTCATTCCCCCACTGGGTGATTCTCCTGCATCCTTAGACACTAATCTCACCACGGGACAGCCCCCACTTAAATCTTCTTCAACTGCCTTATCAGCAGCACCTTCCCCCAAATCCATTAACTGAAGAAAGTCCAAAGTTAATCTCTCCGTTTCTAATTCTATCTCTACCTTGGGAAAAACTCCTTAAAATGAAGGAGGAAGGCTGGGGGAGGGTGAAATGAGGAGACTGCTAATGGGGATGGGATTTCTTTTGGGGGTGATGAAAATGTTCTGGAACTAGTGATAACGGTGTAACTTGGTAAGTATACGAAAAACCATGGAATTGAGCAGTTTACAAGGGTAAATTGATGGCATGTTTATCGTATCTCAATTTTTAAAATAAATACAACGTGGGAGTGCCCCACTTCTTAGCAGAGAAAGTTGGATGAAAGGAACATTAGCCGATGAACTAAGCACCTCCTAAAAATCAAGGTGACTAAACCCACGAACTAAAAAAGAGGAAGCGGGTTCTGATTTCCATCCAACTCAGAGATGCGTGGAATTAAGTTGGGACCAGAAACCGCACAAATACGACATTAGATGATTACCCTTCCTTGTTAGTCTCAGGGCTGTCTAGCTGATGTATTTCATTAATTAACACGACCAGACGAACCTCGCAGAGATGAGGTGCAGACAGCGAGCACTGGGGGACGCCACAGATTGATGTGAACGCGAACTCGGCCAAAGCCCTCACCCATCCCCCGGGTGCAGAGCCGCTCCCGCCGACCCGCAGGACCCCGAGAGAAGCTGCCTCCGAAAGTTCCCCGGGGACCCAGGTGGAGGGGGTCGAGTGAGCAGGGGGCGGTGGCAGCCTTGAGCGCAGGATTCCGTAGGTGTCTGCCCGAGTGGCACCGCAGAGGGGACGTCGGGGACCAAGTCCGCTCAAGGGCGCTCGCACCCTCCGCGGACCAGACGCCGCGCACCGCCCAGAAGCCGACCGCGCGGTAGCCACGGCCGCGTCCCGGAGGCCCCGGCTCCCCCGCCCTTCCCCCACCCCCCCGACCCCTCTGACCCCAGCCGGCCGGAGCCATGTCGGAGTCGGCGGAGGGCGACCGAGGCCACCTGCCGCTCTGGGACACAGAGATAAAGAGGTCGACCGCCAGTCCCCCTGCGGAGCGGAGCCGAGAACTTCAGCCGGCGCCGCCTCGGGGAGGGTCGGGTACCCCGTCCCGGACTAGTACAGGGCCCGGGGGACCCTCGCGCGGCGCGCCCGCCACCCTCCCGTCCCCAGCCCGGACTTTCCCGCGGCCGCAGCGCGCGCCAAGCAACCTCTCTCGGACCCCGTCCCTAGGCCCGCCCCGAGGCGGCCGGGGGAGGCAGGGCGAGCGCGAGCCCGCGGGGCTGCCCTCCGCCACCGCCACGGCCGCCGAGCGCCCCCGGCGCGCGCGCACTTGGCCGGCCCGCGCCAGGGGGTCGGGGTCCGGACGCCCCGCGCCCACCCCGCGCGGCACAGGGCGCGGCGCAGCCCCCGCTCACTCACCTCCGGGCGCGCTCCCCAACCTGCGGCGCCCGGCCGGCCGCGGCTCCCGGACCTCGGCGGAGGGGGCGGGGCGGAGAGGGCGGAGCCGGCCCCGCGTGCGAGCGCCAGAATTAAACCCCGAAACGGACTGCGGCGCTCCGGGCCCTGCCGCCGCCGCAGGGGCCACCGAGTCCGGGGAGGCTGGCGCGCTTCGGCCACCGCGCGGGAAACGACCGTGGCGGCGCCCCGAGGCGGGGCGGGAGGGCTCCCCGGGCGCCTCGGGACACCTCCAGGAACCCCGGCTCTACGCCGCGCCTCTTTGTACCCCGGGACCGGGCCGGCGGGCTGGCCCCAGTGCGCCTGCGCGCCGCTCCGACTCCACCAGGCCCACGAGGCACCTTCGCGCACCTCCGCCTCACCCCGCCCGCTGGCCCCTGCCCCGAGAGCCGCGATCCGAGCTGCGCCCTCCGCCCGGCGCGCCCCTGCCGCCCACGGGCGCCTGCTTCTCCCTCCCGGGGAGCGAAAAGTTCCGCCCCACCCCGGGGAAACCTGAGTCCGTTCCCACCTCTCGTCCCCGCCCGGGAGGGATCACGGTTACTACCGCCGCCGGCGCCTGTTTACTGCCCCCTCCCAGCCCTCCGCCGAGGAGCTGCGCGCGTGGGGTCGTTTCCTGGCCCCAGGTGAGCGCGCAGGGCTCCGGTTCCCTGCAGGTGCCTGAGCGGGACGCGCGCGGGGGCCAGGACGGAGCCCTCGGAGAGGACACAAGCGTGTGCAGAAGCGAGCCTGCGCTCGGGGGACTCCAGGGAAGGCGCAGCGCCCGCCCCGGGAGCGGAGAGCCAACGAGGAAGTCGGACACGCTCCACTCAGAGCCGTCGCAGTTGGGGGCGAGCACACGCGCCGAGACTGAGAGACTGTGGCTTGAGTCTTCTTTCCAATGAGAATAAACCGGACAGGAGGGCCAGCTTTATAAAACCAAGAATGGCCAAAACAAAACAAAAACCCGTTAACGCCAGTGTCCCGCCACTGGTTTTCTGGAGGGGGCTGGGGCCCTGCTCCTGAGCTCTCCCGCGGAGAACACACCCAGCGGCGCCGCACACTTGTCACGCATTTTTGCAAGTAGGTTACAGGGAAGAGTCCTCAAACCTCAAAAAGCAAAATGCTGGCCTTTGGGGCAAAGGGACTGCTCGATCAGTGCTTGTCTATGTGTTCAGGCCAAGCACACCTGCTAATTCCGTAAACGGATGGCTCTGAAATGTTAAAAGGACAGGCAGACGGCAGCTCAAAGATAACGTGGGGCAAGGAAAGTCCATCCGCCCCTTTGCAGCCCATGGCGGGGGGGGGGGGGCGGTGCGTGGGGGGTGTGCAGAGAGCAACCCTCCTTCCGGGCCTCGCTTTCTTCATTAGTAGAATAAGGGTGTGTGGGTTCAGTAGATCTTCTCTACCCTCTCTCTGTCTAACCTCTACAATTCTGTGAAAACAATCTTTATCCCCCGGGGTGATAGGGAGTAAGAGGGAGAATCAGAGGCGGGGGCTCCTGCATGAACAGTTCTCTCCATCCTTTGTTTTTCCTTCATTACATGTAGTCAGTGAACATTTATTCCGCAGGCCCTCAAACGCAGTCAGTCCTCATCCGTCAAAAGTAAGGCAGATTCTGATTTTTTTTTTTTTTGGTGGATTTCCATTTGAAATTTTACTTCACTTTTAGTCATTTCTCTGTTGAGATACAATTTGCATATCATAACATGCATTTTTAAAGTTTACCATTTGGTGATTTTATATTCGGAGTTCTGCCACCACTGCTCCTAGCTAATTCCAGAACACTCCTACTATTCCAGTAAGAAACCCCACACCCACCAGCAGTCACTCCTCAGTTTCCCCCAGCACTGAGCCCTGGGCAACCACTAATCTGCTTTCCATCTCTACAAATTTGCCCATAGTGAACATTTTGCATAGGTAGAAACATACAATACAAAGCCTTTGTGTCTGGCTTCCTACACCTAATGCTTGCAGAGTGCATCCAAGCTGTAGCCTGTATCCGTTTTCCTTTTCAAAGCTGAATAATAATCCCTTGTGTGGATACAACCTCGTCTTGTTTATGCATTCATGCTCTGATGGACATTTTGTATTGTTTCTACTTTTTCCCTCTATACTGCCCTGTGCTGCCATGAACGCTCGTGTATCTGCTTCTGTGTAAACATATTTGCCTTTCTCTTGGGTGTATATCTAAGAGTGGAATTTCTTGGCCATATGGTAACTCTATGATGAACTTCTCAAGGAACTGACACACTTTTCCGCAGTGGCCATACTGCTTTACCTTCCCATTATGATGGTTCCAATTTCTCCAAACCTTCGCCCACAGTCATTGTCATTTTTTTTATTATACATATTCTAGTGGGTGTGAATTGGTATCTCGTGGTTTTAATCCACATTTCCCTAATGACTAAAGATGCTGAGTAGCTTTTTCATAACCTTACCGGCCATCTGTGTATCTGCTATGGAGAAATGTCAGATCAAATCCTTTGCCCATTTTTACATTGGGTTATGTGTCTTTCTATTATTGAGTCATAAGTGATCTTTACTTATATCTGATAAGTAATACTAGTCCTTTATCTGATATGTGATTGGTAAATATTTTCTCCCATTCTGTGGTTGTCTTTTCACTTGATGGGGTCCTTTGAAGCACATACATTTTTTATTTGATAGTCAAATGTTTTTACAATAAAACATATGCTAGCACGTTATAAGCTAATACTTAACAGTTTTTCAGACAATAAAAGTAACGCATGCCCTTTATCAGGGGAAAAAAAACTGCAAAAACATGGGAAGGATAAATTAGAAGTAATAATCATTTATGGTTCCATCACCTAGATACAGTCACTGTCCAGATTATGACCTATTTCCATCAGGCCCTTTTAAAACACATTATTTATTTGCTATCACCCCAATGACGTCATGTGGCTCTGCACTTTACACTTGGGGTCATAATGAGGACTGTCTTACTGGCAATGTCCCCATGTTTAGGGCCTTCTCTTTACTCTCCTTTCCCATGGAAACCAATGTCTCCTATGCCCATTCCCTCAGGACTCAGTTAAGCTGTCTAGTATATTAATAATAAACACAATCGTAAGTTATATGGGCTTTGCAGCTAAAGGGCACCTGTCCTGGTTCTGAGGTATATTGTTTGCAAAGTGGACTTTCGTGTCACATACTTAGTCCTCTGCCATATGCTAGAAAGTGTGTGCAAGGAGCTGCACCCACTCTTTTACCTCCCTGAGCCTCAAGCTCCCCATCTGTAAGATGGGAACAACACCAACCTCACGTTGCAGTAAGGATCAAGCCTCGAAGAGTGAATTGTAGCAGAACAGGCCTGGGGTGTGCCCCTGGAAGTCATTTCCTTTCTCATACCCTTCTTTATCTCTTTTTTCTTTTTCCACAATGGATATACACCACTGTTATTGTTGAAGGTTTTGTTGGGGTTTTTTGTTGTTGTTGTTGTTGTTGTTGTTTTTAAGTTTTTGTCATTCTCAAATATTTTAGAGATGTGACGGAAAGTGTTTTGTCTGTTTTCATGTCAGAGTATTAAAGAGAAGTCATGGTGGCAAGAACGTGTGTGAGTGAATGTGTGTGCACGTGTACAAACCTCAGCACAAGTGAGTCTCCCCGAAAGAAAAGGTAAACTGAAGGGGGTGGTGGCTGTGTATTGTATGGCGGAGACCTCTAGATCCACCACAAAAGATTCTCTCCCAGGGCCAAGCTTGGAGGCTCTAGATTTGATTAAAGGATGCAATGTGTTCCTCCTCCTGGCTCAGTTCTAACTGCCACTAAGGAGTCTTCTTGCTGAAGAACATTTATTAATATTACAAAACCTTAGTCCATGACTCACATTCTGGAACACTTACCTCCTGCCGGTGGCTTTGTGGTTCTCTCTTCCAAAACAGTGCTTCAGCCTCCCTTGTTGGAGAAAACGAAAATAGAGCAGCAGAAGGGAATGGCCCGCAGAGCCAGCTCTACTTCTTTCTACATCCCAAAGCTCGTAACACAGATCTCACGAGTTTGCCACTGAGTTCTAAGCATTACGAAGCTTAGGAAATGAATGTAAAATAATCCAGCTGCTGACAGTGTCAGAAAACATACAATTGTTATCTAAATCTCGAAAGAAAAGAGGTTATTTCAACCTATAACATGACAGCCCCGCACCCCTGGTTCCTGGGAACACCTGTCTGAAAAGTAAAGAACACGTGGTTTCACTTGTTTTGTTTTTCAAAGTAAGTTAGGGTTTAGTCTGCAGTAAGCTGAGACCTCGCATGACTATGTTTTATACATTGCTGAAGGACGTAACCCTAATCCGGGAGATTGGAACTGAGAGTAATCTTTACTCATAGTTATAATCTTCATTATATCATTGTTACTCACAGAAAATATTTACAGAGTATTCAAAAGGTGTGTGACATTCTCATAGGTTCCTAACTAGAGGGATTGTGTCCAAGCCTGTCCCTGCAGATTCCCTATATTTAGGACATTGACTTATTTGACAAATATTTACTGGGGGCCTAGTGTGCCCAAAGCGCCGGGTTCAGAGCTCTATAAAGGACACAGAGGTGAAGAATCCGAAGAAACTACCTGTAACTTAGAGGAGCTGACCCATATTCAAACGTTAGCATGATGTAAAAGATTTTGGCTTGAATGAAGTATAAAATATTATCATAATTTAGACAGTATAACTTTAATAATTGATAACACTTACCGAGAACCTCACTGTCTGGCGGGGTAGGCGTGATGATTACTCACACCGCAGAAACGAAGGCGGAGGTTCAGGGCGGTTCAAATATCCACAGGAAGCCACAGTGCCAAGTGGTGAGGGCAGGATTCGAACCCGGGCTGCGAAGGTGCAGAGCCAGAATTCACCCCACCCCCGACCCCGTCACTTTCAGCCGGTACACTGTGTGCCTGGTGCCGGAGGTATTTTGGTTTGTTTGCTCCTTTTTGTTTTAATCATATTAGTGATAACTCTGCCCCCAAGTCATCGGCCCTGAAGCCTTTTCTCCTTTGGCAAGGTCGTCCTGACCTGGTGACCTTCTGACCTTGACCTCATAGCCCCATTCTGGAACCCGGGAGTTTTGAAACAACTGGAGTCGTCTTTTGAGCCTGGGTGCTTTGTCATCAAACCGACTTTTAACACAAATGAAGGTTCTCTGAGTGCAGCGGAACAGGGAGGGGCGTCTTCCGTGGGCGCTAGGGGGACGGAGGGAAGGGAACGAGGCTGCCCCACATTCATCCGACCATCAGCACAGCTGGAACCTAGTATGGAACACGGATGTCAATGCCACCTCAGGCTCGTCACTCAAGGAGTGCGTTGACTTTGTCGTCACTGGCAGGGCTGTGCCTGGCTCAGTAGACTGATGATTTAGAGTTGGTTGTGTTTAATGTTCCTTGCTACACTAAGCGCAGCTCCCTTTACCACACCTTATTATTTCTTTTAAAGGTGAAAATGGTTTGTTGACCCCATGATCTCCCACCGAATCTCGTCAGGAAGGTTGGGAAAGTCAGACGATGAGCCCCAGAACCGACCACGCTGGAGAAATGGTGTTCCCTGCTTGTAGGATCTGGTTACGTAAGAGCCCTGTAATGAATGCTATATTCAGAAGAGACCCGGTATGTGTGACATTGTGCTGCATTTCAACAAAGAAGGGCTCAGTCAACTTTTTTTCTTCCAGCCACAATGGTAGGGTCTGACAAAGCACAGCCAAAGGAGGGGAGGAGAATGCTGAGAGCGGGAGGCAGACACACGGCATTGGGGGACAATGGCTTTAGTTCAGGGATACCCTCCCTGAAATCCTGCTTTGAGACTTGGAGTCAAGGCAAAGACTCTTTCATCCCCCCAAGGTTTTATTGTCCACTGTTGCTTCTGTATTTCTCCAGGAAGCACACAGAATTCTAGAAAGCGATTCTTGTTGTCTTAACAATGACGTTCACCCAGCTCCTTTGCACCCACAGTCTTAGGTCAGCTTCAAGGGCAAAGCACTCACCCAACCAACGCAAGAGTTCATGTCTGATACCTGCCATATCCTGTGCCCCTGAGGAGGACTTGCCCCTCTGTGTTGCCCATCTTTCTCGTACCTGAGAGCAGGGACCTAGTCTCTGGAACTCTCAGGACATTGCCTGGCTCATGGGCACTACTTTTATTGTAACTCACTATGCCCTCTAATAGGGAACCGTGATGCTGAGGGGACCTGGCAATAACAAAGAACGCCATAGAGCCAGTAAGAAGGCTAAGAATGTTGCAGTCTCTTGGTACCAGTGAAATGACCCTGAGGAGGAAAAATCAAAATACCAATGGAGCATATACATTGATTTACCCTGATAACAGCTATGTAAAAAAATAAATGCTTGTAGACTTACCAAGGACCAGGGGCAATGTTGAAAGATCAAACATGAGAGAAATAGGTTTAGGTCCAGTAAATCCTTTATAATCAAAAGTTAATTAGAAAAATATATATGTGTGTAAACTATTGAATTAATGATATGTCGCTGCATAAACAAATTATCGCAAAACTTAGAAGCTTGAGAGAACAAATATTTGTCCTCTCACCCGGCTCCTCTGGTTCAGGAATCTGGGGGTGGCTTAGCTGGATGGGTCTGGCTTGGGGGCTCTCCTGAAGGTGCGGTCAAATGTCAGCGAGGGCTGCTGTGGACCGCGCCCGGCAGGTCCATTTCCAAAAAGGCTCTGACTCCCACGATTGTTGGCAAAAGGACTCAGTACCTTGTCATGCAGACCCCCTCCATAGGGGACGCCTCTCCATGGGGCTGCTCAGAACACAACATCTGGCTTCCCCCCAGAGCAAGTGATGACAGAGAGAAAAGAGAGCAAGATCCAGACCAAAGTTGCAATGCCTTTTATAATCTGATCTTGAAAGTGACATACCATTAGAGAAAAAAAATTAATTAAATATTTCTTCTAAAAAATTGACATGTCATCACTTCTGCCATGGTCTGTGGTCACATCAACCAATGCTGATACAAGGTGGGAGGGGACCACACATGGGTCTGAATCCTCAGACACAGGATCACGAGGGACCGTCTCAGAGGTTGGCTCAAAGTCCGTTTTTGCTCAAAAACATATTTAGGTTATTAAATATACATTCCGAATATACATTGAAATAGATATGTCAAAATACCCAATTCTCCTGATTATACTTTTCAAGAAATAAAAACAGTATTTAGTTAGTACTTCCTAGGGGCCAAGCACTGTATTAAGATTGTCCATGGACCTTCCCTACAACCCTCACGACTTCAAAGGAGGCAGTTTTAGGCACCTCACTTCAGAGATGGAACTTGAAGCACAGAGAGGTTAAGTAACTTGCCCAAGGGCCCACAGCTAGCAAGGACATCAGAATAGGAACTCAGATCTATGAATGAAAGCACATCTATCTTCGCTTAGCTGTGCTCCTTCCCCAGTCATAGTTTTGTGGGGTAAATCTCTAACCTAACCATGCTTTACAAATTAAGAGCCATCATTCCAAGTGGGTAGTTGAGGATGTCCCTGCAAGTACAGAGAAAATCAACTAAGACAGAGATTCACAGTGAGGTTCGTGGAGTCTCTCTTCATGATTAAGACCAGAACAGTGACCTGGGTCTTCTCTCTTCCCGCTGTCTTCCTTCTCTCCACTCTGGCTACACTGGGCTCCCTGCTGTCCCTGGACCACTGCCGGCATGTGACTGCCTTCAGTCTCTTGTGCTCCAAGTTCTTCTCATCCCCTCAGATCAGCATGGCTCCCTCTATCACCTCCATTTCCCAAATGCCACCTTGCCGGAGAGGCCCACTGTTACCCTGCTGCCTAAAATGACCAGCCCACCGTCCTTAGCCCTGCCTTCCTTCCCCTGTGGTCCTTTGCCATAGAACTCAGCACCGTCCACATCCTACAGAATTCACTATTTGGGACGCTTACATTTTTCTCCCTATCCCAGGATGCCATCTCCACAAAGGGAAGGATTTGTGTCTGTTTTGTTTACTGACCGCTATTGTGTTCACTGAGGGGTCCCAGCACTTAGGTCAGTCTTTGGTACATAATATATACTCAACATTAAATAGATGTTTCAGTAGGTTAAGTGGCTGCCTTCAGCTCAGGTCGTGATCCCAGGGTCTTGGGATCGAGTCCTGCATCGGGCTCCCTGCTCGGCGGGTAGTCTGCTTCTCCTCCACCTACTCATGCTCTCTATCTGTCAAATAAATAAGTAAAATCTCAAATATATATATATATACATACATATATACATATACATATATATATATATATATATATATATTTCTAGAGAGTTGTTTCTTTCCAAGGAACATCTTACACTTGTTGCCATGTAGGTTCATTTTTCAACCAGAGGCGATGTATCAGACATTTCTAGAAACAACAAATGCTCGGGACACAGAAGCTGTTTTTAACTTAGAAGAGAGAGAACCCAGGTCAGGATTGAAATATTTTCACTGCCCAAGTAGTGGCCTGTTCCTCTGTCAAGGGACTCTAGGAAACCTGAATATTTACTTTTGACACTAGCAAAAAGTCAGTTAAGCATGTGACGTCTCATAATGAAGGAAAGGAAACAACTTCCTTCCTTTATTTATTCTGGACAAGCTATTAATTTGGAGTATGTTTTACTCCCCCAGACATAGAGGTATTGTTTGACCAAAGGTCAGCATTCAGTCTAAGTTTGCTCAGGTCTACCTAGAACTATTAACTCTATTCCCGGTCACTTCCAAACGCCGGTTTACTAGTTAGCAATGCATTCGGTCAAGGTCTTGGTGATGCCGAGTTGTTTTCTTCAAACCAACTGCCCCTATTGGCTCTAGAGGTAAAGATACCTGCTAAGGGTAACAATCAGACCTGTATTATCTCGAACACCTTCAACAACACTACGGGAGACACACTGGGGTTCCAAAGCCCCGTGAAGTTCAGCAATCTGTTAAGATTACACAATCGAGGGTGCCTGGGTGGCTCAGTGGGTTAAAGCCTCTGCCTTCAGCTCAGGTCATGATCCCAGGGTCCTGAAATTGAGCCCGGCATCGGCATCGGGCTCTCTGCTCAGCAGGGAGCCTGCTTCCTCCTCTCTCTCTGCCTGCCTCTCTGGCTGCTTGTGATCTCTGTCTGTTCTAATAAATAAATAAAATCTTAAAAAAAAAAAAAGATTACACAATCGAGGCAGAGACTCACGCCAAGATTATCTGTCTGATTCTGAAATCTGGGCCAGTTTCAAGGTACAGTTCTCAGGCCCTAACCATCAGCCGAGGCACCAGCCTTACCTGGTTATCTTTCCATGAAGGCCAACACATAACACTGCACTCCACTTGGGTACGCTCAAAAAAAGGTCACTGTTCATCTGAAATTGAGACTTCACTGGATGTCTCGAGTTTTTACATGCTAAACCTGGCAAATAACAACACACACTCTATGACGATTCTGGAGTGTAGCCAGGCCTGTGAATGTTCATAAACTTTTATTTGTTCCTTTAAAAAATACTGAGTCCGTACCTTGTGCCAAGTACTCTTCTATGCCTTGGAAACGCAGCAGGAAACAAAACAAATATTCCACCTTTGTGGATGTTCCTGGGGAACTTTAAACACTCATCCCAGTGGGGGACCCAGGTGGCCAAGTCTATTAAGCATCTGACTCTTGATTTCGACTCGAGTCATGATCTCGGGATTGAGTAGGGATCTTGGCTCCGTGCTCAGTAGGGAGTCTGCTTGGGTTCTCTGTCTTCTCCCAAACCCTCCTAAAATATATAAATAAACCTTTTTTTTCTTTTTAACCTCACCCAGTTACGAAACACAGGGGTCAAGCACCCTAGTTTTACAGATCGGAGGAACAGAAGCCTACAATGGTGCCACCATGGCTCCAGGTCACAGACTAGAGATCAAGTCTCCTAACTCCTAGTTAAGTTTTTTTTTTTTTTGTTTTTTGTTTTTTGTTTGTTTTTAAATATCTCTCTGCTGGCCGTATGTCCTCAATTTCCCAGAACTCTCCCCCTTTTAGTATTCCATTGTTCCTAAAATTACAAACCTTGATTTGCAAAATAAAGTCCCAGAAGCTGTGTCATTCTTAAAATCATACACTTAATACGACTGGGGGCTCTCCCTGTAACCCTAACACCATGATTATGGCTGTCAACACGCACACACAGTAACAGAGAATCCTGACCCTGGGTAAAAGGGGCAGTCATTCCTGGCACTTGACTCTGCAGCACTTACCATGTACATTGACCGATTCTCCCAACAATCCTGTGAATGGGTCAGGTAAGATGTCACCGTAACTGTCCTTTACAACTGAGGTGGTGGAGATCAGCGTATATATCTAGGTTCAGACAACTTGTAAGTGGCAGAAACAGGGCTCAAGTCCAGGTTTTGTCTCTCCGAGTGAATAAAATAATCGGAGGGTGAATGAAGAGCTCGGCTGGCTTTTCTTCCTCCTTCAGCAGGACTGGCCAGCCAAGGTCAGGAAGCCGGTGGTTACCGGTGAGGTGAGGCACCAGCCTGCCGGCTCATGCCGAAGCTGCCCCCGGCCCCAGCCGCTGTGTCCTGCCCTCCTCTCAGGCTCCACATTCCCGCATACCGGACGGCGCGAGGGCAGACCGACTGGAGAAAATCCTCAACCCAGATGCATGCGGGTGAGCCAGGAAAGGTGCCCGTGTGCCGCCATGTGTATAGAGAATCATGGAGGTGATGAGCTAGTCGGTACTGTTAACTCACTTACGTTAAGGGCCCACATCAGCAAACGGAGCTTTGCTAGCTAACCGAACTGCAGTTCCAACCCTCCAGGGAGGTAACCTTTGCCCAGTCAACATGGCATTTCCTGGTCAGCACCAGAAATTTACTGATAGGTCCTTTTCACTCTCCTTAGGAAGGTGACCTTACCCCAAACAATGCATTCTTCACCAAAAATTTCCTTTTCTCCCCACCTCCTGTCTGCTTTTAAAAGCTTTTTCCTCTTCACAGCTCCAAGGACCTCCTTTCTCTTTGCTAGGTGGGTTGCCTGACTCACGGGAAGTTCAATAAAGCCAATGAGATCCTCCAACGTACCCAGCGGACTTTTGGTTATTTAACACAACCAGGTTCTTAGGGAATTGGTGGTCAAACTGGTCAGTTTCCTCACATCATCAGTAGGAGATCAGGCTGGGCCACAGAAGAAGAAACCCAGAGAAGAGGGCCTGGGGAAGTGAGGCCTCATTTGATGAAAATGATGCTAATTAACAGAGGAGAAATGTGAGATCAACTTCAGGACGACACAGAGCCCGGGACTCTTTCAGATTCTGCTATGTGTCCTCATTTGTCTGCTATGTGTCCGCCATTGTAAAATGGCGGCTCTATGGTCATGTGTAAAATAATTCTATGATTACAATAGATCTGAAGAATTCCTATCGCAATATATCCAATTAACATCCAATTAATAAATAAATCCAATAGCCAACAAGTAAAGATTTCAACTTCAATCCCTGGAGTTGGGCCAATAATTTTTGGAGTCCGTTGAGAGGCCTCCATTGCAAGAGATGGAAAACCCCTTGTCAAGCTGGTTTATGACAAAAGGGAGCTTCTTGGTTCATGTAAGTAAAAAGTCCAGGGGAAACACTGGCTTCAGGTTCGGCTTGATCAGAGTCTGAACCCAGTGACCTCAGGACGCAATATCTCTCCATCTCTTGGTTCTCCCTTTGGCAGTTCCTCCTTCGTTCTCAGGTTCTGTGTGATGGCACCTGTCACCATGACTGCAGACAGGCCCAGCCAGAGGGAATGTGGGAATCTCACCCAGCATCTCAGCTGAAGTTCTCTTATGCCTACAGATGAGCATGAGAGATCGTTTTGAGATGATGGAAACCTATCACTGTGTCGGGGGAACGTGATGCTCTGATCGACCAGGCCTGACTACCACACCTATTCCCTGGGGACAGGGATATAGTCCGTTTCATCCAAAGTACAGCGACCAAGACTGGAGAGAGGGTCGTCTGTCTGCCAGTCAAAAATTGGGTTAATGGATTTGCTTCTAAGGCCTAAGGACCCACGGTTGACCTGGGACCAGACCTGACTTCCAGGGCCTCTCTAAAGTCAAACTTGAGTCCATCATGGGCCAAGCCACGGTCACGTGTGCACCTTGTGAGGCCTAACTTTTGTTTTCTTCACTTCTCCATGACACATGTCAAGGTGGGATCAACCTTGTGTTGGAGTCTTAGTCTCAGAGATGTTGACAATAGCCGTCCCCAGAAAGATCCAGAAGATCCTTCTCTCAGGCTCAAGCACGTCATTTTTGGGTGCTGTGTTGTCTGAACTCAGGTGCTACATAGAGTTCCCTGGGGCCTGTCACAGGCCAGAGATCTAGGGGGAGTCTTTTGCCACCTGTCTGTGCCACACTCCGCAAACCTTCAACCCCAGGCTCTCTGAGAAGGAACCAGAAATAGATCCTCTGCCTTTATTTTTGGGTCATTGATACCCTTTATCTCACCTCTCACTCTCTCTTCCAAGCTTGATTCACAATGCTTGTGGCTGTGGGTGCAAAGGAGGGGGGAGGTAATGGATTGGAATGAATCGTAGGGCTGCAGTTCACCTGATTTTCCAGGGCGTGGGAGACGTGGTGCCGAGGCTCTTCTTACTTTGGGGAGGAAGGGCACAGGAGGTAACAGCAGCCAGGTCCCGGAGTGCCGAGCGGGGGGCTCGGGGCTGAGGGCTCGATATCCTCCAAGCGTGGATAACCTCATCCACATCTGAGAATCGAGGAGAGCGACCCGGAGAAGTGCGTTAGCGGGGCACAGCGAGGCTGAGCGGAGCTGGGCTTGGAGCAAGCGCCGTCCATCTGCAAGGCGGGAACGTTGAACCACGAGCTGTCCCTCCGCTCCCAACCAGTCTGGCTGTAGTTTGAAGGCCCCCTTCACTGTCACGGCCCTAGGAGTTGATCAGTCTGCAAATCAGTCTGCAAATAGGCAATGGGGCTAGCGTGTCCAGCAGGCAATGGAAGGGGCCAATTGGAAGTAGGCCAATCCAGATAAAAGTTAGTGCTGCTTTCTCTGAGTGGCTGTAAGCCTTTATACAGTTCTGCCTGGTGTTGTCATTGCCTTTGTATGAACGCACCTCGTTTAAAAATCTTTTTGAGTTCTTTTTTTAAAAGATTTTATTTATTTATTTGACAGAAAGTGAGACAAGTAAGGAAATCAGCAGACAGAGACAGAGGGAGAAGCCGGCTCCCCGCTGAGTAGGGAGCCCGATGCGGGGCTCAATCCCAGGACCTAGAGATCATGACCTGAGCCGAAGGCAGATGCTTAACTGACTGAGCCACCCAGGTGCCCCTATTTTTGAATTCTTAGAGGATGGAGACGACATTCTGTATTTCTTTTTTTTTTTTTAAATTTTTTTTAAGATTTTATTTTTTTTAAAGATTTTTTTAAAATCTTTTTTTAAAAGATTTTATTTATTTATTTGACAGACAGAGATCACAAGTAGGCAGACAGGCAGGCACAGAGAGAGGAGGTAGCAGGCTCCCTGCAGAGCAGAGAGGCCGATTTGGGGCTCAATCCCAGGACCCTGAGATCATGACCTGAGCCGAAGGCAGAGGCTTTAACCCACTGAGCCACCCAGGCGCCCGACATTCTGTACTTCTAGGCAGCTTGTCTTCTCCTACTGCAAAGGTTAACACAAATGTTTGGCTCTTAAGAGATAAAACTAGAGGGATTCTGCTAAGTGAAATAAGTCAAACAGAGAAAGACAATTATCATATGGTTTCACTCATATGTGGAACCTACGGAAAGGCACAGAGGACCATAGAGGAAGGGAGGGAAAAACTGAATGGATAAAAATCAGAGAGGGAGACAAACTGTGAGAGACTCTGGACCCCGGGAAACAAACTGAGGGTTTCAGAAGGGAGAGGGTGGGGGGATGGGATGACCAGGCGATGGGTATTAAGGAGGGCACGTGCTAGGGTGAGCAAAGGGTGTTCTACACAACTAATGACTCCTTGAACACTACATTGAAAGCTTAAGATGTACTATATGTTGGCTAACTGAACATAATGGAAAAAAAGAAACCCATCCATATCAGTAAGTTATTTTACATGCAAAACAAAAAGAGCTAAAATGCATTATTTCCACCTAGAACATCACAGAACCAAGAAGTCGGAGAAAGCTGAAGGATCTTTTAGTTCAGGAGTGGCAAACCATCCTCCTGGTCCACAGCCAAATCCTGCAGAGATATTTTATTTGGCCAAGACAATGCTTTTTTAAAATAGATATATATAATAATATGAGTTTGAACACCTTTAGGTGGGGTGTGCCTGTCCAATTGTTCCCGTTCTGATCCACTTCCTGATCTCTTAACTTTTCCAACAACTTAACCACCTGACCCGTAAGAGACATTTGAGTCTATGAGCTCTAACTTGAACCCAGCTTCCCAAATTCCTGGATCTCTCCTCCCGCCACACACACATATACAGAAGATCTCTAGCATGTGGCTTCCTTGCCTACACTTTCAGAAGCAGGTCCTTTGAGGAAGTGGGCTCCATGGGTAGCAAGCTCTGACTTAAGAGTTCTTCCTGCATGAGGGGCACCTGGGTGGCTCAGTGGGTTAAGCCTCTGCCTTAGGCTCAGGTCATGATCTCAGGGTCCTGGGATCGAGCCCCGTATTGGACTCTCTGCCCAGCAGGGAGCCTGCTTCCTCCTCTCTCTCTGCCTGCCTCTCTGCCTACTTGTGATCTCTCTATCAAATAAATAAAATAAATCTTTGGAAAAAAAAAAAGAGTGCTTCTCGAATAAAAATCATAGCATAGATTCACCAGCTGAAATTAATGTGCTATATATTAACTCTTGCACTTCCAATCCTTTTGGCAGCCCCCTGCTTCTTGCTGAATGTTTTTCCCGTTCCCAAGCATCCCATCGCAAGATGGAGGTAGCTCTTAGATACATTTTCCAACCTGCTCTTCAGGAAGAAGACGGGTAACTTAGAGCCACGTTTGACTTGTCTCTGCAACCACGGTCATCTCACAACGACCTTGGCAAAGGTCCGTCTAGCTCATCTGACTATGACGAGCCGGGCGTCTAGGAGGCACCCGTCCCCCAGGAGGCTGCATTTCCAGGATATGGTACATCTAAGTAGATCTTATCTCCAATTGCCCCATTAGACCTAGACATTTTCACAGCTTTGTGCTGTACAGAAGTTAGCTCGTGCCTGAATGCACAGGAATGTAACCCCAGCAATTATTTACCCGATGGAATGCGTTTTTTTTGTATTTCTGTCTTAAGGGAACTCTGTCAATGTTTTTGGTTGCAGCTTTGACGGAGTAGATTGTGGACCTGTTATAACCTGATGAGAAGGGGAGAAAATTCCATATTTTTCTGTTTTCAGGGAAAATAATCTCCATACGAAGGGCCATCTGGAGAACTCGGTGGATAATAAATCACTTCTAACACCAATTACATTCACTGGAAGCCCGGTTATTTTCTTGCAAGTAGAGACAGGAGGATACAGTGTCAGCTTCTGAAAACAACGCTGTTGTGAGCTTCCTTGAGGGAGAGCCAAAGGCCGGGAAGACCCCGGGCTGTTAGCCTGAGAAGAAGGGAGCCCGTTTGGATTTTTCTCTTCTCCCTCAGCTGGAGTCCCCACAACATCTAATATGTTTTGCTCCCATGTAGCTTCCTCACATACTTTTAGAGAGCACCGTCCTTTGCAAGCTTGTATGGATCCACTGATCTTGATCAAGATGCACATTTTCAAGTCAATGTCACTTAGGAGCTGAACCACCTTAAATGAGCCTTTTAACCCCCTTAGCCTTTGTTTCCCTGTTTGGAACATGTGGCTAATGGAAATGGACCTCCTGCAGGGAAGCTAGGGCACAGAGGGGATGGATAAACATGAATTCCCTTCTCTTGCAAGTCAGAAATCTCAAAGGAGAGGAGGTCTCCTTGCGAGTAATTCCACATAGCAAAACAATTACAGTCTAAATGTTAAACAGGCTGTTTAAATCAAGTATGTGTTGTAGATACCAGAATTCTATTAGGAAATTCCGCCCTCCTTCTGTTCCCATTAAAGAAGTAGAAAATCAACTTGGAAAGGGCCGCCATATCCCTTCTTTTTCATCACAGTGCTTGATCCAGGATGGACACGCGAGCCAAAGGCTTTCCCTTCGATTTTTCTGTAGAAAAGACTTTGTCTTCCCTTTGTGCTGGAGAGCTGTATGATTGATACCCACATCTGCAGGCTCCCATCACGTGTCATCTGGAAGGAGAATTAGTAGTGAAGAACAATGGTGACATGTGGCCCCTAACACTTGGGTCCCCAAAGCCACCTGCTTTTTGCAATTTAGTGGACAGTCCCAGTATTGCCCCCATTAAATTTCTATTTTCCTTAAGCTAGTTGGGGTTGGCTTTCCGTTATTGGAACTGCAGGAGTTTTGATTAACAGCTTATGTGTCCATGAACACTGATAATTGGGAAGACCACATAGCAGCATGGAAAAGTGCTTTTGGTGAATTTTACAAATAGCACCAGATAAAATTACGTGAATGATACACATTGTAGCTATTTAAAATAAGCACGTGTATGGACACCTGGGTGGCTCAGTCAGTAATCACCCGCCTCAGCCCAGGTCATGATCCTGGGTCTGCATGGAGCCCCGCATTGGGGCCCCTGCTCAGCGGAAAGTCTGTTTCTCTCTCTGCCCCTCCCCCTGCTTGTGCGCACGCTCTCTCTCTCTCTCTCTCATGCTCTCTCTCAACATAAATAAATAAAATCTTTAAAAAAAAAGCATGGATATGCAAAACAGGTGGAAAAGAGATACCTTAAAGATGCAATGAATGTTCAGCGTAGTAAAGGGCAATATTTTTTCCTTTCATACAATTTCATACATCATCAAATGTACCAAACTACAATCAGCGTGCAGAGTAAATGTGGTCTGTTTCCTACAACTGTTTCCTACAACTACAGCTTTCCCTGCACTAACCATTCACGTATCTTAGTCTCTTCAGATGGAAAAGAAGTTTTGGTTTTAAGAGTTGTTTTGTTTTGTTTTCATTTCAAGGTAAATGTCTAAACTTGTTTGTTTCCTGCCTCACTTTCCAAGACAGGGCCTTGTGGCGTCACAGGGGCAGGTGGGTGACCTGGTGGCAGTAGGTGGGAACCAAGCTGTAGATTTTCACACCTACCATCAGGGCATTTGGTATGTGATGTGATGGTATTTGGAGATGGGGCCTTTCGGGGGTAGTTAGGTTGAGATGCGGTCATGAGGGTGGGGATAATCCCACTAATCATGGGGTTAGTTGCCTTATAAACAGAAGAGAAATCTCTCTCTCTCTCTGCAGGCACACATCAAGGGAAGACCAGGCGCACACACACAGTGAGAAGCTGTGAGAAGCTCTACAAATTATGAAGAGAGTTCTAGCCAGCAAGCTGACTGGCCAACCCCTCGATCGTGGACCTCCCAGCCTCCAGAAGTGTGAGAAAATGAACGTCTGTGGTGTAAGCCCCCCAGCCTACGAAATTTCGTTATGGCAGCCTGAGCCAAGATGGTGCTGATGTTTTTAGCAACGTGTCTGGGTATCTGGCTGACAGCACTGTTGACGTCTGTGTTTGGGGATACTGTGGTTTTTTCTGCCTTAGTCAGGGCTCAGGGGTCTTCCCTGTGACTTGCTCCCAGCTCCCACGTTGGCTTTGGGTGGCCCTGCAGATCCCTCTGTGTCTCAGCCACTCTCCTTGTCCGGTCTCTTACTTAGGCCATCCAGCTGCCACAACTGCCTGACTCATTGGCACCCACGTCCTCGAGGCCCTGAGGAAATGACTGGGTCCCTCCTGGGCCACCTGGGGTTTAGGCCTCATAACCACATTGTGTTCTGTTGTGAAATGACCCTTTATTGAAATACCTTCCTTTGTTGTTCTTAACCACTGGTGATGTCACCTATGACATCATGAGGGGGCGGCCACCATCAGCCCCACAGCCCAGAGACTGGGCAGGCCCCAGGGGCAGGATCTCCTTAACGGTTCTAGAGAGTTCTCTGGCTGAAGACCAGTATCTCATCTGTCCCACAAAGTCTGATTGCTGCTGTACTTCATGTTCTCCTGCTTCTTTCTCTCCCTGGGTGGTCCCTGTGGGGCTCTGGTGATCTGACCTGTCTGTTCTGAATGGTCAGTTTCCCCATCAGCCTCGGATCCTTCTAGCCACTGGGGGCCTTGGCAAGGTCATTACCCACCTTTTTCAGAGACAGACCCAGGGGGCTGATATGGGGAGTCAAGGTAGACCTGGCATTTAACCCCCTCAATGGCGGACCTCAGGTTTTCAACTTTGACTTTGTTGGGGGTGAACTGGAGAGAAAGCCAGGGCAGTGGGGGGGCGGGTGTCTGATGAGCCAGACTGCAGGTGCAGGACGACCAGAGACGGCCGCACGTGAGCCCCCACGAAGCCACACAGAAACGCCCTCACTGTGACTTGCATTCTTCAGGGCTCCAGCTTGGTGGGGACTGCCCCATAGGTCAAACTTACTTCTCTTTACTTATGGCTTCAACCTCAGGTCTGCCATTCAGACCCTTGATCTGTTCATGGAAATGGTAGGAATTTAGAAAATCCTTTTCTTATTCTACAACTGATGACTTTTTTTTTTTTTTTTTTTTTTTGGTAGCAAGAGATAGACTGAGAGAGCAGGAGGAGGGGCAAAGAGAGAGGGAGAGAGAGAGAGAGAGAATCCCAAGCAGGCTCCATTCCCAGCTCGGAGCCTAATGCAGAGTTTGAGCCCAGGACCCTGAGATCGTGACCCGAGCCGAAATGAAGAGTTGGATGCTTAACAGACTGAGCCACCCAGGTGCTCCAGACAATCGATGACTTCTAAAGACTGTCTTTCTAGAAACTCAAATTTGAAAGTTAAATGCTGGACCTTGGGGCGCCTGGGTGGCTCAGTAGGTTAAACCTCTGCCTTCGGCTCAGGTCATGATCTCAGGGTCCTGGGATCGAGCCCTGCATCGGGCTCTCTGCTTGGCGGGGAGCCTGCTTCCTCCTCTCTCTCTGCCTGCCTCTCTAGCTACTTGTGATCTCTCTCTCTGTCAAATAAATAAACAAAATCTTTTAAAAAAATAATAAAAATAAATGCTGGACCTTTACTTTTTTTTTGTTTTCTACTTTGCATTCCTGCTCTAAAAATCGCAGTCTTCCCCAAGGCACAGAGAAAGCTCAAACTGATCAGAGAGAAGGTCATTCACAGAATATAAAAAAGAATAATCTATTTAAAGTATATTATCCTTTTTATACCCTTCAGACTCCCTATGTTCTCAACTTTCTCACCTATCATCCCAACTCCCTGACAATCCTTGGCCAAACTGCAAAATGGAGTAGTGATGATAATTATTGTTTATTGAATACTTGGTGTCAGACAAACGTGCTTTTAAACTTTACGATACTCCCACAGATGTTTCCATCCCTAGTGAAACAGATGAGAAAGGGGGCTCAGAAAAGGTGACTTGTACAACAGAACAGAGCTAACTTGGAGGAAGGAAACAACTTTAAAAAACACATTTGTATCTTTTTTGCTTTTGTTCACTTTGGCTCAGAAGTCAGACATGTATTCCAAGGCTGCAAATGTAACATTTTTAACACAAAAAAGAAAAAAACTCAAGTACGTTGGTGCTTAACATACTACTTAGAAAATAGTAAGGTCTCAGAAAAAGGCAAGGGTTAATATTTATTCATGGTATTTCTATGCGTGTCCCAGGAAATGAGCATCTCCATGCACAGAGGGGGGTCCACCATGGCCAAACTCTTGGTACGATTTGATATGACCACAGCTGAGCAAGGAAGGAGGAGAGGTGCTTTGGGGGGGTAAGGACACCCTGGTTGAGACAGAAACGTGGGGTTGGCTTTCCCCCTTTGCTTTTGGGTGGGCATCCGGGAGACCTGGGTTCTTGCCCGGGCGTGGCCAACACTGGCCATTAAAGCTCCTCCCATCGGTTAGTTTCCTGACCTGGAAGTGAGGGGTTTGGACACCATCGGATGATGGCTGAGGTTTGCCTAATGTTAGGAGTCCTGGAAAAATGGTATCCTCAGAGGTAGAAAAGTCTAGATAGCCCCGCTGAGCTGCACTGTCACCTGGACACCAGTGCCTCTCTGTCGTCTCCAGTGCTCAATCCCAGCGCAGGAGCAGGAGGTGAAGGAAGGTGGGAACAGAGAGGGGGAAAGGGGGATGAGTGGCAAGAGGAAACCAAATGGCAGGTGAGGGGAGGGGGAAGGAAGACAGAAATCACACAGTTTTCAGAGAAAGGACACGGGGACAAGGCAAGGGAGTCGAAGAATGGATGTTTGCCTTCTTATGCTCATCAGATGAAACGACAGCGGACGTTGACTAAGCCCTCATCCGAGGCCTGTCACCTTGTGGAACGTGTTCTCCCTCATTGAGTCCTCACACATTTCATTTTCCAGAGAAGTAGGAAACTGAGGCTTACAAAGTTCGTCAAAGAGCCCAACATCACTGTCTCAGACCGTCCCGGCTGCTGAGACAAAGTTTCTAACACAGACTGGGAGGCTTTATAAACAACATTCATTTCTCACAGTGTGGAGGCTGCAAATCTGAGCCCAAGACACCACAGATTCAGTGTGAGGCAAAATCTCTCTTCCCGGGTGCCGATGGCCTACTTCTAGCTGTGTCCCCACATGGCAGAGAGGGCGAGAGTCCTCTGGGGTCCTTTCTACAAGGACATGAATCTCATTCCTGAGGGCTCCACCCTTGTGACCTAATTAACTCCCGAAGGCCCCACTTCCAAATACCATCACATTGGGGGTTGGGATTCAACGCAGGAATTTTGGGGGGACACAGACATTCAGCCCACTGCAATGACTGATGAGTAAGAAGCAGAACGAGGCGCCGGACCTCAGCATCTCTGATTCTAGATCTGTGCTCCTTGACTCCGGTCCACATTGCTTTCCTGCCCAGTACCTCCTCTGTGCTAGGGAATGTCATTCTTTTGCTTAATTAAGGCTGACTTAGCATTTAACCTTGATCTCAAGGCTGACCTAGTGAGATGAGTTCACCACCCACGGGCAGAGAGTCAGACAGACGGGCACCTGCCTACATACTCACTCACCCCTTGATGACACTCAAGAAGGCTCGGGAAAGAAAATTCAAAACTGTGAATAACATAAATAGAAAGTCCTTTTTTTTTTTTTTTTAATTGGATGCCATCGCATAGAGACAGCTGTTTCAGCTTAATGAACTCTGGCTTCATCTACTGTTGAAGTTAATTCTTATGCCTTCTGGGTACGAGATCCCAGAATGTGTGCCTGGACACATTCCCACGTCATTCCCAGCTGACCACAGGTGTCTGAGGTTTGTTGGGGGATAATAGGCATATAAATCCAGAGGTGACTAACCCTAGCTAATCCCATGCAATGTCCTTGTATCACCCCCATCAGGAACGCAGAGCAAGCCTCACTCTAGCCTGCGACCGAGAGCACAGGTATTACGGTAGAAGCTGACTGAGCTGCGATGAAAGGTGCCCCATCAGGAATCACTTCCCTGGCTGATATTTCAACTCAGGGATCCATGAGGAAACATGGGAACAATGAACCAGATCCCGACCCAAATGTCCCTGAGGTCCACATACCTTCTCTGGATCCTTCTTTGTTCTATTGTAGGAACATCATAAGGTCTTGGGATCAGTCAGACTCAGGTTCAAATTCGGCCGCTGCCACTTACTGATGGTGGAACGGGGGTGGGAGGGCAGTCTCTCCTGCATGGAAACGCTACTACCTCTCCTGCAAACAGGAGAGATGGGCAGGTCGTTGTGAGGGTCAGGTGAGCCGGTGCACACAGTGTACCCAAGTGAGCGGCCCTTGGGTCTGTGCCACCTGCCCTGAGAGCTTTAGTGAGCTTTCAATGAAGAACAACGCATCTCTGCAGGCTGGCTTGGGCTCAGCTAGGTGGTTCTTCTGCTGGTCTTACCCGGAGTTACCTGTGCATTCACACCTCCCCCCCAGGAGGCACAACTGAGGCTGGAAATCCAAGATGGCTTCCCTCCTTGGTCAGACACCTTGGCTGGGATGGCTGGAACAGTGGGGACCAGGCCAGGGATCTCTGTCTTTTCATAGGTCCCATCACCAGGGCAGCCAGCAAGGCTGGCTTTATAGGGATGCAACAGACCCACAGCTTCCCACACCCAAAGGGGTCCCTGCTGAGATTAACACTCTGTTGCCACCATCTTGGAATTCTTAATAATTTTTTAAAGAAGGGACCTTGCATTTTCCTTTTAGATTTGGTTCTGCACATTACATAGCTTCTTTTTTACAATGGATCAGAACTCCAAGAAGATGAAAAAAGGAGTTTGCAAGCTTCTTAAGATCGAGGCCAGAACTCACACCATATCACCTCACTGTATTCTGGGGACCAAAGGCTTTCCCAATCCAAGGAGAGAAAGAGGAAAATCTCATGTACATTTAGCATTCCCATAAGCAATCAAGTCCTGAGAGAGTTTGTTTGGTGCTCAGAAGCAGAAACCCACTCAAACCAGCTCATTAAAAAAAGGGATCTGTGGTCAAGAGTCAGAAACCTCCCAGAAATGAAGGTGACCACACCTCAAGAAAGTGGAAAGGAGAGAAACTCAGGGCCTGAGGCAATGTTCGGCTCTCAGGATCACGCTGGTTTCCTTGGTCAGTCAGCCATGGTGTGTGAGGAGCAGCAGGCACCTGTGTTTCGGAAGAGACAACTGCCCCTTCCAGAGACTGTGGGCAGGGCAGACTCTCAGCAAGGGGCTGTGGATGAGGTGGGCCCTATAACCTGACAGAAATGCTTGTCTATTAATTAGCTATTTATGAGGTACAATACCATGCCTGGGCCTCTGGAGATATAAGTTGGCCCTAGAGGAGAAGGACCCCTTCTTTTTAGTCACATAAGGGCATTTCTTGCAACCTCTGATCGAAGAAGAAGAGGAGGAGGGTGTGGGGAACAGATTTCTTCTTACTGTTCCTTGCACACGGGAGTAGGTATTGTTCCTTGCTGGCTGGGGCACGTGTCCTCACGTGACAACACCAGCTACAATGGAGATTTAGAGAATGCATTCTTTTCCTAAAATGTGACTAACCTCATAGAATAGCTGCATGAAGGAGGACCAGAAAGTGTGACTTTATCTTACTTGATCATGTCCCACTCCAGGGAAGACAGCAGACTTAGGCTCTCTCAAGGAGGCATACCCACAAGGGTAGGCCCATCTCGTGACCTCTGTCTTCAGCATGCCCCCCCACCCCTCTTTCCATCTTACCCCTTATAGTTCCTTCTTCCCACCCTCGGTCTGGTGTCCGAGTGTCCTTCCTTGATATTTTCTTGGTACCTTCTGGCATACTCCAACATGTACGGCCTCTTCTGGTGCTGTGGGCTTTCCTGTGCCCAGCTTTGCAGAACATGGTTAGCCCAGGAGGTGGAGGAGACCTTGGTGGGTGATCAGATCCCTGGGCAGGTTCCTTCCAGTGGTAGTCGTTTTTCATTTATTACGTAAAGAACAATCAACTTCAACCGAGTAGGCTTCAATATCACTTGGCCACAAGCGTCTCCTGTTATTTGAAGAAATGCTACGTCCTCTATTAACATGACTTTGAGCAGCTCTTTGCAAAATGATAAGCTTGGCATTGTTTAGTTGAAGGAGAACTTAATTTCTCCAGTATCTGGTTTACACAGCAAGAATCCCCATGGGGACTGTGAATAGGACCATCTTCACTACCCAGGATGGCTTGTGTCCACTTGAATAAGAGATTCCAGATCTTCAATCTCTTAGCGGTCAAGAAGAGGGAGAGCTTCCTGCTGCCCAGAACGTCCAAACAAGTCGGGGGTAGGGTGTGTGTGTGGTAGGGGAGGGACTTGAACAGTCTTACACTCAAATGAAATTAGAGGGGGAGAAGTCAGTGAGGGATGGGTGGGAAAGGGAAGAAAGTTTCAAGAAGCAAGTGCACAGTGGGGGTGAGTTCCTGCTGGAGCTCAGGGGTAATGGGGGGGGGGACACTTCCAATCCTTCACTCCAGCTGTGTGCACACATGCACGTGCCCCCTGGATGGGGGTGCTCTCTCAGGGCAGAGACTGGGTGTTATTTCCTCATCTGCAGGAAATGGTGCACCCCTTGGCTTCCCAATGCTGTGGGTTTGCCATGAGAACCAGAACTCAGACAGGTGAACACCAAGCTTGGTACGGGTGGGGGTTCTGCTCGGGGAACTCCACTGGACAACGCCCCCGCTCCCCCCAATTTTTTTTTTTACCCTTTCATTCCAACTGCATGTGAGCTGCCCCCATCCGGCCTCCTCTAGTTGGAGGGGGCCGGGGAAGATTTTAGGACTGTGCCCAAGTCTCATGATACGACCTTACTTGGCTCCCACTTGGATTCCTTTTCCTGCAGCTTCACAGCTCCTGAGGAAAAAAGGCTCCGGAGCCTGCCCATATCCCTCCTTCCTTTCTCAAGTCCGAGTACTCACCATGAATGACAGGCTGAAGCAGTTTTCTGCTCCTGAAGCAAAACAAACAAAACCAACCAACAACAACAGCAAAAACCAAAAACCAAAAACAACAAGAAAACACACAAACCCCCACCCCTCAAGAGCAGGCGCACTAAAACCCCAGGGGCTTGCGGGATTTGTCAGCCCCACAGCAACCTCGGAGCTGGCTGGGGTGCTGTGGGCTCCGTTCTCCGTGGATCTGGGCCACTGAGTTTCTTATTCCGTTGCCGGGCCCTACACCATCCTTTTGTGAAACCTTTGGCTTCTAGGCATCTAGAGACTTCGGAGGCTTGGCAGCCAAGTTGGAGCGGATGGAGCGGGGTGGGCGAGGCTGTGGGTGAAGGCCGGGCCGCTGAAGGAGCCTGTGAGCTCGGTGACTACGCGTCCCTGCTCCCACCTTTCTTTCTTACTTTCTTTTTTTTTTTTTTTTTGTTCCTTAGGGCTCCAGGCAAACTGGGGTAGCTTTGTTTCCAGGGGGAGTCAGTGTGCTGTGATACCCTGGAGGAGCACCTGCGGGCGGGGGTTGCAGGGGATGGACACAGGTGGGCTGTTGGAGCCCGTGTATTTACCTTCCAGAGGAATGCCCTGGAAACACGCTGCGCTGGAGAAGGGGGGGAAGCCAGGTCGGATTGGGTTTCCAGGCGCCCGCTGTGCACCCTCTCCGTTCCGCTGAGACGCTTGCTCTGCGCTCCCCTGCAGGCCCTCCCTGTTGGCCCCGGCCAGCCGGGATCGACAGGCACTTCAAGCTGAATAGGCCAGGCGTTGATTTACTGGGAAATCAGGCCCCTGTCCTGTGGCCACCTTTGGCCTCCTTTTGATGAATGCCGCCACCGGGGGGTTGGGGAGGGGTGTGCGGCCTGTGGGGGCCTGGCCAAACGTTCTGAAGGTGTGGGGTGCAAACAGTGCTTCCTTATATTGGGGGCAAACCCTCCGGAGTTTCCAAAACAAGTGCCATGCTTTCATTATCTCACTGGATCTCCTCAGCAGGTAGGAAGAAGACAGAGCAACGTTTATCTGTATTTTACAGTTAAAAAAACAAACCCTGAAGCTGAGCAGAATAGTGACTTGGCCAGAGTTGCTGCACTAGAGAGCGAAGGAGTGAGAAACCAGGGCTTCTGATCCCTGGTCCAGAGGCCTTGGGCAGTCACGTGGTCTTCTAAATAATAATAATAATAATAATAATAATAATTTGTTGTTATTATTATCTCATTGATAATCCTGACAATCCTGTTGGCTAACAGAACTTGTTATCCGTACAGAACGTATTCATCTATGTCCTGTTCTCTCACTGCATAAAGGAACTGATAAGGGACAAAAGCTGATTTTTCACTGTATCCTTTGGAGCTCTACCACCTGGAAAGTCACTCCCTTATCCTTGCCGCTGGTGACTGCCGTCTTCCAGGGCGTGAGGAAAATAGTAAAAGTGAAAGCCATTTTAGCTGCCAGGCGAATGCCACAGACATCACTGTCAGACTAGGAGCTGGGCTGGATTCAGTAGCATCATTCCAGAGAGATGGGTGCCCCACCCCCCACCTCCACACCCCCGCGGGGTCAGGAGCAGGGACATCTCTCCAAATCACTTTCAGCTGAGGCCATGTTGCATTTCCTTCAGGAATTCTATGACTGCAAACTTCATGACCATTGGAGATCTGGGTTCTTAATCAGGCTCTGTTAGGTTAGGTTTAAGGTTATTAAGGATAAAGTTTAGGCTGAGTCAAGGGATGGCGCCAGAAAGGGGAGGAAATCCTCCTAAGTCTTGCCCATGCACTGACAGGAGAGAGTCAAGAGTGAATGGGAAGGCATTCCTCTGGGGCCAATGGACCCAAATGGACTGTCCTCCTTTAGGTACTGCTTTTAGCTCAGAGCTACAGAAAAGGAACAGTCTGGAAGAAATCATCACTGGTGGCCACCTTCATCCATTATATTGGCTGTTTATAAACACCCACTGAGTGTCCATTATGGACCAGGCCCTGGGAATCCAATGATGAGTGAAAGGCACAATTCTGATGCTTGACTTAACCCAGTCAAACCTCCTGTTATTCCATTTCCCTGCCGCTCACTCTCCTACCAGTGCCCCTCCCCACCTTCAGCTCTATAGTTCTGATTCCTGATCAGGTGCACAATTTTTGGCAAGACACTCCAGAGGACAAATGACATGGTACAGTGACATATCCCACTCCCATCTCTCCGGTCCCCACTTTCCTTCCGTCTACGATAAGCCTTAGGTCCTGCTTCTTATACTGCATATCCCCTTCAGCTCCCCTCCCGGGGAGGGTCCTCCTGAGTCAGTAGTTGTGAACATGGTAGGAAAGAAACCGTCATCCTGATGTCCATACAATCTCCTGCTTCTGAATGCTCTAACGCAAAATGTTTGGTAGTGAGCCTCTCGTGGCTTGCTTTGCTTCCTTTCCCCCTTTCTTCCCAGTTCCCTGAGGAACTACTGGTCCCTTGATCACTAGCCATGTGGTTTGACCCCACTTCTAGTGTGAAGGGAGAACCTTGGTTAGCACAGGCCACTCCACTTAGAATGAACCCAAAAGATTTCCCTGAGAATTCTGGAACAGATGAGGTTGTAAGGCTCAGGACTGCCTGATTGCCATCCCTCGGGAGGAGCTGGAATTTCCAGGGGCCACTACTGAAAGTCTGAGAATGGAGCCAGCCAGGAGGAAGCAGAGATAAAAAATGGACCCGGGACGTGCTCTGCGGGTCCTGAATCAAGCTGCATCCGACCCAACAATACTTCTGGGTTGTCCTGTTATGTGAGCCTCTAAACTCCACCACCCCCTTTGAAAACACTAAACTGAGTTTGGTGTTCTGTCCCTTACAAAAGATGGCCAACTGAGAACTACTCTGCAGCTAGATAGAGTTTCCCAAGTGGTGTGCCATGGTGCACCCAGGAACTGGGTTATAGTTATTACTTGAGGTTGACCGGCCCAGCCTGCTGGGTGGGACTCCAGGGCTGGAAATCTCTAGCAGCAAGTAGCTTTGTCCATAGGTCCCAGTGAGTCAGCAAATACAGAATTTTAACGTACCCCATTATGGTGATTTTAAAAATATGTTCAAAAAATTCTTTAACACTTCTCCACTCAAAACATGGAGCCTAAGAATTCTCCCCCCGAATGGGGCCCGACCCTGGTGGCCTACTTCTGAAACACAGAAGATGGCAGACGTGAGGGAGTCTGACTTCGCAGCCTAGCTCAGGTAGGACACGGCCACATTGGCCTTACTTCTCTTGTATCACGCCCCCTAGGGGGAGTCAGCAGCCATGTCAGGAGGGCACTCGGGCATCTGGGGACAAGTCCGCTGGGAGAAGAACTAAGGCCTCCCATCAAAGACCAGCACCAATTCCCAACATCAGGAATGAGCACCTTAGAACCGAATCCACCAGCTTCAGTCAGGCCTTCAGATGATGGCAGCTCTGTCCAATAGCTTGACTGCAACCTCCTGGGATACCTCAAATCGGACAGTCCGGGTAAGCTACTCCGGAATTTCAAATGCGCAGTGACTGGGTGAGATATTGTTGATTGCTGTTTTCAAGCTAACAAGTTTGTGGGCTTTTTGTTACGCCTCAATAGATCACATTTAAGCCCATGGTGTGAGAAAGATTAGGAAGTACTGCTTTCAGTAAAAAACAAAAACAAAAAAAACCCCCAAAACAAAACAAAAAAACCCACAAAAAACAAAAACAAAAAAAGATGCACTGGATACGGTGGACACACCCAGCACTCTGGGACGTATTAGAACCTTTGGGGCGTTTTGTTTGGTTTGCAAAATGATACTTAATAGCAGCTTTACAACATTTGAGATCACAAGCATTTAAAAATACATTCAAAGCAAAACAAAGGCTCCCTGTCTCTGGAAACACACTTGCAACCACAATTAGCAATGACAGCTCTAAAGTTTTTAATTTTAAAACAAACCTATTGTCATGGAAAGAACTCCTTAGGGAATAGAATTAGAGTCCAAGACAGTACCAGGCGTGACAATGCAATCAGACCTGTACAGCATATGTCCCATTTCCCTGCAGATTCTGTTTTTCTAAAAAAGATGTTAGTATTAAGCAATCTCTACACCCAACGTGGGAGGCGGGCTCCCACCCACAACCCTGAGATCAAGAGTCCCATGCTCTGTCAACTGACCCAGCCAGGTGCCCCTTCCTGGAGATCCCTAGGAGACAGGGACAATTGCACCCTTGACCTTGCCAAAGGAGAGGCAGCATGAAGCTAATCAGCGGATGCCTCCAAAAAACTTGCACAGAAGGGTTTTCCAAAGTAAAATCAAAATGCTATCAGGGTATATCAGGTTTGTCTAATTTTTAGAAAACCAAAAGGCCTAATTTGTTTAACTCTTTTTTTTTTTTTAAGATTTTATTTGAGAGAGAGAGCAAGCACAAGCTGGGAAGAGAGGCAGAGGGAGATGAGAAGCAGGCTCCCTGCTGAGCAGGGAGACCAATACCAGGCAGATCCCAGGACCCCAGGATCATGACCTGAGCTGAAGGCAGATGCGCAACTGACTGAGCCACCCGGGCACCCCTAATTTGTTTTACTCTGGGGAAGGTTTTTTGGGTTTTGGTTTTGTTTTTTTAAGGAATGTTTAAAATGCTTTTCTTAACCTCATGTTTAAGGGTTAAGAGGACTGTGTCCAAGTTCTTTGTTTCTGCTATTAATTTATGTAAGTGCAGTAATGCCTCCACTGTATTTATAACTGTTACCCGAGGAACGACTAAATTCTCTGGAACCGAGAAAAGAGCCAGAGGTAACGCATAAAGAGTGGGAGAACCAAAACCAAGTTTGGCCAGTCCAAACCCCCAACTCCACCAGCCTTACCTCTAGGGAAGCCCACGCGCTCTCAATCAGAATTCTGTCATTCTCTCTCCAGACTCAACCCCCTATTCAGAGCCCATACATTCGGGGCATCAAGTTACAAAAGCTGGAAGCTTCTAGAATTGCACTGTCCAAGAGACTGACCGCCAGCCACATGTGGCTTACTGAGCACCAGAAATGCGACTGCTCTTAACAGAGATTAAATCTGCAAGTATAGGGGTGCCTGGGTGGCTCAGTGGGTTAAGGCCTCTGCCTTCGGCTCAGGTCATGATCTCAGGGTCCTTGGATCAAGCCCCGCATCGGGCTCTCTGTTCAGCGGGGAGCCTGCTTCCTCCTCTCTCTCTGCCTGCCTCTCTGCCTACTTGTGATCTGTCTGTCAAATAAATAAATAAAATTTAAAAAAAAAAGAATAAATCTGCAAGTATAAAATCTGAATGTGTCAAATACAGACAGACAGACATTGCAACCAGCGTCAGAAAGAACGTAGGATACCTCATTAATAGTTTTTGTACTGACAATATGTTGAAACGATAATGTTTTTTATATATCAGGTTAACTAAAATACATTGCTTAAATTAATGCCACCTGTTTCTTTTCGTGATTATTTTTAAAGTGGCTACTAGAAAATTTAAAATTAGACCTGTGGGCTGTATCACATTTCTAGCGGACAGGGCTATTCCAGAAATCTACTCACACGCACTCATGGACTTAGCCATCCAGTGAACACTTACTGAGCGTCTTCTGTAAATTCAGCACTGGGGTAGAGGGTAGAATGCAGAAGTTAACACAGTCCGTGAAATTGGGAAGCAAGCCGCACCCACTGTGACACAAGAAAGACTAAAAACAAAAAACAAAAAAAAAAAACAAAAACCAAACAACAACGATGTGACAACAGGTAGCTAAACACAGGGGACTTTTAATCAAGAGTATCTTAGCTCATTGGGACTATTAGGACTCTTGGAGTTAAAAGACAGCCGTAGGTAGCTTAGCAACTACCACTTACTGTTTGAGGGCAAAATAGGATAGATGTTGGTAGGACTGATGGCCAGCCTTGAGTCATTCATGAAAGGTTCCATTCTGTAGGGCCTGTTGCCTGTTCTAGATGCTCTGTCGTGGCTACGCGCACAGAGGTGCTCCTCCTTGCTAAGGCGGCAGGCTTTGGAGGACAGGGACTATGTTATGTGACCTGAGCCTCACCCAGAACCTCCCACACAGAAGACGCAAACAGCATATGGAATTATAGCGTCTCCTATGTACTAATTTAGGAAAGCAATTAAAGATATAATATCCTTTAGAAAGAATTCTTCCCCAAATGCCTAAACACCAAAGAGTTTGCCATGTGAACTAGTAAGCTTTTATGTTTTTAAAAAAAAAAATCACTTTCAGAATATAAATTCATGTCTCAGCAGTTCTGGATTACCCAAATGCACTTCTCTCTCTTATAAACTCCAGATTAAATGCTACCGGAGAGGTGGGCCCCAGGACAGCCCTGTCGGGAGGACCACGCCTATTGCAACTTTCCTTTTCTCCAAAGTGCTTTGCGAGAGCTGTGAGTTGTTGAAATAAAAAAACACGAGTTGCGAAGGGAAACGTTTCGCTTGCCATTCTTATTACATTTTTAGTACCAGTCAAGGGCATCAGGCATATGAAAAATATATGATTTAATCCTCAAGCCATAATGGAGTTCATTTGTCTCCTACAGTACATTGTCTGAAGTCATCCGAGCTCAGTTGTCTCTGTAGCTGATATATATATACACGCCGACAGACCGCTTGGCATTCTGAAATGAAAGCAGAACTATTATCCTTTTACAAAAATAAACTTGGTCCCAGGCCGGAGGAGAAAAAGAGGGTGCGAGAAGGAGCAGGAAAAAAAAATGCAAGGTGTTGCGGGAGAAGCGTGTGAACGGAAGTGAATACGGCCAAGTACCGGGCATCTCTTAACTCAGTAAGTCCAGGTTCCTCCTCTATAAATGCTTGTTAAATTAACTTAACACACAGTAACAATTAGGCAAAAATAACTACACAACAACTAGCCCACCGTTACCAAAAAGGTACCAAATTCACAAATAATTCACCTAGATCCAGGTTTCCAACCATCATCATGATTTTTGAGTTTCCAGTGAGGCCTCCCATCATGGATTTATTGAACACGTTTTTGCATTCCTGCCAGCTCACCCTCCTCTCCCATAAACAGGGAATGCAGGAGGTTCACCCTGAATGGGACGGCGGACAATGTTTCCATTTTCCCATGGGCAGTGCGGGTTTATCCTGTAAATCCCATATGGCTAGAGGAAGTCATCTCTCCGGTAAACAGTGACCGACCACTCAGCAGGAGGTGCTGTTTATGCCTTGTTTTGTACGATATTGTGGAAAACCATGCTTTGATAAATACACAGGCTCCCCTGGTTGACCACCCTCCACTCTCCCCATCCTGCAGTACCGATGGCCAAAATCTGGCCAGACCCCATTTGGGTGTAATTCCCACGGTCCTGGGATCCTAAGGCTTCCGAGGCGCTGTCCCGTCAAGGAGAATGCAGTCCATTTTGTGCAGCAAATGTCCTGTGCTTTAAGTACCAGCGAGTACTTCTCCGGGGTCACAGAGCCTCGGTCTCCATACGTGAGGACAGCTTTTCCTAGCTGCCCTGTGATGACTGCGTTTCACATTTCCTGAAACTAGATCTGTGGAAGGAGTCTCTGAAATTACAAAGGAGAGAGAGAGAGAGGGAAAACAAAACAAAACAAAACAAAAACACAAAAACAGAGGTAAGAAAGATCAACTAATCTTTTAAGGAGGAGGGGGAAACCACCCACCAGAAAAGGCAGGGATTGTGGGCAACTCAGTAAGTTAGTGAATGTGCAAAGGTCCTGAGATCCCTTCACACCAGCACCAGAGAAAACACAGGAGGGAATTGGTCCTGGGAAGACCACGGGCAGAAGGCCAGCATGAAGGGGTCCCAGGGCGGTCAAGGAGAAGGCAGAGGGAGTGGAAGGCACTCAGGACAGAGGCCGGACAGATCAGGTTCTGGCGGCTTCTCTGACTGCAGGTGCACTTCCCAGTCCCCAGAGTTTGTGCAGCTCCCGAGTACAGCAGAGTGCGCTCTGACCCACTGGGCCCCAAGCCCTGTCCTTCATCCCCCAGCAACTGAACTCACCTCTTGTGACTCTCAACTCTGAATATCGGCTTGTAGAGTTCTGGAATTTTCCGCTCGATCATTGGCCTGAGGTTCTCTTTCAGCTTGTGGTAGTTCTTTTTGAGTTCCTGCTGATACTCCCGCTGGTCCGCCGTGATGAGACGCTTGTTTTTCTCCACGGCCTCACCGCACCTGAGATGGGAACACCGGGGTTGGGGGTGGGGGGCGGGGAATGAGGTGGTATTTCGCAGGAGTCTGAGGTGCTTGGAGGTTATCTAACATTTCTTGACCCCCTCCAAGGGTGCCTACAAACTCGATGGCCTATCAGGATTGCCTGTGGAGCCTTTCAGAAGTTTGGACTTCTGGACCTTAACCTCAGAGTTCAGGAATCAGAACACCAAAGGAGGAACACCCAGGAATCAATGTCTTTGAAAAGTGACCCAGAGATCGTGATCCTCTGAGTTACCCCGAGCCAGGCACTATGCGAGGAGTTTTCCATACATTATCTGGTTAATTTTCCCAACAAATCCAGAAAGCCTGTATTTGTCTCCATTTTTGTCTTGAGGCTCAGAAGTTAGGTCCCTTGCCCGAGGTAACATGTGAGGAAGCGGTGAGTCGGGATTCAAACTCAGGGTCATTCTGTGCTCACAAGGAACTCAAAGTGACTTATGGCGACGTGGTAGACAGAGCCAAAGCACCCCACCCCTGCTGCATACACATAGAAGTGCTGGAACGTACAGCAAACATTTGTTGTAGGATGAAGGGGAGCCCCAGGTGCTGGACAGGAGGAGAAAGATCCAAATCAGAGTGATAGTGGGAGCTGATGTCATGGCAGCTGTCCCAAGATCTGCCCATTAGAGTTTCAAGAGTGCACAGGGGTCCTGGAGGCTGAGGGGGGGTGTGGTGCGGCGTGCTGGGAGCTCACACAAGACAGGAGAGGCAGCCTCGGCCAAGGGCAAAATGGGGCTCTGAATATACCACTCGCATCTAGTCGGGGGCTTGAAAAGCTGCTACCCCATTAATGAAAGAGGGTCCGGAGAGGTGGAATGAAAGCTTGCTAACAGTCTGGGGCCATCACTGGGAGAGCAAGTCTAAGAACTAAAATTCTAGGTTTGCCCCACACGTGGGTATGGGTCACAAATTTACACTCCTGTGTGGTGTGTGCTCCAAGGTGAGAAATTAACTTAAAAAGCAACCAAGGTAGCTGGAACCCCCAGGGCTCGGACGGAAATGAGTGTGTAGTTGCTCTGGAGAAATGCTTTCTCCATCAGGGCTCCTGGGCCACCCACAGAAACAGGGACCCCTGCCAAAGATGAGCTCACGATACAGTCATCACAGGAGAAGACCCACAGAAGCAACAAGCAGGAGAAACATCCCAAAAAGAATTCGAGATGACAGAACAATATAAAAGACCAAAGGTTAAAACAGAGATGTAATTAAAAAAAAAAAAGGTACAAAATTCATGATGAAAATAATCGGAGAGTATGAAAAAAGAGATCAGGGAAACCTCAGAAAAAATCAATGGAACTTCTAGAAATAAAAACATAGGCACTAAGATAAAGAGAAAGATCCCAATGGACGGGGTAGAGAATAAACCAGACACAAATGGAGACCACGCGGACTATAGCACAGGTCTAAGGAAATCACCAAAGAAATTTTTTTAGTCAAAAATATTGAAAAATGGCTAAGAACCTGGAGATAGAGGGGCACCTGGGTGGCTCAGTCAGTTCAGTGTGTCTGTCTTTGGCTCAGGTCATGATCTCAGGTCCTGGGACTGAGCCCTCTGCTGGGCTCCCTGCTCAGCGGGGAACCTGCTTTTCTTTTTCATTCTGCCCCTCCCCCCAGCCCAAGCTTTCTCTCTCTTTCGCAGATAAATAAATAAAATCTTAAAAAAAAAAAAGAAAAGAAAAGAACCTGGAGATAGAATGGAGATGCCCAGCCCACATTTAAATGACTCTCTATGGGAATGAAAATTAAGAGGCAACATTTAAAAGAGATAACAGCTGATAATTTTCCAGAATTGCAAACAGACACAAATCCTCTCATTGACAGAAACAGATCCCTACGGAGCTCCACATGGTGAAACTGCAAAGCGTCAGAGGGAAAATCGTGAAAGCTCACTGTGTTGACCTAACTTGTAAACAGCTAAGCCTAGTGTTTCCACGGTCTCCCACTGAGTACACTACATACCAAAGAAGAAAACCGTATTATTTAAACATGATAGAGTCTTGCCTTTTATTTTATGCTGTGCTACCTCGGGAAACTTACAAATCTACAGACCTTGAAGGGACATCATAATGGTTGAAACCCAGCTGACATGCAAAGATTAGTAGTAATTCTTTATTGCCCTGCAGATGAATGGGATCCTGGTGATCAATGTGGTTTAAACTGTTTTCCTAATTGCAGGGTTAAATCTGGGGCGAGTCATGGGGATACCCAGACCTTGTGACCCCAATCCTCTGTATTAACACTGAACGCATTTTCAGGGTGACAGCCGAAGGCAAAGAGGGTGGAAATGCGGCCACAGGAGGGGGGAAGCTATCTGGCCTCGGCAAAAATAAACCCGTGACCACAGCTTTCCCACACAATGAGCCCCAGGCAGAAAAAGACTCGATTTAATTCAGCCAGAAGCCAGAACCCCCCTAACTGCACCTTCACTAGTCTTTCAAGTTTGATGTTAACTGCAGCAAACCGTAGGATGTCTGAGGTTGCATATCGAAGCTTCCCGGTAGGGGTGGGAAGGGGCGGTACAGAACCTCCAAATCCTGAGAAATCACCACCAGCCCCTATGTTTTTATTGCTTCTGAACTAAAAAGCAATGAAATCCGATCAGTTTCAGGATGTGTGCAAAATCCCATCAGTTTCAGGATGACTTCAAGGTCCGGGTTTGTAACATCGGCAGACTGTGTAGGGTTGTGCGGGGGCTGACCGCATCCTTGGGAGTGTCTCTGAAAACTTGGCGGGAATGAACTAAACTCCCCCTAGACTTTGTGCTCCGAAGTAGTAAGAGGCAGCTGGCACATGCTGATGGCGTGCCATGTGTCCTGGACGTGGGTGGATGCTTTATGGGCTCTGTGACAGGGGTGAAGAAGACAGTGTGTCTTCTACCTGGTTCTGTCTCTTGGGACACGTGCCTCTGGAGTCCCAAACCACTTGCTCTTTGAGCATTTTTCAGCCCAGACACCAGACATGTGAGCGAGGGAGACCTCAGGCAATTCAGGCCCCAGCTGCTGCCTGGGGGCCACCGAGGAACTGGGCAAAAACCCCCCAGCTGAGCCCACCAACCCCTAGAACCCCATGCACAATAATTAAATGTTGTCGTTTTCAGCCACTAAGTCTGGAGGTAACTCACTGTAGAGCGACAGATGAACACAGCGCTTTACAAAGACAAATATATTCATAGGTGGGGTGAAAATTTTTCAGGTGTTGTCATAGTAACATCAAGTTATATTTTATCAAATTTTATAGTTTATGATCACTTCTCGGCCTTTTGGCTAAGATCAAGTGTGAAATTTTATAGTTTATGAATTGTTTCATACACATTTTCTGTATTTCTTCCTTTCCTCCATTTGGATTCTATACTCTAGATTTTTTTTTTAAGATTTTATTTTTATTGATTTATTTGAGAGAGAGAGAGAGAGGGAGGGAGGGAGGGAGTGGTGGGGAGGAGCAGAGGGAGAAGACAGGCAGACTCCAAGGTAAGCACAGACCTCCAATGAGAGGGCCCAATCCCACAACCCTGAGATCATGACCTGAGCTGAAATCAAGAGTGGGATGCTTAACTGACGGGGTGGGTGGAGAACAGAGACAGGGAGAGAGAATCTTCTGCAGGCTCCACATTCAGCACCAACCCTGACACCGGACTCGATCTCACCACCCTGAGATCATAAACCTGAGCCAAAATCAAGAGTCGGATGCTTAACCGACGGAGCCAGCAGACACACCACCACCATGTTGATTCAAATCCATAAACTAACGAGAGAGCCATGCACGAAATCTACCTCCTCCAGAAGACCTGTTTCTCTTGGGAAATCTACACATCGTAGATCTACGATGGGGATGATTGCTCAAGTGGCCTTATCTGTCACATTGTCCTTAGGTCCGCAGACACGGACCGTGCGGCTCTCACTCAGTGACACCACCATCCCAGCTCTTTGGTTCCCCCCTCTGTTGATCAGGTCCCTGAACACAAGCATTTTCTTATAGCAGAGGTGCCTGGGGATTTCCAGAACTCAGAATCCTACAGAAACCAGACTGAGAGGAAGGAAATTTTAACTCCAGAACATGGTTCCTGGCTTTTGTAGACAGTCACTTCTGGGGACCTCTCCATAAGGAGGTAGGTGTCTTTCCTACAGAGAGGGTCATGAGGTAGCTCTCCATCTCTGTATCTGTTGGCCTCCCTCCTCTGTGATGCTCCTCTAGCACAGTCCTCACATCAGTCCCTTGGGATGGCCAACAATTGCTAGTTCCTTCCTCAACCCATTCTCTCTCTTTTCTAATAACAGAACTCCATCTGGTGAGTCTCCCTGGGAAGTTACAGATCCTAGCCTCCCCTAACAGATAGAGATGGCTGATGAGATACAAAATGAAGTCACCAGGAAAGCTCTCTAAAGGGGCACAGCCTTTTGCTCTTCCTCATTTCTGCTCCCGATATTTTCCGAGGATGTGGTCATGATGGCTAGAGCCCTAGCAGCCATCTCGTGTCTGTGAGGACGGATGCGCTACCATCAGGATGGCGGAGCAAAAGAATGGAGAGAGCCAGGATGACATAGTTCTGGGACGACTATCTCTGATCTTACTTTATATGAGAAAAAAATAAGTTTCTATGTCATTTAAGCCATCTTCCTTCAGTTCTCTGTTCTGAGCAACTGAACACAGCTCCTAAAGAGAATAGCACAGCATAGTCATTACGGGTATAGACTCTGAATCCTGCTTTGTGGCGTATCAACTTTGTGACACGAAGCCGGGCACTTATGCCTCAGTTTCTTTACCTGTACTACGGAGGCGATAATAATAGCCAACCTGGTCACGCTTGTAAAGATTAAATGAGTGAAAACATACAAAATGCTTAGAACTTTTTAGTAAGAACACTTATTATTATGGTTATGATTCCTGACGGACGCAGTCTGAGCACAGAAACGATTTGTCCCATAGGAGGATGATGAAGTATTAGAGTGTTTCCACTCCTGTCCCTTGTTTTTCACAGTTAGTGAGGGATGCAGAGATGGAATGCCCTGTCCCAAGTCCCACACCTGCGGGAACGGCAGAGTCAGGTGCAAATCCGGAGACCTGGCACTCCCCCGCTCACGTGTCCTCGGCCCCACTGTGTCTACGGTACAAACTTGAGGCCCCCGAGTCATGGGTGGACATCTATATTTAAATCAGACGGGTAAGTTTCTGCTTCCTCCTCAGACTGATCTGCTCTCTGCCCCACCAAATGATGTTCCATTGGTCGGTCACGTAGTATGTGCCCAGCCCCGTCCTAAGTTCTGCGTGTTGACTCAGCGGATCCTGACACTAGGTCTAAGAGATAGTAACGAATACATACAATTCCCATTTTAAAGTTAGAGAAAGTGAGGCCAAGTAAGTTGCCCAAGGTCACACGGCTAGTTAAGACCCGGTGGGTCTGTGAACCCCGGCAGCCTGGTTCAGGAGCTCACACCGCTAACTGGGACACCCTGTACTCCACCCGGGAAGACACTGGCCCTTCCAGGTAGAATCCAGGCATATGGCCTCAGTCTCAAGTTGGAAGTATTCTGTCTGGAGCCCCAGTTTGTCGACCTCTGCCTTTCTCAGCTTCTTCCCCGTCCCTCTTTAGCAAACCTCCACTCCGAGCCCAGGAAAGAAGGGGAACTGCTGGAAGGCTGGGGGTCTGGCAGCAGTACGGGAGAGGCTGGGGACTGCATTCCCTCCCGCCCTCCGGGACTGGGTTCCAGGCCCTTTAAGGCAAGGAAGGATCATGTGGGGGCAGCGCACCAGGGGCTGAGGTGGTCGCCTGCCAGCGGGTGTGAGAGGGCCGTGGCTCCACCAGGCACCCCTCCCCAGTGGTCTCCAACTCAGCCCCTTCCCTTCCTCCCTCCCCTGGCGGCCTCGGCCAGACCCCAGACCCCAAGGGCAGCCTGTCCTCGGTAAGAATTTCCGTCCTGGTCCTGCCACTTACTTGCTGTGTGACCCCCGCTCTGTGGACTGGGTCCTGACTCTGGGACCACAGGTGGGGGAGGAGCCCGTCTGGGTGTGGCAGGAACTACTTCCCCTAAAGACCACTTGTGAGGGTGTGGTGGAGGGCGTGGTCTTTTATTGCAACATAAAAATAAATGGAAGGGTCAGTTAGTCCTTGTAAGGCTGGGAGCGTTCAGATAATATTATGGACTGAAGGTTTGTGCCCTCTGCCCCCCCAAATTCCGATGTTGAAGCCCTAACACCCCACGTGATGGTATTTGGAGGGAAGGCCTTTCAGAGGAGTTCTGGTGTGAATTACCGTGGGGATGGGACCCACGGGGTCAGGTTAGGGCCCTTGTCAGAGAGCTTTCTCCCTCTTCCTCTGTCCACCCGGCCCCGGAGCCTGGCCCGCCACCACCTTCCATCTCAGCCTCCCCAGCCTTCATTGCTGTGAGCAATAAAAGTCTGTTGTTCTGGACACTCGGTCCATGGTATTTGGTGACACCAACTGAGCTAAGGCAGAAATGGAAGAAGAAAACTTAAACACCCAGATTGGCTCTGGTCGCACTGTCTGAAACAGCTTGAGTACTTTGGGGAGCAGAGGAAGGAAACAGATGGTGTATGTCACCATCTTGGCTTCTGAAATCCTGAGGTGTTGGGATTTTTTTTTTTCTTACTGCGGGAAAAGGCAGGAGGGGATCAAGGTCCCGACCTGGCAACAGGCTGAGGAGCTCTGGGACCGGCTGCGTGAGCAGCATCACCCACCAGGTCCTCTGTGGCCAGTCCCGTGCTGCTGCGACAGCCAAGTCCAAGGCCACGCCCAGGGCCGGGACCTCACCGCTCACCGCCGGCACCTGGCAGGCCTCCGTTTCTGCGCTCAGCAAAGAGGCATCGGAAGGCTCACAGAGTTCACCCTGGAAATCTGGGCTATCAGCCCACCGCTTGAGTCTGCCGAGGAGTGGGTGGTCCTCCACGGGAAAACCTGAGAGCTGTTCCAGCCCCAGAATCTTCCAGTCTTGCGTCACCTCGGCCGGCCGTCGGAAGCAGAGAGCCGGGGGGAAATACCCGGGTGCAAATAATGTGGCAGAATATTGACTCTGGTCCTTAAAAGCCTGCAACTTGCTGAGCGGACTTGAGAAGCAATTAAGCAACTGCAGAGAGGGGAACGGAAGGTCTCCTCGCCTCCCGCTGCCTTGAGGGTACGAGCCACAGACTAGGGCGCCGAATCCCGTCTGCTCCTCACCAGGCTGCTTTTACACTTCTGCTCTGTCCGAGCCCCACCTGCCAAGACGGCTGTCTTTGGTCTCTCCTCTTGTCCTCGCAGGCTTCCAGAACACACTACTCTGGCTGACTCAGAGGGGCCCAGAGGCACCCCCGAGGTTCTGTGGTCCGTTGCTTTACCAGGCATGGCTCCCACGTCTGACCATCCCCTTTGTTCTACCTAAATATTCCAGACGAAGTTTAAGCGAAGTCCTCCCCAGACTCCGGCCTGTCACAAACCATCCCTTTCTGAGCTCCAAAGCCCTGTATTTCCTGTGCTTTCAGCAGGGGCTAGTGAGCTGCCCTGGGCTGGCATTCGGTCATGGACATGAGGTCCTGTCGGGACCAGAGGGACACTCAGCTCCTGTCTTCCCACAACTGATATCGAACCCAGGCCATACTCCGTCTCGTTAAACATTTCCGAAGTCCTTTCAGAGGTCCAGACAGGCCTGGGCCACTGCCAACTTCAGGGGCCTTCAACCATAACTTATTGTATTTCATTTTATCTATTTTTTAAAGATTTTAAAAATTTATTTCAGAGAGAGAGAGAGAGTGCAAGCCACGGGAAGGAGCAGAGGAAGAGGGAGAGAATCTCCCACAGAGCAAACTCCCCACTGAGCATGGGGCCCCACACGGGTCTCCATCCCAGGACCCGAGATCATGACCTGAGCAAAAATCAAGAGCCAGGCACCTAACCAACTGAGCCATCCAGGTGTCCCCGCATAACTAATTATAAATGAAGATAAGTGGAAAGGAAAGAGATCTTCAAAAATTCCTGCAGTATTTTTCTAGTTTTTTGTTCTATAAAAACGCACTATTTACTAAAGAAAATGCAGCTTTTGTGTAATGTCAGAATTGCTATCAGATACAGGAAGCAATTCAAATCCCAAAATATTAATACATATAATCTCTGTGTATAGGCCATATGTGTGTCTCCATACACAGCACATTTGCAAACCTCTCACCGACGCCTGTGGAGGAGGGATCTCTCATCTTAACCCAACACTGGCATGCTGATGAGTTTTCAGTGAATTTAGCAAACTTTCACTTTTAGCCTCCTTTGGTCCCCATCTGCCAAGTAAGTTTATTCCTACACTTGATATGCTGCTCTAAGGTTGAAAACAAATATTGGTACACATTTTCCTGATGTCGTTCCCTCTTGTGGGTGAAAGGTCATCCCAACCTTCATAATCATTCATTTTAGGGCCACAGGAGACCCAGCTGTACCTGTCTATACTGTGATAGTTTGCAAGACCTTGCTCGAAGGCCCACTCTCACGCAGCCTGAACAAGCTGCTCCTGATGCCAGCCCACAGAGGCTTGTCTGACAATGGGAACGGCCCGAGAGATGATACTTTTGAAAAAGCCCAGCGTTAGAATTGCCTTCACCAAACCGGAGGCAGGATCTATTCTTAAGATTCTAAAAACAAGTTATTGTATGATATTAAAACTTCTAAAACCAATGCCAACACCCTCTTGGACTTGAAAGCCTCGTGGACGGTCAGCACACGGATGGAGGTGTGGGCTGTGGGGCTCAGAAGATCTGGATTTGAACTCAGCTCTCCTACTAACTAGCTGCATGACCTCAGGCAAAGCCATTTCCCATCTCCAAACCTCTGCTTCCCCTTTTGGCAAAATGAGGCTGGTGGTAATACCCGTTTGATGTGGGAGGCGCACGCAAGACGGTAAATGCGAAAACACTACAGAGTTTCAATGTTGGTTACTTAGTACACAGGGGCTGATCTACTGCAATGGTTTCCAAACACGAGTCTGCATCAGAATCCCCAGAGGGCTAGTTAAAACCCAAACCACTGGTCCCCACCTCTGGGGGTTCTCATTCCATAGGTCTAGCAAGTTCTCAGGGGTGCCCTAGCTGCTGCTCTGGGGACCCCACGCCGAGAACCGCTGCTTGGCAGCCTTCCCAGCCATAGTCCATCTTACCGCATTATGAATTCCTTAAAGCATAATCTCAGCTTGTTGTGATGTCGATACAGTCTTGGGTCAGCTGGAATTTCGGCCAAGAACACTTGGGCTACTTCCAGTGGTCCCTGATGGAAAAAGGAACAGAACAATAGGACATTGGGGAAAAAATAAATTACTTGGGAGAAAATCTTGGATTGACTTCCTGGTTTGGACATTTAATTCTGTAGGTAGTGTGAACACAATAAAAAATCAAGGAAGGAAAAAAAAATTTTATAATTTAAAAAAAATTTTTAAAACATCAAGGGAAGGTACTGAACTTCTCAGGAAACTTTGATTTCTTAGGAGTCTAGAGATTTAGGAGAATACTCAGAAGTATAGATGTATTTGTTTTTTTTAAAAAGGATTTATTTATTTATTTGAGAGTGAGAGAGAGAGAGAGAGAGAGAGAGAGAGCAGGAGTGGGAGGGGGAGGGGCCGAAAGTGAGGGAGAGGGACAGACTCCCTGCTGAGCAGGGAGCCCGACTCGGGGCTCGATCCCAGGACCGGAGATCATGACCTGAGTTGAAGGCAGATGCTTAACCGACTGAGCCATCCAGGTGTCCCCAGATGTATTTTCTTAATTAAATGCTGTACTAATAATAGGCTCTTCTTTGTAGGTAAAGGCAATACTACTACATCCTAGGGTATGTGCTTTGAGTAGCTTTTCTAAAACTGAGGACTGTCCTGATTCATCTTTTCACATTCACTTGTTAAGTGGCCCTACTGGTGGGCGCGCCATTTTGTGTAATTGCTGGCTTCCGTCAGAGATACACACAGTACATGGTTATGGGCTCATAAAGTTTCATTTTCATTAAAGGATTGGGATGTAAAGCAAAAACTTCCTAATATTTCCTGATCTGGGAAATGTAATAGTCATTTTCCCTCTGTGCTATTTCTGCTCCCTTGATATTATCTGGACCCAATTTCTGTAGGGAAGTCCAGCTGTGCTTGGGTGAGGAAAAGGTCATGACACTCCCTGGGTTTTTGAGTGGAGGTGTAGACAAGAGCAGATCTGGATCTATAGTTAAGGAGGCCCACTGGACAGAAACTGTGGGGCCAGCCCGCCCTGTATCTGAGACTGGTTTAGTTTGAGGGTATGGATTCTAAGGGGTTGGAGAATACCCAGCTGGGTCTGAAGTGGTCCAGGAAGCCTGGTCCCTGGTCACTCTTGGTTGGCAAGGCTGGATTCGTCTGGTGACTGACCCAGGGGCTGCATGTTTTAGAACCTTTCCCCTTTCCCTTATAGATGATCCTAGATTGACCTCACGCTCTGCAACAACTCTGCCTACACTGGGCATGACTAAGCCTTCTGCAACAGGACCCCAGATCTGGAGCACGCTGCCAGGACTGGCCTCACAGTGAAGACCTCTCTGTGGAAATGGTACTCCTTACCCATTGTCCACTCATGTCTGAGATGGCTTTTCTTTCTTTCTTTTTTCCCTTAAGATTTTATATATTTATGTGAGAGAGAAAGCGAGCGAGAGAAAACACACAAGTGAGGTAGGGGCAGAGGGAGAGGGAGAAGCAGACTCCCCGCTGAGCAAGGAGCCCAATGCGGGGCTTGATCCCAGGACCCTGAGATCAGGACCTGATCCCAAGGCAGACGCTTAATTGACTGAGCCACCCAGGTGTCCCTGCCTCGTTGCTACCACGGCTGTTACAGGAGGAGGCCTCCTCCAAGTCTTCTACACCTCACAGGTGTTGGGTCTAAGTGCAGGGATACTGTTTAGTGTGGATGGAGCCATCTTCCTCATCAACCTCAAGGAAGGAGGGTGTAGACAGGTAATGAAAACCCAGGGAACAAGGCCCAGGCGAGGTGCCGGCAGCCGGTCCGGCTCACCTGATTGACGGTAGCTCCGACGGAACCCTGCAGCACCATTTGAAGCATCTTGGCGTCGGGGGGCTCTTGGTTAATGGCCACCGCTAACTGCAGCGTCTTCTTCTTCATATCTTCGATGGCGACTTCGATGGGGGTCAAAACAAACTGAACATAAGACAGAAGCGTGGGGAAGTCATTGTTCGGTCTTGGAAGCCATGGACAAACCTGGGGCCATGACGGCGTGGATCTGAAGAAGCAGGTAAGGGGACTTCCAGAGTACTTAAAATACTCTGGATAGGTTAAGAAGAAGGAAAGACCCAACATTTCATGAACACTTATGTGTTCGGGGAACGCTGCAGACATTTCTCCCATATTCTCTCCGTTTCTGTGTATTCTCTCCATCTTACGGCCCAAGATGTTCAGAAAGTGCCACAAAATGACATAGGGTAGTAAGTAGGGAGCTCAGAATTTGATCACAATGATGTCTACATTCAAAATCGGAGTTCTTTCTACCCTGTTCAGTTCCTCTCCAATTATTGAACAAGTTACTTGAACTTGACTTATAATTGGAAGGTATCAGAAGCACAGCACTCAAGGTTTTTGTCTGCCATAACACACGACTTTGGCATCATGTGTACCTCCTCTAACTCACCCTGAAGGTGAATTCCTGGTTAACAGAATTCTGTTAAGGGTCAATCAGCCGGATGCCAAGTTCTGCGGGTTGGGGTAGGTCCTTCTTGAATGTTGTAGGTGGAGTTATGCCCCTCCCCCCGCTTCCTATGCTCAACTCCTAATTCCCAGTACCTCAGAATGTGACCTTACTTGAGATAGGGACTTTATAGAGGTAATCAAATCAAAGAGAAGTCCTTAGGATGGGGTCTATAGGATAGAAGTCCCTATAAAAAGAGGAAATTCGGACACAGAGACACACGTGGAGGGAGTGAATGTGAAAACACAGGGAGGGAGGCCCAGAACATAGCCATCCCCGACAACCCTCGGAAGGAACTGACCCTGCCAACACCTTTCTTTGGTCCTGACCTTCAGAACTGGGAGACCATACATTTCTGCCTTTCAGCCATGTGGCCCATGGTCCTTTGTCACAACAGTCCTAGTGGCCTAACACCCTGAGGTTCTCAGGGAAGGGCAACATGGCCAAGAAAAGCTGTGGGGCTTCTTGCTGGGACCACGAGATGACTTCTGGGCTATGCCTACCTAGTGTTTAAAAGTCCCAAACAATAAGAAATGTAATAGATGCCTTCTAAACCAATCTCCTCTTAACCGAGTCACTCATTCAGCACTTCTCTCGCCGCCGCCGAGAGGCTCGCTCTCTGACGTGGTTGCAGAACACCCTCGCCGGCGGGCGGTGAGCTCAGTTACCTCTGCCCCCGCCCCAGGGGGCAGCCGTTCACCACCGCTCAGCTCTGCGCGTTCACCCACCTGACGATGCCTGTTATGCTTGTTATTTTCATGACCTCATCTCATTAAATAACGCACCCACGGATGAACCGTGGGTGTGGAACGAAACAGAACTGTTTCTACGAACACCAGGCCGAATGCCGGGGCAGGACAGCACGAAAGTGAGTCGCTGTCAGGATTCCTGCCGTGTCAGGGGTGCGCGAGACAACCGCAAGGGGCTGGGGGTGGGGGGGGAGTCATCAGCATCCCGATCCGCCCTCCCGTTGTTCAGCGAGTATCTGTAGCTCCTCGTCGGCTTTATAGAAACGAAAACTGGAAACCACGGTCAGTGTGTTAAGGGTGGGGCTTATACAAGAAGACAAAGCCCGATTGTGACCCGCCAACACCAAATCGCAGGGAAGGCGGAGGCCCTCTCTAAACTGAACAAAAATAAAGCCCGCAGATGCATTTTGAAGTAAAATGAAACGTCTGTGCTGTGTCTAGGTTTGAGACACTTTGTGGATCAGGCCTCTTCCAACGGACGCCTCCAATGAACCAGAGAAGAGAAAGGGGTCTTTGCGGTCAGTGTGGAGGTGAGGAAGCTGGGTGAAGGTCAGTGCCTTGGGCAACATCACAGGGACTCGAAGTCCGTGGGTCTCCTTGCCTGTCTCGCACGGGGCCCTTCTTCCAACTCATCACCCACTCCTGGGGACACCCGTGTGCTCTAACCTGGTCTCTGGTCTCGAACCACTAGTAACCCAACTCTGTCTGAACCACCTCTAAGCTTCCAAATACCTAAAAATTCAATATAAAATACTTAAATTTTAAATACCTATTTCATATAAATGTATCATAAAAATATACATGTTAAATACTGTAATTTTGTCATTCTACTGAGGTTCAAGATAGAACCTCAAAGTATAAAATATTTAAATATTAAGTAATGCTATGAAATGCGTAGCTGCCTAACTGGGATTTCCTGGCGCCATGACAGTCAGGGGATAACCGCCATGAGGATATTTCCAGGGTGTCCCCTTCTTTGGTTTTCTCTCCAGTCTGCCGAGAGGGAGCACGGGGGGAGGGGTGCGTGTTGTCCTGGGAGGGAGACTCAGGCATTCCGAGGTGACCTTGGTCCCGAGCCCGTTGGGTCCGGGGGCCATTACCTCTTCCTTCTGGATGACGCTGATCCTGGTCTTGACGTAGGGGAAGGCGTGCCCGGTGGTCAGCACGGTGTTCCGCCGGTACTGCTCGTGCAGCTCCCCCCGGGGCCGGCCCTCCAGGGTGAAGGGGGTGGTGTACACGAACCTCCGCAGATTGAAATTCTTCTCGAAGTACGTTACCCTGTCTTTCATCTCGTACTCATCAAAGTAGGGCTCCACAAACGTGATCTGTATGTAGGCCTGAGGGGAAGAGGTGGGGGAAGGAGGAGATGAGCTCGTCTGCAAGCCACCCCCCGGGAGGCACTGGGAAGGCAGGCTGGGACACGGCACCCCTGCTCCGCCCCTGTGCGCGCCCCAAAGCCACAGAAGCTGAGCGCGTGGGGCCAGATGTCAGCACCTCCCTGCTCTGCACCCCCAGGGAGACCGAGGGCTGTGGGCGAGGAGGACAGGGCAGCGTGCCCGTGGGACATCAGGTCTCCAAGCTCCCCCTCCAAGCTGACCTCATGGGTCCAGCTGAAACTTGCTATGGAAGTTCTCCAACTGCTATTCAGAACCTGTTTCGGAGCCGCTGTGACCGCTACCCACTGAGGAGGACGGCCAGACTGAAGGTGAGTGACGATCCTGACTGAGCACAGCCAGGGTCGGAGGAGCGCTGGGATTTCCATACACCGATGATGGGAATGCAAAGCGGACAGCCCCTTCTAAGGTAGGCTAGCCATTTCTTACACAGGCAGGTGACACTGGCCATCCGATCCCCAAATCCCGCTCTGATGTGTGCATCCAAGAGAAATGAAAACTCACCTTCACACAAAAACCTGCCCATGATGTCTGCAGCTTTAGAATTCATAACAGACAAAAACTAGAATCAAGCCCAACGTCCCTCCAGCGGGGACCGGGTAAACAGAGGGTGGTACAGCCACACAGCGGAAGACGACTCCGCAGGACAAAGGAACAGACGACTACCACAGGGAGAGATCTCAGATGCTTTCTGTGCAGTGACCGCAGCCAGGCTCAAAGGGCTGTGGGCTTGTGCCTATTGTTCTAGGGTTCCGTTTATGTGACCTTCTGGAAAAGGCAAAACTACAGAAACAGGGGTGCCCGGGTCACTCAGTCGTTGGGTGTCTGCCTTCAGCTCTGGTCATGATCCCAGGGTCCTGGGACGGGGCCCTGCATCGGGCTCCCTGCTTGGCAGGAAGCCTGCTTTTTCCTCCCCCACTCCCCCTGTTTGTGTTCCCTCTCTCCCTGTGTCTCTCTCTGTCAAATAATAAATAAAATCCTTTAAAAAAAAAAACCCTACAGAAACAGAGGGCAGGTCAGTGACAGTTGGGGGCTCAGAGCAGAAGAGGTAGGGGACGCATTTGGGGGTGATGAACCTCTTCCTGATGCTGGTGACTCGTGTTTGTCCAAACTCACAGAACCCACCATCGGAAAGGTGAATTTCACTGAAAGCACCTCATTTAGAAATGTGCACGCATGCACACACACACACACACACACACACATATGCACTGACAAAGGGCCCTTATTAAGAAAGAAGGCCTCTTTAAAAAAAAAAGAATGACCGTGACCACGTGACCAGTCTCGGTAATACCCACCCAGTGGAAAGGGTGTGGGACGTCACTGACCTCACTATTTAGTGTGATGAAATCTGGCTGTCCGTTCTGGGTTCAGATTCTCATTTAAAACTCTCAGCACCTGCCCTGGACATTTTAGAAGAGGGGACAAGTGCACTGCATGTCAGAGATGTCAGTGACGACACTGTCGGCTCTCCGCGGCGTGTGCTGTGCATGCCTGTCTTCCCAGGACCTCCGACCCCTCTATCGAAGCCTAGCTCAGCTCTTACCACACTCACCACCTCAGGCCTGGACTAGGGAAGGTGTCTGAAGCGGGCAAGTCTTCTGAAATCTGGAGAAAACCAAACTCCTGCCTTTGGTCCATTCCTCCCTACTTGCATCATCTCCTTAATATCCTGGAGGTCGGATCTGAGGGAACAGTCTGGACTCTTCACTGGCCAGGCCTGCCAGACTGCCAGCATTCCATAACAACCTTGAACTCGCATTATTCCCAGCAGCTGAGACAGCCTCACACATACATCTGTCTATGAGGGCTGAGCAGGGGGACAGCCCCCGTGATATGCTAAGGAATATATCTAGTCTTTGCGTTTGCTGGCTTGCTACTTCCAAAACCCTTGGAATGTCCTAAGGGGATAGGAGTGTCTCTGTTATTTTCCTGAGGTGACCCAAGCTTGGTGGGTCCCAGAATGCGGGCTGGTCACCCAAAAGACCAATCATATAATGAGAGGGTCGGGAGTCTGGGCTGACTTTGACCTCCACTGGGTTGGGGGGGCCTGGAGATTTGAGTTCAGTAATGTGGCTCTGGAATTAATCAGTCATGCCTGGACATTAAAACTGGACACCAGGACTGGGTGGAGCTTCCTGAAAGGTGAATGTATAGACCTGCTGGGCCAGGGGGGTGTTGGGGGACATGCCCCAATTCCACAAGGAGGGGGCATGGAATCACCGAGGTCCTTCCCAGACGTTGCTTTCAGTGTACCCTTTATCATAGAACTCTCATTGTCCTAAGGCACTTTCCTGAGGTTTGTGAGTCACTCTAGTGAATTTCCTAACTTGAGGTCTGCTGCGGGAACTGCCAAATTAGTAACCGTTTGGTCAGATGCGGGGATGGCCTGAGGCTGGTGTCAGAAGACAGGGCAGGGCTGGGAGGGTCTGAGCCCGTGCTGCAGGCTCGGGGTGGGGAGTGTCCAATCTGGATGGGGCACACCCAGCGGGGACAGGCCTGAATACGCCCTCCTGTGACAAGGGAGGGCACTGAGGTCCAAGCCCTTCCATCATTCCCCCAACGTCACGGGGGCCCTGCACGTGGCTGTTAGAAATTCCTGCATCCTCAAGCAGCGTGCCAGTAAGGGCTGGCAGAGAGAAGTTTGCATCCTTCCAGTATGTTTGAAGTTGAGTGTAAACTTTGCATAGAAAGGCAATAAAGAGCAGTGATCAAGAGGATGGGTTTGAGGAGGACAGACCCCAAGCTTAGGTCCTGGCTTTGACACTTGCATGGTCCCAGAAAGCTGCTTGACAATTCTGCACCTCAGTTTTCTCATCTGTGAGATACAAATAACCACACCTACTTCAAAAGGCTCTTGGAGGATGAAATGAAATGATGTACACAAAGGGCCCGATGCAGTGCCAAGGCATACTGTTGGTGTTTAATAAATGGTGGCTCTGATGGTTCTTGCCTTGGAATATGGTTTCTTTTAGATTTAACCATACACTAGTTGAAACCTCGACAAAAAATTCAGCTATAGTTAAGTGACTTTGAGAGCCCAGACAGAGGAGGACATTTTATGTTTCAAGGGGTAGAACGAAGGGAATCAGAACCTGAGGGTGACTTTTTGCAGATTTCCCCATACCTTGTTAGGATCCAACTTGGTTTTGTCCACAGGAGCAGAGTCTTTTATCACTTCCACAAATTCCTCCCCGAAACACTGGCCATAAAATCCCTAGGCAAGGAGAACCAACGGATTACAAAGGTTAATTTATTATAATGCAACTCTTTGGGTCTCAGAAGTGGTGTAAGTTTGGAACAAGCGTAAGGAAGAATTTGCTCATTGATTATTGGATGTCTTTCTGAACTAAGGAGGCAAGCTGGCATATCCGGAGACAAAAATAAAAATATAAGGAAGTGCAGAATTGCAGACTGATGGATGCTTCCCTAAACTAAGTGCTGCTTGACCTCTAATTAAACCAATGTCTTCATCTTTCTGGAAGCAGCTCCAGGGGAATGGCACTATTTATGTCTTGCCTTTTGTGCCCTAGGAACTTGGGGGTCACTAGGCTTCCCAGAATGTGATGAACCACACTTTACAAGAAGACAAAACATACACTTCTAGTCCTACGTTGGAGAAATATATTACGGAACAAGTGGCCCAGGGTCAATTGCTGGTTTTCCTTCTCATGAGCTGTGTGACTTTGGACAAGTTACTCAACTACTCTGGGCCGTGGCTTCTTTGAATCCAGTAAGAATCAAAGTCTCTTATTTTCCAGGGATGAACAGCATAAGGAGCAATTTGGCAACTAAAGTGTTTTAAGTTTTACAGCTATGAAAAAGCATAAATTCGAAGCAACAGCAAGCAGGCATAGGGAATGAATCTTGAGTTAAGTGTCAGCACTTCGGGGAACCCCAGATACTCAGCCTGAGGAGGTTTTGCTTGGAGGGCACCCCTCGACTTTCCTCCCGAGTTCTTAGTGCTTGGCCCTTTCCATGTCTGCTTTTCTCACTTTTTTCTAGGCTGTTTTCCTGTTTTTCCATCATTTGCTCTAGGAACATGCTGCCTTTTTCTGTGACAATACGGATCAAATGTAGACAGCAGTCTGGAGTTGGGGCTTCTAGCCTAGGAGAAGGGACACTGACTCTGATAATCCGCACAGAAGGGCTCCTTGCACCAGCTCAGCAGGAAGAGCTCACCATGCCACAGCTCATGGCGCGGCTACTGTGAGCATCTCTGTGTCAGAAGTGGGATGTGTTGTCCAATGAGACCAAAAGGGTGGCCACAGCACTTTCTAGGGATAACTCAGTAGTTTGGCCAGATCCAAAGTCAAGGTAACACTCTTAAGGCTGAGAAACTATTACTAAAATTTCAAGAGTGATAGGAAAGCACCTGACATCGACTGACTTTGGGGAAGTCTTGAAAATAAAGACTCACCCTCTAAATTTATAAACTTTGACAAGCATAAACAGAAAACTCTTGAACTCCTGCTTTACCTTGTGATCTCACCTAATACCTTCATATTATAAACACAATGTGGACAGATTTTTATCCAGATCATGACAAATGCACAACATTTTTTTTGGCCACGACCCATTCTAACTTGCTGTTGTGAAGTATATGGTGTTGAGAACTTTCCTTACCTCTAGTCGGTGAGAGATCTCAGGAAGCTTGGTAATAGCAGGCTCTTTGTAAACAAATTCCTGCTCATCCAAATCCCCAAATTTGGATCCATAGAAACCAACTCGGAAGTAGGTCCCAAACATTCTCTTGTGACCCTAGTGAGGGTAATAAGAAAATCTCCCTTTCGTTAGGTCATTCATGAGGATCTACTGGCTTGCAAAGGGCAGGATTCTCTTATTATTGTGTTACAAAGCATTCTATTCCCATGGCTAATATAAACCAAAATCAAGCCTTTAAAAAATGTAATGTTTATGGAAGAAACTTTGGAAAAAAAAAAAGAAAGAAAGAAATACCATGAAAGATTTCTAGGACTTCTTTGAGATGAACTTTAAAAATTCTCACATTTCCTGGTTGTAGTCATTCAAGGTGCCTTCTTTCAGTCTGGACTGTCTGAACTCTGATCCTCTGCCTATTCCCAGCCCCTGTCCATTGGGTAGGTGAGAACTACGGCAATGCTGTGCTCAAGGCAAATTGCTCGCTAGAGAGGAAGCAGGGCTAAGGGTCTCTGGGACAGGGTCACTGCTGCCAGTTAACAGGACCTGCTGGCAAGGCTCCCCCCAGTTACCTTGCTAATGATGCAGTCAAAAGCCTTCTGGAGCTTGTCGTGGGTGGAAGTCAGCTTCCGGAAGTCTCTGTGTGCTTCCAGGATGGGAATGACCAGCTTGTAGACCTCATTAACCGTCTCGTACAAACCTCCCTTGGAAAGAGAAGAAAATCAACAAGAATTTAATGCAGTGGAAAGTTAAGAAGAGCATCCAGTGTTCATTACATGCTGGAATATGGATTAGTCATGGGCACCACAGTATTTTACAGAGCAAGAGTGATGTCTGGGCTTCTCTGAGATGGCCAGAGCATGCAAACGGAATTAGACACACGCTAAATGGTCCTAAAAAATGTGATGATGTTAAGTGGGCTAAAGGGTTTCCAAGTAATAACAACAGATAGATTGGCAGCAGGGACTAGTAACTATTCAGGAAGACAGCCTCAGCCTCATTAAATGTCATCAGGGTCACCCTAAGCCAGATGTTCAATGCATGGCCCAAAAGGAGTTGGTCGGATTCTAACTAGTTCAATTTCTTAAATTTTAGGAAGAATGGAAGTATGCTGCCCTTTCTCTGAATCCTGAAATGGAAAGCAGAAAAAAGAAAAGATAGTTAAAACGAAAAAAATACATAGAGATTGTAGGGTAGGGAACTTGGAAATGAAAGGTAGAAAGGAAAGAAAACCATAAGGATGAACATCAAATTGGATCAGCTAAATATAGCAAAGTATTTGATATTTACTTGACTTAAAACTGGGGGAAGCAGTGGGTTTATTAATATGAAAATGGGCAAGAGACTTTCTCCCCTGCCCTGAATCTCCCTGACTTAATCTACCTATTTTTTTTCTCTTATCAGGAGTGTGTAGACCCAGACTAGGCTAGTGAGGGGAGTCTCAGTGGCTGGCCCTCCCACAGTTCTCTGAGCTGTTGCTGGGTTGCACCAATCCTGATGGCCACCCAGTTATCAGAAATGCAGATGCTCCATTGGTTCCCTCCCTCCCCTCCCAGTGGCTCCGCCCCAATATTTTCCTCCACCACAGGGAAAATGAGGGAGTGAGAACATGTCTCATCATATGCAGTATAACCCTGGGCAAGCCATTTCACCTCTCTGTGGCCTAATTTCCACCCTATTAAATGGAAATAATACAGTGTTTGCTGCTGCCCAGCCAAAGAGCCTGCCACGAAACCAGAATATTGCAGTGATGAAAGGCTTTCTCAGTTCCCTCCAGAAATGATGCAATTTGCATACATCAAAGTCATCTGGGGCCACCCTCTACCCTGGACAGCCCAGCAGGAGCTGCTCCTGGCTCAGGGTGAAGACTGGTGTTCATGGTGCTGGGAGTTCAGCCCAAGTGGAGGTCCCGAGACCCCTGTGAACACTGACCGTGCTGAAGAGCTCAGCTGCGTGCTCCAGGAGGCCCACCAGGCCGCTCTCGGTGAAGTACCGGCCCGAGCATACGCCGTCCTCATCGGGTGACAAGGTGTCATCAGAGACCGCGGACTCCTCCAGCACGTTGGAAGAAATGTTCTGAAAGAGATCCCAGTATAAGCCCAGGGAACGGGGAACCAGACTAACAAAAGGTACCAGAGGAACCCAAGGTAGGGCACTGAGCCAGCCCACGTTCAAAGATCCTCACAGAGCCTGTGGTTATAGAATGTCTCTAATTCTACCCACCAGACATCCTGGCTGCCATTTATTTTTGAATGGATACACTGAGCAACTGTCTTTTCTTTTTGACCTTGAGGACATACATAAAGGACAAAGTAACAACAGTTGAGTTACAGTCATGAAATGACCCCAGCGGGGGTCATGGTTTTTAAGAGGTGAAGACCAATTATCAGCTAACGAGACTCCTTGTTTCATCAGCCCAGTGAACCCCGGAGGCGCATTGCTCCTAACTTGACTTTCAGGTGAACAGCCATACTATACGATAGTAGCCGGTGAGAATGTCCTCTTGGGGGCCATGTTGATAGCAATACAACAATTACTGCTCTTGTCTCTCATTTTGTTCTTTCTTTTTTTTTTTTTTTAAAGATTTTTTAAAATTTATTTATTTGACAGACAGAGATCACAAGTAGGCAGAGAGGCAGGCAGAGAGAGAGGATTTTGTTCTTTCTTGCAAGCGTTTCCTTTACACAAACCATAGAGTTTAAAGTCTCTAGCAGAGAGTGCAGTAACCAGGACCCAGGCTGGGGTGAACCAAGTGAGAAACTGAGGGCACAATCTTTAGAGAGGCATTCAATCTCAGGGTCCCTCCATCTCAGTAAGTGATGACCCTGAACTTGCTTGACCCTAGGAGTGAGCGCTTCCTTATATTCTGCCCCTTGGGCACCTCTTGCCTCACCCCAGCTCTGGCCCTTGCAGTGATTTTCATACTCTTAATATGTTAAGAGCCTGTTTTTTCAACCCATCTTACAGCTGTGGCAGAAATGCACAGAGAGCATAAAAGCAATGGCACATTTTCCCAGCTTAGAGATTGCAAACAGGTAGCACACAGGCCACTCCTTCCTATTCCTACACTCTTAACAGGCATAACTAATCAATTATAGCACCATTTCCCTTCAAGTTTGGATATATGGTAGATCCCTGAACAACACAGGTTTGAATCGCACAGGTCCACTTATACACATTTTCAAAAATATATTGGACTCTGAAACTAAGGATATACTATATGTTAATTAATTGAATTTAAATAAAATCAGATTTTAAAATATATTGGAAAAATTTTTTGAGATTTGCAATGATTTGAAAAAACTCATAGATCATGTAGTTAAGAAATACTGAAGATACTAAGGAAAAGGTATTATTGTAAGAATATATTATACATCTAGGACACAAAATACAATAAAATCAACTGTTTATGTTACTTCTGTTCAACAGTAGGCTGTTAGTAGTTAAGTTTCAGGGGAAATTAAAGTTATCTGGATTTTTTACTATGTGGGGGGGTATGTCCCTGTTGTTCAAAGGTTAATTGTGTTCTCAAAACTCTTCTCAGCATAGCACTGCAGTCAGCCACAACCAACTGACTAGAGTTGGCTTGTGAAGTAAAATCACCTGCCCCCACTCCTGGCTAGCAAGATCCAGGGAATCACCCTTAGCAAGATCAAGGGAGTCAACCTTAGTAATCAAGTAAAAGCTATCACAGTCCTCTATCTTCACATCCAAGATTCTAACATAGTTTTAGGACTATAGGAGGCTCTCAGAATGTCTTGGGGCCAGTCTTTTTTCCAAACCTGGCCTTTCTATTATGATGTTTCCAAATTGAAACTTAATAGAAAGTCCAAGGGATTCAGCTGAAAGAATCTAATAACTCAAGAAATGAGTACTAGGAGAATTGTATGCAGTTTTCTACCGGTAGAGGAACAGATCTGAAGCAATGTAGTTTTATTAGCTGTAACCAGAGGGAAAGGATTCTGGCAGACTTTCCTGGCCTCAGAGTCAGGGAGGTAAATGTCGGCAGTATCTGAGAATGTATCCCTATCTACATTTGCGGGATAAACACTGCAGCCCAGGGCATCGAATTTCAACGATCTCACTGCCTTGGAATTCAGTGGCCTCGAAGTTATTTTCCTTGTAGAGATTTATTTATCTCCAGTTTCTAATTCTTTTCCAAAAATTCAATTTTACTGGAGCAGACCGGGGTTGAAAACTGAAGCACACAGCACTTAAGAAATCAACTCTGGACATCGGCTGCTAAAGCTGCCCAGAGGTCCGCCGTCCTCTTGCGGCATCAGGCCTCTGGGGGGACCCTCGGCGAGCCCAGGTGCGGACCGCTCCTCCGGCCCAGCCAATCAGAGCAGCCCATTTCTCCGGTCACTGTGATTGGCTCAGGGAGGAGCACATGACCCTGTCAGAGCCAATAAGAGGCACTGAAACCTCCCCAGCAACTGCTAGAAAGGAGCCATCCCTCCATTCTCCGGGTCTTGGACCTCGGGAGGCATCAACCTACATACGTCTCAGGGAGCACGGGACGCCCGGCGTCAGGGAAAGCAGAGACAGGAAGTGGCGACAGCACTGAGGCCTGATGATGTGGTCTGGGCCCCTCCTTCCAGTGTGGCAGGGGCGGCTCCAGGCTCGCCTCCCTCCCGCGAGCGGTTAATCCCGTTTCCCCGCTAGGGCAGTCGAGGTTTGGAATTCTGCCACCTGCGAGCCTCCGGTTCCCAAAAGGTCTGACATGTCTCACCTGAGGGAAATGGCTCACCTCAGAGGCAACAGCAGAATTTGGCTTCTCTCACGTAGCCGAGAACACCGACCCCACCATGTTCTGTGCATCACGGTGACCTCACACTTCTCAGCTCCTTCTGCCTCCCCCTCCCTCTTCCTGGTGTGCCTGAGCTTCCCACGACCCCAGGTTAGGTCAGATTATAAACACTCACGGCATCTCGTACCTCTTTTTTTAACAGCATTTATCATCGTTGTAATCGAATAAGGAATAGTTAGAGGATGTCCCTCTCCCTGGCTAGAAGGTAAAGGTCATGAGGACACAATAAGTGCTCAATAAATATAGTCCAGAAGAATAAATGAATGGAGATGGATATATGAAAAATAGAGCTAAAGGCTCTCCTGTAGGGACAATGTGGAGTTTTTCTATTGGTTTTAGAATAACTATCCTAGGGGCGCCTGGGTGGCTCAGTGGGTTAAAGCCTCTGCCTTCGGCTCAGGTCATGATCCCAGAGTCCTGGGATGGAGCCCCGCATGGGGCTCTCTGCTCAGCGAGGAGCCTGCTTCCTCCTCTCTCTCTCTCTGCCTGCCTCTCTGCCTACTTGTGATCTCTGTCTGTCAAATAAATAAGTAAAATCTTAAAAAAAAAAAAAAAGAATAACTATCTTATCTCACCTCGGCATGGCTTATGAGCAAATCAAATGAATTCTACACAGAATGAGAATTCTCAAGCTTACAAACATGAGAGTCAATAAGGAAATGCCATTAATACTCAAGTGATAAATATCAAATAGAATAGAGTAACTGTGAAAAAGGCATAAAAGAGTGATAAGAAATAGTTCAGTTAATGAAGCATGGAAAGAGAAGGATATGATTCAACATTAAGTAAAAAAAGCCAAAGATTTTTCTGGGAATTGAAAGAGTAGCATTTAAAATATTAATCATTGGTAGTATCAAAGGGCCAAAATAAACGTTATGAAAGAAGCAGATACATCTAAAATGACTTTTGTAACTTTCTTCACTTTTATGGGATGAAAATCAGATGTGATATTTTTATGCTTTTTGGATAAGAATTTCACTTTTAGACTTTGAAACACATACTTTTGAATTGAGAAGAGAAGTGATTTACTGAGGATGAAATGTTAGAATAAATATTATTGCTACTGAAAACCATAAGAAAGGAGGAGTTAATAATAAGAAGCAAACAGGTGCAGAGGTGACCAGAGTTCTATCTCCCACCATCCCCGGGGCACCAGTTCCAGTAATTTCTTCCCAAAGCTTGGGAAGCTACTCTGAACTGTCATCTCCCTCTGGTTCACATAGCCATCACAAAATTGTGTTGAAGGAACAAGACTGAAAAAAAGCCTTTGATAAAGTCAGTCATATAGATTCAAACAAGGATAATACAAGCACTTACGCATGACTGGGAGTCTGGCTTGAAAAGGGCTCTATTTCTGGACTGGACTGTTCATGGTTTCAAGGAGAGTCATTGCTACAGATTCTGTCTCTCTCACAAAAGGACTTATAAAACTTTTATTTTCTCTAAAGACCATATTAAACTACTCAGCAAAAGCTGTCCAAGTGGCCACCGAGCATCCTAGCCAGAGTCCATTTTCAGATCTGGTAGACCACTTCCCTTTGCTAACTGTGGGCAATATTCAGCTCATCCTAAGAAAGTATTGGTTCAGATCCCTTTTGCCCTTCCCAGGTCATTGTGGTTCTTCCTTGCTTTGGGATGATGAAGTGTGGGACGCTACAGAGTTGGGGCATATGATCAAAGGAATGGGTCATCCGGGAAATCATTTCTCTAGTGTCTGGAAAATACTTTCCCAGGTGTCAATGTCCTGTGCCAACTCCAAGTCTTTGGGAAGGAGTTTAAGTGACCTTAGAAAAACTGCTCTCTCAATTGTGTTATTCATAAAGTAGGAGTCATAGTACCTTGCCTATCTGCCTAGAAGACAGAAGGTCAAATGAAATCACAGATCTCAGTGTTTGGGAATGCCTAGAGTGCCTATCAACTCTACATTTATTGTAAATAATTTAAAAAAACACCCAAGATAGTAAAGCAATTAGAAGAGGCAAATATAATACACTAAAGGAGATTTCTTTCAACCTTGGCAGTATTGACATTTGAGGCCAGATAATTCTTGGTGGTGGTTGCTGATAACGCATTATAGAATGTTCGGCAGCGTCTCTGGATTATACGTGTCAGTTGTCAGTGCCCCACTCCCCCCCCCTTCCCCCAGCCCCCGAGCTGTAACAACCCAGAAATGTCTCTGGAGATCATCTAATGCCTTCTGGGGTGGGAGGCAAGCCTGCCCCTCTGTTGAGAATCACCGCCCTCCAGGAAAAGCTGTGTCTTCCCCCCACCTGAAAGCTGACACTGCCCACGGGCAGGTAGCTGTGGTCCTCCAGCATGCTCAGGTACTCGGCCACCAGGGCAGCCGCGTGCACCAGGCACATGGCGGCCTCCGTGTAGCATTTCTTCTTGGTGTGTTTCTCCGCCATGTTCTGGAGCCAGGTCAGCCGCAGATCAGGAGACGTCTGGTAACTCTTGGCAATTCTGAGGAGACATTGAGGACGTTTCAAGGACAGCTGGTTCATGACACTGTTGTTCTGCTGTGGACGGGCACTTTCCTCCCCGCCGAGAATCCCTCCCCCGACCTGCCCTTTCCCCACCTGTTCAGAAAATGAGAGAAAAAGCAAACATTTGTCAGTCCAGTTGTTTTTCCGTCCACAGGTAGGGTGTGTTGGACCTCGAGAAATAGCATTTACTTCAAGTTTCATGGGGTAGAAAAAGGCCCAACCAAATGAGGTCTGTTTTAATGGATCTCTAGCAATCTTCTTCCTTTTCTTTCCTTTCTCTCAGAATAATAACAAGATAAAAGTACGACCCGTCTATGACATCACATCAGAACCAATTTATTTCTTTAAGTAGTTTCTCCCAAACGAGGAACATAAAGACAGTTTCAAACTATTAAGTAAAATACGAATTCTATATAAAATAGTACATGTGTATCTGAATACGCCTGGGAAAATATAGGAAATAATTCATGTGATAATAGACAGTTCTTTTCTCTCATTCTTCGATAAGCAGAGGATATTGTTGTAAAAGATACCTCAGTTGAAATTAGGGGGATATTTCTAAAATTACAATTTTTTAAGATTTTATTTATTTATTTGAGAGAGTGAGAGTGACCATGAGAGGGGGGAGGGTCAGAGGGAGAAGCAGACTCCCTACTCCGAGCAGGGAGCCTGATGCGGGACTCGATCCTGGGACTCCAGGATCATGACCTGAGCCGAAGGCAGTCGCTTAACCAACTGAGCCACCCAGAAGCCCCAGAGGGATATTTCTAAAAAGGTGTACATGAATCAACCCACTGTGAATGATTACTTTCTACTAATTTCTCTATATGTTTTTGGGTGTCATCCAAATCACTGTACCCACATGGCCTATAATAATCACACTAACAAGACCTCCAAGTGACAAACCCTAGGCCCTCAGCTGACAGCCTTTGATTTGGTCAGAAAAGTGTACCTGTACATGAGATCCATCAGCATCTCGGGATCTTCCTGGAACTCCCTCATTTTCACCGTGTCGTATAAGATGCTGTTCAAATTACACAGAAGCTCCTCCACCTGCAAAAAGAAGCGAGCACCTCTAAACAATCCTGGCTTTGTCATCCACGGTGACAAGCTGGGGCGGCACTGGAAGGGCACCAGACAGCCATGGGCGGGCTTCTCGGGGGGAGCAGAACTTGCAGGTGGAGGGGAGCCGGGATGGGCCGTCCGTGGCCTTCACCTTTGCAGGTCCCTGTGCTGCGGAGGTCCAGATGTGAGTTGGCCCTTGGGATCCATGATTTAACCCTGAATCCTTATACTATCTTCCCTCTTTTTGTTTAAAGTAACTTGAACTAGTTTCAGTTATTTGCCACCTAAAAGAGCCCCCAGCTGTACTCTGGAACATCAGGGGTCTTCACACCAATAGGAGGCAGCTTAGGACTTCTGCTTACACTATACACACACACACACACACACACACGTATATATATAAAATATATATTAATATATTTATATTATATGTATATTATATATTAAATATATATACACACATATATGTATATATATTAAATATATATGTATTTATTTATATATGTAATATAATACAATATATACAATATATATAATACAATATAATACAATAATATATGATAATATATGATACAGTAATGTATATGATGTGATATATATTATATGTAATATAGTGTGCTATATATTAAATACAATAGTGTGCTATATATTAAATACATATGTATACATAATATTTATATATTTTGTGTATAACCTGTTACATAATTACATATTATATGTGTTACATAAATTCACAGTATACACACACACACACACGTATATATACACAAGTTTATATGGCTGATCCCAAACCTGTGTGTGAGGTAAGGCGCGCTCTTCAGCTTACCTGGGTCGGGAAAGGAGTGGCCTGCATGGCCGTGTCCTCTTCTGCGTAGGCCAAGATCGTCCTCAAGGATCTTCTCAGGTACTCCTCGTTAAAGTCTGGTGCTTTGCCCACCAAAGATGCCAGAGACATGGTTACCTGCATCTTTACTCTTGCAAAGTTCTGCGTCAGGAAGAGGAGAAGAAGGAACCAATAAGAGGCACTCGGCCTGCAGATAAGGGGAGGCAGGTGCGCCAGACACCCGGAACTCCCCAACGTTTCTTTTTGCTCCATCTCCAACCGTTTCCTTTTCTCTCGATGAAATGTGAGCTCTGCTTTGCATGAGATTCATATCATTGTTCAAATGGTTTAAATGGATATTGCTCTGACATAAATCTGTCAGCGGCCTTTAAATCTTCATGGAGGACTGGATGGCCTCCATGCTGTAAGGCTGGGAGGTTCCTACAAAGTTGGGTCTCAAAAATAGATCCTTTTGTACCAAGATTCCTCTTCTTGGGACATGACTTAAACCAGAAAAAGGAACAGTATCTCCATAGCCACATTTTCTGAGATTCTGGACCCTGGACAGGCAGTGAATTTCTGTTTCTCCTTCCCTTCTAGCCCTATGCAAAAATATGGTTATCCTGCAGGCCCCCAAGAAAACGTCCTAAATATTTTCAATAATTATGTCTCACACATGATGAGGATCCTCTCTTTTTCCCATGGGCCAATTTATCTTTTAAGATCTCTTGGGGATGCTCATTAATATGACCACAAATGTAAATAATCTAGATAAACTAAAATCTAGATAAATCTAAATAAACTAAAATCTAGAGAAACTAAAGCAAAGGTTAACTCTTCTGCAATAAAGCATAAATCCAAAGGCTGCAAAGCTTCAGTTAAAACTCAGGGGCAGATGATGCTGATCATTCAAATTCTCATCCACAGGTCACACTGGTCCCGTGCAATCAGATTTTGGAAACAAGACAAACACTGCTGAATTCTTAGCCTGCCTAAGAATTTTTCCCCACAGAGGACAACTTTTAATCTCCCTATATTCACTCGGCTGTCCTTGAAACACACAGATGGAAACCACTGCCTTCACCAGTCTCCATCTTCACTCTGGTTGCAAACTCAAAAGCTGTTACCCATCTACATCGTCAACTGTCTCCCCGTCACATGCAACGGAAGGAAATGGTGATCCTGCAAACTTTCCCTCAACCAGTGTTTGCACGGACTTTGGGTCACTTGCACTGATTCTGGGTCCCCCCCTGGCGGTGGGAGCTCTTACACTGGTGGCTCCAAAGCTGAACCTCATGAGCAGGTAGAGGGTGGCACAGGCTTGGCTCCGGGTGACGTCCATGCTGCTGCTGCAGTGGTGTAAGACTCGCTGGCACAGGTCTGCACACTGTTCCACCTCCTCCTCAAACAGCAAATCCCCAAACTAGAAGAGACACGGAGGTCATTAGGCAGCACTTGGCCCCTTCATATTTTGTCTGGACTGGATGCCTGCTGAAATAGGCAATGTCTGTCGGGACAAGCAGAGAGACTAGAAGAATTCATGCATTGCTCCATAAAGAAAATGAGCTCCTTGAGTCCGAAGAAGAATGCAAGCCACAGAGTCCACCTAAGATTTAATTATGAACCACACTACTAAGATCAAGGCTGTGTAATTCACCGCAATGTTATCCAGGCTACATGTACTGGCAAAGTCACCTCTATACAAGAATGACCTACGTTTCCTGAGCCCCCGGGAAAGGACTGGTGACTAACAAAGAGAAAATCATCCTGAGAAGGGAGAGCAGAAGACTCCTACTTTCTAAATGTAACTGATCCCGGGGTTCCTGGCTGGCTCAGTTGGAAAAGCATGCTACTCTTAATCTCGGGGTCATGCGTTTGAGCCCCTGCTGGGTGTAGAGATCACTTAAATAAATAAATAAACTTAAAACAAAATGTAAAAGATCCCATTAAGCAGGTACCAACTGGGGGTTTTCCAATCCAGGGGGAGAAAGTAAACTGCATTAGACCACTTGATGTCAGGAAAATCTATATTCTTCAGCCTGTGAAAAATTTACTTCTAAATCTCTCATTTTACGATAAGACACTTTGGAAGACTAACTGATGGGTGTTCGTGTTTAGGATGGTAATCTCACCCGGATGCGGTACTGGAAAGGGTGAAAGGTAAGGGTGTGAGGTTGCATATGCTCTCCTGTCTCCAGTGAGTGGCCATGTCAAATGCCTATAGTTCTGTCCACATTTTAAGCAGGAGACCCACCGTTGTTTTTCACGGTGACTTCTCAAAAAATCAGGGCATTCGCTTTATTCTTAGAGAGGCTTAAAACCTTTACCTTGATGTCACTTAATACCATGCTGTGTGGGTTTGGGGACACCTGAGAGGAGAATGTGTGAAACCAGGTGAAACTCTCAGCTCTTAATTAGGAATAAGAAAACAAGCATCCCATGTTTACCTTGGCAATGAGAGCCCGGAGTGTCGCAAAGCAGTGAGTCAGGTAGGTGGTGCTCTGATCGCAGCTCAGAGAATTCACCAGCACCCTGAGAACACCTCCCAGCAGGCTGTCTTTACAGTCCAGAGCCGAGCTTGCCTGGGGGAAATGGAAGAACAGCATCACTGAATCCGTGTGCCATGCTAGGGAGCGGAGGGGTGAAGACACAAGTTGGCCCTCTTGACAATTAGCACAGCGGTGCTGACATCCCATCTCTCTTAGTCTAAGATCTTCAGGGTTTGGCCACCACACACATCATCCATTACCATGACAGCTGAAGACCTATATCCAAATGACTTTATTCTAAAACTCCCAAATGATTTGGGATTTATGCCCAGTTCCGGGCTGCTACACTAAGTTATGGGGCATACCTCCCCTCTATCCCAGACAACAGCTCTTGGAATGTTCTTCCTTTATATAGAAGGCAGAGCTTTTCTTGTGGGCTTCAAAGCACAACTGTGGGCTTCCCAGTACAAAAGGGGTTGCTTGATGGCAGCAATGTTTCCAAATAGAACAGCGAGACTAATCCCACTGAAGATAATGACAGATAAGTGCCATTTCTTTGGGGAAAAAAAAATCACTGTGAGGACTGGTAAGTGTATAGCAATCAGAGCAGTGATGGATAGAGATATAATCAATATGAGGCCAAGTGTTTAAGATATCAAAGACACCACATACTTTTTGTCTTTCTGTTTCTGTAACAATTACTTTGATTTTAGATCACTTAAAAGTAGGATAACCAAGGTTTCCCTGGGTTTCAACAATATTTCTTTTTCTAGTTCCCAAAAGCATCACTGGATCTACCCCAATAAATGGTATCTCACTGGAAACATGGTGGGACTCATTTCTCAAGTTCACCAAGACCCCATTATCCCCTAGACTTCTTGGGAATTTTTGGAAACACTCACTTAGCAGATAAAATTGTCTTACTGCAACGTTCATAGTGGCACTATGCTTTTCTGCAGCGGGGATGGCAAATTCATGGTACAAGTGATACTCCTTCCCCAGTTGGGGTCCAAAGTAGACCTCATTATTCAGACCCAGCACCTCTGCCACCTGGTCCAGTCATAATCTTAGCTCCCATACGAGATGTCAACCTTAATTCAACTGGGGTTGTCCCATCAAAAAGCAAAAACAAACAAACAAACAAACCACCTTAGCTCTCATCCCTATTCTAGATCACCAGCTACAAGCCCCCATCTGTCTTGGTACACACTTGGTACACACTTGGCATATTTAACTACAGGATCACCTTGTCAACACCCAAGGGAGCAGCGAGTCAGAGAAGCCAGAAGAATGTTGATTATCTCTGGAATTTGTAAGGTGAACAGTATTGTAAATGGTTAAAAAAAAAAAAGGCATTTGGGGATCACATTTCACTCCCAGTTACCTATAAAGAGTTCCTTATTAAATTCCAGTAAACATGTTGAACAGATCAGGTGTGTGTTGTCCTCACCTGGATAATGTTCTCCTGCATATCCAGGATGATTAAGTTTGCTTCTGTAGCCAGATTGCCACTGATCAGGGCTTCTTGATCTAACTCTGCCTTTGTTCTAAGAAAAAAAAAAAAAAAAGAGGTAAAATTAAAGAGCCTATCAAAGCCGGCTGAGTTCTAGTGATGAAAATCTGTGCACCAAGGCGTAAAGAAATATTCTGAATAGTTCATCATGAAATGAAAACAGAGGAGGCGGCCACAGGGCACCAGAGAGTGCAGGGTGCTTTCTGAGATCAGTGCCTGGTGAAAACCATTTTCTAGGTCAAGTCTCCAGGTTATCTGCAGCCCTACTACTACGAATAATGATGACAATTAAATAAATAGCAATGGGAGAAAAGTAATTATTGGTGGCTACTAGCCACCAGGTGAGCCAATCAGATGCTGTTGAACCTTGAGCCATTCCTGGGTTTCTTGCATGAGAACCAGCTCTAGATACGAGTCAAGGGAAGCCTGTGCCACAGGCCAGAGGGAGTGGGGCAGGGTGTGAGCTGAGCTCGGCAGACAGCAACGGTGCTGGATGAGGAAAGCTGGTACTTCTGAACTGGGGCAGGCAAGAGTCAGGCTCTTGACGTCCCAAAGACCACCTTGGGGGGTTGCTCCGTCAAGTGCGGACCTTTTGTTTTTTCCCCAGTGGGCAGCGAGGTGGTACTCCTGCGGGACAGCAGGTCATCTGACATCCCGCTGGGTGTTACCACCCACGAGGGAATGGTAGGGAACAGGAAATTGCCTGGCGTTGCTTCTCCGAGAGGTTCCCGTCTTGAGGAACCAGAACATTTCTGTTCACTGATTCTCATAAAATCTAAGTGATGCTGGAAAGGGATATCTTGTAACATCTAAATTTAGTGGCCAGAAAAGGGAAGTGTGAAGAAGTCATTTCCCCAAGATGCCCCTGAGGCTAAAATGTCGCCCCAGGGGTTGGGGCGTCAGGATGTGAGCCCACAAGTCTTGGACCAGGACCAGCACTGGCACCCAGTTGTTCCTGAGTTCCCTTCACCCAACCGTGGGAGCTCTGCCACTGCTTATTCCCTGCTGACGGCTCAGAATAAATATTTCCTTATATTTTAAATGTTTTCAAGCCAGGGCGCCTTGGGGGTTCGGTTGGTTGAGCGTCTGCCTTTGGCTCAGGGCATGATCTCAGGATCCTGGGATCGAGTCCCGTATCAGGCTCCCTGCTTGGCGGGGAGCCTGCTTCTCCCTCTCCGCCTGCTTGTGCTCTCTCTCTCTAACAAATGAACAAATAACATCTTTAAAATTTTCAAGCTTAGGACAGACTCTCGGGTCCCAAGGGGCTCTACGTTGTTTTTCATTCTGCAAGTGATAATATTTGCATAAGAAAAGTGAAATATAGAAGCTATTTTTTAAAAATGTATTGGTAGATTTAGGTTTTGAGCAGGGCTATGCGACAGAAACGTAGTGAAGAAGACAAATGTCATTCTCCATTTTGCCGTAGCCACACTACAGAAAGCAAAAAGAAACAGGTGAAAGTAATGGAAAATATTTTTTTGACCCGCTACAGAAAAAGAATTGTCCCCGTGTAATCACTATGAAAATTACTAATGAGACCTTTTCCATTCCTTCACTGGTGCTAAATCATCAAAATCTGGCCTGTATGTTTTATTTGTAGCACTAATGAGGCTACTCTATGGGACAAAGCGGACCTAGATCTGGTTTTCATTCTTGTTGTCAAAGTTTTTCAATTGTGATAAAATACACATAACATAAAATTTCCCACCTGGACCATTTTTAAGTATACAGTTCAGTGGTATTAAGCGCATTTGTATTTTCTTGCAACTCTCATTGCCACTAATCCAGTTTTTAGAAAGCCTACCACCTGGTCCTTTAAGACGCTGGTTCTAAAACTGGACTGGACAGCAGAGTCGCCGAGAGAGTTTTACTGAACACTGACTTCTGGGTCCTACTGCGGGAGGTTCTGAATACATTGTCCTGGGGTCCACCTGGACCTGGGCAGCTTTAAAATCTCTCCTGGTGATTCTAACCTATAGCCCTGCTCTAAAAGAAACAGATCCAAAATAATTGAAAAATGATCTGAAACAGAAAGGTGAAAGACCCCGCTATTATAATTACAAAATGTTTTTCAAATAGCTAACTCTCACTATGGTTTCTCTCGAAAAAGAAAAGAAAACAAAAACAAAAATAAAAACAAACAAAAACCCACATCACCCTGACTGGGGAGTGCTGGGAGGTCCTGCACGGCAAGGCTCAGTGTGGTGTTATTTCTGCAAGCAAAAGGGAAAGGTTTCCCCAAACCTCAGTTTACGCAGCCCAGGCCAAACACGTGGTGTTAGGCTCCTCTCCTAATCTCAGCGAGTAAATGGCCCAACCCCCTAAGTGGTTCTGTAGCACAGAACTCCACACGCATTTCTTTCATTTTGTTTTTGGGGGAAGAAAGAGGGAGTGCATGACCTGAACTAGAACACACAGAATCTCAGAACCGAGCATCTCAAAAATCAGTTGAAGCAACGAGGCCCCTATCTTCCCCAAAAAAAAACAAAACAAGAGAAATGCACGTGGAGTTCTGTGCGCCAACAATAACATACCCACGGGAAATGGATATTACTAATCAGAGGGACTACTGGGCCATCTCGGCGACGTCTGTGATAGACACGTGTTTATCTCCTTCACGTTTTAGAATAAACTTGACTCTCAAAAGTCCCAGAAGCGGGCTAGAATTATCCATTCTTGCGATGACAACAAAGACGGTAACCGTATTTACTGACGAAACAGCCCTGTTGACTCAAGTCGGGTCCCAACCCCACACCCCGTGATGGGGGCTTCGTACCCCATGGAGATGTGCTACCTATCCTTTGTTGAGTGTGTGTTGAGTGTGTGGGGTGGGGCCTTGAACCATGTGATTTTCTGCTCAGTGGACCCTGCGATTCATCCGGCTACCTGCTGTAAAGAGGAACAGCACAGGTGCGCTCTCTTCAACATATGTAGTGGTATATGTCCTTATATATTCAAATTCTTACACCTGTATATATCCCCATTGCAATCCAAGCGGCAGGATTTCTTTCATTTTTTATATTTTTTGCTGATAATAGCATACATTATCTTATGTATATGTTATATATAGTGTATGTGTGTGTACAGAGAGAGAATCATACACACACCCATTGTAGGAGATACAACAAAGTATAAAGAAGAAAATGTCGATAACCTTAACGTCCAAAGAGAACGACCCAAGGAAAACCACTGTTAATATTTTGGTAAATTTCCTGCCAGTCTTAAAATGTATTTATCCTAAACAGCTGGAGATTTAAGATTCTATTCCAAAATCAAGTGTCTGTCCTATTCTTCCAACCTTACATCATAAGCATGTCCCACATCACGCAATTTTAATACCAACCTAATATTTCCCTACAGAGTTCCCTATTCTCGAGCATTTAGAATGTTTCCATTTTAAAAATATTGAGTGATACTGATGTAAATATGTGTGACTACACATTTTGCACACTATGAATTCGAACTATGTGGTCTCGGGTCCCCTGTCCTGTCCCCTCCAGAAGCTCCGGTCAGGCTATCTGAGGTTGCTCAACACTAGTTTTCTTTAACTGCTTAGCAGTGCGGTCAAGTTTTCAGAGCTGTAAATCATAGCTCCTTATACCTTCGATCTTTCTGGGTGCCCGGACAGAGCGCATTTACACAGGTAACGATGTTTCCTTTCCTTACCCTTCCCTTGGAAGGATCCAGTTGTTTCGGTAATATAAGTAGCCTGGGAAAAAGGGTTTTAGATTTTAGGTAAAAGTAGCACAGAGCTGCTGAGTGACGCACTTATCTTGTTTCTCATTAGCTTGCCGCCAATGTGTCTGCTCCTTCCTCCATCTCAAATTTTCATTGAGGCCTGGAAATCGGTCATTCCCTAGGAGTTAAGAAATGCACGAGAGGAATGTGATTAGCATGAAACCCTCCAAGATAACCAGAAGTTCCGTAGCCCGCTCGGTGGAAGAGGACTCAGCCCCGTGCCTCCAGCTAATTAGAGCCCATGCTGGATGCTGGGTGGGGAGGCGGGGCAGGGGGATGGAGACAGGGCTGCCCAGGACACGGCTACCTGCGCTTTGATGGACAGCCTACCGTTTTAGCACCCTTGCCTTTCTGAAGCAGGGGTGAGCACGTGTGCCCTGAACAGAGGGTCCCAGTGAAATTGGGGTTCTCAGTGAATTACTGAAGAGGAGAGTGTGGGAAGGGTGCCCCCTCCCCACCACTGCAAGAGCTGAGCTTCTCCCAAGTTCCCAGCCACTGTACCCCATTGCATGGAACGAGCTGTCACCCTGTGTAACCTGGAGCACAGTGACTTAGACGGAGCATGCTTGAGCACCTCTCTCTACCATACAGCAGCGAGTTCAGCCTTGATGAGATCATTCCTGGTGGGCCTGGAACACTCAGACACCCCGGGGCTAGCGGGGATCGGTTGTGTTCTAGAAATGCCCTGAATGATCTGGGGAGGTGATTTTGGAATCAGTATTATCCAGTGCCTTGACCATGCTTCACAAAGATGCGTCAAATGCCCCGGGAGAGGCTTTGACCTTGAGGGCGACCACATTCCATCTATCCTGTGACTCATGTCCTTGGATGTGACCTGTACCACGGACAAGTCTTACACAGAAGATGCATGTGGGGACATTTCCGGGGTTCCTGTGACCGCAGGAACCTGCCTTCCCTCGCAAGCACACAGCAGGCCCAGAATTGGGAACCGGCTTGCCTTTATTACCCTGACATCTTAGGACAGTGAGAGTAGGTCTACTCGCGTTTCAGGACGCTTCTCTTGACCAAGGGTGTAAAACCCGCTGACGGGAAGCAGGGACGGGCAAGGCCGACGTACCTGGAGCCCGGCAGCGCCGCATCATCTCCCCGCGGGCCCCTTCCCCGCGGAGCAAAGCCTCTTCCAGCCTGGCCTTGACGTCCCTTGACTTCTGCAGGACTTGGGTACTGACTTTGTCAGAACTCTGTTTTCCCTGGACAGGACAGAGGCAGAAGGATGTTGAGTGTGGTGAGATCTCTGTCCATGGGGAGAATCCTCAAAACACAACACACTCCGTGGCGAACGGCTGCCAGTTTGGACACGTGCCCCCATGGAGAGGCTGCTCAGGGGGACCCGTGGCTCAAATCCTGCAAATGAGAATGGGGTTCTCTCTGCAGAAGGCAGAGATCCTTCCCCGGAGAAATGGCCATACCTAGAATGCAAAGAGGTTATGGGTTTTAATACAGAAGTGAGACCAATAGGTGATGCCTCCATTGTCCCCCAAGCCAAGGGGAACCGTAGTAATGACATTGACCTGAACTTGGGAGCTAAGAGCTGCTGTAAGGCTGAGCCACCTCACGCTCACCTTGTACTCGAAACACGAGACGCAGATGAAAAGAAGATCCAGGATCCTGTTTAGCTGCATGGACGGCAGGTCGGCGATCCACTTCCTGATGAGGCTCTGGTCGGCGTTCTTCATGATCCAGAGGAAACAGATCATGAGGTTGCGGGTCGTGTCGGCATTCAGCATGTTGTACTGCTTGTAGGGCTGCAGGGAGGCAGAGGGCGAGATGGATGCAGGGGAAGGAGTAGAGTGACGGGAACCCCAAAAGCTTCGGGGATGCTATGCTCTTAGAACACAGGCACTGCCCTTTGCTCCTGGCTGGGCTACTGTTTCTAGGAACCCGGCCTTTCCTGGGCTATGAAGCTGCATTCCCTGAGCTGAGGGGCTCGGCAGTGTCTGAGCCAGGCTTCTGGCTACATCCCGTGGGCTCCATCCATCTCCGGAACAGCGTGGTCCGGTGGTCTGCCCTGCCTTGACCAGGGCCCCCCAGTCTCAATGATACAAAGGATGCTTCCAAACTGCTAAGATTTCAAGTATTTCTCCTTCCAGCTGGACACCAGAGGGCTGAACTTAGGGAAGAGAACAAGACTAGCCAGGATCCAGAAACCTCCTAACTGTGCAGTAATTAACTTCTTTGTCGGAGTCCGGAGGATAATACAAGGGTCACGAAGTGCTCGGCAAAGAAATCAAATCCCTAATTTAGTGCAGTCCTCAGTGCTGGGACTTCCAGGACAATTTATGTTGTCCTGGGGGTTGGGGGGTGGAGGCTCAGGCTATTTGCTTGAAGACCCTGGTCCCAAGGGTTCGATTTCAAGTCCCAAGTGCGCTTTCCTTACTCATCCAATCAAGACAAAGACCAGTGTACCGCATCCTTGGTTCACAAGGCAGCGTACTAACACCCAGTGAAATGTAAAACCCCCTGTTTGTGGGTATGTTTGAGAAATGTTGGTTTGGGATGGGAATGGTAGAGCTTCTGAAATTAACTGAGGTTTCCTGAGTATGGTGACAAGAAGCTATGAAAACCTTAGTGATAGGGGCGCCTGGGTGGCTCAGTGGGTTAAAGCCTCTGCCTTCGGCTCAGGTCATGATCCTGGGGTCCTGGGATCGAGCCCGCGTCGGCGGGGGGGGGGGGTCTCTGCTCAGCAGGGAGCCTGCTTCCTCCTCTCTCTCTGCCTGCCTCTCTACCTACTTGTGATCTCTCTCAAATAAATAAATAAAATCTTTAAAAAACAAACAAACCAGAAAACCTTAGTGATAACTTCCCAGGGAAGATCTTCTAGCTAGCTGTGAACTCTGGGCATCTGGACATGTCCCCTTCAAGCCAAATAACAATGTAAAAGGCACCGACTCCCTTGGGCAGCTAACTTGGGTAAGATGCACATTACTAAGGTGAAGGAAGTCATAAAACACAGCATTTCTCCAATGGCAGGATGATGAGGGAGGTCAACTCTCAAATGTCTTTTCTCTTTCTTACATCCCTGCCTTCCAGCCCTCCTGGGGGTGTCCTGGTGGGGATCGGGGGTTTGCTTAGTGCTAGAGGGAAGAGAGGAAAGCCATCCAGCAGAGAAGCTACTGAGGTCTAGATGCTGCCTTCCCAGGAGAGAACCGAGGGAGTTCTCTGCAGATGTACACCCTATGCTGAGACGCAAAGTTAAATTAAGCTGGACAGCGAGGCACCGTCACCATCTCCCAAAGGGAGTCAAGGCTCCCCAAGAAACAGAGTTGCCACCTCAAGGAAATCAGACCCTATGTTCCTGGAGATGGTGCTCTTCAAGCCCAGAGTCTGTGCAAAAGCCCAGAGCTATCCAACTCTGTTTGGGATCCCTAGGGACCCAGAAAAGCTGAAGTCTTTTGCCAAAGAAGTACTCACCCCCAAGCAACTGGCCCCTTCAATCATTTTTTTTGAAGGCAAATGCAGTGTAAATGATAAACATAGAATAAATACCGCTTAAGCCTCCCACCCGAGGGAGGCTTGGTTTGATCTTCTTAGTGCTGACCCCAGATAGCCCAAGTTCGCCTCTTTCTGGTGTCTGAACCTTGAACTCAGGCACTGCTGAGACTGCCTGGATTTGATTCGTGGACCTACTGCTGCATCCAGGACCGTCTGTGACCATGCTGCCTCATCTGAGCCATTTCACTTCTCAGTCCCAGGCTCCACGCTGATGCCTTTCAGAACTGACCAAAGAGGCAGGAATCTCGCAGCCTGCTTGACTCTGGGTTCCAGTAGGTAAATATAAGAACAAGCCCATCAGAAGATGGGACACAGGACAAAAAATAAACCAGAGGAAGATGCACCAACATACCAAGGAAGAAAGTATTGTTCCACTTGTCTTCGAACTAAAATTGTTTCCGGCGATGGCCAGTGCCACGTTCTGGTTAATTACACTGGTTCCTTCCTGGTCTTCATCAGAGCCATTGGCACGACTTTTTCCACTACGGGCATCTGCAGCTGTAATGAAAACATCATTGGCCTTACCATACGATCCAACAATTGTGCTTCTTGGTATTTAGGCAAGGAGCTGGAAATTTATGCCCACATAAAAATCTGCACATTTCTAATGGCCAAAACATGGAATCAAGCAAGCTATTCTTCAGCAGATGAATGGATAAACAAACTGTAGTACGTTCAGACAATGGAATATTATTCAGCCCTAGAAAGAAATGAGCTATCAAGCCATGAAGAGGCATGGAGGAAGCTTCAGTGACTGCCAGGGGCTGGGGGAGAGAGGAATGACCAGGGAGAGCACAGAGGAATTTTAGGGTAGAGAAACGAGTCTGGTTGATATCATAATCATGGATACATATCATTATATATTTGTCCAAACCCACAGAATTTACAACCCCAAGAGTGAACCCTAATGTAATTATGGACTTTGGGTAATTATGATGTATTTCTGTAGGTTCATCAGTGGTAACCAATGTACCACTTGGTACATTGGGGGGATGCTGACTACAGGGGAGGCTGTGTATAAAGGGGGGTGGGGGGTGGGGGGCATACAGGAAGTCTCGATACTTTCTGTTCAATTTTGCTGTGAACCTAAAGCTGCTCTTTAAAAGTCTTTAAAAAATCTTTGCTGATGTGAAACCAAAATCAGTATTTCCCTATGTCTTCTACCCAAAGACCACAGAGGGACTGATACTTATTAGTCACTAAAGTCTGCACAGTAATTTAAAACCTGATGTCTAGTGGGGTGCCTGAGTGGCTCAGTTGGTTAAGCGTCTGACCCCTGATTTCAGCTCAGATAGTGATCTCAGGGTTGTGAGACTGAGGCACTCATCAGGCTCCTTGCTCAGTGGGGTGCCTGCTTGAGATTCTCTCCCTCTTCCTCTGCCCTTCCTCCCAACACGTGCACTCTTTTTCTCTCTAAAATAAGTAAATAAATCTTTTTAAAAAATCCCTGTTATTAACAGTACTGCTAAATTACTGCTGTCTCTAGGAAAAAGCAGGCAAATAAAAGAGACAAAATGCTCAGCAAAAGATTCAGCTGGAAATTAATTTTTCAAACTATAACAATGAAAATTTTCAAAGCTTTCATAACACTTTCCTGTAATATAATATTTTACAATTTTTTTCTAAGTTTTTATTTAAATTACAGTTAGTGTAATAGTTTAACATAGTGTACTGTTTCAGGTGTGTAATGTAACATTTTTTATTCCATTCATATGTTTTAAATAATGACCAAATAGGAAGGAACCCATAATTACAGAACTAATCTGTTCTTTATAAAATAACAAGCTAATGTCACAAATTCGGCAATAATGTATAAAATTTCAAATGTCTGAAATGTTAATTTATTATCTCTATATAATATAGATACAGCTATGTTTATATGTAGGTCTAGATGTCTGCGAACAAAAAAAGGACCCACCACTTAAAAGGCTGGTTTTTGACTACCAATCACACACAAAGTTTTTGCTTAGGCAGTCTTAGAAAAGTGTATTAAAACACTTGCAACTCATTGATTCGTTAAAAACTCATATTTTGTTATGTTTGTCAACACTGTAAGTATTTGGATCTTCAATTTTTCAGGAAAATTAGATTGCAAACAGTATATCCTTCTGCTAAAATTCTGAAAACAGAACTCAAATATTTTTAGAACTCAGTGTTTTAAAATAATAGTTTATTATTTGAGTTTAAAGGCAGCCGAGTTCTTAAACAAATGGTAAAATGAATAGCCTGTGGCCTTTATGTAAGATCTGATAACATTATCAGATTTGAGGTTGCATTCTTACTTCCCCCAAATACCCACAGGGTCATGGTTATAAAAGACAGAGAGAAGGACATAAACATTTGCCACATAAAACGCTTTCATAGCGTTTTATGGTCTCTTGTTTCATCCTTATCACAACCCTAAGATGTAGACATTGTTACCACATTTTTACAGTTGAGGAAAGGCGAGAGAAGGCATTGAAAGGCTGAGGAATTTTTCAAAAGTCACATGTGGCAATAAATGGGCTAGAGTTTGAATTCAGCTGTATCTTTTTAAAAAAACTATATCCTTCTTGGTGTATCAATGTACGGATTCCATATGTAATAGATAAGCTATATTAGCTCTAATAATAGAATACTTTCACTGTTTTCCCACTTGTCAGCTACATCATGACTATAAAGGTCAAACCCATACATCAAGAACCCACTGAGATTTAAAAGCTCGGGGGCCAAGTGCTGAAAAGCTCTGATTCAAAGGGACTGATCTGGAAAATTCTCATCAACATGGACACACAGGAGAATGTGTGCTAAAGCAGTTTCCTGCTTTGGGAACAAATGAGTCACAGGTCTTTAAATGGAACTTTCTAGAAACTTTCAGCAAAATTCTGGAAATGGTCTGCAGGTCACTGGCTGTGCTCTGGATTATATCCTTAAATCTTGAAGACACCTCTGGGCTCAGTCTGGACTCCAGTCAGGCACTACCAGAGAATGTTTACCTGCTGGGCCAAGCTTGCTTTTGTACATCCCTTGCCCATTTCTGATTCATCTTTGTTCCCTAACCCACACTGTAATATGTAAATAAACTCAGGAGGTACACAAACTCCCTTAAGACAATTTATCCTTTCCTCTTGCTGAAAAATGAGAGATACTGACTTCCAACTCCAGAATCAGCCTCTTAGGATCAAAGGCAAAATTCCTCTGCCATGGCAGAATTTCCTAATATGGAAGACACCATGATTACCATGATTTTTTCTTTTTTTCAAGACAGAGTTAGAGTTGGGAAAGGCAGAGGAGGAGGAGAGAGAGAACCCCAAGCAGGCTCCACACCCAGCACAGAACCCAACACAGGGCACAATCTCATGACCCTGAGATCATGACCTGACCTGAGCCAAAATCGGGAGTTGGATGCTTAACCAATCGAACCTCCCAGGTGCCCTGACACCATGATAGGGAACAATCATTTAAGGATGCTTGAGTCTGCTTCTTTCCTAAGACATTCTTAAGAGAAAAGACCAGGAACACCTTATTTCAATGCCTTAGAGTGGTGATCTCCCAAGGGAATAATTCTGTTAGTATTTTGTCCTTTGTGATGGATGGTCTATAAAGTTCATCATATACCAGCAGATGGTGAATGAGTGAAAAAATGATTTCCAAATGAAAAACTGTAAGAGACTCTTTAATCATAGGAAACAAACTGAGTGTTGCTGGAGGGGAGGTGGATGGCGGGGTGAGGTCACTGGGGGATGGACGTGAAGGAGGGCACGTGATGCAATGAGCACCGGGTGTTATTATATAAGACTGATGAATCACAGACCTGTACCTCTGAAATCAATAATACATTATCTGTTAATTAACTCCATTTAAATTTAAAAAATGTTTTAAAAGAAACCACACATGACTATGGTCCTTTACAAAATAAACAAAAAACTTTTTGGGACCAAAAAAAAAAAAGAAAAGAAAAGAAAACCCAGACCCCCCAAATCCCAAAACTTATTGGGACTTATGTGAAAAAGTTCTGAGAGCACCGGTGTGGGAAACTGCTCACACAAACACATCAGCACTAGAGCTAAGAGCAGAAACTTCATTCCAGTGGGGCACTTGGCAGGGGCCCCCTTCCTTCAATCCCTGAAGGACACGGAGGCATTATTACCTGTAAAGTCATAGAGTTGCGGCAAAGCATCCAAAATGATGCCAACCAAAGGCAGGTAGAGGGCAGCGATTTTGACTTTCACTTCTGGTTTGACGCAGCGCGGGTCCAGGTCGTGAGAGCTCAGAAGGCTGTGGATGGCACTGACCGCTTTCCTTTGCACTTTGCTGATCCTGACACAACACAGAAAGCTAGAGGTTATGATGAAAGATCAGCCAAAACGCTCTTAAACAACAAGGAGGGAACAGAACGCTCCTGGATCATTGGGGTGACATGTGAAAACCAAGGAAAAGAGGGGAAAAGTGTCTAGAATCCAGAAAGAGACAGCCCGAGTTCTGTTCCTGGGCTTGATGCTTCAAAGTCCACCATACTGTAGCATCTGGTAATTCATTCCTCTTCATTGTTGAGTAATATTCCATGGTGTGGCTAGAACACATTTTGAGAGAGAGGGGTGGGCTGTGAAGTGGGGGAGAGGGGCAGAGGGAGAGGGCGAGAGAGACCCCCAAGCAGGCTCCAGGCCCAGCGCAGAGCCTGACACGGGGCTCGAACTCACAACACTGAGATCATGACCTGAGCCAAAATCAAAAGTCAGATGCCTAACACACTGAGTCATTCAAGGAGCCCCAGATCACATTTTAATACCCCATTCATCAACTGATGGACATTTGCATTATTTCCACTTTTTGGTTATTATGAATTATTAATGTTGCTGTGAATATTTGTGTATAAGTTTTTGTATGGATATAAGTTTACTTCTCTCGGATATCAAGTTTACTTCATACCTCGGGGTAGAATTACGGGATTTTATGGAAACTCTATTTAACCTCTAGAGGCACCACCAAGGTGTTTTCTTTTCTTTTTTAAGATTTTATTTATTTATTTGAGAGAGAGAAACCATGAACAAGGGGAGAGGCAGAGGAAGAGGGAGAAAGACAAGCAGATTCCTGAGTGCAGAGTCTGACCAGAGGCTCGATCCCAGGACACTGAGATCATGACCTGAGCCAAAGGCAGATGCTTAACCATAGGAAACAAACTGAGGATTTGTTTAACCAACTTAACCAACTGAACTTAACCAACTTAAGCTTAACCAACTGAGCCACCCAGGTGCCCCACCACCAAACTGTTTTAACAGTGAATACACCATTTTACAACCCCCCCAAAAGTTTCCGTTTTCTCTCTGCCAACACTAGTTAATATTTACCTTCTTATTATGGCCATCCTAGGGGTATGACGGTGCTATGGACTGTTTGTGTCCTCCCAAAATTCGTATGTTTAAACCTAACTCCTAACGTGATGATGGAGGAAAGGCCTTTGGGAGGGGATCAGGTCACGAGGGTGGAGCTCTCATTCATGGCACAAGTGCCCTTATGAGAGACCCCAGAAAGCTCCCTTGCCCTTCAGCCATAAGAGAATATAGCAAGAAGATGACCATCTGTGAGCTAGGAAGTGGGTTCCCATCGGACACTGAATCTGCCAACGCCTTGATCTTGGACTCTGCAGCCTCCAGAACTATGAGAAATAAACTTGTGTTGTTTAGAAGCCCCTGAGCCTATGATGTTTTTGTTATGGTTGCCTAAAGGAACTAAACGAGAAGGGGTAATCATCTGGTTTTGATATGCATTTCCCTGATGGTTAATGTGGCTGAATACTTTTCTCAGGTGCTTATTGGTCATCTCTTCTTGGAGAAATGTCTATCCTGATCCTTGTCTTCTAAAGAACTGAGTTACTTGTCTTTTTGTTATTGAGTTGTAAGATTTAAAAATTATACAAAGAGCAGGGAGCCTGGGTGGCTCAGTCAGTTAAGCCTCTGACTCATCATTTCAGCTCAGGTCATGATCCCATAGGTTATGAGATCAAGCCCCCTGTCAGGCTCTGCGCTCAGTGGGGAGTCTGCTTGGGATTCTCTCTCCCTCGCCATCTGCCCTTTCCTTCACATGCACGTGTGCTCTCTAAAGTAAAAAAATAAATCTTTTTTAAAAATGATATAATGCACACAAATCCCTTATTAGGTCTACAATTTGCAGGTATTTTCTCCCATTCTGTGCATCGTCTTCTCATTTTCTTGATGTCCTACATACCACAGAAGTTCTCCCTTTTAAGAAATCTAACTCACCTATTTTTTTTCTTTTGTTGGGCCTATTTCTGGTGTCAGATCTAAGCAGCCGTTGCCTGATCCACTTTCATGAAGATTATCCCTGTGATTTCACCTAAGTGTTCTGTAGTTTCCATCCTTACATTGAAGTCTTTGATCATTTTGAGTTAAGTTCTACACGTGGTATGAGATAGGGACCCAACTTCGTTCTTCTCCGTGTGGATACTCAATTACACCAGCACCATCTGTTGAAAGCACTACTCTCTCCCCCTTGAATTGTGTTGGCACCCTTGTCAAAAGCCAATTGACTATAAATGTGAAGATTTATTTCTGGACTCTTAATTCAATTGCATGGATCGATAGGTCTGTCTTTATGGCAGAACTACTATTGCTTTGTCGTAGGTTTTGAAATCGGGAAATGTGAGCCCTCCGATTTTGTTCTTTTTTAAGATTGTTTTGGCTATATTGGGTCCCTTGAATTTTCATATGAATCTTAGGGTCAGCCTGTCAGTATCTGCAAAGAATCTAGCTTGAATTCTGAGAGGAGTTGCACTGAACTTATAGATAAATTTGGGGAGTATCACCAACTTAACAGAATTAAGTCTTTTGACCCATGAACACATCATGAGTCTCCACTTGTTTCGATCTTTTTATTTCTGAAGTGTTTTATAGTTTTTGATGTACAAATCCTATATTTCTTTTGTTAAAAAATTTAGTCCTATGATCTTTATTATTTTTTTGATGCTATTCTAAATGGAGTTTTCTAAATTTCATTCCACATTGTTCACCACAAAGATATGGAAATATAATTGATTTTTGTGTATTGATCTCGTAGCTTGCCACCTTTGCTGAACACGTTTATTATCTTTAATAGGTTTTTAGTGGGTTCCATAGGACTTTCTAAAAACAAATCATGTCATCTGTGAACAGAGATCGTTTACTTCTTCTTTCCCAACATGGGTGCCTTTATTTCATATTCTTGCCTCCTTGTTCTGGGTAAGGCTTCCAGTACAATAACAAGTAAAATAGAAGTAGCAAGAATGGATAATCTTATCTAGTTCCTGGTCTTAGAAGGAAAGCAATCAGCCTTTCACTGATAAGTACAATGTTAGCTTTGGGTTTTTCATAGATGCCCTTTCTGGGGTTGAGGAAATGATCTTCTACCTCTGTAGGGTTTGTTGAGTGTTTTTTCAAGAAGGTATTAGATTTTGTCAAATGCTTTTTCTTCATCTCTTGAGATGACTGAATGGGTTTCGTCTTTTATTCTATGCATTGAGTGTATCATATCAATTGATTTTCCCTATGTTGTGTTGGCATCTTGCGTTCCTAGGATAAATCCTACTTAGCTGCAGCGTATAACCCTTTCTATGTGCTGTTGAATTCAGTTTTCCAGTATTTTGTTGAGGATATTTGTATCTACAGTCATATTTTGGCGTTCAATTTTCTCGTGATGTCTTTTGTCTGATTTTGGTATCAGGGTAACGCCAGCCTCATGGAAGGAGTTGGAAAGTGTTCTCTCCCTTCTATTTTCTGGAAAAGCATGTCAAGGATTGGAATTAAGTCTTCAATCAGAGTTGCTAGATGATTTCCGCATGCTTGAAAAACACTAGGGATTTAAGACGTGTAGACATTTGTAGGCAGCCCCAGGTAAGGGGTTCTAGGGAGACTTATTAGAAACTGGAGCTATGGCTCTTGCATGAGTCCCGACACTGAGACGTGTCTCACCGACCCTTGTTCTTCAGATGGGCGGGTGTTGGTGAGTCTCGTAATTGTCTTGGCAGCAAAAGGAAGTACTGATAAAGAGGAAGGACTGTTAAAGGAGATTTTTCAGAGGTTTAAGCCCACATGGTAAAGTCACTAATAAGTATGTGACAATTATTTCTAATGACTTTCCTGGGGAGTAACTGACAACCCAGAAATCAGGAATTATTGTGTTGCCAAAGGAGAGACACTCTTAATTAGCTGCTCTCTGGGGGGTAGAAGAGGTCCCGTGTGTGTGTGTGTGTGTGTGTGTGTGTCTGAAGAATATGACAATTAAATTACTGAAAATTACATGATGTCCTCTGAACATAGTCTTACTCTGTTGCTAGTGAAATTACAGCAACAATTTTATGACGAATCAAAATAGATGTCAGGGCTGTTTCCCTTGACATCTCGGTAGAAGGGAAACGGAAATTAGAAACTTCTGCTAATTAAATACTAAAGAGTACTTTCCGATATCACGTGGATCAGTGCTAGCAAAGACAATTAAGGAAAATGTGTGTGAGTGCGCGCGCGTGCGCGCGTTCATGCGTTGTGTACACAAAGGCGATTTTCTTTGTGCTCAAACAACACCTTATGGGTCAGGGTACTCTGTGTTGCTGTGGAAATTTATGCTAGTTATACAGTAAAAAGTTCTACTGAGAAACCTGAGAGGAGTGTAGTTAGGATTGAGAGAAAATGAGACGGAAGCTCTCTGTGGGGGCACCCAGGACCTGAATTTCTGGAAAGAGGCAAACTTTAGAGAGAAGAACATTCTGTTTCCCACACTGGCCCCCTGGTAGGCAGAGACAGACGTTCACTTGGCGAACATCACAGGCAAAGCACTTAGGGTACTTTCGTGATTGCAATTAACGTAAGCTGAAGGTTCTTCTATCATTGTTTCCTTCTCTAAATTATAAGCGTTTAGAAGAAATTTGAAAACTTCCAATTAGATGAAAATCTGTAAACATACAGCAATGCTGCCACTAATGAGCATAATTTATTCCAGAAACTTCTTCAGCACAGGAAGGAAGAGCGGAGGAGTCCTAGATAGAGGTTTTCCAGGGAGAGCAATGGTGGGGTGTGTGAGGGTGTACCTTGTTAAAGGAGATTTAGGACTCAGGAGACCATGGCTCTGGGTGGGTTCTGCTATGTAACTTTGGGCACATTCCTTCCACTCTTCGTGCCTACCCTGAACACCAAAAGGGCTGAGCTTGAATTATCTATCAATGCCAAGGATCTCTAGATCTGAGCCCCTGAATGGTGAGTTCTACCGGGGCAGAGAATTTTGTCTCTTTTGTGCACTGATGTACCTCTGATATACTCCAGACTATAAGCATTTGGTGAGTGCTGAATGGAATGTATACTATTTGGAAGGCACTGTCCTCCTTCCATCCAACTGGACAGATGGGGGTTTTCTAATCCTATGGCTCAGGGAGCACAGGGAGAGAAGGGAAGAAGAAAGGGAGGTCGATCACCATCCCTGTCCATGGACTTCAAGACTAGATCCTGCCATAGCCCATGGGTGATCAGGCTTATAAAAGGTGAAAGGATTTATAAGCCTTAGACCTCGGGAATCTCTTTTAACCTGGGAAGGTCTCTCTGCAAGAAACCTAATCTGGACACTGGGTGACCGCCTTCCGGTCAGCGGCCACTTCCTTTGTCAATATGAAGCCAAGGGGCACCTTGCTGCTGTCTGTGTACACAGATCACCTGGGGCATGTCTTATAAACGGCTTTGTTCCTAAGTTCACTAATCAACGCATCCCTGGGAAGCCTGCTTAGTAGAAACGGGAAACTCAGTGATTAAGTGGCTGGAAAAAGCCATTTTATGAGGGTTTCCCTCAGTCCCTCATGCCTTTCCACGTTCCTATGAACACCTTTTTCTCAGCACATGGATGCTTCCGCTCTTTAGAGCTGGTGAATCGTAGGGATTTTCGCCAAGTAGGAGCTCTCGGAAAGAGCTTTTGGTTTTTGCAGGGGTTTTTTTGGTTTTTGATTTTTTTTTTTTTTTTTGGCTTTGTATTGCCATTAACATGTCCGCAGCATACCCTTCTCCTTCGGCATCCAGAGCAGCAGCCAGTTCCGTAAGGAGAAGACCCGTGAGGAAGTGCTGCTGGCGGTATTCCGGGGTCAGATCGAACATGCTGGCAATCTTCTGGTCCAGGAAACTGGAGCAGGAGCTCGAGTTCTATAGAAAGGCAAGGATTTAAATAAAAAAAAATAATAAACCTAAACCGAGATGCTGTTAAAAAAAAAAAAAAGAAAAAGAGAAATGCAAAGAGCAGTTCTGTAAGGAGCAAGAACAGGAATTAAAATCACAATGGCCAGTGTTTCAGGACCCTGGGTGGCCTGCAGGGGGACTTTGTAAGCACTTCCCAGAGACAGTCCCCAGGTGGGAGCTGTACCTCTGGTGGTCACTTTGCTTTCCGGATCCCTGCAGGCAGAGAACTGTCAGTTGGGAAAGATGAAAACAGAGCCCCCAGGGTCACTCACAAAAGGGCTCCTACTCCCTTCCCCACCCCAGATCAGAAGCAAAGATGAAAGCTTCCTCTCTATCATATCCTTGTATCCTGTGGACCGGGAAACCCAGGGAAACAGGCACTGTGTCCCATGCTGTGACTCTGAGCAGGGAATGCCTCTCCTACAAACTGCGTCCTTGATTTGAGGTCCCTGTTTCCTCCGCGGCACTTCTCAGTCTGGCTTCTGCACACAGCCCTAATTCTGTTGCCCGGGACTAGCAGGGGAGTCGGGCAGGGGAAATGTCCGAGTGTCTCTGGAAATCCTTTACAGCTGGGTGGGCCTGGACCTCGCCCTGTGGGCCCCAGGGTTGCTAACTCCCTGGGGTAGTTAGAAGGGAAAAGTTAGCCCATTTGGAATCGCCGCTGTAAGTCTGATCCTCCCCAAGGCACACGGAGATGGTCGTGTGGCTGACAACGAGCTCCTGCCATTGGCATAAATGGCTATGTTTTCTTTTTTTTTTTTATTTTAATCAGTAAGACAAACCTTCACCTTTGTATTAGTCTCAAGGAATATGCAACAAAAATAGAACCTAACATGGAGAAAACTTGCTTGCTGTCCTGAGCTACTGATGTGTCACCTATAAATGGAATGGGATTGTAAAAGAGCATTTCCTTAAAGTTTTTCTAGAGGGCACGAGTCCCTTGAGAAATCTATGGGCGGGGGGTGGTGGGGGAATAAAAAAGGTTTTCAATAGCGAAATCACTTTGGGAATCAGTGCTTATTAAACACTTTTCTCCTCCACCCCTTGGGTATTTACAATTTACACTAACAAGCTAGAGATTCTTGGGTGGTCTACTGCAAACAGACCTGTTAACACAGGTTAACAAAACAGTGTTTCCAAAACTTATATGACTCTGGAATTCTGTATTTGCATAATACCTCTAGAATCTGGGGCCCCTGCTGAACCTAACCTGTGAGAAACTGTTACAAAAAAAGATCGGCCACGTCAGTCAAAGTCTTGTCTCTAAATATTATACAAGTGTTATTTTTGTGTGTGTGTGTGGCAGATAAAGAACATGACTCAATAGAAATACATTCTCTATAAAAGAGACTGTCGGATTCATTTACGACAAGGTCTTTTTAATGCTTCAAGAACTAAATAATCTGGAGTATAATTCAAGATGGACTCATCTTGCACCCAACTGCATTTTATAACAGTACCAACAGAAAGTTCTAGGATAGCTCAAAGATATAATACCAGCATTAAAAACCACTAGTAGATCATTAGAATTAACATAAAGGCATAGGCAATTTCATGAATTATGGTTCTGGGGTGCAGGAAAAGGAAAGTGAGCAAAGAAGATGGTGCCCCTCATGTGGAAAGATGATTAATGCCAGAGAGAGGAAGCTACGTGGCTTATCTATGAATTTCTAAATTTTCATCATGCATATGGATTCCGTGCTCTTCCTGGCTTCAGCAGGGACGCCTGGTCTTGGGAAGAAACCAGTCGCGTACCTCGTAAGGGATCAGTTAGATGCACAACTTTGGATACCGTATTTGTGTGCATTTGGATCAACCGATCCAGCGTGAATAGTGATTTTCCTCTTAATGAATAAGACCAACCTTTACAGCAATAAACGACTCGACTAATCAAATCAGAGTTTGAGGAATTCAGGAGCTGATCACCTGGGAAGAAATGGAGGGGCAGGGGGATGCCGGAGCAGCATCGACATTCATGAAGAAGAGGTTCAGATTCAGGTAGTGCTCGTGGCTGCACAGAATTCTCAGAAACTCCAGCCTCATGGAAATGAGCGTCGGAAGGTTGGTGAGCTTGGCCGACAGCTGGGAAGAAGAATGAAAACGGGAAAGAAGTGTTTATTATAAGGCAAACGGAGTCAAAGCAGATACAAAAATCTCCTTTCTCTCCAGATTAAGACAATCAATTTAATAAAAATGAATGGGACAGTGCAACAGATGGAAAGTTCTATATTAGGGGGAGGCCCAATGAGTGGTCACGCATTACTGTTCCCCTTAATAACTCTAGCCCAGCTCTAGCCTGGCGCCTTGACCCGACGCCCACCCTTGTCACATCTACAGCGCTGTGGCAAACCTGGGTGGCAAATAAGTTGGAGGTATGTCTTCGGGGTCACATAATGTCATTAATTTCACAATTAATGTCACTGTGTCTGAGGAGCTAAATGAAAGGAGTTGACCCCACGTGGGGCCATACAACATTAACGGAATATGACTGGGTGACTCTCACATCACAGCTGTTCTTTTGTAGTTGCTAATTAAAGTCCCCGATGGGGAGTTCTCAGACCAGTTCCCTAGGTAAAGGCATCACATTACTGAGGAAAGTATGTGGTCCCAGCAAAAAGATGGGAGTTTGCCCCAAAGTAAGAGGGGAGGAAGTGGAAGAGAAAGCAAGAGACAGCTGGGAGAGTCTTTCCTTCAACAAGGACACCATGAGAAGTACAGCATCGGGAGGACAGTCAACCGCACTGTAGGAACACTGTATGGTGACAGTGGGGACCACACTTGTCGTCGTGAGCACTGTGTAGTGTATAGAATTGTTGGATCACGATGTTGCACACCTGAAACTAATGTAAGATTTTACCGTTAATTTGACTTCAGTTAAAAAAAATTAAAACAAAAACAAACCACGCAGTAAGCAACAGAAAGCTGACAACAGTGACAAAATGGAAGAGAACATTTGTTTCCCTCAGGTGAGGTGACAACTGAAGACCCAGACTCCGAAGGCAGCTTCCTTCAAGGCAAAGCAGGGAAAGGGGGGCCATGTGGGACCTTGAGCCTCTCAGTTCATCATCAGCAACCTTGCGCCCCAGCAAGGGAAACCAAGCTTCTCATCCTAGTGAACGGACATGCCTCCTCTTCGTGGACTCCGAGAGTGGTTTTATAAATGACATAACTGACATATTTTCAGCCATCTTAGAAGAAGCCGTTGCACTGTGGGTCACTTTGCCTATAGGACCGGTGAGTCTGTAGTTAGACTTTTACTTGAAACAAATGCAAACCGTTACGTATTCTGTAAAAAATAAAATGCGGCTTTTGTGCAACAAAGTTACCAGGACCTCTGCTCTTTGTCAGTGTGTCTTGCTGGCTGACTTTGGGCCAGTGGAATCACCAGCAAACTCAACGGATCAGAACTGGATTGCACTGAATGGTCACTCACCAGGGGCTGCTGGGTCAAACCAGTCAGAACGTGAAAGTGTAAGATATTTGTCCTTGAAAGAAGGTCACAGTATAGATATCTTCAATAGGTCCCTTGAGACCTCACTAAAGATGGAAATTTCAAAAATATTTTTGGCGACGTTGAGAAGAGAATAAGATACAGTTCTGGAAACATACTCCCCCGAGGTCAGGACCCACAGGGGCACTCCCCAAGGGATGGGTGTTCCCTTAGTGTCAGGCTGAAGGTGACCTCAAGCAACTGAAAAGCTTAGATTTGTGTATTGTTAGTGACTATTTAAAAAAGGCTAAGATCATACCCATGGTCACATGGTCTATAAATGGCAGAAAACATGACAGAATGTTTGGGTGAGGGTATGCAAAATGATAAAATCAGAGGATTTGCCTCAGGTAGGGTGCTCATACTCTACCTACATAGCTGGGCTCAACTGCCCCTGACTCCAGGCAGTGATCACTGTAGGTCTGAGTACTACACTATTTATGCCGAGCAGTACCCACAGATGTCACTGGCAAACAGAGCACAGAATCGAAGTGACAAAGCCTGAACACATCTAATCCAATTTTGGCTTTTTTTTTTTTTAAGATTTTATTTATTTACTTGAGAGAAAAAGAGAACAAGAGAGGGGGGACGGTCAGATGGAGAAGCAGACTCCCTGCCGAGCAGGGAGCCTGATGCGGGGCTCGATCCCAGGACTCCAAGATCATGACCTGAGCCAAAGGCAGATGTTTAACCCACCGAGCCACCAGGGGCCCCTCAGCTCTGGCTTTTGGCAGATGAGGGAGCTACGGAGGCCAGTGTAAGGCTGCTCAAATCACAGAGGCGTAGACTGGCATCACGGGAATTAGAACACAGGTCTCCAGATTCCAAGTCTGAGGCTCTGTGGAGGCTGAGACACAAAAGAGGAAGAAAGAGAGGGGAAATGAGAAGCAACCCTAACGTAGAAGAAAAGGAGAAGACTGAAAACAGAGAGAGAGAAAGAGAGAAGAAAGGGAAGCAAGAGAGAAAGTATGAAGGGCCTGGGCAGGGCAGCTGGCCTCTTCCCTGGATGCCTTGTTGGTTTTTCGGTAATGAAAAGTGTCCACATGTGGTAGAGTCTCTCCTTCACTGAACGCGAGCCAGGCAACTCTGAGTTGTTTTCCGAATAGGCCCACCCTTGGGCACATCCCAGAGAGCTCGATTTTAGGAAGGATCCCGCTTGGGCAGTTTAGCCGCAGTCCCCCCCGACCCCCCAGCCTCAACGTCTGACCGATTCCGCATCCCTCATCCCTCACCAGCCCCCGGATGGTTTCTGGTCACCCTGGTCTGTCTTCACCAAGAATCCTCTTAGAGTGGTTCAGCCAGAATCCTCCTCACTTCTGAGGCTTCTGCCTACGAATTTTTCATCCACGAATCCCCCCCACCCCACTCCCTGGGTCCAAGTTCCCACTTTTCCTTGTTTTTGTAGTTGAATCCAGTGTCCGGTAGGGTGAAATCCCATTGCAACGGTCCCCACACTTATCTCGATGGTCCTGAACAAAAGTCTGCCTTACTGTTTAATAAGTGTCATGATTTAATTTTTCTTTAAAAGCAGCTCTCCATGGGCCTACCGTGATGTTCAGTATCTCCTTTCTATATATCCAACTTTAAGTTTTGAAAAATGGATTCATTTATATTTGCAATTCATCCAATGACCTGTTTTGAAAAACATATAAACTTATATTTGCAATTCATCTGATGACCTACAGTCCTCAATAGCAAGGACGGAGGGCACAGAGGAAAGGCATCGTCTTCCATCCCTCCATTCTAGTGGAATCCAAAACAGAAGACCCACACAGGGTCGGGAGGTCAAGGCCCTCAAGATGCTGGTGTTCTGGGAATCCCGAGGTCTCCCTAGGATTCTCCTTTTACAGGTCGGTGTCCTTATCAGTAGTTCCTTTGGAAAAGTCATGGTCTTTTGGGTGGAGGAATGGGGAGAACCTTTTCTATTACAAATGAGGAAATGAGACCCAGAGAATTTGAATGAATTACTTAGGGTCACCAAGAGATTAACCACGGAGAACCAGGCCTGATGGGAGAGGGTAATTAGAGTGAGGTAGAGTTAGGTAGACGTGGCTCTTTCCAACCTGGGCAAATTACATGACTCTTCCAAACCTCGACTTTATCATTTGCAAAAGGTAGACGATACCTTGCAAGGACTAAAGATACTATTTCTGGAAAACGTTCAGCCCAATACCTGGTTTGCAGGAAGAACCCGGCCATGGTGACAGGGCTGTTGACAGTTCAGGGAGTTGGGGGTTGACAGGGGGAGTCGGAGGTGGTGACAGTGCTGGTGGGTCGTGGTGACAGGGCAGTGACGGGGGTGGGGGGGGCGGTGGCTGGAGCAGGAATAGGAAAGGAAAGAAGAAGCAACCACACCAGCCAACCACTATTTATGTGACTACTGTTGGGGCAATTTAAGGGGAATGGCGAACAAAAGGAGAATCCTCGTTAAAAATCTGAGATGTGGGCCCTGCTGAGACTCTCTTGGATTGTAAATATCTGCTTTGTGCTCAGTGAGGTTCGATCTATTTGGCCGATTTTATCAGGGTTCTTTAAAGTCCAAATCCACAAGCACATTTTAGTTAACGGCCCTAATATGTGAAAAGAGACCTCATACGTTGAATTCTAGACCTGGTCCGAGACTGAGTGTGACCATCACGTGATTTCTGTTAACTGCTCCAGGGAAGGCGATCAGAGCGCTAACACCTCCCAGTTCTCCCACATTTAAGTTGTTGACCCTTCTGTGCTGGGTTGGCAAATGCTCCGGGAATCCCTGCGGCCCAGTGTGTCTAGAGATGTCCACGGCAGAAGACAAATGACATAAAATGATCACGAAACCCAGAACATACAGGAGTTAAGCTAACTTGGCAATGAGCGTGACATTGGAAGAAAAGGAACCAGGAACAACACAGCTACGTCTGTGGGACGCTCACCTGGTTACAGTAATGTTTGATGAGGTTAAACACGAAGCCTCGATCCATGAGTGAGAGAAGATCATACAGGAAGAAAGCCAGGCTAATGTTCATCTTTTCTGCCTGTTCATTTTCCTTAAAAACAAACCAACAACTGAGTCATTTTGCAGGAAACCCTGATCACGAACAACCAGGTCCGTGGTGGGAAAGCCCAGACAGACAGATTCACTATTATTTCAGCCACTGTCCCTGGGGGGGGAGACATGGGACGAAGCTGGCGACCCTGCAAATACCAGTCAGACCTTAGCAGGTGCCATGCGTGTGAGGTTGAATCAAACATTTCTTCATTTACAGTTAGTATTTAGGTACACTTTCTTCCGTCTTTTTCCCCCTACACGCATATTGACATGTACAGAATTAGGCTCGTTCTGCATACACGACGTTGGGCCTCACATCTTTTCATTCAACGTTATACTAAGAACACCTTCCCGCACGTTTAGCATTTCTTCAAAACCTGTTTTTAATGGCTGTCTCATATGTCTTCACACACTTCTACTGGAACTTGTTTGATTCTGGTAACTATTGCTTTGTAAAACTAACGTGAAATGTACCCGCTATCTTCAGGGAGCCAGATGCTTTATAAGGGTTGTTGAGAAAATCTCATCAGGATACAAGAACTGGTTTCTGCGAAAGGAGTTCCTTCCCCTCCATTGAGGCAGCGTTCCTGCCCATGAGATGTCAGAGTCACACACGCTAGAGGGAATTCTAGCACCAGCAGAGGCAAGGACTACAGTTTTCGACAGGACTTCGGAGCCCCTGGGGAGTCCCTTTTCCATATTTATGTCCTTCATTCTCGGAAGGATAAATCACTTTCCTCTGCCTCTACTGAAAATACGATTTCAGAATGTTGTCCTTTTGTTCTGACGGGCTGTTTGCAAATTCGGGCCAAGCTGCACAGCCCCTGGGATGGAGAGGGACCAGGCAGGGAAGTTTCCACCATATCTCTGCGGCAAGTCTGCCTGCCCCAGGGTCCCACGGAGGGACCACTCTAGAGCAGCTTACGTAACTGTCTGACTATTCTGGGCTTGGAGTCTTCTTCAGTCCTGGCTTTGCTGCTAGCCGCGTGGATTTTGGAAACTCTATCAACCTCCCTGCACCTCCTTTTCCACGCCTGCCAAAATGCAGACAGCCCTGCTGCCCTGAGACGTTTTGCCATGAGAAAGAACCACACGGAAATCGCCCGAGCATTGGGAACTCTACACATTCTTAATAACGATAAAGGTGTTAATAACGACCACTGCCGCCTCACATTTTACAGTCACCTTCTAAAATGGTTCTACTTCATTTTATTCATTTTGCAATTTCCTACTGTGACATAATTTCAAAGACAGAAAAGGTGCAAGAAGAATGCAAAGAACTCCTATGCGCCCTTTATTAATATTTCGTATTCGGCTACATTACCTTTATCCTGCTCTCCCTGTATATGACAATTGTTTTTTTTTTCCAGAGTCATTGACCCTTAGAGTAGGCTGCAAAAATCATGCCCATGACCTCATACGTAACACTTCAAGATGGATTTTCTAAGAACCAGAACCCTCCCTCTGGGATCTGCATGGACAATCCCCCAGCCCCACCCCAGAGTCCCAGCTGGTGTAATAACCACACTTAGGTGTCATGTTTATTGACTGATATAGACTGATACTTAAATCACTGTCTTAAGAGGATGCTTCTTTTTCCCCGCTTACGGAAATAACAGACGCGCAAGGGCAAAGATTTAGAAAATAAATAAAAGCCCCGTTACCTTCTGAGGTTTCACTAAAAGGGCTGCCGTCTCCGAGGTGACCACATTAACAATAGTAGTTATGTCATCTTTGAACCGGTCGGAAAAACGAGTCCTCCGAAAATTGTCCCGTTTGTCCATGTTATGTACGTACTGCGCCATGCTTTTCACCTACAGAGGGGGCGGGGGAAACGCAGAAATTGGTGAGCTGCGGGTACAGTGGGGAGAAGGGGGAAAGACGTGAAGGAGAGCTCATGAACTGTGGACTTCCTAACGCTTTGTCTGCCCTGGTGGATGCCCAAGAAGACTCTGGACAAGAAATGCCCTTGCGACGTGGAGGGTTACCATGGTGGCAGGAGGTGGGAAGGACGTCCTCCTCCTGACCCCAAGTCAGGGGGCTTCCTTCTTGCTGTTCACAAAGCCAGGGAGCTTCATTCTTTAGCTATAGTGTAGGAAGACTCCGCTTCCCTCAACTGCCCAAGGGAAGGCGGAGCTAGACGGGGATCCCGTCCCTTTTCAGGTCCGGCTTGTTGATGGCACCAGCACGCGACACAGAAGGAACTGTTTATGGTACTGTTGTTCATGTGAACTGAAGTCACTTCTGTCCCCAAAACCACAATAAGGAGAAGAGGGGACAAATACTTCTCTTGAGTTTCAAGTTGAAACAGGGAGCACAGTTTCCCAAAAACAATTCTTTGTTACGCTAGCTGGAAACTTAACCACTATTTGCAACATTGTCTCTCGGAGAAGTTATGTTTTGAATTCAATAAGACTACCTTGCTTTATGTATCTACTTAAAGTATCTATTTATATATTTAAAAGAAAATGTATTAAAAATATACAACAATATACAATATAGCTCAATGCCTACCATTTAAAATCAAGGTCAGGTTTTGGTTTTGGACACCTTCTGGAGGCCAGGAGATCTGTGGGTAGTACAAGCCCCTTTGACACCATCTGAGGTCATGTCTCCTCAGGAACACTCTGATGGGCAAGACTGGGAGTTCTTACCCTTGGATGCCTAACGTCTGAGGCCATGTTCATGAATGTCCCTAGGCTAGTCAGAGAGTCATGGCAAAAAGAAATGCCCTCAGGAGTTAACTGCCCACTTTTGCCTGAAGATGACCCCCTAGGCCAAAGCTGGAAGAAGAGGAGACAAAGCCAATTATATGGAAAAAATGCTCTCCACTCCTGTGATGAGAGCTGAAGTCACTATATGGGAGAATGTCCATGCACGACCAGCAGATTTCTGGTTCTAAGTATCCAGGGCCAACAATTTTCATTAGCATTGAGACAAGCAGAGATAAAAAACAAAGAGAAGGTAAAACAGACAGAGAATAACAGACAGGCTTTATGTGTTTTATGTTTTCAGATAATACCATGGCCAGCTCGGAGGAGACCCAAGAATGTAAGATTCTAAGCCCAGTGAAAGGACCAGCGGATTCTCTTCACTGTGTAGGGTCCTGCCTGGTTGCGGACACACAGAGGAGTCTGTATCTCACCGAGTCTCACATACTTGGTGGGAGGGAGGATCAGGGGGAGAGCTGGGGACTGGGCTCCAGTTTTGTCTGACAAACGTGTTTCTCTCACTAGGTTCCTATCAAAGGACCTATGGAAGACAAGGTCTCTTTGTTTTGAGCTGCCCCCATCCTGATTTTTCTTCTGGCGAACTCGCCCTAGCACCAGACTTCTAGAACTCACTGTTTCATCCAGCTCCTTCCTGCTGAGTTTGGCCATCCTACAGCCAAATAAATAATTCTCACAATCCCGTACTTCCAACTGATGGCCTCTTTCCAAACTCTAAAGTCACTTGCCAGCTACCGTGTCCCTTGGCTCTTGAGAGAAGAACATCCAGTAGAAATAAATACTGTGGATCCTTGGTCTATTATTTGTAGGTGTGGTGAGGCAGGAAAATTCCTTCCCCTCTACTGGCCTTTGTGACCCGTCACAGGTGGGGTACCTCTTAAGAACCCCTTGGTGAAAAACTTCATGTTCTGAGTAAACTAGGTCACCTATTTACCTGTGGATCCCCAAAGTCTGCCTCAGCACTTTCTAGAAGCACAGGGATTTATTCATCAGCGAGCGTGAAATTGGCCCGAGGCCTGTGTCCAACAGCTTTGAGGCCAAGTAGCTGTCCATCAGCGCTCGGGCTTTAGTACAACTGAAGGGTGTTAAAGGGCCCAGGTTGTTGACTGAGTCTAAGGAGGGTGTCTTTTCTTTCTTGTCAGGCTTCTTGGGGGGAAAAACCCTATTTTTGTTTTTAAATAACTTCCTGAGCATCTGTAAGGCAAACGCACAAACAATGCATAAAGAACCGTGCACCGTGTCTGAGCCTGGGATAGGTTTCCTGTGCAAAGTTCTGGCTGGGGCTAAGACTTTCCATCTGCCTCCGCTCCAGTGCTGAGATACAATTTTGGGTGTTCTGTGTTTAAAAATGGTGTTTTTTGTCAATCCCTGGCCCTCGGGAAGCTGATCTCTATGGACGACACCTCTCAGGCCTCCTTGCCCTCAGGCTTCTGCTTGAAGTTGGCCAAGGGAGGCCCCGGCAGGGAAGGAGTGAGGGAGAGGGTAGATGTAGATGGGGCAGAGGTAGATGTCCACTCCGCTGCCCTCATCTGGGCCGCGGCAGGCTTCTGGCAGGGACGACATTCTGTGGGACTCTGGCTCCTATCAGGGGGGACCCTCCGCTCTGGCTCAACTTTCTCTAAATCCCAGTTACGCTCTTCCCCACCGCTCTGCAAAGGCTTTGCAGGCCATGATAAAATTCGTTATTTCCAATACACCGGAAATCATGGACGGTTCTCCCAAGGAGACCGGCGTGACCGGGGCAGCCCGGGGCAGAACGGATGGACCGGAACAGAAAGAAAGGCAGGTGGGCGAAAGAGGAAGTGATTTCGAGAAGCCTCCAAGAGCGGATGGCAGGTGGGGAGTGGGCAAGATAAGGAGAAGCGACCGGCTGGAGGTATGTTTTCAAGGCAGCAGCCACAAGAGCGAGTAGAAGCTGGCGGAGGAGTGACGCAGAGCTGGGTTTTAAGGAACAATCCCAGGTTTTTAGCAGGAGCAACTCGGGGGATACAACGTCAGTTCCTGAGGGGCGGGGGAGGGGAGGGCAACATCGCGGCCTTTCAGCCACAGGCCTCGTGCCCTGCTGAGCGCAGACAGGAACGGGCGAGAATCTCACCAGAAGCTCGAAGAAGAACCAGGCGTACTTGAAGACGGTCTCTCTCACCATCCCGGTGCTCACCACCATCTGCAGGGCGAGCTCCTCGTGGAAATGCTGGGCGACAAGGACAAAAACCAGTCCGAGAAGGCAGGGGCTCTCTACGCCCACACGCCTTCCCTTTTGTACCAACGGTTGGTTCCTGACATGGGCATCCCCGCTGTCCCAGACCCCAGGTGGATGGCAAAGTCAATGCGAGAGGTTAACTGAGGTGGGGGACCTTCCAGGTGGGAAGGAGAAGGTTGGTGGCAGCATCAGGTAAGAGAGTTGGTCTGAAGGGAAGGCCTCAGCCTGGGAGAGACGCTGCATTCTGGGGAAGCAGTCAGACTGGGCCCCCTCCTTTCCCCCAGACCCTGCTGCAAACTCTCTGCATGACCGCTGGAAGCCATTCCTCTCTCTGCCCTCCATTTGCTCATCTGTGAAATCTACTGGTCAGTAGCAAGGGTGGTCAAAACGGACAGTGCATCCGGATCCCCTGGGGGACTGTGAAGACCCTCAGACTGCTGGGTCTGCCCTCGGAGGTTCAGATGTGGATTTGGTGGGTCTCGGGCAGAGCCTGAGAATTCACATTTCTAGCAAGTTCCCAGGTGCTGGTGACGCCATTGGTGCAGGGACCTCCGTTAGAGAATCGATGTCTCGGTGATTTCTAAACTGCCTCCCGGATAGGACGGTTCTTGATTTTTTAATCCCACTATAGTGCTGCGGGGAACATGATGGGCTTACGGGCAGATCCTCTCCATTACACAGTGGTAGCAGCCCGAACTCCCAACTTCTCAAACCCCTCTGTCCCAGGGTCAGATTCTGGAAGCTTACTCGGCTCTGCTTTACGCCTACACGTCCCTTCAAGTTATCCAACTGCTTGAGAGCAAACATAGCAGGTGGTGACTTTTGCATCTTTTGTACATTTCCTGTTCCCTGGTTTATCTGGCTGCTTATACTCTTGACAACAGCTTTGCTGGGGAAGAAGCTGAAGACTGAAGGTAGGGCCGCCAACTCCTCTCAGTTTGCCTGGGACTGTCTCGGTCTGAAAACAGGAAAGTCCTGCATCCCAGGGAGCCCTGGTCCTGGGTAAACGGGGATGGGTGATCGCCTTAACGAACGGCAAAAATGATGCCTGGGTGTTTGTGGATTTCATTAATCTGCTGACCATAAAACCTAGAATAAATACAGATGAACTAATTTGTTTATTGTTCTGTGGGTAAAAGAACTAAAACTATTTGAACATCCTAATACCACACCCTAAGCTACTGGCATATACAGCAGTTAAGTCTCAAACTCAACCCCTAAAACAAAAACTGATTATAGCAAAGACCGTCCTTGATATGCCTTGACGGTGCCCGCCCTGTACAGTGTGTCTGCAGCTCATTTCACCGTCTTATGCACATTATAATTGGAGAGTTACTAAGCCATGCTAAAAGGACACAAATGGAAACTCTACGTGCAGATCTCTGGGTATTCTAACTATTTAAGCTTCAGCCCGTTAATGGTGATGAATCCAACATGCTAAAGTGTTTCAGCATGTCAGAAGGTTCACAGACCTTCTGCCAGCTGAGTCAAACCTTTATAACCTTCGGACACAGAAATGCATTTGTCTGCTGTTCAGAGCCGTCCATGAAGCTCACCCGCCTGGGGGCGGCGCGAGGCGGATTGTCAACCCCGCAAGTGGTCTGCGTGTGCCGGTGACGTAAGTCAGCTACGTGGGGATCTTGCCCATGTAGGAAAGCCTCACTCCACTGGCTTCAAAGGTAACCTCTGGGAAATAGGTCAGTTTGACTGCCAGAGTCTTAGAGATTAGAGGAGGATAAGCTGCTTCTTAAAGTAATTTATGTTGCTTACCAGGCAACATTATTACAAGAACACCTTGCTCGGGAGGTTACAGAGGGGAGCCAAGCAGCTAAAATCCTTTTTGCTGAGCTAGTGAAGAAACACAGTCTAAACTTCCCCCTGAGATGAAACGATTCTCTTCTCGTCACTGAGAACAAAGTCAAAACAAGGCAACGGGAAAGCCAAGTGCAATTGTTTGTTGAAGGAGGCGAGGCTGTAGGCAAACTGTGGCTTTCAAAAGAAGGTCGAATGGTTCGTGGAACCAGTCCCTGCCAAGCCCAAGGTCGAGTTTGAGGGTAAGTGAAGTATCTTCAGCCCCTTGCCCAATCTTCTTTCACTTCTTTTAACATTAATTCCCTGCACCTCTCCCCAGACATAGGGTGCCCCGTGCCGGGATTACTGAGAAATCCGCACCCTCAGGCCCTGGCAGGACCCCCTTATGCTTGATCTTTCCCTCACTTGGTGCACAGCGAGCTGAGCTGAGGCTCGGTCCCCCCCTGGCACGTTTAATAAACATTCCCTGTGGCATCAGCTGTTGCAAATGGCTTCCCGTGTTATCCTTCCAATCAGCATATTTACATTTTAATAAGGATCTGGAAAGACTCTGGAGACCTTAACTTCAGTCACTGCTCTCAGGGAGCAATCCTCGGGCGTCTGGCAGAGAAAAAACTGAAGCGAGACACCCCGGGGCCCTCAGACCACACAGGCCGTGGCGATGACTGGAGAATTCTGCTATTATCAGATGTTCTGGTGAACAGCTTGTAACGTCTCCCGGCTCCTAAGTAAAGCTGATTAGAATGAATTTGGAGGAAAGCCTGTCGGGTCACCTGACGGAGGACTGAAATAAATGACGCCCAATCATTGCCTTTCGCTTTTGCTGAGGATAAATGTTCCCAGCCCACCTTCGACTGAAGAAGAAACGAAGGCAGGCGTTCTCAGACTGTTCGCTCGACGAGCATCCCCTGGGAACTTGTTACAAATGCAAAATCTCAGGCCCAACTTCAGAGCTATGGCATCAGAAACTCGGAGGGTAGGGTCCAGCCATGGGTTTTAACGAGCCCTCCGGGGACTTTGGATGCATGGTAAGTTGGACAACCCTTCAGGAACAGGAATCACTTGGTCAAAATAATGGATGACAAGGAACAGAGCTACTGAAGTGTGTGTGTGTGTGTGTGTGTGTGTGTGTGTGTGTGTGTGTCGGCAGGGAAAGGAGGCAGAAGAGCCCTCTGATGGTGTCTGTTATCAATCACAATGAGAGCAACAAGCAAACTGTCCTCACACTCAGTACCTTTTTGCTGGCGGGCCTCGGGGCTGTGGTGGAGCCTGGGACGTCGTTATTGGCTGAACAATAGTAGGACATCCGGTTGCAGTTGCGATCCGAAGTCTGAAATACACAACCCATGACTTATCCGCCCATCCACCGAGGTCCTCGAGGTCCTCGTAGAAGCTGAGCCCGCGGCCTGGAACTCACACCCTCAGGGTTCACTTACAACCTATCTCTCACTTCTTTTGTTTTTTTTTTTTTTTTTCTGGTTACGAAGGTAAAACACTGATCACAAATGAATACAAAACAAAGCAAAGGATAGAAAGTCACAGCGCATTCTACTTGCTCCTGACATAATCCCTGTTAGTGGTTTCATGTGCAGAACAACCCATAGTTGCAAACCTCGTCAGGATTATCCTAGGGTCTCACTGATCGGAGGAATTTGAGAAAGAAGACCAGAGGATCGTAAGGGAAGGGAGGGAAAAATGAAACAAGATGAAACCAGAAAGGGAGACACACCGAAAGAGGCTTAATCTCAGGAAACAAATTTGAGGGTTGCTGGAGGGGAGGGCGGAGAAGGGACAGGGTGGCTGGGGGATGGACCCTGGGCAAGGTAAGTGTTGCAATGAGACCTGGTATTATAGAAGACTGAGGAAACACAGGTCTGTACCCCTGAAACAAATAATACACTATATGTTAATTTTTTTAAAAACCTACTTGGGGACAGAGGTGCTGAAGTCTCTTGTATATTCTAACTTTTGGGGGGGAGGTGGGGAGCATAAAACAAAGTGTGGGAACAGCGCCTCTCTGTGGGCTAGGATGGTACTCTCCTGGGCTCCCAAACACTATTCAAAAAACTGTCAAAAACCACTGTGGACAAATGTTCTCCTCTCTCTACGAAACAGTTAGATAATTCTTAACCCCATCCACATAGAAAGTTAGTATTTTCACTTTTCTTAGAGGAAACCAGAACAATCAAGGCAGTCAATGATAGAGACAGGCCACGTGTCCCGGGAAATCGGGAAATGTGATTGTTCACAGGGACCTTACGTATGAGGTCGGACTGTGGTGTGCTGGCAAATGTTCAGCAAACAGCTCTTGGGGGGAGGACCTGATTTGCAATATTTATTTCTGTACCTTAAATGCTTTCATCACGACAGATTGTGAGTTCAGATGATGTCACCGGACACAGTGTTGGGAAGAGATGTGCACCAGCAAATCATTACGGAGTATTTCCACCATACAGATACAAGAGACACAAATAACCTCAAGGGCACAGATAAAGACTAAAATGTAGTAGACTAGCAAGGAAGGGATAGTGTCTGAGTACTGCCTTTCTAAAGCGGAGTAATTTGGGATTTATGGACAAGTTGCAAAGGTGATCAAGAAAGAAGCATGGCTTCTTTCCCCAGTTCCTCTTGATGTTAACATCTGACATCACTCTGGTACCTTTGTCAAAATTAAGAAATTAACATTGGCTCCTTACTAGCAACTAAACCACCGATGTAGATTTTACTAGGTTTCCACTGAGGTCCAGTTTCAGCTTCAAGATACAGTCCAAGATACCACAGTGCACTTAGATTATTTTAAATTTAATATAACTTGTTATTTTATATAATTTCATTTTTTAATAGCGTCTGACAACAGGCTCAGAAAATTCCAGAAAACTTAAATGACCGGCTCTCAGAAACTGGTAGGAGCCAGCTCCAGCCCAGCCATGGGTTGATTCTGTAAGTCAAAAACGCCGGCGTAGGAACAATTTCATAAGGTGCACACTCTAGATTGTCAGAATCTCTAGTGGCGGATCCATAGATGATCCTTGAATGCATCCAGGGTTCAGAAACTCTACGGAGATGAGCAACGTGAGCCCCAGGGCAGGAGCGGACTCCCCCATGATCACACAGTTGAGTGGTGGTAGAATCCCAACCCAACCCCGGTCTCCAAATTCCTTTTTCTCACAATATACCGTCTCAAGTGGGTGGATTTTGTAAGAGAAATTATGTCAAAACCTAGAGAGTATGATTTATCATACTCAGGGGAAATGACATTACTCTAGAAGTTTAGTCACAGGGGCCACAGATAACCAGAAAGAAAATTCAGATGAAGAATTCATGGTAGCTTTGTGGTGGGTCAATTTTATAGTGCGTGGTTATATCACGAGCTCGAAATAAATTTTCAAATGAGACACGCTCTACCAAAATCTGATCAGGACCCCTCAAAATTGTCAAGGTCATCAAAAAATGAGGGAAGCCTACAAAACTGTCACCACCAAGCAGAAACTGAGGAGACAGGACTACAAAATGTAACGTGGTATCCTGGCTGGGATCCTGGAACTGAAAAAGGACATTAGGAAAAAACGGAGGAAATCTGAATAAAATAGGAACTTGGGTTAATAATGATCACAGACCGATATTAGTTCATGAATCGTGACAAATGTACTATTCTAATGTAAAATGGTAATAACAGAGAGACTAGGCATGACAGATACACAAGCTTACTGTACTCTATTCACAATAATTCCACAAATTTGCAACTGTTTTAAAATAAAAAGACTATTTATCAAGAAAAAGAAAAGAATTCACGGAAGGAAAACAGTATAGCCCAAGTCATCAACCGTCTCGGATCTGTTTTTGTTTATAAAACCTGGCTTTGTGGGGTGCCTGGGTTGCTCAGTGGGTTAAAGCCTCTGCCTTCAGCTCAGGTCATGATCTCAGGGTCCTGGGATCGAGCCCCGCATCGGGCTCTCTGCTAGTGGGGAGCCTGCTTCTCCCTCTCTCTCTCTCTGCCTGCCTCTCTGCCTACTTGTGATCTCTGTCAAATAAATATATAAACTCTTAAAAAACAAAAAACTGGCTTTGCTCTTGGGAATTACTATATGGCATAATTAATCTATGGATGTTAATGAAAGTAAAGGGCAGGTATTAAAAAATTAATACAATGAAATAAAAAACAACTGTTCCAAGGCATCAAAAAAAAAAAAAAAGTTAAAGCTACATTGTTTCCCTTGAAAACAGACCCCCTGTGCTCAATCAGTGGTGCTCTAAAACCTTCCCAACCACATAGACTAACTGAGCAGATCAAATGCCAGTCTTGCCCCTGCCTCTTTCCAGAATGACCTCGATCACTTCAACAGCTGAAGCATGAGAACACGTGACCAGCAGATCCGCGGCCCCGGTTGTCGTCTATTTTGTGTTGTTTCTCTAAGTTTTCACTAAAACGAAAAAAGCTTGGGCGCCTGGGTGGCCCTCTGCCTCTCCCCCTGCTTGTGCTCTCTCTCTCTCTCTGTGTCAAATAAATAAATAAAATCTATAAAAAAATAAAATAAATAAAATAAAACTAAAAAAGCTCGTGTCACTCTCCGGGCTTTGGCATCTCCCGTACCTTCGAGGCCATGATGTGCTTCACCTCCTCGTCGGCCGCACAGTGTGTCCCCGCGAGGTCCGGATTACTGCTGCTCATCACCCGGGCCTGCAGCAGCTTCGAACTCACGGCGGCCGCAGACGTGCGTCCATACGTGTGGTAGCGCGGGTCAGGGAGGGCGGTGGTCCCACCTGCACCCCACCAGGCCCAGACATGTCAACAGAAAGAGGGGATCCGCGTCACTGAACCGTGCTGGGAAGGGAACTGAAGAGGGACAGGGTGGAGAGTGGAATGAAAACCCACTTGAGCAGATCTCGGAATTCGGGTCTTATCATCAAAGGCCTAGCGGAGGTCAGAGGAGGAGGGCTTTGGGGGTAAGTAGATAGAGGGCGAGGCCCTAGGGAGGGATGAGGACTGTGGTAGCTGGGAAACACCTGCCTCATCTGAAGGCAGGGGCGGCTACGGAGCTTTAGCCTCTGAGGGCCACAGGGAAACAGCCCCCAGGGTGGCCCGAGCTGCAGCCTGCTCCAGACAAGCTGGAAATGGGGACTTCTAAATTTATTCATATTTAAATTAAGACAACTTTATAAGTCATGCAAGATTTTCTGATACAGGAGAACCCAAGGATAAGTATATGTTACACATCGTTTCTCACTTTTCAGTAGGTGTATGTCTTCCAAAGTAATTATGCGAGTTCTTTAAAAATGAAATTATAGGTTTTCTGGGGCATCTGGGTGGCTCAGTCGGTTAAGTGTCTGCCTTCGGCTCAGGTCATGATCCCGGGGTCTTGGGATTGAGCTCGGAGTTGGGCTCCCTGCTCAGCGGGGAACCTGCTTCTCCCTTTCCCTCTGCACCCATGACCACTCTCTCTCTCCACTCTTGCTCTCTCCCAGATAAACACAATCTTTAAAAAAAATTACAGGTTTACTTGTAATGAGGTTGCGTGGACTAATAAAAAGGGCAAGTTTCTTCATTAGAACCTCGAATTTTGTAAATTTCTTGATGCTATTTTTCACATCCTGCTGACTAGAAGTATCAGGTGATGATTACCTCTGTACGTAACTGGGAAGGATGGAGAGATGCACTGTTATTATTTCAGTAGTTTAGTTTGGGGGAAATGAGGAAAGGGAGTTAGCTTCTCATAACGAAAACTTGAGGAACTGGTGCTCACCACTACTCTGGGATATTTGTTTTCCTTCGTCATTCTTATCCTAGCATTCTAGACACCTGTTATCACTTCTCCATTTTGAAAATAAAGATCCTCACCCAAATCAAATTACCCACTGGGTTATCAACAGAGGCAGAAAAAACCAAGTGCTTTGGGTATAAAAAGAGGGAGGGAGGGGTGTCTGGGTGGCTCAGTTAAGCGTCCAACTCTAGATTTCCGCTCAGGTCATGATCACAGGATCCTGGGACGGAGCTCTGGGTGTTGGGCTCTGTGCTCAGTAGGGAGTCTGTTTGAACTTCTTTCTCTCTCCCACTGTCCCTCCCTGTGCTCATGAACTCTCTCTAAAATAAATAAATCAGTCTTAAAAAGGGGGGGTGGTGGGAGGGAGGCAGCAAGAAAGTGAGTCAGAAAAAAAAAAACTAGAAACAAATTTTCTAATTTCAGCATTTAAATAAGTTTGGTATCACCAATACAAAAATAAATTAAAAATTAATAAAATCAATTTTAACTGAAAAAAATTCAAATATACAATTTAACTTTGGGCTTTTTATGATGTTTTGAATTACACGGTAGCAGGCCAGGCGCGGGGTCGGGCCCACCAGGCACCCACGGTGGGGGTGGGGGGTGGGACAACCCTACCTGACTTGGGTGGGTCCCTCGGCGGCTCCGGCAGGCGGAAGACGTAGTGCACGTAGGAGGCCAGCAGGCAGTTCCTCCCGTGCTGGTCCTTGGCCAGGTCGTTGCTGTTGTGCAGACTGTTGGCTATGGCCACCACGGACTCAAACGCAAACTGGGAGAAGTTGGCTGAGGAACCAAGAGAAAAACAGGCGGCCTCGCAATTGGTCCCGAAGGAACCCAAGCTAGAATGTTCTCTGGGGCAGCATCAAGGAGTCCTCACAGTGGACCTGCTGAACCAGACTGGGGGAGACAGCGGCCAGGGCAGGGTGAGGGGTTGTGGGGACACTTCCTCCATCCCGGCTCGGACGACTGCAAACCACGTCACCTCTCCCCCTTCCTCGGCCTCCTCTGGCCAGCACTGCGGGTCTTCACCACAAAGACAGGAGACTGTCTAGGCCTCCTCCCCACCACCACCGAGCCGTGATCACAAGATGCCCTGGTGATTCTCACACACACTCCCATCTGAGATGTGCCCTTGCACCACACAGTTTCTTGGCATAGAGAGTAATCTAGAAAAGTAGCTGTGTTGTGCTCTCCTCCACAGTGGGTCTGCACAAAACTACTGATTTACTGGGTACGGTCTTGTTCAGGAGCTCCCAGCCCCCCACGGTTTGGCTTCACCCTCGTGACCCAAACTTGCTGCCCTTTCCTGCTCCAATTCAACTTCCTTTAAAATGAGGCAATTGTCCTGTCCCCACCATGTGTCTGCAGTCTCAGCTTTGCAATTTTTCGCATGCTGTTGTCCTCAGCTAGAAAGCCCTCTGTGCTCCCACCAGCAAAATCCCACCAATTCTTCACCGCTGGGCCCCATCCCCCTCCTCCACGAAGCCTTGGACATGACTCAGTACAGGGCTTCAGGGACGCCAAGACTCAAAGTTCTTTGGCTGCTCCCGGTGGTCACCTCTGTCTCCCTGAGCAGGCTTCTAGCCTTCTGGGAAGAAGTGTATTTCTCCCTTCTTCTCGCCCCCACCCCTGTGATGACCAGAGCACCTGACATATTCTGAATAAATGCTTCTATGTTAAGTGCCTCCACCTAGTCGGTGGCTGTCGCCCTAGGATGGGGGGCAACTTGCTACAAAGAAGCAGCTTAAAACCTGGGAATGGGTAGTTTGTCTACTGCACAGGTCTGTGTGCGAGTGCAAATATGTGGGGGCATGGGAAGGAATCTGGGAACAGTGGAGCTAGCCACTCAGCAGGGCTCTAGCTGGAGAGGCAACGGCTGCAGGGAGGAAACGCTGGCCTGCAACACAGGATATCTCATCTGTGGCACCACGAGAGACGCGTCCCAGGACACGGCGTGAGCGGGGGATTCAGAGGTCTTCTTCTTCCCTGGCTCTGAAGGCTGCCCAGCGTGTGCCAGGCTCTGAGCGCCTCACTCCCTCCCCACTCACTCACTCCCATGACATAGCCCCATTGTGCGAGTCACTTCTCTTCTGATACTCCCAAGAAGGTGTCTTTTGATACTGTTTTCAGAACCCCTTCTGTTCTGAACCAGACACTCCAGGTTTCTGCGCTTGCCCTGCACATCTGACTATCCCCATGGGGGCCCCTTGCCCCCTCCCCACCCCTCCTTCAAAGCCATCTCAAATAGCACTGTCTTCCTCCTGGGGGCCTCCTTTGTCTTCCCAGATTGAGGTTCTCACCTCCCCAATATTTAGCTGTGTCCTTTAGAGGACGGTCCTGCGCCGATGCTCTTTGCTCTGTTTTAAGTTCTCTGAGGTCCCACATGCTCTCAACTGTCACTGCCAAGCCCACAAGACTTAGCAGAGCCCTGGGAGCATGAGCAACGTCTGAAAGACATGTGCGAGACTGGGGGGCGCAAAATGACATCAGCCCAGCTGAAAACAGGGTCAAACAAAGGCGCCCCACCGCCTGGCCTTCTCCTGCAGGAGTCGGGAGAACCACTGGATCCAGGTCTTACGTGACCTTGTTTCCAAGAGAAGTCTTACACATTGTATTTAAATAGTGTTAATTCGTGCCAAATAAGCATGTAAAATATACTATTGGAAAGTGGATGAGTGGTTGCCGGGGCTGAGGGGAAGGGTGAATGCAGAGCCGCTGCTGAGGGGCATGGGTTTTAGTTCGGGCTCATGAAAATCTTCTGGAACTGGAGACCAGTGATAGTTGCCCAGCCAGGAGATGTGCTAAAAGCCAATGAAGTGTACAATTTTGGTGGATTTGGGGGTATGTGTTTTATGGCTCAATAAAAGAAGTGATCCCACTGAGTTTCCATTTGGAGAGTTCCTTTGCCTCCATTTAACACGAGCTGTCTTACTTCCTTAAAAACCCCGTATTTCCTTGTTGGTCAAGAAGATAAAAATATCCCAGTGTTCAAATAAATCCATCAATTATCAGGAATGGACTTGGAACGATCACCTCTAATCATTCAATACACCTATTTTTGAAAACTATCAGTTTAAGCATCCTATATTAATATGTTTTTTTTTTTCAATGTCCAGGAAGTCTCCAAAAAATTATCACTACTTTTGGCTTCCCTTGGGCTCACATCTCGATAGAAAGGAAGATCCCACTGTTCCCGTTCTCAGGAGTTCTGGAAAGTCACGTGACACAAACGGCGCTGCCTGCCCGGCCGGCCCCGCCCCAGCCCCGCGGGCCCCCACCTGTCTGGCCGGCGATGACCATGGGCTGCACGGACAGCTGGAAGAGCTTGTCCAGCACCAGGTGCAGGAAGAGCACCAGCGGCTCCAGGCGTGAGGAGTTCAGGCAGATGAGGCTGAGCTTCAGCTCGTGCTCCAGCGCCGTCTCGCTGATCTTCTGGTCCAGCACGCGGATGGGGAAGGTCACCTGGTTCTCCAGGGAGTGGCAGAGGGTGAAGAACTTCTCCAGGTGGTTGTCCTGGGAAGACAGACAGCAGGCGTCCTGGGGCGGACCCCATCCACGCTCCGCGGGGGGCTCAGGAGCCGAAGCTCTAGGACCCGGCGGTTTCAGACCGAGACTATGAACGCCTCGGAAGTGCGGCGGGCACAGAACAGAATCTCTTGATAACTAGTAACTAAAGAAAACAGAATTTGGCCTCGGATCTGGTTTGTGGGCAGAGGAGAGCACACTTGATTAAACACACAGCCCAAATGGGGTCTGAACAGATGCAAAGTGCAGACAGAGGCAAGAAAAGGAAGGAATGGAGAACTGGAAAAAACAAAAACAAAAACAAAAACAAAAACAAAACAAAAAAGCTGGGGAAAATGGCGGAATGACAGAGGGGAGTGAGACAGCAGCAGGAAAAGGTTGCTCATGGTGCCCCTCGCACGGTTTCTCAGCCCAAAGGGCAGATACTGCATTCCTTCATCTAGGCTCTCGACATTTTCAGGAGGTCTCTCCCTTGAAATGACCGGTAAAACCTGAACAGGCCTGTAAGCCTCCAGGATGCAGTGAAGGTGATTTTTTGTTTTATCCGTGCACGAACTCTGTCACTGGTCCTCTACGGGCCTGTCCACAGCCGGTTCTCTGCTGCACCCCCTTCTTCCTTACAAGCCCTTCGCCTCTGATTTGAAGAGGACGCTGATGTTCCTTACCTGGGTGTGGATAGAAGAAACAGCTTGCACTTCAATATTAAATACGCCCTTGTGTCCTTCAGCCCACTTAATGGGAGGATTCTGCGAAGGGACTTTCTGTGGTAAAGGGAAAAGAAAAAAAAAAATAACAATCCAATCGCCTTTTCTGGTTACTGACTAGCAGAGCGAGGCAGCGTGAGTGAATGTCAGGGTTACGCAGGTGTGTCCCTCCCTGGAAGCCTGATAGAACTAGCCGAGGAGTCAGGAGTCCCGCACTCGGGTTCAGTTCTTCACAGAACGAGTTACTTTGTTCTTACTTTGGCGAGTCGAATTAACTCTCATTTTCTTTTACCGATGGGAGGGGTCTGAAGTGAGTGATGGATCCTAAGCTCCCATCCAGCTTTGATGACCCTGGGTTCTAGGGATGGGAATAAAGTCATATTGCAGTGGGGGTGCCTGGGTGGCTCCGTGGGTTAAGCCTCTGCCTTCGGCTCAGGTCATGATCTCAGGGTCCTGGGATCGAGCCCCGCATCAGGCTCTCTGCTTGGCGGGGAGCCTGCTTCCCCCTCTCTCTCTGCCTGCCTCTCTGCCTACTTGTGATCTCTCTCTCTCTCTCTCTCTCTCTCTCTGTGTCAAATAAATAAATAAAATCTTAAAAAAAAAGTCATATTGCAGTGATCTCCCCATTAATCAGGAACGTCGAGACAAAGTGTAGAATATCTTACAAGACATGAAACTTTAATGCCTTGGAGAGCCTGCAGTCACTTTCCCTTTTAACAAAAGGTTTCCAGAGAGCAGTCCCAAAGGCTTCTGCATTCATTACTCAAAATGACTTTTTTATACCATTTATATGTTGGTGGTTCTGCAGTCCTTGGGGACCATTTCTTGCCTTAAATCCCCACCAGAATACTCATCCTCTAGAGACACCATCATACAGCCCTGCGAGAGAACGGCCTAGCCTGACCCAGCCACGGGAGTGTGGGCGTCTCCTGCACCGCTAGTGAAAGGAAGCATGCTGTCCTCGCAGGAGAGGGAAGACTGTGTGGCATGTGGACTTCTGGAACTCTCCAAGACAGAGTCACAAACTGGGGCCCAATGCTGGATCCAGCCTCCAGACAGTTCTGTGTGGCCCAGGGCTGGAAACATTTTGAACTAGCTGGCAACATTTGAAAGTCAAGAAATTTCACATGAAAGCTTGCTTTCCTTTTTTGTTGTTGTTGTTTTGGTTTAAGACTTTTTTATTTGTTTGAGAGAGAAAGAAAGAGAGAGGGGGACTGAGTAGGAAGAGGGGCAGAGGGAGAGAATCTCAAGCAGACTCCACCCTGAGCAGGGAGCCCAACTCGGGGCTCGATCTCATGACCCTGAGATCATGACCTGAGCCAAAATCAAGAGCTGGGCGCTCAACCAACTGAGCCAGCCACGCAGGTGCCCCAAAAGCTTGCTTTTCTAACTTCCTTGGAGAACTAGAAGACAGGAAGGCACGGGGAGTGGCTAGCTTGCCGCCCACCTCGGCTGAATGCATGGAGTAATTGGGAGGCAGCTTTTCCAAGGCAACAGGGAGACAGTAGGATCCAGTCTGAAGACGTTCATTTAGGAGAATCGGCAGCCACTGAAACAGATGATGTAAAGAATAAAGCGGAATTATTACAGCATATCGTTCTGGCCATTTATCTAGCTCACAATAATCAAATGCAACTGAATGATGATTAGATATTGACCAGGCCTCTTGCGAGCAGTACTTTCTGTCAAATTCTTTGCATTTTAAATTCCCTGAGAGCTCCCGAGATAGGGGTATCAGTGATTTACTGCTTTCAGAACCAAAGTAGTAGCATTTTTCTTTATGGCCCATGTTTGTGAGTGTCTAGACAACATCAACGTTTATTTTACCCATTATATTTCTTAAAGAAATAACTTTCTTCCCCTGGGGGAAGAAAGAGCTGGTCTTACAGGTGGAGCATATATATGGAATCTAGAAATAATGGATGTTGCGATGCTTTTTTATAAACGCGTATTCTTCCAATATCTATCACCCACTAGCTTGCCATTCCAGAAATTTGTCACGTACCGAGTCAAGTCATTTCTGCTCTTTGTTAGAATCTGGTTTGGCACACTTTGCTACTTCTGATGGGAAAAAAGCAAGTGAGCTGAACTGAGTTGTTTATGTCTGCAGGGACCTCGGAGTCCAACCACCGCAGTGTGAGTCGGCAGGTTGGAAATGACTTACCGAGTACCCCAGGAGACTTTCCACGGAGGCCCCCTGCTTCTGCTGACAGCTGATATGATAGAAGGTGAACAGGAGGTGGTGATTTACAGTGAGCTTAGCCGGGAGCTTGATTTTCACTTCTTCATAGAAGTCAGGAGACCTGTTTCGAAAGCACATTGTGCATGAGAAAGCTTAAGCAAGAATAATGCTTTCTCCGGCGATCCATTCTAATGCCACAGGCCCTTTGCACCTCAGAATTTGCCTGCTTGGTGTGCTTCTCATTTTACATGATTCTGCTCCCACGCTGAAGATCCTTGAGACCAACCTTTATACCCCCAGATGTGCTTTGTTTACAAAGGACTCCTCACAAACTTAAGGCATTGTCAGGAAAACAAACAAACAAACAAACTCCACACATAATGGGGAAGTTCAACTTATTTCCAAAAGAAGAGTCAGTCTTGCTGTGGCCTCCTTTTCTATCTTCACCCCCAAGAACAGGGACGGGCCCATCTCTGGCCTTCATCGGAGGAATTCTGGATTAGCAAATGAATGCTGGCAGGAAGGAAAGGGAACCTGATTTACTGAATTACAAAGTCCCAGATACTTGACTAAGGGCTTCAAGTATGTTACTCATCTCAACCTGTCCCAAGGCAGGAAAGAGGGCTCAGAGAAATAGTTCAGTGGGCCAAGGTTATCAAGCCAGGATCAAACCTGAGTCCATCTGACCCTCCCTCCCCAACCTGTGAAATGTCAATGATGGTTTGAGACATTAATCTGTGACTCAGTGTACCCGCAGAATAATGAGGGTTCCATTTCTCTTTTGGCCAACTTCCATGTTCTTAAAGTAGAGAGTAGCACAGATGTGGAACAATATTTAGAAGACAAGGAGACAGGGAAAGGACAGCTGGATTTTGCTTCTGGCCCCCTGCAGTATCTCCAAGCTAGTTAAGAAATGTATTACTTTGTTTAATACCATAAAACCTCTCTGTGTCATGCTACATCAGAAGGCTCCCAAAAAGTCAAGACAATATTCACTTCTTAAAGACATGTTCTTCTCTCAGTCTTAGTTAATGACAAAAAGTATGCATCTCCAGCACAGAATCATAGAACCGACATATTATTTCCTTTGTCCCGTAGTCCCTGAGTTATAAAAACTTTTGGGAGGAATCACCAAAAGGGGATTCAGAAAAGCCAGGAGATAATGACACAATCATGGCATATATCCGAGATGCGGAAATGTACTCACTTATTATGGTATGTAACAGCTGTGTATACTTCCTGCAGAAATTCAGGGCCAGTGGATTTTCCGAAGATGACCTGCGTGCCAGTAGAGAAAGGACCAAATTAGCAGGGGCTTTTGGTTATACCAAAGCAACTGTCATCAGCCCCACGGATGTTTGGGTCTGGCAAAGCTACATTTTGTAAATTAAGTGTGCTGGGTTTACAACTGACCCAACTGCATACCGATGTGGAAGAACCAGCTGTGAAGGGTAAACTGAGGCCCCAAGGAGCTGTATTAGTGACCGAGAGCCAGATGGGCGTGAGACTAGAAAACCAGTGCCCTCTCCACTCGGCCTCGCTGTCTAGAGGTCTGTACTCCAGGCAAAGCCAGCCACACAGTTGTGTCCCCAGTGACTCTGACCCAGGTTCTTTCCCCTCCAAAGACATGGGCCTGGTCGCTTGGGTGATCAGGACGTTCCCTGGGTTGTCCATGTGCTCCTGTTATTTAGAAAAATACACTAGGGGCGCCTGGGTGGCACATTTAGTTAAACGGCTGCTTTCAGCTCAGGTCACATCCCAGGGTCCGGGGATCGAGCCCCGTGTCGAGCTCCCTGCTCAGCGGAAACCCTGCTTCTCCCTCTCCCTCTGACTGCTGCTCTGTCTGCTTGTGCTCTGTCAAATAAATAAATGAAATCTTCAATTAAAAAAAAAAAAGACACCTCCTATGGCCTGACTCAGTCCTGAAGGTACATGATTTGACTCATCTTTGGGCAAAGAAAACAAGAGCCTTCCCCTAGTTGCAGCAACAGTCATGACAAGGTCCCAGGGCTTGGGGAGTGGAGAATAGGCTGGAATTGGCCCTCACGTGTCCCCTCCCAGAAGCTTCTGCACAGCTGAACCAGGCAGCCCTGGGAGCGTTGCTAAGGGCCAGAGCAGAGAACCACAGGAGCCCTCCTTGAGGACTACTTTCCCATCACTGTCACAAAAGGAGACCTTGCCTTGGGAAGGCGCATGTGTCAAGAGAAGGATGTTTTTTTAAAGAAAAAAAAAAAAAAGTAGGTATTTGAAGAATAGAAACACTGGAAAAAATTTCCTTCAGTAGAAAGGTATAGGAATGGAATTCTAGGGCTTAGGGATGGGATAACTGCCCATCTCATTGAGTGGCAGATACATAAAATAACACAAATTCTGGCCTTTTGGGTGTCTTCGAGAGTGCGGTAGTATATCTTATTATTTGATTTCTATTTTGTCTCGGGCTGAAGACCCACTCCTGAAGGGTGCTGAGATGGCGTTACTAGGCAATATTTCACATTTATCTCCAGGGGCAGCCTGGGGCTTGGGTGAGTGCAAACGTGGCCGACACAGCGGGCCCGCCTCGCCAGCGCTTACACCAGGAGGGTGATGTGGAAAGATTTCGTAACGTTTTTCAATGCTCTAAAATGATCTGCACTTCCAAACGTCACAGATGACCACCGAGGACGTGGGGGAAGAGACTTTCAATCTAGAATGACCCTGTTTCCCCTTCAGCACCCTGGGACCCATACTAGAGTAGCCGCAAAGGCCTCGGCAGGTGCTGACATTCGGGCGTGACTGGACGGACTCTGCACGCGGACGAGCCCTGCATTTTGTCTGCGTGGACCGACCAGGGAGGTTCAGTCCACCCTGGTGGAGGGCGCACGTTTGTCTGTCTTTACCGGCATCGCGTTGCTAGCATCCTCTCCACACATAAACTGGATCTTTATAGTAATATTCCGCGCCGAAGCCAGTTTGTTAGCAAAGTTTAGCCTCTGTGGGTAGACGTAGAGAAGATTCCTGGAAAAGAAAAGACAAAGAACCAGTGAATACTCAGCATCAGGGAAATACAAATCAAAACCACAATGAGATACCACCCCACACCAGTCAGAATGGCTAAAATTAACCAGTCAGGAAGCGACAGATGCTGGCGAGGATGCGAAGAAAGGGGAATCCTCCTACACTGTTGGTGGGAATGCAAGCTGGTGTGGCCACTCTGGAAAACAGCATGGGGATGCCTCAAAAAGTTGAAAATAGAGCTACCCTACGACCCAGTGATTGCACTACTGGGTATTTACCCTAAAGATACAAACGTAGTGATCCGAATGGGCACGTGTACCCGAATGTTTATAGCAACAATGTCCACAATAGCCAAACTATGGAAAGAACCTAGATGTCCATCAACAGATGAATGGATAAAGAAGATGTGTTGTGTATATATACAATGGAATACTATGCAGCCATCTAAAAACCGAAATCTTGCCATTTGCAATGACGTGGATGGAACTAGAGGGTATTATGCTGAGTGGAATAAGTCAGTCAGAGGAAGACAATTATCGTATGATCTCCCTCATATGAGGAATTTGAGAGGCAGGGCAGGGAGCCATGGGAGGAAGGGAGGGAAAAATGAAATAAGATGGGACTGGGCGGGGAGACAAACCATAAGAGACTCTGAATCTCAGGAAACAAACTGAGGGTTGCTGGAGGGGAGGGCTGGGGTGGCTGGGGGATGGACATTGGGGAGGGTATGTGCTATGGTGAGTGCTGTGAACTGTGTAAGACTGATGATTCACAGACTTGTACCCCTGGGGCAAATAATACATTATATGTTGTTTAAAAAAACAAAAAAAAAAAAAGAGGGCGCCTGGGTGGCTCAGTGGGTTAAGCCTCTGCCTTCGGCTCAGGTCATGATCCCAGGGTCCTGGGATTGAGCCCCGCATCGGGCTCTCTGCTCAGCGGGGAGCCTGCTTCCCCCTCTCTCTCTGCCTGCTTCTCTGCCAACTTGTGATCTCTCTCTCTGTCAAATAAATAAATAAAAATCTTAAAAGAAAAAAAAAAAGAACGACTAAATAAAGTCTGGAGTTTATTTGTGCCAAGTTCTTCCCCCAACGCAAAACCCTGTGCTCAGGAGGTCACTATCACAAAGAAGTGTCTCCTTCCAGAAGTGAATTATTTTTGGCGGAGTGAAGTCTTATGGATCAGCTGCAGCCAACTGATAAGAACCAACACTGTTCTCTGCTTTGCTACACAGTGAGATGGGTCTGTTGCTCAGAATGTCTTACTGCCTTCGAACATGGAAACCTGCCTAGAGGTGGAATGTCTGATACAGGGATAAGAAAGCAACAAAAGGCTCGGCTTATTTTTTTTTATTAATTAATTATATCATTTATTTATTTGAAAGATTTTATTTTTAAGTAATCTCTACACCCAACGTGGGGCTCGAACTCACAATCCTGAGCTCAAAAACGATATACTGAGCCAGTCAGGTGCCCCTCAGCTCGTTTTAAACACAATCTGTGACCACAGGCGATGGCCCTAACTTCATTTCTTTTCTTTCTCTTTTTCCCTTTCTAGTCTGTATGGAGTAGTTTCCGTTTCTTCTTACCACGGCATTCTGGATAGGTTTAGCTTTCTTCTCCTATCTAACATGAGAGTTCAAACCTCCAGCCCAATAAGGTTATAGGACAATAACACAATAACAATACAAAAAATATATCCATTTGTCTAACAGCTATGGGACAGGTACTAGGCTAACTGTAATTTTCATTTTTTTCTTTCCATTTGCATTTTTACTAGTATACTCCACTAAAAGGAAAGCTCTGGGAAGACAGATTTTTATCTGATGTTTGATCCACTGATGAATCACGAGCAGCTGGACTAGTGCCTGCAACGTAGTAGGTGCTAAATAAATATTTGTTGAATAGAAGAACAAATGTGTATTTTTTTGATGAATCATATTCCTGACTCAAAGAAAAAATGATATTACAGCACTCACTTATCCTGTGTCAGGCAATATTCCCAAGTACTTTTTTTTCTTTTCCTTAAAGATTTTTATTGATTTGAGAGAAAAAGCATGAATGGTGGGGAGAGGCAGAGGGAGAGGGAGAAGCAGACTCCCCACTGAGCAGGGAGTCCAACACAGGGTTCATTCAATCCAGGACCCTGGGATCATGACCTTAGCCAAAGGCAGACCCTTAATCGTCTGAGTCACACAGACATCCTCAAATACTTCTTATTTATTAATTTAAACTTAAATTCTCATAATTATCCTATAGCTAGGTACTATGCTCATGACATCATCCCCATGTCATAAATAAAGAAAAAAAATGAGATGCAGATATATTACATAACTTGCCCCAAATCACATAGGTAGGAAATGTCAGCTGGGAATTAAAGTCAGGAAGTCTAGCTCTAGAGCTGTGTTCCCTCTCATCAGACCCCCACTGAAATGACAAGAATGACCTTGCCATACTGGGTCACTAATGATATCTCTCAGTGACAAGTCTGCCTAACTTTCTGGGTCTTATCAACAGGACACAGGACAATTAGTTAATGTCCCCTACTTCGGGCAAATGTCTTGTCCTCCTCGCACTTGGCCCACTGTTCCAAATCCTAGACAGCATATTCACCCCAAACAGAAATATTCTTGTTCCAAAGGCTTCCAAATCACCCCGGTTTGAGAACCACTTATTTACGCATGTGAATTTGCGCAGGAAAGATTTGTGCATCCATCCCTGGCCAATTTCCCATCTTGAAGACATAGTCGCTGCCACTCACTGGGTCCATATTCAAATGTAAAGTGTGCCCCACTGGAAAAGGGTGAAGTCAGTGTTCAAGTATAAGGCAGAAGATGAAAAATCTGTATTCAGTTTATGAAATCTCTGATAGGAAAATCAAAAGGGAAGGACTAAGCTGGCTTTGACTCCATTCTCGCAACTCTAACCCCTTAGCTGTAATAGGCAAATTGATCCTGCCATCGCATGCAGGTGACAAAGGTCATTGCGGACCTGCCTCTGCATAAACGTCCAGATTTACCCCATGGCTCCTCCTCGGTGTGACAGTATCAGCAGGGACAAGACTCACAACCACAACCTCAGACAAGACCAAGTGCAGGGGTTGAGTGAACCCACTCCCGACGGACCAGGCTCACAGCCCCACCGTCAAGGATTCGGCACCAGACATGTAAATAGAGAGCCATGTGGCAGAGGTCATGCTCAAGGGAGAGCTTCCTGAACGACCAGGAATGGATGCATCAATGCTTAGAATCCCACTTTCACAATAAAATTTCAGAGTCATACAGTTCATGTGACTTATCATGGTTAAAAGCAAAAATGCTTATTTCCCTGAGTGTCACACAACCTCGAGTCTGACGCCAGGTATCCGGCAAGGCGAATCCCATTAGCCTGCTGCTCACGGAAAACCCAGCACAAACCAGCACCGCCTGCGCTCTTCTGCAGAACCCTGGCGCTGGGCAAAACGTGAACAAATAGGTGGGGAAGCAGAGGGGGTGGGCGACCAAAGGCGGCGGGGGGAGTCTTGGGGGAGACGAAGGTAATGTGCCTCCTGAACCGCTTCAAGGGGGAAAGAGGCACCTCCTTTCCCTAAATGTTTTGACCTCAGAACTCATTTCGTTAATCTTTTCTTTCATGGTATATTTCCCATGTGTAATGTTCTGAGAAATCACTTGGGAAAACATCGAAATAAACTTCTCCGGGGACATAGGAACATCCCACATCAAGGGAGGAAAAATGCAGGCGGATTCTCTGCTGTAATGGTTTTGCAGGATAATGAGTGAAGACTCACAGGTATTCAAGGAGAGAAAATGCTACTTGGAATTACCAAGAACACCCAGCGGCTGTTACTTTGCTTGTGCAAGTTCAAAGGCCAAGGATGCAAATAAGTAACATTCCTATGTCTTCATTTCCCCCAGACTCGCTGGAGGCAGGATGGGGGAGCCAGAGTGCTGGGGACAGATCTGAACTGCTCTATCTTGGGACCTCTCTAGGCCACTCTGCTTCAGGCACTGATGCCTGGCATTGTACCAACTGGGGAACACACTTTCCCTGCCTCCTGGCCTCTGTTTCCAGCTCTTTCTAGCTATCATCCTGTCCTTTTGGTGATCTCTTGTGATCTCAGGATCAAGAGTAGGCATGAATGGTCAAGTACATTGACTGCATCCTACACCTTAAGTGGAAAACAACATAGATGCAAGGCAAGAGAGTCACCGCCAGGAAATTAATTAAATTTAGAGAACGGGCATAATACTCAATAAGCTTCAAAAGTCAGTAAAGTCTTGACAGCTTCCTCCAAAGAGGAGACGGCAGGCCGTGGGAGAGTGAAAGGATGAGCACAGAATTCTGGGGAGCGAGAGTTGGGAGACACCAACGCCAAGCCCCAATCTTTGAAAATGAGAAAACGAAGGCCCTGGAAGGTAAAGGGACAGTGTGTCCTCTCTGAACCTAGCCCGTGGCTATGTCCATGGAACCGTCCAGATCTTGTTCTGTCAAACTGAGGGGGCCCAACTGTGAGGCTGTTGGGAATGGACATGGATGTAGTAAGGGGGGGCGGAAGGCAGTCCAGAGTTGGGTGCGGGCACGTGGCTGGGGGTACAGACCCCTCTCTGTTCACGCTTGCTTATCTTTGCAGCTCCCATCTGCTGAGCCAATGTTTCCCGGTGGTCGTGTTGAGAGTGGATAAGGATGTTGGTTCTGGAGCCAGAGAGCTGGCCTTGGGCAAGTTCTTTAGGCTTTCCAAAGCCCCAGTGGGGTTAATAGCCACACGGACCTTGCAGGGCTATGGTATGCATCAATGAGCAAGAACTTATTAAGGACAGTTATCATGATGACGATGATTTCCTGCACACAGCAACGTCGGACACACACCACAGCCTACACGCTCCACTCCAAATCACCGTCCGTCTCTCCCGGACCAGTGCAATGCTTTCAATCCATCTCTGGACTTCTACGCTCGCCCCTTATAATTTACTCCTTATATATCGGTCAGGAGGACTTTTCCAAAAGTGTAAAACAGATTATGGCAGACCCCTACAAGGGTTTCCCACACTTCTCATCATGAGCCCTATATGGTCTGGCTCCTGGCAACGTCTCTGACCCTATGGCTCATCACTTTCCTGCACTGGTTTTTTGTTTGTTTGTTTGTTTTGTTTTTTCCCCCCAAGGCCTAGACCACCCTAAACTGATTCTTAGGACAGGGCTTTTGTATCTGCTGTTCCCCTCACCTGGAAGAGCTTCTCCCAGTTCTCTAAATGACTGGTCCCTTCTCATCTCTTGGGTTTTGGCTCACATGTCCCATCATCAAAGAGATCTTTCCTATCACCCTCTAGAGTTGGTCCACTCCACTCTCTCTCCTACACAAACTCTTTTATAATCATGATTATGAAAGCACAATGATTATGACAATAATATGAATCCATTTTTCAATCTTGAATAGCTGAAAAGTACAGGAAAGTATAAAGAATAAAATCTCAACTACCCAATATCCTACTGCACGGAGGAAAATCACTGTTCAGACAAGCTTATTTCCTTCTGTCTTTATTTCCTCTGTATGTTAAACAGTTTTATCCCACTGTGTAGATGAAGCTTTATCTTGGTTTTGTATCATTTAGTGTTGTTCAGTTACGACCATTTTCCCAATGAACATGATGTTAATGGCTAAATGATAATTCCGTGGGGTGACGATGCCATCATGTACAGCAGTGTCCAAGAATAAGCATCCAGGTTATTTCCTCTTTCTCAGTTATTAAACTGTGATGCACACTTTATCTATCTTGCCCCTCTGTGATACGGTGTATTTTTGGAAAAAATCTCTTTTGATTCTGTAGAGTTCAATTTCTTCATCTTTTTTTTTTTTTTTTTCAATTTCTTCATCTTTGAATCCATAGGAAAAAAACACCAACCCACCTCCTGTTATTCTGGGCTTGAAGAAATAATGAGCCAGAGTTTGTAAAAACATTTTTAAGGAGCTGGATCAAAGGCTCCATGTAAATCACAATGGATAATCAGATGAGCTGTCCCCACACCCTTCTCCCATGTCCCAGTACAGGGGCACCGCCAACCTGACCCACCCGTCCGCCCAACACCAGTCCACAACTTTGCACACTGTTCCACAGTAATGTTTAACCCCTGTCCTCAAACATCTTCACCGTGGGCACTCAATTCCCTGCCCCATACTGAATGCACTTTCTGCGGGACACACGGCTGGAAGGAAACTTCCAGAGAATTTAGCTCAACATCCCTTTTTGCAAACCTGGAAACTACTCCAGGGAGGTTAAATGGCTTTACCTAAACTTTTTTTTTTTTTTTTTTTTTTTTTTTAGGAAGTTGACTCTCCCAAGGTTCATTATGTTTCTTATTGCAACAATGTTACCTGATGTGTTTTGTTAAATGGGCACACTTTGAAAGAAAATGGGTCCACGAAAATAAGAATGTTATTTCTTGGGAGGGAAGATCTACCCACATGCTCAGTAATCTGGAGAACCTAAACCAGGTTAGATTACCAAGACACTAATGAATGGGTTCATATGTTTTATATGTGATAAGGTACATGCCTCATGTTAGCTAGGGAAAAATCCAAGAATTATGTTATCTAACGACTTTCGAGAAGGTAGCCCATAAGCAGGATGAGACTCACTGGTTCTGGCGGAGGGATTTTGTCCGTGCGGGCCCAGCGTGCATGCATGGGATTGCGTATAATCTCATTTTCCCCCAAAACAGACAAGTATGGCCCAAAGGGAAAGTTGGGATGTTCACAATCTTACATCTTGTCTGAATCAGATTCCCATTGAAAATAATCATAAATACATAAGCATTTGAGACCTAATGGGGGAAAACCAACTGCTTTAGAAAAGAGTACATCTCTCTCCAATCCCACTTGAAACTTTTTTAGACCATACTTCATTGTGCTCTTTGAAATTTTACCAAATAAGACATCCCTGTTACCACATATTTTTCTGAAACACCACTTAGGAGTTTTCAAGTATTAAGAGGTTTAAATATCATCCACTACCACCTTAGTATGAATTAGTTTTCTCGGTTCCTTTCCTCCTTGCAAAGAGGATGGATTTGGACTGTCAGTGTGAGTGGAGAAAGGAGACAGACAGGAAGATGGGGTAATTTTTAATCATGAGGGACTGCTCTGGGGGAAGATCTGGATACGTAACTCATCAAGGAAAGTGACAAAACATGGAAATGTGGGAAGGTCTCAAATCCAAATTTTTTTATTCCACAGTTTTTCCCCTAAAACATTTTTAAACTTGACACTGACAAAACAGTCAAAACATTCAACGGCTGACCACATCTCTCCTAACTCCCAGCTACACACATGGAACCTATGGTGTGGTTTTTAAGGTCTGTTGCTTAGATGTTCTTTTTGATTGCCACATAGGGAGGGCTCAGAAATTTGTTGAATAGATCAAGCTCCCGGTCGGTGTATTAGAACTCCATTGTCTCTGGTGTCGGCCTGTCTTTCTTTCTTTCTTCCATGGTGACTAGAAAGCATTTAATAAGTATATATTTTATCTACACGGGCAGGATTGGAACAGACCAGTTTAGCAGTATACATTCCAGACATCCTGCCAAACTCACCCTTCTCAGCTACATCCTCCACCACAACTTTTGGGGCTTGGTTACAACTGTGGTAGCAGCTTCCAACACGGCTCCCAGTAACCCTGCCTCCTGGTATTCTTGCTCTGGGAAACCCCCTCCCCTTGCTTGCGGGCTGGACCCAGGGGCTCGTTTCTAACCAAAAGAATGCAGCAGAAGTGACAGGATGTCACTCTGAAGGTTTACATAAAGAGTGTGGCTTCTTCTGCCTTCGGCTCAGGTCATGATCTCAGGGTCCTGGGATCGAACCCCGCGTCGGGCTCTCCGCTCAGCAGGGAGCCTGCTTCCCCCTCTCTCTCTCCGCCTGCCTCTCTGCCTACGTGTGATCTCTGTCTGTCAAATAAAAAAATAAAATCTTAGGAAAAAAAGAAAGATTCTGGCCTCTTTCTTGCTTATGCACACACACTCTTGCTCATCGTCCTGAGGAAGCCAGTCGCCATGTTGGGAGCTGCCCTCTGAGAGACAAATACAGCAAAAATCTCCGGAGGGCTCTTGCCAACAGCTAGTGATGAACGAAAGCCCTTGTAATCCAAGGGGAACTGAATCCTGTTAACAACCACACGTGTGAGCTTGGAAGTGAATCCTCCCTAGTTGGCCCTTGTGGTGATCACAGCCATGGCTACCATTGAACTGTGGCCTTTGAGAGCCCTGAGTTCACGGCATCCAACTAAGCCACCCCTGGATAAACCACACAGACTGGGAGATAACAACTGTTTGTTGTTTTACGCTGTGAAGTTTTTCATTACACAGCAATAGATAACACAAGCGTGTATGTTTTTAAAACATCATCGGTCAGGTATCCACTGATATTTAAACATGGGATTCCTTTAGAAAATGCTTTACCTGGAAAATTTCTGCCTCGTAACTGGATCTCAGAGCTATTCTCCTGGCCTAAGGAGTATAATATAATGACGACCCATTACATTATGATATAATGACGATGATGTTCTTAGTACCGAAAGAGCCCCTGTGGCATCCACACTATCTCCAACTAAGAATAAAAACTTGAGAGTTGGGTGCCTGGGTGGCTCAGTGGGTTAAGCCGCTGCCTTCGGCTCGGGTCATGATCTCGGGGTCCTGGGATCGAGTCCCGCGTCGGGCTCTCTGCTCGGCAGGGAGCCTGCTTCCCTTCCTCTCTCTCTGTCTGCCTCTCTGCCTACTTGTGATCTTTGCCTGTCAAATAAATAAATAAAATCTTAAAAAAAAAAAGAAAAAAAAACTTGAGAGTTACTAAAAAATAAGTAATTTTTCTTTGGCTCTAGCTCTGATTCCATTAACCGAACTAATTAGTGTCCTTTGAGAGGCTGCGACCAGTCAGAGAAAAGCTAAGAAAAATGCTAAGAAGTACCAGCCACAAACATCCTTTCTTCACCCCTAAAGCAGCAAAATTTTAAGGATCACTTCCCCAAGTAAAAACAGAACAAGAATTTCAGTAATATTTGGCTTTGTAAAAGACCTAAATTTCAAAGTAAAGACACTCTTCCGATTCCAGATAGGGATTGGGCTGCTTTTTTTTTTTTTTTAAGATTTTATTTATTTGACAGACAGAGATCACAAGTAGGCAGAGAGGCAGACAGAGAGAGAGGGGGAAGCAGGCTCCCCGCTGAGCAGAGAGCCCAATGTGGGGCTCGATCCCGGGACCCTGAGATCATGACCTGAGCCAAAGGCAGAGGCTTTAACCTCCTGAGCCACCCAGGCGCCCCTGGGCTGCTTTTTTAACAAAGACTACCAGACAGAATGATCACGTGGATGAGGGAACCAACCTGTTTGCCCTTTTAAGGAACAGACAGAGCACATTTTTCCCAGGCTTTCCAAATCGTTTCCTAAAACAAATCTGCCAGCTGACAAAAACAGACACACATACCAGAAAATTTCCAGTCTCTGCCGTTGTTGAAACTGACTCTTTTTTTCCCTTGGGGCAGAGACTGTATTAGTCCCCCACCCACAAAAACAAAACAAAACAAAACAAAACAAAACAAAACAAAACCCGAACAAACAAACAAAACACCAAACAAAAAACAGCCAACGAATAAGTCAATACCCTTCATTAAAATGCTGCATCATTCCTGATGGTTTTACTATTGTCAAGATGTCTCAGTTTGGGTCGGGGGATAAGTATTGGCGTTGGGAGAAAGAGCAAATGTACTAAGACATAAATTACCAGGATGCCCCCAACTCCCTCTATGAACATGTGCCTGCTTTGGGGACGTGCAGAGAGAGGAGGCTTGTCTGGATTTTGCAGGCAGAAGCACTTGCAAAGATCTCAAGGTGGTTATAGGGCAAAAGTTCACACTCATCTTTCAGCAGATCAGCACACTTGTAAGTGGTTCTGGTGTCTCTTAAGAGGCTGGGATGTGCCTCCAAAGAGATGAGTCCTTCCTGGTCTCTTTCAATGCCAAGCATAATGCCCGGCATGCGGTAGCGGCCCTAGACACTGGACAGGTGGATGCATGAACATTATTCAATGTTCAGTGGCATGAGCACTGCTAGGTGTGCAAGGTTTTCAAAGGACAGGTAGGGTGATCCACGACAGAGGGCGAGGAGGGAGGACAGGAATGAGTTCTCACTCCCCACGCTCACACCAGTGTGACAAGTCCTTGGAAGCTGTGCTTATCCCTAGACCCCTCGGGAGGGCGGAGTCACAGTCATTGTCACAGGCTCTGCTTCTCCTTGCCCTGGAGACACACAGAGTTGGCATGTTGTTGTCTGGATTCTCATGCCAAGGTTTGGGTTCATTTCAATGTGACTCTGGGAGAGGACATTAGAGACCCACTGAAGGAAGCAGCCCCAGTGTCCTGCTCCCCATACGGCTGTCATGGTGGCTTTGTGCTCAGCATTACAGTGATTATGGGCTCACATCCCATCTCACAGTTCTTGGAAACACTGGCTACCCTGGGGGAGCCCTCAGACTGTCTGGCCTATTGCCCAGGGTCTCGGCAACCTTGGAGACGCCACCTTCGAGCTGTGTGTCTGGAGTCACCCCGCAGCCTCTGGTTGGGCCCTGCGTTGGGGTTCACATTGGTAACGTCAAGTATCACTCCCGCAGCAGGTGTCTTCCTCCGTGTGCTTGTGCAAACGGCCACACACCCAATATCCACAGAAGAAGCATAGACGCTTCCACGAGGTACGGACACGTCCATCGAATCATGTATTAGGTACAAATCCTGAGCCGCAGAGGGCAAGTTCTACATGGGCACGGTGCCAAAAATGTAGGGTTTGCCTGACGCTAGCTGGCCAGTGTCTACCGGAAATCATCACCACCATCCCGTCCCGATGAGTAAACAGACCGCGGACGTAACGAGAACTTTCTACCCTTGACAAGCTCCCTGTCCATTCCACTCTGTCCACACCAGTTCAGGGAATGTGGCTCTTCGTATACCCTCACAAGGTCTGCTTCGTCCGCACGGTAGCTAACTCGTCAGATGGAGCCTGGCCTCAACTCCAGGACCAGGGAAAGGAAACAGGGAAGAAAATACTGTGACTCTCCAAAAAATTCTACATCATGTACCAATGGGCAGTTTCAAGGACAGCTTCATGGCATTTAAAAGAGCTGCAGAGGCACCTGGGTGGCTCAGTCGGTGAGGCGTCTGCCTTCAGCTCAGGTCATGATCCTGGGGTCCCGGGATCGAGCCCCGCTTTGGGCTCCCTGCTCAGCGGGGAGCCTGCTTCCTCCTCTGTCCCTCTGCCCCTCACCCTCACACACTCTCTCAAATAAAATCTTTAAAAATAAAGAAAAGTACTGCAGAAAATCATCTTCTATTCTTGACGACTGGTGAGAAAGCTGCCCCCTCCAGGGGCATGAGGGAAAGAGGGCCTCTCTCCAGCCGTAACGGCATGGAACGTGGTCACGGGCTACGGCCATCTGCTCTCCTGAGCTGCCGAAGACCAGGGCTACACTTCTGAAACAAGACGACAAGAAAGACTGATCGCTCCAGGTCCAACCCCATCCCCGACGACGAGATCACATCAAAACCTTCGTCTGAGAATAATGCCTTCCCCGGGCACTTGCTTACGGTCTACTCTCAGTCGGAGACTGACCATGCAAGGCAAATTGGGGCAGTCACCCTGGCTCTACCAGGGCCTTGCAGAGGAGAAAATCCATCCAGCAGGATGCTAGAGACATAAGGGGCGCAGCCAGCACCATGGCCCCACCGGAGCAAAACACCAGCAAGTCGGCTTAAATTCAACCTGTTCTTCCCCGCTACATGCCAATACCGAGAGCAGTTACTGATACGATGTACCACAAATAGCAACCGTTAGCATGTGTTCCGTAGAGCATTTTACATTTTGCAAAGCACGTTCGCGCGTGCAGTCTCTGTTAATCTCCTCAAGTATCTTGGAGTAACCCCATTTTACAGATGAAGAAACTGAGACTCAGTCTCTTGACTCCAATCTTGGGTGCCTTTCTGGGCACTAGAGCAGCTTCCCTTCAGGCTGAATGGTTCTGTTTGGTAAAAATATTTCCTCCCTTTGTCCCCGTTAAAGCTATTCTTTATGTCTGGTCTCCACAAAATTTCACTGGTTTCAAAATATTATTGGGTGGGGATGGCATTGGGGAGCCTAAGTGCTCTCAGTTGGCTTTATCACCAAGTAAGGACAGACCACTAATCTGAGGTTTGTTCTTTACAAAAGAGAAAGCAGCCATCCAGCTACCCCTTCACGTGGGGGCTGGCCGGTGAGGACAGCGAGAGAAAGCCCATCTGGGGAAAATGAGTCGCCTCCCTTCCTTTTTCCTCTCCTCACTGGGAAGATCTCGTTGATGTTATGGGAGAATTACAGTATCATCCGAGAGTCCTGGACAGTGTGGACTTTGGCGGCACTCAACTCAACGATGGTGGGGTACAAAATGTTGCCACCGGGATATGTTAAGGTCAGTGATGCAAGGAGGGCAAAACAGAACAGAACTCAAAGCGTGGGAGGAGCCGAAGTTTCTGCACTTGCCTCTTCTTTTTTTTTTTTTTTTTCCCCCAATTTTCTCAGAGGGGAAAAAAGTAGAGGGTGTATCTCTGTGTGCCACCCTGGCGGGCACAAGCTGGTAGGCTGATATGGCCACAATGCAAGTCTATTAATAACATGGAGAAACTGGTCCACTTCCTATCTATGAACCCAAGAAGGGACCTCAGAGAAGCTGTGGCACTGGTCTAGGGGCTCTGATAGGAGAGAAGACACCATCCACGTCTCCCCCCACGAAGAAAGCGAGGAGGGGCCAAAGGAACCACGGGTGCAGTTTTAAAGCCTGAAACTCTAGGAAAAGTTGAGAAATGAGCTTCAAGAGTTTCTTACTGCTAAGTGTGGGATTTTTAGCCATAGGCATGGAAATCTCTTTAAAATTGCTCAAAGGAGCCAGGAAGTTGAATTCCTCTACTATTATCCTTATTAAACTATAATATTTCTATTTCTACACGGTTGCACGGATCCCAGTGGACATTTCTTTTTTTTTTTTCTTTTTAAGATTTTATTTATCTGTCAGAGAGAGAGAGAGAGAGAGAGAGCACAAGCAGGGGGAGCAGCAGGCAGAAGGAGAAGCAGGCTCCCCACTGAGCAAGGAGCCTGATGAGGGACTCGATCCCAGGAAGGCAGAGGCTTAATTGACTGAGCCACCAGGCGCCCCCAACCCCCAGCGTACCTTTTGAAGGTTGTCAAAGAACATAGAACAAATGATGTGAAACTGGCACACTTTTAGTTTTATAACCTATCTGGTATTTAGGCTTGCAGATAAATGAAATTCATTTTTTAATTATAAAAGATACACAAAATCTGGCTGATGAGCATTTTATTTTTTTTTAAAGATTTTATTTATTTATTTGACAGACAGAGATCACAAGTAGGCAGAGAGGCAGGCAGAGAGAGAGGAAGGGAAGCAGGCTCCCTGCTGAGCAGAGAGCCCGATGATGGGATCAGGGCCTGAGCCGAAGGCAGAGGCTTTAACCCACTGAGCCACCCAGGCACCCCTGATGAGCATTTTAAAAAATTACCTTATTACCCTGTAAAACTCAGTCTTTCCCTACTACTTAACTATCAATAAATAGTTGAATTTAATGCAGCAACATTTAAAACAGTAAAGTCTATTTCACTCTAGGCTGTGGGGCCCACCTGTCCTGCCCCAACCCCTACCCACTTTGTCCCCTGGGAAGACTCTGACACAGCCTCTAACATCTGGCCCCAGGGTATTGTGACTTCAGCTGAGAAGGGTCAAGGGCACGGGGTCCGATGCCTTGAAACCACAGGACATCCATCATGAGTAAGAGCTGTTAAAACACCTCTATGTTAGCGGGGGCCAGGCACATCACGGGAAAAGTATGGGTGACCGCTCACCCCTGGATCGTCTACACAGCAGAGGAGAAAGTCAGATCTGAGCATGAAAAAGCTCAAAAGGAGAGAAGCTATTTCCCCCTCACCTGCTCGGCTCCGGAGTAAGAGGAAACAATTCCCTGAAGGATGTCTCATCAGGAGACAGCCACTTCAAAGAACCGATTTTAATTTAAAAAAAAAAAAAAAAAGTCTCGAAATCAAAGAAAGAAGGCTTTCTGAATTTTAGGGGCTCCCCCTAAGCCAGGTGGACTGTTCATCATCACAATCAAATACATACCCTGGTCTGCTTTATTTGCATCACCGTCTCCCTGCTGCCGCTGCCTCATCAACTTTACGCCCCCCGCCCAGGTCCAAACAGGAGGCGGCATGAACCGGCCTGCGGAGGGCAGGATAAAGGATCTGTGGGGAGGAGGAGACCACCCTCCAGGGGACAGGGCAGGGTCTCTCAGGAGGACAGTCACATTCACGCATGGTGCCCTCCCAGGGAATGAGTCTTGAACTTCAGATGAACGTGGGGTGGGGACTTGCAGAACCAGGGACTTTACCGTACACGCGATCTTTGCGAGGATTCATTACTGCCTCACATTTTAACAAATTCTTGATTTCGGTACGGTTGCCACGGAACATTACATTAGTTTCAGATGGACAACACAGAGCTTTGAAAAGTGCCCACTTTCTCAGGTCATGACTTACTTAATGCAAGAAGGCAGAAGGGGACCAGTTAGAATTCATGGCTTTGCCCCCCACCCCCAAAAAGACAACAGTAATCTCTCAGGACACTGCAATACTTTTCAGTTCTTCCCGGTCCTGTGCTTCAAGGGCAATCAATCAATCAAGTGTGTGTTTTCCTTTAATAAATCACGACTCCCTCTGCTTTGTAATGGAAAAAAAAAATGACCAGGTGGGTCGGCACCTAGAAAGTGAGCAAATTGTGCCCTCAAGTGGCGGAAGGATGTACTGCGGGCTGGCTTGGCAAAGCCTGCGTTTGGGGGAAGTCCTGCCAGGTCACTGCCTCCCTTCTGATCTCTTTCATTCTGAAAAGAAGGAAGACAACTGAATTTTGGAGCAAGGCATCAGGAAAGTGGGATCATGTTCCCGAGTTATTATTGAGCCCAACTTGCCACAGCGAAATCACGTACGAGGACTTAAGTATCTGGACGGTTCACGCAGGAGGAATTCGCTTCCATTTTTGCCTGTGTTGCACTGCTGTTCCAAATAAAATGTTTGTTTATAATAGGGTTTATCTTCTTCAAGCAACTACTTGCTGAGGCCAGTAAAACCAAGGACTGGGTTTTAGGCTTGTCTTCTAAGGCAGAGTTCTTTCAACATCCCTTTAAAGGCGAAAAGGAGAAGTGGATCCAATAAGTATGTTCGCTCAGGTGTGAAAAGTTACATAAGATTTTTTTTTCACTGTAACATCATTTGTTACAAAAGACTGGCAACATCTTAGATGCTCATTATCATGGGTTAAGTAAATCATAATGCATCTCAATGAGATTCAGTGCAGCTGTAAGAGAGGTAATTCTACGTACTCATCAGAAGGGCTCTCCGAAGCCCAGTATTTGATGAGAACTCAAGACGCAGAACAGCGTGGAGATTTCGCTATGCTTGCATTGTGAAAGGAAAAATACCAGAGCTATATTAGCTTGTACAGACATTATCCATCTCTGGAAGGACACACATTGATAAAAATGGTTGTTTCCAAGGGTCAGAAACAGAACTGTGGAATCTACGTGATTTTCATCTATTTTGTTCACTAGCATTTCTCTATTGTCTAGAAAAGGGCCTGGCACACTGTAGGCACTCAGTATTTGTGGAATAAATACGCAGATAAAATCAAATAGATGTATATGTACACATACTTAAAAGGTTCTCCCCAAGGAAGGGGTTGGATCACTAGAAGTCAGCAGTGGGAGAGAGAATTTACTCTGCATTTTTGTACTTTCATAATTCAGAACCGCCAGAGCAGGCTGTGTGTTCCAAGAGACATAAAATTCAAGCAACACAAGAAACACACTAAGAACGGGGAGTTATTATTTTGATAGCCATTTAAGGAAGGTATTGTTCGATGGTGATTTACACCCAGGCCAATCTTATCAGAAGCCACGGACTGTTAATTAGCAGTCATGCTGGAGTACTCACAGCATCTAAGCATATTGTGTTATAAAAAACACTGTCCTCCTGGGGAGCGATTTCCTCCTCCAACACTTGGTCGTTCCCAATTCTCCTGACCTGATCCAGCAACAGGATCCGCTGTGGCCCCAACACCCAGCGCGCAAAAGATCCAGTCTGGACGTACAGCCAGTGGAGCTCAGAAGGGGAGTCCATTGCCATGGACCAAAGAGAAGTCTGTCTCAAGGTCACCTTCTACTCTGTGTGCCGCGGCTCCCTCCGGCCCACCCCTCTAGAATTATTTCTATTCCTTTCCTTGCACGAAATTTTGACTTTCAGACATCCGTTCAGGATTAGCTTGTACATTTATCTTACACCCTTCTCCCTACCTCTGTAGGAGGCTGGTCTGATGGTTTTCAACCTCCCCCTCCCCCCTTGTGATAGGGGAGACACCTCCCTGATCAACCAGGCCTCAGGCCAGCTTTGGGCATGGGGACTGCTGGTCTGAGAACATTCTGTTAAAAAGGAGGAGGCCCGAAAGCAGCTCATTATCCATCCAAGAAATCGTGTTCCAACGGATATACTTGTTCTCGGCAAGCTCGGTCCTCCACAGCAAGTCTGCTAATTGGATAAAAAGGCTTCAGAGCCTTTGGGAGGCCGGGATAGGAGATGAAAACGTACTTCATGGGGCTTTCTCTGATCTAATCACCCGCTAAAGGGACGGCAAGGAGGTTAACAAGCTCGTTACAAGCTCAGCGCCTGTGATCTCCACACACACCCCCGTGGCAGCCGCAGGACCAGGTGCCCCGAGAGGTCAGGCTGGGCCTCGGCAGCAGCCCCGCTGGTCCCCCATCCCCACCCCCACAGAAGGCAGCAGCTGGCGTCCCCTCACCAGCTGCTGGGCCCCTGGGACATAAGCCAGGAGTGGGCTCAAACATGTGGCCGGGCTAACATCTGCATCTGGCCGTGAAGAAAGGGGTGCCGCAGTCAGACTGGGATCAGCCTGTTTATCAACCTCATTTTCCCAGCTGTCCTGCCCGTGATTTCGCAACGGGGCTGGGCTGGGTCTGTGTCAGGGACCGCTCGTCCCACCCCATCCCCCTGTCCCGGGAGGTTGCATGTGGCACGCCGACGGCCAAAGCCCCCGGTTCGGGAGAGGCCGGCCGTTCCTGGGAACAGCATTTCTGGCTCTAGAAGTTCACCTGTTCCCTCAGAGCGCGGGTCCGTTTCGCCAGTGACCGCCCCACGGTGGCTCCTGCGGATGCTTCTGGAGCCGGGCGCAAGGCTCCCGTAACTGGTCTAGATTATTTCGTAAATCACTCTGAGTATGGCAGAGGCACCAAGGGGGGCTCCACAGAGAAGACAGTGTGAATGGAGCTCCTTTGGGTACAAGCCGGTGACTGACAGAGGGCACCTGAAGAGGCCGGAGGGATGAGGGGGACTGAGAACGCCAAGTCACGTCAGCTTACCCTAGCCCCGTTGTATTTGAGGCTCTGCGACAGATGCTCCTCGAAGACGCTAAAAAATAGTTCTCTTGAGTTCTACTCACACAGTGGTACATCGAAGCCTCACCCATACTTAGCTTTCTATCATGTGTGACTCTGGCCACCCCGCACCTTCAAGCCCAGAAAACACCTCCTGGGGCCCCTGCGTGGCTCAGTGGTTAAGCGTCTGCCTTCAGCTCAGGTCATGATCCCAGGGTCCTGGGATTAAGCCCCGCATCAGGCTCCCCACTTAGCAGAGAGTCTGCTTCTCCCTCTCCCACTCTTCCTGCCTGTAGTCCCTCTCTCACTCTCTCTCTCTCTCTGTGTCAAATAAATAAAATATTTTTTTTAAAAGAAAACACCTCCCATTGGATCCACTTAAGAGTTCCCCCCACCAAGGGAGCTCAAAGGTTCAGGTGAAAATTACCCAAATTCAAACCCGGGGTTTGTCACTGCAGGCGCCCCGCGCTTGACCCACGAGACACAAGATGCTTGACTCCACAAGTTCCAGGCAAATCGAATTTCTGTAAGTCAAGCTAGATTTCAAAATCCTGAGGTGGACCCTCTATAAAACTAACTCACCAACTCTGTAAATCTTAATTTTCATTCCCTTGATTTTGTTAAAAGGATGCGGCTGTGACCGGGACCAGAGACACGGAAACAGCAATGTCAGCAGGGACAGTTACCGACAGGCCAAACCCTTAGCATGCTGTCCAGAATTCAACGAGGTCGGAGGAAAACATTTTTTTTCTTTATTATTATTTTTTAATTAAAGGGAAAAAAATTTAAAAGAAAAAGGAACTGCTACTCCTGCTGAAATGATAAAACCTGTGGGAGAGAGAAAACTTCAGGGCATACCCACTCTTGATACCACAATGTAAGGTTTGGAAAACTTTGCTTGAAAAAAGACTTTGATCAGCGGGGAAAGGGATAGAAAAGTCGCAAGGTTACAGGTTTCTGGAGGTATAAGGAGATGAGAAGGCACAAAAGAGGGGTGGATTTGGGCAGAGATGAGCAGACTAGGTCGCAAAGGCCAACAGTCAGCTCACCAATCCGACCCCAGTCTTCCATTTCTATTTTCTGAAATGGAGCTGGAGGTGTGGGGAGAGGGGAAGATTCACCCACGGCTGGGCTGCTCTTAAGACCAACGTGATCAAAACCACGAAAAAGCATGTGGGGACTGTTGCAAAAATATGAGACATTTTACAAGAGCACAAGAGAGGTAGACAAGACGCTCTCCGAACTCCTTGACGTTTTCCCGGTAGTGAGGTTCTGAGCCAAGTTCACTGTGACTCTCCTTCCTCACAGAAACTATAAAATAGGGTGGCCTAGGAGCCCAGCGACGGTGCCGAAGGAAATTAAAGACTGGGTTCCTAGTGGGCCGGCCTTGGCTTGTCTAGAGTGTCCAGCAGAGCTGAAGAACGTTCACTGTGTCCCTGTGGGTCCGTTTCTCACGATGCCAAGTCAGGTTCAGAGGAATCTGCCCGGACTTGTCCTCGTTAGAGCTCCTGAATCCCCCACTGCAAACGCACTCTGAGTCCCGCTGTGATGTAATTAAGAGATAATGTTTGCAGCAAAGAGTAGAAAGCGTTGTAAATGCCTCCCCGGGGTGATTAAATACTGAGGAGAAGTTGAGTAACCACAGAATTCATTTGATGCAAGTTTATTCCAATGCCAGAAGCATTTCTTTTTCCAATTATAGGACAGGGTTTCTAAAAAGATACAAATACAGC